>NC_086173.1:13280000-14513125 GCF_023053635.1 Elgaria multicarinata webbii | reverse complement strand
AGTCTCTGCCCTCCTTCCCAACAATATGTAATATTTGCCAACTATATAGTGTGTGTGTGTGTGTGTGTGTGTGCGCGTGTGTGTAGGGTTTCCCTCTGTGTTTCAGCTACATTATCATGGAAATCCTAAACGTGGCATTTTAAGGGTGGCCCTATAGTTCACTAGGCGGAGTGAACCAGTCAGATGCTGGTGTGTAGGGTGACAATGTGTGGGGTGGCAACCAATTCCCTCTGTTGCGTCGTTTGGCTTGGCTTATGCCTCCTAAGCAAGCCTGCTTCCCTCAGGTGTGGTGGAGGACATCGTTCCATCCCCGGTGAAATAAGATGTGATTACCAGTCCACTTTGCTTCTGTATGTGGAATGGGAGAGTATTGTCCTGTCCTTCACCTCCGGCACTAAAAGGGCTGGCAGTTTATGGCTGAGGGTCAAGCTACATGTGACGCTAAACATGCCTTTGAACCCTGTGTTTAGGGTTTTCCATTGCTTTCTTTAATTACCAGCAACTGTGGGAGCCTCTAAACCAGATCCAGACTGTAGTATATGGGAGAAGAGTTTACCCATTCCTCCCTGTGCTGTTTTCCTACTGAAAATCCCCCCCCCCTGCTAGCTGTCAGTTGCTCCCAAAGTTACTTATAGTAGTGAATAACACCTTGATGTGGTATCTATTTGGAAGAAAAGTTTGGTGAGGCTGCTGACCTGAACATGTGGCCGCTGATGTGGGTATCACCACCCTTTACATTCTCTTCCATATATATATACAAAAATAAACCTTTTGCCAGGTGGTATCTAACACCTAAGAGGCAATAGGCCAGTTCACACAACATGACAGCCCACTATTTAAACCCTGATGAGCCATGGCGCATGCCAACCGCCATTTTGAATATTAGATGGGGCGTGTGTGTCCATGTCAGAATATGCTTCACATATCAATTTCTGCAGCTCCAAGATGACCATTGGCATGTATTGCTCTTTATTTCACTTCTATTTAATTCACACTGCAGCGTTACCATCTTTGCAACGTGGTTTTTAAAATTTTCTTTCTGACTGTATTCCAATTTATTAGTGTTGCGTTTTGTTGTTGGTTTTGAGCTCTAACCTATATATCTGAGACCAGCTGTTTCATGGTAAGGTCTGTTTTTAGCACAAGATGGGCATGGATTAAATGCTTGGTAGTGATAACTAAACACAAACAGTGCTATAGGAACTGATTAACTAGGCCACGCGGCAATTGGTCTAGCATCTATAATACTGTCAAAACTTTGCCCATTAGCCATTCCCAAGAACATTTGATGCAGCAAGCAGACTGATAGCCCTTTGTTCTGGTCTGGCTGACTTAAGCAAGTGTAGATTTGAACGGTATCTGTGTCTCTCTTGCAGGCTGTGTGGGTTTGCTCCGTCTTCTGAGAAGGCTTCTTTGCCACTTTGGATGAACCCATTGAATTTGGACCACGATTAAAGAATGGCTCAGGTTCTGCACATGGAGACGGCTTTCCCAGGTGTGTGGGTGTGTTGAACAGATAACAACAGCATGAGGCATCAGAGGTGCTTCTAGATGGAAGGTTTCCAGCACTAACCACCACAAGGCATTGTGCAACAATTCTGTCTTTTCTTCCTGAACGGGCTTTCCATTGTAAGAAAAAGACTGGAGAAACGGAGGAGAAACACAGGAGGATTATGAATGGAAGACAATAACATCTGGACCTCATATAAAATTCTGTGGACTGGGCTGGGCAATGGCACCATAAGTGTGTCATCTGGAAGCACCGTGGGCATGATGGGTGTGCTAGAAGCCAGTCCTTGTGTACCGGTGCCAGCTCTGCTGTCTTGGATCAAGCTGCTGCACATCAGCCCTAGACAGTTCTGGAGGTTCATTTCTTGGATTTGGTACAAAATCCAAGGTTCAGGGTTTGGTAGGAAGTAGAATGAGACCAGGACTCCTGGGCTTTATTCCAGGAGCATTGTATAAATACTACTTTTTTGCCTGGTGCATGTAAAATCCAGGTGAGATGTAGTGATGTAACACAGTGCCTACATAATGTAGGAAGAATTGCCTTACTGGATCAGACCAAGGTCTGCCTACATGCTTCCTCTAACAGTTGTCAGCCAGATGCCCAAGTTCAGAAACTCACAAGCAGAGCATGCTGGTGATGGCTGTCCCCTGTGGTTGTTTATCTTCGGCACCTGGGATTCAGGTCTACTGAGTCTGAATAGATATCTTGCCTCTGCAGCAGTGTCAATGTACACATACAGCATCTTGCACACACATAACAATTTTAAAATTTCTTTTTTAGGTTTGTAACTTGCTAGATTTCAAATATTCCATGATTTATTCCACTCTTGGAAGATCCCACATGAAGGCAATTCCACAATAAAAGCAAGAGAACCCAGTGGGTCATGGGGCGTTTTGGATGTCCTATTATGACACTTAATATGGCTGCAGAGAGATTGAGGCATCAAACTAAACTTCTCAGCATGCAAAATAATAATAATAATAATAATAATAATAATAATAATAATAATAATAATAATAATAATAATAATAGCGGTTTGCTGATTTCCCAAGTAAGCAGAGAAAATGAAGGGGTACAATCTTCATAACTTCCCCAGTTGCTGGGTGTAAGAGTTCTGCTTCATTCAGTTGAACTTAATCCCCCATATTATTGGAAAAGCCTCTGTGATGTCATTGAATGATCATAAACATTCCAATTACTTTGAAGTTAAACTGTCCACACACTGGACTGGGGACAAATGGGTCTGGTTGTATAAGTACATCCACACAGTTTGAGATCTTAGGTTGCCATGATCTGAAAAGATTCAACATGATTATTACGTCGGGATATGATGTTTTAAGCTGCTCTCTTTTCCTCTGTGCTCCACAGGGAAGGCCAATCCCACCTCTGCTGCAGCCTTCCATGGGAAGGAGCAAGATTTGTCCTATTCAGTGGAGACCCCCTATGGCTACCGCCTGGACCTGGACTTTCTCAAGTATGTGGATGACATTGAGAAGGGCCACACAATTAAGCGCATTCCAGTCCACCGTCGACCACGCTACAGCTCACTGCCACGGGGCTATGGCTACACTGGGTCATGGTGGACCTCTACTGAATCCCTTTGCTCCAACGCCAGCATGGACAGTCGCCATTCCTCCTATTCTTATTGTGGACGCAGCTTCTACCCACAGTACACCAACACCACGCCGAGCAACTTCAATGCCCGGGTGGAGAAAACGTTGCTGGATGCCAGAAAAAAGCTAGAGGACCAGGCAGACTCAGGAGATGGGGAAAGGCCCAGGGCAACGGGCCTCGGAAGTCTCCATAGCAGCGTATCTGGCTCAACCAGCTCGTTGGTGGGAAGCCAGTGCCTCTCTCGTCAGACTTCTTACAATGGCTCGCAGCAAGGCGCTCCTGGACAATTCACACCAGTTGGTTCTGGGTTGTCCACCCCAGTCTCACCCACCCCAGGGCACCTCCAGCATGTTCGGGAGCAGATGGCTGTGGCCTTGAAGAAGTTGCGCCAGTTGGAAGAGCAGGTCAAGATGATCCCAGTGCTTCAGGTGAAAATCTCCGTGTTGCAGGAGGAGAAGCGGCAACTTAGTGTCCAGCTCAAAAGCCAGAAATTCTTGGGACATCCGGGGGGTTTTAGCAAGGGAAAATCCAGGGGGGAGCTCTACATAGACATCCCTGAGGAGGGGGCAGGAGGAAATGCAGAAGAGGGCAGTACGAAGCTTGACACAGGGGGCAGGCTGGACAAGAAGGAAGTGAGATCGGTGGGTGTGGGCATGTCAGCTGAAGATGGAGAGTTGAGTGGGGAGGTGGGGAGGTGTGATGTAGGGGTGGCAGTCAGGGAGGAGGAGTTGGGGTTGCCTTCCCCAGAGGAAGAACGGCAGCGCCAAGCTGTTCAGGCCTTGTCCACCAAGATTGCCGTACTAGAGACACAGCTGAAAAGGGCACTCCAAGAACTCCAGGTGGCCCACCAGAAACTGGAGGGTCAAGGCAGGGTGCAGGAGGACAAAGAAACATCCACAAGCGATGGTGGCCTGAGAGAATGGGGTGTAGGGGGAGAAGGTTCAGAGCAATGGTGTAATGGGAGCACTCAGGGGCACCCGGATGCCCCCATTCGGGTAGATACAGTCAAGGTTGTCCAAGTGGAAAGGGAACCAGAGATTGTAGCCAGCACGGCCACAGGGTTGGATCACAGGCCACAGAGGGCACAAACCCTGGAGAACAAGGAGCCATATGCCAGCCTCAAAGCTTTGGCAAGCAAAGATTCAGGGTCTGAGGAAGCAAAGATGCCACTCTATGCCACATATCGTAGCGATGAGGTGATGGAGACCACTTTTCCGGTTCATGCCGGTCCGGTGACCACAGCTACCACCTTCCACTCTGTGAAAAAGATCAGCATCGTCGGCACTGAGGAGGTTGGAAACGGAAAGCAAGAAACAACTGGTAAGGGACAGGGTACCTATCGTTCAGTCTGCTTTGAGGGGAGGAGGAGAACACCTCCTCCCCCTCCCAGAAGAGTATTTGGCACATCTTCTTACAAACGCAGCCAGTGCTCAAACTACGATGGCCCTCTGTTTAGAGCGGGGGTTGGGAACCCAATTCAGTCTTGTGGGCTGCACACCATCTGTGGGTGGGGCCAAAGGCAAAATCATAGAATCACAGAATGGCAGAGTTGGAAGGGGCCTACAAGGCCATCGAGTCCAACCCCCTGCTCAATGCAGGAATCCACCCTAAAGCATCCCTGACAGATGGTTGTCCAGCTGCCTCTTGAATGACTCTAGTGTGGGAGAGCCCACAACTTCCCTAGGTAACTGGTTCCATTGTCGTACTGCTCTAACAGTCAGGAAGTTTTTCCTGATGTCCAGCTGGAATCTGGCTTCCTTTAACTTGAGCCCATTATTCCGTGTCCTGCACTTTCGGAGGATCGAGAAGAGATCCTGGCCCTCCTCTGTGTGACAACCTTTTAAGTATTTGAAGAGTGCTGTCATGTCTCCCCTCAACATTCTCTTCTCCAGGCTAAACATGCCCAGTTCTTTCAGTCTCACCTCATAGGACTTTGTTTCCAGACCCCTGATCATCCTGGTTGCCCTCTTCTAGACACGCTCCAGCTTGTCTGCATCCTTCTTGAATTGTGGAGCCCAGAACTGGACGCAGTACTCTAGATGAGGCCTAACCAGGGCCGAATAGAGAAGAACCAGTACCTCACGTGATTTGGAAGCTATACTTCTATTAATGCAGCCCCAAATAGCATTTGCCTTTCTTGCAGCCACATCACACTGTTGGCTCATATTCAGCTTGTGATCTACAACGATTCCAAGATCCTTCTCGTTTGTAGTATTGCTGAGCCAAGTATCCCCCATCTTGTAACTCTGCATTTGGTTTCTATTTCCTAGATGTAGAACTTGGGGTGGGGGCAAATGTTATTACCAATTTTTTTTTTTGAATTTTAACAATTTTATTATTTTCTACAGAAATTGTGTTATTACCAATTTTAAGCCTATTCAACTAAGGAGGACAAGTCTGAATCACTTAGTAGCCAGACTGAAGCTCTTAGGAGCACTTTTCAAATAACATCCTAAATACCAAGCCTCTGCATGTCTACTCACAACTAAGCAGAACAAAACTCTGCAGGACAGTCCTCAGAAGTAAGCTGAACAGAATCACTGAGCAGCTTTCTCTCTAGCCCTTGCCCTTTCTCACCTTCAAGAAAAAGCTCTTATCTCCATGAGGAGCTGATCAGAGATAAGAGCTTTCCCCCTGTTGCACAGTGACAAAGCCTCCCTTTCTTATTGTGCAGCATGGAAAATCTCTCTTCTGCGATCAGCTGCTGATTAGAGACAGCTTTTCCTTGTTGGGAGAGGGGGCGGGACCTGGGGGGAATGCTGGTGGGCCTGATATCTATCCCATGGGTTGGAGGTTCCCTATGCCTGGTTTAGAGTTTTCCTACCACTCCCCCCATTTGATGTGTCCAAGGTAAGTAATAATGCAAGAAAAATAAAGGACTACGAATAAGGAGTTTTCCAGTCACTTACACATCAGATATGCAGTTGCCCAAGATCCAACTCTTGTATTTAAAGACTTTTGTATATCTAAGATGTTGATTTTTACCAGCTGTTTATAGCAGGAGCAAGGGAAAGAGAAGCTCTGAAAATAGACTGTGAAGTTCCCAGGGTGAGATCAAAAGTTCTGGAACGAAAAGTTTATTGGCAGCTGCAGTTACGAGCCAGCTTTGCCACAAAGAATATGTGGGGAGGAGGGAAGAGCCCTCATAGGCCAGGAGCCAACCTGACCTCCAGATCCCTGGGGAGCCCAAGAGAAGGCAACGTTCCCTCTCGAGGCTTCTCCGCTGTATTAGATGTGTTGTGAGCTTTACGTATGAAGACCACATCAGAAGCTCCTATATGGGCTGGAAGTGAACTCCTAGCCACTTTGGGACGGGCTAGCTGGAGCTTGGGGCCCGGACATGGGCAGTTTGAGTGTAATACAGCCTTCTGCAATCTGGAGCCCTCCATTTGTTTTGGAGTTTAAAAATCCCATCAGTCCCAACCATGACCAACGGTCAGAGATATTGGGAGTTGCAGCCCAAAACATCTGGAGGGTACCACCTTGGGAAAGACTGGTATAGGACCTCATGCACCCTTAGAAATGGGTGGGGGGCACCTGCGGCTCTCCAAATGTTGGGTGACACCTCTCATCCTCCCTGGCCATTGGCCAGGCTGGCTGGCTGGGAGTGCTGGGAGTTTGGGCCCAGTGACATCTGGAGGGGCACAGGTTCCCCACCCCAGTTTAGAAGTGGGATTCTCTTGTTTCTTTTCAGCGGCCACAGGAAGCAGGATGGAGCAGAGAGGAGAATCCAGCTGTATGAATTCTGGGGGGGGTTGAATGGAAGAAATCCTGAAAGTTGCAGATGTGTAGGGCCGTTCCACATATTGCCATTGCGCATGTAGTTACTGCTTCCATGTGGCTGAGTCCTTTGCTGCATCGATACTTCTGTACACGAGGCATGGAGCAGGTAGATGGGGAGAACAATGCTTGCATATTCTCCTCACTCTAACTGAACCAGTTCCATAATAGATCCTCCTATGTACTTTCTATTACTGTAATTGTGGAAGGCTGTGGGATGGGGGCGAGGGGAGAGCTTCGTCTTTACTGCAGAAGAAAGTCTTCAAGGTAGAGCAAGAGGCCAGCCCTTGCGTTGTACAGGAGCCACATGGCCGGTAAAGTCTCGGAGAAGCCTGAGGAGCCTATGCTGATACTGTGGCCTCTCTCCTCTTCCAGAGCCCCACGGGTCATTAGAGAGAAATGAGCACTCTGTTACAGACCCCCTCCAGGCAGAGCAAATGGCCCCCTGCCTGTCCCAGGAGCCTAAACTAGATGCACCAAGTGAGGGAGAAGACCAAGGTAAGAAGTGTGGGGTGGAGAGGGGTGCCGCGCGGGATGCTGTGTGGAGCCACCCTCTGACTGACCACTGACCACAGCTTCACTCACGGCAGGGATCCGGTCCATCATGAAGAAGAAGGAGGAACCTACAGAGATTCTGGCCAGCAAGAAGAGCCTCCAGTTTGTGGGCGTCAATGGCGGGTACAGTGAATCCTTCATTCCAGGATGGCAATCGAGCAGGGGGCTTCCTCAGTTCCCTGAAGGGAGCACGGCCTCCAGCTTCATCCAGGCAGCAGGAGCAGCTTCCCATGGTCCTGGTTGCCTCACTTAGCCTTATTTATTTATTTGTTTATTTATTTATTACATTTTTATACCGCCCAATAGCTGAAGTTTTCTGGGCGGTTCACATATATTTGCAGAGTAGGAAAGCAGTGTCACTCCCCTCCCCCTGTCCTCAAGCCTGTGGCTACATGGTTTTATAAGCTTTTGCACAACAGTTGAGTTGTGATCCATCACTGGGATTGTGCCTCCCTCGCTGATACCACTGATGCCAAATAATAATAATAATAATAATAATAATAATAATAATAATAATAATAATAATTTTATTTATTTATTTCTTATCCGCCTCTCAAGGCGGGGAACAACATTAGAACAGGAATCAATACATCTTAAAAATTCTTGATTTAACATTGATCTGGATAGGCCTGCCGGAAAAGGCTAGTCTTTAAAGCTGCCTTAAAATCACACAGAGAGTTAATTTTACGAATCTTCTCCGGCAGGCCGTTCCGCAATCTGGGGGCGACAGAAGAAAAGGTCCTCTGGGAAACTGATGTCAGCCTTGTTTTAGCTGACTGAAGTAAGTTCACCCCAGAGAACCTGAGTGTGCGGGGAGGACTGTATGGGAGAAGGCGATCCCGCAGGTAATTGCACCAGCAAGAATCTTCCGAGTCCCTGTGTGGCTTGCAAGGATCCCCAAATCAGTGCACCCACCTGGCATCTGCAAAATCTTCCGCCCGGAAGTGCTTCAGTAGCACAGATCAAGAAGTGAGCCAGGATTCCCTAATCTCCTCTCTGCTGTGGGAGCGGATTCTAGGACAGGTCTCCTTCTCACTCCCTGCTTTTGCCCCTTCCCAGGTATGAGTCCACTTCCTCCGACGACTCCAGCACAGCTGAGAACGTCTCGGACAATGAGAGCACTGAGAGTGAATACCATGAAGCGAGCGAGGGGCTCCCTGCAGCACAGGCAACGATAGCGGAGCCTCCAAAGCCTTCTGGGACAGCTACATCTCACTCTGGAGTCCCCACCGCGGGGGAGAATTTGCCAGCCCCAGCAGGCCCCAGCAAGGAACCAGCAGCCAAATCTGGGTAACCATCAGCTTGGCCATCTCCTGGGCTATCAGGGCTCTGTGCTAAGATTAGTCCACACTCTCTTCCCTGGGGAAACCAAATATTATGCCAGAATAAATGATGCAAAGCCTATAGCATGGGTGCCATGTTTTACAAATATTCACAGTACTGTTAAAGTTTTGCTCAGAATCAAGCAATCATGGAAGGAAGAAATTTGAAGGGTGGGGGTGGGGGGATGGGTACAGGATGAGGGGTTAGAAAGGAGGAGGACAACAAACTGTGGAGATCCTCAAAGTTCTGTGCATCTACTCAGGCCCTGGAAACTTTTCAGAGTTTTGCTTTGGACAAGTTTATTCTTAGGAAGCCAGATTCTGGAAGCTGCTGAGACTCAAAATCAGGCTTCCTCAGTTCTAGCATTGTCAGTAATAGTTGCTGGGTAAGTGGGACAACAGAAAGTTACAGTATATAGAATCATAGAATGGTAGAGTTAGAAGGGGCCTACAAGGCCATCGAGTCCAACGCCCTGCTCAATGCAGGAATCCACCTTAAAGCATACCTGACAGATGGTTGTCCAGCTGCCTCTTGAAGGCCTCTAGGGTGGGAGAGCCCACGACCACCCTAAGTAATTGATTCCATTGTCATACTGCTCTAACAGTCAGGAAGTTTTTCCTGATGTCCAGCCGGAATCAGACTTCCTGTAACTTGAGCCATTATTCCGGGCTCACAACATAAGTGTTACGCAATAATGGAAGGGCTTCTGTTCAGAATTTCAGCCTTGCAGAGAGTGTTGTTGACTGAATCAGCTCCCTGTGAGTAGCCATGCGTACAGACAATAGACACTCCAGGTGGTTTGAAAGAAAACTTTACTTAGCAACATTTGACATATTCTACGATGGGATGGCTTGGTTCCCCCATCGTGGTCAGCACACCATGCAGGTGGGTAAAACAGCAGGAAGAAGGAGGGAGACAGGAAGTAGCAAGACAAGCATTGTAGCAATCCCCTCCCACCCTGTAGGTGTTTGTTAACCTTTTAGCCTCAGGTCAGTGACCTGTAGCCTGAGTTCTGCTAACACCCCTTCTCAAAGGCCACAGGGCACTGCGCCAGTCCAAATAGGTCATTGCATCAGTCCTATGCCCATCAGGTGGCGCTGGTGCAATTCCCCTGGTAGGGGTTTTGTCAGCACATCTGCCACCATCTCTTCGGTTGGACAGTACTTTAGCTCAATCACTCTTTGCTCTACTAGGTCTCTTATCAGGTGATACTTCACGTCGATGTGTTTCGTCCGTGGTCTCAGCTTCTCACTCAATGCTAGCTTTATGCACCCCTGATTGTCCTCATGTAGCACTGTGGCTTGAGTGATCACCAGCCCCATGTCAGTGAGTAATTGCCTGAGCCAAATCGCCTCCTGACATGCACTGGCCGCTGCCACGTATTCCGCTTCTGTGGAAGACATGGCTACAACCGCCTGCTTTTTACTGGCCCAACTGATGGCTCCGCCATTGTATATGAACAGGCTTCCCGACGTAGACTTACGGTCTGACTCGTCGCCTGCCCAGTCTGCATCCACAAACCCAACCAGTCCCATGGATGTGCCTCTTGGCATCCGCAGTGCCTTTCAGATAGCGCATCACACGCTTCACTCCGTTCCAGTCACGCTGAGATGGGTTGGCTACCTTCCTACTCAGGATGCCCACAGCTGCAGCGATGTCTGGCCTGGTAACTGTTGCAATGAATAACAACTTACCAATCGCCCTTCGATACTGCTGGTTGTCCGGTAGTGGAATGTCATCGCCTCGACCCTTCAGATGATCTGTGGTCATGGGAGTCTTGACCTGTTTCGCCTCTGCCATTCCAAACTCTAGCAGCATCTCTTCGATCTTTTGTCTTTGGTTAAGGAGAAAGCTCCCGTATTTCCCCTTCTCGACCTGTATGCTCAGATAATGTGATATGGGACCCAGATCTTTAATCTCAAAGTTCTGCCTCAACTTGAGCATGATTTCTGTGCTGTCGCTTTCCTGCTCATAGCACAGGACCAAGTCGTCCACATACACTAACACGTATGTCCATCTGCCCCCCTTCTGCCTGGTATAGAGGCAAGGGTCTGCTTTCCCTTTGGTGAAACCCAGGTTTACTAGGACTCCATTAATTTTTTCATTCCAGGCTCTGGCTGCCTGTTTAAGTCCATAGATGCTCTTGTGCAATTTACACACTTTCCCCGCCCCTTCTGGATCTGCAAATCCTGGCGGTTGCATCATGTACAGGTCCTCTTCTATCTTACCGTATAGGAATGCAGTCTTAATGTCTAGATACTTGACTTGCATCTCTCTGCTGGCTGCTATGCTCAGCATGGCTCTGATGGTTGTGTGTTTTACTACTGGGGCAAAAGTTTCATCATAGTCCTCCCCATACTTTTGAGAGTATCCCTTTGCTACTAACCTGGCTTTGTAGCGCTCTACTTCGCCGCTTGCGTTGCGTTTCACTTTGAAAGTCCACTTGCAGCCGATTGCCTTGCGATTGGGTGGGAGCTTGGCCAGGGTCCAGGTCTCATTCTCATGTAATGAGTCCATCTCCTCCTGAGCTGCTTTCCTCCACTTGTCTGCCTCATCTTTAGGCAAGTGGGCAATGTCCTCCCAACTCGCTGGCTCCTGGACCTGTTGTGCCTTGGCTGTGAAGTAATAGTCACCGTATTTGGCTGGTGGCACCCCTTTAGTAGCCCGCTCTGACCTCCTGGGTTCTTGTTGCTCTATTGCCTCCAGGTTGGGCTCCTCGGTGTTGCTGGCCTCGCTGTTGCTTTTGGGCATGTTGGTCGCCCCCTCATCTTGCTTGAATGCCTTGGGCTCCCCTTCTCCGCTGTCAGGTGCACTTAGATCCACCTCTATGAACTCCATAGTCCCGGGCCTTGCAGTCTCGTCAAACTGCACACTTCGGCTGACTATGATGCTACAGTCTCGTGGAATGAGGATTCTGTAGCCTTTGCTGTAGGGGCTATATCCCGCCAGGACCCCTTCAATGGCTCTGTCACCTAGCTTAGTCCTCTTCTGCTCTGGGATGTGAGCATAGGCCTTGCATCCGAACACTCTCAGGTGGCCCATTTTGGCTTGGCTCCATGCCACACCTCAAAGGGTGTCATATCAGTGGCTCTGGTTGGCAGCCTGTTCTGTATGTAGGCCGCTGTCGACACCGCCTCTCCCCAGAATTTGAATGGTAGGTTTGCATCTGACAGCATGCTTCTTGCCATGTCTAGGAGTGACCTGTTGCGCCTCTCAGCCACACCGTTCTGTTCCGGCGAGTAGGTGACTGTCCTCTGGTGTCTGATGCCTTGGGCCCGCAAGTATGCTCCCATCTCTTTTCCTACATACTCTCCTCCATTGTCAGTGCAAATGGCACCCAATGTCCTATGGAATTTGTTCCTGGCCGCTGCAACAAACTCTTTCAGCTTACTCAGCACCTCGTTCTTATGCTTGATGATGTACACTGTCGTGAACCTGGAATAATCATCAATGAAAGTAAGGAAGTACCTACCCCCTCCAGGGGTTACTGCCTTCATTGGTCCACAAAGGTCAGAGTGGATGAGCTCCAATGGTTGTTTGGCTCTGCTCTCGCTTGCCTTGAGCAGTGGGGCTCGCGTGAACTTGGTCTTGATGCAGCAAACACAGTTCATCTTTGACTTGCACGCTGGGATTTGTAGGTCTGCAGTGAGTCCTTTAGTCACCAACTCTTTTACTGCCTCCATACTTCTGTGCCCCATGCGTCTGTGCCATAGGTGGATGCAGCTGTCGTGGGTATGTGCTCTGCCCTTCTGGCCTCTTCTCTGCCGCTGGTGACCTCATACATGGAGTTTCTTGCCATGGCACTGCCCCACAGGCTTCCATCTCTGCTGATTTGGCATCTGTCCTCTTGGAAAAGCAGGACAAATCCATCCGCTGCAAGCTTTCTCACTGAGAGCAAGTTCCCTTCTAGGTCTGGCACAAACAAGACTTCTGTCAGCTTTGTCTTCCCGCCATGTGGTGGGGCTATGCAGTCTATGGTGCCTTCTCCCACCCCATCTGTTCTTATCTGTTCTCCATTTGCCAGGCAAACATAACTTTGCCTTCGATGATCCAGTTTGGTGAAGAACTCTCTCTGGCTAGTCATGTGGCAGCTGGCCCCTGAGTCCAATATCCAAACCAGATTGTCCCCTTGAGTTCTGGATGGTTCAAGAGAGGCCAATTTGCAAAGGTTTGTCCGGGCATGTTTTTCATTGCCCTTCGTCTCCCTCTTGTGGCCGTTTTTGGGACAGTCCCTTTTAAGGTGTGTTTTCGCCCCGCATGTATAACATTGCTTGGCCTTGGCCTTTAGGGCCTTCTCAGATTCCTTTGCGGCCTTCGTTTCCCACCCAGCCTTTGTCCTGTTACATGAGGCATCGGCCATGTTTTCCATCCTGCGAGTCCACTCACTAATCAGCCTGGCCTTCACATAGTCCAATTTTAACTCTGCTTCGGGGCACACTCCTAAGGCTGTTATGAGGGGTTCGTAGGAGTCATCTAGGCTGCACAAAATGATGGACACGACATCCTCTTCCGAGGTCTCTGAGCCAATTGCTCTTAGTTCTTGAACCACTTGCAGGACTGCATTTACATGGTCTGGCAAACTAGCACCTCTTTCCAGCCTCATTTTAAACAGTTTTCTCTTCAGAAAGAGCTTTGTGTTTATACTGCTAGGCTGATGTATTTTCTGCAATGCTTCCCACATTCCCTTTGCTGTTTTCTCATTTCGAATGTGGAGCAACTGGTCGTCTTGGACCGACAAAGCAATTGTTGCCCTTGCTTTTCTGTCCTTTTTATCTCAGTCCTGGGGGTTTTCTGCAGGTCGAGCTGATTCTAAAACCTCCCACAAGTCATCTTTTACTAGCACCATTTCCATCTTGAACTTCCATGTCTGGTAGTTCCTGGTGTCTAACTTTGCCATGGTTGCGTATGTGTTGCTTTCAGCCATCGTCCCACACTCTAAGAGTTTTCTTTTCTTTTCTTGTCTAACCGATAAGCAGTACTCACAGGTTCCCAAGTGATTCCTTTCACGGGTTATTCTTTATTTGCGTCCTGGGCCCATAACCTGTTGTTGACCGAATCAGCTCCCTGTGAGTAGCCACGCGTACAGACAATAGAAACACTCCAGGTGGTTTGAAAGAAAACTTTACTTAGCAACATTTGACATATTCTACGATGGGATGGCTTGGTTCCCCCATCGTGGTCAGCACACCATGCAGGTGGGTAAAACAGCAGAAAGAAGAAGGAGGGAGGAGACAGGAAGTAGCAAGACAAGCATTGTAGCAATCCCCTCCCACCCTGTAGGTGTTTGTTAACCCTTTAGCCTCAGGTCAGTGACCTGTAGCCTGAGTTCTGCTAACAGAGAGAGCATGCACACACTGAAGCCAGGGACAGATGACTTCAGGGGCCATGGGCCCACACCCTGATGTCATGTGGCCAACAGAGGTGTAGGGGTAATCCACACATGCACACTCATAATAAAGGGATTCAACACACCCATGCCATAACAGGAAGGCTTCTGTTCATGGTTTCAGCCACAGAGCCATGCCTTCTAGAATACTATAAGCGCTTAGGGACTCAAGCAGGCCAGTTTCTTCCACCTTGCTATTCTAGGGTGCTGGTGTGGGGGTGGTTGTGTGCGCCCGCGCAACTGACAACATTCTATGGCTCCTGGAAGTCACCGAGCATGCTCGGGCTTTTTTCGAGGTGCTGCCCCCATTTATTTTTTAAAAAAAATGTTTTCTACTTCTGTATAAGTTGATCAAGATAAAGGCAATCTGAATTGACTTTTTTCAGTAGCTGATGTAACATTCACAAGATCAGTTGAGCAGCTTTAATAACACTTGTCCAAATCACAACTTGCTAGATGTTTCAACTCATTTTTCATAATGTAGTGAATTACAGAGCTGGTTCACACAAGCGTATTTCGAACTTGATCACTGCATCATCAGGTGTTGACTTTCATGGGTGGTAGATACAGAACGTTTGTATCACCTCACACACCGTGAGAGTCATTCATGACTGATGAACATCCATGTGTGAATCAGCCTCGCATCTTCCAACCCTGTGAGCACAGTCACAAAACTGATAACAGCCTGACAAATTTGCTGGGGAAAATTCACGGTGTAAAATGTAGTTACATGAATTGTCCCCTCTCCTCCTTCCCATCTGCTCCTCAAATTGTCGTTTTGTAAGTTCAGGATGGCTGTGTGTGTTCCACTGGAGATAGGGATTGAGGAGAATCACAGTGAAAATTTATGTAACATTTATAGAACAGTGAACTACTGTCACTGTAGTTCAACCCAAGTGCATCTATTCCCCTCTAGGGTCAAATACTGGGGATAACAGTTCTTCAAGTTAGAAGTAGAAACCAGTTATAGATGGCAATAATTAGGTGCCCCCTACCCCCTGCCCTCATAATATCACCCATCCCCAATGCAAGAGTAGTTTTGCAATTTTAAAAAACATTTTTTCCCCTTCAAAAGTATATATGAATAAGGAGATACCTAAAGCACTGGTAAAACCCAGTATTCAGTTCTTTTGGTATTACACACCAGTCATTTAGTTGGGAAGCTGGACTTTCACCACAATTGATGAATTCACTGTAAACACTATCTTTGTGACGTTTGTCTTTCCTTTCAGAGGAACTCAAGTTCATTTCTCATGTAACACTTAGTCAGGGTTTCGCCTAACCTGAATGAGCCTCTGTGATCCTGAGCAAACTCTCAGATTCTCACACTTCCTTCTCTTCTCACATAGTTGCACTTTCCCTAATTCCTGTCTTCTTGTTTTGTGTGAAACAGGAATTGTGATTTAAAACAAACGTAGTCAATTGCTAAACTAGCCAGCCAAAAAAGAGGCTTGTTTTGCTGGCTTGTTTAACAAACTAGAGTTTGTTTTAAACCATGATTCCTGGTTCATATATAACAAGTAGCCAATCATGGAAAGTGAAACACAACCCTAGTTAAGTCCTCCTCTAGGCCACATAGGTGTAGGAGGAGGAAATGGGGATGGAGGAATACCTGAGCCTGAGGCTTTGCAGGGGCTCATGCATTCCACGCTAAATTCTGTCTTAGCTTTATGTGCAAACACAGCCACTGTCAGCTTATAGTCGCCTATGTTCAACAGCTAATCTTTCTCTCCTTTTTCCTTTTGACTACCAGGATGGGACTCAGCAAGGAGCTCCTTTCAGCCTGTGAATTCCTTCAGAAATACCTAGAGAGCCCCAGTGCACACATGGATGAAGAAATGGTACACATATGTATTGCTAAAGTTCTGGAGGGTGGAGGAGGACTTAAATGGGTAATGTAGCTCCCATGTGTGAAGCCTGTGTTGTACGTCTGCCAGAATGCTACACTAGAGGCTCATGGTTTTATGGGCAAATGTTTATGGGCTGAGATTTATTCCATTAGTGGCTTTAGAGGTCATTTTGGACCCCATCCAGCTGGAGAGGAGATGTCTGATACAAAAGAACTCGGAATATCTGCATGTTCCATGGGGAAGTAATTCCGTTTGAGCTAAATTAAAATCAGCTTAAATTTGCCACGCAGGTGTGCCAGAGGAGGGAAATGGAGGGTGGGAATGTCCAAGGAAACCAGAGTGTTTCACTAAGAAGGGCAAAGAAAGAAGGCAGAAGTGAGACATAGCAGCTTCATACCTGACAGGTGCTGATGCTGTTGTTTTTCCCCTTTAATGCTGTAGAAATTGGCTTATACTGCAGTGCTCCACTATTGGCTGAGGCTCTCCTGCCACAAAGAAGCAGATCCCGAATTGGTCGCTCTGCACTTGGCTGCTTTCCAGGCCATCTCCCCACAACTACTGGAGTTCATAATCAACATGGCCGATGCCAACGGGAACACAGCCTTGCATTACACCGTCTCACATTCCAACTTCCCTGTGGTCATAAAGCTTCTTGAAACAGGTAGGGTGGACACACTACAGTGGGGAAATCTGGAATCCAACGGGAGTCCTTTGAACACGGACGGCCCACCTAGACAAATGGTAGTGGCTTCCTGGAGCAGCACCATTGCCGTAGCATCTTGGCATTAGAACTTCAGCTGTGCCAGGACCTCCAGACCTCTGTGTGGCAAGAACTCCAAAGTGCTGCATGCCACACAACCATAATATTTTGGAAGGGGACATTCCCAAGAATCATAGAATAGTAGAGTTGGAAGGGGCCTATAAGGCCATCGAGTCCAACCCCCTGCTCAATGCAGGAATCCACCTTAAAGCATCCCTGACAGATGGTTGTCCAGCTGCCTCTTGAAGGCCTCTAGTGTGGGAGAGACCACAACCTCCCTAGGTAATTGGTTCCATTGTCGTACTGCTCTAACGGCCAAGAAGTTTTTCCTGATGTCCAGCCGGAATCTGACTTCTTGTAACTTGAGCCCGTTATTCTTGTCCTGCACTCTGGGAGGATCGAGAAGAGTCTATTTATTTGTGTTAGATTTATATTCAGCCAGCCAGCCAACTTCCAAGGAACTCAGGAGGGCACTACTCTTTGTGGCAAGAGAGGGGGCGGGAGACGTAAACCTCAAGGCAACAATGGATGAAGGCCAAGGCACCACAGTACAGAGAACAGCTCCAATACTGCCCCAAAATAGTGTCCGCAACAATGTAGGAACAAAGCCAGACTATAAAACACATGGTCTTCGATGTCTATATACTAATGCCCAGAGCATGGGAAACAAACAGAACGAACTTGAACTCTTATTACATGAAGGCAAATACGACTTGATAGGTATAACTGAAACTTGGTGGGATGACTCCCATGACGGGAATATAGCAATTGAAGGATATAACTTGTTCAAAAAGAACAGAAGAAATAGAAAGGGAGGTGGAGTTGCACTATATGTTAAAAATACCTATCCCTGCACAGAAATACAGGCGGATCAGACTGGGAGCCCCATCGAGAGCATATAGATTAAAATAAATGGGGCAAAGAATAAAAAGAACATGATAATCAGAGTCTACTACTGACCACCCAATCAAGGAGAAGACGAGGACGAAACTTTTGAGAAACAAATTGCCAGTGTTTCAAGGAAGTGTGATGTAGTAGTGATGGGGGACTTCAATTACCCTGATATCTGTTGGGAGACCAGTACTGCCAAAAGCGGCCCTTCCAAGAAATTCCTGACATGCGTGGGTGATAACTTTCTCCTACAGAAAGTGGAGGAAGGAACTAGAGGATCGGCAATCCTTGACTTGATATTGACCAATAGGGATGACTTAGTGGATAAAGTGGCAGTTACGGGAACTCTGGGGGAAAGTAAACCACTTGATTAAGTGACCATAATCAAGATACTTGAATTCTTGATTATGAAGGAGACAAAAGTTATGAAGTTATGAAGGAGTTATGAAGTTATGAAGGAGTTATGAAGTTATGAAGTTATGAAGTTATGAAGTTATGAAGGAGACAAAAGTACAATACATGTACTCTGGATTTTAGGAAAGCTGATTTTAATAAACTCAGAACTATGATAAGTAAGGTCCCGTGGCAAGTGAGCCTAATGAGAAAAGGAGTGCAGGATGGGTGGGAGTATTTAAAAAAGGAAATTTTAAAGGCACAGTTACAAACAATTCCAACAAGGAGAAAAGATAGAAGACAACAGAGGAAACCAATGTGGCTCCACAAAAAGCTTAGAGATGACCTGAAAACAAAAAGGGATACATATAGGAAGTGGAAGGAAGGCCAGGCTACAAAAGAAGAGTACAGAGAAGTGGCGCAGAAGTGCTGAAATGGCGTCAGGAAGGCTAAAGCTCAGAATGAGCTGAGATTAGCGAGGGATGCTAAAAGCAATAAAAAGGCTTTCTTCAGATATGTGAGTAGTAAAAGACAGAGGAAAGAAATGGTGGTTCAACTGCTTAATGAAGATGGCAAATTGATAACAGATGACAAAGAAAAGGCTGAAGTGCTCAATTCCTACTTTGCCTCAGTCTTCTCCCAAAAGTGGGTCTATGACCCCCCTGGAAAAAGTGAAGGAGAAGTTGAGGGGGCAGGATTACAGTTTGAGATTGATAAACAAATGGTCAAAGGACACCTAATTTCCTTGAATGAGTTCAAATCTCCAGGGCCGGATGAACTGCATCCTACAGTAATGAAGGAGCTAGCAGAAGAACTCTCAGAACCTTTGACTATTATCTTTGCAAAATCATGGAAGACGGGTGAGGTGCCAGACGACTGGATGAGGGCTAACGTTGTCCCTATCTTCCAAAAGGGCAAAAAGGAGGAACCTGGGAACTACAGACCAGTCAGTCTGACATCCATCCCTGGGAAAATTCTGGAGCAGATTATAAAGAAGTCAATCTGTAAACACCTTGAAATCAATGTGGTGATCACAAGAAGCCAACATGGATTTATCAAGAACAAGTCCGGTCAGACAAATTTGATCTCATTTTTTGATAAGGTAACCTCCCTTGTGGACTGTGGGAATGCTGTGGATGTCATATATCTTGACTTCAGCAAAGCTTTTGACAAAGTGCCCCATGACATTCTGATTAACAAACTAGCTAAAAGTGGGCTAGATGGAACAACTATTAGGTGGATTCACAGTTGGCTACAGAATCGGACTCAAAGAGTACTTATCAATGGAACCTTCTCAAACTGGGGAGAGGCAACGAGTGGGGTACCGCAGGGCTCAGTCTTGGGCCCAGTGCTCTTCAACATTTTTATTAATGATTTGGACAAGGAGGTGCAGGGAACGCTTATCAAATTTGCAGATGACACAAAATTGGGTGGGATAGCTAATACCCTGGAAGACAGAAACAAACTTCAAAGTGATCTTGATAGGCTGGAGTGCTGGGCTGAAAACAACAGGATGAAATTTAATAGGGATAAATGCCAAGTTCTACATTTAGGAAATAGAAACCAAAGGCACAGTTACAAGATGGGGGATACTTGGCTCAGCAATACTACAAACGAGAAGGATCTTGGAATTGTTGTAGATTGCAAGCTGAATAGGAGCCAACAGTGCAATATGGCTGCAAGAAAGGCAAATGCTATTTTGGGCTGCATTAATAGAAGTATAGCTTCCAAATCACGTGAGGTACTGGTTCCTCTCTATTCGTCCCTGGTTAGGCCTCATCTGGATGATTGCGTCCAGTTCTGGGCTCCACAATTCAAGAAGGACGCAGACAAGCTGGAACGTGTTCAGAGGAGGGCAAGCAGGATGATCAGGGGTCTGGAAACAAAGCCCTATGAAGAGAGACTGAAAGAACTGGGCATGTTTAGCCTGGAGAAGAGAAGATTGAGGGGATGTTAGATCAATGTTCTTTTCACCGAAGGACGAAATCCAAACAGCCCTTAAGCACGACTCCACCATTCCAGCGACAGAGGGTTCAAAAGCGCTTTATTGATTAGTAATCAAGGCCTGGTCTCTTCAAAGGGAGCAATCAGACAAAAGACATAGTGAATACAGTACAGTATTTGAGCTTGCAAGGGGCAGGGCCCTGTTGCAGTATTAACCAATCAGAACATAACACTGGGGCATAGCTAATTATGCTAAACAGTTCTGTAAACAATACCTTTGGCCTGACAGTAAGTTACAGAAGTTAACTTTGACCCAGCAGAGCACTGGAGCCAGGGCTCTTGTTTATGTTAGATAAGAAGGATGCACTCAAGGAGACATTCTCGCATACAGGACATCATGATATTATGCCTGCAACTTTAGTTTCCTGTTAAAAATGGAGAGACTTCAGCTAACAGGGAGACATGATAGCACTCTTCAAATACTTAAAAGGTTGTCCCACAGAGGAGGGCCAGGATCTCTTCTCGATCCTCCCAGAGTGCAGGACACAGAATAACGGGCTCAAGTTAAAGGAAACTAGATTCCAGCTGAACATCAGGAAAAACATCCTGACTGTTAGAGCAGTACGACAATGGAATCAGTTACCTAGGGAGGTTGTGGGCTCTCTCACACTAGAGGCATTCAAGAGGCAGCTGGACAAGCATCTGTCAGGGATGCTTTAAGGTGGATTCCTGCATTGAGCAGGGGGTTGGACTCGATGGCCTTGTAGGCCCCTTCCAACTCTGCTATTCTATGATTCTATGGTGAGAGATTTGCACAAGGCAATCAGTGAGCTTCATGGCTGAATGGAGTTTTGAAACTCAATTTCCCACATCAGAGTCTGATGCTTTGGCTACCACACCACACCAGTTAGAGAGGGAGAGAGATTGGTGGTCTGGGACAGTTATCCTTTGAAGTCTGGAGAAAAGAGATTGGGCTAAAGCTGGAGTGAGGAATGTGTGGCCTTTCTTTTCACCGCCATCATGGGTCGTATGCACGCTCCAGGAAAGGGCGTATCCCAATCAGCCTTGCCTTATAGGCTGTGGGCCTACATGGCTGAAACTTACTTCTGATGACATCAAAAGGAATGTGTGGCCCTCCCAGATGTTGTTCTACTCCAGTGGTCATTAGCCCCTACTAGCGTAGCCTATAGTGAGACTGTTAGAGCACTACGACAATGGAACCAGTTACCTAGGGAGGTTGTGGGTTCTCCCACACTGGAGGCCTTCAAGAGGCACCTGGACAGCCATCTGTCAGGGATGCTTTAGGGTGGATCCCTGCACTGAGAGGGGGGTTGGACTCAATGGCCTTATAGGCCCCTTCCAACTCTACTATTCTATGATTCTATGATGGGAGTTGCAGTCCAACATCTGGATGACCACTCATTCACCATCGCTGGCCTAAAACAAGGAGAGGTTGGTGCAAGGACTGATACAGGTCTGCCAAGGGCTGTGATAAGAAACAATGGTAGGAATATCAAGGTTAAACATCAGGAAAGCTCATAATAATACTAACTAGGCTGTGGGATCTCCTTTCTTGAAGATTTTTGAAAACAAGTTCAGACAGGTGCCTGGTGGCAATGATTTGGGACAGAGTTAGGGCTACACAACCCATTTGATCCACGTCTTCCATTCCAAAGGGATGAGGCCTCTAACGATTCCGTTCTCTTCTAGGTTTATGCCACGTGGACCAGCAGAACAAAGCTGGTTACACAGCCATCATGCTGACAGCACTGGCTGCCTCCCGCTCAGAGAGTGATATGGAGACCATTGTGCAGCTGCTGAAAATGGGCAACGTTAATGCCAAAGCCAGCCAGGTACCAGATTTGTCGGCAGGGAGTTGGATGTGTAAGTCGGACGAGGGGATACTTTCCTTTTGCCAGGGTGGGCTGCTGAGTCCGACCAGCCCTTCCACTTTGAGAACTTGGAAGAAGAGGGGGGGATGCATGAGATTCTGTGGGCCAAACATTGCAGAAAGCTCTTCCATTTATTTATTTATTTATTTATTTATTACATTTTTATACCGCCCAATAGCCAAAGCTCTCTGGGCGGTTCAATGGCTTAATGCCATTGCTTCCCCCTCTCTCCACCCCTGCAGGCTGGGCAGACGGCTCTCATGTTGGCTGTCAGCCACGGGCGTCTTGATATGGTGCGCGCCTTGCTAGCCAGCGCAGCAGATGTCAACTTGCAAGACGACGATGGTTCCACCGCACTGATGTGCGCCTGCGAACACGGCCATGCTGAGATCGTCCGCCTACTCTTGGCCACTCCTGGCTGTGATGTTGCCCTCTCAGACAATGTGAGTCCTGCCCTGTATGGCCGCTGGGTTTGGCAAGTGGAGGGAGCCCCTCGTCTCTTCTATGTCTGTGCCCACATCCTGGCTGTCTGGTTCATACTCGCACAGTATGGGGTGGGGGGAATACAAAGAGCTTTCCCTTACATTTTAAAAGCATATATTGCTGCATATTGCACAAAGTCCATGGAACACCTTTAACATGATATCCAAAACAAACCACACTTGTAAATTGAGCATGTAAATCTGTGCCAAGGTTCAGCCCTGGAATAGCTGAAGAAATCATGGCTTTTCCACCCTACTGAGTAACCTCAGTTGGCAGGCTTGAGCCTCAGCACCTTTTAAAAGAAGAAGCAGAAGCTGGGCATTGAAATCAAGAAATGGTCCTTTTTCATTTGTATTATTGCTGCCTTACATTTCTTATCAAATTCAGATGGTCCTACCTTGTCATTTCCCGATCACCAGGACCATCACCACTACCTCCCCCAGCACCCTGGGCCCTATGGGAACCGCTCTTAACTCACTTGTCAAGCTATACCCAGAGAATGGCAGCAGAATCTAGCTATGTGGACATAAGAGAATGAGAGTTGCCTGACTGGATCAGATCAAAGCATCCAACTCGCCCGGCATTCTGTTTCCAGCAGTGGCCATCCAGCTGTCTTCAGGTGCTTAGAGACGGCGGGGAGGTGGTGGCCTCTCCCCAGTTTGTCCCCAGCATTGAAAGTTACATGGAAGCTCCTTTTAGCTATGCCCGCTGTTAACAGTCTCACGGGGTCTAGATGCTGCAGGTACTTTCTCCTGGAATTCCAGGAACTGGGAGCCTTGGTAAAGGCAGCTGAAGTGAGATGTTCACACTTATTTATTATTTATTTATTTATTTAGAACATTTATATACCGCTCCCCATTGAAAAATTTCGGAGCGGTGTACAAGGTAAAATGAAAATAAAAACAGAATAAAACAGTTAAAACAAAATTTAAAAAGAAGCAAAAATCAGAAATCCAAGGCTGCATGTTAAAGAAAGGCTTCTTGGAATAAAGATGTTTTCAGGAGGCGCCGAAAGGAGTGCAAGGTCGGAGCCTGCCTGACCTCCAGAGGCAGGGAATTCCACAGGAGGGGCGCCACCACGCTGAAGGCTCTTCCCCTGGTGGATTCCAATCGGAGGATGGATCTAGGTGGAACCACCAGGAGCAGGCCCTCGGGATGACCTCAGTGACCGGGCAGGTTGGTAGGGGAGAAGGCGCTCTCTCAGGTATCCTGGTCCCAAGTTGTTTAGGGCTTTGTACACAAGTACAAGAACCTTAAACCTGGCCCGGTAGCGAATAGGCAGCCAGTGCACACTTGACAGAAATGGTGGCCAAGTAAGAATCGCCATCACGGTGGTGGTGGTGGTGGTGGTGACCTTGTCTCCTGGTCTTCTCCTGCAGGACGGCAGCACAGCTCTCTCCATTGCACTAGAAGCAGGCCAGAATGACATTGCCATCATGCTGTATGCTCAGCTGAACTTTGCCAAATCCACATCTCCGGTGAGTTACCACATACGGTGAAGGTGTTGGAGGGGACCTTTTGGGCCATCTAGCCCAACCCCCAACTTGATGCAGAAAATCCAGAGCTAGAAAACCCAGCCTTTGCTTAAAGTCCTCCAGTGAGGGAGAGCGCACTGCCCCTTTGCCCAGGTTCCATCATTGAACTACTGTTACCATTAAGATGTTTCTCCTAATGTTCAGCCCAAAACTGTTGAAGCTAGTCCTGCCCTTTGGAACCACAGAGAGCAAGTCTTTGCCCTCTTCTAGGTGGTGGCCTGTCAAGTATTTGAAGAGTGCTATTATGTCCAGGCTAAACATACCCAGTTCCTCTAAGCTTTCTCACAGGACTTATTTTCCATACCTCTGACCATCTTCATTGCCCTCCTCTGAACTTGTTCTAGTCTTACATCAGCTTTCCGCAGTCTGGTTCCCTGCAGGTGTAATGGACTACAGCTCCCATGGCCATGCTGGCTGGGATGATGGGAGTTGCTGTCCATCACATTTGAGGGAACCAGGTAAGCTTCTCTACATCCTTTTTAAAATGTGGCATTCAGAACTGAACACAGTACTCCAGATGAGGTCTGACTATTGCAGAATAAACTGGCACTATTATTTCCCATGATTTGGAAATAATGGTCCTATTTATGCAGCATAAAATTTCAGTAGCCCTGTTTTGTATCCACATCACCAGCTTGTGACTGATTACAATCCCAAAATCCTTTCCACATCTATTACTGCCAAACCAAATATCCATTATCCTATGGAAAGGAAAGAAACCTCTCGTGCAAGCACTGAGTCATTACTGACTCTTGGAGGGACGCCAGCTTTCGTTGACATTTTCTTGGCAGGCCTTATAACAGGGTGGTTTGCTGTTGCCTTCCCCCGCTGTTATTACCTTTCCCCCAGCTAACTTACTGACCTTGGGAGGATGGAAGGCTGAGTCGACCCGAGCCAACTGCCTGAAACCAGCTTCCGCTGGGATCGAACTCAGGCTGTGGGGAGAGTTTCAGCTGCAGAAACTGCTGCTTTACCACTCTGCGCCACACAAGCGCCTATACCTGTGTGTTAATTTCCCTCTTAAATGCAGGCTTTGTACTTTTCTCTCTTGAATTGCATTTTGTTACATCAGTCATTTTCCATTCTATCTAGAACATTTTGAATTTTAATCCTGTCTTCTGAGGTGATAGCTATCCCTACCAGATCTGTGTTATTTGAAGATTTGACAAGGATTCCCTCCGCTCCTTCCTCTGAGACTAAGGGCACGATCCGATGCATGTTTAGACAAAAATAAGTCCGCCCGTTCCCACCAAGCTCCAGCCAGCTGGCATAGGATTGCAGCCTTAGTCATTAAAAGAAAACGTTGAAGAGCCCCAGGGCCAGCACAGAGCCCTCCGGCACCCCACTTGAAACCCCCCTCCAGTTTGAAGAAGAACCATCGATTACTCGAAATAGGGATTTCCTCTCCACTTGGATCGAGGCGGGGAACAACAGTGAATATAAAACACCAAAAAAAAACCTGATTAAAACATAGTATACATGATTAAAACATCCTTAAAACATCCTAAAAACATTCTAAAAATTTACATGCTGGAAGGTGTTGCTTTGCTGCATGAGAACTATTCTATAGGTGCTACAGGGTTCCATCTTGCCTCCCATGATGTTTAATGTATACGTGATACTATTGGGAGACATGCTCCAAATAGCTGGAGAATGCTGACTATGGCCTTAGCTAGACATAAGGTTTATCCTGGGATCGTCCCAGGGTCATCCCTGTTCATGTAAATGACACACAGGATATCCTGGGAGCACCCCGGGACTATCCTGGGATAAGGTCTAGTTAAGGCCTATGTCCCCCTCAGTTCTGGGTGAGGCTTTGAACAGGAGTCTTGAGTCTATTATAGGTTGAAAGACATTGAATAAACTCAGGCTCTGCCCAGGCAAAATTGAGATGTTGATGAGAGAGGGGGGACCTTTACTCCAGAGTAGGTGAGGGTCACAAGGATCAGGTTTATAGTTTGGGGTTACTTCTGGATTCAGCATTGTTTTTGGTTAGCCAGGTTGTGGCTGTGTCTAGGAGTGCTTTTTGCCAGCAGCATGCCCTCCTGGATGGTAGGTACCTAGCCACTGTTAGACTCATTTCCTAGTTTGATTTCTGTAATGCAGACAGTTTTACTCCAAATAGGGATTTCCAACACACTCTGAATTCACCTGACAGTATTGTCACCCAGCACACACAGAATGATTTTGCTAACCAAACTATCGTGGGCAGCTTTGTCAAATGCTTTGGTGAAACCAAGATAAATTAAAAGAGTTCTATGGCAGAGGTCAGTGTCTGGTCTAGCAAAATTCCTGTGCAAAGTTTACATATGGCCCCACTTCCAAGCAGTGCTTTCACAGAGGATACTGAAAACCAGAGAAGGTAGTAAATGTGCTTCCACACAGCCAAAGGGTAGCACTGACCCTTCTGTGCTCTACCTTACCTTCATTTTTCCCAACAGATATTCCTTGGCTGTTGTACACTCCAATTTCTCCAGTGTTTACTAGAATCTTCTGTGGTTGGTTGGTTGAAGATTTCGATCCCATCTTTTGATCGAATGACCCTCAAGGTGGCTTACAATGGAATATAACTCTGTTCCTTGAAAAGGCAGCCTGTTTTCCTCTGGTGGATTAGGATAGTAGACCTAGCAGGGCAGAGACCTGGGTGCTAATATCTGTATTAAGAAAATAGTACTTAACTAGCAGTTAGTTGTGCAGTAAGTAGCTAGTGTGATTTTCATATATGCAAGAGCTACAGTTGAGTATCATAGAATAGTAGAGTTGGAATGGGGCCTATAAGGCCATCGAGTCCAACCTCCTGCTCAATGCAGGAATCCACCTTAAAGCATCCCTGACAGATGGTTGTCCAGCTGCATCTTGAAGGCCTCTAGTGTGGGAGAGCCCACAACCTCCCCAGGTAACTGGTTCCATTGTCGTACTGCTCTAACAGTCAGGAAGTTTTTCCTGAAGTTCAGCTGGAATCAGGCTTCCTGAGCCCATTATTCCGTGTCCTGCACTTTAGGATGATCGGGGATACCAAACTCAACAACTGTCCACTTCTCTTCTTAAATTGAATGAATTCCCTCACTTTCTTGACCCTTTTGATCTAGGGAATTATATACCAGTCTTTAATTTACCAGTCTTGGGAAAGGTGATTGTGCGGGCAGTGGCTATTTTGGATGAAGATTCAGTCTGGTGTATTTTCAGTCTGGCTCTGGAACTGAAACACTGTTGCCCCAATGGGTGACCTATTGTATGTGAGATTCCCAATAGGCAGAGAGAGTGGGACCCTGTTAATTCTACTGGGTTTTTCTGTGGTTTTCAAAACCACTAACCATAGTATCATCATGTGCCATCTGTCTGTGCTAGTGATGGAAGGCATTGTGTGGCAGGGATTCCGCGGCTGCCTCACATTAATAATAATAATAATAATAATAATAATAATAATAATAATGTATTTATTACTCGCCTCTCCACTTGGATCGAGGCGGGGAACAACAGTGAATATAAAACACAAAAAAACCCTGATTAAAACATAGTATACATGATTAAAACATCCTTAAAACATTCTAAAAATTTACATACTGGAAGGTGTTGCTTTGCTGCATGAGAACTATTCTATAGGTGCTACAGGGTTCCATCTTGCCTCCCATGATGTTTAATGTATACGTGACACTATTGGGAGACATGCTCCAAATAGCTGGAGAATGCTGACTATGGCCTTAGCTAGACATAAGGTTTATCCCGGGATCATCCCAGGGTCATCCCTGTTCATGTAAATGACACACAGGATATCCTGGGAGCACCCCGGGACGATCCTGGGATAAACCTTAGGTCTAGTTAAGGCCTATGTCCCCCTCAGTTCTGGGTGAGGCTTTGAACAGGAGTCTTGAGTCTATTATAGGTTGAAAGACATTGAATAAACTCAGGCTCTGCCCAGGCAAAATTGAGATGTTGATGAGAGAGGGGGGACCTTTACTCCAGAGTAGGTGAGGGTCACAAGGATCAGGTTTATAGTTTGGGGTTACTTCTGGATTCAGCATTGTTTTTGGTTAGCCAGGTTGTGGCTGTGTCTAGGAGTGCTTTTTGCCAGCAGCATGCCCTCCTGGATGGTAGGTACCTAGCCACTGTTAGACTCATTTCCTAGTTTGATTTCTGTAATGCAGACAGTTTCTTCCACATAGTTCCAAAAGCACAGTTGATCCAGAAAGTTGATCCAGATCCTGCTGGCTACAGAAAGCCTTCCTGGGCAGTTTACAATGAAAACCATAATATACAAAAATCAAGATTTGAAACTTTTAAAATGTCATATAAAACCAGAATAAGTTATAGTGCAGAGAAAGGTTGTCTAAAAATACATGTTTTCAGGAGGCACTGGAAGAACGTTACATTTTCCGCCTCCCAAACTGCACAAGGGAGGGTTTTCCAGAGGGTGGGTGCTGCTACGGAGAAGGCCCACCGTCGAGTTTCTTCATGATGGCATTCTGTTCTTCTTGGAATGATGAGCAGGACCTCCTCCAATGATTGTAAATGTCATCTGGGTGTATATAAGGGAAGGCGGTCTACTAGGTATCCTGGTCCCAAGTTATTTAGGGCTTTATAGGGTAACAACATAACATTCTACATGGCTCAGTAGCTGACAGGCTGCCAATGCAGTTCTTTTAACACAGGTTTTATGTAGGCAGAGCTAGGCTTCCCAGTGAGCACCCTCGCTGCTGCATTCTGCACAAACTGCAGCTTCAGAACCACACGCATGGGTAGCCCCACATAGAGCGTGTTACAGTAGTCTAATCGTGAGGTTACCAGTGCATGAATGGCCGTGGCTAGGCTGTCCCTATCCAGGAGCAGGCATAGCTGGCGTAGCAACAGAAGTTGATAATGGGCGCTCTGGGTCACCTGGACCTCCAGTGACAAAGATAGATCAGGTTCATTTTAGAGGGTTAGTATGACCTTTAAAGCCCCAAGCAGCTTTGGCCCACGGTATTACAGGGAGAACTTCCTTCTGGAAGAACCTTCTTGTGTGCTGCAATAATCAGGGGTGTTTGGCTTCAAGGCCTATAAATATGGAGGTCAAACTTATGACCACTAGAAATGAATCCTTATGTCATGTTGCCCTCCCAGGAGCCTGGGACAAACTTATGGCTTCACCCCGTGCTGTTGGTCATACCTTAGGTGAGCACCAAATTCTTGCAAGCATTGCCCACTCCTTTCCAGTGAGAATCCTTCCTCCAGCACCATCCCCTGTCCCAAGGACCATAAAACATTACTTGGGGCAGGTGGAGATGTTGGAGGCAGCAGAGATAGTATGTGCTCCCAAGTCCCTGAAGAAGCATGTTTTTCCCATGGGCAACTGGGATGACAGTTTCCAGAATCTCTGGGAGAAAAGATTCTCGGGGCCTTTGATATAAAACTTGCCCATATGACCCAGGCTGAATTGCTCATCTCTCTGTACTTCCACTTTTCATTCAGCCCATGGGTTATAACACTAATCTACCCACATCTGATGTGCACATGAAGCTGTAAGTGGCCAGGGGACTGTGTGTGAAGACCCAACAGATGTTTGAATTGAGGTGGTTACTGTCTGAAAAAGGAAGGGGCTGAGGGAAGGAGCAGGCCCAAAGAGGCAGGGAAAAGCTGGGGTTGTTTAATTAAAGACTAACCATAAAATGCCTTTTTCAGGGGACGCCGAAGCCGCCGAAGCCTGAGAATGCCGTGGTGATGTCCAGCGATACTCAGTAACACAACATAGGATGGTGGCATTTCTTGCTAGCCCCAGAGGTTTTCTTGCTTCACTTTGAAGAAGTACTTGAGAACTTGTCAAGGACTAGGGAAGAAAAGCATCTGAAGATGCATACTGCAAGCATGTACATTTCCCAATAAATGCCTGCCTGTTCTCAACCTCTCTTGCCCCTTCCATCAGCTGGAATCTCCCATCTGCTACGCTACCCAGGGTGGTTGGTTTTCCAGCAGAGTACAGGCTTCAGGCAGCTGGTGTAGAAGTGCTGCCATGTAGCCAGCTAAGCTTGATCAGCCACGATTCTGCCAGTTAGTGAGCCAAAGAGAAGGATCGGTGAAGGACACAGCTGTGGATGCAGCTTCTCAGCCAACCTGGCACGACTTTCCTGCTTCATAGTTTTCCCATTCACCCAAATCTACTTCAGGAGCAAGGGATTCTGCAAGGCTGAACTTCGATCAATGGCAGTGCCACAAGTGACCACTGGGTAAATCCCTTGCTTTTAGGTGCCTCCAGAAAGGGGGCTCCTAGTGCTATGAATGAGAGGGGCATCATGCAGCCATTCTCCTTTTCTCCTCAACAGACTCCCTGCATTAAGGAGAAAGATGAACGAAGCAGTGGGGGAGGGTGGACACAGGAGGGCTATGAATGGAAGGTGGACACACACACACACCCCATAAAATTCCATGAAGGAGGCAAGGTGATGGCACTATAAAAGCCTCACCTGGAAACAGCCTTGACCTAGCTCCTCCTCCCACTGTAAAGTGGGATGGTGTATTTTTAAGAGGCCAATGAAGCAACTCCACACAGATTAGATGTTCTTTTTCTGTTCTTGTTTTAAACAAAAGCGTCCCTGTTTAAATATGCATTTACTTGAACTCATTTTCGAATGCCACAGTGGGTGCCCTGCTCTGCCCTGTGTGATTCTTCATTTGAGGAGGGTTTTAGAAGGGTTTCTGTTTTTGTTTTGTTTTGAAATAATGAAATATTGCAATTCTGCAATAGAACTAGAATGAATATGTTACACTACAATTTTGGCAAAATGTGAATTCTTTGCAAGGAAGGTCCCCTCTCCCTCTTTTCAAGGTAATCACCATGGCCCAGGCCACAGACAGTTTCTTTTGCACAAGGAAGAGTTGTGCAAGCGTGCGTGTGCGCTCTTGTGCCGCTCTATTTATTTAAACAGTTTGCACAGGAGATGTTCTCCCAGTGAAGTGGACTCTTTGCCTAGAATCGGAATCCTCAGTCCTTTTCAGTGACTCTGTTATTCTGTATAATCTGATTTCTTGATTTCCTAATATTGGACGGCTGAGATCTCAGAACAATACATATCTGACATTGTTTGCCTAAATATTGAAATAACACATTACACACCAAGCAAACCCATCCACTTTCGCATTATTAAAAAAACGCCAAATTCATTCATAGATGCTCTTAAAGAAAATTGATACCTATTTGCTTTGTGAGTTGAAAAGTTCTCTTCATTTAATTCTTTAGGTTTTAAATTCCAAAAAAATACTTGTCTCCCCTAACAACCAATGACCAGAAGGCAAGGGAAGAAAATTGGGTTGGGATGCAGGATCTGACAGATGGACTCTGCCCGTGGAAGATGTGTCTGCCTGATTTTCAGGGACCCCCTCCCCCACCTGCACCATAGCTCACCCCATTCAATAATTCCCCCCAACCCTCTGTGAAACATTGACAGGGAGCTGGTGGGGGCAGAGAAGTCTGCATGCTTAAATCTGGATCCAACCCATAATAAATAAGATGAACCATAATGTATTTTTTTTTATTGCCAATCATTTTGAAATAACCAAAGGGTACAACCTATTTTTATATAAATATATAGATATATATATATTAATATACAAGAAAATGACTATATATAAATTATTTTAGCGCACATTGTTTAGGGATTTAGGGGAGCCAACGTCCGAAGTGTGGAGGAGGAGGTGTGGCTGGCTGGGCGAAGGGCTGCTGTCTTAGCTGCGAATCTGCTGGCTGATATCTTTGCACAGTTTATGTTCTGCCTTGTGTAAAAGCCATTAGAATATAGTTGGTCTTAAAACAAATGTTTATTTGGAGCTGCGTGTCTTTAGCTGAATCTTGTATTTGGGATTTGCCTCATATACGTGTAATCTCTTTTATGATTGCTATATGATATTTCTACACATTTAAATGAAGTTAATGCCATTTATAATCATAACCAAAAAAATAATAAAATGAACAGATAATGACTGGGGTTTTTTTTGCTTCAGGTGGTGTTAATGTTTAACAGCTCTTCCGTCATAACTACCGTGAGAAAGTCTGTCATAACATTGTCATGATTTTTTCATGCAGCAGCAAATTAACAAAAGGGTACAATCCATCCCAGTGTGGGTGCAGTGCCCACATGCAAAGCAATCACCAGAGAGCTCAATACATCTCTTTGTCAATACCCCCCACCCTTCCTCTGTGTTCACATTTAGCAATATGGGCCATTACAAAGATCAGGAGCTGTGCTTACCCCCCCACCCCCATATGCCCTTCCACCCTTTCCTTCTGAGTTGGTGCAAATTATTCAAGATTGGAGCTTGAATAACTTACATCTAGGCAAAAGGTAGGATTGGATAGGGCTGTGGAAAAGCCACACAGACCGCCTGGTCCCTGCAATGTCTCACTGTGCTGTATTCATGTGCAGCCAGGGGATTGGATTCACACTTTGTCATGCTCAGAGTAAGCCACTGAAATTAATGGGACTTAGGTTAGGCATGTTTAAGCTGTCCCACTGATGTTAATAGGCCTACTCTAAGAACGTAAGAAGAGCCTTCATGGATCAGACCAAGGGTCCATCTAGTCCAGCACTCTGTTCATACCGTGGCCAACCAGCTGTGCACCAGGGACCCCCCAAGCAGCACACAGTGCCACAGCACCCTCCCATCCATGTTCCACAGCAACTGCTAGCTTGCTGCCTCTATACACCAACCATGATGACGAAGTCTGGATTCAACCCAGGGCTCTGTTGAGCCCTAAGGTGACCCCTCTATATAATGCCCTGAATGAATGGAAGAGAAATAATTTAACAAAATCAACCTGGTGTGTTTCTGTATTTGTTTGCAAAGGTCTATTTGTGAAGACATAGCAACTGGGTATCTTTTCCCCCAGGATATAATATGAGCTAGCAACTGGAATTTTTTTCTTGTGATGAAAGGCTGAGAGGAAATGAACAGGTAGGAACTGGAATAAATACGGCACCAGCCATTTTCCTGTATGAATTTTGACATTAAATATTCTCCAAATGTTTGAATATTCAGCTGAGTACTAGTGAAGGGCAAACGTATCCTGAGTGAATTTCTTATTTACTCAGAAAGTAAAATCATCATCCAAGCTTGAACAAGAGTTTTCATTTAATACAAAATCTCATTCCATGTGTACACATTTTTACACATGTACAAAATCAAGGTGCGTCTTGGGACCTGTGGCTTGAAATCATGTGTCACTACATTACGTGGCCCCTTTGTGAAGGACTGCATTCACGTGGCCCTGCCTGCGTGATGATGTCATTTGATATTTACTCACTGATCACCATACGAAAATGGAGTTCTCTGTTCTCCTCAGAGCCAGAATCGTAGTGACAGCAAACAATGACGGAAACAGCGGAGACTATTTCAAGTAAGGGTTTTTTGGGTGTGTGTGTGTGTGTCTAGGTAGGAGGACAACAGAAAATTTGAGGGGGTAGCTGTGAACCACTTTACCAAGCATGCCCTTGAGTGCGCAATCAATTCTGAACCACATAGCAAATTCATAATGTGTAGCGTTCAGCGTTCCAAACAAGGCGACTATGAAATTTGGTGCCATCGCTGTTTGATAAGCAACATTAGTGCTTAGCATCCAATGGTATTTAATTTTAGTGTTTTGACACTACTTGACAATTGACTTATGATAGTCTCTTCTTATACAAGGGCCAAACTAGCAATGATTTTACTCGTGGGAATGTAGTTAATGTGCATATTTTGTTAAGTGAATTGCAGGCACAGGGGGAGCATAGTCAGCCTTAGAACTACCGTATTTCTTCGATTCTAAGACGCACTTTCCACCCCATATAAACATCTCTAAAAACAAGGTGCATCTTAGAATCGCGGGTGCGTTTATTATTTCTTAGAATCAAAGCTTTTTTCCCCCTGTTGGTGGTACTGAAATTAGTGTGTGTCTTACAATCGATGGCGTCTTACAATCGAAGAAATACGGTATCTCCCCCTCCCATCGACTCCACAATAATTTCTGAAGCTGCTATTTGCAGGATAATGGGGTCCACCAGTGGGACCAAGGAGAGCTTTTCTTGAAATACTAATAGCACTTTCTAGCCTGGCCATCCAAAAGCCATATCCCAACATCCCCTTTGGCACCCTCTGAGTGTGACAGAGAAGCAGAACGTTCGAGACTGAAATGCCGCGGTGGGTGCTCTGCCCTTACCCCATCCTCGTAGTAAATATTGGATCAAGGACTGGTGGTTCCCTCTTATTTTACCTTCCCTATCAGCTGCCTATGCTGCCTTATGGGATAGGAGGTAGCAGCCACTTTCTACTCTCCTCATTTTGCAGGGGCAAAAGAGTACTACAGAGGGCACCAGTTGCCTAGAGCAGTGGTTCCCAAAGTGGGCGGTATCGCCCCCTTGGGGGCGGTGGGATTGCAATGGGGCGGCAGGGGGGCGCTCGAGGTGGCCTTTTCCGAGAAGCGCCTCTCCAGAAGGTCTTAAAACCCAGGGACATTTTTATGGGAGAAGGTAGTTTGGTCCCAAGCCATACAGGGGAAGAATCCACACATGTATTAATACCGTTTAAGAAGAGTCCTTTTAATGGTGAATTGCTATCCTTCACTATGGAGAGTGGTTCAGACGCTCCTGGTTGCATTTCCAAATCATATTTGGTGGAATGTGGTTTTAGTGTGGTCTGCCTACTTCTCTCCAAGCAAAGAAATCGACTCCAGATTACTAAATGTGGTGATTAGTGACTTTAATCACCACATAATTAAACCTCCTGTTAAGTGACTTTAAACCAGACATTGGGAAACTGGTTTCACTTCATCAAGCCCATCCATCACATTAAGAATTTACAGAACAGTGAGGTCCTCTACCCTAGTTACTAAATGTGATATCTAATATTCTTGCTAAATGACTATCAGACTTTGAAAAGATGATGTCACTGGATCAAGTTCATCAATTATGTTTAATTGAATAAACTAAAAGAATGTAATTGGATTTTGAATAAATATTCAATTAATTGTTACTGTTTTGAATTTTGTTATTATCTTCCTTAGTGGGTGGTTGAAAACCGCTATTCTGAATAATGATTTTTATAGCGTAGGGTAGGGGGCCCTGGGCATGAGTTTGTGGAACCAAGGGGCGGTGACCTGAAGACGTTTGGGAACCACTGGCCTAGAGGCACTTTATTTCCCCTAAGTCAGTGCCCAACTCCCAGGTGAGGTAGGAGTGGCTGCCACATCCGTATGGGGTTTGGGCGAGAACAGTAAGACTGGGGAAGTGAGGGGGCAGGTGAAGGAGGATGGAGCAGCCCTACTGATGAAGGACGTGGAAAGCCCTCTGACATGTCAGACCAACGGCAGTTCTTCACTTGTGTTTTCACTTCTGTCTTTTCATTTGAGCACCAACGTAAGAAGACGTGTACTGGGTGGGAGGTGAAAAATGGGAGCGTCTCCCTCTTTTTGGTTGCAGTGCTCTGGTGGCATTGATTTTGTTTTTGCTATTGCACAGTATTAATGATCCTCCTCCTCCCCTCTATCACAAGAGATGAAAGAGGGAAGCAGCTGGAGCAAGTGGAAGTGGAGATATTAGGATAAGAGCAAACTTTCTTTTCTCCCTGGAGAGCACCTGATTCGGTCAAATTGATTATTATTATTATTATTATTAATAATAATAATAATAATAATTTATATAGCACCATCAATTTTCATGGTGCCATACAGAACAAAATAAAACAAAATACAAAACACCCTGCCATATGGCTTACATTCTAAAATCACAGTAACAAACAGGGAGGGGAAAGGCCAAGCAGCATGGGGGACAATAAAACAAATAATAAAAACTAGTATCGTCACATGACAGATTATAAGCTTTTGAGAAAAGAAATGTTTTTTAAAAAGATTCAAAACTGTGATCGATGTCGCAGTTCGCAAATGTGCTGGAAGAGAATTCCAGGCATAGGGGCAGTGAGCGAAGACGTGCGAAGACAAGCGAGAGAAGTAGAAACTCTTGGGCGAGTAAGAGATTATTATTATTTATTTATATAGCACCATCAGTGTCCATGGTGCTGTACAGAGTAAAACAATAAAATAGCAAAACCCTGCCGCATAGGCTACCATTCTAATAAAATCATAATAAAACAATAAGAAGGGGAAGAGAATGCACCAAACAGGCACAGGGTAGAGTAAAACTAACAGTATAAAAGTAAGATCAAAATCAAGTTCTAAAAGCTTTATAAAAAAGAAAAGTTTTTAGCTGAGCTTTAAAAACCGTGATTGAATTTGAAGTTCGCAAATGTTCTGGAAGAGCGTTCCAGGCGTAAGGGGCAGCGGTAGAAAATGGAGGAAGCCAAGCAAGGGAAGGAGACCCTTGGGCAGGTGAGAAACATGGCATCAGAGGAGCGAAGAGCACGAGCGGGGCAATAGTGTGAGATGAGAGAGGAAAGATAGGAAGGAGCTAGACTGTGAAAAGCTTTGTAGGTTAACAGGAGAAGTTTATATTGGACTCTGAGGTGAATTGGAAGCCAATGAAGAGATTTCAGAAGTGGAGTTACATGGTCAGAGCGGCGAGCCAAGAAGATGATCTTAGCAGCAGAGTGGTGAACAGAAACCAACGAACTGATGTGAGAAGAAGGAAGGCCAGTGAGAAGGTTGCAGTAGTCCAACCGAGACATAGTGTTATTAGAGCGAAGGGTGCGAGCAGGACAGTATGGTGATTATGGCATCATTTTAAAATATCTCTGCAGGAAACTAAGTTCCTACATCCTGTCTTGCTTTTCCCATTTCTGTTCCGGACAGTCAGAGCCTTTTCTTTCTTTATAGGTGTACCCCCTATAGAGATAGGGAGGAGCCAGACCACAACAAGCTTTAAGCGTCAAATGGAGAAGCTTGTATTGAATTCTGTAGGAGATAGGGAGCCAGTGAAGGGATTTTAGAAGCGGGGTGCCGTGATCAAAACGACGAGCCAGAAAAATCATCTTAGCCGCAGAATGATGAATGGAAACCAATGGGGAAAGATGAGAAGAAAGAAGACCGGTCAACCAGCTGCTAACTTAACCGGATACTTGACAGGACATGATGGCTGACATGGAGCAGTCTATTCTGGGCGGCCGTGGAGTTCCAGTGTGTTTGTGAGAGGGAGATTATGGCATCATTTTAAAAGATCTCTGCAGGAAACTAAGTTCCTACATCCTGTCTTGCTTTTCCCATTTCTGTTCCGGCCAGTCAGAGCCTTTTCTTTTTTTCTTTCTTTTTTTGAAGGAAGGGGGTACACTTAGTCAGACTCTAAGGCTTGCCCATTTCCATGCTGCCAACAGGGATCTGGTGCAGCCTTCCCCAATCTGGTGCCTTCCAGCTGTGTTGAACTACAGCCCCATCAGAACCAGCCAGCTTGGGCACCAGGTCCAGGAAGGCTGCTCCAGACGTTAGAGATCAGCGTTGTAGTTCTTGAACAATACCACGACTTTGCCCAACATTCTCATTGTTCATTTGCATGTTGAGTTATTCCAACAGATACCTCAGTTTCTATGAACTTGTTAGATCTACTAGCCTCTCCCTAGAGTGCAGATTGCTTTCTGAACGTATGGCCTGAGCCATTAGAAGCTGGTCTCTGTCGGGAAGCTAGCTCTAAAATAAGGGAATAGAACCCACAATTAGGGTGGCCGCTTGTAAACTACCAAAAAAGTGGACATGCATCACAAAGTAAGAGGCCCAAAGAGGATGCTGATTTGCATAAAATATGCATATATTAATTTATATGTATAGATTCAAATTTAGAAATCACTATATAAATAAAAATGTAAATGTTCGTTTGTTCCTAATCTAAAATCTCCGAAAGTTCTTCACCGATTGCTTTGAAATTTTGACACAACGTTGCATTCGAATACGCGCGTGTTTTTATGTAACTATATTATATATGGGGACAAAAGTGTGTCTTAGAATCGAAGAAATAGGGTATATAAAAGCCCAGAGGCCTCCTCCAAGCCACTTATGCAAATAGGAGAGAAGTCATTGTGACATCACCAACCAGTAGGCCAATCCACTGCCTCTGCCTTCTCTCCTATTTCTATTTGGCGCCATCTAGCAATGTTTCTCAGAACTGCGGCCTTCTATGGAAGTTCCAAGTTCTGAAGAAAGGTAACTGCCAGGTGATTCCTGCCTAGCAGAGGGGCCAAAACCCACTAACCTCCTCACCACACCTGTGACAGGTAAAAACATTCTTTTTTTGAAAAACTTCACCATCTGTTGGACGTAAAAGCAACACATGCTATACTACATATTGTACGATTCCATTTCAATGTTTCCAATTTTCTACGTTTCAATTGAAATATTTGGTTAGTTTTTTAAATTTTGCCTTTGTTTTTTAGTTCGTCTTTCTTCCTTTTTTAATGTTTTGCAATTTTATATGTTTTTGTTATAACTTTCTTTCTTCTTTTTCCGAAAGTTCTTCACCGATTGCTTTGAAATTTTGACACAACGTTGCATTCGAATACGCGCGTGTTTTTATATACCTATATTATATAGATGTCACACCTGTCACAGGTAAAAACATGCTTTTTTTGAAAAACAGCGCCATCTGTTGGACGTAAAAGCAACACATGCTTGTCAGACTGGAAGATACATAAGCAGCAATGAAGCTGTATGGCGAATTCTTTCATTTCCCATACATCAACGAAGTCCAGCTGTTGTTCACTTAGCAGTACATCTAGAAAATGGACAATGTGTTTATTTCACAGCTGCAAATGTGCAACAAATAGCCCTGAATCCACTGGCTACAACGTTAACTTCCTTCACGTTATGTCAAAATGACACGTTTGCGAAAACACTGCTGTATTCGGAAGTGCCTACGTATTACACATGGAATGCGAGTAGAAAATCATTTGAATGACGCAAACGAGGAGAGCGAGTCGACGGACAACATGGCATATTCAAAGAAACGACGATAGGCAGACTGTACACCGTGCATCCCAATCAAGATGAATGCTTCTTTCTTCGCATGCTGTTGGTAAATGTGCCCGGTCCAATGTCTTTCCAGCAATTGAGAATTGTCAACGGCATTACACATCCCACTTTCCGCAGTGCATGTCAAGCTCTGAATTTATTGGAGAATGACCGACACTGGGATGTATGCATTAATAACGCGTACAACACGTCACATCCAAATCAAATTCGTGCATTGTTTGCAATCATATTGACCGCCTGCTCTCCTTCATCTCCAACAGAGTTATGGGAGAAATATAAATCGCACATGGCTGAAGATATTTTCCATCGAATACGCAAGGAAAATTCAAATATGAACATGGATTTCACAGCAGAAATCTACAATGAAGCGTTGATAATGATTGAAGATTTGTGCTTAGAAATCGTGAACAAAGTTCTCAATCAATTGGAAATGCCATCACCGAATCGATCTGCTCCTGCTTCATTCGATGTAGAATTGCGTCGTGAACAAAATTACAACACGGGTGATCTTTTGTCGTATGTGCAATCAAATATTCCTAAGCTAACGCTTGAGCAAAATGGCATTTACGATCAAATAATGCAAACTGTCAATAACGGGGTTGGAGAAATCTTCTTCTTATATGCGCCAGGAGGAACTGGTAAAACGTTCCTAATTACATTGATTCTGGCAGCAATTCGATCCCAAAATGACATAGCCTTAGCTCTTGCGTCATCCGGTATAGGTGCACCATTGCTACCAGGTGGAAGAACTGCTCATTCCGCTTTGAAATTGCCATTGAACATGCAATTCATTGAAACTCCCATGTGCAACATTTCCAAAGCATCCGGCATGGGAAAAGTATTGCAGAAATGCAAATTTATTGTTTGGGATGAATGCACAATGGCGCACAAAAAATCGCTCGAGGCTCTTGATCGATCATTGCAAGATTTGCGTGGAAACATCAGACCATTTGGGAACGCATTAATATTGCTTGCAGGAGATTTCAGGCAAACATTACCTGTAATTCCTCGATCGACACCAGCGGACGAAATAAATGCTTGCCTGAAATACTCTACTTTGTGGCGACACATAAAGACGTTAAAATTAACTACAAATATGCATGTCCAGCTGCAAAACGATCGATCAGCTGAGATATTCTCACGCTGGGGTGGGGGGTGGCTCCACGTTCGGACTTCTGCCTGGAAGCTGCCCTCCCAGAGCCGGGAGGCCGCCGCCAGAAGAAGAAGAAAAAGCACGTGGCAAGCTCGACCCTGACCCAAGCCAGCCTCTGCCTTACTCCCGAGGAAAGGGCACCGGGTTGCCTCACCTCTCTCCTCAAACAGGCCGCGATGTCTGGGCAAGCGGGACTCCCTCTCCCTTCTCCCACAAAAGCTAGGGACTCCTGGACTCCTCGCAAGGCAAACTCTCCTGCTTCCCAATCCTGCGCACGTGGATCAACGGGACTTGCATCTGAGAAAGTGTTGCACCGGGAGGCACCAGTGCAGCCCGATCCACCTATGCCTCCTTACTCGGAAGCCTTATTCCCCTGAGTAAACATGTGGAGGGAATCGGGACGCCAGGCTGCATAGCAGGTTGCATTCGCATAGAAGTAAGTCCCGGTGAATTCCAGACGGCTCGGTCCCAAATCAAAGTGAGCCAGTCCCAGCTCTCCACTCCGTGCACACGTTCAGACTTCCGCGCAATTTGAGGGGGGGTGCAAGTAGCTCACCTTGCCTAGGGTGCAAAATAGTCTGGCACCGGCCCTGGCCCAGAGAGCTTCGGCTATTGGGTGGTATAAAAATGTAATAAATAAAATAAGTAACAAAGCTGCCCACACGGCTTTCCAGATTTCAGGGCCCCATTGACACAAATGAAGGCTTGCTTTCCGTGCCTCTCCCTCTTCTGGGCCACCCTTCTCTCTGCTCCGCACCACTTCACTTCCACCTGAAACTAATGCTAGATAAGAAGATGGAGCCGGTGCCGTTTGACAGCTTGTGCCTTTTTTGTAGAAGCCGGGAAGCGAGCAAGCAAGCGAGAGGCTTTACTTTAAAGTGATAAGGCAAAGGGGATCACTTACAAGATTCCACAAGAACGACGTCTGATCGCGGTGCTGACCCATGAACACAATACAGAAGAAAAGTAGGTTTTCACAAGGGTTTATTATTGGTGCAAGATTCCAGTACGGGTCGTACAGAACTTTTTAAAACCTCCCCACCCTTCTAAAAACTATATATTTATGTCACTGTAAGCATAAAATAAAGCCGTAACACGGATTTGTGGCCTCTGCTTTTAACAGTGGGCTTTTAAGGCCTCTAGCTGAGCAACAACCTCAGAGACAGGCACTTGTATAAAAAATCAGAATTCCCTAATACCCAGCGGGGGTGGGGGGTGGGGATTGGGAAAATGGGGTCAGGGAAGAAAGGCTGTGTAGAACACTTGTTTCCCTTTTATCATCTCACTATCTAAGGACAGGAGGGGTTAAATTTTGGTTTTAAAAGGAATGTAGGTGTGGCAGGGAAGATGGTGCAGGATCTAACCCACAGTGCGTCACCTAATCCATCCTGAGCCAGCAACAATCCTGAGTTAATTTCTTATACTTAAAAATGTCTTTGAATCTAGTGCAGGAGGCAGGATGCGGCCATTACAAGGTCACATTTCCAGCCGCCAAAGGGGAGTGAATTCCCATAAGGACCACACTGATATGCCCCAGTGCCTACAGATAATGCACACCTACAGACTACAACAGCAACACCCTAACCCCACCCCTGGCAACCCTCAAGACCAGAGGGGCCTCTCGATAAGACGTGTGCTTCTCCATCTGGCATGCCAAGAAACTGCTGATTATCAGGCACCATCCCTCATTCAACAGGAACGGTGTCAGGAACAGCCTGGGACAGGAGGAGCCTGCAGAAACCCTGCGCCAAGTGATTGTAACCCACAAGTCATTGGTGCACCAAGCTGAGCTGATGCTCAATCAGTCTGGGCATCCACAAGCCATTTCTAGTGGAGGGAAGCCTGCCCTTAACCCAAGGGAAGGGACAACCTCCTTCCACTATTTTCTCTAATGGGAGAGGGAACTCTCAGCCCCATTGCTTGGGTCCTTTGGTCGCGCGGGGGGCGGAAGAGGCAGCAACTCCAAAATCAAGACCCAGCAGCCAGCCTGAATCACTGAGCTCATTACATGTTCTTCCCTGAAATGGGCTGTACGGATGATGGCAGAGGGGTCAGGGGCCTTTAAAGAAAGATGCCACCTTGCCAGGCCTCCTCCCATCACTGCAGGCCTCTGCAGGGGGGCCTGAGGCAGGTTCAGGAGCTGGGTCTTCCTGGGATCTAGAGCAAGCAAAACTTCACCGTTCAGCCTCCAAAGGGGTCTTCTTGGCCACTCAGAAGGGGATCTGAACAGTCAAAAGCAGTGAGTGGCTTAGTTCTCAAAGGAAGGAACACAAAAAATGGGCAAATAAGCAGAGCTCAGAGAGGTGCGTGCAAAGTGCCTGGTGCAAGGGAGGAGGTGGGGGCGGGGGTGCAGCAATGCAGGGAGTTCTGCACTGAATGCAAACTACAAGGGTTGGGGGGACGTGCTAGGATCACCTCTTTCTTGTTTTTAAAAGGTGCCAAATTCCTCAGTGACTCCACTTGGGACATGTCGGAAGCCGCGGGGCCTTCCGACCTCTGAGGCAGAGAAGCCAAGACACCGCAGGCAGATCTGCACGAAGCATTTAAAACAGTTTCAGGGCTGTAGGAGTCACACTCTCTAGACCAAGGGATTTTGGAAACTGTAGTTTCAACGAGGGTCTAGCTCAAGGATGGGGAATGTGTGACCCTCCAACTGTTGGGACTGCAGCTCCCATCATCCCTCAGCACTAGCTGGGACTGATGGAAGTTGAGGCCAGCATTATCTGGAGTGCCACCTATTCTCCCATCCCTGGCCTCAGCAGGCTCAGAAATCTCTCATTTGCAGGATACTAAGGGGGAGAAGCCACTGGAGTGAAGCCCATTTCGACTTGAAATGGGGATGTACCTGGTAGTTGCAGGTAGAACAGAAAGAGAGAGAGGGGGATTATTTCTCTTCTCTCCCAAGACCCAGCAGCCTGGCCCTGCAGAGGAATCGCTCAGGGTCTCCCTAGGAGCCTGGAGAGGCCAGGCTGAGCCAGAGCACCAAGGCAAGTATCACGTAGATTGTCTCTCTTCACCTGGCAGCATCGCATGACTAAGGGAGTCGCCACCCATCCTTATTACATGGAGTGAAGACTAGAAAGAGCCCCGCTGCCAGGGCACAGCGTCACCTTGCAGCATTACGGCTCCACCCAGCCCAGCCCTTCACCCACCGCGGGGGCTTGGCCAGGGTGTCCAAGAGCTTTCACGCTGCCAGCCCTTCCTTCACTTGAGAGCCTTCTGCAGCTAGAAGAGAAAACATGGAGGGCAGTCAGTGCTTCTGTCACCACCGTCTCTTCGCAGGGAAAGGGAGAGCATAAGGGCGGCCTTCCCCGGCATGGTGCCTTCCAGATTTTGTGGACTTCAACTCCCATCAGCCCCAGCCGGTATGGCCAATGGCCAGGAATGCTGGGAGTTGTCTTCCAAAACATATGGAGGGAACTATGTTGGGGAAGGCTGGCACAAACAGTTTTCATGACGTGCCCTATGATCAGATTTTCATAAAAAGGGGAAACAAAATCACAAACACCAAATAAACACTTTTTTAAAAAAAAATCCCAATAAAGCAGCAGAGCTCAAAGCAGCCTAAGAAAACATCAGCAAAACTAAATTCAAACTAAAGCCCTGGGGAAATAGAAATGTCTTTTGCTGGGGGGACAAAAGGCTATTATTGGGGTGCTAGACAAACCACTTTGGGGGCAGCATTCTGCAATTGGGGCGACACCACGGCAAAGGCCACCCCCCTGGCAGCCACTTGCCTTATCTCTGACAGCAGGGGGCACCCACAGAAGATCTCAAATGTCCGGGTAGGAACACGTGGAGACAGGCAGTGCCTTAAACAAGCTGGTCCTACTTTCCAGGTCAAAACCAGCCCTTTGAACTGGGCATATGCCCCACATTCCTTAATGCTGGGTAGAGCTGAGCAACACACTGAACAATGAGGATCTCTACCCCACCCACCAGACACCCCCAACCTAGTGCCCTCCAGATGCGTTGCACTGCGACCCCCCAATGGCCATCCTGGCAGGGCAGGATGGGAGTTGCAGGCCAACACATCTGGAGGGCACCAGCTTGGAGTGGCTGCTCTGCACCTATGGAGAGAGAGAGAGAAATGCCAGAGGCTCCCACTTTGCATTGAAGCCCTCCCAGCTGCCCTTAATAAAAATATACATTTCTAAAATAAAAATTGAGAAGAGGAGGGCATCTCAGTGAGCACCAGTACCTGGGGGGGGGGGGCACATTGCCACCCATGAGCACCTGACATAAAACTCTTCTCATAGAATCATAGAATAGTAGAGTTGGAAGGGGCCTACAAGGCCATCAAGTCCAACCCCCTGCTCAATGCAGGAATCCACCCTAAAGCATCCCTGACAGATGGTTGTCCAGCTGCCTCTTGAAGGCCTCTAGTGTGGGAGAGCCCACAATCTCCCTAGGGAACTGGTTCCATTGTCGTACTGCTCTAACAGGAAGTTTTTCCTGATGTCCAGCTGGAATCTGGCTTCCTGTAACTTGAGCCTGTTATTCCATGTCCTGCACTCTGGGAGGATGGAGAAGAGATCCTGGCCCTCCTCTGTGTGACAACCTTTTAAGTATTTGAAGAGTGCTATCATGTCTCCCCTCAATCTTCTCTTCTCCAGGCTAAAAATGCCCAGTTCTTTCAGTCTCTCTTCATAGGGCTTTGTTTCCAGACCCCTGATCATCCTGGTTGCCCTCCTCTGAACACGCTCCAGCTTGTCTGCATCCTTCTTGAATTGTGGAGCCCAGAACTGGACGCAATACTCTAGATGAGGAACCAGTACCTCACGTGATTTGGAAGCTACACTTCTATTAATGCAGCCCCAAATAGCATTGGCCTTTCTTGCAGCCATATCGCACTGTTGGCTCCTACTCAGCTTGCAATCTACAACAATTCCAAGATCCTTCTTGTTTGTAGTATTGCAGCATTTTGAGAAAGCCGTCTCTCAGTCACCCCCACAAAAGGCAGAAGGGTACCAAGGAAGGCAAAAGGGAACCAAGGAAGTGCTTGGCCTCAATCAACGATTATACTTGGAGGGAGGGGGGAAGAGAACAGTAGAAACAAACCCCCCTTCCTCACAGGAGACACTCACCTCCCTCTCAACCAGATTGCGCTTGTAAAGGGCATCCTTGGCCGCTTCCTGCCGAAGAATACAAATAAATATAAGCGGTGGGTGTTGAAGTAGACACCTGGGTTCAAATGTCACCTGACAAAGTGTAATCCCTTTGGCTCCTTTAAGCAGGCAAGCGTTGGTGCCACAGAAACGCTGCAATGATGGAGCTGAAAGGAATTTCCCTCCCGCTATGTAAGATTTAGGGTGGGGGTGGAGAAACAGGCTGAAATCGTACCCGCTTTCCTTCACTGCCAAGGCGCCGTGCCGCTTCTGTGTACCACTGCTGATACCGCTCCAACTGGGTGACGTACTCTGTGGAGTGAAGACCAGACACCGTTGGGGGAACAGCCTGAGCGGCTCCTCCTCACCCTCCTTTGCCTTAAGCGGGAGTCCAATGCCCATCAGGCTGGCTGGGCCTTATGGGACTTATTCAACGGGAGGGGGGCTGGGCGGGAGGGGGGAGTGTTCCATTTGCCCAGCCACAGGGAATGGAGTCCTCCCGGAATGAAGCCTTCATGGGGAGGCTTTCCCATCTGTGTACCTTTCCAGACCGCAGGGCCTCCTTGCTGAAGCTCAGACTTTTGCCACTGGATCATCCGTATGACATTCTGGTGCTGCTCCGCTAGATCATTGGGAAATCTCTGGCCAGTTTCCTTGTACGCCATCATCTGCCACCAAAAGAAGGAGGAAGAGGTTTGTATATCCCCAAGGTAAGGCCAAGAGAGCCCCCAGGTGTGAGGAGCAGACATTCTGGGACCAAGTGCCGGACGTCTGACTGGATGGCAAGCGCACACTTCAGCACAGGGAATGCCTGCTTTTCCAGCACTAGAGCATCTGTGGATAATTCACCTGAACAGGTGGCTGAGAGAAAGACAGAGATGCAGGCACTGATAAGTTGCTAGTCCACTTGAGTGCTCTGGCCCTAAAACTTAAAGGACGGGCAGGCCTGACCACATGTCTTTGTGCCCCCTTCCTTTTCGTTCGGTCCAGCAAGGAGTCTACAGGCCTCAGAAAGGGCAGGCAAGCTTCTTCCACAGAATTAAACTAAAAGCCAGATACATTTTCCCCCCTAATTGTTAAAATAAAAAGGTACAACAGAGGAAGTGGATGGGTTCCTTTTCTCTGTACAAAGAACTCGTAAGACGATTTCCCCAACGTAATTGCAACTTCTAGTCTCAGGTGTTTTAAATATGTTACGGTATTTTAAACATGTGTGTGTTTTAATAATTTCTCTGCCTTCACCATAATGATTTAATGATTGTGTTTTTACTGTCTTAATTATATTATTCTGTGACCGTATAATAAATGATGATGATGAAGATAGTTTGTAAAGGAGAGGCAGACAAAAACAGCTTGGAATGGGGTGGGCAGAAGGTAGAACTGGGTCTAAAGATAGAGCTCTGGGTGATGGGCAGTAGATCAGCAAAGATTTCTAGACTCTGTTGTAGCAGCAACAAAATGACTCCCTTCCTGCCCTAAATTATGCAAAGTAACTAGGAGCGGATTTTGTGTATGTGTAAAGAGTGTCAGCAGAACTGTTCTGATACTCAAAACAAATTCCTGGGCTCAGAATTCTTTAATTCTAACTGCAGGTCTTTTGGTTCCAAATGGTGGCTCTCAGGATTCGAGTAACAAAGTAGATCCCACAAGCCTAAAATCTGCCCACCTCTGGCCTACAGACAGCAAAATTTCAGTGGGTTGCTTTTCTTTTGCTACCCCACTCAGACAGGAATGCCAAACAGAGACCAAAAGTAGGATGTCTTAGGACAATCCTTTGTGTCAGGTCATTTGAAAATATGTCACATGTTCCCTGGGAAATTGTTTTGTTCAGAGCTTGGGAGTTTCATGATTATATGAAGGGTAATTTCTTGGGTACTCATGAACACCTGCTCCATAGGTTTTGGGCAGCTGCTGTTGATTATTTGGGGAATTTGCCCTAGAACACTTCAATTTACTTCAATTGACTACAGTAACACCAACTTACACCGGTTTTACACCATGACCATTGATATGATATGCTGCCCTCCCCAAGCAAGCAACCATGGCAATTTTGTGACAGTGCTGCTAAGACCTTCCGTCTGAGTTTCCTGCTGCCCTCTTGACCATTAAACCAGCTTTAGTTTTTGCAATATAGGCATGCCTAGATACACACACACCACACATACACACACCCCTTGAAAATGCCCCCCATGCTAATAATAGCTTGTTAAAGCCTAAATGCATTAAAATGCTTTGCTTAAAGCATGGATGCTTTTAAAACGCCTTGCTTAAAGTCTGAATGCAGTGTGGTTTGGGGGAGCAGGGGAAATAGTTTATCTCTTATCTAGGGGGAAGGGGTGCGGCCTGGGTAAGTCGCTGGTGGACTGGATGGGGACACCCACACCCACACCCACAGGCTGGAGGTTCCCCATCCCTGATGTTATTACAGTAACTTCCATTGCAACAATGGCCACCCAGAATTGCATCACTGACCTTTTTCTCCAGCCTCTCCTTGTCAAAAGCCAGAACGCTGAAGCTGTGCAGAGTGCAAACAGGTTTGCTGAAGGGAAAAGAAAATGTGGCAGGGTGAACGTGAGAGGAGGCCTGCAACGGGCGCACGGCACAGAGGCAATTTCTTCAACCCTTGAAGAAACATGCACCCCTTCCGGGGGCAGGAAGTGGTCCAGGACAGCACCCACCCACCCACACACACCTTTCAAAAAGCCAGCGCTTGCCAATTGTGAACCCAAGCAGCTAGCTGAGTTGGCTCCGGTCAAGGGCAAAGGGCGGAACCCTAGGTGCAATGACATGAAGGCGGCAGGTCCCCTCTGTGGCAAGTACCCAGGTCAGAAGCAGCAGCCCCCGAGTTCTCTTGCGTGGGGCCCAGAGCCCAAGAGACAGAATTTCTGTCTGAGATCACTCGGCTGTTTGGATTCAAGAGCTGCTGTGGGGTTTGTGTAGAGAGAAGGAGCAGTCAGGCGCTGGGCTGCTGCATGACCGTCACGTGGCTTTTCACATCACTTTTGCTTAGCCCTGTTGGCACACAAAAGGCTAATTTCTCACTCCACTCATAGGCCACAATGTGGGTTTTAAAAGTCCACAAGGCAGTAGGAGGAGTGGGGATCAAGTATCCAGAGCAGCAAGGATCCAGAGGGTGAGCTCCGGAGCTGCACGCTCAGCTGTGCTGTTTGTCAGGTGCTCAACCTGGGACGTGTCTAGATGGCAGATCTTAGGCAACACCCACCCACACCCACCCACCATGGAGCATCATTTGGAGGAAGGCATTGCTTTACACAACACAAGTCACACACACCTTGCAGTCAAGCACTCCATTTTATATCCTAGCCCGGGCAGCCACACCCTGGTGCTTCCCAGATGTGCTGACTACAACTCCCAGCATCCCCCACCCACCCTAGGCTTCCCTAGCCTCAGTGACCCATTCTTCTTTCAGAGTGCCTCCACTCACGCTTGGGCTGGCGTCTCGTGGCCTTCTAACAAGGAGCCTGCAATGGGGCTGCAGCCCTCCCTTGTCAACCATCCAGTCCCAACCCCTCTCTCCGGTCAGGCGCTAATCCTGAGAACAAGGGGAAACTGTACTTATAAAAAGCCTCTACTGGAGCCTGGTGTTGCTCTGCCCCTCACTTATTTATCATGTTCTGTCTCTCGACCCTACAAGAAATGCCAGATTGCAACAGGCCAAAAATCCATTCCCCCCCCCCATTTCCTGTTTATTTTGGTGAAGCCACCCAGATTGCACAAAAGTTCACAAGCAAGGCAGGGAGGCTCTACCCACCCCACGTTCGATAGCCCAAAGCATCTCTTTCTGCTCCCCCAACCACGGTGAGGCTGTGCTTCTCAGTTCTCATAGCCAATAGCCATGATATGGCTATCTGGGAAGAGACCTTACCATGAGAAAAAAAGTGGGGCAGTTCATGTGGGGCATCATGAACTGATGGACTGATGAACTAAGGGACAGAATGGGGGGCCCTTAATGATGACCCAAATCAACAGCCCCGCCTCCCCAAACCAACCTGTACTACATGGCACAATCCACCGGGATATTCTGCTGCCCAAGCCCTCCCACCCACCCACGAATGGGAGCTCTGTGAGAAGAGCGCGAGAACCTCCCTTGTGGAGATGCTCTTTGGATTTTCTGCCCCAGGTATCAAAAGGACTCAGGCGGGCTCGGGGTTAATAAAAGTTGCCCCTCCTCTTGGGGTTCCCCAATGCTTTGCCCTCCTGCCATTCGCCACTAAACCCTGGTTCCCAATGCAAAAGCAAGCAGAGCTCTCTGCCCTCCCTGGTTGTCCTACATTTTTTTCTTCTCGTCCAGAGCCGGACGGAGCAAAACATCCCATGCAAGGGAGCGTCCAGGGCCTGAGAGAGAGAGAAGGCCCATCAGAGCTGGCTTAGCTACAGCAGGGAGCAGACAGACGTTCTGGAAGGAAATGAGAAGAGACCATCAACAGCCACTGCAGAACCAAAAGTGCTGGGCTGGACACCTGCCTCTGTGCACGCCATCCAGCCGTCTGTCTTGCTCCCTTAGACCAGGGGTGGACAACATGTGACCCTCCAGAAGTTTTCACCTACATCTCCCATGCTCCCTCACCATTGATTATGCTCACCAGGGTTGATGGGAGTTGAAGGCCAAAACATCTAAAGGGCCACAAGTTGCTCACCTCTGCCTTAGACCATCTCACAAAATTCAGGTATCTAACATTTTCAAGTAACAGCCAGTATGGTTTGTACATAAAATCCTGGACGAGCCTGGGGGACCTGTTTGTGGGCTTCCCACTGGGGCATTTGGCTGGTCCCAGGGAAAACAGGATGCTGGATTAGATAGGCCCCAAATATCCCCAGATATTTCAGACTTCAACTCCCACTAGCTGCAGGCAACATGGCCAAAGAGGTCATGAATGCTTGGAGTTGTAGTTCAAAGCATCTGGAGAGCACCAGACTGGAGAAGGATGAGACAGGCTTTTGGTCTGATCCAGCACATGTCTTACATCCTGTCTCAACCATTGGGACTCATTGTGTGTGGTCTGAAGCAACCCTCTGGTCTTCCAGCCTGAGTTTCCTGTGCTGTGGAGAAAAAATGATATTGACTGAAAAGGAGGGAACCAAGACTTAGATATAGGATGGCTCTAGGCAGTGGAGGCTGGTGGCTCAGTTGTTGGTGAGGCTGTGAATCCATTCTGGGTTTCAGTCAGAACAAGCCAGAGGTCTAAGGGAGCTATCCAAGATGCTGAGCCTTATTCCCCAAATAGGTTCAATGCCTTGGATAACTCCTTTAGAATTCTGGCTAGTTCTGACTGAAACCCAGAATGGCTGCACAGCCCCACCAAAACAGAGCCACCAGCCTCCAGTGGTTCTAGACTCCCCCCACCCCCCATACCAGCTCCAGAATATTTACAATTCTAGCCCCTCCCTTAGGCACTAATGTCCTGATGCAATGAGGTATCTAAATGATATCAGAACTATTGTCACAAAAACCGTACAAGGAAAAAAAAAGGCTACTCTGTCACTTCTGATAGCAAACTGGGCCATCTATTTTCCGTTTTAGATCTCTGCACAAGCACACGTTCTCCATCAACAGATATGATGCAGTGGGGCTTCCTGTGATGGAAGGCAGTCTCCTTCTCAGCAGGACTGCTGTTTGGATGAGGCCTCCCTTTCAGAAAGCCAGGTCGATACCATGCAATCAGTCAGGTCAGAGAGTGGGAAAACCGACAGATCTGGTCCACGGGGGCACAATCCACCAGGAAGGTCTACTGCACAAGCCCCATGGGAAAGAACTGGCGCACTCTTGCATGCTTCTATTTGTTTATTTAGGTATTTATCCATTTATTTATTTAGGCATTTATATCCCTCTCCTTGCCTCGAGGTAAATCATCCTTGAGGCAGCTTACAAAGGAAAAACCACAGTAGTGGGGCTTACACGGAACTTCCTGGAACATAAAAATTGTCCCTTCACCAGCTCTGACGCACTTAAGGACGCCCAAAAGATCCCTCCTGGAAGAGTCACCTCTGTCATACTGCAGCATCAGCTGAGCTCTGGGGCCTTACATTTGCTTTCTTGCCCCAAGGGTCAAGTGAAAAAGAATGAAGGAAAGAGCGACAAGAACAGGATCCCTACAGATCTTTATATGTGGAACCCAAACCCAGAAGAACCCAGCAAAGGCCCAAGGGATACATACCTGCGGCTCATATCCTTCACAGGTGCTACTGCTACCTTTGGTTTAGGAAGTGCAACCTGCATGAAGAAAGCAAAGATGGTTCAGGCCTTGCATGTCCAGTGCAGAAATGTCAACTTCCGTTCAGAGATCTCAAAATGTAAGGGAGCCCAAGGCCATCTGCTCTGCTTCCAGAAAGGGGTGGGAGGGAAATAACCCACAGAAGCCGGCAGTAGAGCTAAGGGCATAACCAGGGCTACATACCTGCTAGAAGATTCTATGGTAACGTAGAAAAGCCACAGTATGTGGAGCTGCCCACAGAATCCAGCTTTCAAAGAACAGAAATGGCAGATTCCAGAAGGTGGTGCTGGGAGATTATTGCACTGTGCCATGGTATTTAGGCCATGGGGTTCCACAGGGCTCTATTTTATCCCTTATGCTATTAACATTTACATGAAACCGCTGGGAGAGATTATCCAGGTTGAGATGTCATCAATATGCGGATGATACCCAGCTCTACCTCTCCTTTTCATCAAACCCAGGTGAGGCAGTGGTGGTACTGAGCATGGTAATGGACTGGATGAGGGCCAATAAACTGAGACTCAATCCAGACAAGACGGAGGTACTGTTAGTGGGTGGTTCATCTGTCTGGCTAAGTAATGTTCACCCTGTCCTGGACGGGGTTGCACTCTCTCTAAAGGATCGGGTCCGTAGTTTGGGGGGGTGCTCTTGGATCCAGAACTGTCACTTGAGGCGCAAGTGAACTCGGTGGCAAAGAGCACCTTTTATCAGCTTAGCCTGATATACCAACTACGCCCTTATCTGGACAGAGATAGCCTAGCTACAGTTATCCATGCTCTGATAACCTCTTGTTAAGATTACTGCAATGCGTTATATGTGGGGCTGCCTTTGAAAACGGTCCGGAAACTTCAGCTGGTACAAAACAGGGCAGCCCGTTTATTAACAGGGACTGGCTGGCGAGATCACATTACGCCAGTCCTTTTACAACTTCTTTAGCTGCCAGTCACGGTCCGTTACCAATGGAACTAGGTACCGTATTTCTTCGATTGTAAGACGCCATCGAATCTAAGGCACTCACTAATTTCAGTGCCACCAACAGGGAAAAAAAGCTTTGATTCGAAGAAAAAATAAATTTCTCCAATCAGCCAGCAAAGCAATTTTACGGTACAGACACGCAGCGGAGGGGGAGAGGAACAGGGAGCGAGCGAGACACAGACACGTGCGCGCACACGCATAGAGGCAGGTTACATGAATGGGAAGCAGGAACCAATCATCCCCTGCCTGGGAACGGACAGCCACACATGCATTCAAAAGCTGGTCTGCACCATTCACACGGACGGGAGGGGGTGGGCGGGCGAGCCCAACCAGCGCTGCTCAGGTGGTTCTTCCGCTTCCCATCTCCTTAACAGAGGCGAGGCCGAGCTCTTTGGAAGCTCACTGGCCTGCCGGAGCTGGGGTCCCTCCCAGCCGGCTCCCGGCGGCAACATTTGAGATGCTCCGAGACGTTGCCCCTCTCCCCCCACCGCTTCTCTCTCCACTCCCTTCTCTCTCGTTCGCTCTTCACCCCCTACCATCTTTCCCCGCCTGTCCCGCTGCAGACTCGACAAATGTAATTACCGTATTTCTTCGATTCTAAGGCGCCATCGAATCTAAGGCGCACCCAATTTTTAGAGCTGTTATTTTAGGGAAAAAAGTGTGTCTTAGAATCGAAGAAATACGGTAACTGGTTCCATTGTCATACTGCTCTAACAGTCAAGAAGTTTTTCCTGATGTCCAGCTGGAATCTGGCTTCCTTTAACTTGAGCCCGTTATTCCGTGTCCTGCACTCTGGGAGGATCGAGAAGAGATCCTGGCCCTCCTCTGTGGGACAACCTTTTAAGTATTTGAAGAGTGCTATCATGTCTCCCCTCCATCTTCTCTTCTCCAGGCTAAACATGCCCAGTTCTTTCAGTCTCTCTTCATAGGGCTTTGTTTCCAGACCCCTGATCATCCTGGTTGCCTTCCTCTAAACACCCTCCAGCTTGTCTGCGTCCTTCTTGAATTGTGGAGCCCAGAACTGGACACAATACTCTAGATGAGGCCTAACCAGGGCTGAATAGAGAGGAACCAGTTAAGACAACAAACAGGCAAAGGTTTGTATAGGCTACTAAATACAGGCTACCCTGGTGCAGAATTGTCTTTTTTTTTTTTTTAAAGGTACGTAGTTTGCAAAACGCTGGACATCACCCGCCCCTTCTTCCTATCACAAGACGCAACCTCTTAGCAGCAGCAGTGGCTGGTGGGCACTGGTGTTTCAGGCTAGAAGAGATACTTGTCCTGGTTGAGCTTCCAGCCCACATTGATTTCTAAATAAACCAGCAGATGCATTTCCTCTGGCAACATAGCTGACATCTTTCCCCCCCTCAAAACGGCAAATGGACTACAGAAACATAGTGACTGAAGGGAGCCGGTAGACTGGATACACTCCAGATGAACACTAAGCACTGATTTCATATTGTCCTAGCAGAACTAGTGTTTGGATCAGGGCCAGAACTCTATGCGAAGCCATGATCAGTTTTGCTCTCAATGAAAAGAGCCTCTGGAATGCACAGGACTACTCAACTCTTACCGGTGGCATGGTTAGGGGATCGATGACCAGCCACTTCTCCGTTGTTGATTCCAGCTGCTGGGAAGTCAGTGGCTCTCTGAGGCGGACAATGACTTCTAGTTTGCCTCCTGTGGGCCGTCGACCCTCCAAGAGCTAGGCAAGAGAAAGATGAGTAGGAGGAAGCTATAAATATGGCAAAGCGGCCCAATCAAGGGGAAGCCACCAAGCTCTAAGCGCCATTTCATCTCTCACATACTGAATAAGTCCCACTATCAGTCCACACTCTTTCATGTGCATCACAGAATCATTCAGCCTGCCCTTCCAGCCCCTGAGTAGTTGGAAGAATGAGCAGGGCATACCTGTCATTTTCATGACAAAGCCTGAGCAGCTCCCTGAGCAGGGGGTAGTTTGGGTCCCTAACCCAGGCTCATCACTTGTTTACAATCATGCATAGGCTGCTTTCCCAATAAATTGCTCAAAGCGGCATACCAAGTTAAATGGATCAACGCTCTTTAGAATCACAAGGTGCCACCACTGAAAAGGCCCTGCACAGGGCCTAACTTCAGCACAGAAGACAGCAAAGCTGACCCTCTCTTGGTGACCTGATGTAATTGGGTGTGGGCACTCCCTAAGATATGCTGGTCCTAAGGCCCCCCCCCCAAAAGGCAATAACTATTAACGTTCTAAGAAAAGTCCTGCTGCGTAAGTCTACAAGCCTATCCAGTCCAGCATCCTATTTCTCATAGTGGTCAACCAGATGCCCAAATGGAAAGCCCACAGCAGGACATGAATGCAACAGCCCACTCACCCCCTCCATGTTCCCCAGCAACAGAGGTGTACTGACTCTGATGCTGGAGGAAGCATATAGACATCAGGACTAGCGGCCATTGATACCCTTATCCTCCATGAATTTGCCTAACCCTTTTAAAAGCCATTCAAGCTGGTGGCAATCACTACATCTAGCCACCTTGAGTGCCATTTTCTTGGTGGGGTACAAACAAAATAAATAAATGAGTCTTCTGGGAGCGAATTCCATAGTTCAACTACGCACTGTGTGAAGCAGCACTTGCTTTTATCCGTCCTTAAACCTCCCAGCGCTCAGCTCCATGTCACGACCCCGGCATCTAGCCTGATGCACGATGCATCCAAAGGCACTGTCTGAGCTCAAAGCAAAGCCAGCTTGCCCAGTTTCACTCCAGCTGCTCTCCATCTGACTAGAGGGCCTGGTTTTACATGCATATCATGCCTGAAAGTTTAGGCTTACCTCCAAGATCTCCCGAAGCTCACAGGATGTCTCCAGTGCCTCCAACTTCAACTGTGCTGTTCCCACTACCCGGTCAGTTTTGAACAATCCTCTGGGGAGAAATGGCAGTATTAAACCACATGTGTCATGTCTAACCCTACTGCCCCTGTTTTGGGAGAACGTGTTTCAGGTAATCAATCAGAATTAGATTCGGAACTAGAAGACGCAGCGCCAGACACCAGCCAGCCTGTACCAGTGGGGGAAGCAGCTCTCACGGGCGATTCACCAGCTGGGAGTCAGCCCTCTCCAGAGCTTATCTCCTCAAGGCCAAATCCTACACACTCAGTGGGAAGTGAGCTTACTTCCGGAGGAGAGCGCCCCGACAAGCTAGCTGATGCTGGAGTCCGCCAGAAGTTAAAACGCCCAGAGCAAAAAGAAAGCGCGAGAAAGTCGGTCCGGCTACCGTTGCACCAGAACCTGCCTCTGCACCAGGCTCTCTGAAGTTACAGGCGTTTGGGGAAAAGCTTCCTGTTCTCCTTGATCGGACAATTGTCTCACTTAGTTTGCATAGTTTTGCCTAGGGGGAAATTTCCAAGAGATTAGACTCTCTTCAGATGGAAAAGATGTTTGTTACCTAATAAAAGCTCTGTAGATTACCTAGCAGGCCTCGTCATTTGCCTCCCATCTAAAGAAGGAGTTTTCTGAGAAACACGGCAACATGTCTCACTCACAGACCCAAGGTCCACTCTGGCCTTTGTTTCTTTTCAGTAGAATTTACAGGGTGGCCCTACCCAAAACAACGAAGAAGAAAAAAAAAGGAGGGGAGAGCAAAGTTCGGGGGCTATTAATAGTTCTTTGATGTACTCAACGTGTTTCGGACATTGTCCTTCGTCAGGAGCTACATATGAAACAAATAGCTCCTGACGAAGGACAATGTCTGAAACGCATTGAGTACATCGAAGAACTATTTTAAGGATAAAAATATAGATTAATAGCCCCAGAATTTTGCTCTCCCCACACCTTTTTCCCCCTTTGGTTTGGTGATGCTTCTTTCCCTTGCTTCCGCACCTATTCAAAACAACAACACACAGACTGCTGCAGTGTTACAGCAAAGGCACACTAGAATTCCTATATTTAAAAAAAAACTAACCACGATTTGGGGGGCTTAATTCTATCTTAACCATGAACTGAGCACTTGTGGATCTGGGCTATTAGTCTTTGTAAGCTGATGTTCTAGGACAGCCTTTCTCAACCTGGGGCGCTCCAGATGTGTTGGACTACAACTCCCAGAATGCCCCAGCCAGCTCTGCTGGCTGGGGCATTCTGGGAGATGCAGTCCAACACATCTGGAGCGCCCCAGGTTGAGAACCACTGTTCTAGGACATCCCCTCCCACCCCAAGCCCCAAAATTGGCGCTGCGTGGCACAATATTGGGGAAGTCTGAGTTATAGAGATAAGGCCCCCACCAGCAATGTTCAAACCTGCCCCATTGGCTCCAGAGTCGCGTCTTGCTCACCCTTTGTGGATGACCTCAAACTTGATGCTTTTTGTCTGAATGGCTCTCTTGAGCCCACGGTGCCCCCGATTAATAAACAGCTTGAACTTCTCTTGGAATTCTGCCAGAGGGAAAGAGTGAGCCAGAAGGTGAATCAACAGCAACCATCCTTGAGAGAAGCAACCTGACACTGTTTGGGGGAAGGGGGTCACGGCAGTGTTTGCATCAAGGGCCCTCCTTCTAAGAACTTGGGAGGCTCAAATCACTCCTGAATATTTGTGGCACATTGTGGCTGCATGGAGCGGGGTGGGGGTGGGGTAGTTCTTGGACCATCCCATCCTGAGCACTTAGGCACTGGTAGAACCAAAATTTGGCGGGGTGTGTGTGTGTGTGTGTGAAACCGATTCTGGCCCGCTTGCATTGGCTGCCTATACGTTTCTGAGCCCAATTCAAGGCGCTGGTTTTAATCTATAAAGCCCTACATGACTTGGCACTGCAATACCTGAAGGAACGCCTCTCCCGACGTGAACCTATCCATACACTGCACTCAACATCTAAGGTTCTCCTCTGAGTGCCTACTCCGAGGGAAGCTCGGAGGATGGCAACAAGGGAGAGGGCCTTCTCGGTGGTACCCCCCCCCCCCCCCGACTGTGGAATGATCTCCCTGATGAGGCTCGCCTGGCACCAACACTGTTATCTTTCAGGTGCCAGGTCAAGACTTTCCTCTTCTCCCAGGCATTTAACAGCATTTAACAATGCTAAGTTTGTTTTCTAACGGACCCCCAAAACTGTACAGCACCATGTACATTGATGGTGCTATATAAATAATAATAATAATAATAATAATAATAATAACTGTTGTTTTTTAAATGGATACTGTTGTTTTTATACTGTTGTTTTTATGTTTCTGATAGTTTTTAAATTTTGTATACTTTTTAATGTTTACTGTTTTAACTTTTGTGAACCGCCCAGAGAGTTTCAGCTGTGGGGCAGTATATAAATGTAATAAATAAATAAATAAATAAATAAATAAAATCAGGTTGTACAGCACACAGACAACTTTGGCCATAGCGATCTATCGGTTCAAGACTAACATTAAACGATTGCAGTTCTATACCCAATAGCTGAAGTTCTTTGGGTCGTTCACAAAACAAAGATTAGTAAAATCTAAAACAAAAACAAAAAATAAAAAAACCCAACCAACCAGTCGCACAATAGAACCAAATCACAGAGGACACAAGCAGTGCAGAGGCCTGCTTCCAAGTTTTAGTGACCTGTGTAGTTTGGCCTCGCCCTTGGGAAGGGAAGCTTGCACCCTTTCTTTGTAGCAGGGCCTAAAGCGCTCACGCAGGAATTTACCAGGAGAATTGGAATTTTTGATCACGTTGGTTTTGTCTTTTTGAGCTTCCTCCTGCAAACACAGAAACGTGGAAGAGACAATGAGAACCACATGTCCCTGAGATCCGACTCCGGTGTCTCAAAGGAGCCATCATGATGATCATCACAAGCAACATCTCGATCATCCCAGAGTGCAGGACACGGAATAACGGGCTCAAGTTAGATTCTGGCTGGACATCAGGAAAAACTTCCTGACTGTTAGAGCAGTGCGACAATGGAATCAGTTACCTAGGGAGGTTGTGGGCTCTTCCACACTAGAGGCCTTCAAGAGGCAGCTGGACAAGACATCTTCCATGGATGCTTTAAGGTGGATTCCTGCATTGAGCAGGGAGTTGGACTCGATGGCCTTATAGGCCCCTTCCAACTCTACTATTCTATGATTCTATAATCTAATAAGTTGCACACATTACCATTTTCCTACACATATATTATGTGTAGATTGTTGTAGAAAGGTCTCTTTCACTGCATATGGTAACACAGCACTTGCAGACCCCATTGCACGTCTACCTTGGCATCTGCCCCCTGCCCCTCCCAATTTTATTCTTTTGAATTTAAAATAAAACTCCCCCCCCCTTTTCTTTTCTTTTTTTTACCTTGGGCAGCTGAAGAGCGAAGCAATGGCCTCCAGCTGCCCCACCCAATTGCTTTCCTTCCCCAGAAGGTCTCTGGGCCCCACATAGGGCTTGAAGCATTCTGGAGAAGGGAAGGAAAAGAAGAAGGTGGAAAAGCCCTCTGCTTTTCACTGGGCGCAGCCTCCTGTTAAAACTGTGTTTAACAGGGGGGGAAAGCAAAGCAGAAGGCAATCCTGCTGCTGCCTGAGAAACTGGGACGTCTTGCCTATTGTTTGCTTTCTGGTGTGTGGGTGTGTGTGGGGGGGTGAGGGTTGTTTCTCTGAACATCACAAGTTTCTTCTTCCAAGAAAAGCATATTTTGTCATGCGATGTGGGCCCAAAGATGTGATTTGATATTTGGGGTTCAGATCAAGCCTCTGGCTTCCCCCACCACCACCGCCCCTCCGGTTCCCCGGGAAAATTACTCATCCTTTGTGACCAACCAGGTCTGCAGAGCAGCCCCTTTGTGGCAGTGCCCATGAGATCCTCAGATTTTGACATGTGCCCCACAGGCCCAAAAAGGCTGGGGATGCTTTCCCTGTAGATAAAATGGCAACATTTCAAACTGCTCCAACTCACCGCATTGGGATAGGGGAACTCAAAGCGTACAAAGGCATCCAGGTCATTTGGAGACATGCCTGAAAAAAGAAAAGAAAACAGAAAGATACCCAACCAACAGCCAGGAAGCCTTTTCAGATTAAAAACTTAAAACAAGAAAGAACTGTCCTTCCAAGCATCTTCAGCAGGGCAAGCAAGCCACTGGTTCTTTGCAGAACACAGTGTTGACCTTTACACGATGGCCCCTGCTTGTGGTATCCTGGAAAGGCAGCCCCTGTGGCAACTAGCCCACTGGAGATACTTGCTCGAGAAGAGCAATTCAGAGCAAAGAGCAGCGGGCTGTATCCAATGTTTGCCCTTTCCTAGAGTCGGAAAACCTAAAGACGGTAGTTCACGCGCTGGTAACTTCGAGGCTCGACTTCTGCATTGCGCTCTACATAGGGCTACCTTTGTGCCTAGTCCGGAAACTTCAACTAGTTCAAAATATGGCAGCCAGGCTGGTCACCAGTACACCTAGGGGTGACCACATTACACCAGTTTTAAAATCTCTTCACCGGCTGCCAATTAGTTTCCGGGCAAAGTATAAAGTGTTGGTTATCACCTTTAAAGACCTACATGGTTTGGGTTCAGGCTACCTGCGAGATCGCCTTCTCCTGCACAATCCGCCCCACACACTCAGGTCCTCTGGGAAGAATTTACTCCAGTCAACGAAAACAAGGCTGACAACTATTACCCAGAGGACCTTTTCTTCTGCTGCTCCCAGATTATAGAATGACCTGCCGGGAGAGATTCATCAATTTAACAGTCTTCCAGATTTAAAGAAACCCATGAAGACTGATCTCTTCTGGCAGGCCTACCCAGTTAAATTTTAAGATACCTTTTAATAATGTGCTGCTTTTAATAAAGTATTAGTTTTAAACGTTTTAATTAGTTATATGTATTTTATGGCGTTGGCATTTGTGTTGTAACCCGCCTTGATCCGGAGGGAGAGGTGGATAACAAATATTTATTATTTATTTATTTATTTATTACATTTTTATACCGCCCAATAGCCAAAGCTCTCTGGGCGGTTCACAAAAATTAAAACCATAATAAAACAACCAACAGGTTAAAAAAACAAATACAAAATACAGTATAAAAAGCACAACCAGGATAAAACCACGCAGCAGATAAAACCACGCAGCAAAATTGATATAAGATTAAAATACAGAGTTAGAACAGTAAAATTTAAATGTAAGTTAAAATTAAGTGTTAAAATACTGAGAGAATAAAAAGGTCTTCAGCTGGCGCCGAAAAGAGTACAGTGTAGGCACCAGGCGGACCTCTCTGGGGAGCTCATTCCACAACCAGGGTGCCACAGCGGAGAAAGCCCTCCACCTAGTAGCCACCTGCCTCACTTCCTTTGGCAGGGGCTCACGGAGAAGGGCCCCTGTGGATGATCTTAAGGTCCGGGCAGGTACATATGGGAGGAGGCGTTCCTTCAAATAACCTGGCCCCAAACCGTTTAGGGCTTTAAATGTCAATACCAAAATAAATATATTATTATTATTATTATTATTTGTCCTACTTAGAGCAGATTTACTGAAACCAATGGAACTTAAGTTAGACCGACATTGGAGAGGTGTTGGGAAATCCCTTTTGGAGCCAGTGCCTGCTTATTAAGGAATAAAGGGGAAGGAAAGCGCTTCAGGGAAATTCAGGGATTCTCCCTCACTCTCTTCATCTCTGGAGGAAAACGGGAACTCTGAGAAGTGGGCGGCCAAGAGAAGGGGGATAAGTGAGGAAGGGAAGAGCCCCTCTTCTCCCCACTGCTGCCCAATCCCTGTGGCGCTTCAAGTCCCATTCGAGAGTAGTACGTATCTTGGAGACTGGAAGTGCTCAAGAAGCACTCAGCATCCCTTCACTCGTGCCTTGTCTGAACACACAGCTTACTAAGGCATTTACAAAAGTGATGGGAAATGTGTGGCTTACGTGGCCAGCTTCCCAACACTGCCACGGACGTGACACAGGAGAGGAAAGGTGCAATGTCCGCCCCCCTGCACCTAGATTATTCTCAGGCTGCCTTAACTAAGCCAGTTTTGTATGTAACAACTGAATTCATACCACAGCGCCTGCAGCAAATGCTTAATATCTCTATAAATTTATTTTCCCTCCCTGCCTCCCTCTCCCCCCTCCACCACCATATAAAAGCAACACAGGCTCTTTTGCGATTATAGTAACAAAAGAATGAAGAGGGCATGAACATTTTCACATTTCACAGAAAAAACATTTTTTGAGGGGATGGTGGGAGGAATGAATATTAGAGACAACTTGCCTGGATCAGACAAGACATTCCTCTAAATTTACTCCCACAAAGACCAATCAGATGTCACTAGGAAGCCCACAAGGAGGGCATATTAGTAATAGCCTTCTGCTATTCCTTGTCCCCTGCATCCACTTAATTGTTCAGAGATATATTGCCTTGTTCCACTTCCATCAATGCTGGGCAACTTAGAATCATAGAATCATAGAATAGCAGAGTTGGAAGGGGCCTACAAGGCCATTGAGTCCAACCCCCTGCTCAATGCAGGAATCCACCCTAAAGCATCCCTGACAGATGGTTGTCCAGCTGCCTCTTGAAGGCCTCTAGTGTGGGAGAGCCCACAACCTCCCTAGGTCACTGGTTCCATTGTCGTACTGTTCTAAAAACTTCTGGTTGCTAGAAGCCAACCTCCACCACCACCCCCCGCAAACCTACTGCCTCCACCACTTCATTTGTGGGCCAAATTTGCTGTCAAGAGGCATGCCAACCAAAAAGGGCTGAATTTACACATTCTTTCTGCTGCTGCAATTTGGCAGCAAACTGTGACTTATGTCCATCAACTCAAAGAAAAATAAGCCTTTTTTGGCTGCTGGGTTGTTGAATTTTGGTGGCAGATTTGGTAGTAGGAGAAAAAAAAGGGCCAGGAGGGATCACATGTGGGCTGTCTGCCAAACGTTGCCCACCCCTGACTTTCTTATTTGCATAGAGGTTTTCAAGAAAGGTTTGAAAACCTTTCTTTTTGATTAAGGGGAGGTTGGCTGGTTGTTTCTGAGGTAGAGCATGTTTGTGGTAGGGTAGCCACTACACATTATATATATATTCTGTTAAATCCAGTTAAGGTCTTTTATCAGAATTATTGTATTTATTGCATTTTTGTAAACTGCTGACCTATTTTATGTCATGTACAGCGCTTTGTAACAAAGTGCTGTATACACATTTTTAATTTTATTATTATGATCTTCTGGAAGAGTGGATGAATATAGAAAAGAGAAGGTGAAACATTAAACTCCTTCTCCTTCCACAATCATGGCCAATGACTTTGGAAACTCATCACTATACAGTGATGCAGTATAGTGATGCACCTAGACCAACTGCCTTAAAAGAAATGGCGCTCTCTTCCCACACTCTCAGAGACAGGAACTATGACATGTTTTACCTGGCGGCGCTGGCAGGTTCATTCCTTTCACGATCGAAAGAACCATGTCATTGCTGTTCAATTCTGGAAAGATCCTGAAAAGAAATGGAGGGTGGGGAACAAGTTCCAATCAATGTCTGCTGAGGATAATTATTAGATCCAGACACCATAGAATCATAGAATAGCAGAGTTGGAAGGGGCCTACAAGGCCATTGAGTCCAACCCCCTGCTCAATGCAGGAATCCACCCTAAAGCATTTAGTTCACCAAATGCTGAACAGTGGAAGCAAAAGGCTTGGGTTACTCAGCAGCACCTGCAAGCTCTGTTTGGACATCACTGCCAGCTTTAAGATATAGGCTAGCTAGCAGCCAAGCGCTTCAGAGGTATGGAGCAAATTTGCTCAGGCATAGTCAGGGCATTACATATGAAACCCAAACAGAAATGTAACTGCATAGAATCTCTCTGGCTGCGTTCAGACAACACAATAACCAAGTAGTCAACAGTTAGTTGAATAGTCAACTTTTGGTTATTTTCCCAAAATAAGCAATGGAGAAAAATAACGCTCTGCAGAGTTGAGTAGTTGCACAACTGTTGGTTAGTGTGTTGTCTGTAGGGCTCCATGGACTATTTCGCCCCATTGAGTTGAGTATTTTGGCTGCCTACAGTCCTCCAGCAAGAGTGACCAAAGCACCCAGCAGAAAGGGTGGGGGAATGTGTCAATCAAACACACAGTTGACTAATAATCAACTTGATACTGGGGTTAAGCCACACCACGGTTAATTATAATCATGCTGTATGGGGAGTACCCCTTTGATAATCAACCTGGAGTTGACTATTAACCCACCATTGACTATTGGGTTGTCCGAACGAAGCCTCTCTCTCTGACTCATATGTCTGCACACACACAAAGCTTGAAAACGTTTCTCTTTTCCTTGCAAATGAAACTGCAGGCAAAATGCCTTACAACAACTGCACCCAAGGTGTTGCCCAGTATCTTCATCCATCAACACCAGAAATGGACAACTTGTGGCCCTTCAGATGGTTTGGCCTACAATTCCCATCATCTTTCATCATTGGCTATGCTGATGAGGGCTGATGAGGGTCACGCCTCTCCCTATATCTGCCTGCCCGAGACTTGAGTTCTGTTGGAGGAGCCCTTCTCCGCATCCCACCAACGCAACACATATGCTACGGTGGGACATGGGAGAGGGCCTTCTCTGTTGTGGCACCCCGACTGTGGAATGCCCTCCCCTTGGACGTTCAACTGGCGCCAACGCTGACTTTATTCCGGTGCCAAGTAAAAACATGGCTTTTTAACAAAGCCTTTAATGGTTAAATTCACCTGGCTTGCACATTGTTTTAACTGTTTTAATTGTTTTTACTGCTTTTAAATTCTATACTGGTTTTAACTTGATTAATGGTTTAATTTGTTTTTAGCGATGTATATTTTATTGTTTTATATTGTATGATTTTTATCTGTACGCCACCTTGTGATCCTAGTGATATAAGGCAGGATACAAATGTTTTAAATAAACAAATAAATAAATAAAATAAAGGTCCTGGCCCAAGGCTACAGCTTTGCTAACTTCCTGTCCTCCACGCTTGGCTTTAGCACTCAGTGACCTGGTTCACACAATCAAACAGCCCACTGTGGGTGAGCCGTGGAACATGCCAGCCGGCATTTTGCATATTCATCCCCTGACAAGAGATAGTTGTACGCTCCAAATCCAGCCACTATGGGTTATGCCAGGGTTAAACAACCAGCACAAAACCCTACAAGAGACCATGGTTGTTTAACCCTCACATAACATACAGTGGCTAGGTTCAGAGACCCAGCAGGCTGGGAAAGAATTTCACCTGCACTTATGATTGATCATGCAATGCGGAGGCTTTCCATTTCAAATAGCAAACATTCCTGTTCGCCTATGAATTGCATGGTCCTATATTCCATCACTTTTTGTTGCAGTGCTGGATCCATCACAGGATAAGGGGAGGCAGGTGGGCTATCAGTTCTACAGAGGGGGATTCCATAAGGGATCTTGAGGGGTCACTTGCCACAAACCCAGGTCACAGTAATAGTCCATGGTATCAGTTTACACCAGCCTTCCCCCAATCTGGTGCTCTCCAGATGTTTTGGACTAGAACTCCAAGCATTCCTGACCATTGGCCATGCTGGCTGGGACTGACTGGAACAGAAGTCCAAAATATTTGGAGGACACCTGGTTTGGGCAGGCTGGTTCACGCCATGGTGGGCTTGAGATTCGTGACACCTCCATCCATGTTATCCCAGCACCTGTTATCCCAGTCGGGCTGCCTGATGCTTCGACCCTATTCCACACTAAGCTCTTTAAGCTAAAAAACACGATGCTGTTGAACCCACCTCAGCCTAGGTGTCATTCCTGCTCCATGCTGCGGGTACAAGCAAACCTTGAAATGTGTCAGCATCCTTTCAAAAATTTTGGTTTGCCAGAAGTTTGAATGTTTAGCCTTCTTATCATTGTGACTTTAAGAGACACGTTCCCTGCACAAGCGAAATTGAAGCTCCTTCGTTGGAATAGGAAGGAGGACTGGAAAGCATTTGGCATCTAGCAGGGAGAAAACTGTAAAGTTCATTGCCAGTCAATGGCTCACTCACTTGATCACATTAAAGGTCCGCTGCTCATAATGATATTTGGGCAGTGGAAATCCCTTGGCATGGGCTTGTTTCAGGATCTCCATGTTCTTTTTGCAGTCCTCAGCCATCTTCTCAAATCTGGAGCGGGGAAGACCAAAACAGATGTCTAGATTATAGAGGTTGATCTACGGGCCTCTGGAGTTTGACAAGTTAACCTGTGCCATGTTATCAGTTGGCTGGCGTATTAACTGCTGGTGATTTATTATCATCATAGAATCATGGAATAGCAGAGTTGGAGGGGACCTACAAGGCCATAGAGTCCAACCCCCTGCTCAATGCACGAATCCACCCTAAAGCATCTCTGACAGATGCTTGTCCAGCTGCCTCTTGAAGGCCTCTAGTGTGGGAGAGCCCACAACCTCCCTAGGTCACTGATTCCATTGTCGTACTGCTCTAACAGTTAGGACGTTTTCCTGATGTCCAGCTGGAATCTGGCTTCCTTTAACTTGAGCCCGTTATTCCGTGTCCTGCACTCTGGGAGGATTGAGAAGAGATCCTGGCCCTCCTCTGTGTGACAACCTTTTAAGTATTTGAAGAGTGCTAGCATGTCTCCCCTCAATCTTCTCTTCTCCAAGCTAAACATGCCCATGCGTTATCATTTATATCCCATCTTTTTTTCCTCTGCAAGTAATCCATGGCAGTTTATATGGTCCTCCTCCTCCTCCTCACCATTTCATTCTCACACCAACCCTGTGAGGTAGGTTAGGCTGAGAGTCAGGGACTGGCCCAAAGTCACAAAGTGAGCTTCATGGCCGAGCGGGGACTAGAACCTGGGTCTCCTGAGTCCCAGACCAACACTCTAACTACACCGTTTTACACACTGGCTTGCATGTGTGGTTTGCCGTAGACAGGCTGTATGAGTTACATTGCACCAAGTGCAGTGACCATTCTAACTGCCGAGGCGAAGTAGTTAATCCCATTACCCTTTTGTGGAATCCATAAGTTATAGATAGGAAATTTACTCAGATCAAACTGCCAAATGCTGACAATCCTGGACACTGAAAGATCTGCAAATTGGGCAAAATGAGATCAGGTGTTTGGGGTGGGAGGTGGGATGGCCCCTGGTGCAGGAGGACTGTGGGAGCACACGCCCCAACCTGACAGCCCGATCAGACCAAGGCAGGAGAGTGAGAGAGAGCACAGGCCGCTTGAGCTGGCCCACACCACAGCAATGACTGTCTTCACACGGATCAATGGGCATGTGGCAGCAAAAGGCCAGGCAGGGAAAGGAGCCCCGGCCCCGGCTCCTGAACAAGGTAGAGCTGGATAGCTTGTAAGATGTCATGGAGGCTAAGGCTATCAATGGCTAACAGTCATGGTGTCTATATTACCTCCAGTAGGACTCTCAATACTAAATGCTGGGGAATACAAGCAGGAGGGTGCTACAGTGCTCATGAGCTTCCCAAAGGCATCTAGTTGGCCACTGCTTAAATGCTAGGCTAGACAGGCCTTTGGACTGATCCAACATGGCTCAATCATGTTGAGCCAAGTATCCTGATGGGGGATACTTGGCTCAGCAATACTACAAATGAGAAGGATCTTGGAATTGTTGTAGATCACAAGCTGAATAAGAGCCAACAGTGCGATATGGCTGCAAGAAAGGCAAATGCTATTTTGGGCTGCATTAATAGAAGTATAGCTTCCAAATCACGTGAGGTACTGGTTCCTCTCTATTCAGCCCTGGTTAGGCCTCATCTAGAGTATTGCGTCCAGTTCTGGGCTCCACAATTCAAGAAGGACACAGACAAGCTAGAGTGTGTTCAGAGGAGGGTACCAGGATGATCAGGGGTCTGGAAACAAAGCCCTATGAAGAGAGACTGAAAGAACTGGGCATGTTTAGCCTGGAGAAGAGAAGATTGAGGGGAGACATGATAGCACTCTTCAAATACTTAAAAGGTTGTCACACAGAGGAGGGCCAGGATCTCTTCTCGATCTTCCCAGAGTGCAGGACACAATAACGGGCTCAAGTTAAAGGAAGCCAGATTCCAGCTGGACATCAGGAAAAACTTCTTGACTGTTAGAGCAGTACGACAATGGAACCAGTTACCTAGCGAGGTTGTGGGCTCTCCCACACTAGAGGCCTTCAAGAAGCAGCTGGACAACCATCTGTCAGGGATGCTTTAGGGTGGATTCCTGCATTGAGCAGGGGGTTGGACTCGATGACCTTGTAGGCCCCTTCCAACTCTGCTATTCTATGATTCTATGCCCTCTGATATTGGAGATACCAAATGGCCATCAGGACCAGTAGACATTGACAGCCTTCTCCTCTAGAAATTTGTCCAATCCTTTTTTAAAATACCATCCAAATTGGTAGCCATTACTACATCTCGTGGTAGTGAATTCCATGGTTAAACTGTGTACTGTGTAATATAGTAAATATGTAAACAAATGTGCACATTTCTCTAGAAATGATGGATGGAAATGGGCGTTAAGAAGGGGGAAAGAATCGGGGACTCTGCCCCAGAGAAGTTGTCGCTCTGACTGCTTCATGCAGAACTCCTCTGCATGGAGTAGACAAAAACAGCTTCAAACGCCGTTATGAGGGAACTCCGGTGCTGGAAAATTCCCCAGAAGATAAGGGGAATTCGTCTAGAGATGCCAGAAGATATCTGAAGCCTTCGGGAGTAGATTCTCCTGCCAATAATGACAGAAGATGTGCAAGAGGGTGAGATATGGCGTTTCAACTTTCTCTGATAGCTGTTTTTGGAGGCTGGAAGTCAGGAACTAAGAGCAGACAATTCTCATGCTAAATTAGCTTGTAAACGATAAGACAAGACGATTTACAAGTGCATCTCTGGTACACTTGTAAAAAAGCTAAGGCTTTCTGGACACAAATATATTCTTTAATTAAAAAAATATTAAAGACCAATATACAAATGAAACCAGAAGACTTTCTATTGGGACTAATGGACAACCAACTGAAAGAGAAGGGGGGAACTTTGTTTTTATACATGACAACAGCAGTGGGACTACTAGACGCACAGAAGTGGAAAAATGAAGCAACGCCAACAATGGAAGAATGCCTATTGAAGACATTGGAATTGGCAGAGATGGCAAAACTTACAGTGGTAATGAGAGATAAATCAGCAACCACATTCATAATCTGAATGGAAACCTCTGATAGAATTTTTGCAGTAAACAGAGAAAAATGATGTATTTGTCTGTGGATTCCGTGTATGAGATATAGTTAACTTAGAAGATAGAAAAGAATTTGATTATTGTGTTAAATGTATCAAACAAGGAGAGAATATAATTCAAATTTGTGATATGTAGAGAGCTGAAAATACAACTGAACCTTTGTGTGTGTATTTTTCCCCCTTTCTTCCCTTTTCCTTGGATGTAATGCTTTTATGTCATGTATGTTTGCAAAACAATAAAAATTGATAACAAAAAAAGAAGAAGGGGGAAAGAACTATAGGGTAGATACCTTATCCTATGTTCCCTTATGGATGCGATCCATGTAGACTTTCTATATACATAAAGAGGTCGCTCGTGTCCTACCTGCTAATCGCCACATTACACTACTTTGTGTATCTCAATGTAAAAAAGGGGAGACAGAAGAACCTGGGAGATGTGGAGGACTAATTAGGGTCCCAAGTTTCCCCCTAAATTAGAGGTGGGTAATCTGCGGACCTACAGATGTTGTTCAACTCCAACTCCCATCATCCTGGGCTAGCATGGCCAATGGCCAGAGATGATGGGAGCTCGGAGTTAAAAACAGGTGGGCTGAGGTTCACAGGTTCACCACCCCTGCCCTAAATTCACAACGGGATACAACTTGGATAGAGAACAAGAGAATAGAAGCAAAGTGGAGGCAAAGGACTGGTTATTGGGACAGATGACAATTAGAAGATTGCCATCCATCCACTTCAGGCTCATTCTCATGCTCCAAAGTCAAAGAAGATATGGAAACCTCAAAGTCTGGTAGGATGCTGGAAATGACCTCTATCTGAGCAGCTCCATTTCCAGTTTCTTCCTTTGTTTTGGGTACATACGAAGTTGGCCAATTCTGAGTCAGATCACTGGTCTATCTGGCTCATTGGGTCTACATCCATTGGAGTCTCAAAGAAGAGTCTTTCCCAGCCTTAACCTGGACTGAACCCGAGGACTTTTGGCAGGGAAAGCATCTGCTCCACCATGGAGGTACATCCCCTCCTGGTACCAGTTAGGTTTCCAAGGAGAAGACTCACCAGTGCAAAAGACTCACTATTACCTTTCCTTGTTCCCTTTCTTGTACTCCTGTACTTTGTTATGGAAATCCTTTAGTTTGTTTCCTAAAATCCAAAAGGTACCTATGCAATTACTTGCCTCATCAAGCTGCCACCAAGAAGAGCCCATATGCAGAAGAGCAGTCATGAAGAGGACATTCTGGCCGACATGGCATGCGTATAGCAGTACAGAGAGGGAGGGAGGGAGGACATGCCAGGAGGGGAAGCATATTTGTAAAGCCACTGGCACACTTACTTGGTAGTTTCTGAGATGTTCCCTAAATGGGTGAACTTCTTGGAGTAATCCATGCACACCTGGAACAAAGAAGGAAGACACATGAGGATAGTCCTGGCTCACTCCCATAGGTCATGTAGCTTCCCAGGCAAACGCCTTCAGGCAAAACTCACATTCCTCCCTTTAATAAGTCAAGCACCAGCCCTTAGATGGCCAAAGTATGCAACCTCTCTTCTCATGGCACCCAGAAGCCATCCACGGTTTCTTTGAGATGACTCACCCATCTGCTCACCTTTGACTTAGTACCCAGGGTAACTGCAGGGACCCTATCCTGGCACACACATGTGCCTCATGGCAACATATCCACAGTTTCTGCTATTCCTTGCTCTCAGAAATGAACATGTGTGGGAGGACATGTAGAGACACACAGGTGGCCCAGTGCAGTTTGCCACGTCTGAATTAGGCCTCTTTAGGAAAAAGGGGTCTCCAGATCACCTCACCGCCAACTCCTGGCACACAAATGAGGGTGCAGTGGAGCGGAACAGACTATTCTCAGCCTCCCCTCACATCCTGTCTCAACCCTCTGCTAAGACTAAGCAACCTGAAGCCCTCAGCATCACACTACCGACGAGGAAGGAAGTGCAGGGCTAAGCACAACAAGCAGAGAATGTGGGCATGCCATGAAGGACATCCATGAGAAAGAGTGGGCCCTTTGGACTGAAGGAAATAAAAATGGCAGGGGATAAAAGAGAGGGGCTCAGAGCTGAGCCCAACATGGTTCCACAAAGGTTCCAAACTGCAATAAAAGCTGCCAAAACTACCAGTGAGCAGGAGAATTGGCCTGAAATGCCTCACAAAGAGACATGAAGGGAAACAGTAACCCCTACTTCACTGTAGGAGATCAGGAACATTCCAGAATCTTCTGGAATTTTCTGTGTAACTCTGTGTAACTCCTTGCACTAGGAATGGATAAGTTATTGTGGTTTGAGCATGTGTACACACGCATGCTATGTTAGTTGGTTGTACACCACGTCAGGTTGAATGGTCTTTGATCATGGTAGTGGGATTTCCGGGTTAGGAAGATGTCAGCAGAAAGGTGAGACGAGTGCATGCTTGCAGTGGATTACTGCTTACAATGGAACCAGTTCCCTAGGGAGGTTGTGGGCTCTCCCACACTAGAGGCATTCAAGAGGCAACTGGACAACCACCTGTCAAAGATGCTTTAGGGTGGATTCCTGCATTGAGCAGGGGGTTGGACTTGATGGCCTTGTAGGTCCCTTCCAACTCAATTCCCTTTTTTACCTCATCTAATAACCTCAATTTTACCTCAGTTCCTTTTTTGCCTCATCTTATAACCTCAATTTTACCTCAACTCCTTTTTTGCCTCAGCTTATAACAGAAATTAGTCAGGTGGGAGAAAAGTGCCCGAAGCATCAGAATGTGAGGACGTTTTCATTCCTCACTTCACACACCTCTTTTGATGGAACACACACACACACACACACACACACACACACACACACACTACACAGCACTTTATTCATAAATGGGAGAGAGAAGTAAACAACAAATGTGGCTTGCTGCCACCATGTCAAGTTTCTCCCTCTCAAGATCTCTGCTGGATCAGACCTGGGGTCCAGTATCCTGTGATCAACCAAATGCTTCCAGGAAACCCACTAGCATGGCATGAAGTCCACTGTCCTCTCCTAACATTTCTCTCCAGGATCTGGTAGGAATGACCTCAGTGATGCCAAAGACATGGTTTCAATGCAGCATGAACCAACTGCAATCCTAGTACCCCTGAGCTCACATCTGGTAGGTCTCCCAGGAGGAAACCCTTGCATTTTAAAGGTCACTTTGCTCTCCAGTATTCTTACTCATCTTCTGGAAAGAGAGGCTACAAAATCTGCAAAGCATGCCTGTGCTCCACTACCTCATGCTGCTGCCTCATCAGTTTCACGAGCTGGGTGTATTGGGTAGCAGTTTCTGGGGAGAGGCAGGCTCCACGGTGCTGCACAAGCGTGAAGTCTTCTTTGTTCACAGGGGCCTGAGGCACCTGAAGGGAAGAAAGAGGAGAGAGAGGAAACCAAGTTCAGGAATTAACTACTTCAAAAAAGGGCCGGGTCATCGATTTGCCTCCAAGCACAAACACAGGTTACCACAGCAAGAGGGGTGACGACACCTGCGATGCACTTTAAAAACGCCATAGTATTAAGCCTACTTTAGAAAACGTTTGTGGAATCGTTGCCCCAGAGAACATGGGGTGGGGCTTCCCTCAGAGGGAACTCCCACTCTAAACGGTGAGGAGCTCTAAGCTGGCCTGAGGTTGCCAACTGCAGATGTGAACTGCCTCACTGCAAGGTTAAGCAACTGTGAGAAGAGAGGCTCTTCAGCAGTGGCACCAAGTCACATGGGCTAGCTGCAAGGATATTTTCCCCCTTGCCAGCAGGTTCAAGAAGGGACACTGTGGCAAACTTTTGTCTGACACAGAACAAATAGACCGCCACAAGAACTCTCTTGCCCGGCTCCCCTTTATTTTAACGAAACTTGCTCAGGAGGCCTTCCTGAGCATCATGGATCAGACCTGTTTCCCTTTCTGCTACTCTTGAGGCCTCTCTGAATCTGCCTCATAGTAAAGGCTGCCTCTGAGGAAGGTTCTCTTTACCGTCAAGGGATTGTTCGAAGTCACTGGGCCTCTGATCAATGCCCACCTTACAAGTGTGCACACCCACACACATTAGAGGCCTACTTGCCTTAGTGATGTCGACGGGGAGCCCGTTCTGTGACGCCTCTATCATGGGGTCCAGACCCTTGGCCTGGCGCAAGAACAGCTTGGCCCCCTCGATGTCATTTTGCTGCTTGGCCCGGAGAGCTGCCTGCATCAGCTGCTTCTTTCGGCTTTCCAGGAAGTTCAGCTGCTGCTGAGCTGCAGTGAGAAAAGGGTGTGGGGAAAGGAGGTCCATCATGCCTCTTGTGAGCAGAAAACAAGGAGCTTCCCAAAGGGTGGGAGATGCAAGTCAGCCATGGGCAAAACAGTGCCTTTTTACGAGGATGGGCCGGCAGGAGGCCGCTATGAATGGTAATTCAACACATCTGGAGGTCACCAGGTTGGGGGGAGGCTGCTGCAGGACTCAGTCGGTACTGGAGATGGGCGACAAGGACACTTCTAGACAGGCACCAAATAGCCCAGGGATTCTTGCAGAAATCCCTGATACAGAAGTGCGTCACCCACACTGATCCTGCTACTGTTTGAACTAGAAAGGGTCACAGGGGGAATCAATCCCACCGCAGAGGGTTTGCATGCCTGATCCTGGAAATAAATTTTATTTATTTATTTATTTATTTATTTGTTACATTTTTATACCGCTCAATAGCCGAAGCTCTCTAGGCGGTTCACAAAAATTAAAACCATCATAAAACAACCAACAGGTTAAAAACACAAATACAAAATACAATATAAAAAGCACAACCAGGATAAACACACACACACCACACACCACCTGTAAAGTCCCTCAATTTGTCTGTCTAAGGAGAGTGACCAGGACATCTGTAAGACCTGGCATGGATTACATTATAAGAACCCCTGTACAGACTTAACCATGTTGTCCCTGTCAATGCAGGCAACACAACCTAGGAAGGCTTGCTCCAGGAAGATGATAATCAAGGACACCAGCACAAAGCATAGGGCTGTGAACAACTGACTCTGAGGTTCACGTGTCTTTGTAAATGCAGGTTGCTTACCTGTAACTGTGGTTCTTCGAGTAGTCATCTGTGCATTCACCCATATGGGCTCTGCGCCTGCGTGGAGCTCGTTTCGGAAACTTCTATAGCTGAGGCAAACGGTTTTGGTGGGAACCCCTCCCCCACCATCAACTGACTCTGGGTCCTCGCCCTTCTCCTCAGTTCCTTGAGACCGAACTGCTGGCCTCTTAACCAGGAGAGAAACCACTTGGTATCGATGGCACATTGATATCAACACCAAAGTGGGGATGGTGGGTGGGTTGTGTGAATGCACAGATGACCACTCGAAGAACTACAGTTACAGGTAAGCAACCTACATTTCTTCTTCGTGGTCTCTGTGCATCACACATATGGGCGATTAACAAGCCTACTCCCTGGTGGAGGGTAGGTGCAGATCAGTGTGCCATATCAAGATGGAAGACAGGACTGCTTGACCGAAATTGCAGTTTGTCGTGGTACAAACATCAAGACAGTAGTGTGTAATGAAGGTAGAGGGCTTATACCAAGTAGCCGCTCTGCATAAGTCCAGGATCGACAGTCACTTGCCTCAGGCTGTCGACGTTGAGGCAGTGAGTACCGAATGGGGTGTTGTGCAATTGAGTTGTATTGCCTCAGCTATAGAAGTTTCCGAAACGAGCTCCACGCAGGCGCAGAGCCCATATATGTGATGCACAGAGACCACGAAGAAGAACCAGTAATTTTATTCATACATTTTTATAATAAAAGTGAATACGTCTACATACATTAAAAAAGGGCACCGTTAAAATCTTTTCCCCTAGTGGCTGATATGCAGCTAGAGAGAGAACCCCCAAGAATCGCCTCTTGCATTGGCCATTCAACCTGGTTATTACACAACAGTATGCTAGAGCTGGTACTTGAATTGGCTTATTTTCTTCTCTGTCCCTTTGCTCTTTTAGGTCACTTCTCCTAAAAGGGAAAGCCATTGTTTTATATCAGAAACCACGTAGATAATGTTAATATCTCAATATTATTATACAAGCATAGCAATGAATAAACACATAAAATCAGACGCAGGCGTACCTTTTGCGATGACCTTGGAGGCACTTTTACCAGCCACGGTTGACTTCGGAGTTGCAGGGACAGCTCGGGAGCCTGGCTGGGGCACCGGTTTAGGCTGCAGCGAGCTGACTGGTTTGGATGATGACGGGCAGAGGTCAGGCTGAAAAGAGTGAGGAGAGGCATTTTTGCATTTTTTTAAAAAAAATTATATCTCGTCTTTCCACAGGACACGGGGTAGATTAAAATACAGATTAAAAACGAAATCTTAATGAAAATGTAACATAAAAACAAACCCATTAGATCACATAAAGACAATCATAAAAGCACCCAAGTAATTAAAATCGCCTTCAGTAACAGACGAGTTTACATGCCAATGGCTGCTTGAATAAACATGTCTTTGCCTGCTGGTAGAAGGACATCAGAGAAGGACCCAACCTCACCTCCCTTGGCAAGGAGTTCCACAGCCTGAGAGTGACCACTGAGACGTCTCTCTCTCTCTCTCTCTCTTGCATCCCCACGAGACATGACTCCTATGCAACCAAGAGAAGGACCTCCCCAGAAGGTCTTAAAACCTGGGCAGGCTCATATGGGAAAAGGTGGTCTTTTTCATATGGGAAAGGGTGGTCCTGAGTCACATAGGGTTTAATAGGGCACTTTGAATTGTACCCAGAAACAGACCAATAGCCAGTGAAGGTTGTGGTAATGCGTTCCCTGTAACTTAGGGTGACCATATGACCAGATTTGCCTGGGTTTCTAATGGCAAATCTGGGAGGGGGGAGGGGAAATCCGGATTTTTTTCAAAGAGCAGCTCTAATGGGAATTAACAAAAATGCTTACAACTCCGTCATTTTTTAAGATAAAGAGATGAAACTTTGCACCATGAAAGGATTTAGGTAGCGCTTTAGCCACACCAAATTTGAAACAGATCCGTTCATCCATTGATTTTTTAGGAATTTTTTAAAAATTGAGGTTTTAAATTATTATTTTTAAAATCATCATTTTTAAATATAAAGAGATGAAACTTTGTACCATGATAGGATTTAGGTAGAGCTTTAGCCACACCAAATTTGAAACAGTTCCGTTCATCCATTGATTTTTTAGGATTTTCTTTTAAAATGAGGTTTTAAAATTATTATTTTTTAAACTGTCATTTTTAAAGATAAAGAGCCAAAAGTTGGCACCATGATAGCTTTTAGGTAGAGCTTTAGCCATACCAAATTTGAAACAGATCTAGGGCCAGTAGCAAACCCTGTTAACAACAACAGCAGCTTGCAATGAGTGAAGATACAGTCAGAAAAGATATTTGAGGGAAGGGGAGAATGTAACACACAGAGTATAGCAAAAGCTTCAAAGTACAGCAAAACCTACAAAAGTAGGAGTGAGTGAAGTTAATTTCAGATACATTGAATCTCTCACTTGTTCTTTATTTCAGTGATTTTAACATTAAGATGTTATGTAGAACAGATTTGTCTTAAATGTGTGCTGTAAAATCAGATATGTGACCAAGGCTATGTTCGGGTGGGTACTGGACACCCCTTGGTACTGGACACGCTCCCTTGGGGGCGACCATGTTGTCCTCCTTTTTGGTTTCCAAAATATGGTCACCCAGGAAATCAGAAGACGTTTACTTCTTGGGAGGAGAGCAATGACAAATCTTGATAAAAAAAGTTAAGAGCAGAGACACCACACTGACAACAAAGGTCCGCATAGTTAAAGCAATGGTATTCCCCGTAGTAACCTATGGCTGCGAGAGCTGGACCATAAGGAAAGCTGAGCGAAGGAAGATAGATGCTTTTGAACTGTGGTGTTGGAGGAAAATTCTGAGAGTGCCTTGGACTGCAAGAAGATCAAACCAGTCCATACTCCAGGAAATCAAGCCAGACTGCTCACTTGAGGGAATGGTATTAAAGGCAAAACTGAAGTACTTTGGCCACATAATGAGAAGACAGGAGACCCTGGAGAAGAGGCTGATGCTAGGGAAAGTGGAAGGCAAAAGGAAGAGGGGCCGACCAAGGGCAAGATGGATGGATGATATTCTGGAGGTGACAGACTTGACCTTAGGGGAGCTAGGGGTGGCAACGACCAACAGAAAGCTCTGGCGTGGGCTGGTCCATGAAGTCACGAAGAGTCGGAAGCGACTGAACGAATAAACAACAAAACTGTAACTGGCCTGGTCAGCAGTCTAGCTGCAGTATTCTGAACGAAATGACGTTTCTGAACAGGTTTTAAAGGCAGGCCCGCATACAACGCATTACAGCAGTCCAAACAGGATGTAACTAAGGCGTACGTGACCACGGCCGGATCAGATATCTGTAGGAATGGGTGCAGCTGGCACACTAGCATCAGGTGTGCAAACGCACTCCTGGCTACCTCCAAAACCTGGGCATGCCGGTTAGAGCTGAATTCAGGAGCACACCCCAATTGCGATCAATGAAGATTCTTCCCTATGCACTAAAGCACCAATCTTGCATAGTGGCTCACACAAGATATTAAAGCAGTTAAAGAAGCTGTAACTCTACTAGTGAAATGTGGTATGCTTCAAACGCCTCCTGAAAATGCACTTACTCATCCAGGCTTTCTCTGGCTTGCAACTGATATGCTGATCCATCTTACTCTTCCTTGCCTTGTTTTTGTAGCTGGAATTGTTTTTAAATAGTGCATTTTAAATGTGATTGTTTAATAGTATATTTAAACGTGATGTTTAATATAGTTTTTATTCTATTTAGTGGCATATAAATATTACAAATAAATGGATAAATAAAGCCTTCCACAGAAGGAGGCTGCAAAGAAGGTGGGGATACCCAATTTGTCTAAGAAAGAATAGTAGTTCCTAGCTACTCCCAATGTACATGTCATTTTGCCAACCCACTGTACAATTCCCTTTGTGGAGGTAGGATTTAGGTATTCCCATATTCTGACCCATGGCGAGCACTCCATGCACATTTGTAAGGTTTCCCACAGATGCATGTTGGCTCTGGGCTTGAACATAAGGAAGGAAAGGAACCTCTTGTGCAAGCACTTGAGTCATTGCCTGTTTTCGCTGACGTTTTCTTGGCAGACTTTGTAGCGGGGTGGTTTGCCATTGCCTTCCCCAGTCGCAGTTACCTTTCCCACAGCTAGCTGGGTACTCATTTTATCGACCTTGGAAGGATGAAAGGCTGAGTCGACCTGAAACCAGCTTCCGCTGGGATCGAACTCAGGCCGTGGGGAGAGTTTCGGCTGCAGTAACTGCCACTTTCCACTCTGCGCCACACGAAGCTTGAACATAACCCAACCTTTTTTGCCTCCTCAGTGTCTTCATCCTCCTCAGTGGCTAGCTTCATAGCTGTTTCAAGGATACCCGCAAAGCTTTGATTTCCTGGTGAAGATTCCATTCCTTGGATGGGAGGGAAACCTGTAAAAGAGGATAACACATCTCAAGGCTGACCTGTGACTGATTTAAGAAAGGACGTGGTGGCAGAGGCTTAATATCTAGACTCTCAAATCTCCTGGCTTGGCTACATAGCTTCCGTTTTTTTTAAAAATAAGCATGTTTCAACCCCTTATGACTGCAAAGAAAAGCTTGAAACTGTGGGCATTGTCTGCTGAAATCTTTGAAGCCAGGAGCAAGGTTGAACAAAAATTTCTACTAGTCAGAGGTGGAGCTTCATGGTCCGCAGTCCATTGCTCCTTTCCCACAACTAGCAGAACTAGGATACATCGTGCAAAATAAATATGGGCACGCTTGCTCCAGCAAATTTGTGAGTAAAGAAACCAGGGGTAGCAGTAGAGCTTTGGCTATTGGGTGGTGTAGAAATGTAATAAATGAATTAATAAATATTTCACGTGTATCAATGTGGAAGACAAGGCTATTACTTATTTAGTTATAATAGCTAACTAAATTAGCTAAAACGGATGCCTAAAATGAAATCTATCACTGAAATTTTAGGGATATGTGGGTATGAGGATGACACTGAGTTCTGCTCAGGTGGGTCCACCCTCTCCACAACTATTCCATTTGTCAGTTTTCAACACAGCAAAAACAAGATGGAAGTTCCCGACCCTAAGCAGCTTTACTTAGGGAACACAATACCTGACGGAACGCCTCTCCCGGCATGAACCTACCTGCTCAACATCTAAGGTCCTCCTCCGAGTGTCTACAGCTCAGAGGATGGCAACAAGGGAGAGGGCCTTTTCGGTGGTGGCCCCCCAATTATGATCTCCCCGATGAGGCTTGCCTGGCGACAACACTGTTATTTTTTCTGCGCCAGGTCAACACTTTTCTTTTCTTCCCAGGCATTAAATGCTAAGTTTGTTTGTTTTTAACGGAACCCAGAACTGTCGTTTTTAAAATGGATACCGTTGTTTTTATACTGTTGTTTTTACGTTTTTGATGGTTTGAAATTTTGTATACTTTTTTAATTTCCACTGTTTTTAACTTTTGTAAACTGCCCAGAGAGCTTCGGCTATGGGGCGGTATATAAATGCAATAAATAAATAAATAAATAAGTGCCTCTGACTTCAGTGGGACTTTGTCCATAGCCATAATGCTTAGGAATGCAGCTTCCATGTAGCAATGCCACAGAGGCAGGACAGGACAGCTCAAGAAGAGCATGACCGGCTGGGCCCTTCGTCTCATTTTCAAGGGTACAAGCTTTGCTGTTAGCTTTGCTGTTTCGAAAGGAATCAAGATCTCCACGGGCAATGGGAACTCCAGCTATTTTGGCACCAGTTTTGCCTTGAGGAAACCTAGAACATCCTTCCCTGACTTGGGGCCCTCCAGATGTGTTAGACGACAGCTCCCAGCATGGAGGATGCTGTTAACGCAAGTTATTTTCTGTTAACATCATATGATGCTGCCATAAGAGGGCAGCATTTGCCAGATGCATCATCACTGCTTCTATGCCAAATCAAGAGGCTAATTATTAGGAAATTGTTACCGGTAGGGATGTCTCGGGCATCCATTTGGGGCTCGAACCTCACTTATATCTTGCCAGCTTGTCCCCCACAGACTGGAGTCCATGGAGCAACACGCTCCTCCACCAAGCCCTAAAATGGCAGCTCAGACTTTTTCATAAAGGGCCCTTTTGCGCAAATGGCAGCCGTAAAGAAGCAAATTTACGCAAAATTACAGGCATAACTGGTCTAAATACACCATTTACGCCCGTAATTTTGCATAAACGCCCCCTTTAGAGCTGCCATTTGCGCAAAAGGGCCCTTTACAAAAAAAGCCGAGCCGACATTTTAACACAAAATGATGGCTCAGCAAGGAAGTGGGAGGCTGCGGACCACTCAGCGCACATGGCGGACAGGGTTGGATGGCCAGCTAGGGCCTGGTAAGTGGCGTGAACAGAGCCTCTCCATCCATACTTACAGGCTGGTTGGGACAATACTTTTCCCTACTAGGTCGGCAGTTTTCAGAACTTAGTTCTGCTGCATCTTAGGGTTCCTCAGTGGGAAAGCTTGCCTATCGTGCCTGATGTTCTGCTGCAATGCACAGCTCCAATAGCATATTGGGGGTGTTCTAGGATGTGCTCTCCATTCACTTGGAGCAACAGTGAGGACCAACATTCCCGGCCAGTGCCTACTGTGAACTGAAGCCTGGCCTATGTGTGCAGAGGAAAGAGGTGGTAGAATGGACTGTACCACATTTCAGCTGGCAGGTGGGGGGGAAATCACATAAAAAGGATTTGTCGATACAGTGCGGTGCATACGGAGTCAGAACCTCTCTCCTTGGTGTGCTCATTTTTCAACTGCAGGGAACATCATATGTGCGGAGCGTTGAAAAGTCGCACTGCCCACCTGAAGCATGAATAATACAGCCCACTCTACCACCTCTGGATTCTATCACCTCTTCCTACTGCATGTGCAGGCCAGGCTTGCGTGTGTTAAGACGCTTCCAGAATCCTCTGTAACGTGCAGGGGTTCTGCTGTTGACAAATACATGTAGAAAAGCTTCTCTGAAGGTAGAGTTTGAAAACCATTGTCCTAGGCTCAAAGGTACAGGGGGAAGGGGTCCTTAATGAAATCCATAAATCCCACCCCATACCAACTCACTGGGAGCCTTTAAAAAAATAGCAAAGAAGGCCAGCACAAGAGGTAAGGGGGTCAAGGAAAGGAAGGAAAGGAACCCCTCGTGCAAGCACTGAGTCATTACTGACTCTTGGAGGGACGCCAGCTTTCGCTGACGTTTTCTTGGCAGGCTTTATAGCGGGGTGGTTCGCCGTTGCCTTCCCCGGCCATTATTACCTTTCCCCTAGCTAACTGGGTACTCATTTTACCGACCTGGGGAGGATGGAAGGCTGAGTCGACCCGAGCCGGCTGCCTGAAACCAGCTTCTGCTGGGATCGATCTCAGGCCGTGGGGAGAGTTTCGGCTGCAGAAACTGCTGCTTTACCACTAATTTTAGCACTAAGTACAGGATTGGATACAAAACTGCTGTAACTGCTGCAACATTGTCATGCTAGAAAGGTGAGACGTAAGCCTGAGACACACCTCTTGCAGAGCTCAAACATTTCAGTAAGATGATGATGTGGCCGTCATGTACCCAATTCTGTTCCTGTGTCGAAGACACAGGTATAGAAATGTAAATGTTTTAACGCACTCTCTAGCCACCATCCCCAGTTCCATCACCATTTTCCTCTACTTGCTCCTCCTCGAGGGCAGCTGAAACCTGGAAACATTTTGAAGAAACCCAAAGCAACCACCCCGCTGCCAAAATAAAGATGGGAACTAAATACCTGGGGGAACAGGTAGGTCAGCAAATTCAACAGGTTTCCCTGCCTTGTGAGTTCTGATGGCCTCTTGATATTGCTGGTGGAGGGGAAAAAGGCAGAAGCTGAAAAGTGTGATTTGAGAATATGGCCTGTGTAGAACAGCCACTTTTGTAAAAGCCACTGTGTAAAAGCCACTTTTGTTGGGCTGCTCACAGTAAAACAACAACAACAACAACAAGTGTTGCATATATGTATATTTATGCATAGCTTCAGCTATGGGGCAGTATATATATATAAAATGCAATAAATAAATAAATATTTGCTCTGCCCAATGATGATGAACATTATTAATCAAAGCAATTACATTTAATTATTATAATTAATTGCTTGTATAGTACTTTTCAATTACATGACGTGCCTGTAGGTTCATCAAAAGGCTAGCCTCTGATGCAGGCAAAGTTAACCCAGAGTCACCCATATCCACAGCCTGCATACCGACTTGTTTTTCCTGGAGTTGAAAGCAGAATTAGTTCAGCTTTGTACTGCATACATTTCAGTCTCTCTTGTCTTGCACTGAACAGTTTTATTTACTGTTATTCTATACTGTTCTTTCAGTATCACTTGTGCTTTAAACACCTTCATCTTCAAGTATTGCATTTTTTATTTTTTAAAAAAAGAGTTACTCCTTAAAAGCAAATCACCAATGGAAATCAAAGAGTCATTTGGCTCAAGTCTATATCCAGGAATAGTACATTCCTATAGTAGTCTAGGCTGAAATTTGCCTTTTCCGCAAGCAGAACCCACTGACCCAAAACAGGAAGAGTGTAAAGAGAACACGTGGACCTCTGACTCTTGTGATTTGACCCATAAGGATTTCTCCGTGCCAACCTTTTGCAAATTGTTGAGGCCAATGTGTAATATTGATCTCAAACACTGAATATTAAGTGGACAATAATTGGAAATCCACATTTTATTTCAGTTTCCACATTCACCAACTTCTCTCTGCAAAACGTTTGACAGATACAAGATTCCAGATAATGAATCTTAGGATTCAATCAATCCTAAGATTCATTACCTGCCTTTGTAGCGAGACAACAGAAAAATGCAAACCAGCATACATCCTAGTGACTCTGAGCCCAGTTATGTTGGGGCAAGAGCAAAAATGTTAGCAGAGCCTGCTCAACTCAAACTATACCCCGAGACTTATGCTGCATAGCATTTGAGCAGGAAAGGCAGCAAGCCAAAACAGAAGCAGGGACTTCTAGTTAAAACAGGTAGGCACCTCACCTTCACAATCCGTTCATGCATTCTGGCCTTCCTGTCATCTCCTTTGCTCTTTGCCTGTGCTGCTGCTGTCTTGTACCTGTCCATCCTCTGCTGCAGGGCCTCCATCATATCTCGAGGGGGCGGGGGTATATCTGGAAGAAAAGGGTGCCATCCAATATAACTTTATTCTTACACTGAACAAGACGCTCTAATAGGGACCTGGAAACAAAAGTGGAGTGGGTGGGGAGCTGATGGCTTACCTAGAACCAGCCCAATCCCCTACTCCAAGGAGAGGTGACTTGGTACCCTCCACATCATTTGGAATGCAACTCCCATAATCCCTGACCATTGGCCATGCTTCCTGGGGCTGATAGGAGTTTTTATTCTAAAATATCGGAGAGCATTTTCATTAGCCAGACTTAATGTCCTTCCCTCCAAACTTCTGGAGGGCAGATTTAATAAAATTCCAGTGCTCAACAGATGCTGCCCCTGCAACAATAGTGAAGTGGAAACTGTATCTCATGTTTTACTGTTTTGTAGATTTTATCTAGGGGCTAGAAACGATCTTCTCTAAACCCTATTTTACAATCTTATCCTGGTCACCCAACTGAATTCTTAACGTCTCTTTTACTTTGTAATATAGACAAATCAATTACTGAGCAAGTGGCCAAGTTTTTGAACTTGGCCATTTCTTTTAGATCTTCTATGATCGCCTGATTTTTAATAGTTAATGGTATGTTCAGTTTGCTTGTATGTAAAATTTTTATTTGCTGGAATGGTCTATTGGCCGCAATAAACTGTTGTTGTTGTGAAAAATATTCTAAAATATCACAGGCTATGTTTGCTCCTTGAACTTCTTATTTGTTTTTTGTTTTCCCATCTTTCAATGCCTATAATTTTTAAAATTCTTTTTATAAATTGATTATTTTATGTTTTGTACTGGAAGATACCTAAAGGAGCTTAAGGCTGCAATCGTGAATACACTTGCTAGGGAGTAAAGCACCACCGAAGATGGTGCGACTTACATCATGGCGGGATTAAGCATGTGCAGCAGCCTTTCACAACCTGGTGCCCTCCGGATGTGTTGGACTACAAATCCCATAACTACCAGCCAGCAAGGCCAACACATCTGGAGGGCACCAGGTTGGGGAAGACTGATGTATAGGATTGTGCTACCAGTCATGGAATCATAGAATAGCAGAGTTGGAAGGGGCCTACAAGGCCATCGAGTCCAACCCCCTGCTCAATGCAGGAATCCACCCTAAAGCATCCCTGACAGATGGTTGTCCAGCTGCCTCTTGAATGCCTCTAGTGTGGGAAAGTCCATAACCTCCCTAGGTAACTGGTTCCATCGTTGTACTGCTCTAACAGTGAGGAAGTTTTTCCTGATGTCCAGACGGAATCTGGCTTCCTGTAACTTGAGCCCGTTATTCCGTGTCCTGCACTCTGGGAGGATCGAGAAGAGATCCTGGCCCTCCTCTGTGGGACAACCTTTCAAGTATTTGAAGAGTGCTATCATGTCTCCCCTCAATCTTCTCTTCTCCAGGCTAAACATGCCCAGTTCTTTCAGTCTCTCTTCATAGGGCTTTGTTTCCAGACCCCTGATCATCCTGGTTGCCCTCCTCTGAACACACTCCAGCTTGTCTGCGTCCTTCTTGAAGTGTGGTGCCCAGAACTGGATGCAATACTCAAGATGAGGCCTAACCAGGACCGAATAGAGAGGAACCAGTACCTACTCTTCATCCTACCCAGCCACACTCCACATGACACAACCCAGATTAAAGGAATCTTTCCTAGTTATAGGGGATTCCTTCCTACTTGTGTGTGAATGACCAACAAGTCTTTGAGATTTATCCGCCACAGCCTCAATTTTAAGAAATGGCCTAGTGGCAATTTTTAACCTAAAAGGAGCATCCTGGGGATCCCCTACAGTCATGGGTGACCTTGTGTTTTCCATAGATCATGTTCATATACACACTGCTTTTTATACTGTGCTTTTTATACTGCATTTTGTATTTGTGTTTTTAACCTGTTGGTTGTTTTATTATGGTTTTGATTTTTGTTAACCGCCCAGAGAACTTCGGCTATTGGGTGGTATAAAAATGTAGTAATAATAAAAAAATCCTTGGTTATTTTAATGCTGTTGTTCTTCCATGTTTTGCCATACATATATATATTTGGTAATTTTACAGTGGATATGTTCTTTATGCTGTGAGCTGCTTGACCTGTGAAAAAATGGCAGGGTATAAAGATTTTTTGAAAAATAAATATTAATAAGTAAGGCACAACCCAGATTCAGATTTCCTAATTCGGTGAGAACTGTTTTCAGAAAAGCCAGCGAGAAAGCACAGAAGAAAAAGGATGGGGCAAGACTTGCACCTGCACTTCTGACCTACATTAGCTGAACCACTGGCTCTGCACAGTACAGCAGCATCCTTCAGGTAGGGGAGAAACAAGGAAATGTTTTGGGGTTCCTACCTCCTGCATTTGACACGGCTGGTGCCGGAGGGGTCACAGCATGGGCAAGGGGCGTTGTCGTTGCCACAGGGGGCTGTTGCACGCCCAGGGATGACAATATCTCCTTGGGCAGCTGATCTGTGGAAAACAGACAACCAGTTAAAAGCATGACAATAAGCTAATTCCTAAAAGGCTGGCAACTCCCTCCCCAATGAAAACAATTCCCCATCCACTCTGAGTATTTTATCTGGCCAGGGAGGGTGTCTTCCCCAACACCACTTCTCTATCTTGCTCCCCTCCCCGCGCATCCCAAACACCTGTGGGCATGGTTTACATGACGCGTCAGGCTCACCGTGGGTTATTTAATCTACGATAAGCCATGGATTAAATATCACATCACGCCAGTCCTTTTACAACTTCATTGGCTGCCAGCCTAGGTCCGGGCCCGATTCAAAGTGCTAGTATTGACATTTAAAGCCCTAAACGGCTTGGAGCCGGGTTATTTGAAGGAATGCCTACTCCCATATATACCTGCCCGGATCTTAAGATCATCCACAGGGGTCCTTCCCTGTGAGCCCCTGCCAAAGGAAGTGAGGCAGGTGGCTACTAGGAGGAGGGCTTTCTCTGCTGTGGCACCCTGGCTGTGGAATGAGCTCCCCAGAGAGATCCGCCTGGCGCCTACACTGTACTCTTTTCGTCCCCAGCTGAAGACCTTTTTATTCTCTCAGTATTTTAACACTTAATTTTAACTTAAATTTAAATTTTACTGTTCTAAATCTGTATTTTAACCTTATATCAATTTTTGCTGCGTGGTTTTATCCTGGTTGTGCTTTTTATACTGTATTTTGTATTTGTGTTCTTAACCTGTTGGTTATTTTATTGTGGTTTTAATTTTTGTGAACCGCCCAGAGAGCTTTGGCTATTGGGCGGTATAAAAATGTAATAAATAAATAAATAAATGGCACATGCCAGGTGCATGCAGTCACCATTATGAATATTCAATTTCAAAGGGGATTGCGTCATACTGTCCAAACCTGGCCACCACAGGTTATTCAAAGGTTAAATGACCCTCACATAGCCCTCGGTTTGTAGTAGCCCATGGTGAGCCCTAAGCGCCATGTGAACTGGCCCTAAGTGTGCCGAGCAATTAGACCACATTTTCACAATGCATCTGCTTCAATACAGTTGCCCTGGCAGGGCTCAGGGTGTATATCATGTGTGTGCTTATAAAACAATGTATTGTAAGCAGCCATGCGATTCATTTACTCAAAGGGCAGGATCTAAATCTTCCTAGATAAATACATGTCTGAGCTGGGAATGAATCTTAAGCATTCCCAATCCTTCCTCCAACCACAAGGCAAGACGATTTTCACTACTGAGCAAACATGAAGGTTTCCCTATATGCAAAAAGGTAACAAAATTAAGTAGCAGGCTAAGCATTTCACACAAGGAGACTCCACTTCGTTCCTGTCAGCAGCCATAAGCAAGAAACAAGAACAAGTGTGTTTTCCTAGCCAAAAACTAGGAATTGATATAAGTACTTGCAACACTTCACTCTTCCCCAACCTGGTGACTTCCAGATGCGCTGGACTACAGCTCCCATCATGCTGCCCATATTGGCTGAGGGATGATGAAAGTAGTGAACCAAGTCATTTGGAGGGCACCAGGCTGAAACAAGCCATTATAAACCTGGGTGGCTGCTAAAATATACAAGCGTTTCATACTAGCATTCAGCTTTGTGAGCAGAACAACGCAAAGGAGACACTTGCAGTGCAATCTAGGCCTACTCGGAGGTAAGCCGTACTGAATTTAAGGGAAGTTATGCCCAGGTAAGTGTATATAACATTGCAGCCCTAAAGCATCTTTGGAAGAAGTTGGCTTCCTGATAGTCTCATGTGAAGCCCCAGACTTCGTGTCCTTTGTCTTCAGTGCAGGATTTATTTACCTCAGCGAGTGCAAAAGCTTAGTGAATATTTTTGATTTATATATGACATAAGTGTCTCAGAAAAGCAAGTCTTACATAATTCCAGTTGTGGGCAGCTGTACGATAAACTGTAAAATCATACAATCCTGAGAAAGTGGACGTATAACGACATATCACTCATAATTCCCTAAGCGTTGGGGTAAATAAACCCCATGTTATTATACATTTTCTTAATCCTCATTTAAAAATGCAACTTTTTTGTTCGTAAGTATTCTTTTGAAAGTCGTATAGTTTTCGAGTAAATCATGGTTAAACGTCACACATAACCAATGTGAACACTGATTTTATACGTTCAAATGAAATTATCTCAAAAACTAATGGAGTTAACAAAAATGTGTAATTACAAAAAGTATTTGTCATTAAATTTGAAACATTTCAGAAAAAAACCCATCTCTGTAGCATAAACGGGTGAGAAGTTATGCATATTTAAATGTGGCAACTACATAATAGCGCGGCAGTAATATTGATGATGTCATCACGCAGCCCACGATCACCACTGGAATTTTGTAAGACTCACTTTTCTGAGACACTTATGTAATATATAAACAAAAAATATTCACTAAGCTTTTGCATTCTTTGAGTAAGTAAATCCTGGCCTGGCTCTTGGACTATGAAGGCTACAGAGCAGTTCCTGGCTATGACAACTCCTCTGTGAGGATGAGCTACCTGGATCAGACCTAATTATTGCTCAAGGATTAATCCAAATGGTTTCAGGCTTTTGGATTTCAGTTTAGGAATACCGAGCTCATTAAAGAACTGATTAATGTACTTACGTTTTCAGGTAGTTAGACGCTTTGTATTAGGGCAACAGCCAGCTATGATTAGGGAATTAATCAATAAACCTGCTCTCAACTAGAAAATCGGACTGGCATACCATCTCTCAACACAGAGGATTGTGAGTGGAACACTGAAGAAAATATTTTGCCTTTTTGTGCACCATCCCAATCCAACCTGCTTCCTGGTGAAGATTCCCTCCGTTTTATATGCTAGGAAAGCTCACGCCCGGGACACAGCGAGACAAACTCAGCCAGGTTCTCAACCATTCTCACCTGGAGGCGGAGGCAGACGGCTGAGATCAACGCTCTCTCCTTTACCCACAGATACCAAAAGAGGGTCCAAGCTCTGAAAGACATGAACATAACACGTCAACCGTTTGCTCTTCTCTATCCTTTCAACTGAAGAGCTGAGCGCAACTTAAGCAGCAAAACTTTTCAACCTGTAATTTCGCTGTGAAGTGAGGCAAAGAGCTACAAGCTGGCCAAGCCTTTTACGGAGGTTGTGACCTGCAAGGCAATGTGGCACTCCTTTACATTCTGTCTGTCATTTCCCCCACCACAAATGCCTCCCCCCTAGTCCACCGTTTCCCATGATTCAGCAACACATACATCCAGAAACCTGGCTGGGACCTGGCAGGAGGTGTTATGGGGAAAATGTGGCGGGTGAATTAAAGGGTGAACACAAACAGCTACTTCTCCATCCTGTCACCCTACCATTTTGCAGCTGTTCAGTGGAAATCCAGGTTCCTGGGCTTCAGCTGACCCAATTTCCTAGACCCAATTTCCTCTATTTCTCCTTCTTGATTGCATTTTTTTGGGCAGATAAGAAGCAATGCCCAAATAACCTGCCTACAGGCTCCCAGCAGACCCCATTCTTCTCCTAAGTGACTGGCATCAGAAACTGGCTCCTATAGCCCTATTTAATTACTCAAGCTCCCGCCTATAGCCTCCTTCGCAAATGCCATAAACCACAGCAGGCAACCCATCTGCTGCCAGTTCAATTTTATTTCTCTGGCTGCTGCCTCCTCCAGTGCAATACTTAGCATTTGTCTAGCATTAAAATGTGCTCAGAGCACTCCACGCTCTTGAGCTCAGTAACCACAGAAAGTGCATCAGTATTATTCCCAAACTGCAGATGGGAGAGGCCAAGGCTAAGAAAACAGAGACTTGTCTAAAGGCCACCGAGTTGAGTTCTCAGCAGAGACAGATCTGAACACAGGCTGAGTTCACACATCGCACTAATCATAGCATAGCAGAGTTGGAAGGGGCCTACAAGGCCATCGAGTACAACACCCTGCTCAGTGCAGGAATCCACCCTACAGTATCCCTGACAGATGGTTGTCCAGCTGTCTCTTGGAGGCCTCTAGTGTGGGAGAGCCCACAACCTCCCTAGGTAACTGGTTCCATTGTCGTACTGCTCTAACAGTCAGGAAGTTTTTCCTGATGTCCAGCTGGAAACTGGCTTCTTTTAACTTGAGCCCGTTATTCTGTGTCCTGAACTCTGGGAGGATCAAGAAGAGATCCTGGCCCTCCTCTGTGTGACAACCTTTTAAGTATTTGAAGAGTGCTATCATGTCTCCCCTCAATCTTCTCTTCTCCAGGCTAAACATGCCCAGTTCTTTCAGTCTCTCTTCATAGGGCTTTGTTTCCAGACCCCTGATCATCCTGGTTGCCCTCCTCTGAACACGCTCCAGCTTGTCTGCGTCCTTCTTGAGTTGTGGAGCCCAGAACTGGACGCAATACTCTAGATGAGGCCTAACCAGGGCCGAATAGAGAGGAACCAGTACCTCACGCGATTTGGAAGCTATACTTCTATTAATGCAGCCCAAAATAGCACTGGCCTTTCTTGCAGCCATATCGCACTGTTGGCTCATATTCAGCTTGTGATCAACAACAATTCCAAGATCCTTCTTGTTTGTAGTATTGCTGAGTAATCCATGGTGGGTGGATAGCCATGCTGGGCGAGGCGTTTTGTGAACAACCCACCTTGCATGGTTAGCACACCCAGCTGCCGATCAGGCAAACCACCCACTATGGGTGGGTGGTTTGCCCCATCGTCTCCCTCCTCCTCAGTCCTCTACCCTGCATCGCAGGGATCCTAACAGCAGACACATCTGGTCTGCTGCCAAGTCCCTCTTCCTGCTCTGATCAGGGTTGAATCCCTTTCGCACAAAAACAGCACCGGGAAACATTTCCCGTACTTCCCTGTAACCACCAAAAGTCTGTTTTTCATCTCCTCTTGCCAAATGGATGACAGCCTTGCTGCAGAAGCGTGCCTACCTTGGCTATGCGGTAATACTTGGTAGCCATTTCAATGCTGCCTTCCTGTTTAGCCTGCAGTGCCGCCAGCTTGTACTCCCGCTGTCTGGCTTGCAGGGCGGTCTGAGCACTGGAGTTTTTGGAATCTGAGGACAAGCAAAGAAGTACGTCATGCCACCATACCTTCCTGTCAATCCAAGAGAGTTGACAAACTGGGAGTCCGGAGAGAACTATTTTGGCTAGTTGCCCCCCCCCATCCCCCAAGATATTTTTGATCCCCCTTGCTCTTTAAACTGCAGGCCGCAGTGGCACATCACAATTTCAAAAGCCACCTGCCATTAGAGAAGGAACTGCCATTAGAGAAACACAATTTGAACACAGTGTGGGGGTGCATGCAACAAGTTGAAGTATTCCGTGGATCTCGGCCATCATGTCAGAGACCCACATTTTCCCAAGTGGAGATTTTAGTAGGGGGCTTCATTTGGATTTATGTCCTGCCCCTAATCCAAAGGCCTAGGATGGGTAACAATAGGTTTCTTTTAAAGAAAAATCAAACAAAATTCCTGTTACACAGATGTGAGGGCTTGTGGGTGGAACCTGGGGGGTGGGTGGAAAAGAAGAGTCCCCCCCCCCAAAAAAATCCCAAAACATTCTGGAAAAAAATGTTGTTTTTAATTTGGGTTTCTTTGTTCATTTTTTCCCCCCTGGAATTTTTTTCCAGGCCACATCTCCAATTCCTATTCAGGGGAGGGGTGAAGAAACGAAGTAAAGCTCACTTCAAATTTATAATGAATTTATTTATTTTTGGGGGAAAAGACCTCTCCCCTCACCCCATGCAATGGACAGGAATTGCGCTGTTGTGTCTTGAGAACTGTGACTTCTGATGAAACAAACCTAAGAGCCTTAGAGGTATCTTACTACTATATTATGTACAAGTCCATTCAGCAAGATTGATGGGGAGATAGAATTAAAACCCAGGAGTCCTAACACCAGGGAGATATTAGTAGGAAGAATTAGGGCTAGGAGGAAAGGGAGCCGATGATACAACTAGATATGTGAAGAGACACACTGCCTACCAGCAGTTGGCTAAAACCCGTGCAGATCAGTAAGAGGCTTCTAGGCCCAACATTTATTTATTTATTGTACCATATTTCTTCGATTGTAAGACACCATCGATTGTAAGACGCACACTAATTTCAGTACCACCAACAGAAAAAAAAAAACCTAAGACACACCCGCGATTCTAAGACGCACCCCATTTTTAGAGATGTTTATATGGGAAAAAAGTGCGTCTTAGAATCGAAGAAATAGGGTATTTATATACGGCCCCACAGCTGAAGCTCTCTGGAAACTGAGGCAAGACTAAACATGGCTTTAACTCAAGGTGGAAGAGGCTTTCTTTCTTTGTGGTCCAGCAAGTCACCCTTCCCAAAAAAACTCTCTGGGAATGTTCGCACAACACAATAGCCCATGATGAGTTGGTTAATCCACCGTGAGGCTGTGGAGACTGTATTGCTGCCATTATGAATATGCAACGCCCACTTGGGATGTTGTACTGTCTGAACCCAGTTAGCATGGGTTATGTGAGAGTTAAACAACCCCTGCATAACCCAGGTTCTTTTTTAGGCTTATGCAAGGGTTGTTTAAGCCTCATATAACCCACATGCTCACCAGGTTCACACAACATGACAACCCCTGACTAGGGGTTGCGTATGTGACCTGGCAGCCATGACAAGCTGTGATGTGTTGTCCAAAGTCGATGTCTCTCTCTTACACACACACACACACACACACACACACACTAAAGTCTTTTTAAACTGAAAATTTGCATTCAATACAAACCCAAATAAGGAGAAGGTGTCAAAGGGGCAGGCCTTGGCTGCGGTGTCTCTGGGGACCCAAGCAGCCCAGCAGGGGCTGGAGAAATCTTTGGCTTTGGAAGGACAGGTGGTGGCAACTTGGGGGGCAGTGCAGAGGCAGGCGGTGAGATGGGCAGTGGTGGCTCAGGGGCCACAGAAGCAGGCTCTGGAGGAAGGTGGTTGGCTAATGCAGCCCTTCTGCCAAGCACGGAGGCCGGCGAGGCTGGCGCTGTCTCCAGAGGAGAGGCCTGCTGGGAAGGAGTGTTCTTTCCTGAAGTTACCGGGGGAGGAATTTCATCGTTATCAATCTTTTTGCCTTTCCTTATGGAGGTCAACAGGTTTTCCAGAGTCTGGAAGGGGGGAAAAAGAAAAAAGCGTCATAAAGTAACAGCACATCCCAAAAATTCAACACAAGTTATTCCAGCTTACAACCTGGTGTCCTCCAAATGTGTTGGAAGGGGATATCCCCCAGTCAGCTATTGGAAGAAAAGCTTTTTTAAGCCCTTCCCCCTTAATTTTTAACATAAACTAGAAGGGTCCATAGCTCAGTGGTAAGAGCACCTGCTTTGCATACAGAAAGTCCCAGGTTCGATCCCCGGCATCTCCAGATAGGAACAGGAAAACTCCTGCCTGAAACTCTGGAGAGCTGTGGCTGCTGGTCAGTGTCAGTAACACTGGACTAGATGGGCCAAGGCTCTGACTCCGTTTTAGGCAGCTTCCGGTGTTCCTATAAAGATCTGATAGCCACCAAGCTAAACAATTATGTTCCAGTGACTATTACTGTACACCACTCCGAGATCTTAATGATATAGGGTGGGATATAAATGTTCCAGAAATAAATTAAATAAATATTACGTGGCTTACCTTGAGACCCCTTTCATAGCGGCGTACTTTAGAGCTTTCCCCAGATAATTTTGCATTAGCAACCGCAGCCTTGTACATGGCCAGTCTTTCTAGCAAAATGGATTCGGTGCTGCTGGAATCCGCTGGGGCATCGTTTGTCTGGCAGAGAACAAAACAGATGCTTCTTTTCAGGCAAACCAACACTGGTCATTTGTAGAAGAGCAAGTCATAGAAGTCTTGCAGCCCTTGGGCCCTGACCCAAATGTTCAGGGCTAGGCAACCTGGTGCCCTCCAGATGTTGTTGGATTACAACTTTCATCTTCCCTGACCATTGGACATGCTGGCAGGGCTGATGGGAGTTGGACTCCCAAAATATCGGGCACCAGGTTGCCTACCCTTGCAATAGTTCCAGACACATGTTTAGGGAAATGTCCCTCCACTCTCTTGCCATAGCGCCCACCTGCCTGTGTGCTGTAAACTGAGAGACAGCCACTTGGAATTAGCCTGTTTGGTAAAGAAAAGGAAATCACATACTCTCAGAAGTCATGACCTCAGTGCCAAACCTCTGCTCTCCTGCTATTATCATAATTATTATGGACCAACTTTGCAGGGCTTGTGCAAGGATTACTGAGTGTGTATGCTTATTGCTTTGGGCTCTCTGAAGTGTGATATAACCGCTAACAATTAGCATTTACATTGTGCTTTAGACCAAGAATGCAAAGTACTTCACACACTCACAGTCTACCTCAGTAACCCTTACCACAACCACTCAGCTGCTGTTTTAGTAGTGGTCTAACAGTAAATCACAGTTATCTCCGTATTATGGATGGGTGGGAATAAGGCTGGATGATAGTGGGGTGTCTAAGGCATGGGTGGAAAACCTCTTGCCCTTCAGATACTGGACAACAACTCCCATCATCCCCATCCACTGCCCATGCTGACTGGGGGCTGATGGGAGTTAAACAAAATCTAAGAAGGCCACAGGTTTCCTGGTTTAAGGCCATACAGTGCAAGGTGACCATATGGAAAGGAGGACAGGGCTCCCGTATCTTTAACAATTGCATAGAAAAGGGAATTTCAGTAGCTGTCATTTGTACATATGGAAAACCTGGTGAAATTCCCTCTTCATCACAACAGTAAAAGCTGCAGGAGCTATACTAGAGTGAGCAGTTTTAAAGGAGGGCAGGACACCTGCAGCTTTAACTGTTGCGATGAAGAGGGAATTCAACCAGGTTTTCCATATATACAAATGACACCTGCTGAAATTCCCTTTTCTATGCAACTGTTAAAGATACAGGAGCCCTGTCCTCCTTTTCATATGGTCCCCCAGTGAGTTCATAACTGAGGCGAGGTTTGAACAAAGGGCTTCCCAGGTCACAGCTCCCGCCCTTGGCAACCTAGGCAGCATTGTTCATTTCATGGGATATGCAAGAGGTGGATGTGTCCCAGTCACTGCCCCCTTGCATTTACAGCGGACACGACTCAAACAGGCAGGGCCTCTGAATGCCTTATGCCCAAGACCCTGCAACATCAACTAGTGCTAGCCACAGATCTGCAAAGAAAAACCAATTTCCCCCCAAACTTGGTTGAAAAAAGTGGCCACCAAGAAGGCAAGAGCAAGGAACCCAAGTGGGGACCTACACTTGTACCTTAGCAGGCACAGGCACCGGGGCGTCCTTGGCCTCGGCGTCTTCCTCAAGAACTTCACTGAGTTCAGCCTACGCAGGAGGGAAACAATATTTGTTAAATGTTCTGATTTTAAAAATTCACCCTACAGAACGCCAGCATTTTGCTTTAGAGCTGTCCGAAGATTAGAAGCACAGCAAGCTATTTGGATGAAGACTTTCCGTACCAGCTTTTATCCAAATGTAACTATCTGGAGTACTCCAACAGAGCATTAATTCAGCCTTCCCCAATCTGGTGCCCTTCAGAGGTGTTAGACTGCAACTCCCCAGTATTAATTCAAAGATTGCCTCCCTTATCATTATTATTATTATTTATATAGCACCATCAGGGTACATGGTGCTGTACAGAATAAAACAATAAAATAGCAAAACCCTGCCACATAGGCTTACATTCTAATAGAATCATAATAAAACAATAAGGAGGGGAAGAGAATGCACCAAACAGGCACAGGGTAGAGTAAAACTAACAGTATAAAGTCAGATCAAAATCAAGTTTTAAAAGCTTTAGAAAAAAGAAAAGTTTTTAGCTGAGCTTTAAAAACTGTGATTGAACTTGTAGTTCTCAAATGTTCTGGAAGAGCGTTCCAGGCGTAAGGGGCAGCGGAAGAAAATGGACGAAGCCGAGCAAGGGAAGGAGAGACCCTTGGGCAGGTGAGAGACATGGCATCAGAGGAGCGAAGAGCACGAGCGGGGCAATAGTGTGAGATGAGAGAGGAAAGATAGGAAGGAGCTAGACTGTGAAAAGCTTTGTAGGTCAACAGGAGAAGTTTATATTGGACTCTGAGGTGAATTGGAAGCTAATGAAGAGATTTCAGAAGTGGAGTAACATGGTCAGAGCGGCGAGCCAAGACGATGTACAGCACTCTGTACAGCACCGTGTACACTGATGGTGCTATATAAATAAATAAATAAATAAAAATAATAATAATGATCTTAGCAGCAGAGTGGTGAACAGAAACCAAGGAACTGATGTGAGAAGAAGGAAGGCCAATGAGAAGAAGGTTGCAGTAGTCCAACCGAGAAATAACCAATGCATGAAAAAGAAGAGACAGACATATTATATATTGCTGATTAATGGCTTCGTCACATCTTTCCTCTCTAACTTTAAGAGGAAAAGAAGTAAAACCTGCCATAATCCCCCCTGGTTCCTCAGTCTTTCACTACTTCCTTAACTTTAATGTACCAAGTCCACCGACTACTGTCATCTCTCTGCATCCCTTTCTCCCCTCCTCCATCACAGCCACTAGTTGATTCCATTTTAGCTGCCTTCAATAGCTCATTGAAAGCTGCAGCCTTCATTGATACCACTATCTACTTTCTTTACTCCTGCTTCTGGGATGCTAGGAATTGAGGTCCAACACGTCTGCACCAGGTTGGAGAAGGCTGATCTAGAGGCTAAGTAGACATTCTTCAACCAAAGTTTACTTTCCCTTTCTTGACAAACTCTGCTCAAAACAAGAAAGTACATGAAAGCCATTGTTAAGTGGGGGGGGGGGGTTCAGTCACTCTACCCAGAAAAAGAGCTTTTGTCTGTTTGAAATTGGATTGATCTCTGCATAGCTGGTACGAAAATCTTGCCTTGATTATCTTTTCGATCCCTTCCAACTTTTGAAGTCTCTATTCTGAACACAGCAGGTTTAGACAAATACATGGGAAATGGTGACAAGCCATTGCAGCTTAAAATAGGAGTCTCAAACCTCTTTCAGTTCGAGGAGTGATGGGTGGGGTCAAACAAAAGAGGCGGGCCCAAAATATCAAAAATATCAGCGCGTTGCAGCTTACAGCTCTTACTGCAAGTAACTGAGCCTCAGGAAAGGCACCAAATGATTGGTGGTTGGAGGAAAGGAGTGTGGCCTTCTGGAAAAACTTGGAAGGCCAGATTGGGACCCCTAGAGCAGGGGTCCCCAACCCCCGGGCCACGGATCGGTCCCAGTCCATGGCCTGTTAGGAACTGGGCCGCGCAGGTGAGCTCCTTTCACACCCCCACCCCCACCCCCCCGTACCTGGGCGCGGGGCGCCATCTCGCCTGCCCAGCCAAAGCGAAGCCAAGACGCTGGAGTGGGGTGGGGCGGCTTCAGAACAGCGTGCCTGGCTGGAAGCCGCTCTGGGAGAGCAACTTCCGGGCGCGCCGTACCGAAGCCGCCCACCCGCCCCAGCGTCCTGGCTTCGCTTCAGCTGGGCACCCTCCCAGCCGAAACGAAGCCAGGACGCTGGAGTGGGGGGGCGGGGGGGGGCTTCCTAAAACCATCCGCTCAACCCCCCCACCCCCCGGTCCGTGGAAAAAATGTCTTCCACGAAACCAGTCCCTGGTGCCAAAAAGGTTGGGGACTGCTACCCTAGAGGGCCTGATGTGGTCCTGGGTCCTGCGGCTCTGTACCCTGGCACTACCCACACCATGGCTGCTAAATAAATCTCCTAGTATCGCAACATAGCCGCAGAATGCAACCAGACCCTCCCCCGCAAGGCATTTTTACCAGCAGTTCATCATCATCTTCCAAATCTTCCTCTCCATCCCCACCCTCTTCATCGAGATCCGTCATGCAGAGAGCAGCCATTCGTTCAATAGCTTCCATCGGCAAAGGAGCTGGAAAGAAGCAGCAACCCATAATACATTGTCACAAAATCAAGTCTGGATTGGTCCAGGACTGATTTTGCACTATATGCAGATCCTCTGCAGAGGAATAAATAAATGAATGACCACAAAGCCATCTGAAAGGCAGGTGCCAAACTTATGTAAGGAAAAACAAAGTACTCAAGAGGGAAGATGCTTGTAAGAATCAAGTAGATTCTTTCATCAAATACTTGGGTGTAGTTTTGCCTTAGACTCAAAAATTACACAGGAGGCTACTGGCAGGGCTTGAAGCAGAAGCATTCCTCTGTGTATGTGTGTGTGTGTACTTGCATCGAGGCCCCAAGATGCATTCATGTGATCCATGCCAGGGGGAAGGGGGAAAAGGAAATGGGAGTGAATTCAAAGGGCCAGTTCACACGCTCACTGTGGGTTAAACAAGCCATGGATTATTTGAGGGTTGTTTCCCCCTTCAACAAGCCATGCTGCCAGGGTTCAGATGACAAGACAAGCCACGCCTGGGCGGGTAATTTGGCAAATGGCACTCGCAGTAGCTTAAACAAATCATCGTGTTTAAGGTTAAACACCGTGGCTTGTTTAACCTACTATGATCATGCAAACCAGGTCCAAGGGGTGAGCTTGTGGTTTGGGGCAACGGCCTAGCCCTTGAAGCAGCAGGTGAGTCTCTCTTCCCTGCACTTGCCCCAGAAAAAGGGAAGCATGAGGCACCAGTGCTGTCACCCAAAACATTCCTCCAGCCGGGAGTGGAGACTATGGCAGGGGATAGACAGAATATGGACGCAGCCTGAAGAGCTGCCTTTAAGAGTCAGGTGGAGGGGCGACACTGTAGAGGGAGAGAAGCTCAGAGTCCACAAAAGCAGAAAGGTGTGGAGGAAAAGAAGGCCCCAGAGCAGCAACTGATTAGGCATGGAAGACATATAGCCTCTCTCTCTCTCTCTCTCTCTCTCTCTCTCTCTCTCTCTCTCACACACACACACACACACACACACACACACACACACAGCAAACCTCTCCAATCACTGTCTCAAGCAATCACCAACAACACAAAGTCCTCAAGACCACTTACTTTTTCCATTTGGCTGTCCTCCAACAATGGCCAGGAACTCGGCCTCTAGTTCCTGATCATCCTCCCCTTCACTGGGCACCATGCTTTCCGGAGAAAAATCCATCAGCAAGCCCATCTACAAGGAACAAGACACAGTCATGAAAACTAGTGGAGCCTTAGTTGTTAATGATATTAGTCCTTGCTTCACAGGTAAGTTCCTGTGATGCTGATCTTATTGTAAATTAGTAGCTGTTCTTAGAAGACCTACTGCCTACTTTTCAAGAAGAAAGAAGCACCAGCACCAACCTCTGCCTGTTTGGGGAAGCCAGTTTTCATTCAGAAATTATTTCGCAAGTGTAAAATTTGTAATTATGGCTACAAGGCTTATCCTGATGCTTCAGGGGTGGATTCTCTCAAATGTGACCTCTTCTGCACTCCATCTAAGATCCTTGCTCTATGTGCTTCCACCAAATAAGGTGTGGGAGATGTCTACTAAGAGCAGATTTATCTCAGTGGTGGTGGCAACTCTGTAGAATGCCTTCCCCAGAGAGGCCTGCTGGGCACCATTCATGGATACCCTGAGACGCCAAGCCTTTGGGCTTAGTTAATTCAGCTCATGTAAACATTCACCTCCATGTTGGTTAGCTGAATGTGGTATTCTCCTTTCGAAAGGTGTTCTTATTTAGTTTGTTGTTTCACCATGATATTATTGGATTTGTTTGTATTTTGATGTTTTCTTGTTTTAATTTTCTCCTGTGAGCAGCTGTGATCAAATAAATAAATAAAAAGCATGAGATCCTGTTTCATTATTTTCTTACCTCCCAATGAAGGAAAGAAAATGAGAACAACAGGATATGGCCTAGCACTGCAGTTTCCGTACTCTATACCTCGAGAGAAACCTTGCAACATTGATCTGCCTTCCCAAGGAATCCCTGAGTGCCAGCCACAAAGTGCGAACACCTTGCAAAGGTTTCGGGGGCACATTCTCAGTTCACATTTCTGCTGTGCCCCACCATTGCCCCATCAGGCCTACGCCAGGACATTCTCAACACTCTTCCATGAGCTGCAAGTTATAGAGGCATTCAAGAGGCAGCTGGACAACCATCTGTCAAGGATGCTTTAGAGTGGATTCCTGCATTGAGCAGGGGGTTGGACTCAATGGCCTTATACGCCCCTTCCAACTCTACTATTCTATGATTCTACTGGTATCCCCTTGGAGGAAAGCTTGTCAACCATTACTAATTTCCCCTTCAAGGTGCCCCTGATACGCTTCCAAGGAACACAGTTTGGAAAAGAAACACCAGCTTACTGAATGGGAGCGATTTGGTGATGATGAACTGTAAAGCAAAACCATTTATGTGACGGACCGTAACTGTCCAAAAATCTAACAGAATGTTGCAATAGGAATGCCTCAGTACTACTCAAGCAAAGAGCAATATACTACCATCTACCGAACAACTGGAAGAGCATAATTTCATAGAATCATTGAATAGTAGAGTTGGAAGGGGCCTATAAGGCTATCGAGTCCAACCCCCTGGCTTCCCCCTCTCCCCCCAAACTTGGTCCCCTTCAGACTCCAACAAATCTGGAGAGCACCAGGTTGGAGACAGCTGCTTTGCGTCATCAGCACATGCAAAAGCGAGCTACATGCTGCAAGCTTCTTGCAAAAGTATATCCAATGCAGCTGAGACTCCACTGAAACTTTCCTTAAATGTAGCTACGTACTGCCCAAAAGGAAGGGAGAACTCTGGAGGTGCTGTCTGCATTCACAACACTGCAGGCATTGTCTGAGCATTGATGGCAACAGATGGAACTTGGGATGAAATTTCCCCCGATGGAAGTTCTAGAGTTTTATTATCCTCTAACAGGAGTAGCATTCCTTTATAGCCAACAGATGTCACCGCACAGGCATGTTTGAATAATGCATATGTTAGCACTAGAGATGCTAGAGAAACCCGCCCAGCTTGGCTTTGGGTACAATCTTTGGGAGCTCACAACACTTGCCTCAAAGAAGAGGTAAATTCCAAAATTTTGCTCTCATTAAAATCCAACTTAATGAGTTCTCACCTTACCCATCCGTTTGGAGAGCCACCCTGATCTCCAAAATCTTGTCCCCTCCGTCATCACAACCCTACCCCCTTGCTTTCAAATCACACTTAATGAGCAGGGGGTTGGACTCAATGGCCTTGTAGGCCCCTTCCAACTCTACTATTCTATGATTCTATGACTGCACAGGTGGAGCAGCAGCACTGGCACTCCAGCCATGCTAAAAGAAAAATGATAGGATCTCTTTTCCCCTTCTTTCTCTAGACCAGGAAAGAAGGCATCAGTGTCCCTTGGAAAAACTACAATTCCCAAGGGCCACTGGGGCTCTCAGTCCTTGGCATGCTAGCAACACACCAGAGGCAAAGGGGAGGAAGGGATCAGATCGCCATCTTCTTTCATCATGGGCTGGAGTACTATCGCCAGTGCTCCTGTTACATCCCCCAGTACTAGTTGGGATGAGAGTTGAGGATGGCTGGGCAGAAGGCAAGGGTTGGTCAATTTCTAAGTCAGCTCTGGGGGAAACAGCTTGGTTTATTTGCAATCCAATTTGGGCTGAGGGGGACTTGCCCATAGAACTAGCACACTTGCAGCCATGAAGGCTTTGTGCCCTGGGAATGTCTACAAAATCCAACCAGATGAGAGGAAAAAACACTCAAATCCTTCCAGTAAAGTTCATTTAAGATATATGTGTTTGCAGATGCTTTCTTTTCAAGTGGTGCTACCACTTATCAAAAGCGTTAGTTAGTAGCGGCACCTGGTGAATTATTAAGGCTACACAGAACCTGGACTGTGTTGTATCATTCTGTGTCTTATAAGCATTTTATGACACTTCCATAGAAATGCAGTTCTATTTTGGAGGATGTATCTATTATCAGGGATGGGCAGAGGGGGGTGGGCAGTGGGGCCAGTTGGCATGGGCCTACGATTTTGAGGGGGGCTACTCAGAGTCCCCCTGGTAGAGGCAAAGGGGGTCCCTTTGGTAAAGATTTGTTACAAAGTAGCCATTTTTCTGTCATTGCCAGCAACAGTGGCCTCTAATGAGAGGAGCTTTGGTGTCCTAAAACGAATCAAGTCATACTTTCGGTCCGCAATGGTGCAAGAACGTTTGAATGGATTAGCGGTTTTGAACATTAACATTGACAAGGCAAAGTTGCTTGATTTTTCTGTTGTTGATGATGAATTTGCCCAAAGAAAAGCACGTAAAGCACTTTTGAATGTGAAGAAGTGGTGTCTTATATACATCTTGAATAAAAGCGCTTGCCATTACCTTTTTTATAAATCGTTCTAGTTCATATGTATTTAGAACTGATTCAAAAATACTTAATGAGCAGTTTGAAATGGGGCCTACATTTCCCGTCTGGCCTGGACCGATTGCCAGCTTTGCCCGGCCCTGTCTATCATGTTCTTTTCTATGCACCAAACAGAGGGCTGTGATCAGTATTAAATGTTATTGGTCTGCCATATACACACTGAATACATCCAAGTCCAAAGGTTAGAGCTCCCTATAATTCAAGCATATTTGCATTCAAGAGGCTTCCATCAGCATTCATCTCTGCATCAACCTTTGCCTCCCCATAATACATTTTTCCTTAATCATGGAAAGCCATTTCTTTAAAAAACTAAAATAAAACAGTCTCATGTTATCCAACTTTCGCAGCACAGAAGCTTCTTTAAAAAGTCTTTCTACGGCTGCAATCCTTTACCCAGTATCCTGGGAGCAGGCTCACTGAACTCCATGGGACCCATTTTAGAGTAGATAGATAGATATATGATTGCACTGTTGGTATTCAAATTCTTGAACCATAATAGCCTGAGATTATTGTTAATGTCTTTGCCCCAAAGTTCTAAGTTGGTTATTAATGCTGCCATATGTGATCTAAGGCATGGGTGCACAATCTCATGGCGAAGATCCACCTGCCTGGGGTCTCGATCTGGCCCTCCAAATCTCCAGATGGCCAATTACTTACCATTCCTTTCCCCCCACCAACAATGAATCATTTGGGAATTTCCTGACTTTTGCACATTTTTCCCCCACTGTAAAAGGTTGGATTTTCTTTTGTCCATTATTTATACACTGCCTTTTTTCTTCTTGCAAGGAACCCAAGGTGGCTTACACAGCCTTCCCCCACCCTCCATTTTATCCTCAAAACAGTTGTTGTGTTGGCCAAACCCGGCACATATTCTTCAAGGTGACATAATTTTCACAAACAAGCCATTGTAAGAACCCATGGGTTATTGTAGGGCTGTTCATATCCGTGGTGGGTTGCTGTGCTGTCCAAACCTGGAAAGTGATTTTACCACGGGTTGCTGGGACCAGCTACAGAGCCACTTGGCAAGAGCGGCATAAATGCTCGTGCCGCTCTTTGTGATCCTGCCAGTGCTCTCTCCCTTTTCGATCTCCAGTCTCCCTTGCCAGTAACTGCCCCTCCACACCGATGCTCAAACAGCACTTTGGAGGGGCTGTCATTTGTTTGCTGTCTTCAAAAAAAAAAAAATCGGTGCTTTGGGAGTATGCAGATGTGTATATAGAGATTCCCCCCCCCCGTTCTTTCGTAAGTGCGCAGGAATGCACTTTCGCTTGCCTGTAATGTGTAGTCTTGCCTAGTGAATGCTTAAATGTCTCAGTTGTCAAAGGAAGGGCTGAGATGGAGTAGGTAACATACAAGAAATTGACAAGAAGAGGTGTCATCTTGGGAAGAATGGAGGAGACGTAACAGTAAGAAAAAGGAGAGACCCAGGAGCACAATTCAGAAGCACCGTAATTGGGGGGACACCAAAAGGGGGGGGGCAACATATCCCCTTTGAAATGTAACCCTCTTGCTTCTATGTGTTGAACTGACACTTCTCCGTATCCTCTACCTTTACAATTCTTTCCCAAGTCTCCAGCTAGTTCAGAAAGGGAAGTTATTAACTCTTTTGGCGGCTCCTACACTAATAGCCACTGGGCATTGAGGTTTGTGTGTGTGTGTGTGTGTGTGTGTGTGTGTGTGTGTGGTTTTCTAGCATTTAAGTTGTCCTAACATTGTGCCTCAATCTGTTAATAGAACTTTTATCCCGTTAACATTTTAACTTACTGTGCAGGAGCCCAGTGCCCTAGGCAACCGCTTATTGCCTTCCATCAGGGTCTTTTGTCTCAGCCCATAATAATCCTCCAGGAAAAAGCCCTCAGAATGTGAACAATTTTCAACAGCAGGATTACAAGGAAAGCTGGTTGCCCTACATTCTGCATCTTTTGCCACATGCTGCAATATCAAAAGGTGGACTGGACTCCTGGGATAGATTTACACTAGCTCACTGAGTCGAGAGGAGAAGCAAGAAGAGAGTCCTCTTGAAGTCACAAGCCATTTCCGGAACAAGGAAGTGTTTTGCACAATTATTATTCCGGCAACTAATCTCACCTTTGCCACACCTGGCTACCAGTTCACACTGGGGAAGTGTTATTGGGCACTTTCCTCTCCTCTCCATTCTGCCCTCTAACCATAAACCAGGTCAATGATGTACCCGTGCTGTTACCACTACACAGATACTGAGCAGTAGAAACACTCCTTGATAGTTTCAGAAGTAAAACTAAGGGCGCAATCCTATGCGTGTTTAGGCAGAAAAAAATCCTACAACTCCCAGCATGTTCCAGTCTGTCATTATGGTTGGGGGATACTGGGAGATGTAGGACTTTTTTCCTGTTTAAACATGCATAGGATTATGCCCTAAACTGAATTTCAATGACACTCTTCATATGTTTATAGCTCTAACTCGGAACATTGCTAAGTGTTGCAAAAGTTCCATTAACATCATACAGCACTGTTTTAGCTCACAAGTGGCTGACCTGTGGAATGGGTACATATTTCTGAACCAGGTCAGGATGATTTGTGCAGGCTTTGACATGGAGTCAGACATATGGTCCTGCTTGGATCATTAGCACTGCGCTGCTGCCTGTTTCTGGACCCAGTAATTGCATATGTATATCAGCGCACTAGAGTTGCATTCTTGCATCCTTTAAACTTTATGACATTCTTGTCAAGAAATTTTGGCTGCAAAAACTTCTTTGTTCCGGCAGGCCTTTGGAGTATAATCTGGTCCTCCATCTATGTTAAGGACTTGCAAAATTGTTGTGTATTTTAAACGTTTAATGTTTTAATATTGTAATTTCTTTTCCTAGGTTTTAAAATGTATATGTTTAAAATTTTGTAAGGCCGCCTTGAGGCCCAGTATTGGGCAAAAGGCAGGATACAAATAAATAAATAAATAAATAAATAATACTGTTTCAGCCTAATCTTAAAGCTATAGAGCAACCATTTAACCCATTTTGTGAACCGCCCAGAGAGCTTCGGCTATTGGGCAGTATAGAAATGAAATAAATAAATAAATAAATAAATTTAGAAGTAAAATAGAATCACAGAATATATTTACATGCTAGGGATGAGCAGTGGAGGCTGATGGCTCCATGATCAGTGGGGCAATAAATCCACTCCAGACTTTAGTCAGAATTCTAAAGAAGCTATCCAAGGTGCTAAGCACCACCAGCCTCCACTGGGGAAGAGAAACTATAGATCTTGGCTGACATGCCTTTTACTCTGTTCACAAGATGTGTCAGTCACTCCGTGCATGGGGAACAGCAGCACTGCTTGAGACTTTGGCCATATAGAAAATCAGAAACATTTACACTACAACTAGAGTCATGAAAACACAGCACTTGGCAGCACTTAGAATTATATTGTTCCCTTTTACTATTACTATAGTTTCCTGTAGCAGAAGGTCTGACCTGTTGGCACAAGCCAAGAGAGGATCTGTACAATGCACAGAGTATTACTTCACAGAACTCAGGACAGGATAGCAGCAACCTGGAGCAGATACCAACACGTCCTTGAACAAAGCACCTGAAAGGAAGAGTATCTCACACACAAACAGGAAGACAGCTGTATAGTGACTCACCTGTCTAGGTGCAGCAGTGCCCTTGCCTCCCCGTGGCGGTGGATTTCTGTTCCTGTTCATTTTTCTTTATTCTGCTCTCGGTCAGTGCAAGATAGCATTGGGACAGATGGAGCTGGGTATTTAATGGGATCAGTCAGACCTTGTTCGTCTTTCCCTCGCTCCAATTATCCACGTTATTTCCCCTTTCAGCTGCTTGTTGCCCTACTTCCTCTCCAAAGAAGCTCCGCATCCCAGAAGACAGTTCAATTAACACCAGATAAAATGAAAACGATGCCACCAAGTCAAGAGCCGCCCAATTCCTCACCATCACAGCCCCAGATGTCTCTTTCTTTCTTCTGGTGTCATGCAGTCCAATCCTATGTACCTTACTTGTAAGCAAGTCCCACTGAGTTCAATAGAGTAGCAATGCTATTTACATTTATTAAGGTATATGTCCCATTGAATGAAATACACCTGCAAGCCCTGAGATCAAATCCCAGTGGGACATACCTCCAAGTAAATACACATAAAAACAGGCTACAAATTTCCCCACTTTCCAGATCTGTGTTTCCCAGAAATATCTACACTACCATCTTCCCTGTCAAGTCACAAATCATTCTAACTCTACCCAGTCACAGCTCAGCTCCCTTTCTCACTCCCCCCCAGTAAATAATATCTAGAACGTTTGCAGTGCTTGAGCTTCCAAAGCATTTAATGTGCATTATTTTGTTATCCTTACAACAGACATGTACGATAGGCCAGAATTCCCATTCCACAGACGGAAGACACCTAAAGACATCAAATGAAATGCTGATCAGGGAAATCAGAGTAAGCCCCGTTGGTCTACCTTGCAAGACGGTTGTTAAGGATACTAAGTTAAGAGCATGCGAAGTATCTTTTAAGATTAGGCTTTCAGGCTCTACGGTGCACCAGTTCCTTGCGTTTCTCTCCTCTAAGCACTTGCACGTCCGACTCTACACCCTCCGCCCAACATCGCCCGCGAGAAGACGGGGGTGGGGGGGGACACATCTCCCCACATCTCCCCTCCCCTCCGCCCCCCTGGTCCCATCACAAACACTCACTTCCTGGTTTCTCTCCGGCAGCCGTCAACACCACACTTTGCTTTACGGCTCTCTCCCACTCGATACTCTCGCAAGGGCGAAAATGAGCAACAGCGTTGGCGTCAACACCCTCCTTGCTTTACGACCATCGTTGCCATCCCTACACACAAACAAGCCCCTACTTTGAGTCTTCTTTTCTCTGCAGATCCGACTTACATACATACTTCTTTATTGCGATCCATAGATCCATGAAAAAAACAAAAAGCAAGAATCAAACATGAAATCATACAGTTAGAGCTATTATCAGCTTATGTCTAACTCGTTTTCGTAGCTGTCGTTAGCATAGTAAAATGGCAACTGCTCATAAGAGATCGTAGAGGAAAAACCAGCAACTATATCGATGCAGTAATTTGGCACCACGAGTTTCCCCCCCCCCCCAAGCCCTCAAAAGCTGGAAGCAAAGGCGGGAGTTTATGCGTTTTCAAATGGGGAAAATGCACTTTAATTTTAAAAAATAAAATGCTGGCCTGCTAATGCTTCCTGCGCTAGGAAGGGAGAAAAACTGCCCAGTGTTATTGTCTCCGTATTGGAGCTGGAAGTGGAGAAGCTAAGAAATATTATGCATTCCTCGATCTTATCTAAAACAGCCACTAGCTATGGGCTCTTATTGTTAGCCACCTTGAGCGCAATTTTTGGCGGAAAAAATAAATTAAATATATACGTACATGGCACTTTACAGAGTGTTTGGGTTAAAAAAAAACCCCAGTGCGAAAGTAAGGAAAACCCCGTAGGTGCGCTTTAAAATTTATTCTCCCCTTTCCTTTGCAACAGCCCGGAATAAATATACCCCAAAATTATTGCCTCCCTATAGCGAGGACGGGGTGGTGGTGGTGGCGGCTTGAGCAGAGTACTTTTTGACAGCCCGGCTTCTTCTACCACTTGTATGTAGACCTGTGGTAAAACTTACCACGCTTTGCAAGAGACCCCCCCCCCCCAAAAAATAATAATACCGGAAACCAGGAGTTGAGCGCTACTCTAACCTTCTTCTATCTCTACGTTCCTGTCAAACTAGGCTGGAATGGGCGGGGAAAGTTGATTTTGGAGAGACGGAGGGCGGGCGGGGCGAGGCCTTAGGTGGGTGGGGCTAAGTTGGGCGTGGCCTCGGAGAGCTGAGAGGGTGGGGCTAAGACGAGGGAATTAGGCGGGAGATGTGGCTTGTCAGCCTTCGGCCGGCTGAAATCTGCTCGAGCCGCTCCTGAGGAGAATTGGCGGGAAAGGCTTTGGAGGATCTCTTGCCATTGTGATTCTAAAGAGTCTTTTAAGCTGTTGTCTTAATGCCTGGTAGAGCCGCTACGTGCATTACACAGAACCAGACGGCAGAATTTGGAATTCTTTCACCTCAGTTTTCCATTCTTGAATGCGTCCCCTCGACATTTTACAAAACAAAAGCTCCTTCTGTAAATACATGAGGGAGAATAGTTTAGCCTATCCCTTTTCCTGTGCTAGCTCTAGAGCAGAACATCACTTCAGATTAATCAATTTGCGACGTTTTACTGGGCATAAAAATATTTTTAAAATTATTTTTTAATACAAGTGTGTTAGACAAAGGTTATTTGGATTAGGAAAATGGAGCACTGGAAAAGTTTTTAAAATGCACTACTGCTTGATGTTTTTCTTCGTTTCCCTTGCACTCCTAACATTCAAACTAAGATTTGCCTGAGTGTTACTTCCTCCAAATTAATTTCAGCTTTAATTAGAGAAAGCTGGAGGAGAGATTTTCATGCAACTGAAACAATGGATTGCTCGTAAATGCCAATGTTCATGGATTTTAAAAGGTCTCAGAAAAGCATATTATTAAGCCTTCATAACACCATGACATATATTGTATAACATTTATCAGTGTTTTATTTAAACATTCACCCCCAACTGATATTTCCTTTTTAGATTCACCAAGTCATTAAGATGAGTAAGAGGAAGAAGCCATCAATTTTAGGTAATATAATTACAATGTATTTTTTTGCCTTTATATAAGATATTCTATTAATTTTTTCCAAAGTATTTCACAGATTTTTTTTTATTTTTTTATTTTTCCAATACTTAAACATACATCAAATACAATAAAAGAAAACACATAATACATAAATGTTGAATAACCTTAATAGCATATTTTCTAGTGTAATCTGTTAACATAATCATACTAAACATAAAAGTGCACCTCCCACCCCGGGATCTAGTCCTGTTTCCAAAATCTCATTGTTTCTTCTGGAGGTGGTTTCCCACTCCCCTCAGATAAAACAAATTCTAGGAACTTTCCATATTCCCTCGAAATCATTCATTTTTGTTATTCCTCTTCTTACTTTTATATTACATGTTAATTTATCATTAATGGCAATATCCCATATTATTATTATTATTATTTATTTATATAGCACCATCAATGTACCAATATACCAATCTTCAATATGATAATCTCCTTGAACCTTCCAGTTCCTAGATATCATTAACCTTGCTGCCATCAGCAAATTCGTTATCAATTCTTTTGTCTCTTTATTACAGTTTAATTCCCCATATAATGATAACAATGCCACTATAGGTGTCTCTTCAATCTCCATTCCTACAATTTCTTTTATCTCATTAAATACCATTTTCCACAATTTTTGAACAAATTCACATTCCCACCACATATGTAAATACGTTCCTTTTTTTTGTCACCCTCTCCAACAATTTGCTGAGTTCAACTTATTTATTTTATTTAATCTCACCGGGGTTAGATACCACCTCCATATAATCTTATAATAATTTTCTTTTATCCTCACAGACATATTTCTCAACACTCTTTGTTTCCATATTCCCTCCCAGCTCTGTTGCCCTATTTGTACCTTCAAGTCAGTTTCCCAGACCATCTTACCCATACTTACTGTCTCCCCCTTCCCAACTAGTATTCTATATATTTCACTCGTTAACCCTTTTATCATTTTATTTTCCCCTTTCTCCATTTCTTTTTTTAAGATCAGCTCCTCAAATTTCGTAATCACTCTACACTCTCCGTTATCCTTTAGCCATTTCTTCGTCCATTGTTCTAATTGAAAATAATTTAACCACAATAATTTTTTCTCCTTTAGTCTCTCCACTAATTCTTCTCGAATATTCATCTTTCCTAGCCAATCTCTTAGCTTCATTACATTCTTCTCTATTAAAATTTCCCCCAACTTATCTTTTAAGTTTCCTGGAAAATTCCGCAACATTATCACTGGTGTTATTGGAGAAATACTTGGAAGTAAGTCCTTTTTGTATGCACGCCATATTACCCAGTGATTTTTTTAAAAGGGGGTTCTCTATTTCTTCCCCCCATTTTTTTGTATATTCTCTGAAAAATATATTTTCTAATTTTCATTCTTTATCTTCTCCCTTTCTATCCTCCAACCAACTTAAATCTCCTAATCCTATCATACTTTCTACTACATGTCTTAACCTATTAGCTACATAATATATTTATTATTTATTTATTTATTTAATTACATTTATATACCGCCCCACAGCCGAAGCTCTCTGGGCGGTTTACAACATTTAAAAATAGTAAACATTAAAAGTATACAATTTAAACACACACACACACACACACACACACACACATAAAAACAGTATAAAAACAACAGTATCCATTTAAAAACAACAATTGTGGGGTCCATTAAAAACAAACTTAACGTTGTTAAATGCTGTTAAAAAGCTGTTAAAAAGCTGTTAAAAATGCCTGGGAGAAGAGAAAAGTCTTGACCTGGCGCCGAAAAGATAACAATGTTGGCGCCAGGCGAGCCTCATCGGGGAGATCATTCCACAGTCGGGGGGCCACCACTGAAAAGGCGCTCTCCCTTGTTGCCATCCTCCGAGCTTCCCTTGGAGTAGGCACTCGGAGGAGGATCTTAGATGTTGAGCGCAGTGTACGGGTAGGTTCATGTCGGGAGAGGCGTTCCATCAGGTATTGTGGTCCCAAGCCATGTAGTTTTAAATTTGGGAGTCCTAACCCTCCTTCTTCTTTTTTTGCATTATTTCTTTAATTTTTATATTCTTCTCTTTACTTTCCCAATCTTTCCCTTCTTTTTTATTATAATTAAATAACATCATCTCTGATTTTGTCCAATTTATTCATAATCCAGTCACGTCCTCAAACTCCCTCAGATTATATTTTATTCTTTCCATTTTCTCCAATGGATTCTTAATTGTCAACAATATATCATCTGCAAACATTTATTTTTATTTTTTTGTTACCTCCTACTCCCTCAATGTTGTTATCATCTCTTATCACGTTCGCCAATAGTTCTATGACCAATACAAATAAGACCGGTGAGAGCGGGCATCCTTGTCTTGTTCCTCGGGCCAGTTGTATCTTTTCTGTAACTCCATCATTTATCACTACTAAAGCTGAATTTTGTGATTATAATTGTCCAATTAAGCCTTTAAATCTTTCTCCAAATCCCATCTTTTCTATTATTATCTTTAGTGCTAGCCAACTCACACAATCAAACACTTTAAATATATCCAAAGCTATTATTCCTGCTTTTATCTGTGTCTTTCTTATTTCCTGTACTATATTTAAAGCTCTTCCAACTAAATTGTGCATTTGTCTTCCCGCTATAAAACCACACTGATCTTCCCCAATATACTTACTTATAAATGTGTTCATCCGCCTTGCCATTATAGCTAATAAAATTTTAGCATCCTGATTTATTAATGAGATAGGTCTGTAAGAGTCTGGGACTGTTAAGTCCTTATCCGGCTTTGGAATTAATATGATTAATGATTGGTCCCACGATGGTGGTATCTTATCTCCTTCTATTATCCCATTATACAGTTTCATTAATTTCGGTACTAATATTTTTTTAAACGTTTTGTAATACTCCAATCCCAATCCATCTATACCGGGGGATTTACCCCCTTTCAATTTATCTATGGTTTCTTCTATTTCACTTTGAGAAATATATCTTTCCATTAAATCTTTATCTTCCCCTATCAGACCCTTCTTTATATGTTTATCTATATAGCTCTCCATCTTTGTCTTCAATGTGTCCTTTTCTTTATATATCTTGGTAAAATTCTTGAAAAATTTCATAATACTGCATAGCTTTCCTAATTTATCTTTAACTATCCCTATCAAATTCTTTGACTTTTCCTTTTGTGTGATCCTCGCCAACACCTTTGAATTTTTATTACTATTCTTGAAATACTCTCTTTTCATGTAAATCAAATTCTTCTGTACTTCTTCTAAATTCCTATTTTCTAATTCTTTCTTTTTTGCTTGTAATTCTATCAGGATTCATTTATTTCTACTTTGCAAATACTCTCTTTCAAGCAGAACTTCACAGATCTAACATGAAGTTTAATACACAATTGGGATGTGTAAGTAGAACTGTTTCTTTACAGTTTTATAGACAGGGGAAACAGGATACACAAGTGTCAAAATGAACTCTTGGCAAAATATTAAAAATGCACCCAGTTGTGGCTCCAGTTGCTTTGAAATTCCAAAATCTTCTGGTTTTTTTATGTTTCTTAAGAGGATGCAGTAGAACAGCTGTTGCTGGCAGCCCAATCCTGCCTTCTTCAGGACAGAAATCTTATGACTTACAACCCTATTCATGCTTACTCAGAAGTACGTCCTGCTGTGATCATGTAGGACTTACTCCCCAGAAGGTGTGTGTAGGGTTACAGTCACATTATTTGTGCATTTGTTCTTACACTAGATATCAGAAAGGATGCTAGCCTTTTCTAATCAGCAAAGAGGTGATTAGGGGTTTTGCCATATTCGCCAGGGTTAAAGCCGTGGTTTAAGGTTTCTTCTGAACAGGTCCTATGTCATTTATTTTTATTTATTTATTTCATTCCTATACTGCCCAATAGCCGAGGCTTTCTGGGCGGTTCACAAAAGAGCATAATAAAACAACCAACATTTTAAAAACACAAATAGAAATACAATATAAAAAGCACGACCAGGATAAAACCACACAGCAGAAATGTATATAGGTTAAAATATGAAATTAAAACAGCAGAGTTTAAATTTAAGTTAAATTAGGTGTTAAAATACTGCGAAAATAAAAAGGTCTTCAGCTGGCGACAAAAGGAAAACAATGTAGGCGCCAAGCGAACCTCTCTGGGGAGCTCGTTCCACAGCCAGGGTGCCACAGCAGAGAAATCATCATGGCTTAGCATGTTGTCTGAACAGGGTGATTTTAAATTCAAGTTTCCATAGATGAGCCTTGTGTGGCGCAGAGTGGTAAGCGGCAGTTATTGTAGCCGAAACTCTCCCCATGGCCTGAGTTCGATCCCAGCGGAAGCTGGTTCTCAGGCAGCCGGCTCAGGTTGACAGCCTTCCATCCTTCCAAGGTCGGTAAAATGAGTACCCAGCTAGCTGGGGGAAAGGTAACTGCGACTGGGGAAGGCAATGGCAAACCGCCCCGCTACAAAGTCTGCCAAGAAAACGTCAGCGAAAGCAGGCGTCCCTCTAGGAGTCAGCAGTGACTCAAGTGCTTGCACGACAGGTTCCTTTCCTTTCCTTCCATAGATAAAACTTATGACCTTCCTATGTATGGGTAGGGACATACTAAAACAAATGATTGTACTTGCCCATACTTGCCCATAGGGATCTATTGGAAAGCACTTGCCCATAGGGAAACATAGGACAGAACTTGTCCATAGAGAACTTGTCCACACTTGTATATTCAACAGCTGTTCACCTTGTATCTGTTTAAGTAAGAATTATGAGAGGTTATGCTTCAATACATTTGATACAGCATACTCCAGTTAATATTAAATATATTCTATGAGAGCCAGTGTGGTATAGTGGCTAAGGTGTTGGACAGGGAGTTGGGAGATCTGGGTTCTAATCCCTACTCAGCCATGGAAACCCACTGGGTGACTTTGGGCCAATCACATATTCTCAGCCCAACCTACCTCACAGGGTTGTTGTTGTGAGGATAACATGGAGAGGAGGAGGATTATGTACACCGTCTTGAGTTCCTTGGAGGAAAAAAGGCAGGATATAAATGTAATAAATATATGTTAATTTCAACAGAAGATTTAACCATGATGTGCTTAATACTCCAGTTGAAATGGAATTTAAAAGTCTCACTTTCAGCTATTGGGCGGTATAAAAATGTAATAAATAAATAAAATAAATAAATTCTATTGTAACATCAATATTATTTACTGTATTTCTTTTGCATAAAGCTGTACCAGTATGACTGACTGTGGATCCCCCCCCCTCTTAAATTTAGAAAGCAAGGCGCTCAGCATTCCCAAAGCAAAAAAGAGCCTTAGGAAGAAGACCCAGCTGACAGGAGAGAATCATCTAGAAACGCCAGTACAGACATTTCAGGCTAATAATTATTCCTTAATAGCAACTGTAGTGCAAGCACCTCAAGAATGTGAAGGAACTAGCCTTAAAAAACCCAACAGAGTAAGTTTGGCAATAGATCTGGATACAAGCAGTGATCTGGGTCTCCAGGAAATTTTTAATTAGGGTAATTATTATGCTTCATAAATTAAATACAATCTACTGATTTTAATAGAAATGGGGGAAAGGGTAACCTGCTGCAAAACAGCTTGCTGGGTGAGGAATCACACTCACCACCAAGGACTCTTGGTAAGAACCCAGGGGAAGGGGGGCAAAAAAGTAAGAACCTGGAGAAAGGGGAACAAGAAGAATGAGAATCCAGAGGAAGGGAAGGACAAGAAACGTCAGAATCCAAGGAAGAGGGGTGTTCCGAATATTTTGACCCATGTGGCAATTTGTAATTGGGTCCAGAGCATTTTTCATAATGTCAAATGTGCCTACAAGCCCAAAAATTTTTCCTATCTCTGCTCCAGGGAAAATTTCAGAGAAATATCTGATATTTAACGTGAAATATTTAAAGGGGGAAATTAAAGCACATTCAATGTAATTTAAATGTTATGTTTAGACATTTTTATTGGAATACTTGTAAAAATTTAAAGACAACAGCATGTATTTCCCTTACATTGATTAAATGTAAGGGGAAGATGTTACTGAAAACTGTTGACACAGTGACCAAGTGTGCACAACCTGGCAAGTTGTCATTGGTTAAATAATTATTTAATTAGTAATAGGGTTACACAAGTGTAGTTTAACACTTGACTCCCCCACAGTGCCCAGGATGGCATAATCCCTGATCCGGGGTTGCATATTCAAAATGGCAGCCTCACACACCCTGCAGCTCATCATGGGTTAAATAACCCATGATGGCCCAGCTATGTTGTGTGAACCAGTCCATTAATTCAGTATTACCCAATCTGGTGCCCTTCAGATTTGCTGGAGTACAATTCCCAACATCACCTATTCAGCATTGGCAACTGGAGATACTGGAAGTTGTAGTTCAACACATTTGGAGAGCACCAGGTGGAGAAGGCTGCACTAATTAATGTCAGCAATCTGAAGAACTGTGCATGATATGCTGACAACCACTCATCTACTTCAACAGAGTTCTTTTCTCTTCCACTAAAGTATTTGGTCCACCTTCAGTTTCACTGTCACTACATATTAGTTCTATTTCAGACTGAGACATATAATTTATTTATTTATTTATTTATTTATTACATTTTTATACCGCCCAATAGCCGAAGCTCTCTGGGCAGTTCACAAAAATTAAAACCATAATAAAACAACCAACAGGTTAAAAGCACAAATCCAAAATACAGTATAAAAAGCACAACCAGGATAAAACCACGCAGCAAAATTGATATATGATTAAAATGCAGAGTTAGAACAGTAAAATTTAAATTTAAGTTAACATTAAGTGTAAAAATACTGAGAGAATAAAAAGGTCTTCAGTACATGTATTTCAGTGACATATTTATTCTCCCACATACTTGCTAGGGATAATTAAACACCAGAAAAACATTACAATTTTGAAACTGTCAGGCTTGTCTAACGCTGTATTTGTAACTGGCATCCATTCGTTTTTACTATTGAGCTTATGAAAAGGAAAAGTTTCTGTGAAAAAATGAAGTACTGGAAAGTCAAAGGATTACAATTGATATCAGAGGAAGTCAATTATCCCAGTTCTATTAAAGTAAATAGATACCCTGTTATTTTAATAATATATTCGTTTTATATGTTTTTAATAATTTTATGTATTTTTGTATTCAATGTTGTTCCTTGCCTCGATCCAGAAGGAGAGGTGGGTAATAAATAAATATATTATTATTATTATTATTATTATTATTATTATTATTTGAATCGGAAGTAAAGTAAATGAGTAAGGCTTTTTCAAGAGCAAGCTTTTTCAAGCCTTCTCCAATCTGATGTCCTCCCGATGTTTTAGACTTCAACTCCCACCAACCCCAGTCAGCATGGCTAATGGTCAGGAGTCCTGGGAGTTGTAGTCCAAAACATCTGGAGGGCACCAGGTTTGGGAAGGCTGTTCTAGAGATAAAGTCTTTATTAGGTGTGTTGATTCAGTGACCTGCAACCCAGAAAAGGACTGTGATGTTCATCCTTATTCATCTTAGCTTAGCTTCAGACTGGACACCAGAAGAATTAATTCATTTAGCACAGTCCAAAACTGTGATTATAGCGCTAGCTTACAGATCCATTGGCTCCTTTTCTTCACTTCTGGTTTAGTGCCATAGTACTAACAAACTTGGGGAGAAGCCACATATATCCATGCTTTTCCCTTTTTCTTACTCTTCCTTGTTGTATTTTTTCATCCCCCCTCTCCTGTCCCCCAACAGCTTCCAGTGCATGGATTTCTTTTAAATGATAAAATTCATGAGTACAATTGAGAAGTAAGGGTCAAGGCTGAGTAGGGAACACTAATGAGAGAAACCTCCTGTAAATAGCTTCATAATTTGCAGCTCATTGTTTCTCATACAATCTTAACTTCAGAATACCCTCTGGACACAAAACACATTTACTTCCCTGTTGATTGGCCTTAAAGTGCTTGAAAATGATTTATGGCTGGCTCTATAGCAGGGATCAACACCATCACAAAACAAACCATTCTAAATGCAAGGGACAGATGCAAGGCATCCATGAAAGCAATACACAGTGCATTTTTTTAATTATCTGTAGCAAGCAATTAGAACCAAGAAGTTTATCGCCTGTGAATGAGCAGTTATTCCAAAAGGTAAACTCTCTGACCTCTCAGCCATTGTTGTAAAAGGAGCCTGCCATAGCACCTTTCAAAGACTCTTGTGGGTACTATTACACTGATGAATGTAAATACCAATAGGATGGATCTTGGCTTTTTACAACAGATAATCCTGCTAGTGAATGCTAAAATGGGGTAGGGGACACTGGTAACACATTTTGTAAATGAGGTGACTAAATATTTGCACTGCTAATCAACTTGGCTTTCTAAGAATGTGCTAGGAATTTCTTTCTCTTCCATTCTTCCTGAAGTAGAATTCTGTTTAATTAAAAAACTTGAATGCTTTGATATTTGTCCAACAAGGTATGTAATTTTTTCTATATAGATATTTATTAATGATACCAGTCTAATCCCAAAGTAGCCATTTTATTAGGACTAACAGAAATGTGATGAGATCATGAGCAAGCTTTCAAGCTTCCCAGAACTCTTCAGATATCTAGTTTGTTGTTTTTTAAAGTGCATGTGGTGGGTAGGAGGGGAGAAGATGATGGAAAGGTTCCAGAAAGTGTGTGTAGCCACCCAAAAGCAAAGTCTTTCATCAGGAAGTGGAAGGTTATCTTCCTCTGGTCCTAGGATTCCAGTTCTGGACATCCAAATTTGATATTCCTTAAAATCCTTTCATCTGTGTTAGGGGTGTGGGACCTCTGGGCCTCCAAATGTTGTTGAACTACTCCCATCAGCCCCAGCCAGCATGGTCAGTGCCAGGAATGCTGGGAGTTGTAATTCAGCAACATCTGGAGGGCCACAGGTTCCCCACTCCCAACCTATGGAATGTCCTGGGATTTTCAAACAAGATGAAATTCCCTAGAATTATTTTAATTACTAAGAAAGAAATCTTATGGCCCATAAGCAAGTGTTTCAGGGACGAGCAATCCAAGCTCAGAAGGGCAAGTCAAAGATCTCACCCCCCTCCTCTGCACCCTCGCACTTACTCAGATGAAGTGAAGTACTTCTAAAGCATAACTGCCTTGATTTCCATTTTGTATCTTGTTTTCTTGCTGCCACTTGAACAAATTCAAATTTTTGTGATCAGGGGATATCAAATTGATTTGATGTGCACCAAGACTTACGCTGTGGATATTTTAGCCCTAGACTGACTCCCCACATCCGTCTTAAGCCTTGTATGACAAACTGCTACGGCTACAATCTTAAACATACTCACTAGGAAGAAAGTTCCATTGAAAACAGAAGGACCTAACTTTTGAATAAACATGCATAGATTTTGCTCAATGTGCAAGAAGACCCAACATACACTTCATTCAGCCATGTGAAGTAGGTGGCCATACACAGATACAGGTACATGTGCATACAACTCTTCCATGTATATGCATGTATGGCCCTTTAATACAGCCACAGAATGACATTGGTGCACATATTAGCCAACAGAGGGGGGTGGGGTGGCATGACATTTTTTTATTTATTAAATTTATATACTGCTCTATAGCTGAAGCTCTCTGGGCAGTTTACAAAAGTTAAAAACTGAACATTAAAAAGTACACAAAATTTAAAACAGTCAAAAATATAAAAACAGTATAAAACAACAGTATCCATTTAAACAACAACAGTTCTGAGGTCCATTAAAAAAAAAACCTTAGCATATGTTGTAAAATGCCTGGGAGAAGAGAAAAGTCTTGACCTGGCGCCGAAAAGATAACAATGTTCTGTCCATGTTACACATGGACAGAACACATGGAAGAATTGAATACCCTTAAGTCTTTCAAATAATGTGCAAAACAGTGCAAGTGAGATGGAGCATTTTTATTGGACTATCTCGTTCATTAAAATGTTTTAACTATTAGGTTCTTTCTGCCTGTTATATTTCTCACTCGAAGGGCTGTTACCAAAATGCCATATTAAGTCATGGTGTAACTTGTTTTGGAAGTTTGACTAAATTGATGATACTGCATATGTGAACAGTGACTAGTAGAAGATTTATTCTTCTGTCACTTAAAATGTGGTCACTATAGGAAATTTGGAGAAATCCTAGGACTGCTATTGCACTGACTTGTAGAATTCTCAGAGATACATGCTTTATTCACACATTAATTGTGTAAGTAGAGAAATTGTGTAAACTGTGTAGTGCAGTTATCCCTGCTCCCAAGGTGGCATTGTTTCTCTCACCCAATCGTCACCATGTTCTGCCTAATTTCTGGTGGTGGTAGGTACTCATGGAGTCTTATAACTGTGTGATCAAGTTTCTAAGTTGTCCAAGGAGTCTCTGAGTACAGGAAGCTCCCTTCAGACATTATGCTCAATGTGGCAAGGGAGGAAGGAGTGCTGTAGGGGAGGGGTAAACCCACAGTCCTGTTCGCTGTGATTTCCCTATTAGTAATACATGAATAGGGTTATAAACAGCAACACACCTTCATAGTGGAGGTGGAAAATTGTTAGGAGCCCTGTTGAATAGACTTGTACAATTCTCAGAGCTATTAACATCTTAATGGAGGTAGGAAAGTGGCTGATTTTGTTGTAATTTCTGTGAAGGCAACAGCTTTGGTGCTAAAATCCTTATGTCTAAACAGGAATGATTTGAATCTAAACATCACTTTACAAGCCAGGATCATAATCAGGGTTTATTCTTGCTTTATGAATTCTGGCTTGTTTATGAGCAAGCCAGTGTATCATCCCTAGTTTAGATGATACACTAAACAAACAGTTTTGGGGTAGGGGCACACACATTCTATTTTCTTAAATGATGTGAGTTATATTTTGAACTTATGTTAGTATTTTAACAGCAACTGTAGCTTCATGTTGTTAATTTGCTTTCTTCGAATTCTTTCGAATGACTTTCACTACACAAAATAAACTTGAACTTTCCTTGTTCCTCACTCTGAGGACCCTGTCTAGCTACAGTAGTGATTCATTTTTGAACTAAGACTTGCTGGGGGTTGTAGGGGAGAGGGTGAATTGGTGAAAATTAAAATCCACTCATATGAGCCTTTGTTGGATTGGAATCACTTCTGCAATTTAGGATCCAAGCCAATATGTTTTTCCACAAGTCAGATAAATCCATTCTATTGATACCTATCTGCTTAGTTATGTAAGTTGTTGAGTGAGTATATCAGATTCTTAATTATCTCACTCTTGTTTGAAGGGTGGAAAATTAGTACCAGTGTTTACAAAGCAAAAACAGCCATTGACTGAACGGAATTTTGGAGAAACTGCAACTGTTTGGGTATGAGCACTGATTTAGCAATTGACAACAAGCCCTACCTGCTTGAATATAATATAATTAATATAATATAATATGACAGTTGTCATTTAGAGAAGTGTTTCCTCATGGTTGGCCGCTGAACACTGTTGCAGCTGTATTTTACACTAACTGCAATTTCTAGAACATCTTAAAGGCAGTGCAATGTATAATGCATTGCAGTAGTCTAACCTGAAAATTACCAGAGCATCGAAAAGTGATGCTAGGCTTTTTATTCAGAAAGGTTGCAGTTGATGAAACAGCTGAAGCTGATGGAAAGTGCTTTCTGTCATTGAGACTACATGTGCCTCCAGCAACAACGATAGGAGTACCCCTCAAACTGAAATTGCTCCTTAAGCAATAGTACAACCCCCTCTAGAAGTTAAAAGAGTTTCATGGTATACATTCCACGGTTCAGTGTTTTAGCAAAGTTTATTTGTCAAAGGCAGATAAAAAGATTTGAGTATTACCTAGTGGAATGGGATAACTTGTGCCATTATGTGCAAGACTGCATACTGGCACATGTAGATGCCTGTATGCTGTACGTAATCATTGGAGGACCTTCTTCCAAGAAGGTTAGATAGGTGGCAACTGGAGAATGAGCCTTATTAGTTATGGTAGAATGCTTTCCCCAAGGTGGCATACCTGGCACCATGCAAAAAAAACCACATTTTATTTTCCTACACCTTTATGAACACTTTAATGCTTCCACTGTGGTTGTATTGCTCTGTTATTGTAATAGATTTATTAATATGCCAGCTTATATTGTTCATTTTAATTGTTTCGGTATTACTGTAAGTGAATCTGGAAGTGGTAACAACGAAGGGCAGTGTGGGAACAGGTAACTGCAAATGCTAAATATTTGTGCTGCTTCTTTCTACTCAAACACAATTTTTAACTTCTTCTAAGGCGCAACAAATGGATGGAAATGTACTTGACACAACAAACAATGCAGCCCAGAATGCTGTGGCTTTTTCAGAGTCACTTAAACTGATGGATTTATTTGTGGCAAAAGTAGAGGATGCTGGAAATCAAGTGACTCTCCATTGTGACGAAGTGAGTGAAACACTGGATGTTAAAATGCAAGAACAGGACAGCATTACAAGAGTGAACAATGATGATGCCAATTCAGGATTTGTTGATGCTCATCAAGGAGCAGGAGCAGAACCCAATTTACAAGCAAGCATTTGTGAAAAGGACATGCCAGAGAAACAGGTTTCCTTTTCTCTTTATGCACCTAATAATGAGGATGTTGGTGGCCTTGAAAGAAAATTCTCTGTAAAGTCTCTTAATTGTCCATTTGTTAAGGAGATGAACATTAGCATGCTGGAAGAGGACAGGATCGCTGACCATACTATAAGCACTCAAAATGAAGAAGTCCATCTGGATAGTTTGGACATGGGTATGGAACAAAACAAAGCCATCCAGGATATAAAATTAGCTGATATAGAAGAAGCAAACTGGACTGAAAATGGAAGCAGGAAAGGTGTAGGTCTTGTTGAGTGCATAGTTAGCCAACCGCAAGAAGAGAACAGCATAACACAACCTTCTCTAGTGACAAATTTATCAGTTTCCACATGTGGGGAACAAAGCAACTATCCGTGTATATACAGTGTGATTAAAATGGGAAGTATTGATGCCAAAGAAGGAAACCAGAGTCATCCATCCATAAATGGGAAAACTGAAGGACGAAATTATATTTGCAGCAGTAATGAACCTGGAGACACTCAATGCAAATCTGCAACTACTGAAAATGTCACAGACCAGGACAATCTGTGGACAAATGAAGAACTGGTAGAACAAAATGGTAGGGGAAGAATTTCAGCACAAAGCAGCTTTTGTAGGAGAGAGACCTCTGTTGCAGAGCAAAACATTGCCAAAGGCCAAGATATTTCTGGGAAAGTCATTCCTGATAATCAATCTGGCTGTATTTATTTGGGAAAGGAAGCAAATGTTTCTGAATCAAAATGTGAACAGGTTATTGTAAGAAGTAATCCATTATTCCCACAGCCTGATTGGAATGTTCAATCTGAGAACAGAAAGACCTCAGTGCAAGATATTGTTTGTAGAGAAGAGAAGGGGAGAGAGGAAAAAGAAACTGGAATGAAAGTAAGCCTTGCAAAGATCACCACTGCCTCACCTGACCTTGAAGTTCCAATCCTGCTGACCCAACAACAGCAGAAGGAAAACAGTTGTGAGAATTTGATGTCAAATACAAAACAACCAGAATTTGATAGAATTGATTTGAGACCCATTGAAATTATGGAAACGTTATCAAATAGAGTTAATGGCCAGCAAACTTTAGCCAAGATTCCCAAGGCAGAAACAAAAGAAAAGCTAACAGAAAGCTCTTTCATTTTCACCGATGCAAATCTGGATGGAAAAAAGGAAATGGTCATGTGTGTGGAAAACAAGAGAAAACCTGTCCATGTAGAAAGTTGTCTTTCCTCTGTAGAGGTTCTTCCAACATTGAGGAGGATAGGTGATCTTAGTGGAGAACATAATACTGATTCAGACACCCAGAGGACTCTCCTTGCATCGCGTACATGTTCCAGTATGACTGTGCCAAGCAGTTTTGATGCTAGGGCCCAAACATGCTCTCCTTGTGCAGGTCCCCTTTCTATGGATCTGGAATTTCTGCCTGACAGTCAGTTGCAGGGCATCTTTGAAAGCAACAGCCGTGAATTGTCACCACCCAAGGTAAGTAGATACTAATGACTAGATTAAGAACGTGATGATTCTGCATTTTAAAATATCAGTTACTGTACAACAGATAGGGCCTTAAAATTCTGTTATTAACCATTTATTTATTTATTGCATTTTTATACCACCCAATAGCCGAAGCTCCCTGAGCGGTTCACTATGTTAATGTTACATTCCTACGCACAATTATTGGTACCTCTCATAGTGATATGAGAAGAAATTGACTTTAAACAACTACACACAGTATTATAGCCTAAATTATTTTTATTTATGTAGCAGAATAATATCCTAGAGTGGCTTATAACGTTAAAAAGAAATGGATACATTAATGATGAGGTGCCAATTTTTAAATACTTTTGAATGGCATTCTGCTGTTGAAAATCACTACAATTAATAATGTATAGGTCTGTCCAGTTTACATGTATGACAATTTCCAATCCAAAGAATCTCTTTTGCAACTATTTGATAATGATTCTGTGAACTATTTCTCATTTCTCAAAGAAACATACTTAAGTCAGGGGAGAAGAAATGTATCGGAAGAGCTGCCCTCTTGCACTAAGGAAAAATTCTTATAGAAAGCGGATAACAGTGTAAGCCTGGGTCAAGGCTGTACCACTTTAAACTTCAGATGGGACTCAAATGATGGAATACTCCTCCCTATATTAAAAAAAATGTACATAGAAATCCAGCATGTCAGTTAGAAGGCTAGGTTGGAACATGTCTCCCTGCTGTCTAGTTTCTTTCACATAGGGAGTTGATTTGTAAGGTAAAGCATACAAACCTCCACTTGGTTTGGGGCAACTCCAGCTCCTTTGAGGTGTTCTGTGTAGCTTCTCAGTTAGTAATCCAAGCTTCCTCTCCCTTTTCTTTTCTTTCAAGAAACTTTCAGCCTGTATCTATCCTCATCTTTTCTCACTCCCTTTTCCTGTCTTGCTCACTTATGTGCAAACTTTGGTGGCAGTGGGGTGCATAATAGAATCCCTCCTTGCTGAATGATCAGTTCCCATTCATACCAAATACACATCACTCATTTCTAAAAAGTGGAATTATAACAGCATGGGGCTATCCCCTAGATGTCTAAATGTCCTTTCTTCTTCTCCCCATATAAATCTTGGCAGCAGGAGAGGAAAAGAAAAAAAACAGAGAATAAAGTCAATGGCCCTGTTCAGATGACACACTAAGCCATGGTGGTTAAGCATTTTGAGCTAAACATTATGGTTTAGCTTGTCATGTAAGCCATCACATAGCACATTGTGCAAACTGGATTAAACACACTCACCATTTGCTGCAAAAAGGGTTAGCAGCCTAACCATGGCTTAGCGTGTTGTCTGAACATGCCCAGTGGCAATAATTCTGGAAATGGTGGTGGTGAAAAGGGACTTGCTAGCAGACCACACTGGAGGCGAAGAGTAAGGATTTGTCCACTTACCTCCCCAAAGTAGCTCAACCTAAAACCTAGCTGGATTGTATATCCATATATCCCAACTTGATTTTAATTGGGATTGTAGAATTGAAAGAGCAAGATAACTGAATAAGTCTTTTATTGCTGTATTTTACATAAAGAACATCCTTGTGCTTCTGCTTTTCTCACCCTTTAGACAACCTTTCTGGATAATCCACATACATGTACCACAGATAAAAGTGGTCAGTGTTCTGCAGGGGGAGGAAATGGAACCAAAACACTAGCCCCTGTTTTAACCCATCAAAACAATGCCAGGTAAGTAGATTTCCTAATGTGACTTTCTTATTTTGCATTCTAGACAGTCTAATCAAGCTCATGTCCACGTGAGAATGTGCTGAAACACCAGAGCAAAGCAAATGAAAGTGTTTTTTGTTTGTTTGTTTGTTTGTTTTTTAAATGTCCATCTTTATTTCCCCCCCTGGCTTGAGGCTGGCTGCTTAAGTAAGAAAAAAATGCAATGAAACAGAACTCACAATTAAAACATGTATTCTAGAATTATTGCGTACATCATGTGAGATGTTATTTTAGGAGAGCAGGGAACCCATGGACATTTGGAGGGGATCACAAACAGGACAAGATATGGGGAGGGGGATAGCAACCTTGTTCATACATAACATCAGTTCATGAGCTGTTTAACCCATGAATTGGCAGAGCTATGCTGGAGGAAGCACGTTGCCTCCCGCACGCTTGCTGCTTCTGCTTTGCATCCATTTTCATAAACAACCCAGGAACACTCCTCGGTTGTTTGATGTGACATGCCAACTCAGAACTCTGGGTTGCTGAGAGGCAAACAACGCAGTTTTAACCCAACAACAAATCACAGGTTAATGAGTTCCGGGTTTGGAAGTAGCATTGAACAACCCAGAAACATGGCATTCCTGAAAAATGCAAAGTGGCAATTGGGCGAGTGGCAGTGTACTTGTCAGCTGCCATATGGCCCCAATTATTTAAGAGTTGTTTAACCCATCCCAGAGTGCAGGACATGGAATAATGGGCTCAAGTTACAGGAAGCCAGATTTTCCTGGACATCAGGAAAAACTTCCTCACTGTTAGAGCAGTACAACGATGGAACCAGTTACCTAGGGAGGTTATGGACTTTCCCACACTAGAGGCATTCAAGAGGCAGCTGGACAACCATCTGTCAGGGATGCTTTAGGGTGGATTCCTGCATTGAGCAGGGGGTTGGACTCGATGGCCTCATAGGCCCCTTCCAACTCTACTATTCTATGATTCTATGATAATTTGTTGTTACTTGCAAACTGGGTCACTGTTTCTGGGGCTCTGATATGCATGCCCATGACAGTAGTTTTCAGTTACAGTGATGTTAAACCAGCAGTATCTTAATGCTTGTCTCCTGATCATTTGTATGAGCAGCTAAAAGGAGTAGTTTTGCATGTGTGTGTCAGCCTAAAGAAAACTTTCATTTGTATTTCAAGGGATTCAAATAACAGCAAGCAATATCCTGCAGAAGTGAATATTCTTGGTTTAGTATCATGCAGGCAACTAGTCTATCATGTGACCCCTGATGAATGTTTTAACAGAATCCAAAGCAACTGTATCCTGTTAAAAATTTAGTCATAAAAATGAATCAGTGAAAATGTACGGAGTATTGTCAAAGTTCAGAGCTGTGCACTGGGCCTTATGTAGCCAAAACAGCAACATCCACACATAAAAAGGTATCTAAGGTTTTCAGAAGTACAAAAAATATTTAGAAACCCACCCACCCCCAAATGGGGACCCCCAAGCCAGCCCAGTGAGGACTGAGTGTGTTTAATGACCATAGAATACTGACTTGACTGTTTTGGGGTGGAAAGAAATGGACTATCCTGGAGGAAGGCATAGCTGATTGACTGGAGCAGTGAATAAGAATAGAAAACATTTTGTTTCAAGTGCCACTTGTATGTGCTAATTCCGTTTTGCATGGAAACATTTTCACTTTTGTTTGAGTTGTTTGAAAACGCATGATACTTGATAAACCCACACAGTATTAAGGCCAATTTTGAATTCTTGAGGACATTGGCCCATTAACCCACAATTTGCCATGTCACATGCTTAGTGTGTGCTGCCAGTATTTTGAATATGCAACCTCCGATTGGTTATTTCATGATGTATAAACCTGGACACTATGGGTTAATCATGGGTTAAATAACCCAATTAACCTAAGAAGAAATTGTGGTTAACCATGGTTTGTTTAACCCATAGTGTCCAAGTTTGTAGGTCATGGAAGAACCGGTTCGAGGCTGCGTAATCAAAATGGTGGCAGCACGTGAGCATGGCAAATTGTTTGTTAATTAATTAACCCATGATTTGTTGCTGTTAGATGTGGACTGGGTCATTTATTTCTGGTCTGATGCTCCAGTTCTTGATCATTCTTTTAATCAGGAATGAAGTGATGGAGAGGATTTGTGATCCATCCAAGCAAGAAGATGCAACAGATGTTGTTTGCGGACTGATTAAGGAGCTTTCTAATCTCAAGTAAGAACGTATTTCCATGTCATATCTTATATTACACTTCTTAATTTGTCTGAAAGAATAATAAATGTGGTTCTGCCAGCTCATAGCATCCACAGCCATTTTAGAGCTTCCCCATCAATCTTTGGATGATATGGGAGTGCTCGTTGCTGTTAGTGCATTTTCAGTGTTTCAGAAATGTTGGTGTATTGGTAATATACTCCAAGTACGAGGAGTGAAGTCAAGATACCTATAGATAAATTGACGTATGCCCTGTTCTTCAGAAGTAATATATTTATAGAATATTTATCCCACCCTTCAGCCAAAACATCTCTCAGAGCAGCTTAGAAATATAAGAAATAACACAGTTCTGCCTGCGGGCTTACAATTTAGGACATGACACAAAAGAAAAGGGCTGGGGAGGAGGGAGCAAATTGAGGCACTAGATTCTTAGTATGTACCAGCAATAATTTGTTAGAATGGGGTGCACTGGCATCAGTACAATGAACACGTTTTATTATGTTGACTGAAAATAGAATGGCAAGCAAGAACATAAGAAGAGGTATGCTTTAAGATATCTGTCAGGGATGCTTTAAGGTGGATTCCTGTATTGAGCAGGGTGTTGGACTCGATAGGCTTTTAGGCCCCTTCCAAATCTACTATTCTATGATTTGAAGAGATTCCATTTATTTATTATGGCAAGAAAGGGGCTTGGAAGTCACCTACATGGGAGTAAATGGAGTTTTTACTGAGGGGCGTCTGGCTACTCCCTTTCCCTGCCTTGTGCTCATTCGCCTTTTCCAGGTGTCCCTGGGTGGGCTCCTAGTGGGGTGTCCTAGAGAGGGTGCAGGTGCTTGTGTGTACATGTGTGTGGACGCATGTCTGAATGCATGTCAGGATGCGTGACTGTGTGTCAGGGGAAATTGTCATCCTAGATTTTACATCACTGTGACCTAAAATGAGCTATAGATTGGGCCTGCTTGCCTGTAAAGATTATGTGGCAGTTCTAACTGACTGATGGGAAGTTGTCCCTTGCTGCTGTTGAGTTATCAGACATAGCTCAAGTGAGGAAGCCTCTGGTTCCAGAATGGGGCAGAACAGTAATTCCCTTTGCAGGCCTGCCACAACTTAAGCAGTCCAGCAGCAGAGTGGTAGTTGGAACATCTTGAGAACTGGGGGGATGTGGCACTTGAAACTGAAAACTTATCTTTCATGATTTATTTGCACTTCTTTAATCCAAGCCCATTACATTCATTTTGGAGCAAAAAACCCAGAATCTTCCTATTAAGCCAGGAAGACTTGAGCATGTGAATGAGGATTGCACTGTGGTGTGGTTTGTTATTTTTCTTTGTAGTCGGCTGATCATGAGTACACACAGAGATCTGGATTCCTTCAAGAGAATGAAGTTCCGGAGAAACAGACAACCTGGGAAGCTTCTTCCTCACAGCATGAACAATATGACAAGCACACTATGTACCGTGAAAAGGAAGAGAGAGAGCTGTAGCTTGTGAATATCATTGTTTGCTTTGAAATTTGTAAGAGTTTGCTCTGTTCTGGTGCAGTCTTCTTCAGCTGTGCCTAGCAGTGTGGCCATGATCTTATTTGAATGAATATACCACAGTTACAGAATAAAATAGCTTAATATTGAATATAACGATTTACTCTTGCTTGAACATCCTGCTATCACTGTAATGTGAAGGAGCTTTCAGAATCAGACCTAGTGTCTTGACATACAACTTTGAATAGTTGCTACGGTCATTAATTCACCTTCCCACTGTCTTCATATCTAAGAAGCTCATGTATGTAACCTCTAAACTGCACTATGATCTGGATGTGAACTATTGGCTATGACTGGGATTTCCCCTGGCAGAAATGGAGAGTTGTCATATCAAGGATCAAGGATTCCAATGATGAGGAATGATAGGAATTGCAGTCCAACAATATCTGGCAGGCCATATGTTCCACATTTCTGTCCTATATTTGCCTATCTTCATTTGCCTATCTGCAATTTTCCTCTATTAGCCCAAAATGTAGCTTTTAGAATACAAGCAGAGAAAGAAAAATCTTATTTAAGAGCCAATTTCACTTTATAAGATATTGAAAAATGATGCTTATTCATTTATAGAGTTCTAGTTTAACTATTCAATTTTTCACAAATTAAAGTTTTGGAATCAATGACAAATTTAGGCATAAGATAACCGAAGTTGATCACTTTTAAATCCTACTGATTCAAATGCAAGTGTTGGGGTACAATCCTATTGTATCCACCCTGGGTACTTGTAACCTTCCAAACTGCACCTCCTGCTCTGCAATTTAGCTAGATGGGCATCACGGAGGGAGAGGAATGGAGGCTGGGAAAAGTTTGTATCCTCACACTGTCCCTGGCCTTGGTTGCAGAAATCTGAATAATTCTATGGCTCCGCAGATGCTGTCTAGGGGGCCATAGGATTTCTTTCTCCAGAACGTACTTATGTTTCTTCCACTGAAACCTAGATTTCTTGTCTAATGAAAATCCCTCACTAGTATTCAATTGTAAATGTGTTGGGAATTCCATTATGAAAAACAACAGCGACATCCTTTGTTTACATTTAAAACGGAAACTCTGTATTCATAAATAAATAAATAAATACAACAAAGAACCATACAAAAATATAACATTAACCATAGAATATAAGCGCCAAAAAACAGCTAACAAAAATAACTTAAATCAAGAGTGCATTAAAACAAAAACATGAAAGTATAATAAGCATAGTAAACAATTAGAAGCATAAACAATTAGACTTGGGACTGCTAACTTGTGATATCAGATAAAATTTCTCTCTCTGGACACCTTGAACATGAATGTACATTAATTCAAGTAAAAAGAGAACAGCTGAATGAAAAACAATAGCTTGAAGTGAGTTGACTATTAGCACTGTGAGAATTCACTGCCAGGGTCTCATGTGTGATATGCACCTGTATAAAATTGTCATTCAAGTCTTTCAGTGGTACCCGTGTTTTCTTTGGATTGTGTATGAGTTCATTTCCGTGTTATCAACCACTAAGGGTGAATTATTAGAGCCAGAATCTCCCCAGACCTCAGGAAAAGTGATATCACCTGAAAGAGATGATAAAAACAATACAAACTTTAATTTCAATCACAACATCTGGAAGGCCGCAGGTTCCCCACCCCTGACCTAGGGATTGGCCTGTCTGTCCTATGCAGAATGCTCTATTGGATAGGGCTTCTATAGCATATATGATAGGCAGGTGTATGAGTCCCTGATGTAATGACAAAAACAACAGAACACTACTTGTTATCATCTACAGTTCCCAACTAAAACCACTCAAACATATAATCAATGATCTACAGCTCATCCTGATCAATGACACTTAGCACAAGCCTTGTATGGTATGCACCAGTAACAACAGACCACACACCAGAGATATACAGGAAGCAGACTCAGATCCCAACTCTGTCCCCATATCTATTCTGGCAACATTGTTACCGAACCTGTGTGCTGATGATTATGTATCATTACTTCCTTGAATGAAATCTAATAAAAAATATCTCCCCCCACCGAAAAGAAAATCAACTTGGTAAATAGAAATCAAATATTCTTTGTTTTCTCTTACTTGTATGTATGTTGCTTTAAATGCCAAAGATCCAGCAAGTTCTCATTTACAATCTACACTGAAATGAACAGCAACTGCCAAAACATGCTTTAGTATTTTCGATTGTGTCCAAAATACCTAGTCAGCTGTCAGAGCCTATGAGGGGCCTGTGTTTCTTATCCCACACATCATTTAAAAATAGTTGTTTCTGAAGATACTAGTTCAGATACAAAAAATCAAACCCACTTGAGGAAAAATAAAATTTTATCTGGAAACTTAAGCTGAATTCCTATATACACTAGAGTTAGCCCCATTGAATCTATCCATATTTATTCAACTGGTTTTGGTGAGGCTTATTTGCAAATAAGTGGGCATATGATTTCAGCCTAAGATGTAGCTATGCAATAGGTGTCACCGTCAACATTTTCATAATAAGGACACTTTTTTGTAACTTGCAGTATCAGACCGAATTTAAACATTTTAACCAAGCATGTTCCTCTGTCTAGACTGACCTGATGCAAAGGCAGACAGGGCTTCTGTACTTTTATTGAGTAATTTTATCCGATGAATTTTTATTTAATGCAGTGGAAAGAAAAGCTGCACTTGATAAAATTCCCTTTTCTAAATGTAAAAGAGCTCTCCTGGTCTTTTGCATTTGGTCATACATGCACATGATGTTTTTATCCATCCATCTTTTATTACACAACCACCCTAAATTAATAGTCTGATGGTGGCTTTACAAATTTATTTATTTACAATATCTGTATGCTGCTCCACATCCAAGATTTAGAAGCGGAGCAGATAGTAGAAAAAAGCCTTATTAAAATTACTATTTTTAAAGAAACAGTTCTGATTAAATCGTGGCTAGTCACTCAAGGAAGGCTTCCTGAAATGTTTTCTCATTTACTAATGTGTATGACCCAGTTGAAAACCAATGATGTGCACAGAATGTCAGACTTAATATGAGTCTCAGATGCTGCATCACTAGAAAGTTTGCATTATCATGTATGGGTCACTCCGTTCTTATTTTGCATGCATTTTTACAGGCCTTTAATCATGTAAATGGGTCACTCCATTCTTATTTTGCATGCATTTTTACAGGCCTTTTAGCTCCACTGTCGTCTGTCATCTCTGCCCAGTATGTTTCAATTTGGGACAAACATTTCACCAGGGAAAGTTCTGCCCTGTTAGCCTTTAAGGTACCACAGAACCTTTTTAACACTGCTAAATTGTGATATACAAAAAGTAATCACACACTAAATACTCTTAAAATGAATTGCTTAAAAAAAAAGAGAGTCAAACTTCCCCAACCTGGCGCCCATCAGATGTGTTGGACTGCAACTCCTAGCATTCCCAGCTAGCCATGGCTTTCTGGTTAGAAATGATGGGAGCTGCTGTCTGAAAAAATCTGGAGGGCATCAGGTTGGGGAAAGTTCCTTTCCATGGTTTTTCGCCTTTTTGTCTGATAAATTTATCTTTCTGGAATTTGACTATGCACTCATGTCTGAGCTGGTATCACCTTTGGGGCAGTTTTAAATTCCACAGCCCAAAGGAAATCGGTGAGGATGATATTTCCTAGAAAGACTTTGCAAGCTAAACACAATTACTTCATAGCATTCGATAGTCAATATCCCTGAGATTAACCCGGAATCCCCTTCGTCTAGCTGAAGCCCAAGATTACTAATACAATTCATAAACAGTTCAATAAAATGAAAGAAAACATTAAGGCTGGGAGTAAGTTCTACTGAATTCAATGGAGCTAATTTCTCAGTAGATAAGCATTGAAAACTTTTTTAATCCCGGGATAAGAATTGGTCAATAATCAAATCTTATTCAATGAAGGATATAGGAATAGAGACACCGTCTCTACCTTCACCAAAATAATCCTGAAATAAGACTGCAGAGGGAACAGGATAAAAGATGAAACCTGAATGGAAAGTAATTATGCTTATAACTTTGGGCTGTAAAAAAGGTTACTGTATAATAAACATTTGTTTATGGTGGGGGAGGAAGACTGCAGATCTCCGACCCCAAAAAATGCCAAGAAAATGTTATTTCCTTTCCTCCATAAACTCCTTTTTCATCCCATTGGGCCAGTTCAGATGATACTTCAGGGCCTGTGGTTAGCAAAACTCTAGTTCTCTGGGGTTAGCACTAACCACAAGCTGTGCTGTTGCACACAACACTTTAAGCCACTGCTGCACATGGTCCAGCTGAGGTTAGAAAGTGACCAGGGAACAGGCCCATTTATAGATCTGTAGGCACTATGCTTAATACTCTGACTTGGTAGTTGGGAGTTTTGTTATCTCCTTGCATGGAAACCAAGTATTGGGCATGTAAGTGTTGGGTCTGTCTGTTCTAAAAGAGATACAATGTTAGAAGATGCCTTGAGAGTTCCTTTTAAAGGAAAGCCGCGGTTAAAAAGTTTTACAGCACAATCCTACACGTCTACTCGAAATTAAGTCCCATTGCATTCAACGGGGCTTACTCCTAGGTAAGTGCATATAGGTTTGCAGCCTAAATAAATAAACTGCAGGGGCGCAATGCTAGCTGCTCCTGCAACATTCCTCCGGAAAGGAAACGGTCAAACCAATTCCTTCCCGAACCTTTAGCAAGACGCGAGAGAATCCGGAGCCCCGTGAGGCCGGCAGACAGGCGTTTAGGAGTGGCGTCGTCTACGGACCATAGTAGCGCTTGGCTCCAGCTCCATTCCTGTAATGTATACTTAATCATGGTAAATACTTACGTTAGAAGAGCTAGTAGTGCAGATTCACACTTGATGCTGTTAAATTTGGAGAGAAAACAAAGTTGGGGGTGTTGTTGTTTTCAAAAGCAATTTTGCCCCCCACCCCGCAAAAACAAATCGATCAGGGACTGGATCTGGATTTAGTCAAAGTAGATCCATTGGTTAAAGGGAGTGAAGTTCGTCAACGAAATTTAAAGCGCATTAATTTCAAGCGCATACGTCTACTCGAAGTATGCCTGAATCTGGGCCCAATACAATATATAATGCGTAAGTTGCTTTTTAGCGACTAACCTTTTTTCTTCTTCCCCGCTGAATTCCGGATGCTACTGTTATAGACGGATGTGTAGCCCTTGTTGGTTAAGGGGCAGAATCTCCGGGTGTGGGCCGCGTCGTCGGACGCACCGCACTGAGGACATGTGTAGTTCCTTAAAATCGGACACCGCACCCTTCCAGTCGCGTCCTTGAGCCGGTGCGACATGTAGACGTGCTTGGACTCTCCGTTGTTCTTGCAGAAAGAGCAAGGCAGCCCCTCCGCCTGGCCATTCCCTTCCAGGGAAGCCTCTCCGTGCTCGGGGAGAGAGGTCTCCTTCAGGCCGTCCTCCTCTCTGTAGATCCTTTCCACCACTTTGGCAAGCTGGAAATAGTCCTTCCATAACTGGAAATCAGAAGTCATGGTGTTCCTATTTTGCCGGCCAGGCAATGTTGGCTAACCGGCTCCCGGCTAACCGATTGGATAGTAACTTCCAAGCGCTTAGACACCTTTCCCCAACAATAGCTGGAGCCAAACAGTTTGACTTGTTTCTGCCGTTCCCTTGATTTCTCCACCCCCCAAAAGGCAGGCAGGCAGGCAGGAGGTGGGGAGCTTTTAAAAAAAGTTAAATCACCTTCCTGACCGAACAGTTGACTGTTGCAACTAAGCTGAAAATCACAAAATCGCAAAGATACTGCATGGGGCTGCCTCTATTGAACGATTTAATTCGTCCTTCTACAACTACGGTTCAAAGTTTATCCCGAAGACCTGGTTGTTTAATTAGCTCACGTTTGATAATGGTTTATTTTATGGTTTTAACTGTGGTTAACGTTTTTATTTTTGATTTGTATTGGAACAGTATTTTAGGTAAGGTTAAATTTAATTGCAGCAAAAAACACCACCACCACCACTTTCCAGGCTGGGTTTACTGTTCATCCTGGATCACTCCCTACAAAGGGATTTTTGACTCTTTGAGTCAAAAATCTATTCCCTATTTTTCATTAAAGTGCATGGTTCTTCACCACCACCCTTGTCCACTGTTTTATCCTAGTAACAACCCTGCAAGGTAGCTTAGGCTAAGAGATAATGGCTGGCCCAAGGTCACCTAGTGAGCTTCATGTCTGAGTGGGGATTTGAACCCAGATCTCCCCCTGGTCATAATTGACCCTAAGCACTACAGTACCACCACCAATATACATGGGATCTGGACAAAGTTAGTAGTGTTCTCTTTGTATTGAAATCAAGTTTTAAGTTAGTCATGATCAAACGTTCCTACTGATGTTATTATTATTATTATTTATTTATATAGCACCATCAATGTACATGGTGCTGTACAGTCAATGGGACTAAACAGGACTAACTTGGTCTGGCGCTAACTCGTAGAGTTTTCCAAAGTTTTACAAGCAATGAAATAAAACTAAAGATATAGAGATGTCCTTACCCCAAGGAGCTTGAGCAAGGGGCAAATATGAGCGGTTACTGTTACAGCTGCAGAAGCTTGGTTATCATTGCAGATGTAATGCTGGTATTTACTACAAATGTAAAAAAATTATTTATTTATTTATTGCATTTTTATACCGCCCAATAGCCAAAGCTCCCTGGGCAGTTCACAAAAATTAAAACCAAAGTATAAAACAAACAGTATAAAAATGCTGATGCAAGGACATTTTAACATTTAAAATTGTGGTGCTGCATCTGAGACTCACATCAAGGCCACAGCTAGACCTAAGGTTTATCCTGGGATCATCCAAGGTTCACCCCTGCGTGAGCACTGGATCCCTTGTGTGTCACCTAGATGAACAGGTTTGACTCCTGGACGATCCAGGGATAAACCTTAGGTCTAGCTATGGCCCAAGTCTGACATTCTGTGCACCATTTTGTCGTGGTGCCTGCAGCAGTTTCTTAATTTCCCAAATATGCTCACACATTGGGGACCCCTACTACAGAGATTTAGTAGGATTTACAACACAACTCAGATTATTATTATTATTATTATTATTATTATTATTATTATTATTATTATTATTATTATTTATATAGCACCATCAATGTACATGGTGCTGTACAGAGTAAAACAGTAAATAGCAAGACCCTGCCGCATAGGCTTACAATCTAATAAAATCATAGTAGAACAATAAGGAGGGGAAGAGAATGCAAACAGGCACAGGGTAGGGTAAACAGGCACAGGGTAGGGTAAAACTAACAGTATAAAGTCAGAACAAAATCAGGTTTTAAAAGCTTTAGGAAAAAGAAAAGTTTTTAGCTGAGCTTTAAAAGCTGCGATTGAACTTGTAGTTTAAATATTGGAAGACTTATATTTTCACATTGGAAAGACAAATGCTTACCTCCCATAATGCAATGGATTGAGGACTTAACAACATTATCAACATTTGAATGGGTGTTATGTAGGTGCGACTTGTGAGTGGATAAATACATGGCCATATGGTCCGCTTTTCTTGAAACCTATGCATAACTCCCTTTTTTTAAAAAAATGAATGGAATACATGCAATGTTTTTGTTGTTTTTGTTTTTCATGATTAACTTTTTTCTGTTTTGTTAACATTCACAATAAAAAAAGATTAAAATATATATAAATAAATAAATATTGGAAATGGAGGGCAAGAGATGCCATACATATTTGGTGGCTTTGCCCTTTACTCAATTTTTGGTTTGTTTGTTTTCTGGTAGGGGCAAAAACAAAGTACTAAGAATTATTTTTGCAATTATTGGGATCAAGCTGTGAAATCTGCCTTTTGTGATTTTATAATCTTATATGATTTTGTGGACTGTTGTTAGGAAAAAGAATAAAAATGTGTGTGAATAATTATAACCCTCCTGTTGAAAATGTGCAAATACTGTGATTGCAAGCATAAGGAAATCAAGTGGGAAATTCTATCATGGATTGGTTCAGGAAAACCTTTACCAAAATTTAGATGGACAAGTTAACTGGATGCTTGTGAAATGGAACTAGGAATTGTAAGGAATTAACAGCAGATCATATTGATCAAATATGAAATTCTTAAGAGTACTTAGAGGGACATTTCTTCTCTATCTAGTAAAATAGATAGAGAGCCAGTGTGGTGTAGTGGCTAAAGTGTTGGACTGGGAGTCGGAAAATCTGGGTTCTAGTCCCCACTCGGCCATGGAAACCCACTGGGTGATTTTGGGCCAGTCACAGAGTCTCTCAGCCCAACCTACCTCACAGGGTTGTTGTTGTGAGGATAAAATGGAGAGGAGGAGGATTATGTATGCCGCCTTGGGTTCCTTGGTGGAAAAAAGGTGGGATATAAATGCAACAACAATAATAGTTATCTTACACACTTTAACGCTGCAATATTGTGAAATATAAGTAACTACAACAAACGCTTTTAAAATGCATTGATTTTTTTTGACAGTGCATAACTGTATTTGCATTATATTAATCTAGGACATGAGCTATTGTCCCACAAAATCTTATAAATCTCCAAGCCACAAAAAAGTGCTTTATACATTAACAATTTTATTTACCCGAAGGTGCTTGAAAATGCACATTGACAAAAAAAATACATATCAATAAACTAAATAACAATACACTGCTACAAACTACTTCTTACTTGATGAACATCTTTGAAAAGCGTTATTTAGTATATTGATATGGATGTTTGTCAAACCCCATTGTAAAACATACAATTGTTTGTGCACAAAGCATTGTAGTTGTGTTGTGCTTGAAAACGCCCTTCTAGTTGTTGAGATTTGGATCCTTGGGATGTTAAACAAAACAAACACTGGAGCAGGGAAAAAGAAAAATGTGGACACAATGGGAAAAGTCCCCAAGTTGGCAGGTTGAAACTGTCCTAAAATGAAATGCAAGAAAAGCAGACTTAATTATAGCAGTCTTTCCCCATCCTGGTTTTAGACTTCAACTCTCATTAGTCCCAGGCAGCCTGGCCAATAGCTACGCTAAGTGCAAAATAGATTTCACATTGCAGGAAAGTATACATTTATACAATCCCTGCTTCTTTCTCCCCTAGTCCCATGTACCCTTCCAACTAGATCCCTTGTAAGCAGGCACAAAATTGCACCCTTTAGGTGCCCACCACCAAACATCTGTCAATGCATGGATCAGGTATACTAGTGACAGAGAAAATGCCCCTGTTGTAGCCCCTCAATTTGAGGTGACACTTTCCCTCTAACTTCTACCTTCATGCCTTTCAAAACAACGAGATACAGAAAACTCCAAGGCAGCTGGATTCCTGCATTGAGCAAGGGGTTGGACTTGATGGCCTTATAGGCCCCTTCCAACTCTACTATTCTATGATTCTATGATCTCTTGGAACACAGACTTGGAGACGTGGATTGTTTAATCTATTGACCACTAAAAGCCCTCTGACCAGGGATTTCTGAAGGGTCAGAGCACACTCTGGAATTCTTCTCTCTCCTTGAGGTGCTTATCAAAGAACAGAATGCAACATTTTGTACTGGTCGTAGGCTGCCAAAATATGGCATTGTTTATTTAAGAATGGGTTTCTGTTTATGGAACATGTATGGGACTTGTGATCAGTCACAGGAGGGAAGAGGGAAAAGTATGACTTCATCCGAGCAACTTGGGGCATTGCTAGACCTGAGCCTGCCTGGAGGCGGGGCGATGGCACACTAACTTTAATGCGCGCCTCCTAGACGGCCAACGCGCAGGGACGACCGAAGCCCTGCAGCGTGGCCATTTGTTTTGTTTTGTTTTAAAGGGGCCACGTGCGCCCCAAAGCCGCCGGAGAAGGTAAGTTTTTTTTTACTTAAGCCCCCCCATCTGCCCTCCCTCGCCGTCTCCCGTGTGTCGCCCTCCGGCCCCCCCTCGCCGTCTCCCGTGTGTCGCCCTCCGCCCCCCCTCGCCATCCCCGTCGTCGCCCTCCGCCATCCCCTCGCCGTCCCCGTCGTTGCCCTCCGCCATCCCCTCGCCGTCCCCGTCGTCGCCCTCCGCCATCCCCTCGCCGTCTCCCGTGTGTCGCCCTCCTCCATCCCCCTCTCCTGCCGGTCCGGCCTTCCCTCCCCCATCTTCCCCCCCCCGGGATCAAACCCCCCTGGCGTGATGGACACAGCACTCGTATGAGCGCTGTGCCAAGTCCGTGGCTTTTCGCGGCTACTCGTAAGCGAGTAGCCGTGAAAAGCCACGGACCTTCCTAGACGTTCCGCAGCCCCGGCCTCAGGCCGGGGCTGCGGAGAAGGCGCACCATAAGCGACTTTGCTTATGGCGCCCTAAGGGAGGCTTCAGTGCGCCTTGAGCCCGGATTCCCCTGTGCGTCATCTGGAAGCACAGCAGGGAAACCGGGCCTCAAAGCGCGCTAAGGCCTCGTCTAGCAAGGCCCTTGGATGAAGTATAAATGTATGCTGATGTGGCTGATGGTTAGAGAGTCTCTGCCATCGATTTGTACAAGGTAAGGGGCTGTTTCCTGTGTGCACAGTAAATAAAGAATCTCTGTTTCTGAACTGGTTGTGAAGTCGCCCCTTTCCTACCAGGTTAGAGGCATTTCCCTAACACTAGAGTCTTTGCACCTCTTACCTTACAGCTGAAGGACTGGCTAGCTTTCATTTCTCATATTCCAATCCCTCCAATCTGGACAGCCTAATGTGCATATCATGCAAACTATGGGCTAAATATGGTGGGATGGGAAAGGATTAAGCATCCCCAATCCACCGATCTGATTCCCCAGTCCAAACCCCTCCTTTCAGAGGTGTGGATCCAGGATCTGCCTTCCTTAAGGGGAAGGGCTCCGCTCATTGAAGGTCTCGCCACCCAATTTGGGGGGATTCCCCCTCATCCCTTTCAGCAGGGTCTTCTAACTCTCTGGGTGGCATTTCCAGGGGACTGGAGGGGCTGCTGTGGGAGGGGTGGGGGGGCAGGGAAGCCCCTTTCCCTCAGCGCAGTTGATCCAGCTTAAAACTGAATCCAGCCCAGAGTGATTTTGTCTCAAAGCTGAGCAAGCTGCTATTTGACCAAGGAACCCATCCCCACCCCTGATAACCCCGTGGCTGACCCCTGGGCAACACAGCCAATCTTCCTATGGAAAATATAGGGCTTATTTTTGAGCTACACATGCAAGGCACAGCATGGAATAAATAGCTCGCTTAGCAAAACTTAGCCTTATGAGTGAAGAGATTTCCCCTGACTTTATGACAGGAAAACCTGAAAATGCCCCCCCCCACACACACAGCTGAAGCCCCTCATTCCAGTGTGAATAAAAGTGCAAAAGTACGCACACTCCTTTTCTGGCCCCCACCTTCGTGCCTCTATACGGAAAGACACAAATGTGCCTCTCCTTCCCTTTCTACTCAAGGTTACCCTAAAACAGTGGTTCCCAAAGTGGGTGGTGGGATTGCATAGTGGGGTGGGTGGGTATTTATTTATTTATTTATTTATTTATTACACTTATATACTGCCCCCATAGCTAGAGCTCTCTGGGCGGTTTACAGGAATTCTAAAATTGAGATAAACGAGTATAAAAAAATTTAAATTTTAAAACTCAGCACATACATACGTAAAGCATTAAAAAGCATTAAAAATAAACATGTAGGTGATTAAGATGTGCTGCCACATGCCTGGGCAAAGAGGAAAGTCTTAACCTGGTGCCGGAAAGATATTGTTGGCGCCAGGCTAGCCTCGTCAGGGAGATCATTCTGGGGGCCACCACCGAAAAGGCCCTGTCCCTCATTGCCACACTCTGAGCCTCTCTCGGAGTAGGCACCCAGAGGAGGACCTTAGATGTTGAACGTAGTGACCGGGTATATTCATGTTGGGAGAGGCGTTCCACGTCAGGTATTGTGGTCCCAAGCCGTGTAAAGCTTTATAGGTCAAAACCAGCACCTTGAATTGGGCTCGGAAACATACAGGCAGCCAGTGCAAGCGGACCAGAGCAGGTGTTATATGTTCGAACCTTCTGGTTCCCGAAATCAATCTGGCTGCTGCATTTTGCACGAGCTGCAGCTTCCGTTAAGAGGCAGGGGGGCGCTCGAGGTGGCCTTTTCCGAGAAGCGCCTCTCCAGAAGGTCTTAAAACCCAGGGACATTTTTATGGGAGAAGGTAGTTTGGTCGCAAGCCATATAGGGGAAGAATCCACACATGTATTAATACCGTTTAAGAGGAGTCCTTTTAATGGTGAATTGCTATCCTGCACTATGGAGAGTGGTTCAGGAGCTTCTGGTTGCATTTCCAACATCATATTTGGTGGAATGTGGTTTTAGTGTGGTCTGCCTACTTCTCTCCAAGCAAAGAAATCGACTCCAGATTACTAAACGTGGTGATTTAAGACTCATGTTAAGTGACTTTAAACCAGACATTGGGAAACTGGAATCACTTCATCAGGCCCATCCATCACATTAAGAATTTACAGAATAGTGAGGTACTCTACCCTAGTTACTAAATGTGATACCTAATATTCTTGCTAAATGACTATCAGACTTTGAAAAGATGATATCACTGGATCAAGTTCATCAATTATGTTTAATTGAATGAACTAAAAAATTGTAATTGGATTTTGAATAAACATTCAATTAATTGTTACTGTTTTGAATTTTATTGTTATTATCTTCCTTAGTGGGTCGTTGAAAACCGCTATTCTGAATAATGATTTTTATGGTGTAGGGTAGGGGGCACTGGACAAGAGTTTGTGGAACCAAGGGGGCGGTGACCTGAAGAAGTTTGGGAACCACTGCCTTAAACCCTTCGCCCACTCATCCGCCCTGCTAATCTGACATAAGGGAAAGGTTACAGTCCCTAAAACGTATCAGAAAGAAAGCCTTGAGGCCAAAAACAAGTTTTCATATTTCCCCAGACGTAGAGGCATCTCGAAGTCTTATCAACAAGACCGCCCCCCCCCTTCAAGTGGGCACCAAGAAGAGGCTCACAGCTGGCTGGAGACATTTTCGGCTGACCTCAGTTAGGGTCTTATCAAAGTACAAGGAGTTGCGTACAATGGACACAGTTGTCACAATATGGGGCATTGTTTTAAGTAGAATAGTTTTGTTTATGGAAAATGTAGAAAATATGTAATCAATAGAAGATGGGAGGAGGGATTCTTGTATAATGCGCAGAGGGGTCTGGAAAGTTATAAAAGTATGCTGATGTGGATGATGGGTAGAGAGTCTTCGCCATCGGTTTGTACGTGGGGAGCTTTCCCCTACGCGCGTAGTAATATAAAGGGTCTCTGTGTCTGGACCAGTTGTGAAGTCGTTCCTTCCCTTATCAGGTTAGGAGCATTTCCCTAACAGTTACACTGGTGATGCCAAGCAGATGTGAGAAGAAACACCTTGACGCACCGCACGTCCCACAACTGTGCTGATTGAGTGTCCCTTCCAGCCACAGTTGCATTCACTGATCAGTGTGCTTCTCCTCCAGCATCACAACCCACTGACAGAATGAATGTCGATTGTGACTTTGTAGGCAGGCTTCAGAGACTCGGTCCAGAAGAGAGATCGTCTGGAAACAGGATTCCACAGGATCCTGTGAAAGCTCGGATCAAGCCCTAAAACACCCCAAGCCTTGGGGAAGAAGCGAAGTCCCAAAGTTGTAAAAGAAAACATACCTGCTCTTCCAGCTTACCCAACCTGGTGCCCTTCAGAGGTGTTGGACTGCAACTTCCACCAGCATCGCCAGCCAGCATTGCCAATGATGGGAGTTGTATTCCAATTCCAACACATATGGAGGGCACCAGGCCGGGGAAGGCTGGGTCAGAAAGGAGCACTAAGCACAATGGAATTGCTGTTCACAGAAGATTCCCAAGTGCTGGGGATGCAAAATCCCTAGCCACATCAGCCCACGTGATCAGGTCCAGAAGGATTGAGAGTTTAAAAGTGTGAAAGTAAAGTTCCTCTTTGCAATGGTGCTGCTAGGTCAGAGGGGTTTCATCACTCTCTCCCTGTTAGTAGTGAATTATGTATTCTTTTGATATAGAGGTGCCTTTTATTCAGAGTTTATTATGACATTTTGGGGACTTGTCTTTCGGAGGGATGTGGTGTGCAGAATTATGTCTCGTTGATGGATTTGTATTTTGGTTTGCTGCTTTCATGCTCCATTGCGAACCACTTTGAGTATAGTCCATACAGAAAAGCTGTTTGCAAATGAAGTCACAAGTTTACTAAATGGTGCGGCACTTCCCAGAGGTCTCATTTACACCAGCAAGAGCTGTGACTCTGCTGGAAGGGGAGTCATGCTAAGATTCCTGTTTGGCAGGTGCTTGAGATCACGTCCTCTAGCACAGCTTTTCCCATGCTGGGGTCCTCAGGGGCTGTTGGACTACAAATCCCATCACTCCCAGCCAGCATGGCAAATATTATGGGCACTGTCATTCTCTGGGGACCCCAAGTTGGGGAAGGTGTGCTAAAAGGCTCAAGTATCTACCGAAAAGGAATTCTAGCAAGACTCCCCTTCCAACAGTGTCACAGTTCTTGCTGGTATAAATGAGGCCTCCGGAAAGTGAAGCACCAATCAGTAAACCTCTGACTTTATTTATATACAGCTTTTTCAGGGTGGGGGGAGAGGCTATGAGCCTAACACATTGTTCTGGGTACAGGTAGGAAGGGTTGCATAGCTCTTTGAAGGTGGGCATGCAAGGCAGACAGATCCCCATAACAGCCTCCTGAGACATATCCTGCTTCCATCTGGAATACGTTGGAGTAGACCCACATATCTCCTCTGGAGTCATCAAGAGTAGACTGGCAGGGAGCAGGCAGGTCTGCAAAGCGGAGCCAGGGCCGGCGCTGCCATAGAGGCAGCTCAGGCGGCGGCCTAGAGCGCCAAGGTAAGGGGGGCACCGAACGGCGCACCCGGAAGCCACTCTCCCACAGCAGCTCTGAGAGGGCGGCTTCTGGGTGCGCTGTTCCGAAGCTGCCTGCCCACCCCACCACCCCAGTGTCCTGGCTTCGAAGCCAGGAGCGGCTTCTGTCCGGGCGCTGGCTTCGAAGCCAGGATGCTGGGGTGGGGAAGCGAGTGGGCGGCTTCAGAATGGCGTGCCTGGCTGGAAGCCGCTCCGGGAGAGCGGCTTCTGGGCGCGCCTTTCTGAAGCCAGGAGCGGCTTCTGGCTCGGCACTGGCTTCGAAGCCAGGACGCTGGGGTGGGGGAGTGGGCAGGCAGCTTCGGAACGGCGTGCCCGGGCGGAAGCCGCTCTGGGAGAGCAGCTTCTGGGCGCGCCTTTGTGAAGCCAGCTGGCCGGCCGGGCCCCCACCCCAGTGTCCTGGCTTCGCTTCGGTTGGGTGGGCGAGATGGCGCCCCATGCCCAGGGACAGTGGGGCGGGGACGCTGGGGGTGGGTGGGTGAAAGCAGCTCATCTGCATAGAGTGCAAAATAGTCTGGCACCAGCCCTGAGCGGCGCTACTTGTTTTTAATTTTAGAAGCCACCTTTCTGGGCCAAAATTGGGCTTCTAAGCCATTTTACAAATAATCCAAATGTAATTGCACGAAAGCATGAAAACTGAACCAACACAGATCTCTGCCCCACTTTCAAGGAGAGGCGCAGAGGTGCGCAGAAGTTCCTGCAATCATTTCCCAGTTGTAGGTATAACCATACACCAAACTGCATGGTTCTGGGCAGACATGACAAAAAGGAGCTGCCCATGCAGGCTGGAGCATGATGGGCATGGTAGTCCAACACATCAGGAGGGTATCTGATTGGGGAAGGATGTTTTAAGGTGCCCTGTGCCTGGGTTGAAGAGTGGCTGAACTGTCAACGGTAGCAATAAGGGCAAGAATGTGAGCAAATGCAAATACACACACACACACACACACAAACGCAACACACAAACATTTACAGTGTTTTCATGACTCTGGAGCCTTATTTGTATGAATATCAAGTTTGCAGGTATCTGGTCTGTCTTCATACAGAGGGCAAAACAGGAGCAGCCTTTGTAAGGCCAACGAGCATCCTGGCCAAAGTAGTTTTTTATACAGGTAGATTACAAAGCAATTAAATCAAGAAGTACTTTAAGCTGTGTGTGTGTGTGTGTGTGTGTGTGTGTGAAGAAACCTCCCTTTGTTCCCTTGCAGAGGTGCCTTTCACACATTGTGACCCCTTTGTACATGCCCCGGGGTTGAACTCACTGTCGTAGAGAAAGCCATTTCTTTGCACCCCACAGCTGAACCACTTCTGGTGCCTGCAAAGGCCGCATGGTACACTCAACAGCCGATGGTTTGACCCCACTGACAAAACTCACCGACAGCGTTGAATGTTCCGCAAGACCTCTTGCCTTTCGCACGCGCGCGAGTGTCTGGGTGTGTCTGGGCGTGTGCTGGAGAGAGGTGTTAATGTGTGTGTGTGTGTGTGTGTGTGTGTGTGTGTGTGTGTGTGTAGTAGATTCTGCCCCGTGCCGTGGTATTCTCTCAGCTTCAGTGCCCCATTCTGTAAAATGAAAATGAAGTAACCTACCTTACAGGGTCCATGCGAAGGTGAAGGGGAGAGAACCTGTCTGCTCAGTCCTTTTTTTTTTTTTTTATGGCGTCTCTGTGACTGAAACGGAGGTGGGGTAAATAAGTTGACTTAATCCAGCCAAGAAGTCCAGTAATGGTGAAACGGTTTCATCTGCTGAATTGCTGCCTGTTACATAAGAACATAAGAAGAGCCATGTTGGATCAGACCTAGGGTCCATCTAGTCCAGCATTCTGTTCACACAGTGGTCAACCAGATGCATACAGAAAGCCCACAAGCAGAACATGAGTGCAACAGTACCCTCCTGCCCAAGTCCACCTACAACTAGTGTACACGGGCTTACTGTCTCTGATGCTGGAGGAAGCCTATAGCCATGAAGACTAGTAGCCATTGATAGCCGCCTTCTCCATGAATTTGTCCAATCCCCTTTTAAAGTCATCCAAATCAGTGGCCGTCACTAGATGTGAATGGGGATCATCATGCAAAAAGGAAGAGGGTTCAGTTTCACTTCCAGCGTTTGGAGCCAAGGAACTGGCATATTGTTCTCAGGACACCCAAATTATGCTCTGTGGTGTTGCCATCTGGCAGTTGGTCATTATATGCCCCCATTTTGGGGTAGCCGGTGCGCCCCCATGGACACAACGTTGGAGCAGGAGTGGGGAAAGCTGGGTCCAGATCAGACTGGCAACAAAGCTCACTGGGCGATCAGGCCAGGAATTCTTCTTTTCTTTTATTTATTTATTTATTTATTTAAGGATTTTTATGCTGCCATTCAGCCAAAAAAGGCTCTCACAGCGGCTTACAAAAGTATTTCTTGACAGTCCCTGCCCACAGGCTTACAATCTAAAAGACATGACACAAAAGGAAAGGGGATTGGGAGGGAGGAGGAGGAGGGGGGGAAAGGAAAGCAAATTCAGGCACTACAATCTTAGTTGGAAAGTTCAGCAGTTACAGGTGACAGCAGGAGGGAGGGGGCTCTCAGCTGGAGCTGGACCCAGGCATGGTGGAGAGGTGCCTGGCTGCTGCTTCCTCCCTCACTGGTGGCCTCTGCAGAAACAGTTGACAGCAGGAGGGAGGGGGCTCTCAGCTGGAGCTGGACCCAGGCACGGTGGAGAGGTGCCTGGCTGCTGCTTCCTCCCTCACTGGTGGCCTCTGCAGAAACAGTTGACAGCAGGAGGGAGGGGGCTCTCAGCTGGAGCTGGACCCAGGCACGGTGGAGAGGTGCCTGGCTGCTGCTTCCTCCCTCACTGGTGGCCTCTGCAGAAACAGTTGACAGCAGGAGGGAGGGGGCTCTGAGCTGGAGCTGGACCCAGGCACGGTGGAGAGGTGCCTGGCTGCTGCTTCCTCCCTCACTGGTGGCCTCTGCAGAGACAGTTGGTAGCAGGAGGGAGGGGGCTCTCAGCTGGAGCTGGACCCAGGCACGGTGGAGAGGTGCCTGGCTGCTGCTTCCTCCCTCGCTGGTGGCCTCTGCAGACACAGTTGGTAGCAGGAGGGAGGGGGCTCTCACCTGGAGCTGGACCCAGGCACGGTGGAGAGGTTTTGGCCTCATATCTTTTGGCCGCATCTACCCCACAGAATCATTTGTGCAATGATAAAAAGGGTTTTATTATGTGAATCGCTTTGGGATTTATGAAAAAGTGATATATACATTTTCTCTGAATGAACACATCAAATAAATAACCCCGTGAAAATCAAGTTGCGAGGGTAAAATAGGGTAACACTGAGCACCATGGAAAAATGTGAAATGGAACCCAGGGCAGGACAATGCAGAGAATTGCAGCAGTGCAGCTAGGCAAGTTTAGACCCTGGACTTAATGGACTAAAGGGTGGGGTGTATGTGTGCTTTATACAGCCATGTGTGTTATTTCAGCTGTAAAGCATACATAGAACATTTCTCTTCTCTCTGCCCACACCCTCCCATTCCAGGCTTCTCAACTGCTTTTACATTCTTGATATGTTAGAGTAAACAACAAAACTCCAACAAAACCAAATTGAAGATTTGAGCCTAACACATTTTTCTGGGTACAGGTAGGAAGGGTTGCATAGCTCTTTGAAGGTGGGCATGCAAGGCAGACAGATCCCCATAGCAGCCTCCTGAGACATATCCTGTTTCCATCTGGAATACGTTGGATTCCAGATGCTCCCCACCCCAAAAGGTTCTATGGATGAGGCAGGGCAATTTCACAATAAAAGCCTCATCCGGAATCATCCCAGTGACAGAGAAATCTGAAAATGCCCCTTTTGAAGCCCCTCAATTTGAGGTGACACTTTCCCTCGGCCCCCCACCTTCATGCCTTTCAAAACAAGATACAGAAGACTCCAAGGCTGTTTCGACCTCTTGGAACACAGACTTGGAGATGCACATTGTTTAATCTATTTACCATCGAAAGACCTCTGACCTGGGATTTCTGAAGGGTCAGAGCATACTCTGGAATTCCTCTCTCTCCTTGAGGTGCTTATCAAAGAACAGAATGCAACATTTTGTACAGGTCATAGGCTGCCAAAATATGGCATTGTTTTATGTAAGAATGGGTTTCTGCTTATGGAACATGTATGGGACTTGTGATCAGTCACAGGAGGGAGGAGGGAAAAGTATGACTTCATCTGAGCAACTTGGATGAAGTATAAATGTATGCTGATATGGCTGATGGTTAGAGAGTCTCTGCCGTTGATTTGTATGAGGTAAAGGGCTGTCTCCTGTGTGCACAGTATAATAAAGAGTCTCTGTTTCTGGACCGGTTGTGAAGTCGTCCCTTTCCTACCAGGTTAGAGGAATTTCCCTAATACCAGGGTGAAAGGGGTCACCAGAGAAGCTGGGGTCACCAGAGACAAGAGGGAGATTCAGCTCAGGCCTGAAAGAGACCCTTCCCTTACTTTTTATTCCGTTCACGAATTCTGTTCCCATCAAAATTCTGGATGGGGCTACACTCCCCCTGAAAGACTGTGTTCACAGTTTGGGGGTGCTCCTGGATCCGTCGCTCCAAATGACAGCCCAGATAGATGCGACAGCCAGGACTGCCTACTATCAGCTTCGGCTGATACGCCAGATGCACCCCTTCTTAGAGTCAGAAGACCTAAAGGCAGTAGTGCACGCGCTGGTAACCTAAAAGCTTGACTTCTGCAATGCGCTCTACATAGGGCTACCATTGTACCTAGTTCGGAAACTTCAACTAGTTCAAAATATGGCAGCCGGGTTGGTCACCAGTACATCTAGGGGTGAGCATATTACCCCAACATTAAAATCATTCCACTGGCTGCCAATTAGTTTCCGGGCAAAGTACAAAGTGTTGGTCATTACCTTTAAAACCCTAAATGGTTTGGGTCCAGGTTACCTGCGGGATCGCCTTCTCCCATACAGTCCGCCCCACACACTCAGGTCCTCTGGGGTGAACTTACTTCAGTCAGTTAAAACTAGGCTGACATCAGTTTCCCAGAGGACCTTTTCTTCTGTCGCCCCCAGATTGTGGAGCGGCCTGCCGGAGGAGATTCATAAAATTAACTCTCTGTGTGATTTTAAGGCAGCTTTAAAGACTAGCCTTTTCCGGCAGGCCTACTCAGATTAATGTAAAATCAAGAATTTTAAAAATGTGTTGATTCCTGTTCTAATGTTGTTCCCCGCCTCGATCCAAAGGGAGAGGCAGGTAAGAAATAAATATATTATTATTATTATTAAAATTACCAAAGCAGTGAACACAATGATTTCAACACAAAAACTCAGCACTAAAATACAACAATAAAATCATCTTTCGACTGATCAGTAATGGCTCCTACAGCAATGCTGCTAACTGGCCCAAGGAGCGGTGGAAAAAGAGCAAATAGCTGTGTGTGTGTGTGTGGGGGGGGGTGAACCAAAGCTCTCCCTCCCACATCATTACCTCTCTTAACACAACAACAGGATTTTTCCTGGTAATAAATACAGGGCAGGTGTCAAGTGCAGGCTGTTGAACAAGCCTAAACAAGCAACCTTTCTGTTGAATGTTATCTAGAGAACGATCTCCCAGTCTCCCTCCTTGGTAATCAGGCAATGATGAAGCAGCCCTCTCTGCCCTTCTGGGGGTCATCGTAAATGGGGGCTGTGAAAAGCTTCAGCAGCAAGGAGCTGGAAGCCTGTGGATCAGGCACTGAAAGGAAAGAAACCCCCTCTCCCACCGCCCATCAAGGCAGGAGGCCCTACAATAAATAAATAAATAAATAAATAAAGCTTAGCATTCACATACAGTGCTTTCAGAGAGCAAGGAATCCTTTCAAGCATGCCCATCACCACTGTGATGTTTTCATAAGGATACTGTTGTTTTTATGCTTTTTATGTTTTTAAACTTTGTGTATTTTTATTTTTAATGTTTACTTTTTTTAACTTTTGTAAACCGCCCAGAGAGCTTCGGCTATGGGGCGGTATATAAATAGAATAAACAAACAAACAAACAAAATCATCCTATTTGCAGATGTGGGGGCTGAGAGTGAAAGAAAATAGCTTGTCTAAAGCCACCTGGTAAGTTCAGCACAAGACTGGGTTGGGATTTGGGCCGGGCCGGGCCGTCCTGGTTTACAGTTCAATCCCTTCGGATGCACTTCTGTGTGCACATTTATCTGAGAGTAAGCCCCACTCAACACAGTAAGGCAAGTATGAGCAAACATACATACTTGCTACATAGATCTGGATCGCCTGGTAGATCTCTGGGTAATCTGCAGTAGATCAGCAAGGATTTCTGACTCCCAATAATTGAACAATGCACCAACAAAAAAGGACTTTCCCCTCCACCCTAAATTATATTCTGTAATGAAGAAAGCTTGGGGTAACCAGGAGTGGATTTTCTGTGGAAGGGCTGTGAGTTCCGTCCATCCTGGCATTCAAATTCCTGGGCTTAGAATTCTTTCGTTCTAAGGGAATGTCTTTTGCACCAGGCTCTGGTTGGCAGATCTTAAGGTTCTGGTTGAAATGAAAGTAGATACCCAAAGCCACCGCTGGTTAGATAACACTAGCTATGAAAGTGTTATTAGCATTTTAGGTTGTTAGCCTCATGGACCTTGACCTGGAGTGCTCCCACACTATTTATTTATTACATTTATATACTGCCCCATAGTCGAAGCTCTCTGGGCAGTTTACAAAGCATGTAGTTGCATTGTTGTGCACTGTTCACTCACTTTTCATGGGGATCCACACAATGTTGGTCTTCTCCTGTGTTTTTTCTCAGCCTCCTCTGTCTCACACTGCAGAAAATCTGGCTTATGTGGAAAAGACAGACAGACAGACAGAACTGAACAGCAGCATGAATTTTACAGGTCTAGGTGGTTCCCGGCACCACTCTTCCATTTCCCCAAGCTGCAGGGTTTCTACAGGTGCAGTGATCCATCAGGCAGGTGAACCTATCATAGCTCAGCACACACTCACTGTACCCTTTGCAGTGGGAAGCATTTGATCACCTCATTTATTACTATTTTTAATCCATCTTTTTGTTGTTGTTTATTCGTTCAGTCGCTTCCGACTCTTCGTGACTTCATGGACCAGCCCACGCCAGAGCTTTCTGTCAGCTGTCGCCACCCCTAGCTCCCCCAAGGTCAAGTCTGTCACCTCCAGAATATCATCCATCCATCTTGCCCTTGGTCGGCCCCTCTTCCTTTTGCCTTCCACTTTCCCTAGCATCAGCCTCTTCTCCAGGGTGTCCTGTCTTCTCATTATGTAGCCAAAGTACTTCAGTTTCGCCTTTAACACCATTCCCTCAAGTGAGCAGTCTGGCTTGATTTCCTGGAGTATGGACTGGTTTGATCTTCTTGCAGTCCAAGGCACTCTCAGGATTTTCTTCCAACACCACAGTTCAAAAGCATCTACCTTCCTTCGCTCAGTTTTCCTTATGGTCCAGCTCTCGCAGCCATAGGTTACTACGGGGAATACCATTGCTTTAACTATGCGGACCTTTGTTGTCAGTGTGGTGTCTCTGCTCTTAACTATTTTATCAAGATTTGTCATTGTTCTCCTCCCAAGAAGTAAACGTCTTCTGATTTCCTGGCTGCAGTCAGCGTCTGCAGTAATCTTTGCGCCCAGAAATACAAAGTCTGTCACTGCCTCCACGTTTTCTCCCTCTATTTGCCGGTTATCAATCAAGCTGGTTGCCATAATCTTGGTTTTTTTGAGGTTTAACTGCAACCCAGCTTTTGCACTTTCTTCTTTCACCTTTGTCATAAGGCTCCTCAGCTCCTCCTCGCTTTCAGCCATCAAAGTGGTGTCATCTGCATATCTGAGATTGTTAATGTTTCTTCTTGCGATTTTACAAGCTCAGCACGTCGCATGATGTGTTCTGCATACAAGTTGAATAGGTAAGGTGAGAGTATACAACCCTGCCGTTCTCCTTTCCCAATCTTACATTGCTACTTGTTTGTTATACAGATTCCTCAGGAGGCAGACAAGATGACTTGGTATCCCTATACCACCAAGAACTTGCCACAGTTTGTTATGATCCACACAGTCAAAGGCTTTGGAATAGTCAATAAAACAGAAATAGATGTTTTTCTGGAACTCCCTGGCTTTACCTTACCTAAAAAAGGTAATGGCAAGCGCTTTTATTCAAGATGTATATAAGACATCACTTCTTATACACTATATACACTATATTATGATTTTATTAGAATGTAAGCCTATGCAGCAGGGTCTTGCTATTTACTGTTTTACTCTGTACAGCACCATGTACATTGATGGTGCTATATAAATAAATAATAATAATAATAATGTGCTTTTCTTTGGGCAAATTCATCATCAACAACAGAAAAATCAAGCAACTTTGCCTTGTCAGTGTTAATGTTCAAAAGTGCTAATCCATTCAAATGTTCTTGCACCATTGCGGACCAAAAGTATGACTTGATTAGCTTTAGGACACCGAAGCTCCTCTCATTAGAGGCCACTGTTGCTGGCAGTGACAGAAAAATAGCTATTTTGTAACAAATCTTTACCAAAGAGTCCCCCTTTGCCTCTACCAGGGGGACTCGGAGTAGGCCCCCTCAAAATTGTAGGCCCATGGCAACTGCCCCCATTGCCCCCCCTCTGCCCAGCCCTGAGGACAGCCTTCCCCAGTTTGGCGCCGTCCAGTTGTTTTGAATCATAGAATACTAGAGTTGGAAGGGGCCTATAAGGCCATAGAGTCCAACCTCCCCCCCCCCCCCGCTCAGTGCAGGAATCCACCCTAAAGCATCCCTGACAAATGGCTGTCCAGCTGCCTCTTGAAGGCCTCTAGTGTGGGAGAGCCCACCACCTCCCTAGGTAATTGGTTCCATTGCTGTACTGCTCTAACAGTCAGGAAGTTTTTTCCTGATGTCCAGCTGGAATCTGGCTTCCTGTAACTTGAGCCCCTGCAGGTCACAGGTCCTTATTTGCCCACAGGGGGAGGCACCCTGACACCCTCCAGAAGGCTTGTTCCACAGCTCCCATAATCCCCAGTCATTAGTTTGCTGGTTGGGGCTGATGGGAGTTGTAGTTCCAAACACCTAGAGTGCAACAGGCTGTAAGGCTGCGAACAGCCTCTGCTTGAGTCCCTGGGGTTCTGCTGCCAGCCACAGGAGGCAATATTGGGTTAGATGAGCAAATAATCTCACCTGGTCCGTGGCAGCCTGTCAGCTTCCATCTCTAGGTTGCTCTCAAATTTTGCTCCAACAAGATGATGCCATGATGGCGATACACACCCAACCAACCACAGTGTGTGGCTTGTTCCACAGTTAATTGGTAGCCGAGATGCCATGCAGCTCTGCCCTTCGCAAGTTGTTCCACCGTTGCGTGCAAGGAGGACGTGAAACTTGCAGCAGGAGGTGAATGCTGTGAACCACCTGGGCTGCCTTCACAAAATACAGCTTTGCTTCATTCCTCGAGGACGCCAGCGATGCTTTGGCATCAAGCGCCCTCTGCCAGTTCTCCAGGGGATGACTTGGGCATGGGGTCAAAAGGATGCTCTGCAAAGAGAAATTATGCATGTTTAAAGAACAATAATCAATAATAATAGAAGAGGTTTGTCTGTCTGAGCCATAGTGCCAAGACTGTGCAACCTAGGTACCTGAAATTTGGCATGCATACTAAGGGGACAGTATGGGTTTGCACCTGATGGTATTAATTAACTTAAAAGTCTCTGTGTGTTTGAACCCTGCAGTACCATCATCCGTCACATCATTCCATAACCAACTTAAAGCTTTGCAATAGGTACAGTTTGAAGCCATGGGGGAGAAGGCCTGAGGGACAAATTATTCAGCTGTCCCCTCCTAGGTGCTGTGGGATAACATCTCCCCTTACGGGAATGGAGAGGGTAGGCCTCTCTTTCAGGGGGCTTTAGGGGTGCACCATGCAGGGACTAGTGCCTAGCTGTGCCAGCAGCCTTGGCTTCACTTACACAGGACGAACACACAATGTGTCCAACTCTGACAGCTGTGCAGCTTTGTACAGTGCAACTGTGCAACTTTGTACAGTGTCACTGTACCAAATGGAAGGTTGTTCCCACCCATGCAAAGCCATGTCTGTTTGCTAATCATAAATAAAATAATAGCAATCCATGATTTCTTTAATTAGGGTGACCCTATGAAAAGGAGGACAGGGCTCCTGTATCTTTAACAGTTGCATAGAAAAGGGAATGTCAGCAGGTGTCATTTGTATGTATGGAGAACCAGGTGAAATTCCCTCTTCATCACAACAGTTAAAGCTGTAGGAGCTATACTAGAGTGACTAGATTTAAAAGAGGACAGGGCACCGGCAGCTTCAACTGTTGTGATGAAGAGGAAATTTTGCCAGGTGCTGCATGCATACAAACGACACCTGCTGAAATTCCTTTTCAGTACAACTGTTAAAGATACAGGAGCCCTGTCCTCCTTTTCATATGGTCACCCTACTTTAATAGAAATCTATAGCAACCTCCCCCAACCTGGTGTCCTCCCAACGATTTGGACTTCAGCTCCTACCAGCACTAGCTAGCATGGCCAATAGTCAGGGATCCTGGGAGTTGAAGTCCAAAACAGGTTGAAAGCAGCAGGTTGGAGCAGGCTTCCCTATAGACCACACTAAAGTGAAATGTGAGTCAATTCTTAGAGCACATCAAGAAGGGAAGCAATTACCTAGAGCAGTGGTTCCCAATTAGCTAAGTACTGCAGACCCCTTGTTTTTCAAATGCCAAGCCATGGACCCCCTACTTTTGAAAATTTTTATTCTCTATGGTAGTTACCTGTGCGAAGCAATTTTTTGGAGAAAATAAGGGGTAGCCCCTAATAAGCAAAGGATTTTAGGTATACTAAAAAAAAGACCATAAAATTTGTGATATTTGTGATATTACCACACAAAAATGACGATGATTTAGTTAGGAATATAAAGATGAATTTAATTTTACTAATGTCTAGCTTACAACTGAGCAAATTATGACATGTCTAGCAGCTACTAAACCTAAATGTGATGGGAGAAATTGTGCCTCTTTTTGTCCTGAACAATCCCTTCCACATCCAGCTCAGTATTTCCTACTTTTAATCTCAAATCTGGATCAACATCGAGCCGGTTTCTATGCTTCTTCATATAACAAAATGTCAAAAATGTTTGTTCACAAAGATATGTGGAACAAAAGGGAACTAGATGTTTCAAAGCTTTCCCCCCTAACTTCTTATAATCAGGAAAAACCTTCACCCAGAATTGGTCCAGTCTATATTCTTTGAAAAATGATTTCAATGAACCATCACAAGTCACGTCAACAAGTGCATCTTGCTCTTCCACAGATAGAGTTCTTAGTTGTACATCACCACATTCAAAAAGATTCCTTCTCCATGAGTTTTCACGATTAGGTGCAGGGAAGTAATCTTTGAAGCTAGTCACTAAATCCTGCAGGTGCTCAGGGATGTTATATTTTACTTCTGGTAGGAATTCGTCACCAGTGGACTCCAGAAATGAATGGTGAATACGTGAATGGTGCCACAGACCCCCTGGGTGGGTTATGCGGACCTCCTGGGGTCCGCGGACCACCAATTGGGAACCACAGACCTATAGCTATGGTGGGTTCTCCCACACTAGAGGTCTCCAAAGAAAGGCCGGAGAGTGCCATCTGGTGGGGATGCTGTAGTTCTGCATTCCTTGTATTGAGCAAGGTGTTGGCAAGAGGGCCTTCAAGACCTTCATTCAACTCCATGATTTTATTTATTTATTTATTTATTTATTTATTATATTTCTATACCGCCCAATAGCCGGAGCTCTCTGGGTGGTTCACAAAATCATGATCATCACCATCATCTCCACATTGCAGCCTGGATTGGGGAGGACTGAGACCAAGAAAGGCTGCCTTGTCTATGGCTTCTTAAGGAGTTTATGCCAGCAGTGAGATTTGAACCACGGACTTCCTGCTTTACCTCATAGTGCACTATGCTACACTAGTGCAATATATTAACTATTTTCTTATGTGAAAAAAATGAATACATTCCTAAGCATGTTGGGCAGGCACCTTGGCCCAGTGGGTTTCTGTAGTTGGCAGGTCTGAGGGCATTTGTGTAAAGTGAGTTTTTCCCCACTGCCTCATTAAATGAATGGTCGCCTTTTATTTCAAAACTCCACAGGCCCTGCAGACATCCACAAAATAAAACACCTGAAATTTTGAAGATCCCTAAAGCTTAAAAGAGTTCCACAGAATACACTCGACAGTCTCCGAAAACACTCTTCAGAGGATTCCTGAATGAACGCCTCAGAGCAAGGGTTAGCAATGGGCAGCCCACAGAGCAAACACAGGCCCAGCAAAAGAATGCTACCTTCTAGCCCTGAGGCAAAAGAGGAAGTGGACAGGATGACTGCCCTGCCTTACAAGGTTGTTGTGTAGGGATTCCTAACATATACAAAGCGCTTTGAATGCTTATGCGTTCCTTGCTCCCCGGTTAGCCATATCACCTGCAACGAAAGAGGCAAAAGCAATGCCTCTCCCTACCTGGGTCCACTGGATGGACTGTTGGCATTGGTAGTCAATGGCTGGGTGGTGGTTGTTGGTTTAATGTAGGGTGACCATATGAAAAGGAGGACAAGGCTCCTGAAACTTTAATAGTTGCATAGGAAAGGGAATTTCAGCAGGTGTCATTTGTATATGGTGAAGTGCCCTCTTCATCACCACAGTTAAAGCTGCAGGAGCTATACTAGAGCGACCAGATTTAAAAGAGGGCAGGGCACCTGCAGCTTTAACTTTTGTGATGAAGAGAAAATTTCACCAGGTTCTCCATATATACAATATATGACACCTGCTGAAATTCGCTTTTCAATACAACTGTTAAAGATACAGGAGCCATGTCCTCTTTTTCATATGGTCACCCTATTTAATGTTGTTTTAGGGGTGAGGAGCCTCTTTCAGTCTGAGGGCCATATTCAGTTTGGAAATGCTCTTGAGGTCCACATTCCAGTGGTGGGCAGAACCAAAGACAATGGGGCGGGGAGGGACACCAAAATCACAACAAAAACAGCCAGCCTGCTGTAGTTTAAAGCTCTTACTGCCAGTGTCTAAGGAGAGGCATTTTAACCTTTTAGAATGGAGAAAACCTTGCACAAAAACCAGGAAACCACCTGATTGGTAATTGGGATAAAGGGGGTGGAACCCCAGAGCGCCACACTGGGACATCAGGAAGGCCAGATTTGGCCCAGAGGCCTAAGGCTCCCCCATTCCTGTTTTAGGCCCACTTGCAGAGGTTCAAGCTACTTTCCTCTTGACTTTAGATGGTACCTTAAGACAACATTCGTACCTTCTTGCTATAGAGCACAGATGACTCATGGACAGAACGTCAAGAACTGAACCTACAGAAGGAGACAAGGGCAGGATCCACACTACAGCTTTAAGACAGTTTATAACAGTAGTGACATCTGTTTTGGCCAGTGGTTCCCAAAGTGGGTGGTACTGCCCCCTTGGGGGCGGTGGGATTGCATAGGGGGGCGTTAAGAGGCAAAGGGGCGGCAGGGGGGCGCTCGAGGTGGTCTTTTCCAAGAAGCGCCTCTCCAGAAGGTCTTAACACCCAGGGACATTTTTATGGAAGAAGGTAGTTTGGCCATATAGGGGAAGAATCCACACTTGTATTAATACCGTTTAAGAAGAGTCCTTTTAACAGTGAATTGAAATGTTTCAAAAGCACCAAAACGCTAATGAAGAGAATACACTGCTTGGTGTGCGCCGCCACGCCGGCTGCAAAACAGAGGCGTTCGCTCCCTTTTCCCTCCCTCCCTCGGCAAGCCTGCGGTGGATGCTTCAGATTTTGAACAAATATTCAATTAATTGTTACTGTTTTTGAATTTTATTGTTATTCTCTTCCTTAGTGAGTCGTTGAAAACCGCTATTCTGAATAATGATTTTTATAGTGTAGGGTAGGGGGCACTGGGCATGAGTTTGTGGAACCAAGGGGCGGTTACCTGAAAAAGTTTGGGAACCACTGGTTTAGGCCCAGGACACACTCCATACACAGTTTTCAAACCATTTTCAAAGTGTAGATCTGTCATGACATGGCATGGCCAGCAGGTGGCAGTTGCAAACTGCAGAAGGATCCCAGCAAAGTTGTCCACAACCAGCGACTTTTAAAATATGGTCAAAAGAAATTTAAAGGCACTCGAGGACAGGAAGGATTTTTCAGGTCTCGTTGGAGACAATCAGGGCTCGGTGGTTAATGTTGCCGTTCAAGAGCAGCCCTGTTGCACAGAAGTCTAGCCTTTGGACTAGAGTTGCCAAGTTTTTGTATCCTCTGTTTAAATCCCTGGATTCCTTTGAATCGTTTCCTCTTGTTTAGTCCTGGATTAACATCATATGGAGCTGCCTTATGCTGACTCCATCTTGCTCAGTATTGTGTACACTGATTGGCAGCCACTCACCAAAGTCTCAGGGAGGGATCTTCCCTCCAGTCTTGCTGTCTGGAGACGCTAGAGCTTAATCTCGTGCATGGAAAGTATACGCTCTACTATTGAGCCATGGTCCTGATGATGGTTATGCCGTTGTTAAACAGCACATGAGCCTTACCAGGAAGTGAAAGAAAACATCTGGCTACCCTACGCTTGGGCTCTGCTCGGTTCCAGATGCGGTTTCCTCATCATTACTACTCATCCCTTCAATTTCTGATGTTCAGGAGTGAGTGTTGTTGTTTATGTAGCCAAAATGGCATCACCACTCACGCCACAGGGACCCTGGAGGTATGCAGAGCACACAAATCTTTAGTGGGGAACCTTCCTGGGTGGGGAGAGCCCCCAAAGAGCCCATAAAAGGATTAAGTGCGGCCATAGAATGCTGATTGATTGCTGGGGCATGGGAATGGGATGGTGCATTGTGGAATCAGAAATGGAGATTGGACTGGAATACTGAAAAGGGGTACGCAAAAGAAAATAAAAAGAAGAGCCGTTCTGGATCAGACCCAAAGGCTTGGGCTATTGGGCGGTATAGAAATGCAATAAATAAATAGTCTCTTTAGTCTAGCATCCTCTTTCCCACAGTGGTCAAGAAGATACCCACAAGCGGACTTTGAGGGCCATAGCCGCCTCCTGCTGCTTTCCCCCAGCAACTGGCATTCAGAACTATACAGCTATCATGACTAGTAGCCAATGAAAGCCTAATCCTCTATGGGCTCTTCTGCATGAGGCATTTATTGTGCGCTCGTGATTCCTTACTCGTGGTTGTATTTAGACGATGATCTGACGCTCCAATTTTGCTTGTTTTTTCAGGGCACTTTCCTGGGTTTCTTTAGAGCAGGGAAAATGGAGTATTATTTCTGATGGTGAAAGAAACGGTGTTTTCCTACTTGTGAATTTGCGTTAGTCCGCTATAGCACAGCACTACCTAGAGGATATGTAATGGAAAAGCAGGAAAGGGAAAGAACTTTTTGTGTAGAGCTCAGATCTTAATTCTGCGATCAAAAGTAGACATAGTGATCCCTGAAAACATCCAATCAGTCCCTGAAACCCCACTGAAATTCAAGGCTGCTGCATAGAAGCACAGTCTATATTTTCATAGAATAATAGAATAGCAGAGTTGGAAGGGGCCTACAAGGCCATCAAGTCCAACCCCCTGCTCAATGCAGGAATCCACCCTAAAGCAGTCTGGAGCATTCATTTCCCCATTTATCTGATTCCTTTTGTGACTCTACCCTGCTCTTTCTTCCAGGTACTCTTGCTGGCAAACAATATTTACATCAAGGGTTTGATCCATTCACTGTATATGCCAGGTGGTTTCCGAATTCCAGTTCCCTCCCTCCCTCCTTCCACATGTGCCTCCTGCAGATTCACTGCAAAAGACTTATGTCCAACTAACCCAATGCATAGAATCATAGAATAGCAGAGTTGGAAGGGGCCTACAAGGCCATCGAGTCCAACCCCCTGCTCAATGCAGGAATCCACCCTAAAGCATAATAGAATAATAGAATAGCAGAGTTGGAAGGGGCCTACAAGGCCATCGAGTCCAACCCCCTGCTCAATGCAGGAATCCACCCTAAAGCATCCCTGACAGATGGTATGGAGCGATGGGCTGACTTTGAAACTTGGACCTGAGTTCAAATCCCTGCTCAGCAATGGAGATCATTGAGTGAGTCTTGGCCCCGTCCCCTTGGACATTTCTAGTAGCAAATTCCACAGTGTGACTATGCGCTGTGTGTGAAGAAGTCCTTCCTCTGATCTGTCCTGAATCTTCCACCAATCAGAATCTGGGATGACCCCAATGGGTTATAGTATTACGAGAGAGGCAGGGGATGGGGGGCAGGGGAGATGTCAAATGAATAATGTTATAGCTACCAGACACACTGCCACCCAAATTAATTTCAGAAGAGCAGTTTCGTTTTATGAAAAGGTAAGAACCTTCCATCTTGGAAAGGGTTTTTTTTAGCGGGGGAGAAGAGGATCACCTCACATCCGGAGGTGAGATGGGGCCATGCTCTGATAACCTCTTGTTTGGATTACTGCAGTGTGTTATACGTGGGGCTGCCTTTGAAACGGTCCAGAAACTTCAGCTGGTACAAAACAGGGCAGCACGGTAACTAACAGGGACTGGCCGACGAGACCACATCACGCCAGTCCTTTTACAACTTCATTGGCTGCCAGTCTAAGGCCGAGCCCAATTCAAAGTGCTGGTATTGACATTCAAAGCCCTAAACGGTTTGGGGCCAGGCTATTTGAAGAAACGCCTCCTCCCATATGTGCCTGACCGGACTTTAAGATCATCCACAGGGGCCCTCCTCCGTGAGCCCCTGCCAAAGGAAGTGAGGCAGGTGGCTACTAGGAGCAGGGCTTTCTCCGCTGTGGCACCCCGGCTGTGGAATGAGCTCCCCAGAGAGGTCCGCCTGGCGCCTACACGGTACTCTTTTCGTCGCCAGCTGAAGACCTTTTTATTCTCTCAGTATTTTAACACTTAATTTTAACTTAAATTTAAATTTTACTGTTCTCTGTATTTTAATCTTATATCAATTTTTGCTGCGTGGTTTTATCCTGGTTGTGCTTTTGATACTGTATTTTGTATTTGTGTTTTTAACCTGTTGGTTGTTTAATGATGGTTTTAATTTTTGTGAACCGCCCAGAGAGCTTCGGCTATTAGGCAGTATAAAAATGTAATAAATAAATAAATAAATAGAGCTGGCCAAGGTAGCCAGGGTGTTTTACGCTTCTGCTCAAGAGGAGACGGAAGGCAAGAGAGAGCTGGAGAAGAAAGAAAAAGATGACAGAGAAGGGGGAAGGAAGAAGAAAGGGATGCCCATGGTCTTTCAACCCCCACAGGCCAGCTGCAGGTTCACTTTGTAACCTGATGTCCCATCAGAAATGAATGAGAAGTGATCATGTGTCTAGACACAGCCAGGCTGCTGCAATGAAAGCCTGCCTCAAATCAAAACCACACATGCACACACACGCACACACGCCCTGCAATTCTCTACTCTTACTATTTTGAAGCCTGTGCCAAACAGACAAGATATTGTTAAGGGTAGGAACGAACAGGCCTAGCAATAAAAGGTTGCAGTATATCTCCCAGCCTAGAACAGAGCCCTTATTTAGGCCTCTCTGTGGAGAGGACCCCCACAGAGAGTCGTTGTCCCCCCAATACCAGAAGCCTTATAGAATCATAGAATAGTAGAGTTGGAAGAGGCCTACAAGGCCATTGAGTCCACTCAGTGCAGGAATCTACCCTACAGCATACTTGACAGATGGTTGTCCAGCTGCCTCTTGAATGCCTCTAGTGTGGGAGAGGCCACAACTTCCCTAGGAAACTGGTTCCATTGTCGTACTGCTCTAACAGGAAATTTTTCCTGATGTCCAGCTGGAATCTGGCTTCCTTTAACTTGTGCCCATTATTCCGTGTCCTGCACTCTGGGAGGATCGAGAAGAGATCCTGACCCTCCTCTGTGTGACAGCCTTTCAAGTATTTGAAGAGTGCTATCATGTCTCCCCTCAATCTTCTCTTCTCCAGGCTAAACATGCCCAGTTCTTTCAGTCTCTCTTCATAGGGCTTTGTTTCTAGACCCCTGATCATCCTGGTTGCCCTCCTTCTGCCATTGTGCTACCTAACACTAGAGGGGGCTCAGGTTTGGGGTTTATTTATTTATTTATTGCATTTTTATACCGCCCAATATCCAAAGCTCTCTAGGTTCACGCCCAGTCCCGAACCTGAGCAATTTATTGCCTTCTGGAGTGTAGAAAAGAGAACAGATGTCTTCTTTTTCATGAAATATTCCCATATAGCCACAGGAAGGTTTTTTTTGTGTGTGTGCTTTTAAACTTCATGGCCCACCTTTCCGCAACTCGAATGTCCCCCTCCAGAATACTCATTATAGAGCTGTTAGGAGCTTCTTTTTCCTCCCTGCCCTAGCTGTCACCCTAACATTTCATGTCTCAGCCGCTCTCGACCATAGGCCAAATGCATAGACACACAGCCTGAAAAGCTTAGGTCAGTCAGCCTGCCAAAGGCCTTGCTCCTTCCTTGCTGGCCCCAGGATGGAAGGGAGAGCCGCCCATAGAAAACAATGGAGAAATCCAGGTTTTAGTAGAGCAGTGACAGAGCCACAGTGTGTCATGTCTCTCCTCCTCCTGCCCCCCCCATCTCAAAACAAAATTAAGCAGCAAAGGAGGAGCTCCTGGTTTTTTGGTGTTCCATGGGAACCTGGAAGTTTCCTATCCAAACAGATTTATTCTACATTTTCCTATCTCTATACCCTCATTCCTGGAAGTACACAGGTCCTTGAAAACCTATTTTGGAGATTATAAAGATACACATTTTTATACTTTTGCATGCCCAAGTATGTAGCAACCCAAACAGGATGGCCCTGTTTTTCTTCCAAACTGTCAGGTGTGAAGGTTTTCAGGCACATGAGAGCTATTCTGCAAGTCTGATTTTAAGAAACCAGCCCAAGGGGGCAACTGAAACATTCCTTAGGGTGACCAACTGTCAGGATTTCCCCAGATTTGTCCTGGTTTTTGTTCTTTCCATGGTGTCAGGGGGGATTTTCTATAATTTTCAATAATGTCCTGGAATGACACACCTTCCCCTTTAAGGCTGCCATTAGCATGGCAGGAGGGAATGACATGCTTTCTTGAGGCACATCATTCCCCCACCCCGAGCTCCAATTGAGGTCTTAAAGGGGAAAGTGGGTCATTCGTGGACATTATAGAAAAGGCCCCAATTGGAATGGATGGTGGTGGTGCAGAATGAAATCCTTTCCCCTCCTCCACTCCAATCGGGTTCTTTAAGGTGGTGGGGGAATAGCGTACTTTCTGCAGGACTCAGAAAGCTGCTTCCCCCCACACACACTAGGCGTCCTCTTTTTTGGTTTCCCAAATATGGTCACCCTACATAACTCCACCTCTTTGAGGCTGCAGTCCTATACACCTTTACCTGGGAGCAAGTCCCATTAAACTCAGTGGGACTTGCTTCTGAGTCAACCTATATAGAACTGCACTGTTCACTTCTCAGGACTTCAATGAAGGATAATTTAAGCCCAGGTATTGATATCCGTTCACTTATGCAGCGGCTAGCACCAAGTACTTTGGAAGTGGAATGGTGTTTGTTTTTTAAAAAGGAAGAAAAACTAGAATTCCAGTGAGGGGGTGGGGAGGGGAGAAATGTGCAGAGGTTCATCTCCAAAATGAGCTTCCCCTTGAACATATGGGGTGGCAAGCCTGCCCTATTTCCCTTAATCTGGTCTTGACTATCTAAAATCCACAGCAAATAGCCTAACCCCCACCAAGGGCCGGTGCCAGACTATTTTGCGCCCTAGGCAGGTGAGCTGCTTTCACCCACACCCACCCCAGCATACCTGGGCGTGGGGCATCATCTCGCCCACCCAGCCGAAGCAAAGCCAGGACGCTGGGCTGGGGTGTGGGGCTTTGGAATGGCGCACCCGGCCGGAAACCACTCTGGGAGAGCAACTTCCAGCCCCCCCAGCGTTCTGGCTTCACTTTGGCTGGGCGCCCACCCAGCCAAAGCGAAGCCAGTACGCTGGGGTGGTGGTGTGTGTGTGGCTTCACTTCAGCTGGGTGGGTGCCCAGTCGAAGCGAAGCCAGGACACTGGGGCGGGCGGGTGGGCGGCTTCAGAATGGTACGGGTGCGGCGTTCAGTGCCCCCCTTACCTTGGCACTCTAGGTGGCCGCCTGAGTGGCCTCTATGGTAGCACTGCCCTTGCCCCCCTCCTCCACCCTGCATCCTCCACCCCGGTAAGGCAGCCTCCAATTGACTTGGCTCACCAAAACAGCTCCCCCCCCACCTTTCTCATTGATTTGCAAAATCTGTTCTCTGGTGTCGGACTTTTTGAGCTGCTGCTTTGAAGCTCAGTGCAACTTCTGCCATTCCTTTTAACATGGCAGCGATGAATTTGCATGTGTGTGTGTGTGCGCGCGCACGATTAGATTGCTGCCACATAAAAAGAAATGGCAGGAGTTAGGTATGTATATATAAATGCATGCGCGCACATGCACATACACAGTCCCTGGCAGTAGTGGGGAAAGATCTCTGCCAAGCACTGCTTGAATTAAGAGGCAGCAATGCAGGAGACCTGCTCTGGATTAATCAGCAGCAGGGGACGCCCCCCCCCCCCCGCCTGGGATTTGGCTATTCTGCTGACAGCCATCCCCGTTAATGTATTCAGTTCCAATAGCAAATTAGAAAGAGAGTAAGGAGCTTAGGGGAAGCACTGTGCCTCTGAGCCCAGTTACAAGCAGGCCGCCTAATCCCAGTGTGCACTGAAAGGAGGAGGAGGTCCCTGTTGGGTTGCTGCAGCAGGTTAAAGCTTCACGCGGGGGCCGGTTTTGATGGGCAAGCCGAAAGCTGCCCTGACTCCCCCTAATTCACATATAGGGTGCAATCTGCCAGATGTTTCCTCCGGCATCTTGAGCTGGGGGGAATCCCCCACCACTGCCACCGCCACCCCTTCAGAGCACTGAAGGCAGATCAAAAGAGACATGTGTTCCCGCTGTACACGCTCACCCTGCTCGTGGGTCCGGCAAGCAGGGTTTTGTATTATTTCAATAAAACCTGTTTGAGGAGAGGCAACAATGGGACAAAAGAAACGAGCAAAGTGCATCAAGGGAAGCAAAGTGCATCAAGAGAAGCAAAGCAATGCCTCTCCCAAACCTCTTTCCACTCCCTGACAGGTGCAGCGTGCTTCTCAGCGCACAAAGTGCTTTGCAGGCATTATTAGCTTGCCATGGAATTTTGCACTGAACAGGGGGTTGGATTAGATGACCTCTAAAATTCTGCAACTCTAACATCCTTCCAACCAATGGAGGCTGATGGCCCCAATGTCAACGGGGTGGTGTACACAGTATTCTAAGTTTGATTGCACCATAGATTTGTATACAGGCAGTGTGATACTGGCAGTTTTATTCTCAATTCCATTTCTCATTAGGAGCTATCCAGAACTCTAAAGGAACTATCCAGAGAATAGGGCTGTGCACAGACCCCATGATTTGCTTCGGATCCTGATTCGGACCTTCTAAATTGAGGCTGATTCGGATCAATTCAGACCCAGTCCGCCTTGACTTGGATCTGAATCGAGATTCGGATGTCCAAATTATTCAGATTTTTCATTTTCCCATAGACTTGCATTGGTTTTCCTGTAATCCACTGCTATATGAACCTCATGTGGCGCAGAGTGGTAAGCGGCAGTTACTGCAGCCGAAACTCTCCCCACGGCCTGAGTTTGATCCCAGCGGAAGCCGGTTCTCAGGCAGCCGGCTCAGGTTGACTCAGCCTTCTATCCTTCCGAGGTCGGTAAAATGAGTCCCCAGCTAGCTGGGGGAAAGGTAACTGCGACTGGGGAAGGCAACGGCAAACCGCCCCGCTACAAAGTCTGCCAAGAAAACGTCAGCGAAAGCAGGCACCCCTCTAGGAGTCAGCAATGACTCAAGTGCTTGCACGACAGGTTCCTTTCCTTTCTTCCAATGCTAAATGTGCGATTTTTCAAGGGAACAATTTAAGCAGCCACTCAAAGCAAAGAGTGATTTAAGAAGGTGTGTATTCATTCAAGTTCACATTTTCCCTTCAAGTGCAAATCTCCCCTACTTTTCTTTTGTTCTGAAGCTGACATCCTCAGGCTCTTCCCATTCAGAGACAAAAAGGGAAAGTAGGCTGCCTAGAACCCACACATTACCTGGCTGGGAGCAATGTGCCTTAGAAACTGAGTCAAAGCAAAGCCAGAAACACAAAACAGCTCTGCAAGGCAGGACCAGACAGATCACATTGGAGAGAATTATGCAGGTGCTCAGGCAGGTAGGGAGGCAAGGAGGCAGCTATGAGGGCACACATAGGGGATAAATGCAAAGTTCTACATCTAGGAAATAGAAACCAAAGGCACAGTTACAAGATGGGGGATACTTGGCTCAGCAATACTACAAACGAGAAGGATCTTGGAATGGTTGTAGATCACAAGCTGAATATGAGCCAACAGTGTGATGTGGCTGCAAGAAAGGCCAATGCTATTTTGGGCTGCATTAATAGAAGTCTAGCTTCCAAATCGTGTGAGGTACTGGTTCCTCTCTATTCGGCCCTGGTTAGGCCTCATCTAGAGTATTGCGTCCAGTTCTGGGCTCCACAATTGAAGAAGGATGCAGACAAGCTGGAGCGGGTTCAGAGGAGGGCAACCAGGATGATCAGGGGTCTGGAAACAAAGCCCTCTGAAGAGAGACTGAAAGAACTGGGCATGTTTAGCCTGGAGAAGAGAAGATTGAGGGGAGACATGATAGCACTCTTCAAATACTTAAAAGGTTGTCACACAAAGGAGGGCCAGGATCTCTTCTCGATCCTCCCAGAGTGCAGGACACGGAATAATGGGCTCAAGTTAAAGGAAGCCAGATTCCAGCTGGACATCAGGAAAAACTTCCTGACTGTTAAGAGCAGTATGACAATGGAATCAGTTACCTAGGGAGGTTGTGGGCTCTCCCACACTTGAGGCCTTCAAGAGGCAGCTGGACAACCATCTGTCAGGGATGCTTTAGGGTGGATTCGTGCATTGAGCAGGGGGTTGGACTCGATGGCCTTGTAGGTCCCTTCCAACTCTGCTATTCTATGAGTCTATGATTCTAAGTCGGCCGAAAGCAAACAAACCAGCCCTGCAAGGCGGGCACAGAGGAGAAGAGGCAGCAGGCAGCTATGGCCATGGAGCACTGGGAGCATAGAATCATAGAATAGCAGAGTTGGAAGGGGTCTACAAGGCCATCGAGTCCAACCCCTTGCTCAATGCTATATAAGCTATAAGTATGCTATAAGCTTGTAGGGTTGATCCACCCAGCCCATTTACATCTCCCAGGCACCAGAAGGGCAGAGAGGCAGGCTGGCCCAGAGAGGCTGTCAAAAAGCAAACAAACCAGCCCTGCAAGATAGGCACAGTGGTTTGAAACATGGATAGTGAGAGATGCTTTGGCATCCCCTTAATAGAAGGCAAGGAGGATTGTTTCAGGGTCCATCTTATTGCACCGTATGCAGCAATAATAACATCCTCTTTGAGTTCTGTGTTGTTTAGTCTTTCAATGTCTTCTACTTTGTGTGTAGGTGTCTGTGTGTGTTGTGCACAAGTGGTACACAATAATAAAGCACACATTTATAAAATTCCATCAAAAAACAAGGGTTGAACCTATCTGCTTCAAACTTGGCATGGCTGAAGCCCTACCATGGTGCTAATTTTCATGTCTGTCTGTAATTTCATTTTTTTCCTGAAACGTGGTTGCTTCTCAAGGTGCTAGACCCCAATGAGGAGTTTTGAGTTTGAACTTTAAAAATTCCCCAAAATACAAGGGATGAACCAATATGCTTCAACCTTGGCATGCTTAAAACCCTACTTAAGAGCTATCATGGTGTGAAGTTTAATCTTTAAAAATGACAGCATATTTTAAAAATAATAATTTTTAAACCTCAATTTTTTTAAAAAAAATCCTAAAAATCAGGGGATGAACCGATGTGCTTCAAACTTGGCAGGGTTGAAGCCCTACCATGGTGCCAATTTTCATGTCTATCTGTGCTTCAGACTGATTCGGACCTGCTTCAATTCAATTTGGATCTGTTTCAAAGCCCTGTGAATCACCCTTTGCACCTTGAATGTTTCCTTTAGAGTTTTGATTGCAACCTGGAGTGGATTCACTGCCCCACTGACATCGGAGCTATCAGCTTCTGCTGTTTCCAACAGCACTTCAGGATAGGTTAGCATTATCCCCCTATTAGTGAAGGGAAGGAAGGACTGAACTTGTTTGGCCCTGATGGGAGGGGAACAGGTTGGGGAACACTGGCCTGTCTGGCTACACTACAACAGCTTTATTGTTTTGTCTCAAGCCACATTTTATTTTTTAAAAACCTAGTTCTTGGTCGTGTACAACCTTCTCCTCCAGATTTGAAGTGCACATATCTTCCTTTATTTTTATTTTATTTTATTAAAAAAGGAAAAAAAATGGTTAGCAGGTGATCCTTCCAGACCACAGCTATAGTTCAATGGTTCTGTTGTTCCAAAGACACAGCTTTAACAACGGTGAATAAGCATTATTTGCTTCTTTCACAGAAGCAAAAGTGAAAGAAAGGGTATTTTCTCATGTGTAATTGCAGTATTCCACTATTGCATAGTGCCCCCTAGAGATTCTGTAGCAGAAAAGCAGAAAAGGAATGAAACCAAAAGTAATTACAGCATTTATAAGTCTTGTGTAGAGAGAGGCTCTGACTATTGCCTGGCTACACTGCCTGCATTGTACATCATTTTGAGAGAACTTTTCCTGTGTCTTTTATGGGGGGTGGGCAGAAATCAACTCTAGATCTAACTGGGAGATCTCTTGGTGATTTACAGCTGATTGGCCATAAAATACTCCAGGGACCAAATACGGAATTTGCAGGGTTTCTTTTATAGCCAAAAGAATTTACTAACTTGCAAGAGATTTGTTAAATGAATATGAATTATTTATTAAATGATATAGTGTACCGAGGGATTCTAAAACATGTTTATTCAGAAGCAAGTCCCACTGAGCCAGGAGTTCTGCACAGCAGCCTAAATTATGAAGAAGAAATAGGTCTTATTTTTATGTTACTGCTAAATCCTTGTAAAATTATCAAAGTAAAGCCAAGTGCAGTTTGAAATTACATGTAGACCGTTAATAAGACATTACTGAATCAATTTATTTAGTACTTTGTTTTGAAAATGCATCTTCAATTTATGCAAATATTTTTGTATGTGAAACACTGCTCTAAGCAGTTATTGCACATTCGAAATACTGCTTTATGAAGTTCTTCTGTATTTTTTTAAAAATATGAAGGGTTTTAAAAAAAAGAAGATGAAGTTTGCCCACCTATGCAAAGGGAGCTGAGCAGATGCATGGAAACGCATAAAGTAGAGCTGGCATCTCAAGAAACTCATGGGTTTCGTCTCAATATAGGGCATGAGACCAGTCATGGTTCCCAAAAGAGAAAGAGAATAAGATAGAGGTAGGGTGCCAAACACTGTGGTGGCAGGCCAGGGTTTGGGATGGGGGTAGACCCAATCCCCCCTCCTTGTTTCTTCCTTCCTGAGGCCACGCATTAGAATCCCAGCCCCATCTGCAGAGCCCGGGTCCCCTCCTCCACCTCCTCCTCCAAAGCACCGAGTCCTCTCTTGATGCGTTCAGCCCCGGCTGCACATGGATCCATTCAAGCAGGCAGCCAAGTGCCTCCAAGCGCAAAGATGTCAGCATGGATCTCTTCTGACAGGCAGGAGCTGCTGAGGTCATCACTCTAGGCGCTCATGACCAAGCTCTGTTTCTCATCCTTCCCCTTGTATCACCCACCTTGCAGGAGCTGGGAGGGAAACTAGCTGCAGGTTCTCTGGCTTCTGAGCCAGACTTCCTTCCTCTCGTTTCCTTACACAGACTGCTGCTGGAGCCACGTTTGTTCCCCACAACACTTCAGATAGAAGGGACATAGAATCATAGAATAGTAGAGTTGGAAGGGGCCTCTAAGGCCATCGAGTCCAACCCCGGCTCAGTGCAGGAATCCACCCTAAAGCATCCCTGACAGGTGGTTGTCCAGCTGCCTCTTGAATGCCTCTAGTGTGGCATTTCATTCCATTTTAGTCTCCTTCTCTCTCTCTCTCTCTCTCTCCTCTTACTTGCTCCTGCAAGCATTTCCAGTATACAGATACAAAGAGGCATATTGGGACAAGCAGAGGGACAAAAGGGACACATTGAAAAGGAGAGGTGCACCAGCTTGCCTAAATTTACTCTTGGGCCGGAGAGACATGAGGGTCCAACAAGTACCTGGGACCTAAGCCACGTGGCCCATCTTGGCCCATCCCAACCACCCCAGTAACGAAGATCATCATCTCCCGCTGTCCTTGGGAGTAAGACAATTAGAGAGAGAGAGAGTGACTTCTTGGTTGTGCTTAGTAGACAAATTCATGGAGAGAGATATCAATGGCTATTAACTGTGATAGTCCTTTGGAACCTCCACAGTCAAAGGCAGTATGCCTGCAAAATACCAGTTGCTGAGCAACAACAGCAACAATAACAACAGCAGCACCGCCAAAGGAGGTGGAAATCCATGGCCATGAAAGGAAATCCATGGCCATGAAAGCATACATTCAGGACATAATCTTATGCCTGTTTTCAAAGTAAAAAACTTGAAGGACTTTTTTCCTGTCTAAGGTCTCATCTACACCAAGCAGGATATTCCACGATGAAAGCGGTATATAAAAGGCAGGAGCCACACTACTGCTTTATACCAGTATTGAAGTGCACTGACAACTGTTGGGGCCCATTGACACAGACCATATACTGCTTCCATACCACTTTCATAGTGTTATATCCTGCTTGGTGTAGATGTGTCATGGGCCCCAACAGTGTACTTCAGTATCACTATAAAGCAGTAGTGTAGATCCTGCAGTGCACTTCAGTACCGCTATAAAGCAGTAGTGTGGCTCCTGCCTTTTTTATACTGCTTTCATAGTCGAATATCCTGCTTGGTGTAGATGACCCCCATATGTGGATAGGATTGCGCCCTTAGCCTGCATTATTTCCACTGTGGTGTGAATAGCAGTTTTTAAGTGTTTGGTGATTTAGAGTGGGGAAAGGGGAAGAAAGATGCAAGGGCACCCTTCGGTTTGTTTGTGCAGTTGGGCCAGTCCTAATCCAAACACATATTCCTTCGATAGCCTGAAGCCAGGAAGAGGTGGCCTCCAGATCATAGAATCATAGAATAGCAGAGTTGGAAGGGGCCTACAAGGCCATCGAGTCCAACCCCCTGCTCAATGCAGGAATCCACCCTAAAGCATCCCTGACAGATGGCTGTCCAGCTGCCTCTTGAAGGCCTCTAGTGTGGGAGACCGCACAACCTCCCTAGGTAACTGGTTCCATTGCCGTATTTTGACTTCCATCAACCCTAGCCCGCATAGTCCATGGTGAGGGATGATGGGAGTTGTAGGTCTGCACGTTGCCCACCTCTGTGGTAAATCATGCTCCCTGAGTCAGAAGAATCTCCTGTTCTGCTGTCCTTAACAACATCCAGCATCCATTGTCTGACATGGCCACCACACTGTAGGGCCACCTCCATACTATCTAACTTAAAAGTGGATCCTAAGAAGTTCAAGTTTTCCTATTTGTTCAAGGGAGGAGAAATCCTCTCAAATGCAGCCACACAGGCAGATCGATCTGGTTTGAAACAAGAAGCCTGAGCCGAGCCTGACAGAATCCAGCCACTGAACAAGTACGGAAGATCTACAGTCTTAATGCCTTTCTATTTGAATGGGGGCCACAGGAAGCATTAACAAAGACATTTATCATGCAGAACCTCGTTTACATGAGAAGCATTACGGCAGCGCTTAGATTTTATTTATTTATTTATTTATTACATTTTTATACCGCCCAATAGCCGAAGCTCTCTGGGCGGGTCACAAATGGATGAGATGATGCAGAACAGCCTGCCCCAATCTGGTGCCCTACAGGTGTACCGGACTACAGTTCACATCAGCCCCAGCCAGCATTGCTATTGATGGGAGTTGAAGTCCGACACATCTCAGGGGCACCAGGTTGAGGAAAGCTGATTTAGAAGGTCTGATTGTGTGAAGCGTCACAGCAATTGTAGTGCTGGCGCACATGGTCCAGTTCACACAACAGAATGAACCCCCTGCAACATAACATCATCTGCTTCTTACATACTTCCTGTTTGGAACTAAAATGCTGAACCGGTAGCGCAGGAATGTATATTGCTGTGTCCTCAAATTGCTTTGGCTTGGCTGTTTTGCAAAAACAAAAACAACGTTTGGCTCACTGGCAGTGCAACGTTGTACAAATCTACTCAAGAATAGGTCCTATTAGGTTCAATGGGGCTGTTACTCCCAGAAATCAGAGTATAGGATTGCAAGCTTGGGCAAACAAAATACATTTGCTGGGGGTTCAGTTAATTTGGGTTCCAGTTGCCAAGAAAGCAAGGCAGGGGTCTTCTCCAGGTGGGTGTTTCAAGCAGGGAATGTACAATGTTGAGAACTCTCTAAGGGGTAGTTGTGTTATACTGTGTGGCAGCAAAAACACTCTAGTACAGACTTCCCCAGCTTGGCACCCCCCAAATGGATTGGACTACGACTCCCATCATCCGGGGAGTGATGGGAGTTGTAGTCCAACCACCTGGAGGGCACCGGATCAGGGAAGGCTAGTCTAATAGCAACTTAAAAGACTTTGGAAATTAACACGACATAAGTTTTCATGGACTACAGCCCACTTGATCACAAGGCTGCCCCTGCTGCCCCCAACCGCAGCTATAGCAAAATAAAAAAGAACCCCCCCAAACCACCAGAAAAAATCAGCAGAAAACCAGTATGAAATGCTACTTGGGCCAAATTAAGCATGTTCTGTAGCTGTTTGCTGCCAAATATTGGTGGCGAATTGGTGGTGTTTTTTCGCTGCCATTACCACCCCACAGAAACCCTTGGGGTAGCAGCAGGAGTATGGCCAACAGGTGAATTTGGGGGCAAAACTGCTCCCTGGATTTCCCACAGTTGCCCTTCCCTGCTTTAGCCCATGAAATTCACCTCACAAACACATTTAGCTTGCCCAAATTTAGTTTGGAAACTCGGTAAACGTACGGTGACCCTATGAAAAGGAGGATAGGGCTCCTGTATCTTTAACAGTTGCATAGGAAAGGGAATTTCAGCAGGTGTCATTGGTATATATGGGGAACCTGGTGGAATTCCCTCTTCATCACCACAGTTAAAGCTGCAAGAGCTATACCAGAGTGACCAGATTTAACAGAGGGCAGGGCACCTGCAGCTTTAACTGTGCTGATGAAGAGGAAATTTCACCAGGTTCCCCATATATACAAATGACACCTGCTGAAATTCCCTTTTCAATACAACTGTTAAAGATACAGGAGCCCTGTCCTCCTTTTCATATGGTCACCCTAGTAAACAACATGTTGAGTCTTTGACGTGCTATAACAAGACTCTGAGTTGTTATCAGTGTTGGCAAAGAGGATACAAATGCATTTTCTATGTCCTTTCACAGTCACATTTTGCCCCCACAAATATGGTGTCATTTGGAAAATATGAGCCCCTTCCTGCTCTCTAGGGAGCACATCTATAGCTCAAGAAATCAGCATGAATGGTGGTTGTGATGAACGATGTGGGAGCCTATTGGACAGGGCCTGTGACATCACCCCAAGTGATGGGCAACACACTCCCCTTCTGAAAGAAAGCTTCCATTCGTTTTCCATGTAACTGCAGGAGCATTCTGGGCCATGCCAGCCACAGCACGGTTTGCTGCCTGCATTGACGCAATCCCCCCAGCTCTGCTAAAAATTAAACTAAAACAACAACATCCACCCCTAGTGAACAGGAAGAAGGTTCCCCTCCCCTACAGTGATGGTATCCTTCTTCAAGGCTGGAACGTTGTGTACTTTTTAGAAAGAACCAAAGACAAAGCAGGAAACAGGTGATCCCCCTAAAGCAAGATCATGGATATTCTATCCCTTATAGCACTGTAACCTCATTCAATTTTCTTCATTTTTTAAAAATGAATTTTTGGATGTAAACTCCCATTTTCTGGCACTGCAGGGCATATAGCCTGTTTAAGTTTTCCAGGTGGCCTCTGCCCCACCCTGGCAGTGCAATTATATCCTCCTGCTGCAACTCACTCCCCACCATCCATATTGCACTAGTGCTATTTCATAGGGTGACCCTATGAAAAGGAGGACCGGGCTCCTGTATCTTTAACAGTTGTATTGAAAAGGGAATTTCAGTAGGTGTCATTTGTATATATGAGGAACCTGGTGACATTCCCTCTTCATCACAACAGTTAAAGCTGCAGGTGCCCTGCCCTCTTTTAAACCTGGTCATTCTAGTATAGCTCCTGCAGCTTTAACTGTTGGGATAAAGAGGGAATTTCATCAGGTTCTCCATATATGCAAATGACAGCTGCTGAAATTCCCTTTTTTATGCAACTGTTAAAGATACAGGAGCCCTGTCCTCCTTTTCATACGGTCACCCTATATTTCAGCAACGTAGTTTATTGTAGTGTTGGGTTGTTGTTGTTTTTGTCCTCTGGAAGAACCCAGAGACAAAAATGTATTTCGCATTCTCATTGCTGCTTACGACACCTTGGGTAAAAACAGCTACCATCAGAAATGATCGAAGCCTCAATTAAATGCAGAGCAAAACAGGGAAGGAACAAAATTGTTAATGAAGTATGCACTGAACACTGCACACTTAAACACACACACACACAAAACAGCCAACGCACTTAGCTCACTCTTTTTACACTAACAGCGTTTTAGAAAAGGTACAAACAAAGCTGGCAGGGAGGAGGAGGGAATAGCAGAAGCCTACAGATTTGGTTGAAATGAGTGCTTAGAAATTTGAAATGTCTCTCTTTGCAACTCTTTGCACTCTTAAAAAGAGCAGCCTTTTCAAATCCATTATTATTATTATTATTATTATTATCATCATCATCATCATCATCATCATCATCATCATCATCATCCCGCCTTTTGCTCAATACTGGGTCTCAAGGCAGACTTACAAAGTTTAAAACATACATTGGGGGGAAAAACACGTTTAAAATACACAACAAAATTATAAGTCATTAACATAGATGGAGGGCCTGATTATTCCCCAAAGGCCTGCTGGAACAAACAAGTTTTAGCCTGCTTCCGAAAGCCCATCAAGGAGGGAGCCAGCCTAGCTTCCCCGGGAAGAGAATTCCAGAGCACTGCAGCAGCCACTGAGAAGGCCCTCTCCCATGTTCCCACCAAGCGTGCCTGTGAAGAAGGTGGGACTGAAAGAAGGGCTTCTCCAGAAGATCTCAAAGCATGGGCAGGCTCATAAGGGAGAATACGGTCTTTCAAATAACCTGGACCCGAACCATATAGAGCTTTATAGCACTTTGAATTGTGTCCGGAAACAGACTGGAAGCCAGTGGAGCTGTTTTAACAGGGGAGTTGTGTGATCCCTATAACCAGCCCCGGTCAACAATCTGGCTGCAGCTCTTTGAACCAGCTGGAGTTTCCGAACACTCTTCAAAGGCAGCCCCACGTAGAGTGTGTTACAGTAATCCAATCGGGATGTAAATAAGACATGTGTCACCATGGCCAGGTCCGACATCTCTAGGAACCCAGCAAGATGGGTTCCCTTTAATTAATAAAATAAAATAAAATACAGCAGAGACCTGAGGCCAAGATACTTCTAGCTACCCAAGTGACCAAAGAACTGAGCTAAAATCTGAACCTGGGTAACCCCCATGCATGGAAAGCATGAATGGGAGGAAGAGCTGCCTCCACCCTCTGACACATGCCTTTATAGATCAGCCATTCCCAACCTGGTGCTCTATAGATATGCTGCACTACAACTCCCAACTGGAGGGAAGCAGGTTGGGGAAGGCAGATCTACATGTGTTTGGAGAAGCCTGTCTCCCCTTTGTGTGTTCCCAGTGAGGAACACCAGTATGAACCTGGCCTACAACCTCTTGGCCCATCCCTAACATACAACCTCTTGACCCATCCCTAACATACAACCGCTTGGCCCATCCCTAACATACAACCTCTTGGCCCATCCCTAACATACAACCGCTTGGCCCATCCCTAACATACAACCGCTTGGCCCATCCCTAACATACAACCGCTTGGCCCATCCCTAACATACAACCTCTTGGCCCAACTCATCTGCTTCTCAGCCGCCTGCAGCTACGAGCACTAAGCAAGAGCTGTAAGCATTTACATCCCTTTCTGCAACAGAAGCGTTGAGAGATTCACTACTAGCGCAAAAAGCTCTAGCTCCCTAAGAAGAGAATCCATAAAGGTGCTTTTAAGATGGTTCAATTATTTAAGTTGTTAGCGCAAATAGGCCCCAAGAGTGGGTCTTTGGAAGGCCAAGTACCTAGAAACTCTGTGTGAGTCGTCATAGTTATTTCGCTGCACATTTTCATTTGAAAATATTAGGCGTGCACACACAGACGCCGCCTGTCCTTGAGCAATGAACGGTTCAGAGCAAGCCCCTTCAGGTGGTTTTCTTGGGAGGAGACAGCACCAGAGTGTTGCAAGCCAGTGCGGTGTAGTGGTCAGAGTGTTGGGCTGGGGTTGGGGAGACCCAGGTTCTAGTCCTCACTCAGCCATGAAGTTCACTGAGTGACTTTGGGCCACAGGCACTGACTCTCAGCCTAACCTACCTCTCAGGGTTGTTGTGACGGTAAAATAGAGAGGATCAGGATCAAGTACACCACCTTGGGCTCCTTGCAAGAGGAAAAGGCAGGATATAAATGTAACAAATAAATAAAGTGCACCGGTTGAGAAAGATTTCTACAACCGCAGCAGCCTGGCTGACCCAATACTGCCGGTAACTTTCTGCCATGGAAGCGAACGGTTCATTTCTAGGGCAGAAAGTAGATCAATGGGGATTATTCTGGGGCTAGGCCAATTTCTTCCCCTTGCAACTGCAACATAGCTATAAACCCTCCTTCCCAGACCAGCCCTTCCTCTCACGACAATGGTCATTTTGCTAATCTTACAAAACATCTCCTTACTACCTTTATCTACGAAAGAATTTTCCCCTTTACCCAAAATGCCAAGGACCCCTGAAATCATGCCATGTGCAGAACTGTAAGCATTGTCAGGTCCAGACCTGAGAAGGCTCCCGTACTTTTAAGAGTTGTGTAGAAATGGAAAATTCCATGGGCTGCAGATTCTCCTCAGTGCCAGACTGAAGAGAAAAGCTGGCTCCTGGCAAAATTCATCCTTCTCACTAGCCTTACAAAAAAACCCTTTTGACAAATCCAAAGGCCCAGTACTGCAACCTTGTCCAACCTGGTGCCCTTCCGATGTTTTGGACTACAACCCCCAGTATTCCTGACCATTGGCCATGCTGGCCGTGGTTGATGAGAATTGAAGTCCAAAGCATAGACTTGGAAGACACCAAGAGGGAATCTACACGTCGTACTGAAGGCGCACGCAAACGCCTTCAGTGCGACCCGAAAGCGCGTGTGTAGATCCTGCTGGAAGAGGCGCAGGAAGAGGCAGAGGCAGCGGCTGGGGTATCCGGCCGCGTCCTTGTCGCTGCCACCGCCGCCCACCACCTCCCCGCCGGCCTCCTGCTGCCGGCACCCATCCCGGCTTCTTTCCTCCTCACCGTGAGTAGCCAGGATCAGCAGAGGCTCTTTCGCCGGCAGCAGGAGGCCGGCGGGGAAGTGGGCGGCGGCGGCGGCAAGGATGCGGCCGGATTCCCCAGCCGCCTCCTTCTCTGCCTCTTCCTGCGCCTCTTCCAGGGCAGGATCTACACACGCGCTTTCGGGTCGCACTGAAGGCATTTGCGTGCGCCTTCAGTACGACGTGTAGATTCCCTCCAAGCTGGGGAAACCTCAAGTAGAGAAACTGGAAAGGGTAAGATGCCATGGGTTGAGGTTGCATGTGGACAATGGCTCAGGTAGCAATATTGTTTGTTTCTTATGAAAAAAATAAAGCACATCAACTCTCTATTAAAGCTTTACAGCATGAGCCCATACATGTCTATTGAGATATGTCCTATTGATTTCAACAGGGCTTACTCCCAGGTAAGTAGACATAGGATTGCAGCCTAAAACAATTAATTTGCCTTCTGGTTGCAGAACCTCCAAAAATCACACCAGCAATCAGTCATCCAACCTTTCCTGCTCAAAGTTTATTTACAAAGTTATATTGTGACCTGTAGAAAAGGATAGCCCTTCTAATGCCTTTCACAATGCTTAGCTCTAGGTGCTATATAAATGAATGTTATTCATGATTAAAGTACAAAACCATGGATGTCTTAGGCCATAGCTAGACGGGGCAATATCCCGGTGATTGCCCCAGGATCGTCCCTGTACATTCACATGACGCACAGGGCATCCCGGGAGCAGGGAGGGATGATCCCTCCAATTCCCTGGGATTTTGCTCTACCCTTCTAGCCCGGTTTTTCCATGGTCCTGGACTGATCCCAAGACAGCGGAACGTGTGGCCAGGCGTTGCGGGTTGTTCCGGCATGTTGTGAGTAACCAAAAGGAGCCAGGCACGGGGCACAGAGCTCCTCAAGAGCTCTGTCCCCATCAAGGATGGGAGAAGGTGTGGTTTTTTTTTTAAAAAAAAACACCTCACGGTTTTCGCACGAGTGCTCCTTCTCGTTTAAAAAATAAATTCAAAATGGCGGCCACGATGTCACGTGTAGACCAGGGCAACGATCTCGCGATCATAAATTGTGAGATCGTTGCCCTACTACCCCCTTGTCTAGCTGAGGCCTCTGGCACCTGTTTCAAAGTCTTAAAATTACGACGTGGGTGATTAAACCGTTATAACCAACAACTCGGTGCACACATATTGACTTTGCCTAGATCATCCTTCCCCAACCTGTTGTCCTCCAGACATGCTGGACTACAACTCTCAGCATTGCCCAGGTGCTGAAAGCTATAGACCAACACATCTAAAGGGCACAAGGTTTGGGAAGGCTGATCTAGATTTTATGATGGTGAGATCGTCGCTCTGGTCTACATGCAGCACGCGACATCGCAGCTGCCATGTTGAATTTATTTTTCAAACAAGAAGGAGCACATGAGCGCTTGTGCGAAAATCATGAGTATTTTTTTTTTAAAAAAAACTCCCTCTCCCTCCACCCCACCCCCGTGCCTGGCTTCCCGCTCCTCACATTTACTCACAAGGAGCCAGGACAACCCGCAACGCCTGGCCACACGTTCCGTGGTCTCGGGATCAGCCCAGGACTGTGGAAAAACAGGGCTGGAGAGGTAGGGCAAAATCCCGGCGAAATGGAGGGATCATCCCTTCCTGCTCCTGGGATGCCCTGTGCGTCATGTGAATGCACAGGGATGATACCGGGGCGATCCCCGGGATATTGCCCCATCTAACTATGGCCACAGTGTACACTTGCGGCCTCCAGATGTTTTGACTTACATCAGTACTATCCAGTATAGCCAGTGGTGGAAGCTGATGGGAGTTGTAAGCCAAAACATCTGGAGGGCCACAACTTCCCCACCCCTGCTGTAGTTATTTTCACCACAAGGGCCAGCTGACTGTGCCTCATAATATATGTGAGGAGAAGGTGGATGGGTGCAACTTCTTAAATACGCTTGTCTCTGCAGCATGGAAATGAAGTCTGTCCCTTTAAGGAACTGCATCAGCCTCCAGCCAGGGGCTTACTTTCCCTTTTTGTAGCAAATTTTGGTGGGTGTGTTCCTCTAAGTAAACCTCCTGGAACTATAAATAAAACTCTGGAGGGCAGTAATGATACCTCTGCAGCTCTAGAGGTCCACACCAACTCCCCATGCTCAGTTACAGTCACCACAGTGTTTCCCCTGTTTCTAAAAATAAATCCCAGCTTTGCCTCTAAGCAGGAGAAGAGTGGCAAGGAAGAAGCTAGAAAGAGACACTTACAGGAGCTAAAGAGGACACCTCCCTGTTTTGACAGATATTGCTCCAAAACACCCAGGCCCATTTGGACTCAAAACAAAAGGATGCTGGCCAGCTAACTACTCATTGGAAAATGTCCTTTAAAATGCCCTTTTATAAGTGCGCTTACAACTGCTTTTTAAAATCTTTTTATTCTCTCAGTATTTTAACACTTAATTTTAACTTAAATTTAAATTTTACTGTTCTAACTCTGTATTTTAATCTTATATCAATTTTGCTGCGTGGTTTTATCCTGGTTGTGCTTTTGATACTGTATTTTGTATTTGTGCTTTTAACCTGTTGGTTGTTTTATTATGGTTTTAAGTTTTGTGAACTGCCCAGAGAGCTTCGGCTATTGGGCGGTATAAAAATGTAATAAATAAATAAGTAGCCCCCAATCCATACTTAAATCTATGATTCTCCTTGTAGGGGTAGATTAACTCTTCTCCCGCACCACTTTCCATTCTCTGTTTGCCCCCAAAAGGTGGTATTTGGAAGAGGGCAAAGCAAGGCAGGAAAGGAAGAGCAATACAAAAAACCAAAACCCTATATAAGAAACAGAAAGGCAACCCTTGTCCTAATTTAGTGTAAGAACGTAAGATGAGCCCTGCTGGATCAGACCAAGGGTCCATCTAGACCAGCACTCTGTTCACACAGTGAACCAGCTACCCACAGGAAACCACAAGCAGAATATGAGTGCAACAGCACGTTCCCGCCCATGTTTCTCAGCAACTGGGGTACGTAGGCACACTTGCCTCTGATACTGGAGGTAGCATAGAGCTATCAGGATTAGTAGCCATTGAGAGCCTTCTCCTCCATGAATTTCTCTGATCCCCTTTTAAAGCCATCCAAATTGGTGGCCATCATACCATCTTGTGGGAGCAAATTCCATAGTTCAACTAAGTGCTGTGTGAAGACATCCTTTCTCTTACCTGCCCTGAATCTCCCACCAATCAGCTTCATAGGTTGACCCCACTGGGTTCTAGTATTATACCGGAGAGGGGCAAACTGTCTCCCTACCCAATTTCTCCACCCATGCATCATTTGCACACCTGTCTCTCAAACGGTGCATCTATTTTTTTACAAGCTAAACAACCCCCAAACGTTGCATCCATCCCTCATAGGGGAGTTGTTCTAATCCATTGAAAAGGTTGCCCCTTCTGCACCTTTTCCAGCTCAGTGTGAAGGAGCAAAGTCCACATGGAAGGAATGACGTTATTCTGAAAATACCAACCATTCGCCTGTAAACCAGTAGTTTTTGAACTTTTTACACTGCAAAGGTACAGTATGCTGAAGTAGCTTCAGAAGGGCTTGATTAAAACAGCATTTAAGTAAAACAACATTCCCCAGCTTCACAACTTCCAGACTGCGCGACACCCAAGCAGGGCCATCTGAGCCCGCTGGTCAGGTCAAGTTGATGTCTCTCACTCCGCCGGGGAGATACAAATCAAGATAAAAATTACCCAAGGTTAGCCAAGTTATTTTGGCACCTGAGACAGAAAAGCTCACAAGCACCTCTCCCTGGGAGTAAAAATACAACAATAATAAATGAAATATCTAATAATTTGCTGTCCTTTCATAACACTTCATTCTACCCAATGGTAGGCTGGGCCCTGCATGAGGGACTGAAGTGCTCTTTGAGAAAATGAGGCCAATAACTAAAACTCCCATCAGATCTGGGTAGTATGGCCAATCGTGAAGGATCATGGGAGTTGTAGTCGAAAACATCTAAAGGGTACCAGGTTGCCATCCCAGAAATAAGTCATATCATTGGCTACATCCATCCATTACTTCAGATGAATCACTTTTCCAGCGGGCCTTTTCTGAGCTGTGGCTTTGTGTTATAAGTTTTTGATTACTGCTATATTTATGTTTTTTGAAAAACGTTGCTTTTAATTTTCTCTCGCATTTGAATGGATCATGATTTGACATATCATTTTATTTTTATCTGTATGTTCGCTGGCTATCTCTTCTTTTAGAAAGGCAGAATAAAAATGTTTTTTAAAAATAAAATAAATAAAATAAATACACCCATTAGGGCACAGAAGCTGCTCTTCAGCATTGATTTCCCCCTACTCTGCCAATATACAGGCAGTGTCATCATCTCAAACCTGGGAGGAAAAATGCCCCAGGATGCTGCGTTACAGCTAATAGGCATGAGAAGAATATCTGCACCAGCTTTCCCAAGCCTTCTGCCTTCAGAAGTCTCCCATGATTCCCCACGAACATGGCCAATATCTTTTTGAGTGCAAGAGTAAACTTTCACCTTCAATTTTAATCCAGAAAAAATCAGTCCCCCCACCCCCCAAGTATCAAAAGTTGGAAATATAGATGGTTTGGAAGCTGCAGCTTGTACAAAACGCGGCAGCCAAATTTATAGCAGGAACCTGAAGGTTTGGACATAATAATGATTATGGCTTGAACATACCCATATACTGTGCTCATCTGAGGCCTTCCTCCAAATTCCTCCTCTGAGGGAGCCTCGGAGGACGACAACAAGGGACAGGGCCTTCTTGGTGGTGCCCCCCATCCCTGTGATTATGAAATGCTCTCCACAGTAAGGCCCAACTGGCATCAACATTGTCATCTTCTCAGGTTAAGACTTTCCTCTACTCCCAGGCATTTGACAGCATCTAAGGTATTTAACAGGTCTTATGACTTGTTTGTTTATTGTTGTTGATAGTTTAAAATGGTTGTATATCTGGTTTTCTCCAGCAAAGGAGATCGTTACCTTGTCGTGGTGCTGGAGCTTGAGCACCTCAAGGATGCCATGAGCTAAACCGTGAAGGGACACCCAAGACGGGAAGGTCATGGTAGAGAGGTCAGACTAAATACGATCCCTGGGGAAGGTAATGGCAACCCACCCCAGTATTCTTGCCGTGAAAACTAAATGGATCAGTACAACCAGAGATATGTCGGTATACCATCGGAAGATGGGACTCCCAGGTTGGAAGATGGTCAAAATGCTACTGGGGAGGAACAGAGGATAAGTTCAACTAGCCCCAGATGTGATGACGCAGCTAGCTCAAAGCCGAAAGGAAAGCTAGCGGCCGACGGTGCTGGTGGTGAACGACGAATCCGATGTTCTAAAGATCAACACACCATAGGAACCTGGAATGTAAGATCTATGAGCCAGGGCAAATTGGATGTGGTTATTGGTGAGATGTCAAGATTAAATATAGATATACTGGGTGTCAGTGAACTGAAATGGACTGGAATGGGCCACTTCACATCAGATCACCACCAGATTTACTACTGTGGACAAGAGGATCACAGAAGAAATGGAGTAGCCTTCATAATTAATAATAAAGTGGCTAAAGCAGAGCTTGGATACAATCCAAAAAATGATAGAATGATCTCAATTCGAATTCAGGGTAAGCCATTTAACATCACAGTGATCCAAATATATGCCCCAACCACAGATGCTGAAGAAGCAGAAGTAGATCAGTTCTATGAGGATCTGCAGCACCTACTGGATAATACACCAAAAAGAGATGTTATTTTCGTTACAGTAGACTGGAGCGCTAAGGTGGGTAGTCAAATGACATCTGGAATTACAGGTAAGCATGGTCTAGGAGAACAAAATGAAGCGGGACATAGGCTGATAGAATTTTGCCAGGACAACTCACTGTGCATAACAAACACACTCTTCCAACAACCTAAAAGATGGCTTTATACATGGACTTCACCAGATGGCCGACACCAAAATCAGATTGACTACATCCTTTGCAGCCAAAGGTGGCGGACATCTATACAGACGGTAAAAACAAGACCTGGAGCTGACTGTAGTTCAGATCACGAACTTCTTATTGCACAATTTAGAATCAAACTAAAGAGAACAGGGAAGACCCACAGATCAGTTAGATATGAGCTCACTAATATTCCTAATGAATAAGCAGTGGAAGTGAAGAATAGATTTAAGGGACTAGATTTAGTAGACAGGGTCCCGGAAGAACTATGGACAGAAGTTTGCAACATTGTCCAAGAGGTGGCAACAAAAAAATGTCCCAAAGAAAAAGAAAACCAAGAAGGCAAGATGGCTGTCTGCTGGGACACTGGAAGTAGCCCAAGAAAGAAGGAAAACAAAAGGCAACAGTGATAGGGGGAGATATGCCCAATTAAATGCAAAATTCCAGAGGTTAGCCAGAAGAGATAAGGAATTATTTTTAAACAAGCAATGCGCGGAAGTGGAAGAAGACAATAGAATAGGAAGGACAAGAGACCTCTTCCAGAAAATTAGAAATATCGGAGGTAAATTCCAGGCAAAAATGGGTATGATCAAAAACAAAGATGGCAAGGACCTAACAGAAACAGAAGAGATCAAGAAAAGGTGGCAAGAATATACGGAAGATCTGTATAGGAAGGATAATAATATTGGGGATAGGTCAGATGGTGTGGTCAGTGAGTTAGAGCCAGACATCCTGAAGAGTAAGGTTGAATGGGCCTTAAGAAACATTGCTAATAACAAGGCAGCAGGAGACGACAGTATCCCAGCTGAACTGTTTAAAATATTGCAAGATGATGCTGTCAAGGTGATGCATGCCATACACCAGCAAATTTGGAAAACACAAGAATGGCCATCAGACTGGAAAAAATCAACTTATATCCCCATACCAAAAAAGGGAAACACTAAAGAATGTTCAAACTGTCGGACAGTGGCACTTATTTCACATGCCAGTAAGGTAATGCTCAAGATCCTGCAAGGTAGACTCCAGCAATTCATGGAGCGAGAATTGCCAGATGTACAAGCTGGGTTTAGAAAGGGCAGAGGAACCAGAGACCAAATTGCCAATATCCGCTAGATAATGGAGAAAGCCAGGGAGTTCCAGAAAAACATCTATTTCTGTTTTATTGACTATTCTAAAGCCTCTGACTGTGTGGACCATAACAATCTGTGGCAAGTTCTTGGTGGTATGGGGATACCAAGTCATCTTGTCTGCCTCCTGAGGAATCTGTATAACAAACAAGTAGCAACGGTAAGAACAGACCACGGAACAACGGACTGGTTTAAGATTGGGAAAGGAGTACAGCAGGGTTGTATACTCTCACCTTACCTATTCAACTTGTATGCAGAACACATCATGCGACGTGCTGGGCTTGACGAATCCAAGGCTGGAGTTAAAATCGCAGGAAGAAACATTAACAATCTCAGATATGCAGATGACACCACTATGATGGCTGAAAGTGAGGAGGAGCTGAGGAGCCTTATGACAAAGGTGAAAGAAGAAGTGCAAAAGCTGGGTTGCAGTTAAACCTCAAAAAAACCAAGATTATGGCAACCAGCTTGATTGATAGCAAGCAAATAGAGGGAGAAAACGTGGAGGCAGTGACAGACTTTGTATTTCTGGGCGCAAAGATTACTGCAGACGCTGACTGCAGCCAGGAAATCAGAAGACGTTTACTTCTTGGGAGGAGAGCAATGACAAATCTTGATAAAATAGTTAAGAGCAGAGACACCACACTGACAACAAAGGTCCGCATAGTTAAAGCAATGGTATTCCCCGTAGTAACCTATGGCTGCGAGAGCTGGACCATAAGGAAAGCTGAGCGAAGGAAGATAGATGCTTTTGAACTGTGGTGTTGGAGGAAAACTGAAGTACTTTGGCCACATAGTGAGAAGACAGGACACCCTGGAGAAGATACTGATGCTAGGGAAAGTAGAAGGCAAAAGGAAGAGGGGCCGACCAAGGGCAAGATGGATGGATGATATTCTGGAGGTGACAGACTTGACCTTGGGGGAGCAACAGCCGACAGAAAGCTCTGGCGTGGGCTGGTCCATGAAGTCACGAAGAGTCGGAAGCGATTGAACGAATAAACAACAAAAATATCTAGATTTAAATTATGTTGTACTTTTAGAGTTTTACTCTTTGTAAACCGCCCAGAGAACCTTTGTTAAGTGGGTGGGATAGAAATATAATAAAAGAAAGACAGGTTATTATTCATTAAAAGTTATTATATATCATTTTCCTGCCAACTAGGACCCTCAAAATAACATACATGAGACATTTATTGCGTACTAGAGATTCTTTATTCACAGTTGTTTATAGTTTTTTTTCAACATAAAGGGGGTTGGATAAATTCCTAGAGGCAAAGGCTATCAATGGCTACTAGCCCTGATGGTTATGTGCTACCTCCAGTATCTGAGGCAGTAAGCCTGTGTGCACCAGTTGCTGGGGAACATGGATGGGAGGGTGCTGTTTCACCATGTCCTGCTTTGTTGGACCCTGGTCAACAGCTGGTTGGCCACTGTGTGAACAGAGCGCTGGAATAGATGGATCTTCGGTCTGATCCAGCGTGGCACTTCTTACATTCTTAACAAACTGATTCTCCAGTTTCACTTCTGCTTCTTTCAGAGTGCTTTCCCGGTTTACTTTAGAACAGGGAAAATGGGGTATTATTTCTCGCAGCGCTGTTTCTACTTATGTGTTTTCACTATTCCACTATAGTACAGCTCCACCTAGAGGTTACGTAGCAGAAAAGCAAAAGCTTGTTGTGTAGAGCTTGGATCTCAATTCTGTGATGAAACCAACAGTAGATACAGTGGTTAAACAGCCTCGTGTAGAAAAGCTCTTATTTTCCCAGGCCTTTGGGTCTTGCTTCTGTTATTAGACCTGTTTTTATGCTGGATTATTAACTGCCCACTGCCATTGTATGCTGCGTTAGATTTTTATAGCATTTTGGTGATTTCATTGGAAACTATTGCAAGTCTCATGGCTGAAGAGCAGTCAATAAATAAGAGTAATAAAAAAAAACTGTAAATGCATTTCAGAGAGTTGAAGTGGGGCAGTTCCCCTAGAGCAAGGCCTGAAGTATCCTTAAGTGGCTCTGGTGTACAAGGATATTGCATGCAGGGGGGTGGGGCAGCTTTGTGAGTTCAATGCATTTCCACACATTAACATCAGGACACACAACGTCAGAAGCCCAGAGGTTCTGCAGAATTTTTCCACCCCCCTTATCGAGTGGCAGGAGAAGGGAGCCCAACATTTCATGTTAAAGGAAGCCAGATTCCAGCTGGACATCAGGAAAAACTTCCTGACTGTTAGAGCAGTACGACAATGGAACCGGTTCCCTAGGGAAGTTGTGGGCTCTCCCACTCTAGAGGCCTTCAAGAGGCAGCTGGACAACCATCTGTCAGGGATGCTTTAGGGTGGATTCCTGCTTTGAGCAGGGGGTTGGACTCAATGGCCTTGTAGGCACCTTCCAACTCTGCTATTCTATGATTCTATCTTCTTCATATTGGCCGGATCTACACTACTGCTTTAAAGTGCTTTATAACAGTTTTGACAACTGTTGGGGCCCAGGACACACTCCATATACAGTTGTCAAAACTATTATAAAGCGCTTTAAAGCAGTAGTGTAGATCTGGCCATTAACTGCTGCTGATGTTACCAAGCATTACAGCAGTCTCCCCCAACCTGATGTCATCCAGAGATGTTGTACTGCAACTCTCATCATCCCTAGCCAGAATGGAGGAGTAAATACTGAAGGGTGGCATGGGAATGAGAGCTGCCTTGGTCAGCTCAAGGTTCCATCTAGACCAGGAATAGGCAAACCAGTGCCCTCCAGATATTGTGGACTATAATTCCCATATTCACCACTGCCTATGTTGGCTGGGACTCATAGGAGCTGTAGTCCACAATATCTGGAGGTCACCAGGCTGTCCATCTCAGATATAGAGCCAACGGTGGGCAGAAGGTAGATCTCTAGGTATCTTGGACTTCAACTGCTAGTACTGCAGGCCATGCTGGCAGAGGCTTCTGGGAGTTGAAGTCCAAAGCATTTCGAGATCTACTTTCTTCCTATCCCAGATCTAGACTAGCATCCCCAGAAAGCCCACAGCTGGGGCATGGAGGCAATGGTCCTTCCCTGTATCTTTCCCCCAGCAATCCAATCAAAACCAAAGTGCCCCCAGCATCTGTTTTCAAATTTGAAGACACTGGGAGATGAGGCCACGTCACCTCTGAGTTGGCCCTCTCCGCTTTCTCAGGGTGCCTCCAAACTTTTTTTTTTTGTGGAAAGAGAAAAGGTGGAAGAAGCAGTAGGAAGACACAGGAGGGTGGCACGTGGGAGGCAACATCATTTCGGGCCCCCAGTAAATTCCACATTTAATGCAGGGCAGCTGCACGATAAAAGCCACATCTGGAAGCACGCTTGGTAATCAGCCATCCTGGCCCCAAAGGCATAAAACCTGTTTAAATGTGTAAATGTATGCAGGACCTTAGAATACCTATGAATTGGTTGAGAGTAGAGATGAGTGACAATGCAGGTGGGGATTGCTTTTTTTAAAACAACAACCATAAAACATTTTGGGTGAAGTGTTTTCAAAGCACTTTCTCTGCTCTCAAAGAAACGCAGCTCTTGCTCCTCCGATATTGTTAAAACAAACCCTTCCTCATTCCTAGGGTGACCCTATGAAAAGGAGGACAGGGCTCCTGTATCTTTAACGGTTGCATAGAAAAGGGAATTTCAGCAGGTGTCATTTGTATATATGGAGAACCTGGTGAAATTCCCTCTTCATCACAACAGTTAAAGCTGCAAGAGCCCTGCCCTCTTTTGTATCTGGTCACTATAGTATAGCTCCTGCAGCTTTAACTGCTGTGATGAGAGAATTTCACCAGGTTCTCCATATATACAAATGACACCTGCTGAAATTCCCTTTTCTATGCAACCGTTAAAGATACAGGAGCCCTGTCCTCCTTTCCATATGGTCACCCTATGTAAACAGCACTTTCAGAGGAGGGGTTTTCTTTGGGACTGCAGCAGGGGAGGATAGGGTTAATTTCTTCCCCCATGCCTGCTCTGGTTCTGTTGATTATCAGCCCTTTCCCCTCCACCATGCAATTTGCTTAAAAAGAACAAGAATCCTGCACAATAAATGCAAGGACCATTTAAGCATGGGGTCTTCTTTGGCCCTTACTTCACATGCAGCTCAGCATCCAAAGGCAGCTCTTCTGGGCAGAGTATGCAGCTGTAAGCATTATGAGGTCAGCTGTACTAGGCAGTTTGCCTGGCTGCGGCAGCATAATAAACTTGAGCAGGTGTAGCACATGGCTAAGAGACAGGGGCAACTTGTGGCCATGCAGGGGTTGTTGGACTGCAGCTCCCATCAGCCCTCACCACTGGCTATGCTGGCTAGGGTTGTTGGGAGTTGCAGTCCAACATCTGGATGGTCACGCATTGTTCACCCCTGACCGAGAGGCTCCACACAGAATGGGGAGGAAGACCAAGAGAGCAAAGTCAAGCCTTCACTTGACTTCGGCTATTTCTCTCCCTTGCCCCAATCTTCCCCAAACCAAATTCCTAAAATGCATGAAATGGCTGATTCATCTTTGTAATGTGTGAATAGTTCAACCTGGGAGAGGCAGGTCTGGCAAAACTCAGAAATCCATTTGCCATTCACGTGTCTCAGAGACGTGCCTGAGATGTAGTGTTTTGTGTGTGCAAGTTAACGGCTGTATTTTCAGATTCATCCAGTGACGCAGGGAGGTAACTTTAACAGAAATAAAACCAGACCTGCAGGAAGTTCCTTCCCCCCCCTGCCCCCCAAGTTCACAATGTGGGCAGACAGCTGGCCACGGTGGAATGCAAAATATTCATGAGAAAGGCAGTAGCGGCGTATGAGCTTTTTGCGAGAAGCTGCCATAGGAAGCATCCAGAGGGTTTGCTAAATTGGAATCGCACAGGGCTAATACGCTGTTCTATGTCAGGGGTCCTTCCTGCCCACTTCTCCTCTAGACTACGATTCTTCTGAAAGGGAAGCATTTCCTTGCTAGAAACTGATACCGATTTGGAAGCAGCAGTGGGATAACTAGAGGTTCTTGCACACCCTCTCCCATCCACACCCATGCTTTGGCTGCAATCCAAAACCCACTTACCTAGGAGTAAGTCCCACTGTACACAATGAGACTTACTTCTGAGTACACATTTATAGGATGGCACTAGTAAGAACTGGTACCAGGGATGAGTCAAGGGTTGTGAAACCACAGTTCGCTCTTAAGTTGCTGTGCTTTATAAAACGACAACAATGACAACCTGTTCACTGCTACCGTGCAATGTCACAATTTTTTAAACGCCCCCATCAATTGTTTTCATTGATTTACAGTACAATCCTATGGACATCTACTTGGAAGCAAGTTCTACTCAAGTTCACTGAGACTTACTCCCAGGTAAGTGTGTATGGAATTGCAGCCTTAAACTGCTTTAAGGTGGCTGGGGAGTTGTAGGACTTTTTTCTGTCTAAACATGCAGAGAATTATACCTTTGTTGTGTTAGGCTGGGGCACAAGGCCCATGAGAAGCTGTAGAACTGTCGGCCTCATGGCCTCCTTAAGCAAGCGACTGTATGGCTTTTGATCTATCATCTCGAAAACATGTCTATTATATAACTTTACCTTGAAGAACTTCCAATAGATGGGCTCTGATATGCCCATTTTGCACCTCCGTTGAGGTGGCTCAAGGCCCAGATATCCCAAATACACTGCTGGTATGGAATGACTCAATGTTTTCTTCCATGTTCTCCGTGGCAATATCACTCTAGATTAGAATGAGGTGCCAGTGAATGGACCTCTCCTGGCATTCTCGGTGCCCTCTGTTGAGGGACAAGAAGTCAATGGCCACACAGTTCATGTTGCTGTATATTGATGTGGACAGTAGGAGTGTCATCACATGGGGGGAAATCGTGTTTCCTTACCGTCACTTCTCCGCCCTCGCTTTTGTCCCTCTTTACTTCCTCTTTCTGCCAGGAGGGGAAAGAGAAAGTAAACAAAGATCACATGGCCCATTCAGGGGGCGTTTTTATCGCATCGCTTTTCCTGCACACAGAAGGAGATTGTGGAATTTTTTTTAAAAAAAGAAGTCAGATTAAAAGCGGTCTATTTTGCGATGGAAAAACAAGCGGAAGGAGCAGGAGGCACGTGGGAGGCGGACATCATCATCTAAAGGATGTGCGCACATCTGTAAGTAGGCAGTAGCGAGCATGCAATAAAACGCTCGTCTGATGAACCTCTAGCACTGCTGCCCATATCGCTGCAAGGTGAACCTGTGCCGGCTGGCAACATATTGACCACTACCCACCATAGACTGAAGAAAATGCCCTTTGTTGGTTGCTTTCTGAAGCCATTTTGTCAGCACCAAACTCCTTAACTACAAGAGAAGAGCCTTAAAGCACAGCAGCAGAATTACTGTAATTGCTCAGCCTCGGGCTAGCCAAATTATTTTGGTACCTGAGGCAGAAAAATCCCACTAGCAGTTCTCCTTAGGAGTAAAAATGCAATAATAATAAATTAAAAAGTAAAAAATTGCTGACTTTTCACGACACCCAAAAGCAGCTGCCTAGAGCAGCTGCCTCACTCTGCCTAATGGCTGTGCTTAGCTAGAAACTTTGGATACACCATCTGCACATTCTTTGCAGGTTCCTTGCAATCTTTTGCAAGCAAGGTTAGCCTTTGTCTTACAATTCCAGCCCAATTCTTCCCATATGCAACGAATGTTCCTTATGAAGCAGGCTATTTTTTTTTAAAAAAAAAAAAGCTTCCCAGAGCATGTATACAGCACCTTTAACACAGAACCGAACAACTTCAGCCTGATTCCACCACACACTTAGGAGCAAGGCTGCTTTCATGAGCAGATAGGAGGGTTCCCACAGAATCCTGTCCCCCGGCACCAGTCTTTTTAGCAATCAACAGACTCCTGTACATGCCTACTCACGTCTGAGTCTTACTGAATTCAACAGGGCTTTACTCTCAGGAAAGTGAGTATAGGATTGCAGCCCGTACACTGCTCAGCCTCAAGGTTAATGATTCAAATATACAATGGGACTTTGAAAGTCGGGGTGTTGAACCCCTGGGTCCCAATCTAACCTTCTGAGGTTCGCCAGACGGCCCCCCCTTGGCCCCACAACAACCAACCCCTTTCCCCCAATCACAGATTGTTTGGCAATTTCTTGGCTTGTGTATGTTGTCCCTCATTCCAAAAGGCGAAATGCCTCTTGTAAGGATTAGTTACTAACAGGAGGAGTTTTAAGCTAAAATATCCTGGTATCTGGAGTATTTTGACCCCTCTCCTTTTGCCTTTGCTCCACCTACAACTGGACCGCAGCCCCCGCCCCCAACAGCATCTCCAAAACTGAATTTGACCCTCGGGCGTTCAAACCCCCCTTTTAAATAAGTTTATAGCTTATGTAGGGTTATTATATGGAAAAGAGGACAGGGCTCCTGTGTCTTTAACAGTTGCATAGAAAAGGGAATTTCAGCAGCTGTCATTTGTATATATGGAGAATCTGGTGGAATTCCCTCTTCATCACAGCAGTTAAAGCTGCAGGAGCTATACTAGAGTGACCAGGTTTGAAAGAGGGCAGGGCACCTGCAGCTTTAACTGTTGTGATGAAGAGGGAATTTCACCAGGTTATCCATATATACAAATGACACCTGCTGAAGTTTCCTTATCAATACAACTGTTAAAGTGACAGGAGCCTTGTCCTCTTTTTCATATGGTCACCCTAGCTAAACCTCACATTGGCACTCAATATTCACCTGACCACACCCACTCATTTCACCACTGCACCTAGAAGGCTTAATTTGGGGCCATCCTTAAGAGCAAGCAAGGCAGCCCACTTCTCTGTCCACTCCTCGATATCCACTACCCCTAAAAAAAAGAGAGAGAAAAGAGCAGTATTGCATGATCTAAGAGGTGCACACCCCAGGATCCTTAGCGGCTGCCACCCAGAATGTGGAAATGCCAGTTGCCAGCCAAGACCATTTTCAGCAAGACCGCACAAGAACCCTGGATGTCGCGGGTAGCACAAGGTTTCACCAGCATCCCAAGAAGTATTATTATTATTATTATTATTATTATTATTATTATTTATTTAAGTACAGCTGGAATTGCTTGTGCAGCCAACCTGAGCCTGCCACTATGGTTTCTGGAAAGCTGGCTGAGGGGAGTGAGAAGTGGAGGGCCAGGGCCCAAACTCCCTAACCTTTGAAGTAGTCTTTGACTTTTAGGTTGGCAACGAAAAGGTCTGGGCCTTCCCACTCTGAAGAGTCAGGTTTGACTCTAAGGTCAATAACCTAAGGTCAATAACAGTTGATAACTTTTAATTTAGGGGTTGAGGAAACCAGAACAGAACATTTAGCCTTCAGACAACACTTCCAGGGAAACAGGGGAATGTAGGAGAACCACATACATTTAATTGACCCCCCTCCACTTACCCCCCACCTTCATATGCATTTAGTCTGCTAGTTTTGACTGCACAGCTGCAGGCCAGGTGCAGTCCAACAACAGCCCCAAACTGGCCGAATTGAGTCCGAAACCAAAGCAGGACAGGCCGGATCTACACTACTGCTTTAAAGCGCTTTATAACAGTTTTATAGCGCTTTAAAGCAGTAAAAGCGCTTTATAACTGTTATAAAGCGCTTTAAAGCAGTAGTGTAGATCCGGCCCTAGAAGGGCAGGAGCCCTAATTCTAGGGACAAAACACTCCTACCAGGCCCACAAGGGCTCTGTGAAAATGTTTTATTTCTTAATTTACACTTCTGTAACACCCAATAGCCGGCCCACGACGTCTCCCAAGTCTGAGATGAAGGGGAATTGCACACCTCCATCTTTCACTTCCCTAAATGGCAGAACATTTCTTCTCTGGGAAAGTCTCAAATGAGTCCCACCCTTATCTTATGTACTGGGAGCGGAGGCGGGGGGGGGGGGGGGAGTTTCTGAAAAGGCGATTAGGACTTCAAAGCACATGAAGTACTACCGAGGGCAAGTGGCGCAACGGCTCCCCCGTCCTGCCCCCTCTCCCCTCCCCCCCGTCTACTCCCATTCGACTGCGGAGGAGCCAAAGACGGGTCTCTTCTCTCCCCTCCCGCCGTCTAGGACAGCTCATGACCGAGAGATTGAAGACCCGGGTGCGCCGTCACGCTGCTTCGCCTTCCCACTTGATCCTGACCACAGACTAGAAGGGAAGGGAAGGCGGCGGCGGCCTCCCCTCCCCGTGGCGTCTGCCCCTGGGGCGTGCAAAAGCCAGGCCCAGTGGGATGGGGGGGCGACTGGGGTAGGGCGACCCCCCCACCCATCCCCCCCCCCGAAATGCTCCGAGATCCTTCTAGGGGCCATTTCAGGACCGTCCAAAGAGTGTCTTACTCACGGCTCCTCCTTTGATCTCTCGCCTGGGCGCGGCGCGGCGGGGGCTTTGCGTGCAAAGAAGACGCTTCTCACTTTCCCTTTCTTTGTGTGCCTTTTCCTCCCGGGGTGCCGCGGGTGTCACTTCGGAGAGAAGGCGGCGGCGGGGCCGGTTTCCTTTTTCGCCCCCTTTGCATTCCCAGCGCGAAGATGAAGGCGGTCAGCGGAGGGAGGGCGGGAGGCGATCCCTCCCTTTCGCACGCCCAAAGGAAAGGAGAAAGTTGGAGGGGCGCCGTGCGAAGGCGGCCGCTGCTCCCTCCCAAAGAAAGCCGCGTTGCTTTCCGCGGGGTGGGGGCCGGGGAAGGCGGCTGCCGAGGAAGGCGGCTGCCGGACCCGCTTAGGCTCGCTGGCTGTCGGAAGCCGTCTGGACGAGGCTCCTCGCTTCCCAGGGTGGAACTGACGGGGCGGGCGGGGTGCGCCGGAGATCAGCGCTCCCCCCTCCCGGTCCCGCGTTTGCACCCACGTTGGATGGAGCGGGAGCCGATGACATAGTTACTCAGGGAGCCAAACCCCCCCACCCCCCAAAAAACCCAGCACCCGAAGTTGCTCCGTGTGTGAACACTTGCAGGGGGCGACTCCGGAGCAAGAGGTGCCAGCGGCCGCCCGCCGCGTTGCCTCTTGTAACCAACCCGGCGCCGATTCCCTTCGCTCCCGGTTCCCGTTCAAATCTACGTCGAGCCTCTATGGAGAGAAACATATAGACGTCTTATACATACACGTCCCATCTGTGGGCAGCTTTCAGGAAAGAGGTGGGGTGGGTCAGACCCGTGCAGTTGCTGCCGCCCGATTGGCTGCTCCGCAAGCCCAGGGCTCTTCTTATTGGCCAGGGGCCGCGAAGATTGATTTTCTTTTTTCCCCCTTTTTTTGAAGAACGGGCTTGGAGAGCAGAGGGAGGATTTTGCAGACAAGCTCGCCAAGGACCAGACGTTAACCCCCGGCACGCCGGACGCGCTCACGAGGGAGGCGCGTCCGGACACCCCGCAGTTCCCAAGGTGAAGGATAAATGGACCCGCATCTTTCCAATCAAGCACGCGCGCTACGAGGCGGCGGGGTGGTCAGGTTCCCCCCCCACACACACCCCACTTTTGGTTTGGGTTTCTCTGGTTTGGCTCCGGGGCCCTTAACGTTACTCAGAAACGAAGCAGGTGAAGCTTGTCTTGCACGGGGAGAAAGAGTCGAGGAAAAGGGCCCTCTGATCAAGTTCTCCACGCCAGGCTGCTGGTCAAGGTGCCGGATCAGGCCCTTGGAGGGGAAAAAAAAAAGTTGGCTCTGCTAACTAGGGTGACCCCGATGCAAAAGAGAACAGGGCTCGGGTAGCCCTCTTTTGTTACATCAAAGAGGACGCGTGCAGCTGGGGCATCGGCGGGGGGAGAGAATAAGGCCACAGCTAGACCTACGGTTTATCCTGGGATCATCCAGGGCTCGCCCCTGCCTGAGCACTGGATCCCCTGTGTGTCACCTAGATGAACAGGTTTGACCCCTGGACGATGCAGGGATAAACCTTCGGTCTAGCTACAGCCTAAAATTATGGCGAAATTTCCTTTCTTCCTCCCCAGTCCTTGCTATCTTCTTCTTTGCGTTTGCTCGCCATAACACGCAGACCGCCCACCGCACCTCCTGACTCGAGCCAGATGGTGTACATCTGTCCACCAGGGCTGGCCCAAGTCGGCCTGTGAGTGCTTGAGATGAGAAATGCAAACTCTCGCCAGTGCACACACGCACACACCGAACCTGCAGGCGCCATTGAAATGAATGTGTTTTAGGTTCTCTTGCATCTGCCATGTATATCAGTGGCACCTGTGCAGGAGGACTTTCCCCATGAGCTGCATCCCTGGGGTCACATCTGTCTTTCTCTTCCTGCCACTAGGTTGATGCCCACAGCCAGAGCTTCCCGGGGGTGGGGGTGTCACATCACAGGTGGCAGCCATTTATTGGGAGGCAAGGCTGTGCCACCTGTTTGGCAATATACTGTTGTAGCGACCAGGTTGGTCTAGTAGCTGGAGCAGCAGCCTTCCCCAACTTGGTACTATCTGGATGTGTTGGGCTGCACCTCTACTCATTCCCAGCCAGCATGGCTATTGGAGGTGCCAGTTTGGGAAAGGCTGAGTTTGGGCAAAAGCCTATGCATGTTTAGACAGAAAAATTCTCACCTCTCCAGGTTTAAAACTAGGGCTGTGCACCACCTCGGATCTGAACCCCAAATCCGAAGCGGATCAGGTTGGTTCAAACCCTTCCGAACCAGATCTGAGGCAGTTCGGGTGAAGGCAGAGGCGTCCGAAGCCAATTGGCTCCGAAGCTTTGGGGTGCTTCGGAGCTTCCCCCCACCAGTCTCCTTACCTGCTGCCTCCATCTTTCTTCTGGCAGCTTCCAGTGCCACCATTGGAAATGAAAGGGAGTAGGCCACACGAATTTAAGTTATTGCGTGGCCTACGCCCTTTCATTTCCGGTGGCACCGGAAGCTGTCAGAAGAAAGATGGAGGCAGCAGGTAAGCCCCCCTTCCCCACTTACCTGCGTCTGCCGCTGGCTTGCATCCAGCTTGCATCCGGTGGACACAGGTAAGAGGGGAGGGGTCTTACCTGGTGCCTCCGCCATCTGCGGCAGCAGACAGCAGAGGCACCAGGTAAGTGGGGAGAGTTTTCTGGGTGCTGGCTGCACAGCCCGGATCAGGGCTGCTTCGGGGGCTCTGGATCGGCCTCCGAGGCGGATCGGGGGGGTCCCCACTGCATAGCCCTATTTAAAACCCCACTCAGCCATGAGGATCACTGGGTGACCTTGGGCCAGTCACTATCTCAACCTAGCCTACCTCACAGGATTGTTGTGATGAGCTTCAGCTATGGCACGGTAAGAAATGTAATAAATAATAATAGTAAGAAGTAGGAAATTGGAGAGAACCATGTGCATGGCCTTGAGCTCTTCAGGGTGGAGACATGATGTAAATGTAAGAAACACATGTTTTGTGTTTGACTTTTCTGAGTTGCCCACCCTTGTGCCCCTGCCTCTGATCCTGCACACATGTGCCAAGTGCACTGGACGCTGAATTGTGAGGATGTGCTCTGAGGCTGCCATGAGTGCATCTTCCCTACTCAAAGTTGGCCGTTGCTGCTTGTGGTGTTCTCCTGACTCATCCAGGGCTGTGTCCAGGCACCTGCTTCCCTTGCAGACAGTTTAGCACTGTAGCTTTACACAAGCAGACCGGAGTATACAAAGCACAGCACCTGGGAGTCCTGTGTTCTGATACCTTTAACAGGTGGGTATGCAGTCCTGCAGGGGAAAGCAGATTCTTTGCATGTGCAAGGTCCCAACTTCAGCCCATGCATCTTCATCAAGGCATCTCGGGTAGTGAAAGACCTTCACTTGTGTCACAAGAAAGTTGCCGTCCAGCAGAGGAGACTAGTCCTGGCCATGGTGATCAGGTGCAAAGATGAATTTTGTCATGCAGGGTGGAGAAATTCCCTTCTGAAATTCCCTCCTCTGCACAATGATTCAAGATACAGGAACCCTCCTGTCCCCCTTTGATTCTGGTCACCTTAGTACTGGGCTCGATATACCCAGGGCCAGTTCACACCCACAGGGACAACATTTGATGCCTTCAAGGCTCAGTGACTTGCACTTGAATATGTGAACTGCTTCCACTGAAAAGCATTTTAGTTTGCCGTTTCAACTATTTTATTGTTTTCTACACAAAGTCAAAACTTAACAAACAAGACAATACTACTTATAAAAGCACACTTACAAAACACACAAGGCCATATTACACTTAAGGCATTCTTCATGTCAGACATGTGGGCTAACTGTTCTTACTAGTTAGTTCCCTAAATACTGTTACATTATAGCATTTTTATTTCTCTCTAGCCAGCACAGTATTGTGTACTAAGTCCACCAACATTATATATTGAATCCACAGACATATAAATCATTTTTCCCAACTCTTGCAAATATTCTATCAGAGGTTTCCAGTCCAATACAAACGAAGCTGTCGATTTTTCTCTTACTAACGCCATAAGTTTGGCCATCTCCGCCAACTCCAAAACCTTTGACGGCCATTCCTCCATTGATGGTACTTGTGTGTTTTTCCAGTTTTGCACATAGAGGAGTCTAGCAGCTGTTGTCAAATACAAAAACAGCGTTCCTCCTTTTTCTTTAAGTTGATCGTCCATAAGTCCCAACAGGAATGATTCCGGTTTCATTTGTAGATTGGTCTTTAATATTTTTTGCATTAACAAATGAATCGTGAGTCCAAAGGGATTTTGCTTTGTTACAGGACCACCATATATGTTGAAAGGTTCCCTCTTGTTCTTCACACTTCCAACAGTCTCCCAAGGTACCCTAATACATTTTGGCTAATTTTGAGGGAGACACATACCATCTATACATCATTTTATAAACGTTCTCTTTAAGTCTGGTACTTAATGTATATTTTAAACCTTTTACCCACAATCCTTTTACAAGCATTTAGGTTTGGAGGGGATATGGAAACCTCTCATCACCCGTGGTACCTGACTCAGCCGTAAGTCACCATTTCATATGGCAGCCAAGGCTGATGTCCTCCAGATGCTTTGGAGTTGAAATCCCATCAGGCCCAGCCAGCATGGCCAATGGCTGGGAATGCTGGGATTTGCAGTAAAAAACCTGGAGGACACCAGGTTGGGGAAGGCTGCTATGGCTATTATCCTCATCATCAAGAGATGAACCAACCAGCCCTAATGCTCCAAGGCAGCCTAACTTTATTTGGACATATTCTTAACTAGAAGGTGGGTGTGGAGAAGGTTCCAGTTTGGTGTTCAGATCACTGCAGCTATCAGCATGGAAATCAGCCTCATTCCATTGTGCAGAGCTGGCCTACAATTCCCATAGGGCCTAGCCTGGATAGCCAATGGTGAGGGTATGGGAGATGTAGGCCAAAATATCTGGAAGGCCACAAGTTGCTCACCCCTGCCATTGTGGCTTGATACAGAAAAACCCTTATGCCCAGAACCATCCCTAAGAGAGCCCCTGGCGCTGGAGTGCTGGGGAACCATTTGGGAAGAGGCAGGGGGCTTGGGGATGTCAACCTGGGACTGGAGCAAAGTCAGGGGGGAGGCGGGAGGAAGGCTGGAATGGGTATCTGAATAGTGCAGCAAGGCTTTTCAAGTGTTGGCCTTGACACCATTTGGACTCTATACTATTTCATGAATTTATTATATTTCTGTACCACTCCATAGCTGAAGCTCTCTGTGTGGTTCACAAAAATTAAAAAACATTAAAATATATTATAAAACCATCCACATAAGGATATAAAACAGATAGCACATACAACAACATATACCTAAAACAATATAAAACCATCAGCCAGAGTCAACCCAGGACCTGATCAAAAAGACTCAGATGCTGCCAAATGCCTGTGAGAAGAGCAAAATGTCAGACAACAAAATGCCTAGAGTTGCCACTGGCTCCTACAGACGCCAACTGACTAGGAACATAAAAACACAGCATGGCCTGCTCAGGGGCCAGTAAGGACAGGCGTAAGTGCAGACAATGGCACATAAAGCATGCAACAAACTTGATCACCAACTAATACACTATCTGCACATGAAGCTGCCTCCGAAGGCATGGCTAGAGTGGCAAGTTGTGGGCGTGTCTGAACCCCTCCTTACAATGCAGCACTTCCTGTGCTAGTGAGGCATGGTAGCCAAAGGGGTGGTGGTGGTGAACGCCAATATCCTAGAGACAAAACAGTACAATTTAAAGCACTGGGAGAATGCAATACCCTCACAGCCAGTCCAGTCCAAATACAGCGGCAAACTAGATATCCTTCTGGGATCCCAGAATCCCAGGACTGCCTTCTTTATATGTCTTCCCACACCCCAAGGATTCTGTTGGCCAGCCCTACTTATTATTATGTCCTCCTCCTCCTCCATAATATATTTTTTAAACATTTATATCCTGTCTTTTTTTTTTTTTTTTGCAAGGAACCCAAAGCAGCTTACATAGTCCTCCTCCTCTCCAATTTATCCTCACAGCAAACCTCTGAAGTAGGTCAGTGCTTCATCGCTGAGTGATGACTAGAACCCAGGTCTCCCAAGTCCCAGTCCAACACTGTAACCACTACACCGCACTGCCTCCGCTTAGGCAGAGAGAGGCGGTGCCTTAGGCAGCAGATGCTGGGAGAGATGAGTTTTTGAGGATAGAGCTATGTGCCGGACGTCTTGCCCTCTAAGCAAGCCTGCTGCCCTCAGCTGCAGAGCGAGACACTGTCCGGTCCCCAGTGTTGAAATAACGTCCAGCTGTTAGTCCTGCCAGCTTCTGTACGTTGAATGGGGGAAGGGCACCATCTGGTCCTTCAGTTCAGGCAGGAAATGTCTTGAGCCAGCTCTGTTCCAGAGAGTTTTAATAGCTAGAATGGGAAGGGCAGTCAAGGTAAGGCCTGATTCTGGTTTTGGTGTCTCTTATGCCCAGATTCCCCATAACTCCCTATTCCTCTACCCACCTTATACCTTTGATAGCCTCCTGCTGCTCCTTTTCCTCATCATTGCCAGCACTGGAGAGGGGGAGCAGTTGTTGATGGTAGCAGTGAAAGGGACGTTGAGAGGCAGGTGAATGCGCAGTGGCAGCAGGAATAGGACTGGAATATAGCTTAGGGTGACCATATGAAAAGGAGGACAGGGCTCCTGTATCTTTAACAGTTGCATAGAAAAGGGAATTTCAGCAGGTGTCATTTGTATATATGGGGAACCTGGTGAAATTTCCTCTTCATCACCACAGTTAAAGCTGCAGGAGCTATACTAGAGTGACCAGATTTGAAAGAGGGCAGGGTACCTGCAGCTTTAACTGGTTTGATGAAGAGGAAATTTCACCAAGTTCCCCATATATACAAATGTCACTTGCTGAAATTCCCTTTTCTATAAAACTGTTAAAGATATAGGAGCCCTGTCCTCCTTTTCATATGGTCACCCTTACTATAGCTGGATCCCAAAATGCTGCTCTATCAGAAGCTCCCTTATACAGGTCAGACCCTTGATCCACTGGCAGCCAGGGTTTCAGGCAGGAGTTTTCCTGCCCTATCTGGAGATGCCGGGGATCGAACCTGCAACCTGCTGCATGCAAAGCATCTGCTCTGAGCCACAGCTGCTGCAGTTGCTGTTATCACTCCATACCTTTTTGCTCCCTATTGCTGTAGCACAACTTTATTTGGTCTCAGTCTGAGCTTGTACACAGACAAAAAGAGAAGGCAAAAAGCAGCGGTGTTGTTTCCAATGGCACAACTTCTACGGGCTTTAAACAGGTGCCCAACCACAGCAACCGCTAATGCCAGGCCTGATTCATCAACCACCTGTTAAAGCCCTAGCAGGTGGTTGGGGCCTGGCTTTGTTTCTCTCATCCTCTAATCACTAGGCCCTAGTATTATTATGCAACTGTCATGGCACAGGAACCTTGCTGCCAGATCAAACATTAGCAACACTAGGGGAAGGTAAGGCCTGGGTTGCAGGGATTAATCGCAGCTTTCTTTTGCTAGAGTTGCCCATTTTGTTTTACTGGAACTGCTCTTGTGCCTTTACCCTTAGCCCAGGAGTCAAATCTAACCCTCCAGGGTCCCAATCTGGCTCTCCAGCATTCCCCAGAAGGCCGTGCCCCTTCCTGGCTGTGGCGTTACCCCATAATTTAGTATCTTGTATATGTCTAGATTCGTATGTCTGGTAAGTATGGAATGTTAGAACTGAGTGGGTGTGGTTTAGATGTAATAGGTGGGGGGAAAGGAGTATATAAAGAGAGTGTTGGCCGTTTTTATGGGATGTATGTGAGTTTGAGGAGTGAGTGAGAGTTATTTATTGAGGTGTTTGGATTCTAGGGACTTAGAATCATAGAATCGCAGAGTTGGAAGGGGCCTACAAGGCCATCGAGTCCAACCCCCTGCTCAGTGCAGGAATCCACCCTAAAGCATCCCTGACAGATGCTTGTCCAGCTGCCTCTTGAAGGCCTCTAGTGTGGGAGAGCCCACAACCTCCCTAGGTAACTGATTACCTAGGAATAGAATTACCTTAGGAATGTTGTGTGATGTGAAGACAGTGAGGTGGTTGGTGTGTGGAGAGTTTAGATTAGGCAGGATTGACGGTATTATATTTTTATTTAAAGCTTCAAAAGGAGCAGTTTTTGTGGGAAAATGCTGTACCGAAAGCGGTTGCCCTTGAGAAAACCAGGAAATTGGGGGGTTGAAAAGCAGCTTGTGTAGAGTGACCCTATGAAAAGGAGGACAGGGCTCCTGCATCTTTAACAGATGCATTGAAAAGGGAATTTCAGCAGGCGTAATTTGTATATATGGGGAATACAGAATTCATCAACTAACCTGTTTATCTCTGGACCAGTCATAGTGCTTTTGCGTCTTGAAAAAGCCCGATAGCTCCTCCTTCACCTTTAATACAAGCATTTTGTTGCTCATGTGCTTGATCCACTGCAATGGCTGAAAAAGGCTTTTTTGTGTTTTGGATTACAAAGTTCCCTTTTGAAAATTCTTCATGCGCTGTCCCTTCTCTTTCATATTGCAATTCTGGTCTTACCTCCACCGTCAAAGTGGAGTTGGATAAAAACTGATGGTATATGGACACCATTGTGGACATCTCTTTCAGCAATATGGGAGAGTTGGTCCGCTGCAAATGTAAATCAGGATGCCAATCACACTGCAGTTCCAAAATTCCACCAGGTGCTGCATGCCTATAAATGACACCTGCTGAAATTCCCTTTGTTATACAGGACTCTGTCGTCCTTTCCATATGGTCACCCTAACTAAGGCCTTAGCTAGATGGGGCAAAATCCCAGGGCGATCCTGGGATCCCTCCCTTGCCCCGGGATCTCGCCCTACACTTTAGGCCTGCTTTTTCCAGAACATGTGGCCGGGCGCCACATTTTGTCCTGGTTCCTCGCGAGGAGCCGGGACCCGTGCATGGGGCGCAGAACTCCTCAGCCCATCGGGGGTGGGGTGGGGTGGGGTGGGGTGGGGAGCGGGGAAAATATTTTTTTAAAAAATAAATAAAAACTTTACCTTTTGCGCATGAGCACTTATGCACATCTTCTTCTTTAAGAAAAAACCCAAAATGGCGGATGCGACGCCTCTCCCTCCAAGGTCGTCGCACACCACATGGGAACAGAAGGGGAGATCTCGCAATAAAAATATCGTGAGATCTTCACCCCTCCATCCCGCCAGACCGGTAGGTCTAACTAAGGCCTAAGTATACATAAAATTGCATCTGTGGTAGGGTGACCATATGAAAAGGCGGACAGTTAAAACTGCAGGAGCCCTGCCCTCTTTTAAATCTGGTCACTCTAGTATAGCTCCGGCATGCATGGACGATTCTAACTTAGTCTTTTAGCAATGGGCTGAATGTACACACCACACTATCCTGTTCACTTTTAATTTTAATTCAGTCCTTTCCTGTTTACATATATAGTGAAATACCTTCTCTGTGCCTGTACGTATTTAAGTTTATTTCCCCATCTAAGTTTTTAATTATTTGCTTCTTAATGATTTCCCTCAAGTGCCAACAAAGGAGAATGAATAACAATTTATACCCTTTTCTAGGCTGTTATCCCAAATCCCCCCCACCGCTTTGATGTAGGGGTCCTGTAATAAACAGTCCCAGCTGGTCCATATGGTTATAAAACTTTGTGTCGGGGTGGAGATCTCTCTCTTTCTCGTTCTCATCGCATTAGAACCCGTAGTCACTCAAAAGAAATTGGGTAGTAAATCCAGGACAGATGAATTAAAGCACTTCTTTGTACAACATATACTATTATAGGCTTTTCTGCCACATGTGGTGATGGTCATCGCCATGGATGGATCTAAAACTACTAATCTAGTACTTTCTGGAAGGTATGTCTATTAGCTATGGATAAAATCTGTAAATCCTACTTTAGGATTTAGCACCCGCCATTTTCATTTACCCAGAGTGCATCTGGGCCCCACATGTTCACCAATGTGTTTTGTGATTTCAGGGTGGCTTTGTTGGTATTCCATATAAAAATCATGAAGATCCATTGGGATTCGTACCTTGGATACATGGTTTTGTGCCGGAATCTGTACTTTTTACTATGCATTCTATACCTACCATTGTAAGTGTTAATTTGATGGTGGTTTTGGGAGGAGCCTGTGTAAATATTCATACAAATTCATGATCCAGTGATCTTTTTTTTTTTTTTACTAGATCTATGCCCACCACAGCAGGTATTTTGTGATTGGCCTTGTCCACTATGGCCACCATTTTGTTGCATAGGGTGACCAACTGTTAGATACAGGAGGGCAGGGCTCCTGTATCTAACAGTTGCATAGAAAAGGGAATTTCAGCAGGTGTCATTTGTATATGGTGAAATGCCCTCTTCATCACCACAGTTAAAGCTGCAGGAGCTATACTAGTGTGACCAGATACAAAAGGGGGCAGGGCACCTGCAGCTTTAACTGTAGTGATGAAGAGGAAATTTCACCAGGTTCTCCATATATACAAATGTCACCTGCTGAAATTCCCTTTTCAATACAACTGTTAAAGTTACAGGAGCTCTGTCCTCCTTTTCATATGGTCACCCTACTGTTGAGGCATCCATAGCATTTTCTCAAAATTACAAATGTGCCCATGAGCCAAAATATTTAGGGATCTCTGTTTTGCTCTCACTATTCCTGTCAGTATTGTGCTTTTTAGTCAATGCAATTTTGCTGGGTTTTTTAGCTTTTCCATATGAGGCTGTATCTACTGTATCTACTTTCATTGCAGAATTGAGCTCTGAGCACTACACGAGGAGTGTTTCCTTTCCTGCCTTTCTGTGACATAAACACTAGGTGGTGCTGTAGTATAGCAGAATAGCACAAATATACAAGGGAAAATCACACTTTCTTTCACTTTTACAATTAAATGCCAGATTTTCCCTGCTCTAAAAATACTTGCCAAAAGTGTTGCTTAGGTACAGAAGTGAAATTACAGCAAACATATTGGAAAAGAACATCTATGTGTCTAAAATGCATTATTTAATAGGAATATCGCCTCCAAATCATCCCCCCAACTCACACGTGTGTGCACGCACACACTCAGCATCACTCACTCCAAACAAACACACGCATGAACACATGCATTCACTCAAAGACCCCATGCACCCCATTCACCCATGCATTCTCTCTCTCTCTCTCTCTTCCCAGCCCGTTCAGGAAGTCCGAACGTGGAGCCACCCCACCCCCACCCCAGCGTCCCTGGCTTTGCTTCGGCTGGGCGGGTACGGGGCGCCATCTCACCCACCCAGGCCCGGCTCACAACCAATGCGCATGAGTGCTGCGCTGCGCCCGGCGCCCCTCTTGGCTTGGCGCTCTAGGCGGCCGCCTGAGTGGCCTCTATGGTAGCACCAGCCCTGAGTGTTATTAATCGTTATCACAAGTACATAGGATTCATTCCTCGAACTCTCAGATTTGAACATTTTAATGACTCTGTAGTGGCCAATGTTCAATCGCCTCTTCTTTTGCCTGAGGCTTGTATTGAAAGTGTGATGTGTATGGTCTCATGATGAAATGGTGTCTTTTACTGACATTTGGAAAGTTGACAACATAACCTCTCGGCCAGCAGTACTGTGACATGAAGGTTGCCTTGCTGCCCAGCACCATCCTCCTTGGATTTCTAGGGGTTATCACCGAGATAGTGTGCAATGTCACATATGATTATAAGATTCTAGAACACTGCATGATGGGATATGGCAGGATAATAAGCTGACGGAAGCACAGCCAGCAATGTGTCTTTTGAAGGAGCACCTTCTTTCTGACACATGCCTACATCTGATTGTAGACTACCGAGACTAACATGGAACAACACACATTGGAAATATCAGAGACACATAAGGAAGTAAACACAGTAATGAGTGGTTGTGTAGCTGTACCCTGCGTAAGAGTTGCTAGGGAGCAAACAACGAGGGTGGGATGTTAACTCCATCCCACACTTCTAAGCTTCTCTGACACATCTGGATAGCCAGATGCTGGCCTCACATAGATCTTTGTTCTGCCAGAGCAGGACTCTTCTTATATTCTTGGGTTTCTGCTTATCCTTTGAGAGGGTACTGCAATGAAACCATCCATAGAAGGAGCTTGTGCTGCTAATTCCAGCACGACTGTCTTCATGTGGCGAGGGAGATATGCTCCAGAAGTGGTGTAGTGGTAAATGTTGAAGTGCAGTCGCTCATCGTGATGTTCCTGTAGCCTGCAAGGAGAGCCTAAAAGCGCAGGCAACTCTGATGATCCATATCAACAGACCGTTTCTAGCAGGGAATTTTGAGGGGGTTGGCAGGTGACGCCAGCATCCCTGCTAATAGAAAAGTGCCAAGCTTGTGTCCCTGTGAGCCCTGGATCCACTACACCGCTGTGCTCTGGGAGACAAAATAGAGGCCTGGTGTAAATGTGGCATCCCTGGTGGCTAGGAAATAGAAAGCACGCAGCAGGCCCAGTTGCGGGATTGCCAGCTTTTTATTACCGGCCACTGTGCACTGTGCTACTGGTGACGAGGGGAAGGGGAGGGGCAAAGATCCGTGGTTTGAGAAAATATCCTCTCCATTGCCCTTGAAGGCTAAATGTAAGGAGTGGGGGAGGAGCAGGCAGCTTTATGCATCGTCTCAACAGGCCAGCTGTGGCGCATGCCAGCAACCAGCCATTGGTGTGAGGGCAACAGGTTTAAAGGGTTCAGTTGAACACCCTAATCCGCCGCCACAGCCATGTTGCAGTAGCAGGGCCGGTGCTAGCTGTAGGAAAGAGGGACAAATTCAGCTGCTCCCCTCCCTGCTCCTCCTCCGGAAGGCTTTTTTCATCGGTGCAGCCGCTGCCGCCCCCAGCTCGCTCACTCGCTCTTTAACTCACTCACTCAGCGGCTCCCTGTTCCCAGCTGCTCTGCCTGACCTCTCGCGACAGTTGCTGAACAAGGTGGGAGCAGCAGCCACGCTGCAGCCAGGAAGCAGCACGTGGTGGAGCCGAGGAGGGGACTGTTTCTGTAAGTAGTATGATTGACCGGAGCTGTGGATTGGGGCCCTCCCCCCTTCGGAGCCACTGCCATCCTCTTGTCATCAGCCCTGCAGGTACTTTAATGTTTGGGAGAAAGAGAGAGAGAGAGAGAACCTGTCTGTTTACGTGCCTTCTCTCCTCATTGCTGCCCCACCGCCCACCCCAGTCTGGACTCCAGCAAGAGAAAACGAAGGGGGGAGAACTGCAATGCCCCCCAGGACCTCCTGGCTAAGGTGGGTTCATTCAGCAGCACCATTTTCAGAATGCTTGCTAAAACAATTCCTATCTGCCCTTGCTTATTTTAGGGTGTCCAGCCCCCCTTTTCTCAAGCCATTCTTTTGGTAAACATGGTATGTGTGTATCTTGTGTCACTTTAAAACTAGGGGTGTGCATGGACCCCCCAATCCGCTTCTCTTCCAGATCCGCAACTTCCGGATCGGGTCTGCTCCGCTCCGCTCCGCCTATAGTCCGCTCCGGTTCGCTGCGAAGCTCCGGATCCGGATCGGAGCTCCACTTTTCCCCCCATAGGCTTGCATTGAAATCCAAAAAAGCCTACAACTTTTTTTCTGTTAACGTTAGAAACCTCAAATTTGGCATACACATGCATGCCAAGCCTCAAGCCAATCTAAGCCTCCCCTGATTTTTGGGGAATTTTTGAAAATCGGACACTCCATTTTCAGACATGGGCTTTTCTCTGACATTTTGACAGATAAAAACTTGGAAGCAGGCACATCCACATTCATGGCAAGTTTCAAGCAAATTCCATCATCCCCTAATTTTTTGGGGGGGCTTTAACCTCTAACACAGCACCCCTAACCCCAATTCACACACCCTTTTCTATATCTCCATCAATTTTCATGTTAGAAACCTCAAGATAGGCACCATGGCTCCTCATGCACGTATACACATGCATGCCAAGCCTCAAGCCAATCCAAGCCTCCCCTGATTTTTGGGGAATTTTTGAAAATCGGACACCCCAGTATCTCAGAGATTTAAAGCTGCAGACAGCTCAATGGGGCCATTTCAAAGGAAATCCCAACATGCCATGAATTGGGGAGTAGATAACCCTAAATATGAATCTTCTTCCACACTTTAAAAATTGATTTGGAACTTCAAAAAGTCTAAGTGAGCGCAGGAAGGACATGTCCCCTGAGACAAAGCAAGACACACACAAACGATCCCTGTGAGGCGGGCAGGGGAGGAGGACAAGCGGGCAGAGGGCCAGGCAGAGATATGCCGTAGATCTAGTATGGGGGAATCAGTCCCGGCAGATGCCCCACCACAGCAGCACCCCGGGGGGAAAGGCACGCAGGCAGTCAGGTAGCAGGCATTTCTGGGGGCACAAGGAAGTGAGGCAAGGATGGTTTGTTTCAAAGCCAGCAGTAAGTCATGCATTGCAAACCATCCCTGCGAGGCAGTCACAGAGGAGGAGGACAGGCAGGCAGGCAGAGACCCAGGCAGAGATACGCCATAGATCTAGTATGGGGGAGTCAGTCCCAGCAGATGCCCCACCACAGCAGCACCCCGGGGGGAAGGCACGTAGGCAGGCAGGTAGCAGGCAGGCAGGCAGGCAGGCAGCAGACATTTCTGGGGGCACAAGGAAGTGAGCCAAGGATTATTTCAAAGCCAGTAATGCAAACCATCCCTGTGAGGCGGGAGCAGCATAGAGAGATGCCTTTTCTTTTGCATCTCATAACTAGGAGGCTAGGAGGATAAGAGTAAAGCTTTGTGATCCTTGCTTCAGAGTTGATTGACTGCACTGTGATCACAGACATTATTAAACAACAACAACGACAACAATAGTAACGTTAATAATAGCAGTACTAATTAATATTAATAGCAATAATAATAACAACAACAAGGAGTTGAACCACAATGATTTTTTTTAAAAAAGGCTATGTCTGTCTTTTACCAGTAAGAGGAAAGTGGACGTGCCCAGGGGGAGGGGGATATGCCAATTTTTGACTGGCCCTAAGTACACACCAGTGTTTAAGAAGCTACCTGTCACTTCAACTCATGACAGGCATTAGTCTCCACTAGTTACTCTTTGGAGGGCTCTGATTACCCTCCAAGGGCAGGACACAGTGTGTGTGCACTGGGCACATCCACATGCCCTAAGGGACCTCATCCCCTTGCACCACATCTATTCAGTTGTTCACCAAGGTTAGGGTGGCTAGCAGTGCTGTGTTTCCTATCTGTTATTTATTTGCTTAGTATATAATTTCAGGTTGTGTTTGTGCATTTGGTGGGGCTACTGTTTTAAAAAACACAGGGAAAAGTCCGTTCAGACTAAGAAAGAGAAGTTTCCCAGTATCCCAAGTTACTAAGTATCCTGTTTTGCCTATCCCCTCCTGCAACTTTGGGATTGGAGGATGCTTCATCAGGTGATCATGACTGGGAGTTGAATCTGCCTCTCAGCACTTCAAAAAGGTACCTCTCCCACTTTTTTTACCCTGTTTTTTAGAAAATTATAGCAAGCAAACCGCACCATGCGGAGTGCTGAGAGTAGGCACAAAATGACCCCCAGCCATGACTCTCTAAGCACACGAAATTTCAGAAAGATAGCTTTAAAAACAACACAGTTATCCCCTAATATTTTCTGCAATGCAATCCTATGGGCGAAATTATCCAAAATGGCGGGCGGATCGCTCTGTGAAAAGAGAAGCGCTCCGCCTATGGCCGCTTCTCTTCGCCATGCTTCTCCAGGACCCTGGTTCGCTTCTACTCCGCCTCTGGGCAAGGCAGATCAGGCCAATTTGCTCTTGATTCTCCGCTCCGAGGAGAAGCGGAGCACATCCCTATTTAAAACAGAGCTGCAGCACAATCTATGTATGTCTACTCAGAACTAAGCCCCACTGAGATCAATCAAACTTACTCTGAGGTAAATGTGAATAGGATGCAGCCTGAAAACAAAGAGAGGAAGAAAAAAAGACAGGAGAAAAAGAATTGTAGAAACAGGATAGCAAGGTAACTGTGGGATATTTAACCATATTTAAAGACAATAAGTACAGTAAAATTAGTGCTCCTCTACTTCAGTCCCAATCAAATAATTACAACAGTGCAGTACAGATTATTTGTTAATTAAAAAAATACAGTTTACTTCAGTTTTCGTTTATTTCGTTTGTTTGATGAATGAAAAAAAAAAGTCCTTTATTGCTGTATATTCAATCAATGTTTGCCTTTTTTAAAAAAATCCCTGGCTGAACCACCTAATGAAATGTGCTGCGCACGCCTATGCAACCAGCTCTAGACAATGAGAGACAGGTAGACATGGTGATGATGATGATGATGATGATGATGATAGGAAAGGAGAGAAAAATATACACCACTGGCCATGGAAGTTAAAGAACTATGGCAACAGGAAAAAGTTCCAATTATTCCATTACTCACATCATTTATTTTATTTTTTTACAGAAAACCTTCAGAAACTGGGCTTACCAAAATACATCTACACCAACATCCAGAAATCAGTCAAACTCATGCTTAAAACATGTTCAATAGTCATTTGCCTGTCACCATTGCCCTTTCCAGATGGGCATAAAGCAGCTGATGGACAGACAAAATTGGGGCCAGCTGGCACACACCTGGCAGATGGTAGGGGAAGCAGGAATCTGGAGCAGCCCAGCCTTTCACGCCCTGTCCACAGAACTGATCACATTGCAACTCTAACTGAATGATCCCTGTTCTCTTCACAAAGTTAGTGCGATCGGGTTCATATTTCATAGTTGCCTTTGAGTCTAATAGATACAACAACTGAATGCAAGGACCAATGTGACACTTTCCACACTGCAAGAACTACCTCCCTTCTCTGCCCCCCACACAAGCTCCATGAATGGCAGCAGTCCATCAGCCTCTAATCAGATCCATTTTTAACGGCCAGTCCGCCCAGGGCAGACAGCGTGTCTGTGTCACTGCCACAAACCCAGCTGAGACATGCACACGGCAGACGTCAAGGGAGAGAATGCAATCTGTGTCCAGCTGTTTTGTTTTCTGGAGGAGAAACACAGGGCCTTAGATGCTGCCCCATGGAAACACCAGCTACTGCCGTGGCAAGAACCCCACTGGCTTGGCTCCTGTTTAGACTTCTCCTGCCCTTCTCGTAACTCCTTGTGTCCCTCCCAGACTCCAAAGCAAGACCCAGGAATGGCTGTGTCCCTGCTGTCTGTTTGAGCCATCTCCACCTCAGAGCTAGGATTACACAACCTGGAGCATCTCTAAGAAAAGACATTGTTTTCTGGCATCTGGAATATAACCCAGCTTTATCTCTACCCTCTCTAACCCCCCCTCCCACTCTAACCACTAGACGCAAATGCTTCCCTTTCTGATTCATGCAGTAAACACATTTCTGCTGAAAGCAGAATTTTATGCACCAGTGAACAACTGGGGCATGAACACTCTGATCCAGGGAGCCTGGCATGGAGGAGCCAGTACTCACCTCCCTTCACCCTCCTCCCCGCCCCAGGGATGGAGGCGAAGTTTAGCAGCTGCTGAGCGAGCGTTCCATTTTTCTTTTTTAAAAAGATGGTGTTGCGCCATAGCAACTGCAAAGCACTAAAGAAAGGGCCCCTGCTATAAGGATGTTTCAGCTTCAATTCTGTATGCGCTTAAATGGGAGTAAACCCCATTGAAATAAATACGATTGACTTCTGAGTAGATTGCACGTTTAGTTCCCACTGCCAGCGTTATACTGTGCAATCACTGCAAATTGCGTGCAAAGGACTCTGACGTTTTCCAGTTTATAATCTGCTTTGACTGTGACGTACTCCCAGGCATCCTGTTTTAATCGTGCTATAAAGCCAAAAGACTCGACCTATTTTGCTACTAGTTTTGGAGCGAATCATTTGTTGTTTTCTGAGCGGCCACTGGGGCGCAGGAGCAGGATTTGATACTTTTAGGCATTCAGATTAAACAAATGCTTACATCTGTGTAAGTTTTAAAGATAAAGACATCAAAATTGGCACAGTAATAGATATTAAGGAGAGCTGTAAGCATACCCAATTTGAATTGGATTGGGTCATCTGTTGATTTTTTAACATTTCCCCCCTTAAACCCTTTTCCTGGTATGCAAAGGATCTTAGGAGCGCTGCCGCCCAGGGTGTGATTTAGCTAGCAACAACAACAACAACTTAGCGCTGTAAGGGATAATTAATGTGAAGGGATCTCTTCTTGATCCTCCCAGAGTGCAGGACACGGAATAACGGGCTCAAGTTAAAGGAAGCCAGATTCCAGCTGGACATCAGGAAAAACTTCCTGGCTGTTAGAGCAGTGTGACAATGGAATCAGTTACCTAGGGAGGTTGTGGGCTCTCCCACACTAGAGGCATTCAAGAGGCAGCTGGACAACCATCTGTCAGGGATGCTTTAGGGTGGATTCCTGCATTGAGCAGGGGGTTGGACTCGATGGCCTTGTAGGCCCCTTCCAACTCTGCTATTCTATGATTCTATGAAGGGTTAGAACAGGCCAGCTTGTTGAGGGCTACTCTCTTTTCCAAATGGGCCTCTGAGAGCTGTACCTGTATTCTCCCAAACAGCCCAATTCTTTCTTGAATGGTCGGGCAGAAAAATAAAATTGGGACCACTTAGCAATAAGAGTTTCCTAAAAGAGCTGCAAACTTTACTTGATTTAATAAATAGATTAATCTACTAAAGCTTTAGTTGATTTATCAGTAAAGCTGTAAGTCATGGCTGGGGAACATGTAGCCCTCCAGATTCTGTTGAACTACAACTCCATGATGGCTGGCCATGATGGCTGATGGGAAATAGAGTCCAACATCTGGAAGGCCATCACTGTTGTAAATCAAGACTGCATATTGCTTTTGATGCTGTTTGTCTTTAGTTTAGTGTTTAGTGAGCCCCTGCCAAAGGAAGTGAGGCACGTGGCTACTAGGAGGAGGGCTTTCTCCACTGTGGCACCCCGGCTGTGGAATGAGCTCCCCAGAGAGGTCCGCCTGGCGCCTACACTGTATTCTTTTTGTCGCCAGCTGAAGACCTTTTTATTCTCTCAGCATTTTAACACTTAATTTTAACTTAAATTTAAATTTTACTGTTTTAATTCTGTATTTTAATCAGAATTAATTAAAATTCTGCTGCGTGGTTTTATCCTGGTTATTTATTTATTTATTTATTTATTACATTTTTATACCGCCCAATAGCCGAAGCTCTCTGGGCGGTTCACAAAAATTAAAATCATCATAAAACAACCAACAAGTTAAAAACACAAATACAAAATACAATATAAAAAGCACAACCAGGATAAAACCACGCAGCAAAATTGATATAAGGTTAAAATACAGAGTTAAAACAGTATAATTTAAATTTAAGTTAAAATTAAGTGTTAAAATACTGAGTGAATAAAAAGGTCTTCAGCTGGCGACGAAAGGAGTACAGTGTAGGCGCCAGGCGGACCTCTCTGGGGAGCTCATTCCACAACCGGGGTGCCACAGCGGAGAAAGCCCTCCTCCTAGTAGCCACCTGCCTCACTTCCTTTGGCAGGGGCTCACGGAGAAGGGCCCCTGTAGATGATCTTAAGGTCCGGGTAGGTACATATGGGAGGAGGCGTTCCTTCAAATAACCTGGCCCCAAACCGTTTAGGGCTTTAAATGTCAATACCAGCACTTTGAATCGGGCCCGGACCTGGACTGGCAGCCAATGAAGTTGTAAAAGGACTGGCGTAATGTGATCTCGCCAGCCAGATCACATTGGTTGTGCTTTATATACTGTATTTTGTATTTGTGTTTTTAGACTGTTGGTTGTTTTATTATGGTTTTAATGTTTGTAATAAAAATGTAATAAATAAATAAATAGTCTGGGTTCAGGTTTATTTATGGTAACAGAGAATGAAAAAATAATAATAACTAAAGATAGTTTTTTGTTTATTAAATTGCAAGTTATCTTAAACTGGCATAAATATCCCTAAGAATGTATTAACCCCAGTTATAATATAACCTAAAGTTAATGGCAATCTAACAAGTTATTTAAATTTAATTGCTGAATTGATCAGAACTATGTATTAACTCTGTTATGGGCAATTAACAAATATAAATGAATACATAACTAAATATTTATTTATTACATTAATATACCGCCCCATAGCTGAAGCTCTCTGGGCGGTTTACAAAAGGTAAAAACAATGAGCATTAAAAACAGATATACAAAATTTAAAACCACCAAAAAAACCCAAATATCCATTTAAATGAACTAGAAATTAAGAGCACAACAATCCTAAACCCCAGATCTGCTGGCTGCAGGTGGTGGTGGTTAGGATAAGGGAAAGAACCCCTTCCATTGGCAGGGAGGAGCACCACCAGTGGTGGTGGCAGTAGTGATGTCTGCCTGGCTGGCCCCAGTGACACATTGCAGAGAGATTTATGGATGTAAATTTGAAGCTGGTGGTGTTCCTAACAGTGGCAGGCCCCAAAATGGGTCATTCCAAGAGTGAGGCAGTACAGAGCAGAATGGAGCTGCACCCAGATCCAAAGCTTCTCTGTTCTCCTGAGGGACCCCAGGATCAGGCTGGCATAGCTAGTTCCATTGGTTTCAAGTGTGTGTGTGTTTACAAAAATGACCCACCAGATTAAAAAGCCTAGTAAAGTGTTCACCTTTCCACTCCCACCCCTGGCTTGCCTGAACTGACAGGTCTTTAGAAGTTTTAGTTGATCCTCCTCCTTGTCCATTTAGGATTGCTGTCCAAGGGAAGGCAAAAGGAAGAGGGGCCGACCAAGGGCAAGAGGGATGGATGATATTCTGGAGGTGACAGACTTGACCTTGGGGGAGCTGGGGGTGGCGACGGCCAATAGAAAGCTCTGGCGTGGGCTGGTCCATGAAGTCACGAAGAGTCGGAAGCGACTGAACGAATAAACAACCACCAAGGGCACAATCCTATTCATGTTTAGACAGACAAAAGTGCCATAACTCCCAGCCTTAAAGAGCCTTAATTAGTTGACACGCGTTAGCTTCCACGTTATAAATCAGTTGCAGCAAGAGGGAGCTCCCCAAGAGGATGGAAAGTAGGGCTGTGCTCTGCTTCTCCTCAGACCGGAGAAGCAGAAGCGGATTGGGGTGCTTCGCCTCCCCTTAAGGCGGAGGCGAAGAGGATCGGGGGAGCAGCGGAGTGTCGTGGAGCGGATCGAGGTGAAGGCGGGTCCTTCGCCTCGATCTGGAGCTCCGCAAAAAAGGTAAGGGGGGTTTACTTGGCCCTGTCGCCGCCACCTGTGCAGCGGCAGCGGCAGAGCCAGGTAAGGGGGCAAGGGGGAGGGGGCTCTTACCTGCATCCATCCACGGCCCTGCGGATGCTTCAACTGAGCCCGAGGACTCAAACAGAAAGACCAGGCCGCAGTTGCCGGGATGGAAGTAGGTAAGGGGGAGGAGGGAGGGGGGCCTTACCTGGCTCCATCCCCCGCCGCTGAGGAGCTCCGATTCGGAGCCAGAGCTCAGCAGCGGACCCTAGGTGGATTAAGGCGGGGCGAAGCGGACCCGATCCACAATTTGCGGATCGGGAGCGGGGCGGAGCAGGGGGGTCTGTGCACAGCCCTAATGGAAAGAGCATCAGCCAAAAGAGTTGAAGAGTGCACTAAGTTCCAGAAATGCGTTGATGGCATCCTGTGCCTCTCTGTAACATAAGAGATGTAACATAAAACTGTGGAATATTTCAATCCCACCCAAATTTGGAAACCAGTTCTCTTTTCCTTATGAATCATTAACATTTGGTAAGGGTGGTGATGGGAGATAAAATTGCCCCACAGGGCAATGACTCATCTGCCATTCCTAGATCCGAGCATCCAGCAGCCAAGAGAGAACTCTGGACCTCTGAGGGTTGTGTAGAGCAGCCTCCCCCAACAGGACTATAAGTCCCATCACTCTCAGCCAGATGATGGCAGTTGTAGTCCAATATTTCTGGAGGTCATCAGGTTGGGTTGAGCTGGTGCAGAGGAAGGACTTTTGGTAGGTACAACATGCCTTGGGTGGGATGAGAAAAGCTTCGCTTACTGAAATTCCCCACTTCTGCACCACTGGCTTATTCTGCCCCATTTCGTGTCTTCGCACCAAAATAATAATAATAATAATAATAATAATAATAATAATAATAATAATAATAATTTTGTTAGTTACCCACCTCTCCCTCTGGATCGAGGCGGGGTACAACACTAATAAAAACACCATAAAATACAAACAACTAATTCAAACATTTAAAACCAGTGCATCATTAAAAGCAGCACACCATTAAAAAAGGCATCTTAAATTCAACTGGGTGGGCCTGCCGGAAAAGGTTAGCCTTTATGGCTTTCTTACATTCTGGAAGACTGTTAAGTTGACGAATTTCTCCCGGCAAGCCATTCCACAAACTGGGAGCGGCAGAAGAAAAGGTCCTCTGGGTAATAGTTGTCAGCCTTGTTTTTGTTGGCTGGAGTAAATTCTTCCCAGAGGACCTGAGTGTGTGGGGTGGATTGTACGGGAGAAGGCGATCCCACAGGTAGCCTGGACCCAAACCATGTAGGGCTTTAAATGCGATATAGAGAAATGTGAGTACGAATACATAGGAGCTTATTCTAAGCACCGAGGGTTAACCTGGCTGCATAAAGCCACTCAAATAGTTGCCAGGGCAGGGCAGCAGCAAAGGCAAGACATGGCCTGTGGGCGATGCCAGCTAGAGCCCCACCTTTCTTCAGTTCTTTGGGCTGGGTAAAGTGGCCTTTTCATCCTTTCCATCATTACAGGACTACCATAGCTCTCAGGCTGCTGTCACTGTGGGCGACAGACATCCCTCTCTGCTCCAGCATGGCCACAAGGTGATCAAGCACTTCTGTTTCCATTTTTTTAAATTGTATTTTTTAAATAAAGTTTAAGCGTTAGACATGAAGCTTTAACTGTGGTTTCTCTTAACTACATTTGATTAAAACAAGCCAGCTTCATAAACCATGGTTTGAAACTGGCTCGTTTTAATTAATCATAGTTAAGATTTCCCTGGTTTGTCTGAGTTTGGAAGCAATGCTAAACTGTAGTTAGTCAAAAATTGAGATGAAAGAGAAAGCCTTGTGGGTGTGCCGAACAGGGATCAGGAGTGTGCAAGGTAGAGGCTTACAAAGCTTCATCCTTGGAATGCTAAAGCCTGGGTTAGTATTATTTGCAAACAGAACCCCAATTTTTCCCGGAAGCAGACTCAGCTTTTCGGAGTGTGTAATTATGTGTAGTTATATCTTACTTTTCAGTCATCATTGGTTCCCAAAGTGGTTTACAGTTAAAAGTTCACAAAAAGACACATTATGTTATGGATATGTGGAAGTGTTTTTGGCAATCTCTTCTGGCCCTTAGCAGGCAGAGACCCGAAATATTCATGAACATTCTATTTGCAGAGGGCTTCACTATACAAGGCTAAAACCATGCAGCCTTACTGGGACTTCTGCTTCCAGATTCTTTGTGGGATTAAGATCGGCGCCTTTACATGTGCTTTGATTCAGGGAATACCTTTCTATATGTTTCATTTTACAGCTGCTGATATAGTGCCAGAGCAGAAATATACCAAGCAAGTAAAACACTTCATAAGCATTTCATAGAGAAAATGCTTTACAAGGCTACTGTGGTATTTTTATGCTTCTTAAGTTTTTAAATTTTCTATATTTGTTTTTAATGTTTACTGTTTTTAACTTTTGTAAGCTGCCCAGAGAGCTTTGGTTATGGGGTGGTATATAAATGCAATAAATAAAAATAAGAGTTTCTCCATGCTATACAATGCCGGATAAAGGTCATAAACTCGAAGAGTCCCTGGAGGTTGATGAGATCATGTAAAGGACCTGCAACATCTGTGGGTAGCTAATCTTGATCACCCTTGGTGAAGAAGCCCTAGGACTGCTCACGACATTCCAAGTGTTGCAAGTTGTACTGAAGGTCATAACTGAGGGAACACCGTGACCATTAAAACTGGATCAGCAGAGGCCAAAGTTAACCACTGGATTTGAATGGCATCCAAGTCTGCATGTATACAAGCAATTTTATCTGTGAAGTGTTGAACAAATTGGTCACAACAGGCTATTTATTTATTTATTTCATTTCATTTCATTTCATTTCTATACCGCTCAATAGCCGAAGCTCTCTGGGCAGTCCACAAAAATTAAAACCATGAAGAGCATAATAAAACAAACCAACAATTTAAAAACACAAATACAAAATACAATATAAAAAGCACGACCAGGATAAAACCACACAGCAAAAATTGATATAGGTTAAAATATGAAATTAAAGCAGCAGAGTTTAAATTTAAGTTAAATTAGGTGTTAAAATACTGAGAAAATAAAAAGGTCTTCAGGGGCGGATCTACACTGCGTACTGAAGGCGCTTGCGTGCACCTCCAGTGTGCCCCGAAAACGATTGTGTAGATCCTGCCTGGAAGAGGCGGCGGAGGAGGAGGCAGCTGGGGAATCCGGCCGCGTCCTTGCCACCGCCGCCCACCTCCCCGTCGGCCTCCTGCTGCCGGCAAAAGAGCCACCCGGGTCGGAGAGCTCGGCGGAAGAAGGCGGGGTGGCTCTTTCGCTGGCAGCAGGAGGCCGGCGGGGAGGTGGGCGGCGGCGGCAGCAAGGACACGGCCGGATTCCCCAGCCTCCGCCGCCTCCGCCTCTTCCTCTGCCTCTTCCAGGCAGGATCTACACAATCGTTTTCGGGGCGCACTGGAGGCGCACGCAAGAGCCTTCAGTACGCAGTGTAGATCCCCTCCAGCTGGCGATGAAAGGAAAACAATGTAGGTGCGAAGAGAACCTCTCTGGGGAGCTCGTTCCACAGCCGGGGTGCCACAGCAGAGAAAGCCTTCCTCCTAGTAGCCACCTGCGTCACTTCCTTCGGCAGGGGCTCACGGAGAAGGGCCCCTGTAGATGATCTTAAGGTCCGGGTAGGTACATATGGGAGGAGGCATTCCTTCAAATAACCTGGCCCCAAGCCGTTTAGGGCTTTAAATGTCAATACCAGCACTTTGAATCGGGCCCGGACCTGGACTGGCACGCAATGAAGCTGGAAAAGGACTGGCGTAATGTGATCTCGCCGGCCAGTCCCTGTTAGTAAGCGTGCTGCCCTGTTTTGTACCAGCTGAAGCTTCCGGACCGTTTTCAAAGGCAGCCCCACGTATAACGCATTGCAGTAATCCAAACGAGAGGTTATCAGAGCATGGATAACTGTAGCTAGGCTATATCTGTCTAGATAAGGGCACAGTTGGTATATCAGCCTGAGCTGGTAAAAGGTGCTCTTTGCCACTGAGTTCACCTGTGCCTCAAGTGACAGTTCTGGATCCAAGAGCACCCCCAAACTAAGGACCCGATCCTTTAGGGGGAGTGCAACCCCGTCCAGGACAGGGCAAACATCACCTCGCCGGACAGATGAACCACCCGCTAACAGTACCTCTGTCTTGTCTGGACTGAGTCTCAGTTTGTTATGGATTTCATCCCATTTGCTACATAAGCTTAGATTGAGCAGGATTGCCCATGTAACTAATTTATGGAGAGATAGAAGCAGAAGAGTGTTTAGGTGGGGAAAGGCACTGAAGAAGTAAGAGAAACAGGAAAGGGTAATGTTTAAGATGATCAAACAGAGGTGGATATTAACACAATCTAAGATAGTTTTCCCCAAGAGAAATTTGAAATAATTGAATATCTGGCAATTATTTTATGCAGGAACTTTCTGAGATTGCACAGAAAGAGTGCTGAACCTCTTTCATCCCAAAAGCCAAATTCCATTTCAGAGAAATTCTTGGGGTGGGTGGGGCTCATCTCAATGGTAGGCGGGGTAAAAGGGGTGGGGTCAGTGCTACAATAAATATCGGCATACTGAAGCTCAAAGATCTTGCTGCCAGTAACTAAGCCTTAGGGAAAGGCATTTGAACCTGCCCAAAAACTAGAAAACCACCACACCATCATTGGTCAGGGGAAAGGGGTTTCAGTACCCCGTCATACAGATTGCCAGATAAATGTCATAATCCAATTTGGTGGCAATTCAACCAATTTTTTGAGCCACAAAGGACATGACAGGAAAGCACAGCAAGTTGCATCTATATTGAAATGAACTCCTGGTTTGAATTTCAGATCTTTTCTAATGTAAACCCCTCCACCACAAAACCTGCTACCAACACACACACACACACACACACAGGCAGAGGCAACTGGGGAGAGGCAACGAGTGGGGTACCACAGGGCTCAGTCCTGGGCCCAGTGCTCTTCAACATTTTTATTAATGATTTGGACGAGGAGGTGCAGGGAACGCTTATCAAATTTGCAGATGACATAAAATTGGGTGGGATAGCAAATACCCTGGAAGACAGAAACAAACTTCAAAGTGATCTTGATAGGCTGGAGTGCTGGGCTGAAAACAACAGGATGAAATTTAATAGGGATAAATGCCAAGTTCTACATTTAGGGAATAGAAACCAAATGCACAGTTACAAGATGGGGGATACTTGGCTCAGCAATACTACAAACGAGAAAGATCTTGGAATTGTTGTAGATCACAAGCTGAATATGAGCCAACAGTGCGATTTGGCTGCAAGAAAGGCAAATGCTATTTTGGGCTGCATTAATAGAAGTATAGCTTCCAAATCACGTGAGGTACTGGTTCCTCTCTATTCGGCCCTGGTTAGGCCTCATCTAGAGTATTGCGTCCAGTTCTGGACTCCACAATTCAAGAAGGACGCAGACAAGCTGGAGCGTGTTCAGAGGAGGGAAACCCGGATGATCAGGGGTCTGGAAACAAAGCCCTATGAAGAGAGACTGAAAGAACTGGGCATGTTTAGCCTGGAGAAGATAAGATTGAGGGGAGACATGATAGCACTCTTCAAATACTTAAAAGGTTGTCACTCAGAGGAGGGCCAGGATCTCTTCTCGATCCTCCCAGAGTGCAGTACACGGAATAATAGGCTCAAGCTAAAGTAAGCCAGATTCCAGCTGGACATCAGGAAAAATGTCCTGACTGTTAGAGCAGTACGACAATGGAATCAGTTACCTAGGGAGGTTGTGGGCTCTCCCACACTAGAGGCCTTCAAGAGGCAGCTGGACAACCATCTGTCAGGGATGCTTTAGGGTGGATTCCTGCATTGAGCAGGGGGTTGGTCTCGATGGCCTTGTAGGCCCCTTCCAACTCTGCTATTCTGTGATTCTATATATATATATATATATATATATATATATATATATATACACACAGAGAGAGAGAGAGAGAGAAGGAAGACATACATGTGACTTCCTTGCATGGTCACAAAGCAGCTGCATATCCACGCATTCAAACAGAAGCCCTGTGTCCCGGACGTACTGCGTACTGAAATAGTCAGGAAACCGTTAAGCTGTGGTCTAAGGCCGGGGAAGCCAAGCAGAAACTGGCTGAGGAAGAGACAGTGTGGTGGGCGCTGTTGGTTTTAAACATGTGTCGATGTGCAGAGATAGCAGGGCGCTGCTCCCAAGCTGATTCCCTTCAACCACCTCTTCCCTTCTGCAGCTGTTTGGGAGTGGAGCCGTTGTGGCAACCTGGCCTATTTTTGACTCCGACAGGAGGAGCTGTGAAGATTAACAGTCGCAGAGGTGATGGCTGATTAACATTCTTGACAGCCTGCGGTAAGGGTTATGTCCACCCACCCACAGAAATGGTTTGAAGAACATAGAATCATAGAATAGCGGAGTTGGAAGGGGCCTACAAGGCCATCGAGTCCAACCCCCTGCTCAATGCACGAATCCACCCTAAAGCATCCCTGACAGATGGTTGTCCAGCTGCCTCTTGAAGGCCTCTAGGGTGGGAGAGCCCACAACCCCCCTAGGTAACTGATTCCACCGTCGCACTGCTCTAACAGTCAGGAAGTTTTTCCTGATGTCCAACCGGAATCTGGCTTCCTTTAACTTGAGCCCGTTATTCCGTGTCCTGCACTCTTGGAGGATCGAGAAGAGATCCTGACCCTCCTCTGTGTGACAACCTTTTAAGTATTTGAAGAGTGCTCTCATGTCTCCCCTCCATCTTCTCTTCTCCAGGCTAAACATGCCCAGTTCTTTCAGTCTCTCTTCATAGGGCTTTGTTTCCAGACCCCTGATCATCCTGGTTGCCCTCCTCTGAACACGCTCCAGCTTGTCTGCGTCCTTCTTGAATTGTGGAGCCCAGAACTGGATGCAATACTCTAGATGAGGCCTAACCAGATTAAGGACCCTGACTTTGGGACGATATTAAGAACGTAAGACCACATTTGTTACACTGCAAATAGTTGTTTGTTTTTTTCAAAAGTAGAAAGTAGAGAAATCCGGCAAGCATCCTTCCCAGATGCTGTTTAATACAATGGAGCTCTTGGACAGAGATAACGGAAGGAGCACCATGGAGGTTTAAAGGCTGGAAGACGAGTGCACAAAGCAATCACATCCACCCCCATACGCTCATATGAATTTATGCACATATACATAATATACATTTACATATATTACAGATATGACTTTATTCATGAACACCCCGGTGCAGGTACGTATGTATGGATATGAACATTTGAAGCATCCCTGTAGAGTCAAACTGTTGGATCCATAGAACCAGCATGGTCTGCTCAACTTGGCAACAGGTCTCCAAGGTCTCGGGTATGGCTTCTTCCCAGACCTGCTACTTGTATGACCAAATTATACAAGATGTTTGTCACATAGTTTTGTACCGCACTGTACTGGTGGTTGTTTTTAAAGAAATATGAGGCCGGCCCTACCATTAAGCAGAGTGAGGCAGTTGCGTCAGGTTTTGAGTGTCATGAAAGGGCAGCAAATTGTTAGCTATTTTTATTTACTTATTGCATTTATATCCTGCCTGTTTTCCTCACAGGAACCCAAGGCGACACACATAATCACCCTCCTCTCCATTTTATCTTCACAACAACAACCACCCTGTGAGGTGGGTTGGGCTGAGAGTCTGTGACTAGCCCAAAGTCACCAGTGGGTTTCCATGGCTGAGTGGGGACTAGAACCCGGGTCTCCTGACTCCCAGTCCCAGTACTGTAAGCACCACACCACATGGCTGTTGTTGTTGTCATTTCACTGCTAGGGGTATGATGAGACACTTGTGGGATATTCTGCCAAAATAACTTGGCTGGCCATGGGTTCTATGCATCTTGACTTTGGGTACCATTAGCTGCTCTACCTCAGCCAGCAAAATGGTGGTGTGTGGATTCTGAGTAAGTTAAGCCTCCCCCAATGTCACAGTCCCAATCTCCCTCAGCCCCCACCCCCATTCCATTCTAGCTGTCTCATTTTTTAAAAAAACTTTTTATGTGGGTCAGTGGTAGAGCACCAGCGTTGGATGCAGGTTCATTCCAAATAGGACTGGAAAAACTCCTGTCTGAAATCCTGGAGAGTCAGGGCTGCCAGTCAACAATACTGAGCTAGGTGGACCCCGGGGTCTAACTTGGTATACGGCAGCTTCTGATGTTCCAAACTACACAACAAACACCTTGTCTCACCTGGCCCATGAGTATCTGTCATCTTCTGCAGGCCAAGTGTATGTTCCCAACTCCATAATGGTGTGTGGCCACTTGGTCAACAAGAAATGCTATTGCCCAGTGTCCCTCCAGTGAAGTTTCATCCTTCCTGTCACTTGGCCACGTGCTGAACCTGATTAAGGTTGTGCAGGGAGAGTTGTGCAGGCCTCTCTGAAGGTCCTCAGATGTTGAAAACCACGAAACATGACATTTGCTACAACGGCTCACATATGTGTTCTTCAATGCCTTATGTTCCTTTTAGCTTTCTACTACTGATTATATTAGTGGTTGTAGTTTTTAAATTACCATTATTTACCCAAAGGTAGGCTTATGTCACATTTACTGTATTTACCCCCCACCCCATCCCACCCCAAACATATGCCATAAAGGAATTTCTGAGCATATGCCAAGTGCTTTCACCACTGAGTAAACACAAGCAGTCACCAGATACCTAGAATTAGAATGAGGGGCATCCTGGGTCAGATGGTGTGATGGGCTGAGCCCTGGCGCCTCTTGTTTTGTTTCCATGTTAGTCCAAGCGCAGGTAGCCACGAAGACCACTTTCCCCTCAAATATGTTTTAGAAGCCTTCCTGCGCTCTCCATAATCAGTAATACATTTAGTCAACATTTTTCCCCAAGCACGTGCTGCCCCCTTGTGGCAGACTTAGTGATCTGACCTTTGCTCTACCGTTTTAAGAGCCTTCACTTTTTTTTTATCATGCCATCGCTTCGTTTCATTCATGGAATAAGCCATTCAGGAGAAAAAGCCAGAACAGCTGCACGATGCCTTTGGCTTGTTAGTCCTGGCACCCATCCAACTGGAAGCACCCCACATTTCGTACTGTGAAGTCAGCCAATGCTCAACATTACCAAGGTGTAAAACAAAGGAAGATCTAGTTTGGACGGCAACTACTGGAGTGGACAGATATGGATCAAATTCTCCAAAATATGATGCCCACTTATTCATATAGCCCAAATGGAACCCAGACTGCAGCATTATGGGAATATCCAACCTGGCAAGGGGAGGACAGGCTGCAGGAAGTGAAGGAAGGAGAATGTTAAAAGAGGAGGGCAGTTGAGAGACCCTTAAGGAAGAGGGAAGATAAGAAAAAGCTGAAAGAAAACTGCTTAAGACAGTTTAAGCTCCATCACACAGGGGAAACAGGCTCCCTACCGTCACTTCTCTGCCCGTGTTTCCCTTCCTCAGTTACTTCCTCTTTCAAAAGAGGAAGTACAGAACAAGCACGAGGCCCATTGAGTCCGCTGTTCTAATGGCTCTGCTTCTCCTGCACACAGCAGGAGAGAGCAGCAATTCCGAGTTTAAAAATACATCAGACTTAACCAGGGGGTTTTTTGTCACGAAAGGAAGGGCAGAAGGCATGCAGGAGGCAGACGATGTCATGTGAGGGACCTGAGCAAACTCCGTGAGTGCCCAGCAATGAGCATGCAATAAAACGCTCGTTGAATGGAGCTTTTTAAGGCTGAGAAGCAGCAGCAGAATCCACAGGAAAGAGGATTTCAACAGTCATGGACGATACCAGGACCAAGGCCATTTCTACACCTGCCTTTCCGCCCGGGAACATCCCAGTGTGTCCAAATGACACACAGTGGATCCTGGGAGCAGGCAAAGAACAATCATGGAAGACAGGTGAGGTGCCGGACGACTAGAGGAGGGCTAACGTTGTCCCTATCTTCAAAAGCAAAAAGGAAGAACCTGGGAACTACAGACCAGTCAGTCTGACATCCATCCCTGGGAAAATTCTGGAGCAGATTATAAAGAAGTCAATCTGTAAACACCTTGAAATCAATGCGGTGATCACTAGAAGCCAACATGGATTTGTCAGGAACAAGTCCTGTCAGATTAATTTGATCTCATCTTTTGATAAGGTAACCTCCCTTGTGGACCGTGGGAATGCTATGGATGTCATATATCTTGACTTCAGCAAAGCTTTTGACAAAGTGCCCCATGATATTCTGATTAACAAACTAGCTAAAAGTGGGCTAGATGGAACAACTATTAGGTGGATTCACAATTGGCTACAGAATCGGACTCAAAGAGGACTTATCAATGGAACCTTTTCAAACTGGGGAGAGGCAACGAGTGGGGTGTCGCAGGGCTCAGTCCTGGGCCCAGTGCTCTTCAACATTTTTATTAATGATTTGGACGAGGAGGTGCAAATTTGCAGATGACACAAAATTGGGTGGGATAGCTAATACCCTGGAAGACAGAAACAAACTTCAAAGTGATCTTGATAGGCTGGAGTGCTGGGTTGAAAACAGCAGGATGAAATTTAATAGGGATAAATGTCAAGTTCTACTTTTAGGAAATAGAAACCAAATGCACAGTTACAAGATGGGGGATACTTGGTTCAGCAATACTACAAACGAGAAGGATCTTGGAGGTGATCTTGATGGTGGGGTGCTAACTTAGCTTTTAATACTATCTTTCTTCTTTTCCATGAGAAGGATTTTGGAATTGTTGTAGATAACAAGCTGAATATGAGCCAACAGTGCGATGTGGCTGCAAGAAAGGCAAATGCTATTTGGGGATGCATTAATAGAAGTATAACTTCCAAATCACGTGAGGTACTGGTTCCTCTCTATTCGGCCCTGGTTAGGCCTCATCTAGAGTATTGCGTCCAGTTCTGGGCTCCACAATTCAAGAAGGATGCAGACAAGCTGGAGCGTGTTCAGAGGAGGGCAACCAGGATGATCAGGAGTCTGGAAACAAAGCCCTATGAAGAGAGACTGAAAGAACTGGGCATGTTTAGCCTGGAGAAGAGAAGATTGAGGGGAGACATGATAGCACTCTTCAAATTCTTAAAAGGTTGTCACACAGAGGAGGGCCAGGATCTTTTCTCGATCCTCCCAGAGTGCAGGACACGGAATAACGGGCTCAAGTTAAAAGAAGCCAGATTCCATCTGGACATCAGGAAAAACTTCCTGACTGTTAGAGCAGTACGACAATGGAATCAGTTGCCTGGTGAGGTTGTGGCCTCTCCCACATTAGAGGTCTTCAAGAGGCAGCTGGACAACCATCTGTCAGGGATGCTTTAGGGTGGATTCGTGCATTGAGCAGGGGGTTGGACTTGTTGGCCTTGTAGGCCCCTTCCAACTCTGCTATGCTATGATTCTATGATCCCTCCATTTTCCTGGGATAATCCTTAGGTGTAGAAAGGGCCTCAATCTCAGTGAAGATGTGTGAACATAACATAAGATCATGCTGGATCTAGTCCAGCATTCTGCTCACATGGTAACCTCATATTGAGGCAGTAGCTAAATCCTGTCATTTTTTCCTGTATAATATTGCCGGGATTCAATCATTTTTGTCTGTCTCTTCTGCCAAGACTCTTGTTCATGCATTGGTTATTTCACGGTTGGACTACTGCAACCTTCTTCTCTCTGGCCTTCCTTCTTCTCACATCAGTCCGTTGGTTTCTGTTCACCACTCTGCTGCTAAGATCATCTTCTGGCTCGCCGCTCTGACCGTGTAACTCCGCTTCTGAAATCTCTTCATTGGCTTCCAATTCACTTCAGAATCCAATATAAACTTCTCCTGTTGACCTACAAAGCTTTTCACTGTCTAGCTCTTTCCTATCTCTCCTCTCTCATCTCACACTATTGCCCCGCTCGTGCTCTTCGCTCCTCTGATGCCATGTTTCTCGCCTGCCCAAGAGTCTCTACTTCCCTTGCTCGGCTTCGTCCATTTTATTCTGCTGCCCCTTATGCCTGGAACGCTCTTCCAGAACATTTGAGAACTACAAGTTCAACTGCAGCTTTTAAAGCTCAACTAAAAACTTTTCTTTTTCCTAAAGCTTTTAAAACTTGATTTTGTTCTGACTTTATACTGTTAGTTTTACCCTACCCAGTGCCTGTTTACCCTACCCTGTGCCTGTTTGCATTCTCTTCCCCTCCTTATTGTTTTATTATGATTTTATTAGAATGTAAGCCTATGCGGCAGGGTCTTGCTATTTACTGTTTTACTCTGTACAGCACCATGTACATTGATGGTGCTATATAAATAATAATAATAATAATAATAATAATAATAATAATAATAATGGTGGCCAACCAGTTGATGACCAGGAACTCACAAGCAAGACATGAGTGCAACAGCACCCTCTCACCCACCACTTAGGTTACATAGGTATACTGCCTCTGAAATTGGAGGTAGCAGACACATAGCCATCAGGACTAGTAGCCATTGTTAGCCTTCTCCCCCTGGAATTTATCCAACCGTCTTTTAAAGCCATCCAAATTGGTGTCCATCACTACATCTTGTGGTAGTGAGTTCCATAGTTTAACTATGTGCTGTGTAGAGAAGTACTTCCTTTTATCTGTCCTGAATGTTCCACCAATCAGCTTCATGGCAAAATCCTATTTGGTTCTATTATTATGAGAGAGGGAGAAAAATGTCTCCCTATCAACCTTCTCTACACCATGCATCATTTTGTATACCTCTATCATGTCTCCCCTTAGCCTCCTTTTTCCAAGTTAAGCAATCCCAGCTGTTGTAACCTTCCCTCATACTGCTGGTTCAAGTTGCTTGAAGTTTCAGTTCTGCAGCCTCCTCTTTCTTACAGACTCCAGGGGAAAGAGCACAAACATCTCAGAATGGGGGTGAGGGCAGAATCAAGGGGGTAGGGTACTTCCTATTTGGCTTGCTGGCAGGCCCAGCTGGCTCTAGGCTTGAGGGGGGACTGAAGCAAAGGGCCTTGCTAGACCTACCTGTTAATCCGGTGGGGAGTAGGGGCGAGTCCGCGCTGCAGCTAGCACGGGCCGTCGCCCCAGTCTACACGTGACACGCAACGGGGTAAGGGAAAGCCCCGTTGCGTCGGCCATTTAAAAAAAAACTTAAAGGGGCCAGGTGTGCAGGAGCACACCAACGATAAGGTGGGCCTTTTTTTAAAAAAAGGGTTCCCCGCTCCCCCTGCCCCCGATTCCCCCCAATGTCTGATGCCCCTCCCACCCATTCGCCTCCCCCGCCTCCCCACTTGCCATGTCCAATGCCCCCTCCGCCCCCCTGGCTGCGATCTCCCCACCCTGGCTCTGCTCTTCCCCCCTCATCTCTCCTGCTGGGTCCGCTCTTCCCCCCGGCCCCCATCTCTCCCCCCCGCGATTCCCCCCCAGCCCGATGGGCACAGCTTCTCCCGGCTACTTGCGAGTAAGCCGCGTAGCTGGGAAAAGCTGCGGAACCAGCTAGACCTTCTGCAGCCCCGGGCTCAGCCTGGGGCTGCGGGAATACCGGGCCACAAGCGGATCCAGTTATCCCAGGTCAAGGGAATGTTTAGCCTGGGCTGACCCCGGGATCCCCTGCGCGTCATCTGCATGCACAGGGGTGAGCCCGGGTTTCAGCCCGGGCTAAACCTTCGTCTAGCAACGGCCAAAGTCTCCTACATTGTCCCCCTGCCAATGAGGCTTATCTGGCTGCAGTGGCAGCACTCCATGCAGTGTTGGCCAGCCAGGCCTAGACATTCTGTAATTTTCCAGAATGCCCCAGAGTCATATTTGGTCAGGCACATTGTGGGAAAATTAAAGGGTGGTTAGATCCATCTACCAGGCACTGCTTGGCCAGAAAAATAAAAATAAAGGGAAGGCCTAGAGCCACCATCAGCAGTGGTCCTGCCAGGGCTCTGGGAGCTGTCTAAGGAGGCTGACTGCTGACCAGTCCTGCTTGCAAGCTTCTGCTGTTAATTCTTCATCATGTTCATCAGGCTGTTCCCTGCCCCGAGCCTCCCAGTTCAGCCAGGCCCTTCCCTTGAGCTACCAGGGGCCATTCTCTACTGGTCCTGAATGTCTGAACCTCAGGAGAACTGCCCCCCCCCCCCGCCAACTCTCGCTATGAGATATCTGGACTCAGGAGAGAACAGGAGGGAGAGGAGCTGGACTGAAGTCTCTCCTGTCCCCGACTCCTGTCCAAAAGAACTTGAGAAAGACATGGGAAAAATTGGTCAGTTCACCTCAAAATCTACTCCTGCCAACAGCAGCACTGCACTTGTAGAGTCCTACTGCAGTGTGCAAAGGCTCTCTACACACACACACACACACACACACACACACACACCCCGCACCTATTTTCAAAAAACCCTTTTTGCTGGGCCCCTGAATGGCCTACAAAATGAAGGGTCAACCAAGGCTCCAGGCTCCTGATATGGTCAATTGCCTGCAGTGCCTCTGACCCCACAGCGAGCAGCACAAGGCAGTGCATCACCTAAGGCAAGGTGGACCTGCTTCTTCCTCCCCCATTCACCCTTAATAATAATAATAAGGGTGCTGTTTTAGCAGCAGCAGCAGCAGCAGCACAAGCGATCTCAGTGCTGGACAAGACATCCTTCCTTAGCGCACAGCACAGCAGGTGAGGTGGTCATGGCGTCTGCCCTGCATCACGGCCGCTTTGCCATGATGGTGGTAAGTAAGGAAAGGAAAGGAACTTCTCGTGCAAGCACTGAGTCATTACTAACACTTGGAGCTTTCGTTGACGTTTTCTTGGCAGGCCTTATAGCGGGGTGGTTTGCCGTTGCCTTCCCCAACCATTATTACCTTTCCCCCAGCTAGCTGGGTACTCATTTTACCGACCTCGGGAGGATGGAAGGCTGAGTCAACCCAAGCCGGCTGGTGATAAACGCTGTTGAAAAGTTTAACAAACTCAAGCTTTTAAGCAGTATTTGCTGGCTTTGTGGGGAAGCAGCCAGTGGCTGCACAGGCCCTTTTCAGGGACACCACTCCCAGTGCTTTAAGATCCTTGCACTATTTCTGGCTTTTATTTTATTGCTATAGTTTTATTCTGTCTTAAATATTTTTATGTTTTATATTATTATTATTAGAAATTATTACTAGGAATAATGATAAATAATAATAATAATAATAATAATAATAATAATAATAATTTATTTTCATATTTTACATTTTTAAGTTTTAATTTGTAAAGTGCCCAGAGAGCTTTGGTTATTGAGCAGTGTAGGAAAGGCAATAAATAAATGAAAAGATTAATAGCTCTAAAAGGTCTCCACCCAGAAGCACCCCAACACTAGCTTAAATAGGCATTTCTTTCCCCAGAGAATTCAGGGAACTATAGTTCCTTGAGGGTAGGATGGAAATCTCCAATGGATAACTATCAGCTCCTTCACTAAACTCCAGTTCCCAGGGTTCTTTGGTGAAAGCTATGAGAGTTAAATAGGCATGTGTCTCATATGACCTGATCATGTTGTGCAGCAAAATGGCTGGGGGTGCCTTACATAGGGGTAAGGTGACCATATGGAAAGGAGGACAGGGCTCCTGTATCTTTAACAGTGGTACTGAAAAGGGAATTTCAGCAGGTGTCATTTGTATGCATGCAGCACCTGGTGAAATTCCCTCTCCATCACAGCAGTTAAAGCTGCAGGTGCCTTGCTCTCTTTTGTATCTGGTCACTCTTGTATAGCTCCTGCAGCTTTAACTGTGGTGATGAAGAGGGAATTCCACCAATTTCTCCATATATACAAATGACCCCTGCTGAAATTCCCTTTTCTATGCAACTGTTAAAGATACAGGAGCCCTGTCCTCCTTTTCATGTGGTCACCCTACCACTGAGCATTTACAGTCTGTCCGAGGCCATACAATATGGTGACCATATGAAAAGGAGGACAGGGCTCCTGTATCTTTAACAGTTGCATAGAAAAGGGAATTTCGGCAGGTGTCATTTGTATATATGGGGAACCTGGTGAAATTCCATCTTCATCACAACAGTTAAAGCTGCAGGTCATAGATCATAGAATAACAGAGTTGGAAGGGGCCTACAAGGCCATCGAGTCCAACCCCCTGCTCAGTGCAGGAATCCACCCTAAAGCCTTGCTCATCACAACAGTTAAAGCTGCAGGTGCCTTGCCCTCTTTTGTATCGGGTCACTCTCGTATAGCCCCTGCAGCTTTAATTGTTGTGATGAAGAAGGTATTTCACTAGGTGTTGCATGCCTACAATTGACACCTGCTGAACTTCCCTTTTCTATGCAACTGTTAAAGATACAGGAGCCCTGTCCTCCTTTTCATAGGGTCACCCTACATAGGGGCCAGCCCCAGGATGAAACGTGCTGGCATGGAGCAAAATATGCCAACAGGGGCAGCCTTTGCTAGCAGACTCTGCTCTAGTTTCTCATGCAATCTAGTGCAGTGGGGTGGGGTGGGGTGGGGTGAAGAGGGGAGGGGGTTGCATCACTGCATGCATCACTGTCTGGGATTGTTGGTTTGGTGTTTCATTCATTATATGCAGATAGCACCAATAACACTGCTGTAAGCAGTGCTGGCTTGTTCGCTCCATTTCACAGGAGGTAAACCAAGGCAGAGGCAAAACCAGGGGATGTTACTTGTCTAGGTCACCTAGCGATCGAAGGGCAAAGCAGAGAAGAAAGCAAAATGGAGGGCCTGAGTCGTGCCATTCACTAAATCCCTGCTTTCTCCCCCTCTGCCCTGCTGCAGAAATCCCTCCACATGAGCTGGAAGGCTGTGCTGTGGGATGGTTTGAATTAACCATCCGCAGGAGGGACATCTAATCCAATATTGCAGTGATTCATTGCAGCTTGTGTTCCTTGGGCTGGGCTTCCGTGGAAGCCACAGATCTGTGCAAACAAGGTCCGTGGGGAGTGGCCCAGCACAGCCCATCCTCAGCACACCGCAGCACAAGAGAGTGCGGACTTGTTCTGAGAAGCTTTTGTTGCTTGGATGCCTGGATCTGAAGATATGTTCATAAAGGAGAGTGTGTGTTTTTGCCTGAGGAAGCAGGCAGGGATGAAAATGGATGGCTGCACTCGGGTACCAAATACCATCACACCAAAGTTGTTGTTGTTGTTTTGCAGGGCAGGGGAGGCGTGTCTTCTCAGTCAGAACGGAGGTGAGGGCAAGGCTTAATTTCTAAAATAGAGAAGTACTGTGGTTCAAGCCTATATAAGAGCAGCCCCTATGTGTCCTGGAAGGCTCTCAGAGAGCACCAAATAGCAGCAGACAGGCCTGGTATTAGCACCGTGGCCAGCACAATCATGTTGAAGTCTATCACTGCTCACTGCTCTTAAAAATAACACACACACCCAACTTTATAGTCAAGCATGTACATGGTTATAACTGCTAATTGGATTGTTTTTGGCTGTAAAAATATCTATGGTCCTTTTCTACAACAAACGAGTGCTGGTAGCTTACTGTGATGGCCAGAGTATTTTTTTTTTTATAAAGAAGGGAAGGAGAAAAGAAAAAGGCTTGTTTTCGCTGCTGGTAAGTCTCTCCCTAGTCCCATCTCCCAATATGTGAAATTTCCCCCCCCACACCTTCCTGAAAACGACAGAATGCCTTCCCTGCTTTTGCATTGCACCTCACCCAGTCTATGAAGGAAAAGTTCTAAAATGACATTTTGGCTCAGCTCCAGGCAAATGCTTCTTTTACAATTGCACTTGCCATCTGCATTTTTTTAAAACAATAATTTGTATTTAAAAATCTGCTGCCGGCGGAAGTAGGGGCATGTTGTTAGCTTTTTTATTGCAATTTTTTAAAAAAGCATGAATCATATTCACTGCATCTTTAACAGCAGGGTACCTCAACTCCCAGTACCTTCATTGCAGGGATGGGCCCATGCATTCTTCTGCTCTGGCGACCTGTTCATCGACCTGGCTGGCCCTCCCTCAATCTTTAAGCCCTTGAGGCCTTGCCCACACCCATCCTGTTTTTGGTGAGATGGTCTACATTCAACCAGAAGCAGCTTCTATTCAGCAACCACAAATAGCAAAGGCGCATGTAAAACGCGCTTGCGGATGGCCCCAAGTTCTAGATTTTCATGGAGCTCTGGGGTGTTCCCGGATTCTTGGCTGCTCTTTGAGCTTGACTCATGGTTTCTCTTCTGGTTCTGACTTGTTATTTGGTCCTGCTTCCTGGATAGGTCTTTCATCCCACCTCCTGGTTTGTCCTCTAGTTCTGACATGCTTGCTTCTAGTGAGGTGTGAGAAATTCATTCAGTTTGGGGTTGTTGTTTTTATCAGGATTTACCCATTTCGCACCTTCGGGACTTGGAATCTGCCAAGTTTATACATTTACGAGTTCACAATATGGTCTGTGGACCAAAATGAAAAAAAGAAGTGTTGTACAGCATGTGTACATTTGAAAAATGTGCATGAAAAAATGTGTACATTTGAAAATCACACAGAAATACACTTTAATCAATGGGAGAACAATGCGTACATCTTAAAGTTGGCGGAATTGTTGCATACATTTGGAAAAACAAACATGAAAATATGCACTAATCTTCATGTGGAAGGGGGAAAAAGCAAAGTTTATAATCTGATACGGATTCGAGTCAGAATGAACTTTGAGATGGAAATCGGAGAACTCTGGTGAGCTCGTTTTTTCCCAGTCTGCATATCCCTGCTTGCTTCCTGTTTTGCCCTTTGGTTCTGGATTATGTTTTGGTCCGCTGGTGGCCATGTGCCCTCTTTTACAGTCTTCTGTTTGAAGGGCTACCAGAGGACAGACCTCTATTTAGACCAATTCTAGTTTAAAGATAAAGAACCATAAGAACTGTTGCCCACCTGGACAGCAGACAAAACAAGGCACACAGGACATGTGCTTGTGGTCTTCCACACTATGGTGAGATGGACCATATCTCTATTTCAGTTATAGGAATTATTTCCAAGGTTGCATCTATACAAATGGATTAGTGCATGCAAATTTTTGCCCCTCTGTTTTGGTGATGCATTTCCTCTTTTTCTGGTGATTCAGTAGCTGTGGTGATTTGGAACCCGTAGCTACAGGTTCCTGGCCACTTGCTCTCTCTGGACTGCTGCCCATGGTCCAGCTTTGGCATTTTGGGCTCCCGTCTACCACATTGCGGGTAAAAGGAGGGCTCACTTTACTTCCTTTTGAGGTTGCTTCCTTGCCCTAGCAGGTGAAACCTGCACAATATCGCTCTGTGCTGCTTGGAGGTCCTGAACAACACCTGCACCATCAAGTGCAGGCAATCCCCATAGAATCATAGAATCATTGAATAGCAGAGTTGGAAGGGGCCTACAAGGCCATCGAGTCCAACTCCCTGCTCAATGCTAGGGTGACCATATTTTGGAAACCAAAAAGGAGGACAACATGGTCGCCATGTTAAAATTATTTTTAAAAAATAATTTTAAAACCTCAAACTTTTAAAAAAATCCTAAAACTCAATGGATGGACGGATCTGTTTCAAACTTGGCATAGCTAAAGTCCTTGTTAAGAGCAATCATGGTGCCAAGTTTCATCTCTTTATCTTTAAAAATAACATATATTTTTTATAAAATCCTCAAATTTTATAAAAATCCTAAAAATCAATGGATGAACAGAACTGTTTCAAATTTGGTATGGCTAAAGCTCTACCTAAAAGCTATCATGGTGCCAACTTTCATCTCTTTATCTTTAAAAATGACAATTTTAAAAATAATAATTTTAAAACCTCAATTTTTAAAAAATTCTCTAAAAATCAATGGATGAACGGATCTGTTTCAAATTTGGTATGACTAAAGCCCTTCCTAAGAGCTACCATCGTGCCAAGTTTCATTACTTTATCTTAAAAAATGATGGAGTTATAAGCATTTTTGTTAATTCCCATTAGAGCTGCTCTTTGGGGAGAAATCCAGATTTCCCCTCCCCCTCCCAGATTTGTCATCAGAAACCTGGGCAAATCCGGGCAAATCCGGTCATATGGTCACCCTACAATGCAGGAATCCACCCTAAAGCATCCCTGACAGATGGTTGTCCAGCTGCCTCTTGAAGGCCTCTAGTGTGGGAGAGCCCACCACCTCCCTAGGTCACTGGTTCCATTGGAGTACTGCTCTAACAGTCAGGAAGTTTTTCCTGATGTCCAGCTAGAATCTGGCTTCCTTTAACTTGAGCCCGTTATTCCATGTCCTGCACTCATTGGCTTTCATCCGGGTCCCTAACATCTAAGGTGAGGAGGGTCTTCACAGTTATGGTACCCATTGGTGGCAAAGTCCTCTTTAATCACCCAGGCCTTGAACAATGTTTGCTCTTATATATATATATCAATCTTCTATAAAGAAATATGGGATATTGCTATAAATGATAAATTAACATGTAATATTAGTTTTAGAAGGGGAATAACAAAAAAAAAAAAGATTTTGAAGAGATATGGGAATTGTTCCTAGAACATGTATTGTCAAAAGGCGGAGGAAGAACACCTCCAGAAGACTCCATGCAATTTTGGAAAGTAGAATAAGATCCCGAGGGTGGGGGGCACTTATTAATGTGAGTTAGCTTAAGAAGTAGAATGTATTGCACTTTTCCTTTTCACTGCTGCGACTGTGTTTTTTTTTAAAAAAATCTTTCTTGCTGCTTTTAGTCATGTTTACCATTGTTTTATAAGCCGGCAGTTTTAAATTTTTAGCTTGCAAGCCCCCCTGGAAATGATAGAATGTATCATTTCTTTAAATAAAGACATACTCTCCCCCTTCCACAATGTGTTTTGGGGTGGAGGAAGGCAGGGGTGTCTCTTCTCCCCGAGGCTTTCCTGCCATGAAAGCTGTTTCCCTCTGCCCTGCCCTGCCCTGCCCTGCCCTCCTTCCCAGCTGAATGTGGCACCCTAAAAGACTCCACACAAAGAGAACCTACTTTACCAGATGGAGTTCCCAAGCCGGTGTCAACTTGCAAGAGCAGCTGAAACAAACCCATTGATTTACTCAAAAGGCACTGCTGGGCTGTAGCTGTTTATTAATAAACACATCCAGTGACAATTAAAGTGGAGCAGGTGTTTCTATGTCCCATCAGGCTCTCCCACCCACCCGGTATGTGAGTTGGATTAATCATGGAATTCAAGAAAGGAGTTGTGTTCCTAAAAGACATCTTTGCATGAGAGTACTAGTCCACAGGAGAACTCCTCTCTACCCTAGGGCAGGCTTGTCTTGTAGGAACAAGCTGTTCATAAAATCTTCATGTTTGGAATCGACTCTCACACACACCACCATGGCTCTCAGACCTAAGACGACCTGGTGGAGGGCAGAGTTTGAGACCAGGCAGTGGGTTGGGTATATTTGTCTCCAAATGTGTGGTGGAGCTGATTTTTCAAAGGATCTCAGTTTTCAAAAAACCATCGCACATTGTGCCAGCTGCTTTTGTTTTGATGAAGAGGAACATGTTCCACAGAAGAACATAAGAAGGTGCCTTTTACCGAGTCAGACCAGATCGTTTTCCATCTAGCCCAGTATTGTTGACGCAGACTAGCAGCTACGGCTGTCCAGGGTTTTCAGGCAAGAATTTTTCTAGCCCTATCTGGGATTGAAATGGGGACTTTCTACATACAAAGCAGGTGTTTTGTTAACTGAATTATGGCAGGACTCATTATTTTCCCCCACCACAAACTGAGCCCGGCTCCCCCCCCCCCACATTTGATAGATGTCAATCAATAAAATAGTAATTCCTGCCTCTCCCCCATATTTCAGGCTGTGTGTCTTCATTTTATTTTTTAAATGCACTGTATGTAAATTTATTCAATGCAACAGTTAACCCTCCTTTTTAAAAAGATTTTTTTTAAAAAATGTTGAGAAATTACCTTGGAGGGGAAGAAGGTAGTGAAAACACCAGTACTGGGCAATTAGTGCTGTGCACAGCCAGCTCCTGCAGCAACCCAGAAGAATGGACTCATCCTCTGTTTGATCCAGGGGAGAAATGTGTATGTCTGATCAAGATATGGAGACTCTGAGACTGGGTTCAGACAACACAATAACTAATGAGGGAGTGAGGGAGGAAGCAGCAGCCAGGCACCTCTCCACCGTGCCTGGGTCCAGCTCCAGCTAAGAGCCCCCTCCCTCCTGCTACCAACTGTCTCTGGAGAGGCCACCAGTGAGGGAGGAAGCAGCAGCCAGGCACCTCTCCACCGTGCCTGGGTCCAGCTCCAGCTGAGAGCCTCCTCCCTCCTGCTACCAACTGTCTCTGCAGAGGCCACCAGTGAGGGAGGAAGCAGCAGCCAGGCACCTCTCCACCGTGCCTGGGTCCAGCTCCAGCTGAGAGCCGCCTCCCTCCTGCTACCAACTGTCTCTGGAGAGGCCACCAGTGAGGGAGGAAGCAGCAGCCAGGCACCTCTCCACCGTGCCTGGGTCCAGCTCCAGCTGAGAGCCCCCTCCCTCCTGCTACCAACTGTCACTGCAGAGGCCACCAGTGAGGGAGAAAGCAGCAGCCAGGCACCTCTCCACCGTGCCTGGGTCCAGCTCCAGCTGAGAGCCCCCTCCCTCCTGCTACCAACTGTAACTGCTGAACTTTGCAACTAAGATTGTAGTGCCTGAATTTGCTTTCCTTTCCCCCCTCCTCCTCCTCCCTCCCAATCCCCTTTCCTTTTGTGTCATGTCTTTTAGATTGTAAGCCTGTGGGCAGGGACTGTCAAGAAATACTTTTGTAAGCCGCCATGAGAGCCTTTTTTGGCTGAATGGCGGCATAAAAATCCATAAATAAATAAAAATAAAATAAAAAAATAATGGTGGGTTAAATAGTCAATGGTTGGTTATTATGTCATCTGTTGGGACTTTTTCACACCATGGTTGATTATTTGGCCTAAATAACCAATGCTGTGCAGAGTTGATTATTTGAACAAGTGCTGGTTATCATGTCATGTATTGGGGACCATTGACTATTTTGTTGCACACAGTTGGTTATTTTTGGCAACCAAAGACTTCCCTGGCAAGAGTGACCAAAGCGCTGGCTGCCACTCTAGTCCAGCCAACAGAACTCGCAATGTGATATCAGCAGGAGGACTGAAAGGGGGAGAGAGGGCAGCGGATGTGTCAATCAAACACACCATTGGATTGATAATCAACTTGATGCGGGCCTTAATCCCCACCATGGTGATTTAGGGTGACCATATTTGGGAAACCAAAAAGGCGGACAACATGGTTGGCCCCCAAGGGGGCGTGTCCAGCACCAAGGGGGCGTGCCCACCCGAACATAGCCTTGGTCACATGTCTGATTTTACAGCACACATTTAAGACAAATCTGTTCTACATAGCAACTTAATGTTAAAATCACTGAAATAAAGAACAAGTGAGAGATTCAATGTATCTGAAATTAACTTCACTCAGTCCTACTTTTGTAGGTTTTGCTGTACTTTGAAGCTTTTGCTATGCTTTATGTGATACAGTCTCCCCTTCCCTCAAATATCTTTTCTGACTGTGTCTTCACTCATTGCAAGCTGCTGTTGTTGTTGACAGGGTTTGCTACTGGCTGGCCGGATGGCTGGCTTTTTTTAATTTCAATTTTTTAAAAAAGCTTGTGTATAATTGTCACAAGTTTCTCTACTCTAACATTAGGGTGGGTGTTGTGGCAGTTTACCTAAAGATTGGAGATCCCCTTAATGCCAAGGGCTGAAACTGCTCAATATGCAAAACCCCAAAGAGGAGGTTTGACAACCTGAGTTTGAAGGATATGGCTCCAGCAGTTTTGAAACACAATAATTTTAAAACTTTGAACTTTTAAAAAAATCCTTAAAAAAAATGGATGAACAGATCTGATTCAAACCTGGCATGGCTAAATCTCTCCTTAAGAGCTATCATGGTGCCAACTTTCAGCCCTTTATCTTTTAAAAATGTCATTTTAAAAAAATAATTTTAAAATCTCAAACTTTTTTAAAAAAATCCTAAAACTCAATGGATGGACAGATCTGTTTCAAACTTGGCATAGCTTGTTAAGAGCAATCATGGTGCCAAGTTTCATCTCTTTATCTTTAAAAATATTTGGAGATGAAACTTGGCACCATGATTGCTCTTAACAAGCTATGCCAAGTTTGAAACAGATCTGTCCATCCATTGAGTTTTAGGATTTTTTAAAAAAAGTTTGAGATTTTAAAATTAAAAACATTTTTTTTTAATCCTCAAATTTTAAAAAATTCCTAATAATCAATGGATGAACAGATCTGTTTCAAATTTGGTATGGCTAAAGCTCTACCTAAAATGGCTTATTTAACCCATTATGGGTTATTGTGTCATCTGTCAGGAGTTTCTTAACCCACAATGGCTTATTTGGCCAAAATAACCCACTCTGATAACCCACAGTCTGCAGAGTGGGCTATTTTACCCATCATGAGTTATGGTGTGGTGTGGTGGTCACAGTGGATTATTTTGGTTGCCTACAGAGTCGCTTGGCAAGAGCAGTCAAAACTGCTGTTGCCACTCACCTCCAGCTGGCAGATCTCTTGTTTCCATGATCTGCCTAGCAACTGATTGCGCTCACAGCCCAACCCCACCCTAACCCTTCCCTTGCAACCTCCCCAAAAGTCAAATACCATCTCGGACAGGTGGTGGCAGCTGCACAGAGTCATCATTTTGCCTTGTGTGTATCTTGCCGGCGGATGCCATGTATGACGTTTTCTCCCGTTCCTGCTAACTTCTTTGGAGTGATAGATCCCTTTCAGCGAAAAGGTGCTGTCGCTCATGTAGCTTTGTAAGTGCCCAGAGTTTTCAATGGGCCTCCCCTGCTAGTGGAGGATATGTATGAAGTTTGGCCCTGATCCTGCAAATTTCCGAGGGTTTATCTGCACCAAACCCTTTTTGGTGCACCCAGGGTTTTCGCTCTGTGTGTAATCATGCAGGGTTTTGATGGTGCGTTGGGTGCCTCCTGAGTAGGGGAGGCTGTATATGAAGTTTGGTCCCATTCCTGCATACTTCCAGGTTAGAGCCACCACCCTCTTGCCAGGGTGATGCTGGAAGTGCTGAATTAAGTTCTCCTTTCTCATTGGGATAGTAAGGAAGGTTAAAACAGGCTGCTGCATGTTATCAATAGGTGAAACAGCACCACTGATGGGGCAGGAGGACTGCAGCAGGGCAGGGGGCAGGGGGGGATGGCTCAGATTATGCACAGCAGCTTAATAAGATACACACAGTAGTTTAATAAACTACACATAGTAGTTTATTTGTCTGATCATGTGGGGGATAACAGTAGCTTATTTTCAGAATAATCTACTGTGGGCTCATTTACACCAAGCAGGATATTCCACTATGAAAGCGGTATGGAAGTGGTATATAAAAGGCAGGAGCCACACTACTGCTTTATAGTGGTACTAAAGTGCACTGACAACTGGTGGGGCCCATGACACATCTTCAACAAGCAGGATATAGCACTATGAAAGTAGTATGAAAGCAGTATATGGTATGTCTCATGGGTCCCAACAGTTGTCAGTGCACTTCAATATCACTACAAAGCAGTAGTGTGGCTCCTGCCTTTTATATACTGCTTTCATACCGCGTTCATAGTGGAATATCCTGCTTGGTGTAGATGAGCCCTTTGAGTAGATTATTAATCCATCATGGCTTAAAGTGATGTCCAAACGCAGCCTCTGTTTGTTTAGTGCAAACCACTAAAACTGTATTTGTATGGGCACATCCAAAGAGGCCTGTGGAAAGCGCTGCCAGCCTCATCCTGAGCAAAATATAAGAACATGGCTTGGGACCACAATACCTGATGGAACGCCTCTCCCGACGTGAATATACCTGGTCACTAAGTTCAACATCTAAGGTACTCCTCCAGGTACCTACTCCGAGAGAGGCTCGGAGTGTGGCAATGAGGGACAGGGCCTTTTTGGTGGTGGCCCCCAGACTACAAAACGATCTCCCTGACGCGGCTCGCTTGGCGCCAACGCTGCTATCTTTCCGGAGAGGACTTTCCTCTTTGCCCAGGCATATGGCGGCACATCATAATCACCCACATGTTTCGTTTTTTAACGGTTTTTAATGCTTTATGTGTGTATGTTCTGTGTTTTAGAATTTTAAATTTTGTATACTCGTTTTTATCTTAATTTTAGAATTGCTGTAAACCGCCCAGAGAGCCCTGGCTATGGGGGTGGTATATAAGTGTAATAAATAAATAAATAAATAAATAAATAAATAAATAAGACGACAAGTGCTAAACATGTAGTATTATTGGTGGTAGTTTTAATATTGCATTGTTTTGAATTTATTTTATTTTTACATGTCAGACTGGATGCCCTCAACTGAGCAGGAAAGGCAAATGTTACAGAGTGCTGGGATGCAAGGCGACAGGCTACACTGCAGAAATTTTAAATAATATTTATATGTGTATCTGATAGCCCTTCCTTGCGGGTAAAAAATACATGTTTATAGAGTTGTTTGGGCTTTGTTTCACTCCTGGGCCAGATTTACACCAAGCAGGATATAACACTTTGAAAGCCATTTGAAAACGGTATATAGAATGCGTCATGGGCTCCAACAGTTGTCAGTACTGCTATAAACCATTACATAAACTGTAGTGTAGATCCTGCCCTGATGTCCCAAAGCAGGTCATAGGGTGACTATATGAAAAGGAGGACAGGGCACCTGTATCTTTAACAGTTGCATAGAAAAGGGAATTTCAGCAGGTATCATTTGTATATATGGAGAACCTGGTGAAATTTCCTCTTCATCACAACAGTTAAAGTGCAGGAGTAGGGTGACCATATGAAAAGGAGGACAGGGCTCCTATATCTTTAACAGCTGTATGGAAAAGGAAATTGTCATTTGTATATATGGGGAACCTGGGGAAATTCCCTCTTCATCACCACAGTTAAAGCTGCAAGTGCCCTGCCCTCTTTTAAATCTGGTCACTCTAGTATAGCTCCTGCAGCTTTAACTGTGATGATGAAGAGGGAATTTCACCAGGTTCTCCATATATACAAATAACCCCTGCTGAAAATCCCTTTTCAATACAACTGTTAAAGATACAGGAGCCCTGTCCTCCTTTCCATATGGTCACATTGAGACAATTTCATAGCCCAAGTCCCATAAAACTTCAACACAGTCCTGTGCATGTTGAGTTGGAGTTAGCTTGCTTTGCTCCCGAGAGTCATAAGAACATAATGTTTCATCCCACGTACTTGCTTCCCTCGGATTATCCCGGTAGCGCTAAGCTTTCGCAGTTGTTGTTTTTGCTACCAGGCAACAGCGATCCTTTGCATTTCAGGAAGTGAGTTTAAGGGGGGAAATGTAAAAAACCATTAAAAAATCAATGGATGACCCAATTCAATTCAAATTTGGTATGCTTAAAGCTCTCCCTAATATCTATTACTGTGCCAATTTTGGTGTCTTTACAGCTTACGCAGATGTAAGCATTTCTTTAACATCCTGCTCCTGCGCCCCAGCGGCAACTCGGAAGATACGCTCAAAAAGTAGTGGCTAAATAAGTCTTTTGGCTTTATAGCACAATTAAGACAGGATGCATGGGAGTACTTCACAGTCAAAGCAGATTATAAGGTGGAAAACTTCAGAGTCCTTTGCATGCAATTCGCAGTGATTGCACAGTATAACGCTGGTGTGATAAAGCTCATAGGAAGCTGCCTTATGCTGTGTTAGGTCTTTGGGGAAGAGGAAGAGCAACTCCAGGGGGCTGTTGTCAACCCTTCTAGGATGTGGGCCCTCAGCTGGTGCATAGCCTGTCAGTGTATTCACTCTAAATAAAAAGGATTTTACAGACCTGAATGGTAAGGGTTAACCAAGCTCCTGAAATGAAGGGAGCTAATTGCATCAGCCAGGGTGTGCTGATTAGCAGCACCTGGGATGTTGCTGGTCAGGCTGAAAACACTGTGTATATATTCTGTAGATAATGTTCATGTTGTTGTTGATGAAGTCGGTAGTGGTGGATGGTTGTTAGAAAATATATTTATGATTAATTGGACCAGCAGACTCTGGGCCTTGCTAGACGAGGCCTTAGCGCGCTTTGTGGGCCGGTTTCCCTGCTGTGCGTCCAGATGACGCACAGGGGAATCCGGCACCAGGCCGCACTGAGGCCTCCTCTAACGCGCCATAAGCGAAGTCGCTTATGGTGTGCTTTTTTCACAGCCCCGGCCTCAGGCCGGGGCTGAGAAACGTCTAGGAAGGTCCGTGGCTTTTTGCGGCTACTCGCTTACGAGTAGCCGCGAAAAGCCACGGACCTGGCACAGCGCTCATACGAGCGCTGTGCCCATCGTGCCGGTGGGGGTGATCCGGGGGGGAGATGGGTCAGGGAAGGCCGGACCGGCAGGAGAGGGGGTGGCGGAGGGCGACGAACAGGAGATGGCGAGGGAGGGCGGGGGGCGACGAACAGGAGATGGCGAGGGAGGGTGGGGGGTGACGAACAGGAAATGGCAAGGGAGGGCGGGGGGCGACGAACAGGAGATAGCAAGGGAGGGCGGGGGGTGACGAACAGGAGATGGCGAGGGAGGGCGGAGGGCGACGAACAGGAGATGGCGAGGGAGGGCGGAGGGCGACGAACAGGAGATGGCGAGGGAGGGTGGGGGGCGATGAACAGGAGATGGCGAGGGAGGGCGGGGGGCGACGAACAGGAGATGGCGAGGAAGGGAGGCGGGCGACGAACAGGAGATGGCGAGGGAGGGTGGGGGGCGACGAACAGGAGATGGCGAGGGAGGGCGGGGGGCGACGAACAGGAAATGGCAAGGGAGGGCGGGGGCGACGAACAGGAGATGGCGAGGGAGGGAGGGGGGCGACGAACAGGAGATGGCGAGGGAGGGCGGGGGGCGACGAACAGGAGATGGCGAGGGAGGGTGGGGGGTGACGAACAGGAAATGGCAAGGGAGGGCGGGGGGCGACGAACAGGAGATAGCAAGGGAGGGCGGGGGGCGACGAACAGGAGATGGCGAGGGAGGGCGGAGGGCAACGAACAGGAGATGGCGAGGGAGGGCGGAGGGCGACGAACAGGAGATGGCGAGGGAGGGTGGGGGGCGACGAACAGGAGATGGCGAGGGAGGGCGGGGGGGCGACGAACAGGAGATGGCGAGGAAGGGAGGGGGGCGACGAACAGGAGATGGCGAGGGAGGGCGGGGGGGCGACGAACAGGAGATGGCGAGGGAGGGCGGGGGGCGACGAACAGGAGATGGCGAGGGAGGGCGGAGGGCGACGAACAGGAGATGGCGAGGGAGGGAGGGGGCGACGAACAGGAGATGGCGAGGGAGGGCGGGGGGCGACGAACAGGAGATGGCTTGGGGGGACGGAGGGCGACGAACAGGAGATGGCGAGGGAGGACGGATGGGGGGGTTAACTAAAAAAAACCCTTACCTTCTCTGGAGTCTTTGGACCGCACATGGCCCCTTTAAACTTTTTTTAAAAAAGGCGGACGCTGCAGGGCTTGCGTCGTCCCTGCGCGTCTGGCGTCTGGAAGCTGAGGCGGCGCGCGCTAACATTAGCGCGCCTTGGCCCCGCCTCCCTGCCGGCTTATCCCGGCAGGTCTAGCAAAGCCCCAAGTCTTTCTTCGGACTGGAAGAAGGGAAGCATGTACTTTGACATAGCTATGCCCACCCTTGACACTAGCCCTGAGTGCCACTAAAAACGTGTGGTCATTGTGCTCACACCAAGGAGGAACACAAAAATATTTTTGAGACCAGTTATATACTAAAGGGGGCACATGTGGTGTGTATGCACAATTGATAAGGATTTTCAAAGAACATATTTGATGAAATCGATCAAGAAAAGGACTTCATGTGAACGCTAGTGGTAAAAGGAGGACATTAGGCAGAAGTCAGTCTTACAGAGAAATGGGACTCAGATTAGTTTATAATTATGAGGTCATGAAGGGCGGGCTTGTAACAAAAAGTACACCATGTGTAGTTTCTTCCTTAAATCATGGGAATTTGGATGTACTGTAGCAATGCAAAATAGTACAGAATATAATAAAACAAAATGGAATACTTGCTGAAAATACACCATAACTGTGCTGTTCTAACTGGGAGGGAAAAGAATTGCATGGGCACATTAAATGAAATGAGCCACTTCTAAAATTGCTGTTCTCATATTTTTTCCATTTATGGAGGTATCATGAGTTATGTGCATACAAAATTTCAGCTTTCTAACTAGTATGGAACTGCCTTAACTGTTTGGGTGACACTCCTCTATTTTGAGAAATAAACATGCAAATGTCCAGTTTTCAGGCTTAAAAATCATGCACAAAATCTTGAACTAAATCTGTATTAAACCAGTTTTCTATGTGGTATGGAAGTACCTTAACAATTTTGATATCCCCCCAAGTGAGTCAGAATAAATCTTAAACTGCAATTCTGTGCACACTTATACAGGAGCATATCCCCATTCAACACTTCAGGTGAACATGTGGGGGATCAAGCTGCACATCTATTACTGTCTCATAGAATCATAGAATAGCAGAGTTGGAAGGGGCCTGCAAGGCCATCGAGTCCAACCCCCTGCTCAATGCAGTAATCCACCCTAAAGCATCCCTGACAGATGGTTGTCCAGCTGCCTCTTGAATGCCTCCAGTGTGGGAGAGCCCACAAGCTCCCTAGGTAACTGATTCCATTGTCGTACTGCTCTAACAGTCAGGAAGTTTTTCCTGATGTCCAGCTGGAATCTGGCTTCCTTTAACTTGAGCCCGTTATTCCGTGTCCTGCACTCTGCGAGAAGAGATCCTGGCCCTCCTCTGTGTGACAACCTTTTAAGTATTTGAAGTCTTTGGGAAGACTGAGGAATTCAATAAGCAAAGAGTGAATCATTCAGAATTTATTTTCCTCTACCATCCAGTTATTTCTGTGTTGAGGTTCCTAAAATGAATAGCTGGCTTAGCCTTTCCTAATCCAGATATATTAGGCTACAATGACTATCATCCCCAACCAGCATAGCCATTCTGGCCAGAGATGATGGGAGTTGTAATCCAATAAATCCAGAGGGCCCCAGGTTGGCAAACATGGGGTCAGAATCGTACGTTAGACTGGAATGTCTGCTCTTTATTTGAAGGCTTGCAACATGATAGAGAAGTCGCCGTGCTCTGTTACTAAATTGTTCCAGTGCTTAATTCCTCTCCCAGCATTGCTAAGTTGTGGTTTGTTTCTTTTTTAAAAAAAAATACATTATGAGTCAGACTCCCAAAACAGCTTTTACAAAGCTGGCTTCAAAATCACAGTCTCCCCCCACCCTTCCCCTCACCACCACCGTCCGCTTGAGGTTGCCTCTGTAAGAACTTTTAGTTGAACCACAAGAACTTGAAGTTTGCATGAAAAGACGTAAAGCTTTGAGAAAGGCTTGGAGTCTCCTGAGACAACTGGTGAAACACCAACCGCATATGTAAACTTCACAGCTAAACTTCCACGGCCACTTTGACGGGATATGAGCAAAAGGCTCCTGTGATGAAAAGCAAGGAGTCCCAGTCCATTGGCAATGGGTATACATAGGCGCTGTGAATGAATCAAGACGAGATGGCATCAAAACCATATTTCATGGACCATCTACTTTGGCTGGAGGAAGCAAATGTAGCCTGAATTTGTAACCAGTGGGTTTGACAGGCAGCAGGGATGTAAAAAGAGGCCTCAGCCACTGATGTAATTGCTATTCAAACTACTGGAGAGCTAGAGGGTCACTTACTTTTTATGTCGGCCCCCCTTTTATTTCTGAAGGTTGCCAGTTGGGTGGGGGAGATTTGCCTCAAGTTGGGAGCGCTCAAGGGATGGGACTTGTGGATTTCATTATGGGCTGTCCTACTGTTTCCCGCACAATTCGAACACTCTTCCTTGCCAGCTTTGCGTCTCAAATAGCAGGAGTCCCTAGCAGCAAACCCAAATCTGCTTCCGCCATTAGTCCTCCCACATTTCAAGGTAGGCCGGCTGCCTCAGAAGTACACGTATTAAGCCTTACATGCAGGTGTCCACAAATTTCTTGGTAGCCAGACAAAACTTGTGCTCAGCAAAACCCTTCCCCACCACACAAGAGGGATGGATGGGTAGGGTCCTTAATATCATACTGACCTTGAAGCCCAGTGGGGAGTGAGGATTCCTCCTGCCTACCTCCCTGCCTCTGAGCTGGCAAGGTATGGGGCGGTGTGCGTGATGTTTTGCTGTTTAATGCCTGTTTTGTGACGTAAGCATTTGTACTGCTTTAATAACATTTGCGGTTTAAAGATGTATCTGCTGTGTGTACTGCTGGAACAAGGTTAATTCTTGTGGGAGGGGGAGTGAGTGACCAGGATGTGAGAGTGAATGCTGGTTGGCTGGTGCTTCAAAGGGGTTAGCAGGGAGTGGGAGGAGTTAACAGAGAAGCAGTTAGTAAGAAGTGTGTGAAAAGTGAGAGGAGAAGGGGTTTGGGTCTGTCAGACAGAGGATGAAAATACATGTTGCAGTTTGAGCGGCTGGACTTTCCAAGCACCAAAATACTTCGCTTCTTTTGGGGAAGGAGTGCAATCAAAGCAGGATGCATGGGGAGTACTTCACAATAAAAGCAGATTATAAAGTAGAAAACATTGGAGTCCTTTGCATGCACTTCGCAGTGAATGCGTAGTATAACGCTGGCGTGATGAAGCTCTTAGTGTAGGAACGTGTTTTATTATTTTGGGGATCAGAGTGAAGGGAGGAGAGAGAGCGTAGCCTAGAGGGTAGAATAGGCAGGGTTGTATTTGGAACTGTACTGAAAGAAATAAGCTTGAACCTGATGAAACCATTACTGTTTTTAACTGCATAACCTTATTTGTTGTTAATAAACATTCTTTTTGTTTCACACTGGAGTGTTTGTGAGGTACGGTACAGGATTCAATGGTGGCAGTGGAAGGGAAGGCGTGAATATAGGGGGCTGGGATCCTTTGATTTATAGGGAAGAATACAGGAAGACCAGAAGGGATGGCGTCCACGGGGGGCTATCCTTGTTGTGCTGGGCATTCAAACAGCAAGGCGCCTCATTGTTTTCTGAGCACCTTCAAAGTCAGCACAGTGACCTGCTCTTCTCCTGAGTCTACAGGAGGACAGGCCTTCTGCCTCCTGTTGTTCCGAGGAAGCTCTCACTGCTTCCTGAGTGTCTCTAAAATACAAGAGTGGAGGCCAGTGGCTCCAATGTCAGCGGAGCAGTGAATCCACTTTGGCTTTTAGTCAGAACTTTAAAGGAGCTCTCGATGGTGCACAGTTCTGATTGCTTCTGACTGAAACCCAGAGCGGATTCACTGTCTGACTGGCATTTGAGCCACCAGCCTCCACTGTAATGGCACAGCAGCATGATGGGACGTTCCCGACCTTCTCTAAGCCCAGGAGAAGGCCAAGAATTCTCTCCAATGCTGTATGCCGATGCTGACAGCAATGGACTTCCTTGCCTTCTCCTTCCCATGGCAGCGTCTCCAACCTCCCTGTGAAAATGCTACCTAGAATTCAGGAGGCCTTGCTGGCTGATCTGTGATGTGAGAGGGGGAGGGGGTCCCCAAAATTGGGCCAAAGCACCTTCTGTGAGCAGAGCCCTTCCCTTTGCAAAAGGCTGGTCCCGGATCCAATCCCTAGTGTCTGCTGAAAACTTGCAGAATTGGGTTTTTGTTGTTTTTAACTTAGCCCCTGGAGAGGAAAGGTACTGTCATGGAAGGCTTAAAGGACGCAACAGTCAGGAAACTAGACAAGAACTTTATTGTGTCTCTCAAACAAGAACATAACAGCAACAGGAAACTCCTGAATCCACCCAAATACAGCTCAATCCAGTGCTAGCTAGTGACTAAACTATATAACGGGTTCCTCCAATGCAGTGCCTGGTCAACTATTGGAGGGGAGAGCTGTGGAGGGCAGGGACACAGGGGCTGGGTGTAGAGCAACTGAAGAGGCAGAGAAGGCAGCAAAACCTTGGGGATACCAAGGGGGCTTGGGAAGGCAGACCGAAGAGCAGAGGTGGACACCCAGGGCTGGCGCTGCCATAGAGGCAGCTCAGGCGGCAGCCTAGAGCGCCAAGCAAAGGGGGGTGCTGAACGGCGCACCTGGAAGCCGCTCTCCCACAGCTCCCACTGAGAGGGCGGCTTCCAGGCGCGCCGTTCTGAAGCCGCCCACCCCCCCCCCAACCCCAGTGTCCTGGCTTCGAAGCCAGGAGCGGCTTCTGGCCGGGCGCTGGCTTTGAAGCCAGGACGCCAGGGTGAGGTGGGCGGCTTCAGAATGGCGCGCCCGGCTGGAAGCCGCTCACCTGCGTAAGGCGCAAAATAGTCTGGCGCCGGCCCTGGGGGCACCAGGGGCTCCCCGTATGCACCAGGAGGCAGCTCGGAGGCGTAGGGGCAGCAGGGAGCAACCAGGCCCGGCGTGGGAGTTTAGAGTGATGGGTGAGGCCAAGGGAGGAGGTGTAACTAAGTGTTAGTGCATGGGATGTGTGTGTGTGTGTGTGTGTGTGTGTGTGTGTGTGTGTGTGTGTGAATGGATGGATGCATGCATGTATATGCATGCAAGGAGAGCTGATGATATGGGTGGGGAAGAGTTGGGGAGGCGAGTGGCTGGCAGGAGGGAAAGAAGGGGATTGTGAGTTAATTCAATTTTAATTAAACGGATTTAGGTAATAATACTGGGGAAATTGACTTGTGAGTGATCTTCCTATTGATTTGTGGGAAGTGTAGTTATAGAAGCTATATGGAGAAATTTATTGTTTTGCCTTCAGTGAAATGGGTACTTCTTTGAGCTCTGTGGGGTCAAACGTGTGGTTTGACGTCTGGCCATTGGAACTAAGCTCTGCCCTGTAATCTTTTTTTGGGCAAAGTGTTTGTCTCTGAGCCTTTATCATTTTTACTTCTCAGTGTTCCTTCTGTGAGGTAGGTGTATATGTGTGTGTGTGTGTGTGTGTGTGTGTGTGTGTGTGTGTGTGTGTGCTTTGAAAGGTCAGATTGAGGTTTGGTATCTTGGGCTCAAATTCAGCCTTTGTGTTTCATTCTGGTTTTTTTGTCATAACCTTTGTGACTTGCCAGCGCCACACAGCAGCCATTCTGTGGTTAGTCATGCCCCACATGTAGCATTTTGTGGCAGTACCCATGACTAGGGTGACCATATGGAAAGGAGGACAGGGCTCCTGTATCTTTAACAGTGGTATTGAAAAGTTAATTTCAGCAGGCGTCATTTGTATATATGGGGAACCTGGTGAAATTCCCTCTTCATCACACCAGTTAAAGCTGCAGGTGCCCTGCCCTCTTTCAAATCTGGTCACAGTATAGCTGCAGTATAGCTCCTGCAGCTTTAACTGTTGTGATGAAGACGGAATTTCACCAGGTGTGACATGCATACAAATGACACATGCTGAAACTGCCTTTTCTATGCAACTGTTAAAGATACAGGAGCCCTGTCCTCCTTTGCATAGGGTCACCCTACCCATGACAGTTCCACAAATTTCCAGATGTGCCCACAGACCCACCTGAAACCTCTACCATACATAGGTACATTTGGATTGAGTCATGTTTAGACTGAACACAGTGTGAGGGCGCTTCCAAACAGGCCTAACTACTATAAGAAGACTAGACCTTTTTTGCCCAAACTCTTATCTGTTTCCCCCTGCTGAACTTGAATATTTGTAAATAAACAGATATTACAGAATCATTATAAATCCGTAGGGGCACACAATCCTATGTTGATGCCTGTAAACCTCTGAACTCAAAGGCTTATGGGCATCCTATGCAGAGTGGGAGGTGCATCAGAGGCGGTCTTTGCCTCTGTGCTCCTCCCACTCTGCATTTTGGCTAGACGGGATTTTTCACCAGTCTAGCTGGGGTGCGTTGGAGCAGGAGGGAAGAAACCTGGGGAAGCCCAGGGCACGCTTATCAAATCTGCGGATGACACAACATTAGGTGGGATAGCTAATACCCTGGAAGACAGAAACAAACTTCAAAGTGATCTTGATAGGCTGGAGTGCTGGGCTGAAAACAACAGGATGAAATTTAATAGGGATAAATGCCAAGTTCTACATCTAGGAAAAAGAAACCAAATGCACAGTTAAAAGATGGGGGATACTTGGCTCAGCAATACTACAAACGAGAAGGATCTTGGAGTTGTTGTAGATCACAAGCTGAATATGAGCCAACAGTGCGATGTGGCTGCAAGAAAGGCAAATGCTATTTTGGGCTGCATTAATAGAAGTATAGCTTCCAAATCATGTGAGGTACTGGTTCCTCTCTATTCAGCCCTGGTTAGGCCTCATCTAGAGTATTGCATCCAGTTCTTGGCTCCACAATTCAAGAAGGATGCAGACAAGCTGGAGCATGTTCAGAGGAGGGCAACCAGGATGATCAGGGGTCTGGAAACAAAGCCCTATGAAGAGAGACTGAAAGAACTGGGCATGTTTAGCCTGGAGAAGAGAAGATGGAGGGGAGACATGATAGCACTCTTCCAATACTTAAAAGGTTGTCACACAGAGGAGGGCCAGGATTTCTTCTCGATCCTCCCAGAGTGCAGGACACGGAATAACGGGCTCAAGTTAAAGGAAGCCAGATTCCAGCTGGACATCAGGAAAAACTTCCTGGCTGTTAGAGCAGTATAACAATGGAACCAGTTACCTAGGGAGGTTGTGGCCTCTCCCACACTAGAGGCCTTCAAGAGGCAGCTGGACAACCATCTGTCAGGGATGCTTTAGGGTGGATTCCTGCATTGAGCAGGGGGTTGGACTCGATGGCCTTGTAGGCCCCTTCCAACTCTGCTATTCTATGATTCTGTGTCATATTCCGGCTTCCCCAGTCCCGTCCCCACCATCAGAATGCCGCTTTAATCCCCGCTCCGAGGTTGCCAGCACAGTTCTTTCCGCACCGACTGCGAGGGAGATGGTCAGGGGAGCACTGAATCCTGGATCCTCAGTTGCATCGCTGTGTCCAACCTCAGATCCAGGAATCCAAATTATCCCATGCCCTCCCTCCCCCAGACACTGCCTAGGGCCCATATGGCTCCTACCTAGAACTTTCTCCCCCCATGATCCTACCAAAGTTTTTTTCTGCCACTTCCAGTGAAACTGGGGACTTGGATTGAGTTACTATGGGCTTCCAGATGGAGGTCTGGCGATAATAATCAAAAGGCCTCATGCAGCTACCATGCCTTTTCTTCCTTAATGGATGGTTTCTGGTAAGAAAAAAGAGAGAAGTAGTGGTGGAGAAACACAGCAAGGCTAGAAATGGAAGACGTCATCTGATCTCCATAAATTTCTGTGATTGCAAAATAAAAGCCTTGTCTGGAAGCGCTATGAGTCAATTCTAGTTTTTTGGTTTGTTTGTTTTTTCCAGATAGAGGGCTGCTTCCTTTGGGTATCCAAAAGCCTGTGCTGGTACTAGCCCTCATGTGATGAAAGAGGATGGAGCTAGCCTTGCTGAGAGATAATCGCTTGTCATCAGTATGAATTCAGTGGTGTACATTCATACAATGTTATTTCTAGATGTGGAGAGACTCCTGCAATTGGAGATGCACAAAACCATATTGGGCTCATTTACACCAAGCAGGATATTCCACCATGAAAGCGGTATGGAAGTGGTATATAAAAGGCAGGAGCCACAATACTGCTTTATAGTGGTACTAAAGTGCACTGACAACTGGTGGGGCCCATGACACATCTTCAACAAGCAGGATATAGCACTATGAAAGTAGCATGAAAGCAGTATATGGTATGTCTCATGGGTCCCAACAGTTGTCAGCGCACTTCAATATCACTACAAAGCAGTAGTGTGGCTCCTGCCTTTTATATACTGCTTTCATACCGCGTTCATAGTGGAATATCCTGCTTGGTGTAGATGAGCCCATTGTGTATCCAATACTGTTGACAGCCTTGCTTGCTAACTGGCAGGGATCCAATCAGCTATGGTCTGAAGCGGGGGAAGGCAACGTTGTGTCCTCCAGGTGCTTTTGGACTTCATCTCCTATCAGCCCCAGCCAGCACAGCCAATGGTCAAGGATTATGAGCCTTGTCATCCCAGATCTCTGGAGGGCACCAGAATGCCTACCCGGTCTGGAGACTGGCAGCTAAGGTTGCATTTTTGTAATCCATACCTTGATTCTGGTTAGGGTTCTATCACACTCCAATGGCCCAGACTAGAGTAGATACTTATGTCTGCTGAGTTAGGGCTAGGAGGTAAGCCTTGAATGGCCATACTCCAGGACACCATCAGGACAGGGGTTGACCTGGAGTTTATATAGGGCTCCCAGCCAGACAGGTGCCAGACCAGGACCCGTGAAAGTTCTAGTGGCCTGCAGAATTGCGCACAGAATGTTGGAAGAATTATTTTGGTAGCTGAGATGGAAAATCCAAAGCCTCCACCCCACCCCATCATCAGTTAAGAAAGGAGCAAAATCCAACAAGAAATTCTTGTTTGAATGTACAGGACTACAAAAGCATCCCATTCCTGCATACACAGGAGCTGTTGGGCCTGGAGTGGTAGGCCTGTAATAGGGTGACCATATAAAAAGGAGGACCGGGCTCCTGTGTCTTTAACAGTTGCATAGAAAAGGGAATTTCAGCAGCTGTCATTTGTATATAGGGAGAACCTGGTGAAATTCCCTCTTCATCACAACAGTTAAAAGTGCAGGAGCTATACTAGAGTGACCAGATTTAAAAGAGGGCAGGGCACCTGCAACTTTAACCATTGTGATGAAGAGGGAATTTCACCAGGTTCTCCATATATACAAATGACACCTGCTGAAATGCCCTTTTCAATACAACTGTTAAAGATACAGGAGCCCTGTCCTCCTTTCCATAGGGTCACCCTACAGCCTATGAGGCAGATGGGGGAGCTATCCAGCCAGGATGGAAGGAGAACGCTAGAGCCAGGGTCCAGTACATGATTGTTGAAATGGCAGAGAGTTGTCCACAAAGACTGCAAGGAGCTGGGCAGAATAGCTGTTGCATCAGCAGCAGTCAGGCAGCAACTGAGGGTGCTTAGTGTAGACCTTGCAGTCCCCCTTCTTGGTACGGCAGTGGAGGCCCTGATCCTAGAAGCACTTATGTCAGGTTGTGTCCTCAGAAGCAGTAGCCGCCTTTGTTCTTGGGGTCCAGGCAGGGCCAGTGCTACCATAGAGGCCACTCAGGCGGCCGCCTAGAGCGCCAAGCTCAGAGGGGCGCCGGGCACAGTGCAGCACTCATGCGCGTTGGCTGTGAGCCAGTCCGGCCCGAGGATTCAGCTGGGCCTGGGCGGGCAAGATGGCACCCCGCGCCCGCCCAGTCGAAGCAAAGCCAGGGACGCTGGAGTAGGGCTGGGGTGGCTCCACGTTCGGACTTCCGGAATGCGCCAGAAAGAGAGAGAGAGAGAGAGAGAGAGAGAGAGAGAGAATGTATGGGTGAATGGGATGCATCATGGGGTCTTTGAGTGAATGCATGTGTTCATGCGTGTGTTTGTTTGACGTGAGTGATGCTGAGTGTGTGTGCGCGCGCGTGTGTGAGTTGGGAAGGGGGATGATTTGGAGGTGATATTCCTATTAAATAATGCATTTTAGACCCATCGACATTCCTTTCCAATTTGTTTGCTATAATTGGCATGGTGTATTTCTTGCACTTTAAAATAAATGTAGCAGTTTCAACTTTTGTGCTTCTTATTTTTTCCAGGTAACATATATTTTCTTAAAAATCAAAGTTGGCGTTTTGGGGGGTGGGGTGGGGGTGAAAGTAGCTCACATTGCCTAGGGCGCAAAATAGTCTGGCACCGGCCCTGGGTCCAGGAGGTGCTCAAAGTGAGGATCCGGTGGGAACCCAAGTATTTGGCAAAGGGAAAATGTCTCTGAGACAACTCCTCCTGACTCAGGGCTCATCTACACCAAGCAGGATATTCCACTATGAAAGTGGTATATAAAAGGCAAGAGCCACACTACTGCTTTATAGCAGTATTGAAGTGCACTGACAACTGTTGGGGCCCATTGACACAGACCATATACTGCTTTCATGCCACTTTCACATTGTTATATCCTGCTTGGCGTAGATGTGTCATGGGCCCCACCAGTTGTCAGTGCACTTCAGTAACACTGTAAAGCAGTAGTGTAGATCCTGCAGTGCACTTCAATACCACTACAAAGCAGTAGTGTGGCTCCTGCCTTTTATATACCGCTTTCATACCACTTTCATAATGGAATATCCTGCTCAGTGTAGATGAGCCTACAGTCTCTGGGCCAACTCCTGACACCAGCCTGTCTGCTGGGGCTCTTCTCCATTGTCCAATCTGACAGTGAGAACTGTCTGTCTGTCTTCCATTCTTCTACACTTAATAGCAGCCAAAAAATTTCCTGATATTAGGGCAGCCTCTCACATACATCCAATAAGCTCTTTCATGGTTCTGTGAAAAAGAACACTCCCCGGCTTGTGGCTGCATACATTTTTAAAATATAGTGGAAGTGGTTTGAGCTGAGGTAGGCCAAACTGGATTGGGTTAAACTGGATTGGGCCCAAATCAGTGCAATTTGGCTGGCCAAAAATCTACCAAAATGGGAGATTTTTCAAGGTTGGTGGTGAACTACTTCTCCATACTGTTCCATGTGTGTGTGTGCTTCCTTTTCCCCAGAGAGAGAGAACTTCTTGGAGTGGTTAGCAGCTGGCTACTGATCGTCATTACTGCCATAATTTCCCCCCAGATGCTGGTGGGAAGCCTGTACTGAGGAACTCTCTTTACTGTGCAGTGAGAATGAGAACACTATTTCATAGAATCATAGAATAGCAGAGTTGAAAGGGGCCTACAAGGCCATCGAGTCCAACCCCCTGCTCAATGCAGGAATCCACCCTAAAGCATCCCTGACAGATGGTTGTCCAGCTGCCTCTTGAAGGCCTCTAGTGTGGGAGAGCCCACAACCTCCCTAGGGAACTGATTCCATTGTCGTACTGCTCTAACAGTCAGGAATTTTTTCCTGATGTCCAGCTGGAATCTGGCTTCCTTTAACTTGAGCCTGTTATTCCGTGTCCTGCACTCTGGGAGGATCGAGAAGAGATCCTGGCCCTCCTCTTAGGGTGACCATATGAAAAGGAGGACAGGGCTCCTGTATCTTTAACAGTTGCATAGAAAAGGGAATTTCAGTAGGTGTCATTTGTATATATGGAGAACCTGGTGAAATTCCCTCTTCATCACTACAGAGTGAGCAGATTTAAAAGAGGGCAGGGCACCTGCAGCTTGATTATGACAAATGACACCTGCTGAGATTCCCTTTTCAATACAACTATTAAAGATACAGGAGCCCTGTCCTCCTTTTCATACGGTCACCCTACCTCCTCTGTGTGACAACCTTTCAAGTATTGGAAGAGTGCTCTCATGTCTCCCCTCAATCTTCTCTTCTCCAGGCTAAACATGCCCAGTTCTTTCAGTCTCTCTTCATAGGGCTTTGTTTCCAGACCCCTGATCATCCTGGTTGCCCTCCTCTGAACACGCCACAGCTTGTCTGCATCCTTCTTGAGTTGTGGAGCCCAGAACTGGATGCAATATTCTAGATGAGGCCTAACCAGGGCCGAATAGAGAGGAACCAGTACCTCATGTGATTTGGAAGCTATACTTCTATTAATGCAGCCCAAAATAGCATTTGCCTTTCTTGCAGCCATATTGCACTGTTGGCTCATATTCAGCTTGTTATCTACAACAATTCCAAAATCCTTCTCATGGAAAAGAAGAAAGATAGTATTAAAAGCTAAGTTAGCACCCCACCACCACCAAATAGTTTGGAGCTGCATTTTCCCCTTGAAAAATGAGCCCAAATGGCTACCCCTCCCCATTTCTCCATTCCCCAATAAGGTAGCAAATCAAAACATGGGAGATCCATTTTAGCTCAGCCCTAGCTGAATACAACGGCACACTTCCAAACAGCTGCCTTAGACGTTTTGTGCCTGAAGCAAAGAGTCAAAATGACTTATGCCTGCTCTGAAATGGGGCTCTTTTTTTTCCAATGACACGCAGAGATGGAAACTGGAGTCCGAAAAATGGTGCCTACTTGGGAAGCTGTTGCCTGAAGTGATCCCCTAATCACTTCAAGGCAAGGCCAGCCCTGTGTGTACGGCTTAAGAGGAGCAGGCTTTACACTGGAGTGCAGCTGCCTCTTCCTTTCAGGACAAACAGCTCACATGGATTCACGGGACCCGAGAAGAGTACAGGGCTCCGTCGAAAGCTGGAATCATCCCAGTCCCAAAGAGAGGGAGGAAGGGCAGGAAGCAGGATACACTGCAAAAGCCCAGAGGAAAAACATGGAATTGTTTGTGCTTGTTTTACTAATGAGTCATTCATTGTCAGCCGAGCAGGAGAAATTAGTTTTGAAGAGGCATATGCATGGGCCTTAAAGTACACAGTCATACACTACCGGCTTAGAACGGGGAACGAGCCACCGCCCTGTGCTGTGGGGTGAGGAGGTGCAGGTTGTGAAGCGAGATGCCGTTAGACGGCACTTGTGCTAGTGACGGGAAGAGATTCCCTTGATTATCTGCATCAGCGTCACCCACATCCCAGTAGAGGAAGCCTACCTAGTTCTGAGTAATATAGCTCCAGTGATAGCGATGATGCAGCCAGATTTGTAGTAGAAAGAAGCTACTGGATGTTCCAGGTCCTAGAAGTATGGCTGACTAGCTCCAGTTCAGGATTTGGCCTCAGTCCCACTGAGAATCCAACGTCATTGGCTTTACAAGTAAAGCCACCATTTTATTTATTTATTTATTTATTTATTTATTTATTTATTTATTACATTTATATACCGCCCCATAGCCGAAGCTCTCTGGGTGGTTTACAGAAGTTAAAAATAGTAAACATTAAAAAGTATACAAAATTTAAAAACCAAAACAACAGTATAAAAACATTTATTTGTATGGAATCATTGCAGCGGCCTTCCCAACCTGGTACACCCCCCTGATGTTCTGAACTGCAAGTCCCATCAGCCCCGACTGCATAGCCAATGATCTGGGATGATGGGAGTTGTAAGCCAAAACATCTGGAGGGCACCAGGTTACGGTATACTTCCCACCGTGCTGGAATGCATGTCCATTGCTAAGTAGTGTGTGGGCTTGTTGGGTTTTTTTAAAGTTCAAAACCCAGCAAATCCTTCTCCCTCTGTTTTGTCCTGCCCTGCTATTTCTGGGGTCTGAAAACTTTCCTTCCATTTAAAAACACACACACACACACACACATTTAATTGCTTGTTTAATCTCCAACTAGTGCTGGAATCCTAATCCAGTCATTTAGAAAAAGAAAGAAAGGAGAGTTACAACAAAAATCTCCCTGTTTACTGCAGTGTCATTACTTTTGGTGTTAGCCTTGATGTGGAGTTCCAGCTTTATGTTGTTTTGCGCTTATGGGGATGAAACCGTGCCATGAACAGTTTATGAATCAGCCTAGCAGGAGAAGGAGGAGGAGAGATCTGAAACTGGATAGACAGACTGAGGCCTAGTAGTTTTTAATGAGACAGTACGCCTAGCCTGTGTTTGGGAAATTTATTTATTTATTTAAAACATTTCTATCCCGCCCTATATCATTAAGATCTCAGAGCAGCGTACAGATAAAAACATACAGCATGAAACAATAAATATGCACAGTTAAAAACAAATTAAACCATGATCCAAGTTAAAACAATATATAATTTAAAAGCAGTTAAAACAGTTAAAACAGTTAAAACAATGTGCCAGTGAGTTTAACCATTAAAAAGCCATGTTTTTACTTGGGGTCAAAATTCAGTCAACGTTGGCGCCAATTGGGCCTCCAAGGGGATATACCACATCAGACTCCAGGGTGGACTAACATGTTTGCATACACCTCCGTCCAAAATATAATTCTCTGCACATAGAATACTAGAGTGTCATGGAGGAAACTCGGCTACACATGCTGGTTTTTCAGTGTGCAGGAACTGTTTGTACATGGAGAAGCATTCCATCATATGAGCTTCCATCTGTAGTATGAACTGGTACAGCCCAGACACAGATTAAACCACTAAACGTTGGTTTAGGGTGGGAAACGTGTCCTCTTTTACAGGTCCTTTGTTTGTCTGCTGTTTGAAGGGCGGTCCAGGCCTATTCCAGTGTAAAGATAAAGAGCCATAAGAACTGTTGCCCATCAACAGTTAGCAGCTGGACAGCAAAATGAACAGGTGGGCACACAGGTGACCTAGGGGCAGGGAAAGCCCTGTGGTGGCTGCGGATCTCGGCTGCGTCAGTTAGACGACACAGGCGCAGCTTCACAGCCACCACGGGGCTTTCCTGTGAAGGTGCGGATTGAAAAAGGCGGGGATTTACCTCAACTTTTTCAATCAGAGCAATGGCCATTCAGCATTTCCGCCGTCTGATGTCACTCTGGGGCCAGTCTGGATTCAATCCCGAGGTGTTGCCTGGTGGAAGGTGACTGGCAATTGGTCACCTTCCACCGGGAAGAGGGCAGAGGGTGGCTCTGGTACCTGGATGGCTGCCCAGAAACCCTGCGCTCCCTCCTCGGCATCGGGTTTACCCAATGCCACCTCGGTGAGAGGGAGGCGGCGCCAACGCAGCACTGTGAAGACAGCTCCCTGGTCCCAGCCTTCCCCGCTATGATGAGGTGGGCTGTATTTCTATTGAAATTAGGATACTTATTTCTAAATTTGCATCTATACACATAAATAAGTATTAGCAAGATTTATGCAAATGGGCCTCTCTTTTGTCCTCTCCTTTGGTGATGCATTTCCTCTTTCGGGGCCATTCATGTGTCCATTCTACATTGGTTGCAGTCCACCCCCTATACATGTTTGTTTACTTTATGATGATATAGTGACTAAAAGTGGTGAAATTGAACATGGTCACACTTCTGCTCCATGCTTTCAACCTGGGGTGTAAGCAGCACGAGGCTGGGGAGCCCAGGAGCCGCAATATTTTGCACAACGTTTCAGATTTGTGCCAGATGCCTCACGCTGCTGCTGATCACCTGTTTCTCTGCTTCCTCTGGAGCACATGCCTGCTGCAGTTCCCCACTATGGCGAGGTAATCCTCCAGGTGCAAGGTTAGCCCCATCTCCTTCCTCACTGTGGCAAAGCAAAGAATCTCAGGAAGGTGAATTCTCCTCCCAGTAACAGGATTCTGCATTCCCCCCCTCACCATGCTCCCATGACACACTGTGGCAAACTCACCATTAATCCCTTGTCTGTTACGGCTGGGCTTGATTCCTCAGTACATTATTTTGGTCTTGGTACATAAGCTGCTGCCATGAATAATCTTGTTTCCTAAAATCCTGGTCAATGAGAGAAAAATAAATGCCATAAAATTGACAAAGGAATGCAAGTGAAAAAGTCCTCCTGCCTCCTTGAGGAAGTAAAGGGATAAAAGAAACACTGTTTGCTGCTTCCCTTGTCTGACGAACAGACCATAATGCTTTCCTTCCCTTGAGCTGGATTAGACATCATGGACAAATCATGGTTTGGCAGTTAAGAATGCACGATGGGCTCAGGTGCTGCCCATCCCCCCCCCCTTGTGAGAGTTAATTCCAGTGGAGGCTGGTGGCTACAATGTCAGTGAATCCACTCTGGGTTTCAGTCATAACCCATCAGAACTCTAAAGGAGCTGTCCAAGCGTCCTACCCCGTGGTATGAGCAGGAGGGCCCGCAATTGCAGCAGGGCTGGCTTACCACATTTGGAAGTAAGTGACGTAATTATGTCCAGAGGGGGTGTGCTGTAAGATCATTAAGTCCAACACAATGAGAGCGCACCGGGTTCAAGAAGCCTGTCTTAAGAGGATGTCAGTGTCCACAGAACTACTTCTGTTGTGGATGCTGTGGGTGCTGGACAAGAAAGGGCTCAAGTTGCAGGAAGCCAGATTCCGGCTAGACATCAGGAAAAACTTCCTGACTGTTAAGAGCAGTACGACAATGGAACCAGTTTCCTAGGGAGGTTGTGGGCTCTCCCACACTAGAGGCCTTCAAGAGGCAGCTGGACAACCATCTGTCAGGGATGCTTTAGGGTGGATTCCTGCATTGAGCAGGGGTTGGACTCGATGGCCTTGTAGGCCCCTTCCAACTCTGCTATTCTATGATTCTATGAAAGACAGCTCAGTTATCTTCTTTAAGCTACTACAGAGGGCAGCCCTATAGCTTGTTATTATTATAGTAATTGTATTTTTAATAATATTTTTGTATTGAATTGTTTCATGAGTCTACACTGCTTTGAATTTTTTTTATTTTTTTTATTTGGCAGGCCAAAAATCTAATTAACTCAGCTGAGCCTCACAAACTTGCCAGCACCAAGGTCTCCTCCATCCAGCAGGGTCTAACCTTATAGAGGACGAGCCAAAGGGAGGTTACACCTAATATGCGTTCTCTTGGATTTTTGTCTGGCCAAAGCTATCAGCTGTAAAAGTCATTATGACTTTTAGTACGGCCTGTGCGCTGTTTTTAAAACACACACGTTCTCCCCAGAGGTGGCTCCTTTACAACCCAGCAGTGCACAGGGCACAATGGGTGCCTTTGATAGGCAAATGACTTTGTTACTCGAATGTACAAGGGTTTTCCACTCCACAGTGCCAAGCAGAACTTAATTTAATACAGAAAACCCAGATGGGCCACATGAAAACATTGCTGCGGTCTGGGTTATATATAGCCTCATCTCCTGCCATAACCCATACACATTTTCCTCCTGTTACTGTATCCCAACTTTGCCCTTTTTTGTCAGAACATCCCTCAGCATCCAAAGTGTGCTTTGCACACAGGCTGGATACATGCGTTGCATGCATGCTTTTTTCCGAGGGTGCTGGGGCATTCAGACAGGAAAGGGCTCAAGTTACAGGATGTCCAGATTCCAGTTGGACATCAGGAAAAACTTCCTGACTGTTAGAGCAGTATGACAATGGAACCAGTTACCTAGGGAGGTTGTGGGCTCTCCCACACTAGAGCCCTTCAAGAGGCAGCTGGACAACCACCTGTCAGGGATGCTTTAGGGTGTATTCCTGCATTGAGCGGGGGGTTGGATTTGATGGCCCTATAGGCCCCTTCCAACTCAACTATTCTATGAAAGGTGACCTCAGAGAGAAGGGAAAGGGGGCATGCTGGTGGACAGGGAGTGTGTGGGGGTGCTGAGGAGGCCAGCTTATGCTGTATATACCCAGGCCTTCTCTAGCCTCCTTCCCCCCTACTCTGCAAAGCCCCAGCTAGACAGGTGAAAAAGCCCATCTAGCTGAAATGCAGAGCAGGAGGAGTTGTAAGCCTGAGTTTAGAGATTTAAGGCAATCCCAATAGAATTGCACCCTTATTTAGTTTATTATTGTATTATTTTGCAGCCAGGGAGCAGGAAAGCTGCTTGTGAAATTTTCTGCCTCAGATGCCAAAATCACTTGACTACCCTAGGGTACTATGCACCTTGACTTGGGGGCAGGGGACACCTTTTACTGTTCTTTCTGCCTCCGTTTTTGTGCGACTTCTGAATGCGTTCCACAACTGTGGGACCATTTTTACCTCCTGAGGCAAAAAAGCTGAGCCATCCTATCTTGCCCCATCCCCTATGCACCCCATATTTAGCAAGTGAGCCCTTGATTTTTCTGGTGCTCATCCCTGTTAAATCACTCTCCGTAATGGGTCCCTCTTTTTTTTCCTTTTGATGTGTCTTTTTATTTTTTGTTGTTTATTCGTTCAGTCGCTTCCGACTCTTCGTGACTTCATGGACCAGCCCACGCCAGAGCACGAGAAACAACGGAGGGATTCACAAGAAAAAAAATACGATTTTTTTTTTAAAAAAAGAAATACAATAAAACACCAAATAAACAAATGCAATAAAACAGCAAACTATCAATAAAAGAGCAGAATAAAGACAGCTATAAAAGACCCAGATGTTTAAAAAGAAAACTCCTCAGATGTTAAAAGCCTGTGGAAACAAAAATCTCCTTGCTTGGCCCTGAAAAGACATTAAAGTAGGCATCATGTGGGCCTCCTTAAGCTAGAGATTTCTATACCAGGACACCACAGCGGAGAAGGCCCTCTCCCCTGTTGCCATCTGCCCCATCTCAGATGAAGGAAGGTGCCAGGAGAAAGGCCTCCAAAGATGGTTTTAAGCACATGAACATGGCGATATGCATGTAATTGTTCCTAAAGCATGTAGACAGGGCTGACACCAGCATCTGGCATTCATGGGCTGCTCCTGGGGTCCCAACACTCTGTCAGGGCCCATTCCTCCTCCCTCCCAATCCCCTTTCCTTTTGTGACATGTCTTTTAGATTGTAAGCCTGTGGGCAGGGACTGTCAAGAAATACTTTTGTAAGCCGCCGTGAGAGCCTTTTTTGGCTGAATGGCGGCATAAAAATCCTTAAATAAATAAATAAATAAATAAAATAGGTTGACCATATGAAAAGGAGGACAGGGCTCCTGTTGCATAGAAAAGGGAATTTCAGCAGGTGTCATTTGTATATATGGAGGACCTGGTGAAACTCCCTTTTCATCACAACAGTTAAAGTGCAGGAGCTATACTAGAGTGACCAGATTTAAAAGAGGGCAGGGCACCTGCAGCTTTAACTGTTGTGATGAAGAGGAAATTTCACCAGGTTCTCCATGTATACAAATGACACCTGCAGAAATTCCCTTTTCAACACAACTGTTAAAGATACAGGAGCCCTGTCCTCCTTTTCATATGGTCACCCTACACTGGTAATACGAAACAGAGAGAGGAGCCCTCACAGAAGGAACGTAAGTAGGAGTGGATCCCCCAGAGAGGCGTGTGCCTGTGACATGGCGAATTCCTTAAAGAAAGAGTGTCTTAATGGTCCATTGAATGAAGGTATACCCCTGGCCTCCTTTGAAATTTTGAGTTTCTTTCCTGACCTGTCACTCCAAACAGTGCCAAATGGTTGAGTCTTGCTACCACCAGGGCCCAGTGATGGAGGAGGACCCCACAGATATAGGGTGACCATATGACCGGACTCGCCGGATTTGTCCGGGTTTTTGATGACAAATCCGGGAGGGGGAGGGGAAATCCGGATTTTTCCAAAGAGCAGCTCTAATGAGAATTAACAAAAATGCTTATAACTCTGTCATTTTTTAAGATAAAGACATGAAACTTGGCACGATGGTAGCTCTTAGGAAGGGCTTTAGTAATACCAAATTTGAAACAGATCTGTTCATCCATTGATTTTTTAGGATTTTTTTTTAAATTGAGGTTTTTTAATTATTATTTTTAAACCATCATTTTTAAAGCTAAAGAGCTGAAAGTTGGCACCATGACAGCTTTTAGGTAGAGCTGTAGCCATCCCAAATTTGAAACAGTTCTGTTCATCCATTGATTTTTAGGAATTTTTTAAAATTTGAGGATTTAATTTTTTAAAAAATATATATTATTTTTAAAGATAAAGAGACGAAACTTGGCACCATGATTGCTCTTAACAAGGAATTTAGCTATGCCAAGTTTGAAAAAGATCTGTCCATACATTGAGGTTTAGGATTTTTTTTTAAAGTTTGAGGTTTTAAAATTATTTTTTAAAAATGATGTTTTTAAAAGATAAAGGGCTGAACATTGGCACCATGATAGCTCTTACGGAGAGATTTAGCCATGCCAGGTTTGAATCAGATCTGTTCATCCATTTTTTAAGGATTTTTTTAAAAGTTCAAAGTTTTAAAATTATTGTTTTAAAACTGCTGGAGCCATATCCTTCAAACTCAGGTTGTCAAACCTCCACTTTGGGGTTTTGCATATTGAGCAGTTTCAGCCCTTGGCATTAAGGGGATCTCCAGTCTTTAGGTAAACTGCCACAATACCCACCCTAATGTTAGAGTAGAGAAACTTGTGACAATTATACACAAGCTTTTTTTAAAAAATTGAAATTAAAAAAAGCAGCCATCCGGCCGGCCAGTAACAAACCCTGTCAACAACAACAGCAGCTTGCAATGAGTGAAGACACAGTCAGAAAAGATATTTGAGGGAAGGGGAGACTGTATCACACAAAGCATAGCAAAAGCTTCAAAGTACAGCAAAACCTACAAAAGTAGGACTGAGTGAAGTTAATTTCAGATACATTGAATCTCTCACTTGTTCTTTATTTCAGTGATTTTAACATTAAGATGCTATATAGAACAGATTTGTCTTAAATGTGTGCTGTAAAATCAGACATGTGACCAAGGCTATGTTTGGGTGGGCACGCCCCCTTGGTGCTGGACACGCCCCCTTGGGGGCCAACCTAGGCTCCCCATACCCTCCGGAAAATTCCGGAAACCTCCTGGGAGATCTGGGAGTCTGGAGGAACCAGAGTTAGGGCCCAAAATACCGGGGTTGTGGTTACTGGGTCCGCAGCAACTGCAACCCCAACTTACTGGGCCTAAGTTTCCCCGGTGAGTGGTGGTGGCCATCTTGAATCTCGCGCAAACTCACGCGAGATCTCAGCAGCTGGCTGGGAACTCTCCTGAGACCCAACAGCTGAGATCTCGCGTGAGTTCGGGCGAGATTCAAGATGGCCGCCGCAAGGGGTGGGCAGCCAGAGCGAGGTGAGTGGTTGGGGGTTGCGTGCATCATCATCATCTATCTCTCTTTTCTTGCTTGGTTTTTCTAGATGAACACGATGGGCTTTGCCAAGTCATGCTGTCTTTTACTGATTCAGAAATTGAACTATTGAACTTGTTTTAAGTATGACTGTTTTCTGGATGTTGGCGTACATGTATTTTGGTAGGCCTAATTTCTGAAGGTTTTCTGTAAAAACAACAACGATGTCATGCGGGTGACTGATGTGACTAACAAATAATTGTAAGTTTTTCCTGTTGCCATAGTTCTTTACCTTCCATAGCCAGTGGTGTATATTTTCCTCTCTTTTCCTCTTCCTTTTCTGCAACATTTTTGTCATTAGGTATTGCAATTTCAATGTAGGTGTGTTTTTCTTGGTTGTTTTTTACTGTTATGTCTGGTTGAAGTTGAAACAAGCTAAGAGGTAGTAGCCTTTAGTCCATTTTGTTCCATGGCTAACATTTTGTTCCATTTTGTTCCATGGCTAACGTTTGCAGGCTTATAGTAGTTTATACTCTTTCTGAATGCTTGGTTGTTTGGTTGTTGTATACTTGTCAACTGCTTCATTTGTTCAGTGGTAGCAGTATGCAGTAAGGTGATGGGGAAACAGTGTTAAATGTTAGGAAAGGTTAGACTATGGTCATCCAGTGAAGGATTTGCAGTCAGAAAAGATATTTGATGGAAGGGAAGACTGTATCACACACAGGGCTCATCTACACCAAGCAGGATATTCCACTTTGAAAGCGTTAGAGAAAAGCCAGGAGCCACACTACTGCTTTATAGCAGTATTGGAGTGTACTGACAATTGTTGGGGCCCATGACACATACCATATACCACTTTCATATCACTTTCATAGTGTTATATCCTGCTTGGTTTAGATGTGTCATGGGCCCCAACAGTTGTTAGTGCACTTCAGTACCACTATAAAGCAGTAGTGTAGCTCCTGCAATGCAGTTGAATACCTCTATAAAGTAATAGTGTGGCTCCTGCCTTTTATATACCGCTTTCATAGTGGAATACCCTGCTTGGTGTAGCTGAGCACACAGTATAGCAAAAGCTTCAACGTACAGCAAAAGCTACAGAAGTAGGAATGAGTGAAGTTAATTTCAGATACATTGAATGTCTCACTTATACTTTATTCCAGTGATTTCAACATTAAGATGTTATGTAGGACAGGCTTGTCTTAATTGTGTGCTGTGAAATCAGACCTGTGACCAAGGCCATGTTTGGGTGGGCTCGCCCCCTTGGGAGCTGGGCATGTTGGTGAGCATGCCCCCTTGGGGGCTGGACATGTTGGTGGGCATGCCTCCTTGGGGGCTGGACATGTTGGTGGGCACCCCCCCCATGGGGCGGCCATGTTGTCCTCCTTTTTGGTTTCCAAGATATGGTCACCCTACACAGATAGGATATCTCACCCAGAGCCCCCCAGCTGGCCCTGCACATGGAGCTGTAAAGGTAAACACCAGCACGTGACACTGGGCTCAGAAATGGAATAGTAGCCAGTGAAGCTCTTTAAGGAAAGGCAGGATGTGACCTCCATCACACCTAGGAAGAAACGTTGGCTACTGTCGCATCTCCGTTGTCGCTCCGTTACGTCCTGTTTGAAAACAGGAAGTAAACAAGGAGCCCAAAGCCCATTCAGTCCGGCAGGAGACAGCAGTAAACCGGACATTTTCTGGTTTTTCTTGCGGCGCAAGGAAGGCCAGAAGGGGCGGAAGGCGCGGGAGAGACGGATGACGTCATGTCACGGACCTCCGAAAAATCCATGAGTGCTCAGGAACGAGTGGGCAATAAAATGCTCCTCAGATGGAGCTCTGTGTTCCTAAATGACCAGTGACAGTAGCTGTATTTTGTCTTGGTTTTGTGCATGCTCAAATTCTAAAAACAGTCTTTTGAGGAGCAGCCACCTTTTTTTCTTTACTTTTTTTAACGGTTGTTTTTCTTGCTGTCACAAATGGAAGCAACGGCAAGAACAGTGCTTCTGTGTTGGCAGCTCACTGCCTTTCTGTACCACCGCCACCCCAACACACGGACACGTAATGCCCCAAATGAAACGTTGTAGGGGGGGGGGACGGAGGATGGCAATTGCCACCCATAAAAATGCTGAAGAATATTTTGTTTATTTATTTATTTATTTATTACATTTTTATACCGCCCAATAGCCGAAGCTCTCTGTCTTGGCTGCAGCCCCCGTTTGTAAAGAAAGAGCTTTTTAAAAGAAAAAAGAAAAAAGGCTGAATAACGTAAAAGGGAGGGGGTGTTAGCTGGAAGAACCCATTTCCTGAAACAAAAATATCCCCATTTTGCCTTGCCGAGGAGAGCTCGGCGGAAGAAAGCAGGGTGGAGAGCGGAAGAAGCTCTCCACCCCGCCTTCTTTCACCGAGTTCTCCTCGCCGGCTGTTTTTTTTGGAACATTCCTGAGGCATTTGACACCTGCCTTTTACTCAGTCCTCTGGTCCTAACACTTTTCTACTTCCTGTCACAAGCAGGCTGTGCCTGGATTGTCTCAGTGCTGTCTCTGTCAATGTAGGAAAAGTCTCCAGGCTTGAGCAGTGGTTCTGTGACCCCTATCTGTGCTCCCTAGAATTCAGCCTTCCCCAACCTGGTGCCCTCCAGATGTTTTGGATTACAACTCAAATCACCCCCAGCCAGCACAAGGCTGGGGAAGGCTGCTTAAAGGTGAAGAATTTACAGAGATTTGGTCTGGTCATTGATGGGGATACGCAATGTAGCTGCTCTTTTCCCCAAAGTTCTCTTGCAATGCGCCCGAGCACTGGGCTGCCCCAGTTTCTTTCCTTGCTTTTGAGTTATTTCATGGACGGTTGTCGTCTGAAGGTGGCATTGGTTCGGGCATGGTGGCTGGGTGTGGCATCTCTGGCCAGGGTCCTCCTCTGCACGAGTCCAAGGAGAGGGCATTGGTTGACCTTCAACAGGCTACTGTAATTAAAAGATCTCCAGGGCAAGAATTGATTTCAAGGTCAGGGGAAAGGATTGAATTTGATGTAAATTCACAGTTGCTTCCATGCTAGCTGTTTATTTATTTATCTATTTATTTATTACATTTCTATACCACTCAATAGCCGAAGCTCTCTGAGCTGTTCACTGCTCTCTGGGCGGTTTAGTCTGGAGTTACCATCCTTTGTGCCCTCACTTTATTTTACAGTGAATCAGAGGATGCTTCCAGATGAGGCTTTTATTGTGCAATTGCCCTGCCTCATTTGTGGAATCTTACTGGAGGTGGGGTGTGGGGCAGTCCAGACACTGTCATCTTCTGTGATTCCCCACCGCTTCTTTTGTCTTATCTTATCATGGAAAATCTGTTAAGGAAGAAAAGATGGAACAACTGCACAATGCCTTCTTGATTGTTGGTGCTAGGATTCCTCCATCTGGAATCATCCCAAATAACGTGAACGAATTCCAGCATTTTCTGTGATGTCATCCTGTCATTTTCCAGACCTGATTCATGGCAAAATATTTGCAATAGAACACAATTGCAGTACCAGCCCATCCATTATGAATAGGCATATGCTACTTGAGGCTTTGGGGGCTACTGTACATTTAATTAGAAGCTTTCTTCTTCCAACTTCTGCCCCTCTAATTGATTCAGTTCAGCATGGCCGTAGCATTACTGATGGGTGGACTCCTCAGTTGCTTCTTCATTAGTCAACTAGTTCCCCACGGGCAGGAGGCTTTAATTACTGGCTTCCTCTCATTGTTTTATTTTCCTGTGCAATTACAGAGCAACTCAATTTAGCAAATTTAAAAGCCCTTTCCAGAGAGCTAATTAAATGGTCCATTTTAAAGAAAATCCCATTTTTTTCCAGTACTGGGAAGTGCAGTACTGACCAGTAACTCTTTGTGAAGAGCACCAACATTCCCTAGTGAAAACAGCCTGGTGAATGTGGTATGAAAGAACACAAGGGCATTCTGCTCCTGAGGCCACGTAGACTTGGTTGTGTCAGTAGCCTGCACAGAAGATAACCTTGGAGAACCATATGAAAGTTCTCGAGATAAGAGTGAGGTAGAAGTGAAATTAATACAGCGATAAGAATGCTAGCATTCAGACACCCATATGTAACTGAATTTACAAGTTATTAGGAAATCTGCTCAATGCAAAAAAAAAAAAAAAAAAATTCTATAGCTTTGAGGCCGAGACATTCCTCATACACTAAAGATGATTGTAGCGCACGACGCCAATATTTGCAGCCATTTATCCTCACCTTGATTTAAGTCAACAACACACCATTGTGGTCTCCTCAGAACAAGCACAAGAGAACTCTTGCCCCATGGGTAGTTCTTGGGGACTTGCCTTTCACTAATATGACCTAGATATGAAGACTTCAGTGCTCATTGCCTCTCTCTCCAAACACGGTTGAGTCCAAATGGTTGTTGCCACATCCAGGTGGTGTTTGGTCCAATCTGTACCACTTAGTGGCTCAGTGGCATTTCTTTCTTAGATCCCCCGTCAATTGTGGAGCGAGGGTGGCAAGGAATTCTCATTATTGTTAACAAAGGAGAGCTGGCTACTTTCTGTCTTGCCTGTTGGATATCATTCTTCTCCTAGAGTAGGGTGACCATATGAAAAGGAGGACAGGGCTCCTGTATCTTTAACAGTTGTATTGAAAAGAAAATTTCAGCAGGTGTCATTTGTATATATGGGAAACCTGGTGAAATTTCCTCTTCATCACAACAGTTAAAGCTGCAGGTGCCCTGCCCTCTTTTAAATCTGGTCACTCTAGTATAGCTCCTGCACTTTAATTGCTGTGATGAAGAGGAAATTTCATCAGGTTCTCCATATACACAAAGGACACCTGCTGAAATTCTCTTATCTATGCAACTGTTAAAGATACAGGAGTCCTGTCCTCCTTTTCATATGGTCACCCTATCCTAGAGGCAGATAGGTGGAGGCCCGTAACAGGCAGAACAAGTGAAGAACGGACGACACCCTGGGTGAATTCAACATACCATCTAGCTTAGAATCCTATAAAGCAGGCCTGGGGAACCTATGGCCCTCCAGATGTTGTTGGACTCTAATTCCCATCAGCCCTGGACAACTTGGCCAATGGTGAGTGGTGATGAACATCTGGAGAGCCACAAGTTTCCCAACCCTGACATAAGGCAATTTAGGCTGCAATCCTATATGCACTTACCTGGGAAGAAACCCCATTGAAGTCAATGAGACTTACTTCTGAGTAGGCATTAATAGGATACACCATATGGCTAGGATACCTAAGCGACTTTTTGCATTGACTCAGGAAAATTCCAAGGAGGGTGTGATGATCACTTGTTAAAAGTTAGAACACATTTAGTCCTTAGTCATAGATCAGGGGTGGAAAACTCATAAACCTCCAGATCTTTGGCCAACAACTGCCATGATCCCATTGGCTATGTTGGCTAGGGCTGATGGGAACTGTCGCCCAAAATATCTTCAGGGCCACACGTTGCCCACCCCCGTGTCATAGGCACACAGTGTGGCTTACAATCATGTTATGCACAAATAAAGTGTTTCTGCTCAATAATAATAATAATAATAATAATAATAATAATAATAATAATAATTTTATTTCTTGTCCGCCTCTCCATTTTGATCGAGGCGGGGAGCAACAATAAACGATAAAATACATAATACTAAATTAAAACATAATATACATTGTTAAAAACATCCAAAAAACCACCCTAAAAACATTTTTAAAACATCTTAAAATTTCACTGGATAGGCCTGCCGGAAAAGATCAGTCTTTATAGCTTTCTTGAATGCTAGTAGACTGTTAAGTTGACGAGTCTCCTCCGGCAGGCCATTCCACAGTCTGGGAGCAGCAAAAGAGAAAGTCCTCTGGGTAACAATTATTAAGCTAGTTTTTGCTAGCTGACGTAGATTTTTCCCAGAGGACCTGAGTGTGCGAGGCGGATTGTACGGGAGAAGGTGATCCTGCAGGTAGCCTGGACCCAAACCATGTAGGGCTTTAAAGGTGATAACCAACACTTTATACTTTGCTCGGAAACTAATTGGCAGCCAGTGAAGAGATTTTAAAACTGGTGGGATGTGGTCACCCCTAGGTGTACCGGTGACCAGCCTGGCTGCCATATTTTGAACTAGTTGAAGTCTCTGGACTAGGCACAAAAGTAGCCCTATGTAGAGCGCATTGCAGAAGTCGAGCCTTGAAGTTACCAGTGCGTTCATGACCGTCTTTAGGTCTTCTTATTCTTGACGCTCTCTACAAACTCTCCCTGATGCCCAGTGGATGTTTTTTGTGTATCTGTTTCTTTTCCTGTGACTGATGACAGCTTCATTTGCCACTGTTTGAGGGCTTCCAGAGAGACCCTAGAGAGACCCTAGAGGCGTCATTCTGCTAGGCTTTGGCAGCTACCATGGAAGATCTGATGGATGGGAAGGGACGGGTACAAAGTCAGAGCAGGAGCCCTGGCATGTACTCAAAGCCAGGCTGATCTCCTATCATGACTAGCAACTAGTGACTGACTCATCCTTCCCCATAAACCTTTTAAAAAAACAGCAACACACTACATGGTAACAGCTATTACAAAATACTTTGAGAATGACTTCCATAAATTGTTTGTAAAAGTCTGTAAAATTTTATTTGCCTTGAACCTGATGCCCTTCCCTTTCAGAGGATAACTAGACATTTTTGTACTGCTGAAATCCAGGATTATCCAGATGTTGATGGTGGATTCTTAAATTCAGACCTTTCCAGATTTGCTCTGCCCCCTTAACACAGGACGGCATGACAGTGGTTGCTGTGCTGCAATAGCAATTCAGATTGTTGGCCTGTCTGTGAACAGGAGGGTGAAATCTAGGTAACCTTAGTACCACAAAAGTGTGATGCAGAGGTCCCCAACCTTTTGGGAGCCATGGGCAAAATTTGAGATTTCGAGGAACTGCTGTACGCATCACCACGAAGTGGCCCTTAGGGAGGATGTGGCTAGGCTTTGAAAGAGGTGGAGAGAGAAATAGTGAGGCTAGAGGCTGGGAGGGAGGAGGAAAAAGCAAGGTAGAGGAAAGAGCAAGAGCAAGGCTAGAGGCTCGGGGGAAACAAGAAGGCAAAGGAGGAGAGAAAGTGCAAGGCTAGAGGCTAAGGGGGGGGGGAGAAACAGTAAGCTAAAGAGATTGTGGGGGAGAAATGGCGAAAGCTATAAAGGGAGAGAAAGAAGACTGCCTTAACATTTCCCGAGGTTTTTATTAAAAACATTTTTTATTCCAGGGAGTGGAAGCTTCGTGGGCGTCCTTGGAGTTCCCCGGAGGCCGCGTTGCCCCCCGCCCCCGGTCTAATGTCTCCTCTATCCATTTTGAGATCCCCTCTCTTGCACCTCCGATTCACTGATTCAGTTTGGCAGCTCGCTTGCCTCCCTCATGCGATCTGCAAGGCTAGGTCCACCTGATACAATGCCTGCCTTCTGACTCACCCGCAAGGGGAATTTCCTACCCACCACGTTCCCCAGCCCTCGCAGCTAAGGCTGGGCCTTTTCCCAGCTCAAGGAATCCAATTATGCAAGGGAAGAGTGAGGCACCAAGAAGGCAAACCGAGCGACGCCGAAGTTGAAAAGAAAACGCGGTGCCACCGGGGATGAGGATGAGGTGCGGGAGGCATGGGTGGTGATCACCAGGGGTCAGGATACAAAGTCTCCCTGTCTGCCTCACATTGTGCCAGTTTCCCCCAGCCTCCCAAGGCCTGCTTGCCTGTTTTGCACGGTGCACTCCAGATCTCACAGGCTGCCTCTAAGCTGGGTGGACAGAGCAGTGTTATTTTGCTACCTAGGGAAACTGCCCCACAAAATCGGAGAGGGTTTTATTTTTATTTATTTATTTATTTATTTATTTATTGCATTTGTATACCGCCCCATATCCAAAGCTCTCTGGGTGGTTCACATAAGATAAAAACACTTAAAAACAATATACAAAAATTAAAACCCACCCCCAAACATGCAAAATTCACATACATTTGAAACCACTATAACAATTTTACAAACGATGAGCCCAAAACCAGACCCAGGCTGTTGCTAGACGAGGGTTTAGCCCAGTGCGAGGGGGATCCCAGGGTCAGGCCGGGCTAAACCCTCCCTTAACCCGGGATAACTGGATCCACTTATGGCCTGGTTTTTCCGCAGCCCCGGGCTGAGCCCAGTGCTGCGGAAGGTCTAGCTGCTCCCGTGGCTTTTCCTGCCTGCTTGCTTACTCACGAGTAGCCAGGAGAAGCCGCGCACTGGGCACAGTGCTCCATAGGAGTGCTGTGCCCATCGGGCTGGGGGCAGGAGATCATGGACAGGGGGCGGAGGGGGCATCGGACATGGCGAGCGGGGGTGTGTGGACATGGCGAGCGGGGGGGGGTGGACATGGCAAGCGGGGGGTGGACATGGCGAGCGGGCGAGCGAGTGGACGGGTGGGCATCAGACATTGTGGGGGGAATTGGGGGCAGAGGGAGCGGGGAGCCCTTTTTTTTAAAAAAAGATGTACCTTATTGTTGGTGTGCTCCTGCGCACATGGCCCCTTTAAGTTTTTTTAAAAATGGAGGACGCGACGGGGCTTTCCCGTACCCCGTCGCATCTCACATGTAGAAAGGGGCGACGGGCCGTGCTAGCTGCAGCGCTGCCTCGCCCCAACTCCCCACTGGATTATCAGCATTATTAGCAAGGCCCCCAGACTCTCATTAGATATTGCTAAATGCCTGGGAGAAGGTTCCATCCAGAATCTCTTCTTGTGTCCCAGTATTTATTTATTTGTAGGATTTTCTACCCGCAATCCCAAAGCAGGACACAAAAGCAATAAAACTCAATAAAGCTATACAAATATTGACTGATAAAACAGGGCACGGGGAGAACAGTAACAGAGTGAACGAGCACTTTACAAGATGCAATAACAAAAAGTCAGCCTGGGTGAACAACATGTCTTTAGAAGTTGGAGGCAGAAGCTTGTAAGACTCGGTACCAACCATATATGGGGCAGGGGGAGTTCCACAATTGGGGTACTTCCATCTCTCAAAGCCCAGGCAAATACAGCACCATCAAGAGGGCAGGCACGCTAGATCTAATATCCGAGCAGGTATGTAAGGGAGAAGGTGCTCCATCGCTAGATGCTGGATGGGGTTCAACTCTCAGGGCCAAACTACATGTCACACACAAATGTAGCATGACAGGCTGCTTTCCTTTCCCCAGTCCATGCTCACCCACCCAGCCCATAGGGTTCCAGATGCATTTTTGCAAGAGTAAACACACACCTGGAAACCTGCACAGATGGAACCGCCTAGTGGAAAATCTGAGGTTGGAAAGAGCATGGTTGGTCACTTTTCTTCTGTGCCTTTTCCCTGCATCAGCCTCTCCTAACTTGCTGCCCTCCAGATGTGTTGCACTACAACTCCCATCACTCCAGCATGCTGCCAGGAGATGATCAGAGATGTAGGCCAGCACATCTGGAGGGCACCAGGTTGGAGAAAGGTGCTCTACATCAAATCACCCCTTCTGGTGCTGTGTTTCCTGGAAGAAGTAGCCCTGGGGGGGTTTACTACGCACAATCGCTAGTAAAGTGGTTTGGCCCTCTGATTAAATGCAGCCGGGGCACACCTTTCGGATTATGCGCTGTTTATGCAATTGCATCTGCAGATAAGCATTAGGGCCGCTAAGAAGCCCATTACAAGTCTGTGAACTGATTTATTGCTTACCTAATAGTTATTCCTTTGCCCCAGGGCACCTTGGGAACTGTAGTTCTGTGGAGGGAGACTCTCTTAACTGAGAATTGTCAAGTGGTCGAATTCAGACAGCTGTGTGATTGATTGCCTCACCAAACGAGATTTCCCAGAATTTGGGGGCGGAGATGGGAGTGGGAGGAGGGCCAACAATTAAGCTGGTATATTAATTAAGCTGTTCTTAGTAGAGATATGCCCTTAGGTAGGGTGACCATATGGAAAGGAGGACAGGGCTCCTGTATCTTTAAGAGTTGCATAGAAAAGGGAATTTCAGTAGGTGTCATTTATATATATGGAGAACCTGGTGAAATTCCCTCTTCATCAAAACAGTTAAAGCTGCAGGAGCTATACTAGAGTGACCAGATTTAAAAGAGGGCAAACTGGGGAGAGGCAACGAGTGGGGGTACCTCAGGGCTCAGTCCTGGGCCCAGTGCTCTTCAACATTTTTATTAATGATTTGGACGAGGAGGTGCAGGTAACGCTTATCAAATTTGCAGATGACACAAAATTGGGTGGGATAGCTAATACCCTGGAAGACAGAAACAAACTTCAAAGTGATCTTGACAGACTGGAGTGCTGGGCTGAAAACAACAGAATTAAATTTAAGAGGGATAAATGCCAAGTTCGACATTTAGGAAAAAGAAACCAAATGCACAGCTACAAGATGGGGGATACTTGGCTCAGCAATACTACAAACGAGAAGGATCTTGGAATTGTGGTAGATCACAAGCTGAATAGGAGCCAACAGTGCGATATGGCTGCAAGAAAGGCAAATGCTATTTGGGGCTGCATTAATAGAAGTATAGCTTCCAAATCACGTGAGGTACTGGTTCCTCTCTACTCGGCCCTGGTTAGGCCTTATCTAGAGTATTGCGTCCAGTTCTGGGCTCCACAATTCAAGAAGGACGCAGACAAGCTGGAGTGTGTTCAGAGGAGGGCAACCAGGATGATCAGGGGTCTGGAAACAAAGCCCTATGAAGAGAGACTGAAAGAACTGGGCATGTTTAGCCTGGAGAAGAGAAGATTGAGGGGAGACGTGATAGCACTCTTCAAATACTTAAAAGGTTGTCATACAGAGGAGGACCAGGATCTCTTCTCGATCCTCCCAGAGTGCAGGACACGGAATAACGGGCTGAAGTTAAAGGAAGCCAGATTCCAGCTGGACATCAGGAAAAACCTCCTGACTGTTAGAGCAGTACGACAATGGAGTCAGTTACCTAGGGAGGTTGTGGGCTCTCCCACACTAGAGGCCTTCAAGAGGCAGCTGTCAGGGTGGATTCCTGCACTGAGCAGGGGGTTGGACTCAATGGCCTTGTAGGCCCCTTCCAACTCTGCTATTCTGTGATTCTGCAGCTTTAACTGTTTTGATGAAGAGGGAATTTCACCAGGTTCCCCATATATACAAATAACACCTGCTGAAATTCCCTTTTCAATACAACTCTTAAAGATACAGGAGCCATGTCCTCCTTTTCGTATGGTCACCCTAACTTAGGCCAGAACTCATGGGGGGCGGGTGTATTATCCCCTTTCCATTAGCAGCTGCAGGAGCAATCTGAGAAAACTGAATAACGTAGTTTTGAACCATGATTTGAACGTAGAAATTTGAGCCTTGCAATAACCTTATTCTTCCCCTTGACAGTCGATGCTCTCATCGGTGGGCTCACGGTGAGGCATCGCACACTGAAAGCTTTTATCCCGCGATAAAAATTATATCCTGTCACATCGTTGTCTAAATCCACCTGTCTGCTCCTAGCATTTGGGGAGGGGGTGATTTTTGCTCGTCTGTTTTTCCGTTGAGCAGCAGGGGGCGCACCAGGGGAAGAGAATCCCAGCATCCAGAACCACACGCAGCAGGTATGGTGGCTGGGTCACCTGCATTACAAGGACAGCTCTGTATTTGAAGAGCTATCTGGTCCAAATCTGATTTAAAGATAAAGAACCATACGAAAGGAGAGGAGGGGCCTTCCACTCCTAAATCACCCATGGTTTATCACGTGGGCAGCAGCCACACAGGTCATCTAGTCCTACCCTTCCCCACCCTGGTGTATTATATTTCTGTTTAAATTATTGTAATTATTACTAAAGTTGTAAATTGATATAGGGCGACCCTATGAAAAGGAGGACAGGGCTCCTGTATCTTTTAACAGTTGCACAGAAAAGGGAATTTCAGCAGGAGTCATTTGTATATATGGAGAAACTGGTGAAATTTCCTCTTCATCACAACAGTTAAAGGTGCAGGAGCTATACTAGAGTGACCAGATTTAAAAGAGGGAAGGGCACCTGCACCTTTAACTGTTGTGATGAAGAGGAAATTTCACCAGGTTCTCCATATATACAAATGACTCCTGCTGAAATCCCCTTTTCATAAAATCATAGAATAGCAGAGTTGGAAGGGCCCTACAAGGCCATTGAGTCCAACCCCCTGCTCAATACAGGAATCCACCCTGACAGATGGTTGTCCAGCTGCCTCTTGAATGCCTCTAGTGTGGGAGAGTTACCTCCCTAGGTAACTGATTCCATTGTCGTACTGCTCTAACAGTCAGGAGGTTTTTCCTGATGTCCAGCTGGAATCTGGCTTCCTGCAACTTGAGCCCGTTATTCCGTGTGCTGCACTCTGGGAGCATCGAGAAGAGATCCTGGCCCTCCTCTGTGTGACAACCTTTTAAGTATTTGAAGAGTGCTCTCATGTCTCCCCTCAATCTTCTCTTCTCCAGGCTAAACATGCCCAGTTCTTTCAGTCTCTCTTCATAGGGCTTTGGTTCCAGACCCCTGATCATCCTGGTTGCCCTCCTCTGAACACGCTCCAGCTTGTCTGCGTCCTTCCTGAAGTGTGGAGCCCAGAACTGGACACAATACTCTAGATGAGGCCTAACCAGGGCTGAATAGAGAGGAACCAGTACCTCACATGATTTGGAAGCTATACTTCTATTAATGCAGCCCCAAATAGCATTTGCCTTTCTTGCAGCCACATCGCACTGTTGGCTCATATTCAGCTTGCGATCTACCACAATTCCAAGATCCTTCTCGTTTGTAGTATTGCTGAGCCAAGTATCCCCCATCTTGTAACGGGGCTTTTGGTTTCTATTTCCTAGATGTAGAACTTGGCATTTATCCCTATTAAATTTCATCCTGTTGTTTTCAACCCAGCACTCCAGCCTATCAAGATCACTTTGAAGTTTGTTTCTGTCTTCCAGGGTATTAGCTATCCCACCCAATTTTGTGTCATCTGCAAATTTGATAAGCGTTCCCTGCAGTTCCTCGTCCAAATTATTAATTTCAATACAGTTGTTAAAGATACAGGAGCCCTGTCCTCCTTTCATGTGGTCACCCTAATTGATGCCCATTTTCATGATGTGTTTGCTCTTTTTTGCCGATGGGTAATTGGCCACCCCCTACACATGGAAACGTCAGAAGCTGACTACATTGAGTCAGACCCTAGGCCTTTCCAGCCCAGTGTTGTCGACACTGCCTGGTAGCCCTGGCTCTCCGGGGTTTCAGGCAGGAGTTTTTCTAACCCTACCTGGAGATGTTGGGGATCGAACCTAGGACCTTGTGCATGCAAAGCAGGTGCTCTAAGTTCACTGAATTAATTTGAACCCCTTAGAGCCTAGCCAGTCACAGCCTATCTTAGCTCTGTAGCTCTTATCCCCACCCCACCAAGGGTATCTTATGTCCAGCCTGAAATATATTAGCATCTGGAAACAGAGGAAATACAAAATGGTGCACCTCCTGTCTCTTTCATCAATTAATATGAGTCCCAGTCCACCAAGAAGTTCCGCTCAAGCCTCATTTAAAAACAAAACAAGACACAGTTCTTGCTTCTCAGATATGATGGTGGAAGATCTGTGATTTAATAAGGGAGTCTGCAGCTGAATTGGCATAACATAATGGAGGTGCAGCAATGAAAAACATGGCACAGGCAGTCAGGAGTTCTGAATCTTCCCCTGCTCAGGTATCTTGCCCCGTAACTGCTATGCCTCAGCTGTATTCACCCCCACCCCCGCTGTGATGCCAACATTTAATTTAATTTTTTCTTAATTTGAATTGTAAATTAAGGAGAAAAAAAACCCCAGAACAGATCATAAAAAGGATAAATAACAAAGAAAGAACAAAAGATTTAAAAAACAACTGTATAAATAGTGCCAAAATGAAGAAAAACAGCTTTCTGAGTAGGGTTGGGGGCAGAGGGAGTGAGCAGGAAGTAGGTTCAGTCCCTCCCTTCTCATGCTGTACATTCAATCTCTCACCCAGTTTTATATATGTTCTGCAGAACCTGATTTGGGTCTGTTCCTGTCAGATCTAGCTCGACTTGGGAGTATATAGGCAACAGCTCTGCAACGAGTGTCTTTGCGCATTGCATGTCTTTGCAAATGCTAACTGGCTGCATCTGCACATGCCATTTTGCAGGTGTACATGCATGTTCAAAAACATTTGAACATACAACAAAGCATGTACACAAAATACAACAAAGATGCCTTATGGGGGGATTCTACACGTCGTACTGAGGGCGCTTCCATGCGCCCCCAGTGCGCCCCCAAAGTGATCGTGTAGCTTGCCTGGAGAAGAGACGAGGAAGAGGTGTCCTTGCCGCTGCTGCTGCCGCCACCTACCTACTTCCTCGCCAGCTGGGTCGGAGAGCTCGGCGGAAGAAGGCGGGGTGGAGAGCTTCTATGTGGAATCCCCCCTTGACTAACAGACTTATTCCAGCACAAACGTTCGTGGCCAGTTTTGTGGCAGCTACATCTGATGAAGTGGCCAGTGGCCATGGAAGTTTATGCCAGAATAAATCTGTTAGGGTGCAATCCTATGCATGTTTAGACAGAAAAAAGTCCTACAATTCTCAGCATGGCTGGGGGCATGCTGTGAATGGTAGGACATGTATTTATTTATTTATTGCATTTCTATACCGTCCAATAGCTGAAGCTCTCTGGGCGGTTTATGTCTAAACCTGCATAGGCTTGCACCCTTAGTCTTCAAAGTACCACAGGACTCTCTGTTGTTTGGGCTGCAAAAGGCTAAAACAGTGATCCTCTGGAAATTGTTACTTAAAAATATAGTATGTGAAGTGGTCCTCGAAGTCAGCCTTCCTCATCCTGGTGCCCTCCAGATGGACTGCAACTCCCATAATTCCCAGAGTTGCAGGCCAGCCTTGCTGGACATCACCAGGTTGTTCTGGTGAGTCTCCTGAGTAATGCTGTATTCATTCCAGATCAGTCAATAGGGGGTTAAGAGGATGCGGCCTTGTGAAAAGGGTTCAGCAGGTATGGGGCGGATGAGGTGTGGGCACTGCTTACTGTGAGCTCCAGCACTGCTTGTTCGGAAATCCCAGCAGCCAAGACGAATTAGGAAGTCAAGAACCCATGACGAGGCAGGACGGACCCTGGAGTGGCAAGGGAGGAGGCGACCCAAGGCGGGCGATATCAAAGAGCCTTTGTGTGAGACCGGCAAGAGCGGGAATCCTGTCACCAGTCAGGACCTCGCCCAGCTGGTGACTCATTGGCACATTACTGGGGTCTGACTCACTACCAGGCCGTCTTCCCTCCTCCATCATGCCTTCTCGTGGGGCGGCGGGAGGCAGTGCCAGCAGCCACTGCAAATGAATTGGAACAGGTTTGCTGAACAGGTGCTTACAGCCTCCGCCTCGCGCCCCCCCCCCCTCTGCATATATACCAGATAGAGAACTATTGATTAGGAAGGTAGGGAAATACACATACCCGACCTTGGGATAGAGAAGCCAGACTGGAAAACATATATTAAGTCTAGAAAAACCATGCGTATGAGCACTGAAACACAACACCACAAAGTGTGTGCAAAGAGAGAGGCATGCATGAAATTCGAGTGGTTTTGCTCCTTTTGCTTCCAGCCCTGTGAAGGCACTATGGCCTCCTTCTCCCTCCTGACCAGGCCTTTGCCCCAGGCTGTTCCAGACTGTGATTCACCCTGCTGCATCCCGTGGCTTTGATCAGCTGCTTTGCTCAAGCAGCCCGGCCCACCTCGCTCCCCATCTCTTTTACCTCCTTTCACCTCTTACATCTGTTCCCCCCGTAATAACAGGAGACCCTGGAAAGCCCCATCTTCATTTAGGTCCGGAGACATGGTACAGACCCACAAAGATGGATGCTTCTTGCCCTATGTAGTGTTTTTTTTTTAAAGAAAGAACAAGGCCTGAAGCAATAACAATATCCACAGGAATTTTGCAGAAAAGATTTGAGAGTCAGAAGGAGGCCGGTGGCTAGATTGAAGTAATGAATCTGTCCAGTCTGCCATAACAGGTAGGCAAAACCATGTTTTCTGTGGGTAGTCTGAGGGTGCTTCTGGCCCTGGCTATATCTGCAGATGCTCTGCTGTGGGCACTAGCCTAAGCTTTGGCTAGCTTAGGCTAGTGCACTGTCTATGCGTTGCTGGAGATGGCAGACCTGTCCATGGTAACACATGCCTTAGTTACATCACATCTGGACTACTGCTTGGCACTTTATGTGGTGCTGTCTTTGAAGACTGTCCTTAAACAGCTCTCAGGGAACAGGTTCGTTCCCTTGAGACAGGGCCGGTGCCAGACTATTTTGCGCCCTGGGAATGTGAGCTACTTTCACCCCCACCCCACCCCCCAAAACGCCAACTTTGATTTTTAAGAACATATGTTACCTGGAAAAAATAAGAAGCACAAAACTTGAAACTGCTACATTTATTTAAAGTGCAAGAAATACGCCATGCCAATTATAGCAAACAAATTGGAAAGGAATGTCGATGGGTCTAAAATGCATTATTTAATAGGAATATCACCTCCAAATCATCCCCCTCCCCAACTCACACATGCGCGCGCACACACACTCAGCATCACTCACGCCAAACAAACACATGCATGAACACATGCATTCACTCAAAGACCCCATGATGCACCCCATTCACCCATACATTCTCTCTCTCTCTCTCTCTCTCTCTCTCTCTCTCTCTCTCTCTCTCTCTGTGTGTGTGTGTGTGTGTCTCTCTCTCTTTCAGGCGCATTCCGGAAGTCCGAACGTGGAGCCGCCCCACCCGCACCCCAGTGTCCCTGGCTTTGCTTCGACTGGGCGGGCGCAGGGTGCCATCTCGCCCGCCCAGGCCCAGCTGAATCCTCGGGCCTGGACTGGCTCACAGCCAACTCGCATGAGTGCTGCACTGTGCCCGGTGCCCCTCTGAGCTTGGCGCTCTAGGCGGCCGCCTGAGTGGCCTCTATGGTAGCACCGGCCCTGCCTTGAGGCCAAGGTTGCTGACCTGGAGAAGAAAAGTCAGGCAGAGAGGTTGGCAGATGAGACCTTCAGGGACCTAACAGTGACATCCCTCTCCTTTGGAGACAGCTCCTCTGCAGTCATAGAGAATGAGGGTCTCGAGGAAGGAGGGCGTCATTCTGATGAAGAGGGAAATGATCCCTTAGAAGGGACCCATTCCTCAGGAGACGTGCAAATATCCTCTTGCACCGAGGATGTGCCTCCAGCGGGAGGAGGGCTTGTGGTAGTGGGAGATTTGATCATTAGACACATAGACAGTTTGTGACAGGCGTATAGACCGCATGGTAAATTGCCTGCCTGGTGTGAAGGTGGTTGCGGATATCACTTGCCATCTAGATAGCGTAGTAGACAGTGCTGGGGTGGAGTCAGTTGTTGGGGTCCATGTTGGTACCAACGATGTGGGGAGATGTAGTCGTGAGGTCACTAAGGCAGTCGCCATGAAAGTTTGACTTTGGTGGTCTGTCTATATGGGACTGGAAGTGAGCCTCCTTGGTAGCCGCACCTAGGCTCTGGAACTTCCTCCTCATCTTGGCTCCCTCTCTCATGGACATCCGCCATATGGCAAAGCCCTTTCTTGTTCGAGCGTCCTTCGAATGAAACATCTGCTAGCCATGTCTTAAGCTTATCTGGCAATGGCCTGTCAAGACAAATGTCTTCCTGCTATTGTTTTATTGATAAAGACATGAGTTTTTAAGGATTTTGTGCAGTTCTTGTTTTTATGGTGCTCCTGCTCTTGAGAATGAAGTCTTTTTCTAGTCTGCTGCTTTTGTGGTTCCCAGTTTTTGTATATTTTATGAAGTTATAGTCAAATGTGAGGTTCAAACCACCCTGAATGTTGAAGGCCAGGCAGCATAAAACCCATTTATTTATTTATTTATTGCATTTCTATACTGCCCAATGGCCGAACAAACAAACAAACATGTCTTTTGCTGCTCTTCCCCAAAATTTTGAAGAATGACATAAAATGGGACATGATGTCATTGTGCTGGGTATTTCCAGGGAGGAGTGGAATGCAAGGATTGCTATGTTGCAGCGAAAACAACGAAGTCTTGTGGCCCCTTAAAGCCAGGGATAGGGCATCTTAGGCCTGGGGGCCAATCCCAGCCCTTCTGGGGATCCAATGCAGTCCTCTGGGGTTCTCAGAGGTCGCACCCCCTTCCCCTGATCTCGCCCCTTTCCTCCAGACACCAGTTGTTTGGTGGTTTCCCAGCTTTTGGGCAACCATCCAAAGAGGTCGTTACTTAGTTACTGGCTTAGTTACTGGCAGTAAGAGCCTTAAGCTACAAGATGCTGGTACTTTCGGTAGTTTGGGCTCCACCTCTTTTGACTTAGGCCCTCAGTCTGAAAGAGGTTTCCCATTCCTGTCTTAAATGTAAACATAGTGCTGTCTAGGCACAGCTCCCATCAAACCCAGTCATTATGGCCAATGGTAATGGATGATGGGAGTTGCAGTCCCAAACATCGGGAGGACACCAGGTGGCAAAGAGCACCTTTTATCAGCTTAGGTTGATATACCAACTGCGCCCTTATCTGGACAGAGATAGCCTAGCTACAGTTATCCATGCTCCGATAACCTCTCGTTTGGATTACCACAATGCGTTATACGTGGGGCTGCCTTTGAAAACGGTCCGGAAGCTTCAGCTGGTACAAAACAGGGCAGCCCGTTTACTAACAGGGACTGGCCAGCGAGATCACATCACACCAGTCCTTTTATAACTTCATTGGCTGCCAGTCCAGGTCCGGGCCCGATTCAAAGTGCATGCGCCCCAAGTACGACCCCAAAACGATAGTGTGTACTAGAGTCAGAAGAGACGGAGGAGGAGGCGGCTGGGGAATCCAGGCGTGTCCTTGCCGCTTCCTCCTCCCTGCCGGCCTCCTGCTGCCTGGGTAAGAGCGACCCGGGAGAGCTCGGCTTCCGCCTCCACCGAGCTCTCCGACCCGGGTCGCTCTTACCCCGGTAGCAGGAGGCCGGCGGGGAGGCGGCGGCGGCAAGGACGCGCCCAGATTCCCCAGCCGCCTCCGCCTCCGTCTCTTCTGGCTCTAGTACACACTATCGTTTTGGGGTCGTACTTGGGGCGCATGCATGCGCCTTCAGTACGGCGTGTGGAAGGGCCCAAACTGTCAGGAAGTTTGCAGACCTACAGGCAAAGTACTGCAGTTACAGTACTTTGCCTGTAGGTCATGTGGCAGTATCCTCATCAATATTTATAGAGTGCTTCTGCTTGAACAAATCTGATGTGGAACAAATAATTGGGAGAGAACAGGACAGAACAAATTATTTGGTTAGGGTTGGAAGGCAGGTAGTGCCTGCTCCTAAACATGTGTTTATGCGGCATGGTTTCTCCCATGTAAGCCTTTTTCTCTGGAATTGCCATCCTTTATTCTCTCATTTAATTTTTTGAGAATCTAGGCAATGTTGCTGTCAAATCATCACCCTTTCCCCATGTTTTTCCAGACCTGATTTGTGGTGATGATGATGTCTGTAGCACCAGCCTGTCCAATGTAGACAAAGAGTGTTATCGATGCTTGGGGGCCTCCTGTGCCTGTAATTAAAAGTTTCCTCTTTTCATGTCCTGTCTCTTTTATTGCTTCCTGTAGATTGTAGCTGAGGAATTAGTGGTAGGTAACCCCTTAATTGCTCTTAATTGTTTCAATGTCCGTTTCTTTTTTCCCTGTTTTTTTTTTAGGGTGGGGGAGGGTTAATTACTGATTTCATCTCATTTTATTCTTTTGATTTTTATGGTGAAGTAGTAAGCCCAGTTAAGAGCTATTTGTCACAACTCCCCCATCTACAATCAGCAGGAAGCAATAAAAGACCTGCAAACAGGAAACTTTTAATCAACATTGGAGCAGCATTGCTGAATAATGGAGCATTCTATTAAGTGCTGTATGGAACATCTGTTTTAACTTTATTCCTGGCTGATTATGGAAAAGCAATACTTCAACGACAGTAAAGGGCGGTAGTCTGGAAGCAAAGAGCCCCCACTTCTGCCATTGCTATCAGCTGACACAAAGATGCAATAGAAAAGTAGGCTGCCATTGAGGGTCAAACTAGGTATTGTGGCAGATCTGTATTTAACCCTAAATCTGCTGCAACCACTTACAAAGTGGATTAGGGGAGCAGTATGGTTTTTGAAAGCAAAAGGGCATGCAGGTTTGCAATACCATTTATACATTTTAAGTTTTGTACCATTTACAATGAAAGTACCACTCAGTCCACGTTCTTTAAATCCATGATGGTTAATGATGAATATCATATTCATACTTATAAACCCATTTTCCTTGAAATGCATACTGAGACATTTTTATGGTTTCTTCTAATTCAGCCTTCCCCAACTTACAACATGTAGTTTCACCCTTTAAGTCCATCACCCTATCCTCTACAGCAGTAATCCCCAACTTGCCGCCTTCCAGGTGTGTTTAGGATACAATTGGCTGGGGACGATGGGAGTTGTAGTCCAAACACACCTGGAGGATGTCCAGGTGGGTAAGGCTGCTCTATGGTGCTGCACTGACTCAAACAGTGCAGCACCCAAGAATTGAAGAATGAAATATTTACGGCACTGTGGGGAAAAGACTTAAGGGGGTCATGGTAACGGTCTTTAAATAATATGTTAAATGTCATTACTTGTTCTGTTCTGCTGTTGCTGTACAGGAAATTATCTGGTGGCATGTCTTTCCATGGTCCTTTTGTGCCAAATTTGTCAAATTGTGGTAATTTAACCTCCAAGGAATTTGTATATATTATCAGGAAACAAGGATTCAAACCGAAAGAATACCCTCAGACTCTTTGACTTTTGTCCATTGGGTCTCAGAGGCCTATTCTGCCTCTGGTATTTTCCAGTGTTCTGATGAGTCATTCCACCCAAAACTGCTCAAGCAAGGTAGACTGTGGTTGCATTTAGGCTATCGACTTAATCCAGTTTAAGCGGTCCGAGGGAACTCTGACAACTGTAGTTCTCTGAGAAAGGGGCGAATTGGCATTGCTAACCAGCCATTTTCAGCACCTCACCCCCTCAAACCACAGTTCCCAGGATTCTTTCAGGGGAGAGGGGAAGGGAAGCCATGACAGCTAACATAATGCAATAATTATATATGGTTGTAGCATCAATTTACTCTCATAGAATCATAGAATCATAGAATAGCAGAGTTGAAAGGGGCCTACAAGTCCATCAAGTCCAACCCCCTGCTCAATGCAGGAATCCACCCTAAAGCATCCCTGACAGATGGTTGTCCAGCTGCCTCTTGAAGGCCTCTAGTGTGGGAGAGGCCATAACCTCCCTAGGTAACTGATTCCATTGTCATACTGCTCTAACAGTCAGGAAGTTTTTCGTGATGTCCAGCTGGAATCTGGCTTCCTTTAACTTGAGTCCGTTATTCGGCTATTGGGCGGTATAAAAATATAATAACAAACAAATAAATAAATATTCCGTGTCCTGCACTCTGGGAGGATCGAGGAGAGATCCTGGCCCTCCGCTGTGTGACAACCTTTTAAGTATTTGAAGAGTGCTATCATGTCTCCCCTCAATCTTATCTTCTCCAGGCTAAACATGCTCAGTTCTTTCAGTCTCTCTTCATAGGGCTCTCAGTTGCAGCCAGATCTTATCTTTCAAACAGTCAATATTTTGTCACTAGGAAAATGCAGCCCACTCCCCAAAAACGCACACACTGGCCCAGATGGTGCATCATGAGCAACCATCACTTGAGAATCCTTTTGGGGCAAGACTTCTCAAGCCATCCAAAGAAGTATAGCTCCGTGTGTGTGTGTGTGTGTGTGTGTGTGTGTGTGTGTGTATGTTCTACAGGTAGGGTTTGCTCTAGGAGAATCAGAGTCCAGAGGAAATTATATGATCTCATAGGTGCGCCAGGCCCAAATCAACATCAGGATTATAATGCACTTCAGGCATTGATAATGTAGCCTCTGTGAAAGGTGGCCATGTATCTTATTTTACAGAGACTATTTGGAAGGCTGTCAGAAGACAGACCTCTTGTTGATGACATATTGGTGCCATGAGCCCCCAAAACCCTGCGCTTGTGCTCCTGCGGGGTTGTCCCCATGCCAAGGAGTGAGCACCGCTTCCCTGTCCACTGCCACACCATGCTCCACCACGCTACTGTGCGTTGCCATATGAGCGCCACTGTGCATCTGCATGTCCCTCCCCGGTTTTTTTCCACCTTACCTTGTGGGGTTTTCCCTGCCAAGTGTTTCCTTTTCCCCATGCCGGAGGAAGTGTGGAGGCGTTCCAGCGGCCATTCAGCACGCTGGCCTCCCCTGCCCCCTGTCTAGGCAGATGGCGACCAATCAGGTCGCCATCTGCCCAGCCACGCCTCCGCCACAACTCTGGAGCGGTGACAGAGGGCAGATGCGCCATCGTTGCCTTGCTCCAGAGAAAATAATTCCCAGACTTTTTTTATTTCGGAGCTCTGTGGGAAGGCCCTGGGGTGGCTCTGCAGTGGCTTCTTTGTCATAAAAACAAAACAGCGTGCACTGTGGAGCCACCCTGGGGCTTTCCCCATGTCTAGACATACCCTATCTGAAGGCATGCTCTATTTCAAGCTCTGGGAAGGAAACTGAAGAACTTTGGGGCCCAGGTAGTTTTCTCATCCATCCTCCCAGTTCTTAGAAGAGGATTAGAAAGGGAAAGAAAAATACAATTGGCTACGAAGGTGGTGCCGACGCGAGAGTTTTGGATTCTGGGACCACAGGCTCCGCTACTTGGAAGATGGACTGCTGGCAAGGGATGGGTTGCACCTCACAAGGGCTGGAAAGAATGTGTTTGGCCACAGCATGAAGGACTTGATCAAGAGGGCTTTAAACTGATCTAATGGGGGTGGGAGACGTCAACTTCAAGGAGACAATGGATGAAGGCCCATGCACTACAATACAGAGAACAGCTCCAAAAGTGCCCAAAAATAGGGTCCACAACAATGTAGGAACAAAGCCAGACTATAAAACACATGGGAGGTGTGAGTTGCACTATATGTTAAAAATGCCTATCTCTGCACAGAAATACAGGCGGATGAGACTGGGAGCCCCATCAAGAACATCTGGATTGAAATAAATGGGGCAAAGAATAAAAAGAACATGATAATCAGAGTCTACTACCGACCACCCAATCAAGGAGAAGACGAGGACGAAACTTTTGAGAAACAAATTGCCAGTGTTTCAAGGAAGTCTGATGTAGTAGTGATGGGGGACTTCAATTATCACGATATCTGTTGGGAGACAAATACTGCCAAAAGCGGCCCTTTCAAGAAATTCCTGACGTGTGGGTGATAAATTTCTCCTACAGAAAGTGGAGGAAGGAACTAGAGGATCGGCAATCTTTGACTTGATATTGACCAATTGGGATGACTTAGTGGTTAAAGTGGCAGTTACGGGAACTCTGGGGGAAAGTGACCACGTCATACTTGAATTCTTGATTATAAAGGAAGCAAAAGCGAAGTGTAGCCAAACACGTACTCTGGATTTTAGGATAGCTGATTTTACTAAACTCAGAACTATGATAAGTAAGGTCCCATGGCAAGTGAGCCTAATGAGAAAAGAAGTGCAAGATGGGTGGGAGTATTTAAAAAAGAAAATTTTAAAGGCACAGTAACAAACAATTCCAACAAGGAAAAAAGATAGAAGACAACAGAAGAAACCAATGTGGCTCCACAAAATGCTTAGAGATGACCTGAAAACAAAAAAGGATACATATAGGAAGTGGAAAGAAGGCCAGGCTACAGGTGGCGCAGAAGTTCCGAAATAGTGTCAGGAAGGCTAAAGTTGAGAATGAGCTGAGATTAGTGAGGGATGCTAAAAGCAATAAAAAGGCTTTCTTCAGATACGTGAGTAGTAAAAGACAGAGGAAAGAAATGGTGGTTCAGCTGCTTAATGAGGATGGCAAATTGATAACAGATGACAAAGAAAAGGCTGAAGTGCTCAATTCCTACTTTGCCTCAGTCTTCTCCCAAAAGCAGGTCCATGACCTCCTGGAAAAAGTGAAGCAGAAGTTGAGGGAGCAGGATTACAGTTTGAGATTGATAAACAAATGGTCAAGGAACACCTAATTTCTTTGAATGAGTTTTATTTATTTAATTAATTAATTTATTTTTATTTATTTATTTATTACATTTCTATAATGCCCAATAGCCAGAGCTCTCTAATCTCCAGGTCCTGATGAACTGCATCCTGGAGTAATGAAGGAGCTAGCAGAAGAACTCTCAGAACCGCTGTCTATTTTCTTTGCAAAATCATGGAAGACGGGTGAGGTGCCTGACGACTAGAGGAGGGCTAACGTTGTCCCTATCTTCAAAAAGGGCAAAAAGGAGGAACCTGGGAACTACAGACCAGTCAGTCTGACATCCATCCCTGGGAAATTTTTAGAGCAGATTATAAGAAGTCAATCTGTAAGCACCTTGAAAACAATGCAGTGATTACTGGAAGCCAACATGGATTTGTCAGGAACAAATCCTGCCAGACTAATTTGATCTAATTTTTTGATCGGGTAACCTCCCTTGTGGACTGTGGGAATGCTGTGGACGTAATATATCTTGACTTCAGAAAAGCTTTTGACAAAATACCCCATGATATTCTGATTAACAAACTAGCTAAAAGTGGGCTATATGGAACAACTATTAGGTGGATTCACAGTTGGCTACAGAATCAGACTCAAAGAGTGCTTATCAATGGAACCTTCTCAAACTGGGGAGAGGCAACGAGTGGGGTACCGCAGGGCTCAGTCCTGGGCCCAGTGCTCTTCAACATTTTTATTAATGATTTGGATGAGGAGGTGCAGGGAACACTTATCAAATTTACAGATGACACAAAATGGGGTGGAATAGCTAATACTCTGGAAGACAGAAACAAATTTCAAAGTGATCTTGATAGGCTGGAGTACTGGTCTGAAAACAACAGAATGAAACTTAATAGGGATAAATGCCAAGTTCTACATCTAGGAAATAGAAACCAAAGGCACAGTTATAAGATGGGGAATACTTGGCTCAGCAATACTACAAACTAGAAGGATCTTGGGATTGTTGTAGATCACAAGCTGAATATGAGCCAATAGTGTGATGTGGTTGCAAAAAAAGCAAATGCTATTTGGGGCTGCATTAATAGAAGTATAGCTTCCAAATCACGTGAGGTACTGGTTCCTCTCTATTCGGCCCTGGTTAGGCCTCATCTAGAGTATGGCATCCAGTTCTGGGCACCAAACTTCAAGAAGGACACAGACAGGCTGGAGTGTGTTCAGAGGAGGGTAAGCAGGATGATCAGGGGTCTGGAAACAAAACCCTATGAAGAGAGACTGAAACAACTGGGCATGTATAGCCTGGAGAAGAGGAGATTGAGGGGAGACATGATAGCACTTTCAAATACTTAAAAGGTTGTCCCACAGAGGAGGGCCAGGATCTCTTCTCGATCATCCCAGAGTGCAGGACATGGAATAATGGGCTCAAGTTAAAGGAAGCCAGATTCCGGCTGAACATCAGGAAAAACTTCCTGACTGTTAGAGCAGTACGACAATGAAACCAGTTACCTGGGGAAGTTGTGGGCTCTCCCACACTAGAGGCATTCAAGAGGCAACTGGACAACCATCTGTCAGGGATGCTTTAGGGTGGATTCCTGCATTGAGCAGGGGGTTGGACTCGACGGCCTTGCAGGCGCCTTCCAACTCTGCTATTCTATGATTCTATGAAGACCTGTCTGATACAAGGCCTCCTGAAAACAAAGGACCCTAAGAAGGGAGGGCAGCAGGGGCCATGAAGTTGCCAATTAACACTTACCACCTAGACAGCAGACACACTGGTCACCTGGGCCGTGTCTTGACGATGAAGCCTTTGCTGCTCCTTCCATCGAAACCCTGTGAGACCGCAGCTGCTGGGTGGGGATGCTAAATCTTGATTGCAGGGGGAACGCGTGCTGTCTGGCAGAAAAAAACGCAGTGCCAGGGGCTGTTTGGCTCTTTGAGCCCCACCCTGCTCTCTGCCCTGCCTTCCTAGCTTACCTTGACCTACCCTGGGCCTCAATCTGCCCCTGGGAACGTCCCCACCTTGAACCTGAAGTGAGGTGACCTGGCAGCAAAGGCAGAAGCTGGGTTAAGTCAACGACTTTTCAAGTGTGCAGTTTCGAGGGAAAAGCCCGTGGTGGCCGTGAGTTGTCAGCTGTGTTGTGTATAGACAGACCCCTGTTAATAGTTTTGCCGGCTGTGGTGCGATACATTGTATTTCTATTTAATTTCTAGTGATTATTTCTATATTTGCATCTATACATAAATTAGCACATGCACATTTTATGGAAATGAATCATCTTTCAACTTCTTTTTGGATCATACATTTCCTTCTTTGGCGATGTGTAAGCGGTCACTGCAATTTGTGAGGAATCTGGCCCCATCAGTGGACTAAATAGTTTGTTTTCAAAGAGTTAGGAAAGCCTCTTTGGAGGGGTGAAACAAAATGGCCACCCCCCTGGAGTCCATCACTTCATTTGCAGGTGGTGAAGTTGGGAGGGCCATTTAATTGATTTTCAGATATCGGGTGTGAAATTCTCCAAGTGATTTGGGAAGGGGGGATGTTGACGATGCAGTGGTCATTATATCTCCCTTTTCATGTGACAACATTCCAGGAGCTTTGGCAGGGCAGGGTGGGGAGAGAGAAGAAAAGCTGCCAAGAAGACCTCTAGCTCCTTCCAAAATACCTTTTATTTATTTCTAACATACATAAAACAAAATAGGTAGCTCTGAAAGTGTTCAGGTCCAGGCAAAGCTGGTTTTAGGCCCAGGCCAGATGGGAAATGTAGGCCCCATTTCAAACTGCTCATTAAGTATTTTTTAAACAGTTCTAAATACATATGAACTAGAACAATTTATAAAAAAAGTAGTGGCAAGCATTTTTTATTTAAGATGTATATAAGACATTGCTTCTTCACATTCAGAAGTGCTTTACGTGCTTTTCTTTGGGCAAATTCATCATCAACAACAGAAAAATCAAGCAAATTTGCCCAGGGGGACTTGGAATAGACCCCGTCAAAATCGAGGACCCATGCCAACTGGCCCCACTGCTCAGCCCTGGCAGTGTTTCCCAATCATCTAACTGCTGAGACACACTCCCCCACCCCTAAAATTTAAGACCTACTTCACTCTAACAGAGGGAAAAGGTTACTTTCAAAGTATGTAAGAATCATACCATCTTGAAAAGAGCCAGCACACCCGTTGGGTTTCCCCATGAGTCACTGACTTGAGTAGATCTCCGAATTAGAAGGATGCAAATCCACTGCAGTGCAGTTACTCATACAGAGATGCAAAGGGAAGATTCTTCTGAGGGCAAGGATTTCTTGTTGCACCCTTTGGGTCAGGAGTGATTGAATTAATCCCTTCAAAGGGGTGCAGAAACCCAACCAAATTCCTGGAATTGTTGTAGATCACAAGCTGAATATGAGCCAACAGTGTGATGTGGCTGCATAAAAAGCAAATGCTATTTTGGGCTGCATTAATAGAAGTATAGCCTCCAAATCGTGTGAGGTACTGGTTCCTCTCTATTCGGTCCTGGTTAGGCCACATCTTGAGTATTGCGTCTAGTTCTGGGCTCCACACTTCAAGGACGCAGACAAGCTGGAGCATGTTCAGAGGAGGGCAACCAGGATGATCAGGAGTCTGGAAACAAAGCCCTATGAGGAGAGACTGAAAGAACTGGGCATGTTTAGCCTGGAGAAGAGAAGATTGAGGGGAGACATGATAGCACTCTTCAAATACTTGAAAGGTTGTCACACAGAGGAGGGCCAGGATCTCTTCTCGATCCTCCCAGAGTGCAGGACACGGAATAACAGGCTCAAATTAAAGGAAGCCAGATTCCGGCTGGACATCAGGACTGTTAGAGTAGTACGACAATGGAACCAGTTACCTAGGGAGGTTGTGGGCTCTCCCGCACATCTGTCAGGTACGTTTTAGGGTGGATTCCTGCATTGAGCAGGGGGAGGGTTTGGACTCAATGGCCTTATAGGCCCCTTCCAACCCTACTATTCTATGATTCCCTTCCTCCAGCAGAGGCTGATTGGAAGGAAGCTGTAAATTATGCAGAGATGCAGTGAGCAGCCTCCTCTCTAGTGAGTACTTTGGGCTCAGTGTTTGGCCTAGGGGACTCCAACCTGTAAAATTCTGTCTAGATGTTTGGGTTGGCTCAGACTCCGTTGGCATTCGTGTAGCTGCATTAGAAATGTAGCCTGCCAGGGAGGAACTCTGCATCTTCAAGACCCTTTGAGTCCAGCTAATTTGCAGGCCGGGGGTGGGTGGTGGTGGGGAGAGACACAGCGGCAGGCAGGCAGGGACAAACACAGCAACACACTTCAAGAGCAGCAGGGGGAGGCTGTGCAGGCTGGGCCACTGACTGGTGAGGCCTAAACCTGGCTGCCGGCCAGGCTAGATGGTTCTGTTTCTTGTGAGTCATGCCGCTGTGAGTCACCCCCACACGGCAGCCCTTTTGAAGCATTAACAAACACTGTGTCGCCGGGCAACAGCAAACAGAATGTGTGTGTGTGTGTGTGTTGGGGTGTGTGTGGGTTAGAAAGCTTCCTCGTGCCCCACAGTGACACGGCCACCCCCATCCCTTGCAGGCTGCCTGCCTCTGGGGCTGTGCCTTGGCCTTCTGGCATTTGGGAAGGAGGGCCCCGCTCCTCATTCCAGGAAGTCAACAGTGAATTATAGGCAGATGGGGATCGCGCTGCTTCTGGGTTTGCGTCTCATTCCGCCCGGCCCATTATTTGCCTAGTTGACCATATATGGCTGCTTATATTAAGGAATTACTTTAATCCCTTTAATAAGACACAATCCCAACTTTCTCCAGCGAGGAGCGTGTGTGCGCGGAACGTGGGCGACAGCAACTTGATCCACAGAGTGCTGAGGGGACCCAGGCCTCCTGGCTCTCAGAGCATGCTCTCACGCTGCAGATTGGACGTGTTAGTGGCACGCCAGAGGCGTACTGAGCAGCACCTGGCTGAAAGGGGTCTGCTGCTGCTGCTGCTGCTGCATGAGGTTGCGCTGAACAAAATGGCTCGCTGTAGATTACGCGTCTCCCTGGGATTCTGTGGTTTCCCCCTGTTGTGGTTTGTGGACGAGTGGGGATGAGCGAGCCATCAGCACAGTTCCTCTGGGACTTGCCAGGATTAGACATGCTTCGAGGCAGACCCGGCGGGATGCGAAGTGAGTCAGTCTCCTCAGGCAGCGGATTTTGGGCGCCGTCAAGGGCAGCAGGCAGATCTGGGCCATGCGGCACAATCCACACTTCTTCCTTCCCAAACCTCACTGCTGCGGTGTTTCTCAAGCGTTTGGGGTCGGTAGATGCATTGAAATGAATGAGACTTAAGTTAATCACAACTAATTAACATTCCATTCGTTTCAGTGGGTCTACTCTGTGTGAGCCTAACATTGGATATTACCCTTTGTGTTTGAGTCCCCCTTCTGAAGTGATTTTGCCTTCTCCAACCACACCTCTCTCTCGCACACACACAGGGCTGGGCAAAGCTGGTAATAGGCCTGGGCCAGATGGGAAATGTAGGCCCCACTTCAAACTGCTCATTAAGTATTTTTTAATCAGTCCTAAATACATATGAACTAGAACAATTTATAAAAAAGGTAAATGGCAAGCGCTTTTATTCAAGATGTATATGAGACATCACTTCTTCACATTCAGAAATGCTTTACGTGCTTTTCTTTGGGCAAATTCATCAACAGCAGAAAAATTAAGCAACTTTGCCTTGTCAGTGTTAGTGCTGCTCACCCACAGGAGAGTTACGTTGTAACAAATCTTTACCCAAGGGTCCTCCTTTGCCTCTACCAGGGGGGCTCAGAGTAGACCCCCTAAGAATCATAGGTCCATGCCATCTGGCCCCATTGCCCCCTCTCTGGCCAGCCCTGCACACACTCTCTCACACACACACCTCTGTTCTACAGAGCGCTTTGCATGGAGCCTGACTGGGGCCCTGATCCAACATGCTTAAGGAAAGGGATTAGAACAGACATCTCTGGTGCCCGTCCTGAAACCGCATGCAAGGAAACCAGATTACAGCAAAGCAGAAGCTCTTCCAATACCAGGTTTGGAAGATACCCCCTGCCCCTCATCTAATGTAAATATATTAGGATTTTCTGCTCCAGGGCATTCAACCCACCCAGGCGTATTGGCCAATGAGGGGAGGAAGCATTTGCAGGATCTTAACCCTTCTCAGAACTTTTTGCCCCATTGAAGCTATTCCACCCTACTTAAGTCCCCGTCCCCTCCAGATTTCAAGAACCACTGCCTTGGTCCGTCATGCCTGAGGTGAACTGTGTGTTGGTGCCATTTGAGCTTTTCCACCACAGGCACCAAAATGACTCGGGTCAGCATTGGACAACATGCAGCAACCCTAGGGTGGCTGTGGGCCCCACCATTTAAGGAAGTGTCAGAAGACAGTCCTGTGTTTGAAAGGCTGTCCGGTGACTTCAACCCAAGCCTGGTTAAAGGGTAAAGGACCCTAAGAAGGGAGAGCAGGCAGAAGCCATGGAGTTGCCCATCAACACTTAGCAAGTGGACTGACAGCAGTCACACAGGTCACCTCGTCACAGAATCTTCCTCATTATGGTTAGATGTGTTGTGTGTCTATTTAAATTATTGTAATTCATTCTAAATTTGCATCTGTGCATATTAGCATATGCACATTTTATGGAAGTCCTGTTTTGTCTTCTTTTTTGGTGTTGCATTTTCCTCTTTTAGGGTGGTGCATAAGGCTACTGCAAGCAGCCCTGAGTAAAAAAACAAAAACACCTTATGGGCCATGTCCTAAGGCTGCTCCTTCACACATACTGGGGTGGGTTCGCATGAAACGAGAAGCCACAATGGGGGAATACTGGGGGCGTTACTAGACGAGGCTCTAGCGCGCGTTACCTTCCGCAGTCACGTCGAGGCTTCCAGATGACGTTCACGAGGATCCGCCGTTATCCTGCGGTGAAGCCTCTTTCTCCCGACTTTAAAAAAGTGAGTTTTAGGGCGCCTTTTCCTGCCGTCCCGCGGTAATTCGGAGTACGTGTGGGAGGATGTGAGGTCACTGCGGTCCGCACTGGGCAGGAAAAGGCGTGCTAAGGGGGAGTGGTCAGCGGCTTCGGTCAAGCCGCCTCCGCCATTTGCGCGCAGTCCGCCAGCTGGGGCAGCGCGGCGGAGCGGCTTTTTTTTTTTACTCCCCCAGTGACAGTTTGCGCAGGAACGGAGGAACGGAAAAGTGGCTAGTGTGCTGCTGGGGTGTGTGGGGGATGGGTGGGAGATGTGCGCCTGTTCTAGTGGTTTTTTTTTTATTTCCCCAGTGACAGTTTGCGCAGGACCGGAGGACCGGAAAAGTGGCTGGTGACTCCTTGCGGTGGGCAGCTACCGTGGCCGCATAATGGCGGTGCTGTACGCTGCCTGTTAGTGTGGGTACCAGGCTGGCAGAGGGCAGAGCTGTTTGTGGGCTGCTGCCATGGCTACGGCCAGATGTGGGTTGGCTCCTTGGGATGGGGCAGAGGGCACAGAGGCGGTCATCGCCGCCGACACCTCAGAGGCATGATGGGAGATGTAGGCACAGAGTGGCCATGCAGACGATTGACCTCGGGTCATATGACACCCGCCACGACCCCCATCAGGAAGTGAGCGCATCAATGTTGACCCTCAACAGCACCAGCAGCACTTCAGCTGGCACTGGCACTGCCGCCGCTGCCGCCGCCAGGGCCGGCGGCGGCATCACTGACGGCTGCGCAAGTTTGCGGTCTTTCGGACGTGCGCAAACCGTGCAGCGAGCGAAAAAAAAAGCCGCGGCAATCAGGCCGGTGTGGCTGCGCAACCGTGCTCGCGGCGGCAGCAGCACAACCGGCGCAAACTTTCGCCACAAATCGAAGGCAGGTGTGGATCATGAGGCGTCACGGCTGAACGGGAAAATCCGCTTTCACCGCTCCTCAACGACGAAACACCCGGTAGGTCTAGCAACGGCCTGGGTGGGTTCACAAGTTATGTGAAGCCACCATGGGGGATTTTCCCCATGGGTCTTTTCATTTCTGCAGTGGTCATCATTTTAAATATTAAAGCTGCAGCCATAGGGGAACACTGTAAGTTGTTGTTACATGCAAACCCAGTGATGGTGGGTTGTTGGGGGTGCTTGGCAAACCACCTGCAACTCTAAAATAGCTCAAAATCTCTAGGTGACAAGCTATGGTGCACCCCTGCAAGGGCTAAAACATTCAAAATGGTGGCGGCTGCAGCAACAACCCCTGCAACCCCACCATGGCTTCTCGTTACAAGTGAACCGAATCCCTAAGACCTAAGTAGATTTCAGGCATTTGGAACAAAGAGCCCAGGATAGCCTTACCTTGGTAACCACGTCAAGATGCTCTTGACGCCAAGCTTTGAATTCTGGAGGCCCCAGCAGGCCTGTGTTTTCATCTCCATGTCACTCACTCTCTGGAAAACCTGGAAATAGATCTTAGTGTTCCAGTAGCAATAAGAGCAACCCTGCCTTATGATTGATGCCGTTCAAATGTAGGATTCTTGCCCAGAAAAGCTGGCAATCATAACAGTCACAGAGCTGGTAATAGGCCCAACTCGGTTTTGTTTTGTTTTTAAAGCCTGCCTATTCTAGTTAGCAGGCTTCTGCCATGAAAGACAGCCTAGAAATAGTTTAAATAAATTAAATAATTATTTTAAATAAAATTAATACATGCCTTAATGCCTACAGGGTGCAAAGAACCAGTGTCAGAACCAGGATAGTGTGTATTCCATGCATCTGCTAGATCACCACACATGCCTTGGACTGCAGAGGCAGAGCTAATGACAAATGGCAAGACTTTGGACCACTGGCTGGCTTGCTGCCTTTACTAAGCCTCTGAGTAAGCTAACATCTGGCTTTTTACCTAACACCCTGAAACATATATTGTTATCCAAGCCTGTTATCCTGAAACATATATTGTTATTGTGCAGTGTAATGTTATTTTAACAACTATCAATACATTGCATGACCTTTGACGCCTACTGGCTCCCCAGTTCAGGTTGTGCCACCCTAGTTAGATGACTGAGAAGTGCTACTGACAATCCTAAAAAAGCAGTATTGTGTAATGACCAAATCATCCAGAGGCATCCTTTGTTTCGGACAAGATTTTTGTGTCCATGGAAGAACAAGAGGTCCTTCTAGTAGTTTAATATGAAAATAGGTTTATCCCTTATTTCTAGTGAGACACCTCAGTGTCAGCTTCTTCATACCCATTGGTCTGATACTTGTATGGGAAACCAGGAAAATGGGTATCTTTTTATTTATTTATTACACTTATATACCGCCCCCATAGCCAGAGCTCTCTAGGCGGTTTACAGAAATTCAAAAATTGAGATAAAAACAAGTATACAAAATTTAAAATTTTAAAACACAGAACGTACACACATAAAGCATTAAAAACCATTAAAAAAATAAACATGTGGGTGATTAAGATGTGCTACCATATGCGTGGGCAAAGAGGAAAGTCTTAACCTGGCCTTGGAAAGATAGCAGCGTTGGCGCCAGGCGAGCCTCGTCAGGGAGATCATTCCATAGTCTGGGGGCCACCACCGAAAAGGCCCTGTATTATTGTATGGTTGCAAGCACACTTTTTGGATATTCAAAACAACATTCTCTCAAGGTTTTTGAGTAGTTTGTTTTGTGTAGTTTGCCTAGTTTTGCTTAGTTTGGTAACCGATGGGGCTTGCTTCATCGCCATGGATGGCTGGTGGCTACTAGCAGGTGAAGCCCTGTTTGCGTGGGGCCAAAGGAAACAGGTGTGTAGACTGGGGGTGCTTCCAGATCAGGCTTTTATCATGCAATCACCCTGCCTCATTCAGGGAATTTTACTGGATGTCCAGATGTCATCACCTTCAACATGTAACCCTCCTATATTTTCCCATCGCCTCCCCCCCCGGAAAAAAAAACTGTTAAGGAAGAAAAGTCAGAATAGCTGCACAATGCCTTTGGATGGGTAGCACTACGCGCCCTCTGTCTAGAGCCGCCCCTGTAAGGAAACAGAGAAGGAAAGAGAAAACTCGAGTTTTTGCAGCAGGCTGGGAAGAAGCAGGATTTATTTATTTATTTATTTATTTAATTACGTTTTTATACCACCCAATAGCCGAAGCTCTCTGGGCGGTTCACAAAAATTAAAACCATCATAAAACAACCAACAGTCTAAAAACACAAATACCAAATACAATATAAAAAGCACAACCAGGATAAAACCACACAGCAGAAATTGATATAAGATTAGAATACAGAATTAGAACAGTAAAATTTAAATTTAAGTTAAAATTAAGTGTTAAAATACTGAGAGAATAAAAAGGTCTTCAGCTGGCGACGAAAGGAGTACAGTGTAGGCGCCAGGCGGACCTCTCTGGGGAGCTCGTTCCACAGCCGGGGTGCCACAGTGGAGGAAGCCCTCCTCCTAGTAGCCACCTGCCTCACTTCCTTCAGCAGGGGCTCACGGAGAAGGGCCCCTGTGGATGATCTTAAGGTCCTGGCAGGTACATATGGGAGGAGGCGTTCCTTCAAATAACCTGGCCCCAAACCGTTTAGGGCTTTGAATGTCAATACCAGCACTTTGAATTGGGCCTGGACCTGGACTGGCAGCCAATGAAGCTGTAAAAGGACTGGCGTAATGTGGTCTCGCCAGCCAGTCCCTGTTAGTAAAAGGGCTGCCCTGTTTTGTACCAGCTGAAGTTTCTGGACCGTGGCGTGCGGAGCTGTAGGCTGCTGTTTTGGTGCATTAAAAGGCAAGGGCTGCCTGTTGAGGAGCCTGTGTACTCTCCTTGCTCAACTTGTGTATTTGCATACCCTTCTCCCAACATTTCCTAGATGTTGGAGAAGAGTATGCAAATACACAGGCTTGTATCATCCCTGTTTCTATAGCAAGGACTACTCCTGAGTGACACTCTTGCCCCCATTTGTACACACTGCTAAAGGCTCTACTCTGCCTACTGTGTGATTGATTTGATTAGTCTGAAAGAATCTCCTCCTCTGAGATGTTGTGTGTTCTTTTGCTTAAAGTTGTACTAGAACTACCTTCCCCAATCTGGTCCCTTCTGGATGGGTTGGACTGCAACTCCCATCATTCCCAGCCAGCACAGCCATTGGTTGGGAATGGTTGAAGTTGCAGTCCAACCCTATCTAGAAGGGGCTAGGCTGGGCAAGGCTGTACAAGGAAAGCATAGTTGCCCTACAATGTGTTATCAACAACAGTTCTAATTATACGCGGCAGCTGCAGTATGTAAAATGGCAAGTTGTGCAATGTGCAATGTCTTAATGTTCCTGTGTTCATCACCTTAGTGTTCATGTGCTCAAGTCATAGAGCTCCATCGCACCAGTGATTAATCGCACACTCGCCAAGCCTGGTATGTGGTTTTGCAGCCCAGTACTCACATAACGTTGATCACCTCCTGCACTCATTTCACCTCTTCCCCTCCATGTTTCATTTCTTTTTGGAGCGGGGAAAGTCTGGATTATTTCCCCTCCCTGCGAAATAAATGTGCTCCTCCCATGTATTCTATCCGGCCATCCTGTTCTTTGTTGGGGGCATGTGTGTCTAAAGGCAGTCTTGCTAACAAAAGAGGAGGGTGGGGCAGTTCTCCACTCAACTGTGAAGGGGGAGGGAGAGAGGTCCCTTTTAACTCCTGAGTTCTTACTCTTGAGTAGGCATTTTCAACTTAAAAGAAATGAGGAAAATGCACCCTCCTTGCCCGCAGCTCCCTCATTTTTAAAGATAAAGAGATCAAAATTGGCACAGTGATAGCTCTTAAGGAGGGCTTTAGCCACCCTAAGTTTGAATCAGATCAGTTCATCCCTTTATTTTAAGGAATTTTTAAAATGGAAATTTAAAAAATGCTTACATCTGCATAATTTTTAAAGATAAAGAGATCAAAATTGACACAGTGATAGCTCGTAAGTAGAGCTTTCAGCATGCAAAGTTTGAATCAGATCAGTTCATGCCTTGATTTTTTAGAAAATTTTAAATTCCCTCCTCAAACCCATTATCCTGGTTGTCCACAAGTGCGAAGGATTGCTCTTCCTTTCCATATGTCAGTAGGTCCTGTTCTTTTGAATGGATGCATCTCCCCTTCCTCACCAATAAATCGTGCAGCATTACAATGTACCGCCGGCAGACTTGGCGTCTGGAAGTCCCAAGCCTGCCACCTCCCAGCTGCGACCATATTCGGCAGCCACCCTGTTGTATTCCAGTGCTTGGGCGCAGGTTGAGGCAGTGGGAACATCGTGTTCTCTGACCTGCTCTTTGTTTGGTGGTTGGGCAACAACTGCCTCTTGGGCTGATGCGTGCAAAAACCCGTCTGGTCCCGTACCAGAGCCACGATGCTTTCGCTCTTTCACCTCCATGTAATTAAAGGGTGGAAACTGGCAAGCCACTTTTCGCTTGGCCGGAGTCCCGCTTGCTTGTTTAATCCAGTAACATGCTGGGGCAAAACACAGAGGGCTTCCCCAGATCTGCCCTTGGGCACCAAAAGCATGTTCCGTGGGTTTTCTTTTTCTCATCTTTCTCCCCCCTCCTTCTGTTGCATTTGTTAAGCATCATCACCTAAAGAGGAATTAGTCTAGAACCAGTCATGGATGATGCGTGTCCCTCTCATGAGCGCCGTCTGGGGAGGAAGTGCCCTTGATCATGGCAGATTATGGTAATGACAATAATTACCTGGCAGTTACATTAGTCCCTTTCATCACCCAAGATCCCGAAGCATTTACAAGCTACCATTGAGTGTGCTTTGCAGTGAAAATGAAGCCACCCCCAGGGGTGAGGCAACTGTTTGTTCAGGGATCCCTCAGCCAGTGCCAAGATCCAGCTGTCTGTGCTGTGGTGGGAACAGGGCTTTTGTTGCACTGGCCCCTATTTTGCCTAACAGCCTTTTGGGGAATGTCTGCCAAGTCCCATCTTGCATTTTTTTTTCTGATCATCAACGGTTTTTCTGCTCTCAGAGGTGAAGTCTTGGGCAGCTTCTAGCTGGATGCATATTTGCACCGCTGTTTTAAACAGTCATCCCTTCTCCCCAGAGAACCTGGGAATAAGGATTTTTGCATCTGGGGCTGGGAATCACTGAGAATTATTACTCCATTCCCAGGATCCTTTGGTGGTGCAGGGATCCCGGACAGTTTATAGGTCTGGCATGACTGTTGTCTAAAGCCCTTTCTACACCTAAGGATTATCCCAGGAAAATGGAGGAAGCGGCCCTGCCTGCTCCCGGGACCCCCTGTGTGTCATTTGGACTTACAGGGATGATCCCCAGTACAATCCTGGGGGGAAAGCCAGGTGTAGAAACGGCTTAGATAGCTTGTGGAATTTGTTAGTATTGCTACAGGTGCTGTTTTATTGGCCCAAACTACGAAAAATGTATGTGCTTTGTAGTCCAACAGCCAAGCAGGATGAGGAAAGGCTACTTCCAGTAGGAAGAATACGGAGAAAAGAGACAGCAGAGAGGGTCCTGTGGTTTTGCGGCCCCTTGGGCAAGACATTTTCAGTGGGCTCCCGGCCACAGTGAGCCTTCCTTCTCACTTCCACTGTCACCAGCTGCTCTTTCTCCTTATCCTCTCCCTTATTGACCCTCTTCAGACAACATACTAAACCACCGTGTTAAGCATTTTGTGCTAAACATTATGGCTTAGCAGGTCATGTGAACCATAACTCAGTGTATTGTCTGAATAGGCCCATTGGTGCTACCACTTGCTTGTTTGACAGGCAGAGAGCAAGCAGGCTGTGGTATCTTCTGCTCTCCTTTTCATCACCAGACTTGTCTGGACCAGAGTGAGAGGCAGGTGAACAAACAGGTTGCCATGGTGAAGATGGAGATTCTTGTTAGTAGGCCCCTGCTGGACTGTGGGCCTATTGCTGGTGCCCAACTATGCGTACCCTTGACGTGGGCCCTAGGCCCTGCGTGATGGTGTTTGGAGCATGTGTTTGACTGTTCTACAGGCTCTTTCTACATCACTCTCTGGTCCGTGTCTCCCTGCCACCACTGCCTGTCTGCCACGTGGTCTCTTGTCTGATCACTTTCTTCCTGTCCTGACACTGCCAAGCCCTGCTTAGCAGAGTGAGCAAAAAGGTCCTGTGCTTGGAGAGGAAGGCTTGGTGTCTCTTCCCTTGCTTCTGGGCAGATCACTGCTCTCAAAGTGGCCTCCACCCAGCTGAATTATTAAATGGGATTAACGCTTTAGGCCAGGCTGTGTGCTGCCTGGGTGGCCCTTTACCCATGAACCCCCGTTAATGCTGTTTTCTTGCAGTTGTGATTTTTGTCCTCATCTTGCCCTGGAATCAGCAGCCACCCAGGGGGAAAGGAGAAGGAGGAGCTCTGTGGACTTTTAACGCTCATGCCTTTGAAGACTGGCAAGGAGAAAACAACTTGAGTGTGTGTGTGTGTGCGCGCGCGCGCATGTGAGTTGGTGCTGGGAGAGGGCAGCTGGCGAGAGTTAACTCATATAGAATTATAGAATAGAATAGTAGGGTTGCAAGGGGCCTATGAGGCCATCGAGTCCAACCCCTACTCAGTGCAGGAATCCACCCTAAAGCGTACCTGACAGATGTGCGGGAGAGCCCACAACCTCCCTAGGTAACTGGCCCCATTGTTGTACTGCTCTAACAGTCAGGAAGTTTTTCCTGATGTCCAGCTGGAATCTGATTTCCTGTAACTTGAGCCCGATATTCGAGAACAGATCCTGGCCCTCCTCTGTGTGACAACCTTTTAAGTATTTGAAGAGTGCTATCATGTCTCCCCTCAGTCTTCTCTTCTCCAGGCTAAACATGCCCAGTTCTTTCAGTCTCTCTTCATAGGGCTTTGTTTCCAGACCCCTGATCATCCTGGTTGCCCTCCTCTGAACACGTTCCAGCTTGTCTGCGTCCTTCTTGAATTGTGGAGCCCAGAACTGGACGCAATAGATGAGGCCTAACCAGGGCCGAATAGAGAGGAACCAGTACCTCACGTGATTTGGAAGCTATACTTCTATTAATGCAGCCCCAAATAGCATTGGCCTTTCTTGCAGCCACATCGCACTGTTGGCTCATATTCAGCTTGTGATCTACAACAATTCCAAGATCCTTCTCGTTTGTAGTATTGCTGAGCCAAGTATCCCCCATCTTGTCCAACATATTTCAAGGGCCTCAGGTTGGCGAAAGCTGGATTAAGTGCACCTCCTCTCACCACTTCTCTACCCTCAAGCACCCCTTTCTAAAACGAAAAACAATATCTGGTTCCTTATTTATATCTATGTAGCACGATCAGCGTGCCTAGCATTTTTTTTAAGGATTTCTATTTTTTCAAACATCACAGACATACATGACACAAAATCATTACACAAAATACAAAAAAAGATACAAACATAAAATACTCACAGAAATACACTAAAAAACATCTAACGTTAAGGTATACTTTCAGCCTTCTTCATATCAGGAATGCGAACTATCTTCTCTCATTCCTTAATTACATTTAACACAATAATCAGATCTATATTTTATCTTAACTATATCTCATACATTGAATCCATAGACAATCACTCTGTTTCTTGCAAAAATTCTATCAGAGGTTTCCATTCATATATGAACGTGGATGTTGACCTTTCTCTCATTATCAATGTGAATTTTGCCTTCTCTGCCAATTCCAGCATCTTCAACATACATTCATTCGTTGTTGTTTCGTTCTTCCATTTTTATGCATACAACAGTCTCACTTCCGTTGTCATATATAGAAATAACCCCCTTCTCTTTTAGCTGTTTATCCATTAGTCCCAATAGGAAGGCTTCCAGTTTCATTTGTATATTAGTCTTTAGTATTTTTTGAATTAAGGAATGTATTTGTATCCAAAACACTTTGGCTTTTTTACAAGTCTACCGAAGTTGATAAAAGGTTCTTTCTTCATCTTTACATTTCCAACAGTTTCCCGAGACACCCTTTTACATTTTAGCTAATTTTACAGGAGACATATACATCATCTTGTAGAATTTTTCTTTAAGTTTTGAACATAATGTAAATTTTAAACCCTTCCCCCACATATTCTCCCACTGCTCCATTGAGACCTTGTATCCAAAATTTTGAGCCCATTTTATCATACAATCTTTTACCTCCTCATCCTCCGCCTTGTACTTTAATAAAAGTATATATACCTTTGAAATAACATGTTCATCGTTTGTACGTAGTGCCATTTCAAATTCAGATTTTGATTGCTCAAATCCACAATTCTTTTTGTCTAATTTAAACCTTTTCATAATTTGTACATAAGAAAAACATTGATGCCTGGGTTCAATCCCAGCGGAAGCTGGTTTCAGGCAGCCGACTCGGGTCAACTCAGCCTTCCATCATCCCGAGGTCGGTAAAATGAGTACCCAGTTAGCTGGGGGAAAGGTAATCATGGCTGGGGAAGGCAACAGCAAACCACCCCGCTATAAGGCCTGCCAAGAAAACGTCAGTGAAAGCTGCTGTCCCTCCAAGAGTAAGTAATAACTCAGTGCTTGCACGAGAGGTTCCTTTCCTTTCCTTCCCTTGATTTTAACTTATATTCATCTTGTGACGTTTCTAATATATCATTATATGTCAACTATTTATGCATATTTGTAAATTCACTTCATTGAATAGCCTCCTGTGCTGTCCTATTCCCTTCTGTGAATAGCCTCCAGCGTGCCTGGTATTTTACAGAGTCAACAGGTCCCTACGCCAAGAAGCTTACAGTTGAACAAGTTAAACAACAGGGGAGGCAGAAGGATAAACAGGGAAGCAATGTGCATTAAAACAGCGGTCCCCAACCTTTTTGGCACCCACTCCAGCGTCCTGGCTTCGCTTTGGCTGAGCAGGTGAGATGGCGCCCTGTGCCCAGGTACACTGGAGTGGGAGGGTGAAAGCAGCTCACCTGCGCGGCCCGGTTCCTAACAGGCCACGGACCAGTCCATGGCCCGGGGGTTGGAGACCCCTCCATTAAAAAACAAACAATTCCCTGCATGTAGTAAACTAGCATATCAGGGAAAGGGCTATACTAAATACATTCTCTCTGATGTGGTAGTTTGCTACATGGAGGAAGGGTTTGTGTGTTCCCACAACCCCTGCTCCTGAATGTAGTGAAACTTACAAAACTTCAATCCTCCATTTGCGGTCTGACGTGATGTGATCCAGAACTCTACCACCTTGTGCTGGAACTAGTAAGCGGCCCTTTCACATCTCCTCTTCTGCATAGTGGTTTAGTAATACAAAATGCATGACATGAATTCTTCCAGGCACAGATTTTCCTGTCCCACTCAGTTTCGTTGGCTGCCACTCGTGGAAGCAGGGAAACTCACAGTGTCATGGTGTGTCACATCATGGTTTGTGTATTGCTAAACATAGCCATGCTGGAGATCAGGGCTGCTGCTTTTGGTGGCAGCTTAGCGTATGCCCTAACATCTCGTTCTGAAATAACGCGGAGGCCAGTTCTTCCTTTCTTGGCTCCTCTGGGATCCTTGTCTTTTTGATGACCCAGGGCATTTAGAGGAGCAGTAAAGATTTGGAGGAGGCAAAGTGCCTTGATCCATACCTGGCAAGAGGGAAGGCAAGTCTCTCTCCCACAGGCACATGCCCAGCACGCCGGCATGGCGTCCCTAGCCAGCTTCCCCAATGCCATGCTGCTGATGCAGATCCTCTCCTGAATCCACTCCAGGCCCACAGTTCGGAATTCCTATGGCACTCCATACACAGTGTAGAACCAATAGAAAGAGAGGTAGACTCTAGTGTTGGAGAGTAGAAAAGTTTTTAATCTCTTTACACGAATGTCTGTACTGTTTAAAAATATTTCTGTAAAAAACTGTTTGAAAAAGGAGCTCGACGTTTCAGATCAGATCCTTCCTCAGGAGCTACAAACAGATGAAGTAAAATTACAGAACAGTAAATACATTGCATGTCATTGTACACGAGAAAAAACCGCTAAAGGAAAAGAAAAAGAAATATTGTATTTCTGTGATTGTAAGACGCCATTGATTCTAAGACGCACACTAATTTCAGTACCACCAACAGAAAAAAAAAACCCTAAGACACACCCACGATTCTAAGACGCACCCCGTTTTCAGAGATGTGCCTCTTAGAATCGAAGAAATACGGCAGAACAACACCTTATCTTCTTTATACTTGGTAGTAACTGGCTTTGTTGTTAGGGTGTTGGTATACCATTTGTAAGGTATAAAATTAAGGATTGAAGACAAAAAGATATATATTGGTTAAACATAAAAAAGACCAAAAAAGAAAAGGAAAAAGCAGAAATGGCAAGGGAAAGAAATGCCAACACCCTAACAACAAAGCCAGAATTGTTTCCTACATGGGTAAGGAGCATTTGGAAATTTAGTACCTTAGTTTTTTTCATTTGTTTTATGTGAGAAAAGTTAGTAAGTATGAAGTTAGAGTAGTTAATTCACATTTATAAATTGTAGGGTCCTAGGTTGTAAATGAAAGCTAGAAATGATCTATTGGATAATATATAATACAATGGTATCTAGACAGAAGGTAGTTACTACCAAGTATAAAGAAGATAAGGTGTTGTTCTTTTCCTTTAGTGTTTTTTTCTCGTGTACAATGACATGCAATGTATTTATTGTTCTGTAATTTTACTTCATCCGTTTGTAGCTCCTGAGGAAGGATCGCCAGATCCGAAACGTCGAGCTCCTTTTTCAAACAGTTTTTTACAAAAATATTTTTAAACAGTACAGACATTCGTGTAAAGAGATTAAAAACTTTTCTACTCTTCAACACTAGAGTCTACCTCTCTTTCTATTGACTCCATACACAGGCAATGTCTCCAAAAGCTGAAATCATGCTTTAAATGTGGAAAGATGTGAAAGGAGAGGGGCGTGGGGCAGGCCGGGAAGTGGGGGATGGTGACGGGCCTTGGTGAACATTTAGAAATTTGGGATAGGAAAGAATGTCAGAGTCTTTGTGGGTTGGGCTATCATTTCCTAGTCCACCCCACATATAACTCAGTTTCCTGAGTATGCTGTATATCTAATTAAAGGGAGGGCCAGCCCACTGCAGAGAAGGCTCAGACTGGTAGCTTTCTTCAAAGTATGCCCAGCAGAACTTGAAGAATTACATCAGAATCTCACTAGTGGCGACAGATCAAAGTGCAGATGTATATGTATTCTACAATAATTATTACTAGAGAATCTCCTAAAATGCTGTGCTGGTTCACATCTGAGTCCCAGGGCTTGCTGTAAACCGCTGAAATTAGTAAGACGTCTGGTCTGAAACTCATGCTTCCAACTGCCCCTAGTTAGCCCCTGTTACATGATGCTCCCCACTTCCCTGACAAGTTCAAGAGGCAGCACTCCAGGGTTTTCTTTCCTTTGAAAGAAAGGGCACTGGAGACGTACGGCAGCTTTGCCGTTGAGCTTTTCTACACAAGGCATTTATTGTGTGCTCACCATTCCCTACTCACAGTTGTATACAGGTTCTTTAGACGGCTCTGTGACCACCCAGTTTTGCTTCTGTTCATGAGTTTTTTTAGAGTGAAAAAATGGGGTATTATTTCTGATGGCGAAAGAAAGTGTGATTTCCTCTTGTGTATTTGTGTTATTCCACTATACCAGAGTACTACCTAAAGGTTATGTAGCAGAAAAGCAGGAAAGGAAACACTACTCATGCAGTGTTCAGATTTCAATTCTGTGATGAAATTGAAAGTAGTTGCAGTGGAACTACTTTGTGTAATAAAGCCTATAGTTGCTTCCTTTAGAAACATATGCATAGTGAAAGCAAGCAGAGAGCACAGACACTAAGCCTACATCAGATAACAGTAACTGCCCACCCCAAATATGCTTCAGCCAACTCTCCTATCCCCCCGCCCCATTTACTACCTTCTGTCTCAAAACCTGGCTCAAAATATTGCTTTCTGTCCCCTCCCACTCCATGAAAGGTGTCACTTTCCTTTCCAAACACTGCTGGCTATTTCATTCCAAAAGCTTCAGAAAGACCCCCAACTGTCTGAAAGACATCTCCTGTCATCATTAGTAACTATTGATCGTCAGCAAGTAAGCAGTCATCATGAACTATTAGGAAGCCTTCAGCCTAACAAAGGATGCTCTCCCAGTATCCACAGCAACAGGATACTTAAATCCACTATTGGACAATATCTTTATTAGGACTAATCAAAATTCCACAAAAATGTGCAAGCTTTTGAGCTCTCCAGGACTCTTCATCAGGTTAGCTGGTACAAAAAGCAGTACTCAATATGTTGTTCTAATTTTAATCTGTGCCTAACGCATGGCCTTCAAGCATACTTATTTATTTATTTATTTATTTATTACATTTCTATACCGCCCAATAGCCGGAGCTGTCTGGGCGGTTCACAAAAATTAAAACCATTCATAATATAAAACAACAGTATAAAACCATAATATAAAATACAATAAAAAAGCTCAACCAGATAAAAACAGCAGCAATGCAAAATTACAAATTTAAAACACCATGTTAAAACGTATTTATAGATTGTTAAAATGTTGGGAGCACTCTCTTTGGTGCTAAAGGATCAAAGACATTAAACACATTTTGAATTGTGCTCTTTTTCACTGCACTCCTGTTCCCCAGTTACTTTTTATACCCTGCTATACCCCCCCCACACACACAAATTTCTGACTACCGATCTGTTTCTACACTCCACAAGATCACATTTTGCAACCAGAAGGCAGGGGATGACCCAAGAACACTTATTTCCCCAAACACTTCTTGGGGCTTATTATCCCCATGTGATAGTTGCCCCCCCCCCCCAGCCTTGATTGCTTATAAAAGGCAGAGAGTTCCAAGGCATAGGGCCGGGCCACCTCAGGTCACATATTGTTTGGACATAGATACCCATGCGTGAACCATTTTTCCCCCAGGAAGAGCATTTGAGAAACCAAGGCCACAGCTAGACCTAAGGTTTATCCTGGGATCATCCAGGGTTCGCCCCTGCCTGAGCACTGGATCCCCTGTGTGTCACCTAGATGAACAGGTTTGACCCTTGGATGATCCAGGGATAAACCTTAGGTCTAGCTATGGCCCAAGTGAAATAGAGCTAACAAGATATACATTGAGAAATCTAGGAATACATTGAGAAATTGCAAATTAACAAGTTGCTGTTTTTGGACTGCATAAACCCAAGAACTCAAAAGTGTTTTCATTGATCTTGTAACACAATACACAACTTGTCACAAAAATCAGCTTCCTTATTAAAGGGTTGGAAGGTAGTCCACATAACACCATTTTTTTTAAAAAAAACCAACAACATCTGGAGGGAGCCAGGATATTACAAATGCACTCATGTATGTTTATCCCAGGTAAATTGGTAGAAGGCATAATTAAAGCCAACGCTATTAAACATGTGGAAGAAGAAGTTTTGCCAGGGAAAAGTCAGCATGGCTTCTACAGAGGGAAGTTGTGGTCCACCAGCCTTTTTGAAATCTTTGATAATGTCAACCCACAAACGTGTAGGTAAGGACAAACTAACAGAAATTGTCTACTTGGCATTCTAAAAAACAAACAGAAACCTTTGACAAAGTTGCCCACCAAAGGTTCCTAATTAAAGTTAGCGGTTATGGAATAACTCAGCAGCACAATCAAGCAGCAGTTTAAAATAGCAGCGGAAGACATGATAAAATCGATAGCACACAAAATTCAGGGGGAGTAATTGTAAAGTTATGGACATTGGAGCAAACCCCCAAAGGGTTATATTCAGTGTTAATCCTATTGAAATGGATGGGACTTAAGTTAGACTAATATTGGATACCGCTGAACAAACCCAAAATCTCAACTTCACAGTTGATGGGATCTGTATTAGCTGTGACTCCCCAGGAAAGAAATCTTCAAGTCAAGAATAGCTAATTGAAAAGTCAAATTAGTGTGGAACAAGGAATACAAAAGGGCTAATTCCATTTTAGTGATGATTAGAAAAGGGGTTGAAAATAAAACATCCAATATCATAATGGTTTTATATAAATCAATGGTGCAGCAACACTTGGAATACTGTGTACTCCAAAGCAATATTTTGAGCCAGGTTCTGGATGGCCCATCTGAAAAAGGATATTTGCATTTATTTATTTTACAGATTTATGGAGTTCACCACCACCACCCTCCCCCAGTCTGGATTTATTTGTACAGCTGGAAAATGTGCAGGAAAAGGCAACCAAAATAATTTGAGAATTAGACCACCTTCAGGAAAGGCTGACACATTTTAGGACTTTTAGTTCAGAGAAGAGGTTTGAGTGCAAACCTTCAGTTGTCTACTCAGAAGTAAGACCCTCTGAGTTCGGTGGAGCAAACTGCCAGACAAGTAAGTCTGTGATTTAAGCGTATGTGGCAACATGATAGATGTATATAAAATTATGCATGCAGAGAAAGGTTTTTTCCTCCCTCACCCATAGGACTAGAGCTCAGAGTAAGCCAATTAAATTTATTGGCAGTAGATTCAGGATAGTCAGAAGAAACTACTTCACACACTGCATAATTAACAAGCAGAGTCTTACGTGTGTTTACTCAAAAGCAAGCCTTACTGTGTTAAATGAAGCTTACTCCTCAGTATTTATTTAATTTATTATTATGAAATTTGCATTTAAATGAGCATAGGGGGAATTCGCTGCTACATGATGTGTGAAGGCCACTCAATAGTTTAAAAGGGGCTTGGATAGATTCATAGAAACGTTAGTGACCTACTATTTGCCATGATAGCTACATCTTCAGGAGCAGTATAGCTACATCTTAGAATCATAGAAAAGTAGAGTTGGAAGGGGCTGATAAGGCCATCCAGTCCAACCCCCTGCTCAAGGCAGGAATCCACCTTCAACCATCCCTGACAGATGGTTGTCCATCATCTTCTATTCGAACCCCTCTTGAATTTTCTCGCTGCTTGCTTCCTCCGCCTTTTTTTCTTACGCCCCCTTCCCCCCCCTCCCCCCAAAAAAATCTGTTAAGGAGGGAAAAATAAATAGCGGCATAATGTTTTTTGACTGTTAGTGCTAGGAAGCTTCGTCATCTGGATGGTTACTCTTGGAAGCAAGATGTTAGTCTAGATCTATTGTTATTATGTCTATATCACCCAGCTCTATCACCTTTTCCATGACGACCACACACAAAATGCCTCATGTAGAAAAGCTTTAAAACCCTGCAGTACAACATAGTAAAAATAATGTAAAATATTTTAAAAGCAAGATCGATCTTGGATCCAGCAGCGGTTTTTGTTCTCACACTCTTATGACTACTGAGGACCCCCCGCCCCCCAAAACACAAAACCACACAACCTCCCCCCCCCCCCGCCTCCCCAGCACTTGTAAATATCTCATCACTAGGGCAAGATAACCTGAGCTAATTGCAAACAGCTAGCACTGAGATGTGGCTGTACAGCTCTCCTTTGGAATTGTCAGAACTTGGGTGGAATCCCGCGTGCTGTGCTGGAGCAGAGTATTTAGGCGTATTTATGGCATCAAGCCACTGTTAGGAAGGAAAAACAACAACACAGAATAAGGTCTTGGATCCAAAACTTTCATCAAACGTCCCATGTTCCCACACAAATCCGGGAGGGTGTTGGTTAAACTAACATGGAATGCTTCTGGCTTGGAAATGATCAGGAAGTAAGGAGTGTGTGTGTGTGTGTGTGTGTGATCCCTCTCTCCATCTCTGTCTCTCCCAAACACACATATCTTTATTCACACTGTCAGTGCTGGCCACACCAAACAGCTGTATCGATGGACCGTGAGGGATCCCCTTACACTGCCATAGAAGATGCTGAGGTACAACTCTTCCAACATGGGCTATGAGCCAGAGCTGACTTCAAGGCTCCGATCACCACCATCTGCAGACTTCCAAAGAACAGCTACAGGTTTTCAGAGGGATGCTATATAGCTTTTTCCTGCATTGGACTGTGTTTATATTTGTGGTTACCAGAGCAGGGTGTGTGTGTAAGAGAGACGCAGAAATCAGCAGTGCCTGCTGCCACTTCCCCCCCACCTTATGCCCCACACCCAACATTCTCTGATCACTGTGAAAAGGCAGTGATTCATTCACTGCTTTGTGACAGGCAAAACTTTCCATCAGCATGCCGTAAACTATAAACCAGAAAGAGAAAGGGTGTGTCATCTTGGGCGTGATTTGGAGGTGTATGTGTGTGCCTGTACATTCCCCGCCCCCCAAAATGTGTTTGTTTGGAACCGTATCTATAAGTTAGACAGCATTGTGTGTTCTGAACATTATGTTAGTTATGCAGGGGTGCGTCCAGACGAGGTATTTAGCAGGGATGATTTCCAGACATTATTGTCTTCCATTTGCAGCCCTCCCATGTTTCTCCACCACATATCCCATCTATTTTCTTTCCACATGGGGTGCTTCCAGACAGACGTCTCCTTGTGCTGCCAGTCAAATGTCAGCAGCTACCAGTTATACCATCTTTCCCTAAAAATACGTATATTGGGGGAAATGCCACGTTTTATTTATTTATTTATTTATTTATTTATTACATTTTTATACCGCCCAATACCCGAAGCTCTTTGGGCGGTTCACAAAATTGAAAACCATGAAGAGCATAATAAATCAACCCACAATCTAAAAAGACAAATACAAAATACAGTATAAAAACCACAACTAGGATAAAACCACGCAGCAGAAGTTGATATAAGATTAAAATACAGAATTAAAACAGTAAAAATTTAAGTGTAAGTTAAAATTAGTTGTTAAAATACTGAGAGAATAAAAAGGTCTTCAGCTGGCGACGAAAGGAGTACAGTGTAGGCGCCAGGCAGACCTCTCTGGGGAGCTCGTTCCACAGCCAGGGTGCCACAGCAGAGAAAGCCCTAGTAGCCACCTGCCTCACTTCCTTTGGCAGCGGCTCACGGAGAAGGACCCCTGTGGATGATCTTAAGGTCCGGGCAGGCACATATGGAAGGAGGCGTTCCTTCAAATAACCTGGCCCCAAGCCGTTTAGGGCTTTGAATGTCAATACCAGCACTTTGAATTGGGCCCGGACCTGGACTGGCAGCCAATGAAGATGTAAACGGAACAATCACTTGCAAAAAAAGTGTACATTTGAAAATGCGCACAAGCATGCCTATATTTTGAATAATGCACATGAAAATACATATGAACTTTCATGAAGAATTTTAAAAATACGCACTCTGATGTGGAAATGGACTGGAACTATCATAGGGCTAAACTACATGTTATGTTAAATATATAGCATGCAGGTGATCCTCACCACCTTGGATAGCTCCTTTAGAGTTCTGACTGGTTCTGATTGAAACCCGGAGCAGATTCACTGCCCCACTGACTTTGGAGTCACCAGCCTCCAATGCCTCTGGTGGTGGATTATGCATGTGGGTTGACAGTAGGGCTGGCCCAAGACGTCTTGCAGCCTGAGGCGAAGGATAAGATGTCCCCCTCCTCCCGTCACCTGAATTCCACCTACAGAAGCTGGCTGGACCTCACTTCAACACTGGTGATGGGTACAGCATCCTCCACCTCCCCTGAATGCAACAGCCCAGCTTAAGGGGTGCAGGCAGGCTGCACAGCACACACACAGCCCTGTCCGCTCACAGAGGGGCAAGGCCAGGAACCATTTCCCTCCAGCCTCTTTACACCACCCAGCATCTGCTGCCTGAAGCGATCTGCCTCACTCTGCCTAACAGTAGGGCTGGCCCTGAGTGACAACACAGCTATGGTGGTGAACAGTGAGCACGGAGCTGCCTTGGTGTTGTGTAAATAAAGTGGCTATGAGTCATGATGTGACATCTTTTTTTGTCACTTGCCACCACCAGAGTGCTGAGCAGAAAGTCCTGAAGGCTTTGGCTTCTGGAGAGGGCTCAGCAGCATCCCATAATAGTCAAAACAGTAAAAAAACACACCATTCTTTCCCCTACACGCTCGTGCGCTCACACACAGGCACACACATAGCACGGCTGACTCAGCCCTGTGGAATGCATCCCGTCTGGGTGCGTGGGAGTGCTGGGTAATCATGCCAGTCTCAAAGACCCTGGCGTCTGCAAAGAGTAATTACCTAGAAAGGGCATCGCTTGCTTTTGGAGTTGCCAGAACAAGACTGCCTGCCAGTCAGCAAGCAATGAGTGTGTGCCTCTCTGGAAGGCAGCAAAACCTCATTCTGAGCCAGTGCCTTGGAGAAGTCCCCACTGCCCAGCTTTGAAAAATTAAGTTGATTCTCTCTCCAGCTGGAATCGGCTGAGTTAAGCGGCAGGCGGAAAAGTTGAGTGGCCCACCCCAGAAATTAGACTGGCCTTCCCCATCCTGCTGCCTTCCAGATGTTTTGGACCGCAACTCCAAGCATCCCTGACCATTGGCCATACTGGCTTGGGCTGATGGGAACTGAAGTCCAAAACAGCTGGGGGAAGTCTGAATTAGTCTGGGGTTCCAGTAAACATAAGAACATAAGTGCCACGCTGGATAAGGCCAAGGGTCCATCTAGTACAGCACTCTGTTCACCAGCTGTTGACCAGGGATGAACAAGCAGGACTTGGTGCAACAGCACCCTCCCACCCATGTTCCCCAGCAACTAGTGCACCCAGGCTTACTGCCTTGGATACTGGAGATGGTACACAACCATCAGGGCTAATAGCTATTAATAGCTTTCTCCTCCAGGAATTTATCCAACCGCCCTTTTAAAGCCATCCAGATTTGTGGCCATCACTACATCTTGTGGTAGGGAATTCCATAATTTGACTAAGTGCTGGGTGAAGAAGAACTTCCTTTTGTTTGTCCATGATCTCCCACCAATCAGCTTCATGGGATGGCCCCGGGTTCTAGTATTTTGAGAGAGGGAGAAAAATGTCTTCCTATCCACTTTGTCTACACCATGCATAATTTTGTACACAAACATACAAAAAAACCTCAAGTATATCTTGTAAGCGCGATGTTTCCTTGGTTGCCTGCTGCTTCCAGATCCAGGTCTACACTTTGTGTCAAATCATTGCGAATGTGGAATAAAAATACAGGATACACACTATGATAGCGGTACATGGAAAGTGGATTGTGCCCCAACAGCTATCAGTGCACTTCAATGCCGCCATAAAGCAGTAGTGTAGATCTAACCCAGGTTACTAGAAAGGAACAGGGAGATATGGGTTGGAGATGAGAGTGGGTGGCACTGACATATTCTCACTCTTCTGAGGGTGCTTCCACACTGGTAGTTCCTAGCACTGCTCAATCATTGCTCTTTTACTGAATTGCAGTTGACTTTCCACACTGGGGCAGGAAGAGCACTTTGTGAGTCCGTCCTACTTACTATGTTACATCCACACTAGTGGGTGTGACATAGCTGTGTAGGGGGAGAGGGACAATTCACTTTACACCATTTTTAAACTTCTTTTCAATCAATTTTAAAGAATAATTTAGGGAATAATCCAGTCCCTGAGAGAGTATCCCGAGGCCCTAGGTTCCCCCCCTCCCAGATTTCCCTCTCCAAAAGAGAGGTCTGCTCTCAGAGGAGAGATCCCTCCTCTGAACTCCCCCTCCCACCTGCCACAGAAATCTCCATGGCCTTTGCCTCATCTACATTGGAGCTCTGACATTGGTAGAGGGAAAAGACGGGCATTCCTGGGTGTTTCAGGATCAGGAAAGCCTGGATCCACAGGATCCAAAGCCCTCCTATTCACCAGCATGCACACCCACACCCACACCCCAAACCAGCTGCACATCTACACCTTGGAATTAATGGTCAGGAACTCAGAAGAGGGGGGAAAATGGCCTGGAAAAGGGAAAAACATACACAGACAAAATGCTCCTCTCACCTTTCCGCCCTAGCATGCTTTGGGTATGGTGGGTCCTTTGCTTTCTGTAAAACACACACACACCAGCCGATGGTAGGATTCCTCTGCTAAAATTTGAGCTAGAGCACTTTTTCCAATGCCAGTGTAATGATGCAATTATTTCAATCACGTTAAGAAGATGAAAAAGACACAAATTCTAAAAACTCTGTGTGTGTGTGTGTGTGTGTGTGTGTGTATGAAAAGATAGACACGGTGATAAAAAGCACCAACTGGAAAGACTGGAAAGTTTCCCGGTGTGTTTTCTTTTAAGCAGTTTTAATAAATTTGTCCCAAAATGCTTTTTCATTCAAATTCTGTTGTGTGAATATTTCAGTAATTTAAAAAGGACAAAAAGAAAGAAAAAACCCACCACCACCCCTCACACAAATTAAAAGATCAATTAATAATACATGGGGCAGCCAGAAAATGTAACAGTGAAGGTGAGAAGTATAGATGCATGGTGATAAATCATCCAACCGGTATGTCACTGCACATATCAAAATCACATTGTTGTGTTTTTTTTAAGGGAAGAGTACCAAGGCAATCTGTACCTGTAGAGAGTGGGCTCGTGTTCAGTTCTTTCAACAAAAAGTGGGGGGGGGGGAAGTAATCAGATTTTCTACAGCCTGAGAGCTTTATCACACCAGCGTTATACTGTGCTATCACTGCGAATTGCGTGCAAAGGACTCCGAAGTTTTCCAGCTCATAATATGCTTTTATTGTGAAGTACTCCCATGCATCCTGCTTTAATTGTGCTTCTTAACCAAAAGAAGTGCAATATTTTGCTACTAGTTTTCGAGCATATCATTTGTTGTTTTCCGAGCGGCCACTGGGGATCAGGAGCAGGATTTGAAGAAAAATTAAACAAATGCTTACATCTGCGTAAGCTTTAAAGATAAAGACATCAAAATTGGCACAGTAATAGATATTATGGAGAGCTTTAAGCAGACCAAATTTGAATCGAATTGGGTCGTCCGTTGATTTTTTATGATTTTTTTTTTACATTTCACCCCTTAAACCCATTTCCTGGTATGCAAAGGATCTAGCTGCCCGGTAGCAGCAGCAACAACAACAACGGCGACAGCTTAGCGCTGTAGGGGATAATTCGAGGGAAACGGGTATGTGGGATGAAGCTCTGAGAAAAGAAGGGAAACACAAGAAAACAATGATTTGATGATGCCTCTAAAAAGTGAGTGAACAAAGTATGGCTATTCCACAGTCAACACGTGCGCTTGGATCGAGATTTAATCATACTTTAGAGTAGACCCATGTACCATCCTGAGTTCATTTTAGATGCGCTTTTCGGATGCCTTAAACTTGATTCCCTTCTTTTTGTTCTTTAGTTAAATCAAGGCTGCTGCTTCAACCCAGCGAAATTTGAACAAGGGAATCGCTGGGTCAGTATCCAGATCATGGGAGGTGGAGAGGGGGACTGTCCAATGAAACCCTGACTCCCCAACCCCAGTTTTAGCCAAATCATCCCTCTTGCCAGAGCTTTCTAAAATCGATGGAACCAGGGCACATCACGTTTCCACAGCAGCGTTGGGTGATAGAATGTGGGGCTACAGATGGCGGAGGACAAAACAAATCACTTATTTGATGTTACAAGAATGCAGTTCACATGATGTGAGGCTGTGAAAAATACAAATTATTAATTGTTTCCATGTCTCATGCCTCAGCAATCAGGATGTGTTCTTTGTCCTTCTGTTATCTTCACCTTCTTAACTTGTATTTTTCCTCTCTTGTGGTGAGTAAGTTCTGTTCATATCACTGGGGCGAGGTAATTGAGATGAAGGCTTAGGGGCGCTACGCCAGCCACAGGGATGCTGCTGAAAACAACCCGTTCTCTCTGCCTCCTTAAATAGATGCGATGGAAGCAGCCACATCTGTTTCTTCCTGTGTCTGCCCTGCTCACGTGCAAAGCTAGGGGGAAGGACCTTGAATTGGGCTGAAGTTTCATCCAGAAGAACATTTGATGGAAGATGAGGAGTGTCTTAGGTGCAAAATCCCCCTCCCCCATCCTTTTTTAAAATATTCTTTTGTGGCTGTTCACTTCCAGCCATGATGATCCATGCATCGCTCTGCAGTGAGAGCAGGGAGGAGGAACTGGGGCAAGCGAAAAAGATGCCCCTGTCTTGTGTGGACAACACAGGGACGTTTCCCAATTTCCCTGTGCTGTATTGTGAGGCTGCAGCGCAGCACAGGACATCAGGGATGTATCCCTGCGTTGCTTAGGCAATGGGGCAATGCTCACACTAGTTTGACCCTAACTTCTAGTTCAGCCTCTCCCAATCTGGTGCCCTCCAGATATTTTGGCCTACAATTCCCAGCATTCCTGACGATTGGCTATGCTGGCTGGGAATAATGGGAGTTGTAGTCCAATCCATCTAGAGGGCACCAGGTTAGGGAAGCCTGATATGTAATGCCTGTGTTTAGAGTTGTAATGTAGGGCGGTAGCCACTGTGTGGAAAGGCATGGAGCATGGTTTTAAACCTAGTTTATCTGAGACCAAACACTACACCACTGTCACCTTTCCACACACAGAGCTTTATCACACCAGGGTCATACTGTGCATTCACTGCAAATTGCGTGCAAAGGACTCAGAAGTTTCCCACCTTATAATCTGCTTTGACTGTGAAGTACTCCCAGGCATCCTGCTTTAATTGTGCTATAAAGCCAAAAGAAGTGCAATATTTAGCTACCAGATTTCGAGCGTATCTTCCGAGCGGCCACTGGGGCGCAGGAACAGGATTTTAAAGAAAAATTAAAGAAATGCTTACATCTGTGTAAGCTTTAAAGACAAAGACATCAAAATTGGCACAGTAATAGATATTAAGGAGTGCTTTAAGCATACCAAATTTGAATCGGATTGGGTCATCCGTTGGTTTTTTATGATTTTTTTACATTTCCCCCCTTAAACCCACTTCCTGGTATGCAAAGGATCGCTGCCGCCTGGTAGCAGCAACAACAACCACGCCGACAGCTTAGCGCTGTAGGGGATAATTTGAAGGAACAGGTATGTGGGATGAAGCTCACATTCTAAGCAAGGGAAGGGCTCCTTCTGTTCTGGTTTGATCCTAAGAAATGCACACCTGATACATCCAGATGTTTTGAACTTCAACTTCCATGAGCCCCCAAGCAGCATGGCCAGTGATTGGGGATTATGGGATCTGTAGTCCAGAACATCTCATGGGGACCCATTTGTGATGTTGAGGCTCACAAAGTGATGGCCACACAGGAAGGAGTTCTTATAAACAACCATGTATCAGTAGAGGCACTGAGGATCCTTCCAAGGGGATGCCATGTTCAGCAACGTTCCGGTGGCAGATGCAATGTGTGTTCTGGTCCATTCCACAACTTATAATGCTATTTAGTCACAGCCAATTTGTGCTGCATTTTTTCCAGTAGCCCCAGAGCAAAGTTGGTTGCCCTTGTCTCATGGACATCAGTGGAGCAAGTCAGTCACAGCTAACTTCACTGTCATTCATCCCAAGGGAACTTAAGTGCATCTAAGGAGAAATCTAAACACACATTCTTTGAGCAGGTCTGCTTTAGGAATACATCTGCTGCGTTTTGTTCATTCTTCTTCCCAAGTCTGAGCTTGATGAAAACTGGTTCTGCATGTTTGGAGAAGGAACCATCTACACACTGCACAGATTGGCTGAGGGCTTGTGACATCATACACCTACCTTTGCCTCCCTTCCCTGGGAGGAGTTTTTCAACTCTTTAAAAAGTGAGTGAATGTGTGTGTAATTTAAAAATACATATATTAGCACAAATATATGATGCAATACTATATAAAGAGCTGAAAAGTAAGAGAAGGTTAAAACATTTTTTTAAAAGGCAGACAGGCTGCCTGAAGCATAGAGTGTGTGTGTCTGTGTATCATAGATGACTCAAACAGGATTCGAGACACTGATAAATGCACCTGCCTAAAGCAGCCTTCTCCACCATGACAATCCTCCAGATGTGTTGGACTTTTATTGTCTTTATTTAGCACGACCTGTGAGCATGGTGCTTTACAAAGAACAGGTATGACAAGTTCCTACCATATGGGGCTTACATTCTAAAATAGACTCAGGTGCGGGGAACAGACAAAGGGGGGAATGGGGACATGGATAAGCAGGGGAAGAACATGTGATTTGTTCAATTACATGTACTTTGGCTTAGTTACAATAACATATAGGAGGGATGAGCTAAAGGCTTCCAGAAAATGACCATGGGCTGAAGATGATAGAAATTGCAGTGCAATATGTTTGAAGGGCACCACATTGGGGTTGTCTAGTCTAAAGCAGTGGTTCCCAAAGTGGGCGGTACTGCCCCCTTGGGGGTGGGTGGGATTGCATGGGGGGTGTTAAGAGGCAAGGGGGCGGCAGGGGGGTGCTAAGAGGAAAAGGGACGGCAGGGGGGCGCTTGAGGTGGTCTTTTTTGAGAAGCGCCTCTCCAGAAGGTCTTAAAACCCAGGGACATTTTTATGGGAGAAGGTAGTTCGGTCCCAAGCCATACAGGGGAAGAATCCACACATGTATTAATACCGTTTAAGAAGAGTCCTTTTAATGGTGAATTGAAATGTTTCAAAAGCACTAAAACGCTAATGAAGAGACATACCCTGCTTGGTGTGCCCCGCCACACTGGCTGCAAAATAGAGGTGCTCACTCTCTTTTCCCTCCCTCCCTCGGCAAGCCTGCGGTGGGTAGGGGGCACTGTGCATGAGTTTGTGGAATCAAGGGGGCAGTTACCTGAAAAAGTTTGGGAAGCACTGGTCTAAAGCATTGCAAAGGTTGGGAGGGAAACAGGTTTCACCTTGCCCGAGAAAATACCATGGCAGAGAAAATAGCTCCCTTGAAGGTGCATATCTGTGTACACACCCTTCTTTCCTTGGGACTGGGCCTTTGAGTTTGGTGTGCAGCATACCTGTCCTTTTGTGATTTTGAAAATCATTTTCCTTCGCAGGGAAACCTATGGACACACAGGCAAACTCAGAGGCCGTTTAGATTAAGAGACGAGATTGACTTTCACATCCACTTTCAGTGCTAAATTACACTCAGTGTAAATAGGGAAGAGGAATATACTGGGAGGGAGGCCCTTGGGAATTCACTAGAAGCATCCAAGCGGTGTCCCCTAGACAGTAGACACCTATTTAACTGGGCTCCTTCTGTTTTACTGGCAACAGCTTGTGAAGAGGCAGGCTGTGAAGATTGAATGCCCTCTGAGAGTTTCCTTCCTCTCCCTGATAAAGGGATGGCCAATAAACGAACTCTAGCTGTCCAGGAATGAGGCTGATTGTCCCTCGCTTTCTGCTCCAGCTCGTGAATCTTTTTTCCCCAGCACCCCGGGGGTCTGAGATGCGTTGCTTATGTTTTACTGGCCCCACCGAAAAATGGCCAGCATCTGCGTCCTTATTAACACCCCACACACAAATAAACACACGCCCGCAAACTATTACGAGCTTCTCAGTAAACACAAAGGCAAGAGCCGATTCTTGATGGCCAGATGTTCCTTATTCTATGGGCTGGCCCTTGTTTCAAAGTCTTGCTGCTCTTATTCCAGTACTTGAGGGCTCTATTGAACAGAGGATTTCCCTGATCAGAAAGCGCACCACACATAACTCGAGTGAATTCCAAGGGCTGTCATTGTGGGATATATCTCAATGGAGGCCCTGGTCTACATCAGAATACATCGTGCAACTTCTGTTACACAAAGGAATTTGTAATTAGAAGAAAAACCCCTGTCAGTGCTGCCTCTGGGGTTTTGAAGGCAAGATACTTTCAGTGGGGCTAGGGCTGGTGCTACCATAGAGGCCACTCAGGTGGCCGCCTAGAGCGCCAAGCTAAGTGGGGTGCCGGGCACAGCGCAGCACTTGCGCGTTGGCTGTGAGCCGGCCCAGCCCGAGGATTCAGCTGGGCCTGGGCGGGCAAGATGGCGCCCCGCACTCGCCCAGCCAAAGTGAAGCCAGGGATGCTGGGGTGGGGGTGGGGTGGCTCCATGTTCAGACTTCCAGAACGCGCCCAGAAGAGAGAGAGAGAGAGAATGTATGGGTGAATGGGGTGCATGGAGTCTTTGAGTGAATGCATGGGGGAATCCGCACGCCGGTCGGCGAGGAGGTCTGTGGGTGGCGGCGGGGGCGGCGGGAAGGACGTCTCTTCGTCGGCTCTTCCAAAGGCAAGTTACACGATCGCTTTCACGCTGCACCGGGGTCGCTTAGAAGCGATCTCGGTACGACGTGCGGATTCCCCCCAGGTGTTCATGTGTGTGTTTGTTTGGAGTGAGTGATGCTGAGTGTGTGTGTGCGCGCGTGTGTGAGTTGGGGGGGATGATTTGGAGGTGATATTCCTATTAAATAATGCATTTTAGACCCATAGACGTTACTTTTCAATTGGTTTGCTATAATTGGCATGACGTATGTCTTGCACTTTCAAATAAATTTAGCAGTTTCAAGTTTTGTGCTTCTTATTTTTTTCCAGGAAACATATGTTCTTAAAAATCAAAGTTGGCATTTGGGGGGCGGTGGGCGGTGAATGTAGCTCACCTTGCCTAGGGCGCAAAATAGTCTGGCACCGGCCCTGAGTGGGGCCCCCTTCCAAGTGAGTCTCCCTTCTCACCACCATTGTTACCAGCTGCTCTTGCTCCTCATCCTGTTTCTCATCCTGGCTACCACTTGCTTGTTTGACAGACAGAGAACCAGTGAGACAGCAGGCAGGGGCATCTTCGGCTCCTTCATACTATCACCATTGCCTGGGTCAGAGTGAGAGGCAGGTGCACAAGCAGGTTGAAATGTCGAGGGAGGAGGAGCAACTCCAATGGACTCTTGCCACTGGGCCCCCTGCTGGGGTGTGGGCCCAGCCGTGCTGACCCTTCAGGTTGACCTTGCCTTCTGTGATCCAGGTCTTCCGGAAGGCAATAGAAAGAGGCTGTAGCACAGTGCCAAGTAATTTTTAAATGGATAACACTGATATTTTTGGGAGCTAGAATAACAACCATGAGATGTGTTGAGAGAATGCCTAGCTGTGCCCAGACTTCTTCCTCTCAGTGTCAAATAAAACTACCACCTTCACGTAGGTGGAATGGCAGCCAGGAGGTCCACCTTTCCCTATGGTGGCTTGTGGCGTTACACCCCACAAGTCAGTTCCCAAATGTATGTCTGCCATTTGTAAGTCTGTGGTTTTTAGAATGTTTGCCTGAGTGGGCGGAGTTAGAAGGTCTTAGGAGGGGGGAGGAGTGATATATAAGGGAATGACTGAGGTAGGGTGACCATATGAAAAGGAGGACAGGGCTCCTGTATCTTTAACAGTTGTATTGAAAGGGGAATTTCAGCAGGTGTCATTTGTATATATGGGGAACCTGGTGAAATTTCCTCTTCATCATAACAGTTAAAGCTGCAGGTGCCCTGCCCTCTTTTAAATCTGGTCACTCTAAAGCTCCTGCAGCTTTAACTGTTGTGATGAAGAAGGAATTTCACCAAGTTCTCCATATATACAAATGACACCTGCTGAAATTCCCTTTTCTGAGCTTCGGCTATTGGGCGGTATAAAAATGTAATAAATAAATAAATAAATAAATTGATAAATCCTCTGTTCCTTCCAATTCCTGGCAATTATTAATCTAGCTGCAGTTAATAAATTGTTTATTAATTCTTTACTATTTTGTGTTCATTTAACCCCTTCATGTATTGATAACAGTGATGTAGCTCACCTTGCTGAAATGGCGTCAGGAAGGCTAAAGCTCAGAATTTGCTGAGATTAGCGAGGGATGCTAAAAGCAATAAAAAGGCTTTCTTCAGATACGTGAGTAGTAAAAGACAGAGAAAAGAAATGGTGCTTAATGAGGATGGCAAATTCATAACAGATGACAAAGAAAAGGCTGAAGTTCCTACTTTGGTCTTCTCCCAAAAGCGGGTCTATGACCCCCCTGGAAAAAGTGAAGCAGAAGTTGAGGGGGCAGGATTACAGTTTGAGATTGATAAACAAATGGTCAAAGAACGCCTAATTTCCTTGAAAGAGTTCAAATCTCCAGGGCCCGATGAACTGCATCCTAGAGTAATGAAGGAGCTAGCGGAAGAACTCTCAGAACCTTTGTCTATTATCTTTGCAAAATCATGGAAGACGGGTGAGGTGCCGGACGACTGGAGGAGGGCTAACGTTGTCCCTATCTTCAAAAAGGGCAAAAAGGAGGAACCTGGAAACTACAGACCAGTCAGTCTGACATCCATCCCTGGGAAAATTCTGTATTTCATGTTTTTATTATTTCCAAACATCAGTAAATAAAAAACACTGACAAAACAAAATATACATATAAAGACATGCCCACAAAAATAAGAGATAACAAAATCAATCAAACAAACAAAACACCAAATAAAATGTTCTTCCAATATTCTCCTCAGCAAAAATATATAACAATGTTGTTGTTATTATTATTGTTTTTCTTTATCACGGTCAAATCCAAATCTCTAATTTCTCTCTCCACATTTTCTATACTATTGGTTGAATCCACTGATATACAAGTTATTTTTTTCTCGTCCCTTCATAAAGTTTACAAAAGGTTCCCATTCAGTTATAAGTCGATTTTCCCCTCATTATTGCCATGAGTTTCGCCATCTCCGCTAGCTCAAACATCTTCAGTAGCCATTTCTCTGTTGTGGGCACTATTTTGCCCTTCCATCTTTGTGCATATCGTCATATCTTGCAGCTGTCGTCATATATAAGAATATAGTCCCATGACTCTTTTTCATCTGCTCATCCATAAATCCCAAAAGACAGTATTCTGGTTTCAATTGGATATTAATTTTTAGGATTTTTTGGATTACAGAATGGATTTGTATCCAGAAAGTCTTTGCTTTTTTGCAGGTCCACCATGCATGGTAGAATATCCTTTCCTGCTCTTCGCATTTCCAGCACAATCCTGATGCGCCTTTATACATTTTGGCCAATTTTGCTGGTGGCATATGCCACCTATACATCATTTTATAAAAATTTTCTTTAAGATTGGTACTTAACGTAAATTTTAGCCCTCTTGTCCACATATTTTCCCATTGTGCCATTGGTATACTATGTCCCAAATTCTGGCCCCGTTTTATCAAACATTCTTTCACTTGTACTTCCTCCATCTCAAACCTCAATAAGAGTTTATAAATTTTAGCAACAATTTTAGATTTGGCAAACCTAGACCCCCCTTTCTTTTGCATCCTGTAATAATTTATATTTAATTCTTGTTTTTTTTGCTTTCCATATAAATTTGGATATGTCCTTCTCCCATTGTTTAAATGGTAACTGCGAATTCACTATAGGTATTGTCTGAAACAAGAACAACATTCTTGGTAACACATTCATCTTGATAGTGGCAATTCTTCCCAGCATTGATAATTGTATTTTATTCCTCGGAAAATTCTGGAGCAGATTATAAAGAAGTCAATCTGTAAACACCTTGAAATCAATGCGGTGATCACTAGAAGCCAACATGGATTTGTCAGGAACAAGTCCTGTCATACTAATTTGATCTCATTTTTTGATCGGGTAACCTCCCTTGTGGACTGTGGGAATGCTGTGGATGTCATATATCTTGACTTCTGCAAAGCTTTTGACAAAGTGCCCATGATATTCTGATTAACAAACTAGCTAAAAGCGGGCTAGATGGAACAACTATTAGGTGGATTCACAGTTGGCTACAGAATCGGACTCAAAGAGTACTTATCAATGGAACCTTTCCAAACTGGGGAGAGGCAACGAGTGGGATACCGCAGGGCTCAGTCCTGGGCCCAGTGCTCTTCAACATTTTTATTAATGATTTGGACGAGGAGGTGCAGGGAACACTTACCAAATTTGCAGATGACATAAAATTGGGTGGGATAGCTAATACCCTGGAAGACAGAAACAAACTTCAAAGTGATCTTAATAGGCTGGAGTGCTGGGCTGAAAACAACAGAATGAAATTTAATAGGGATAAATGCCAAGTTCTACATTTAGGAAAAAGAAACCAAACGCACAGTTACAAGATGGGGGATACTTGGCTCAGCAATACTACAAATGAGAAGGATCTTGGAATTGTTGTAGATTGCAAGCTGAATATGAGCCAACAGTGCGATATGGCTGCAAGAAAGGCCAATGCTATTTTGGGCTGCATTAATAGAAGTATAGCTTCCAAATCACGTGAGGTACTGGTTCCTCTCTATTCGGCCCTGGTTAGGCCTCATCTAGAGTATTGCATCCAGTTCTGGGCTCCACAATTCAAAAAGGACGCAGACAAGCTGGAGCGTGTTCAGAGGAGGGCAACCAGGATGATCAGGGGTCTGGAACCAAATCCCTATGAAGAGAGACTGAAAGAACTGGGCATGTTTAGCCTGGAGAAGAGACAATTGAGGGGAGACATGATGCCACTCTTCAAATACTTAAAATATTGTCACACAGAGGAGGGCCAGGATCTCTTCTCGATCTTCCCAGAGTGCATGACACGGAATAACAGGCTCAAGTTAAAGGAAGCCAGATTCCAGCTGGACATCAGGAAAAAATTCCTGACTGTTAGAGCAATACGACAATGGAATCAGTTCCCTAGGGAGGTTGTGAGCTCTCCCACACTAGAGGCATTCAAGAGGCAGCTGGACAACCATCTGTCAGGGATGCTTTAGGGTGGATTCCTGCATTGAGCAGGGGGTTGGACTCGATGGCCTTGTAGGCCCCTTCCAACTCTGCTATTCTATGATTCTATGATTCTATGATCAGGAAAAAACTTCCTGACTGTTAGAGCAGTACGACAATGGAATCAGTTACCTAGGGAGGTTGTGGGCTTTCCCACACTAGAGGCATTCAAGAGGCAGCTGGACTACCATCTGTCTGGTATGCTTTAGGGTGGATTCCTGCATTGAGCAGGAGGTTGGACTCGATGGCCTTGTAGGCCCTTCCAACTCTGCTATTCTATGATTCTATGATTCTGTGTCCTTGGCCCTAAATTTAGGATGCCTTCAAACAGAGGACTATCCTCTCTAAAAAAGGACTCATGGCCGCTGTTTCCCCCCCCACACACACACACAAGTGATTACTGTTGCCGTGGCGTTACACCCCACAAGTCAGTTCCCTAATGCATGACTAGCATTTGTAATTCTGGTGTGTTTAGAATGTTGACCTGAGTGGGTGGAGTTAGAATGTCTTGGGATGGGGAGGAGTGATATATAAGGGAATGACTGAGGGGATTGAGGTAGACTTTTAGGTACTCTTAGCCTTTAGTGCTTTAGCTCTTGGTGTGTGTAGAGTACTATTGTACTATTTGGGGTTCAGTATAGAGAGTGGTGTCTTTTGTGGGTGTGCAGATAGATAGTTTGTGTAAAATAAACAATACTGATAATAAAATTCAAGAGTGAACTGAATGTGTGTGTGACAGGAAAGCGTGGATATGAATGGGTGAAAGGATTGGATGAAAGGTTTCAAAAAGGATTTTAGATGTTTTATTTTGAAAAAAAGCTTGTGAACTTTTAAAAATAAATTTTAATTATTTTGTTTTAACTACTACAAAAATACCACGTGTCTGTTTGGCATTTATCAATTGTTCAGAGGAGGGCAACCAGGGTGATCAGGGGTCTGGAAACAAAGCCCTATGAAGAGAGACTGAAAGAACTGGGCATGTTTAGCCTGGAGAAGATAAGATTGAGAGAAGACATGATAGCACTCTTCAAATACTTAAAAGGTTGTCACACAGCGGAGGGCCAGGATCTCTTCTCGATCCTCCCAGAGTGCAGGACACGGAATAATGGGCTCAAGTTAAAGGAAGCCAGATTCCAGCTGGACATCAGGAAAAACGTCCTGACTGTTAGAGCAATACGACAATGGAATCAGTTACCTAGGGAGGTTGTGGGCTCTCCCACACTAGAGGCCTTCAAGAGGCAGCTGGACAACTATCTGTCAGGGATGCTTTAGGGTGGATTCCTGCATTGAGCAGGGGGTTGGACTCGATGGCCTTGTAGGCCCCTTCCAACTCTGCTATTCTATGATTCTATCATCTGAAGTTTATACATTTAACACCCACTCTAACAATTATTCACCTCAGAACATATAATTCACAGTGCTTTAATTTATTACTGAAATTCTTCCAATTTCATCCCTTTCTCCACATAGTTTGGAGAAAGGCGGTGGTTGTCCCTCGCCTCAGGCTCCTCAAGTGGTGGGGCTTAGCTTGAGCCGGGAGTGTCCGCGGCCAGGCCTGTTGTTCAGAGCCTGTGTCGTGGCAGGTGCTGCATGTGAATACTTGAAGCATACATCTCTCAGGGTTGGGTCTGTCTGATTTTGGGGATATCCTCTCCCCGCCCCACCAGAGTCAATCTCATCCAGCAGGGTCTCCTGACTCTCTGTATAGCATTTTCAGGGGGTTGGAAGGGCTGCTGCAGGAAAGAAGGCGCGGGGATCTCACTTCAATCAAAGCAGTTGATCCAGTGTAAATCTGGATTCAACCCTCAAGAGATCTCTGCAAGTATTTTTTACAACATTAAAAATACATATATATTATGTGTATATATATATATGTGTGTGTGTGTGTGTGTGTGTGTGTGTGTATATATATATATATATATATATATATATATATATATATATATATATACCATCTCTCCTGGCAAAGTATAAAGTGTTGATTATCACCTTTAAAGCCCTACATGGTTTGGGTCCAGGCTACCTGCGGGATCGCCTTCTCCCGTTCAATCCGCCCCGCACACTCAGGTCCTCTGGGAAGAATCCACTTCAACTAGCAAAAACTAGATTAACAACTGTTACCCAGAGGACCTTTTCTTCCGCTGCTCCCAGACTGTGGAATGGCCTGCCGGAGGAGACTCGTCAACTTGACGGTCTTTTAGAATTTAAAAAAGCAATAAAGACTGATCTATTCCAGCAGGCCTATCCAGTGAAATTTTAGAATGTTTTCAGGATGTTTTCAGGATGTTTTAATCATGTATGGTATGTTTTAATCCGTTTATATCATGTTTTTATACTGTTCGTTTTATACTTTGAATTGTTTTAGTTTTTGTGAACCGCCCAGGGAGCTTCGGCTATTGGGCGATATAAAAATGCAATAAATAATAATAATAATAATAATAATAATAATAATAATAAATTTCTGAAATTTATTATGTCTTATCAGCTTTTGGTTTTTGTTGTTTGACTTACAAATTATGTAAAACTGTTTGTCTGTTTTCTGTAGAGGGGCCCTGAAGAAGGCCTTTTTGGCTGAAATGCATTGGATTCCCAATAAATAATGAACATCATCTTGGGATGTGATCTCTCTTCTTGGTGGTCGTTTAAGTGATGTTGTCACATGTGGATCGGTTCCTTCCATACACGGGTAATGTAGTGCTGCCATTGGGAGCCATGTTCTGATTGGTCATAGTAATGGTGTTGCTAGCATCTCTGTGGGGGTGACTATCTTTCTTGCTATAGCAGCTCTCTTTTCAGTCACTGTTACTGTGCTTTGATTGGTTGGTTGTACTTTTAAAATCCCTCAGCATCTTTATGGTGCTGAGTTGGGGCTGCCACCTCTCTTTTTCTGACAGGCTCCTCATCAAGAGCTACATGGAAGACAGGTCCGACAGGATCTCCATGATGGAAACAGGTGCACCTATTGAAGCTGGCTGGGGCAGTTGGTGAGCATTTTGTTTCACTTCATTGTTTGTAAGGATTTGCCAAAATTTGCAAATTTCTTTATAAGCTGGTCTGAACTAACGATAGATAGATAGATAAAAAGAATGCAGGAGAATACAAAATGGAGAGATGTGCCTATTCCTAGTTGCAGCCACATCTAAATCTGATAGTCTTTCCTGAAGTATATCATGGTTGATGATATTGAAAGCTGTCAACAAGCCAAGGAGATGCAAACATGGTGCACCCTGCACCTTCCTCTCTTGGCAGAGGTTATCCCACAGAGGTTATCCCAAAGTGTTTCAGTGCCAAAACCAGGCCTGAACCCTGATCAGTAAGGACTCCAAAAATAAATTTCATCTCGTAGATTTTGGATGTGATCAGGCACCATACGTACAAGCACCTTTTGATCTTGTTGCTGGTAGCTGTGCCAGTTCCAGGTTTTTGAAGGTCCTTGGGAAAACCACCCTCAATAAAAAAAATCAGAAGGTCAGAAAAGCCATGTTGGTCCATCTAGTCCAGCATTCTGTTCAACCAGCGGCCAACCGGATGCCCACAAGAAACTCACAAGCAAAACATGAAGGCAGCAGCACCCTCCCACCCATGTTCCCCAGCAACTGGGGTACATAGGCATTCTGCCTCTGATACTGGAGGTAGCACATAGCCACCAGGACTGGTAGCCATTGTTAGCCTTCTCCTCCAAAAAATTATCTAACCTCCTTTTAAAAATACCCAAATTGGTGGCCATCTCTACATCTTGAATTCCATAGTTTAACCATGTGCTATGTGAAGAAGTACTTTGAGCCCCTTCCATCATTGAGTCCACCTTCTCACCACCATTGTTGCCAGCTGCTGTTACTCCTCCTCTTCTTTCTACCCCTTGCTTGCTTGACAGGCAGAGAGCCAAAGAGCAATCAGGCAGTGGCATCTCCTACTCTTCCTTCTCACCACCATCATTGTCTGGGCTAGACCAAGAGGCAGGTGAACAAGCAGGTTGCTATGGTGAAGAGAAGCAGCAAGTCCAGGGGGCTCTTGTCAGTGGGCCCCTGCTGGCATGTGGGCCCTCAGCAAATGCCCAACCATGCCTGTCGTTGATGCTGGCCCTGGCTAGAATGACATAGGAGGCTATGAACTAGGTCCAACTGTGTAAGCTCTAGCAGAGCAGTAGCCACCTTAAGCTGGCCCATAGGCTTGTCCTGCCTGTGCCCTGTTTGAAAACATCCACTGAAGGAAGAGGCTGTTTGTCAGGTTTTCTCTGACTCTCTCAGCCTTATCCGTTGCTACAATTGCAGAGCGCTGATTCTCCAAGCTAACTTGGTGTTCCAGAGCTTAGATGTTCTGATCATTAGTTCCCACCATACTATTTATCAGATCAGCTGTTCCCAAGCTTTTCACTTCAAGGCAAACCACAGATGGAACTTATCTGGCAATGAAAATATGCCCACTATAGACCCAGAAGGCCTCACTCCTCCTCCAAGCGTTGGGAACGAAACTCAATACAGAGTGTTGCTTGCTACATCTCACAGGTCTTGCTACTGACCACAGTACTTCTAACTTCCTTGCCATCTCCTTGATTCTGCCCAGCGCTGAGCAGCAATGCAAACAAAACCCTGGATCCAGAACCCTTCTTCTATTATCAGTTGCCAGTGTTTCTTACCTCTGAAGGCGTAAGTGGTTGGCATATGTGGCTTGGAACCAATAGCCATTCCAGGCAGGGACATCGACTGCAGAGAATAACTCTGCCAAAGAAAGAATGAAAAGCTCACGAGAAATCAGTTTTTAGCAAGCCTGTATTTATAGCAAGGCAGGCAGGGAATCTAAAACAGTGCTGATTCATAATGGAGCCCCAGACGGTCTTTGCAAAGAGGATTTTCACCACATAATCAGGGCCCAGCCACCAAAGTAGGCCGTTGAGGTTGCCTTCTGGTGGATCTAATTCTGCCAGCCTCGTCAGCAGCAAATTGGTGACAGATCTGTCTCTCACCATACGAACACAAGAAGAGCCCTGCTGGATCAGACCAAGGGTCCATCTAGTTCAGCATTCTGTTCACACAGTGGCCAACCAGCTGCCTGTGGGAAATCCACAAGCAGGGCATGAGTACAACAACACCCTTCTGCCCATGTTCCCCATCAACTGGGGTACAAAGGCATACTGCCTCTGATACTGGAGGTAACATACAGCCATCAGGATTAGCAGCCCTGGCTAGCCTTATTCTCCTTAAATTTGTCCAGTCCCCTTTTAAAGTCATCCAGATTGGTGGACATCACTACACATTGTGGTAGCAAATCCCACTGTTTAGCTATGTGCTGTGTGAAGAACGAGGGGTTACAGGCCACATAAAGGGGCTCCCACAGACCCAGCAAGCTTTGCTTGTGACTGCCAAGTGGAGCACAGATGGCAGAGATGCAGCCACTAGATTTGAGCACTCCTATCAGCATTTTCATTGCATTTATCAGTTGGCCCCAGCTTTCTTACTCTATGGTTTAAAGAAGCACGGCTTGCCACTTTTTTGTGCAAAGGTAAACCCTGGAAAAATGATTTGCAGTGCTTTTTACTAGCCACTGGAACGGTGGATTGCAGGCTGTATTCAGGGGATTTCTCAATTAAAAGATCAGCAATCATGGTAAAGTTTCCCTGAAAGACAGGAGTGCAGTGTTTCTTTGTCCCTTTAGGATTTGGATGGGGCGGGGGCAGGCACTGCTCTGGTGCCTTTTACACCAGCCTCACATGTGGGAATTAAATAGGTAGTGCTTTTCCTCCACCAAAGGTTCATCTGAGAATGTCTGCATGTCTAGAAGAGGGACAGAGCTTATAAAAAAGAAAAGGAAAATGTTGTCCCTTCCAAGGTGAATGATTTGTTCATGCTGGGTAATGCTGAGGCTTAATAGGCCGCTCTGGAGCCCAAGACCAACAGAGTGCACATCCAAGAACATGCCCCAGGATCCTCTAAAATGGGAAATGGTTCTATGGCAAAAGCAAAGGGGTCCCACATCATTCATGATGGACATGATGTGCAGGTGCCATGACTGCATGAAGTCAGTGAGTTGCAGGGTAGAGTGCTCCCACTCAATGAGTTGCAGGGTAGAGTGCTCCCACTCAATGAGTTGCAGGGTAGAGTGCTCCCACTCAATGAGTTGCAGGGTAGAGTGCTCCCACTCAGTGAGTTGCAGGGTGGAGTGTTCCTACTCAATGAGTTGCAGGGTAGAGTGCTCCCACTCAATGAGTTGCAGGGTAGAGTGCTCCCACTCAATGAGTTGCAGGGTATAGTGCTCCCACTCAATGAGTTGCAGGGTAGAGTGCTCCCACTCAATGAGTTGCAGGGTAGAGTGCTCCCACTCAGTGAGTTGCAGGGTGGAGTGTTCCTACTCAATGAGTTGCAGGGTAGAGTGCTCCCACTCAATGAGTTGCAGGGTGGAGTGCTCCCACTCAATGAGTTGCAGGGTAGAGTGCTCCCACTCAATGAGTTGCAGGGTAGAGTGCTCCCACTCAATGAGTTGCAGGGTGGAGTGCTCCCACTCAATGAGTTGCAGGGTGGAGTGCTCCCACTCAATGAGTTGCAGGGTGGAGTGCTCCCACTCAATGAGTTGCAGGGTGGAGTGCTTCTACTCAATGAGTTGCAGGGTGGAGTGCTCCCACTCAATGAGTTGCAGGGTGGAGTGCTCCTACTCAATGAGTTGCAGGGTGGAGTGCTCCCACTCAATGAGTTGCAGGGTGGAGTGCTCCCACTCAATGAGTTGCAGGGTGGAGTGCTCCCACTCAATGAGTTACAGGGTAGAGTGCTCCCACTCAATGAGTTGCAGGGTGGAGTGCTCCCACTCAATGAGTTGCAGGGTGGAGTGCTCCCACTCAATGAGTTGCAGGGTAGAGTGCTCCCACTCAATGAGTTGCAGGGTGGAGTGCTTCTACTCAATGAGTTGCAGGGTAGAGTGCTTCTACTCAATGAGTTGCAGGGTAGAGTGCTCCCACTCAATGAGTTGCAGGGTAGAGTGCTCCCACTCAATGAGTTGCAGGGTGGAGTGCTTCTACTCAATGAGTTGCAGGGTAGAGTGCTTCTACTCAATGAGTTGCAGGGTAGAGTGCTCCCACTCAATGAGTTGCAGGGTAGAGTGCTCCCACTCAATGAGTTGCAGGGTAGAGTGCTCCCACTCAATGAGTTGCAGGGTGGAGTGCTTCTACTCAATGAGTTGCAGGGTAGAGTGCTTCTGCTCAATGCTGCCCTACTCAGTGAGCCATCTCCTCCTGCACAGGATTCTATTGTGGGAGCTCTGATTTTTTATTTTTTTTACATCAAAAGGTATATTGAGAGGTGGGAGAAGAACACCCCACCCTGCTCTGCGCTCCCACGTTCCCTTCTACTCTAGTCCATTGCTTCAGCTTCTTTTCTCTCCATCACTTCTTTTAAAGTAAAAGTCTCACTGTGCTTTTTATACTGTATTTTGTATTTGTGCTTTTAACCTGTTGGTTGTTTTATTATGGTTTTAATTTTTGTGAACCGCCCAGAGAGCTTCGGCTATTGGGCGGTATAAAAATGTAATAAATAAATAAATAAATAAAAATAAATAAATAAATAAATAAATCACTCTCCCACATCTCCAGTTTATGGTAGATGTAAATGGAGTAAACATATGACTCATCAAAAATGGCTGCCCTGTGACATTTAGCTTGGCTTTTCATCTCAGTGTTCATTGTGTAGTAGAGCCTCCCCCAACGTGGTGCCCTCCAGATGTATTTGGATACAACTACCATAATCTCCAGCTGCTCAGGATGGGAGCTGATTGGAATTGTGGTCCAAACACATCTGGAGGATGCCACATTGGGGGAAGCTGGTTATTGCATTTGTACGTCTGCGTCGGTGTGTATGTGAAAGCATACTAGCTCATGTGCCTGAGTGCTGTGGGTTTGTGCATGTATCTGAACACAGTGTGTACATTTCAGATTAGAAGCTGGCACGCACTTTTCCTTAACTGTTCCCAAATGTATATGCTATGAGGTTGGAGGCACTTAAGAGAGTGCGGTTTCCTCCGTTTTAGCTTTTCCAAAAGCCTCCTTTTATTTTTACCTCCAGCTTTTATCATCTGTGGAGCAACAGGAAGCAAGCCTCATGGAGCCTTCCAGATGTTTTGGGAACGGACACAGCTGGACTGGCTGCAGAGCCCGTGATGTCTCGGTAGAGCCCCTGGAAGCATGAAAGCCTCGGATTTCGCCAGTCTCACCAGACATATTTTTAGAAATTAAGGTCACTCAAGCCGCACGAGCTTAAGCTGAAACCATTTCCCCGTGTGAGTGACGAGTTCCCTCCAGCCTCTCTAACTGGCATGCAAAACATGGCAACCCAGCGCAGAACAACCAAACAAAAGCAAAGCGGAGAAACTGTCTGGAGCAGCATCGCCCGCTGAGGAGGCGTGAGTCACCACCATGTGAAACTCTCCTCTCCCACATGGATCTCCGGTCATTTGGCCAGCTAAGTCATGCTGGGGACTAAATGGGGCTCTCCCTTCCTCTGGCCTATGAATCGGGTGCCAATGTTCCTTCATATCTGTCTATCTATTTCCCCTCTGTTGCTGGCTGCAGAGAAAAGAAAGGCAGGGAAATTTATTTATTTATTTATTTATTTAGAATATTTATATACCGCTCCCCATTGAAAAATTTCGGAGCGGTGTACAAGGTAAAATGAAAATAAAAACAGAATAAAACAGTTAAAACAAAATTTAAAAAGAAGCAATCAGAAATCCAAGGCTGCATGTTAAAGAAAGGCTTCTTGGAATAAAGATGTTTTCAGGAGGCGCCGAAAGGAGTACAAGGTCGGAGCCTGCCTGACCTCCAGAGGCAGGGAATTCCACAGGAGGGGCGCCACCACGCTGAAGGCTCTTCCCCTGGTGGATTCCAATCGGAGAATGGATCTAGGTGGAACCACCAGGAGAAGGCCCTCGGATGACCTCAGTGACCGGGCAGGTTGGTAAGGGAGAAGGCGCTCTCTCAGGTATCCTGGTCCCCAGTTGTTTAGGGCTTTGTATACAAGTACAAGAACCTTAAACCTGGCCCAGTAGCGAATAGGCAGCCAGTGCAGTTCCTGTAGGGGAAATACTAAGAAAAGTTGCTCAGAAACCAGGAGGCTAGACTACTTCAAATATAAGCCTGACCAACCACTATCCCAGGGAAATGAAGCCCTCAGGGATCTTAATCATGCTACCATCACTTTAGTTAACAGAGAAAAGTTGGAGACGGACAACTATGTGTGTTTTTCTGAAACCAGTTTGAAAAAGGGATCACGGTCTATGGCCCCCTTCCCCAACCTGACTCCATGCTGGCTGGGAATAGTGGGAGTTGGAGTCTAGCATAACTGGACTTCTTCAGGTCATGTGTATGCTTCCCCTACTTTTCTTATATAAGATACTGTTTATTGCAGGTTTGGGCATCCCCCCCCCCCCCCAAGCATGCCATCTAATCCAGAGGCAACACTGGGACACCAAGAAATATTTGTCTGTGTGTCTATACAGTTCATCTTTGGAAAATATGTATCTCTCAAAATCACTTTCGAAACTCTTAAAAAGAATTCTTTGGGCCAAGCTACGCATTCCTTTAAATCATAGAATCATAGAATAGCAGAGTTGGAAAGGGCCTACAAGGCCATCTAGTCCAACCCCCTGCTCAGTACAGGAATCCACCCTAAAGCATCCCTGACAGATGGTTGTCCAGCTGCCTCTTGAAGGCCTCTAGTGTGGGAGAGCCCACAACCTCCCTAGGGAACGGATTCCATTGTCATACTGCTCTAACAGTCAGGAAGTTTTTCCTGATGTCCAGCTAGAATCCGGCTTCCTTTAACTTGAGCCCGTTATTCTGTGTCTTTGAATCCCATGCGTGGAAATCCCCACATTTTTATCGTTATTTTTACTATTAGCAGCCATGAGGGCCCCCGATCCGGATCAGGGCTGGTGTTTGTGTGTGTTTGTGCATTGTGGGGTGGGTGAACCCTTTACCCACTACTATTTCCCTGCTGAAAATGTCTCTCTTTCCCAAGCTCCAATTTTCTCCCCAAACTGCTGTTTGCTGCTATTAGCAGCTTTGGGAGAGCACAACAACTTGTGGGAGAGTGATTTTAAGCAGGAAAATGACACTGGAGCCACAGCCCTGATCTACATAGGACCCTCCCCCAGCTGTTTTTAGGCCATGTCTACACCAGCCATTTATCCCAGGGTCGGCTCGAGATTGTCCTTATGTGTCCAAATGATGCAAAGGTGATCCCGGGGTCAACCAGGGACGAACTCTCAGTTGTCCCGGGATAACTGGGACTGGATTTTTCATGATTTTTCCCATGGTCCCGGGACAACCCTGAGGTCCATGGGTGGTGTGGTGCTCGCTCCTGGTGTTGCCCTTCCTCCCTGTGAGTAGCGGGGCTCACCAAATAATGGAACGGAGCTCTACAGGGGGAGTCCGTGCCCATCAGAGTGAGGGGAAGAGCATTTTCACCATCTCTGGGATGGCTCTTGGAGGTTTTCGGCACTGAGTTTTCAGGCTTTTTTTTATATATATATAAACGCCTTACTTTTGGCCTCACAATTGCGCAAACGTCTCTTTCTTTAAAAAAACAAACACTGTGTCGGAATGTCCCTCTTTACTTCTGGGATGGCACGCTGGCATTTGGACCCTGGGGGATGATCCCGAAAGCTGGAAAGCCTGAGATCCCACCCCCCCCGGCTGCCCTCCCGGAATACATGCAGGTGTTAGATGAGCCCTTAGTTTAAAGAAAAAGGCGAGGGGGGGGGGGGAAATGGGAGAGGGAATCCCAAGCATGCAATTCAAAGCCACAATCAAAGGAATGTGTAGCTTGTCCTTTTGTCTCCAGCCTAAAATTGTATTGCCCATCTCTAGAAGGTAAGACTTGCCTGACTAGATCAGACCAAAAGTTCATCTAGCCTAGTATTCTGTTTCCAACACCAGCCAACCTATGGAAGTTCACCGGCACTGCATGAATATCCTGTTTCTTGTCCCCATTTTCTGGTATTCATAAATATGTGTTGCCTCTGAAGTAGGGTAGTTGGATCTGTCAAACCCCTTTAATCAACCATTGAAGCTAGTAGCCATCACCATGTCTTGTGGCAGTCAGTTCCATAGGTTAATCATGTCATAGTGTACAGAAAGTGCTTCCTTTTCTGTCCTGAAACTACTTTAAATCCTTATCTCATGTTCTGCAGCAAACCTAGGGCAGGGAATCTTAGCTGCAGCTTTTCTGCTGCAAGGTTGGGGGTGCACTTTGAAGGGGGAAACAACAGGCAAAAGAGTGCTTAACTCTTCCCCTACCATGCTTCCCTAGCAGTATTTCCTCACTTGACATATCTAGGAATCCCACCAGGGAACCCCACCAGGGAACCCCACCATCTGAGTTCCTGGGAGAAAGTGTCAAGTAGGGAAGGGTTAAGCACCCTCTCACCGCTGTTTCTCCCTTGAAAATTTTGCTCTCCTTGCTTTGCAGCAGAGAAACAATAGCTGGAGTTCCTTGTACCACATTTCCTGCCAAATGTGTAGATTGGCCCTAGGTTGCAAGGTAGATCAGCAGAGTTACCTTTTCCCAAGGTGTTTGGCTACAGTTAAGGAAAGATGCAGGACAGAGATTCCTCTTGCTAACTCCAAATGTTACACAAACACCCTCACATTCTTACATGCATCACATCACATCTGTCTCTCCCTCAAACACTGAGGGTTTTCCTCTGAATGGCTCTTGGTAGGGGTGCACGGATTTTGTTCTGTCTGTGTTTCACAGATTGTCAGGCATATTTTGTTCTATTGTCTGCTCGTTGATGGACTCAGGGTGTTTTTAGGGAAGGATGGGAATTTTGTTCCACTTGCACATGTGTATCTTAGCACAAGTGCAAATTTACAGAAATGCCCCACAGAATTAAGAAGAAGTCTTTCCCCAAATCTTGGGCTTGGGAAAAACCGGCCTGCTTTGGAATCTGCAAGTGGGACTCATAAAAATCAAAACTCATGTGAATTATTATTATTATTATTATTATTTATTTATATAGCACCATCAGTGTACATGGTGCTGTACAGAGTAAAACAGTAAATAGCAAGACCCTGCCGCATAGGCTTTGCTGCTTTCTCCGACGTTGCTAGCTCTGGGTTATGTTGGGTCTGGTTCTTCCTCCTGTAGTGACTGTGAGGTGGTGACCAGATAGAAGCAGAACTTAAGCTTCCTATCAGCCCATTCTAGTGCCTGAAATATGGAGGAGGGGGTCTATGCGGGGGTCCCCAGTGTGATGCCCATGGGCCAGGAGACATGTACTTTGGCACCAGCCAGACTACCTGCCTCTCCTGCATTATTTTTATTAAAAAAGCATGTTCATTTTTTAATTTAAAGTGTTTTAACTGGTAGGCTGGCATGTTGCAAAGTGAAACATTGGCCTCTAGTTCCACCTTTGTTCCGAAGAATGCCTCTGGGTGCTTTATTAGAAAATAAATTGGCAGGTGGCGGCAGCCCAGCACTTTGTTTTGAAGCACATCCAGCCAGCAATAAAAATAAGCTGAGGGTGGTAAGGAGCATCCTGGTGGAGAGGAGGAGCTAGAGAGGGTGGTGGGAATGATTTGCCCCCCCCCCTTTGGCTGTGTGTGTGGTGTGATAGTGTTTCTCTGAGCAATCTACCATTTGCCTTCTGTGAAATGGGTTATTTTGTTGTGCTTTGGCACAACAATATGTGATTTGGCATTTGGGACACAAACTCCACCTCTGACGTTCTCAGTTTCTTGGCCAAGGTACCTGTCTCTAGTCTCAGCCTCATCAATTTGCCTTCTGTGAAATAGATGTTGGAGCAGAAGAGCGTGGCTTCAAAAGAGTAGTTTTGGTGTTTCTAAAGCTCAGACCCCCCCTCTCTGCTTTGAACTTGGGTTCTGACCCAAGTTTCTTTTCTTCTACTCTCTCACCCATTTGACAGCTGGGAAATGGGTGTTTTGTGACTGGCCACTCCTACCAGTGCAGCCATTTTGTGAATAGGCAAGCACCCATGGCAGCCATTTTGTGAGGACACCCACAACATCCTCTCAAATTTCCAAATGTGCCCAGTGGCCAAAAATGCTTAGAGACCCTTGGTCTATGGACCACTACTAGCCATAAGCTAAATGGAACCTCTATATTCAGTGGCAGGGAACAAACAGCGAGGGAGAGCGGTTTCCTTCATGCTGTGCTTGTGGGCTTCCCAGAAATACTTGGCTGGCAACTTTTGGAAACAGGATATTGGGCTCAGCAAATCTTTGTTCCAATCAAGGAGGGCTCTTCTTACATTTTTATAGTATTCATTTATCCTCACAGCAAGCTTGCATCAACACTCTGGAGTGGTGTAGTGATAAATTCTGAAGTGGAGGCATTCACCATAACCACTTCTGTTTATTTATTACATTTCTCTACTGCCCAATAGCTGAAGAACTTCCCCAAGAAGAGTTTGAAATGCAGGCAATTTTATTGAGCTGAATAATAATAATAATAATAATAATAATAATAATAATAATAATAGTTACCCGCCTCTCCCTCTGGATCGAGGCGGGCACAACACAAATGCAAACATCATACAACTACCGTATTTCTTCGATTCTAAGACACACTTTCCCCCCCATATAAACATCTCTAAAAACGGGATGTGTCTTAGAATCACGGGTTATTATTTCTTAGAATCAAAGCTTTTTTTCTGTTGGTGGTACTGAAATTAGTGTGCGTCTTACAATCGATGGCATCTTAGAATCGAAGAAATACGGTAATTAAAACATTTAAAACCAATACATCACTAAAGCAGCACATCATTAAAAGGCAAATTTAAAATATAAGTGGGTAGGCCTGCCGGAAGAGATCAGTCTTTATTTATTTATTTATTTATTTATTTATTTATTACATTTCTATACCGCCCAATAGCCGGAGCTCTCTTATGGCTTTCTTAAATTCCGGAAGACTATTAAGTTGATGAATCTCCCTTGATTTTGATCTCTGAGATTTTACTCCTTACTCTAGAGACCCTGGAAGAAAGGAAAAGAACGGAACCTTTCGTGCAAAGCACTTGAGTCATTGCTGACTCCTAGAGGGACACCTGCTTTCGCTGACGTTTTCTTGGCAGACTTTGTAGCGGGGTGGTTTGCCATTGCCTTCCCCAGTCGCAGTTACCTTTCCCCCAGCTAGCTGGGGACTCATTTTACCGACCTCGGAAGGATAGAAGGTTGAGTCGACCCGAGCCGACTGCCTGAGAACCAGCTTCCGCTGGGATCGAACTCAGGCCATGGGGAGAGTTTCGGCTGCAGTAACTGCCACTTACCACTCTGCGCCACACGAGGCTATTAGAACCTGAAAGGCCCTAAAATGTCTGGTCAACTTCGGACCCTGTTTGTGGAATTTCTGCAGCAGATTTAGGATTGGCCCTCAGTTCCTGAGACATCTCTTCCATTTGCCCTATGGTTGGGCTATGCAAAGTTGGCTAACATTTATTTATTTATTTTATTGCATTTTTATACCGCCCAATAGCCTAAGCTCTCTGGGCGGTTTACAAAAATTGCAGGAGGACCAGGTTTGCAAATGCAAAAAAATAAATAACTGAAGTCGGAGTGTATATGTACAACAACAACAACAAAAATGAACACCACGTAATCTTCCAGGCAACGTGAAGAAGAATGAAATGTAACAAACAGAACAGTTTTAAAAACGAGAGGAAAAAATTCCAGGTGGCGGAGTGGGGAGAATTATTGAAAGGAAATAATTTACTCCACAACTCTCTAACCTGCTGCCCTCCCATCATTCCCTGCCATCATTTCATCACATGAACTTTGGCTGAAAGGAAGTCATTTTCTATGTCAGAAATGGACACGAGATTTGGGCCATCACAGCTGGGTTTAAAAGAAGTTGTGACTCAAATGAGGAGAGAAAAGACAGAGCGAATGAAGAGCTGATCTCCCTCGCCATGCTCTCAGCTGTTGTTTATACTGATTTGGAGCATGGAAGAAATTCAAAACCTCCCAATAATTGTACTTAGGAATGCAGAAGCATTGCTATAGCAACCCATTGTGATGACAAAGAGCCCGCCATTTAGGGTGGCCATGTCTCCTGCTTTACAGAGCACAGTCCTCTGTTTTAAGGGCTGACCAGTCCAAGACATGTTAAAAAGAACTATAAGGGGGGGAGAGGAATGACTTTGAAGCCCAGTCTAGTGAACTCTAAGCAGGCAGAAGCCTTGCAGTTGGCCATCCACTGTCAGCACCTGGACAGCAGATTGAGCAAGGCACACAGGTGGTCACCTGCTCAGTTTTCCCCATTATGGTGAGAAGCATTATGTTTCTATTTAAATTATTGCAATTATTTCTATTTAAATTATTGCAATTATTTCTATTATTATTATTATATTTATTTGTATCCCGCCTTTTGCCCAATACTGGGCCTCAAGGTGGCCTTACAAAATTAAAAACATATACATTTTAAAACCTAGGAAAAGAAATGTACAATTATTATTTTTTTTAAAAAAAATACAATATTAAAACATTAAACATTTAAAATACACGACAATTTTATGAGTCTTAACATAGATGGAGGACCAGATTATTCTCCAAAGGCCTGCCGGAACAAAGAAGTTTTTGCCTGCTTCCGAAAGCCCATCAAGGAGGGAGCCAGTCTAGCTTCCCTGGGAAGAGAGTTCCAAAGCATTGGAGCAGCCACCGAGAAGGCCCTCTTCCATGTTCCCACCAAGCGCGCCTGTGAAGATGGTGGGACTGAAAGAAGGGCTACCCCAGAAGATCTCAAAGCATGGGAAGGCTCATTAGGGAGAATACGGTCTTTCAGATAATCTGGACCTGAGCTATATAGGGCTTTATAGGTCATAACCAGCACTTTGAATTGTGCCTGGAAACAGACTGGAAGCCAGTGGAGCTGTTTTAACAGGGGAGTTGTATGTTCCCTGTAACCAGCCCCGGTCAACAATCTGGCTGCAGCTCTTTGAACCAGCTGGAGTTTCCAAACACTCTTTAAAGGCAGCCCCACATAGAGTGTGTTACAGTAATCCAATCGGGATGTAACTAAGGCATATGTCACCATGGCCAGGTCTGACATCTCTAGGAATGGGCATAGGTGGTGCAAATGGGCATAGGTGGTGCTTTAACTCTGCAAATGGACTCCTGGCCACCGCCGAAACCTGGGCATCCAGGCTCAGGGCTGAATCCAGAAGTTGCGGACCTGTGTCTTTCAGGGGGAGTGTAACCCCATCCAGCACAAGCTGAATCCCTATTCCCTGATCTGCCTTTCGACTAACCAGGAGCACCTCTGTCTTACCTGGATTAAGCTTCAATTTGTTCACCCTCATCCAATCCGTTACTGCCAACAGACATAGAAACCGCTTCCTTGGAATTGGGTGGAAAGGAGTAGTAGAGTTGGGTGTCATTAGCGTACTGGTGGAACCGCACCCCATAACTCCAGATAACCTCTCCCAACGGTTTCATGCATATGTTAAATAGCATGGGGGACAAAACAGAGCCCTGAGGGACTCCACAGGCCAACAGCCAAGGAGTTGAACAGGGGTACCCCAGGAAGGAATGGAACCACTGTAAAACAGTGCCTCCAAGTCCCATCCTAGCAAGGCGTTTATTAGCATATGCATATTTTATGCAAATGTGTCCTTTTTTGGCAGTGCCCTTGGGTTTTTGGGTGATGAATAAGTGGCCACCTTGCCACCATTGTGAAGTAGCAACTTTCAATCAGAGCAGAATTCCAGAGATAGGGTGTGCTCTTTAATCCTTTGTGTTTGCCTGACAGGCACAATTTTATTCCTACATTCAAGCAATTCATGAAATTATTGAATAGTTCTGAGGCACACACCACTTGCTATTCCTCCCATTTTAATAGTGGTTCATTCATTTACAGTGCAATCCTATACATGTCTATTCAGAAGTAAGGCCCGTTGCATTCAATGGGGCTTACTCCCTGATAAGTTGGTATAGGATTGCAGCTTTAATTAAGTACTTTTCTTTTAAAATTTACTTTATTGGACTAACTTGTCTCTAATATATCACAATGCAAGCTTCTGGATTACATTCTGTTCTCAGAAGAAGGACAAAATTAATTATGTATTATCTATTGCTCTTTGGAGTAAAGGAGCCAGAAGCTAGACAACTGTCAATTGTCTGGGGATATGTCTAGGGCTGCCTTCTCCAGCATGCCTTAACTGTTGACCATGCTAGCTAGGGCTGATGGGAGTTGAAGTCTAAAACATCTGGAAGGCATCAGATTGGGGAATGCTGATTTAGGGACTCAGGTTATACATGTCTTCAGAAGACAAAATAACAAGTAAAACATGCAGACATTTGCTTTACAGAATATAAAATTAACAGGGATATAACTAAATTTGAGAAACTGCCAAATGAATTAAGGGCTTTTTTGTTCAAATGCTGATGGTAATGGCCTTTCCTAAACTGGTTGCTTGCCTCAGTTTTCTTCTAACGCATTCTAAGGGTCAACCACAGTTGTTTATTCATGTTATGTATGAACATTATGTATTCATGTTTATTATGTATAAAGCAAGGGACAAGGTGTGTGTGTGTGATGATAATTTCACATAAAAAGGGACACATGGATGAGGGAAATGAACGCTTCCTCCATAACTCCACACAGTCCATCATCTCAGCCACTTTTCTCCCAGCCTGGTTCCAGTACGCAAAGTATGCCAGGCTGGCCGGTGGAAAAGGTCCTCAAGTGACAGAATGTGGGACTGTAATTCAGCTCTCTCACCTTTGTGCCACTCTTGATATCAAAATCAGGCCTTGCTTTATAGGTGAACAGGTCAGATACATGAATAAACAAACATGGCTGCTTTAAAGAACCAGGATGCTTTTAGACATTTATCAGTAAAGTGGATAAATGATAAAGTGGATGGTGCAGGCATAAAAAGCTTGAATTTAGCTTGAATTTGGATTTTGGATTTCTTTTGCTGCCTCTGAATTTGGCACCACAGGGGCAACGGGAGTGTAGCCCACAGAGAGGTCTAGGGGTTGGAAGTGGCCCCAGGACCTCCTGCATTTGACATTCTCTGGACTACTTCACTGAATTCATGAAATGTTATCTTCAGTTGGCGTGTGTGTGTGTGTGTGTGTGTGTGTGTGTGTGTGTGTGTGTGTGTATGGATATGGGAGGCAGGAAGGGACCAAGTGACAATAAAATGCAAAAAGCATAGTCTGATAATGGTCACAGACTACTTTCTGCACTGTGTTGCCATTTTGCTCCATTCCCCACACCCTGCTATAGTTACCTCTCTGAAAGTTGCTATCAATAATAAAGTGTCCAAATGATACATCCAGCCAAAGTTCAAATGCAAATCATTGTAACTCTTCAAAGCCCAACTCTGATTGGAATTGCTGCTGTACGTGTCACTTGTCTTTTGAGCCATTTCAGCTCATATTCAGTAGTTTCTTCCGATGGACAGCAGAGTCACTTCACAAATGAGCCAAGGGTGATGGTGATGGACTAGGAAAGCTGAGGTGTAGGATACCTCTAGGCAACTCTTGAGACAGGCTCTTTATGAGACAAATGGCTCCATGAAGATCATATGAGCAGGAGCACTTTGTTCTCTCTGCACATGCTAGGAGGCACTTGACCGATGGGCCAAGATTGGGGGAAATGTAGGCTCTTAAGTGTATGGTTGCCATCGGGCTACTAGAAGACAGAGTTGCTTTACCACCTCTATGATCTGATTGAGAATTTGTGGCTAACAGCATTTTTTTAAAAAAACAACTACATTATAAACATGTATCAGTTTTATAACAGTCTTACTGCCATGGCATTGCCCAAAGAATCGAGAGGAAGAGGACGGCATGCCCACCATTTTGTTTTTTTGTTTTTCTTGAAGATGGGTGCACGAGCACTCCATCGAAAAGGTGAGGGTTGTTGCTTTTAAAAATAGACCCTGCTCCCCCCCTCTTCAGAGCTGAAGAGCTCTGTACCCCATGCCCGGCTCCTCGCATTTACTCACGAGGAGCCTGGACTAAACTGGGATGGCTGCCCACATGTCCAATGGTCTCAGGACAATCCCGAGACCATGGGAAAAGTCAGGATTAAAGCCGTCCCGGTTATCCCGGGGAAAGGGAGGGATGATCCCTCCCTGCCCCCGGGATCCCCTGTGCCACATGATGTGGAGGCACAGGGATGATCCCGGGGTGATCCCCGGGATAACCCATTGTGTAGACATGCCCCCATTTTCTTCTGAAGTCCGTTCCCCCAAATCCCTCATAAAACAATTGCAAAGCTCTTTGCAAGTGTGTTGGATTTAGTGGGTACAGTTGACTGTTTTAACTCTCGTGTTGTATGAAGTTCCCAAGAAAAAGCAAAGAAGGCCAAACTATGCCGTTTGCCATTGTGGGGCATGACAAACGACAGGGGATACCCCAGAATTCAATAACACAGCTTGTTGATATGGAAGTGACCAAAAAATCCTCCCAAACCCACACACTTAGGGACTTGGGGGTGGAGTGGCAGCCAGGAAGGTTGCTCAAATTACAGAGATTTGCATTTAGGAGGGGAAAAATAGACCCTACCACTCCCGCCAGGCAACCTGTACTGAATTAAGTGTTATATTATAGGCCTCACATAACTGCAGCAACCACAGTGACGTCCTGCGGCTTTGCTGACTTCCGAAGTAAAACACTGTTTAATGTCTCTGTGTGTAGTGTTGCCATGGTGAGGTGTGTATGTGTGTGTGTATCTGGGTGTGCGTGCGCAGCCTGCTTATCACAGGGAAGGAAATCTGAGCTCAGCCGTGGCTTGATGCAAGCTACGGATGACTGGGCTGACAAAAACACACAGAGGAAGGAATTCCTGGGTTTGCCCTCAGTCTTCTTCTGCTGGGAAAGGATATAGCCGGACCATGGAAGGATCCCTGTTCAGCAGCAGTAGGCTTTACTTTTCAGGGTTGCTGCTGGGAACACACAAAAAGAAAGAAAGGAACACCCACTGCTGCGAACGAAGACACTGAGGAACCAGTCCTATCCCAAGACAAGTTGAAATACCACAGGCCTGCCTGCCTTTACACAGGGCCTCAGGCTCGTGTGCAGCTCCTGTTTGTTTAAAATGAGGCTTGTGCAAGACAACTTCCTAGGGGATTGGTTTGTTTCTCACTCTTAGGCCTAAGCTAGCTGTGGTACGCAAAATCATGCTTATTAACATACCTGTCCCATTCACCTATCAAGTGAAGGGCTCTAGCGTGCCTGATACGAGAGCTGGGCTTACGGTAGCCACTTATAAGAAGAAGAAATGCCTCCGTGGAAAAATAGGTCAGAGATTTGCATGTACTAATTTACATGCAAATTTAAAAATAATTACTATAAGTTAAATAGAAATACATTGCATTTCACCACAGTGGGCAAAACTCTGACCAGGTGACCTATGCACCTGCTGGGCAACTTCAAGGCCCCTGTTGCTTTCCCTTCCAGGGCCGGGCAAAGCTGGTAGTAGGCCCGGGCCAGTTGGGAAATGTAGGCCTCATTTCAAACTGCTCATTAAGTATTTTTTAACCAGTTCTAAATACACATGAACTAGAACGATTTATTAAAAAGGTAAAGGCAAGCGCTTTTATTCAAGATGTATATAAGACATCACTGCTTCACATTAAGAAATTCTTTATGTGTTTTTCTTTGGGTAAATTCATCAACAACAACAGAAAAATCAAGCAACTTTGCCCTGTCGATGTTAATGTTCAAAACTGCTAATCCATTCAAATGTTCTTGCACCGAAAGTATGACTTGATTCGTTTATTGAAGAAATAAGCTTTTATTTCTTCAAGAATGCTCTTTTGCACAAACGATCCACAGATTTCAATGAACTCATTTTGTATGTTCTTTGATAGGTAGTGTACTTGGAGCCGTGTTTCATTCCCCTGTGTATTCAGTACACGTGTAACATGTTCAGCTAATACTGAGTCATATTTGCTCAGAAGCTCAATACCCCCCCAAAAATCCATTATGGCTATGTCAGTGTTACTGTAAAAAGGTGAGTTGGAAATGTGTGATTATTGATCTAGCCTTTTTTGTGAACCGCCCAGAGAGCTTCGGCTATTGGGTGGTATAGAAATGTAATAAATAAATAAATAAATTGTGATTGCTCTCAGCCCCATTCATGTGCTTTTGTATCATCTCTGCTGGCGATGGGGGGGTGAAGACACCTTGGCCTTTTGACTGTCTCAAAATGGAGTCAGTACTGCTCACTCACAGGAGAGCTACTTTGTAACAAATCTTTACTAAAGGGTCCCCCTTTGCCTCTACCAGGGAGACTCAGCGTAGACCCCCTCAAAATCGTAGGCCCATGCCAACTGGCCCCACTGGTCACCCCTCTGCCCAGCCCTGCTCCCTTCTTCGGTTGTTTCTCTTTCAACCACACTTGGACTGAACAGCCCTTCAAATAGAGGACTGTCTCTGTAATGTAGGACCCATGGCCACTCTAGCTGGGCTCAGAAGATGTGCCTGAGGCCAACACAGTACAAGGAGGTGCAGTGGGAGAGGGAGGAGTGTTCAGTTCCCCTCAGCCTTCCACAACTTTTGTTCAAATTATTTGATACACAAAATGTATGTCTGCTTCTCTCAAATCTAGTTTGGATCTTAATTGAGTTTAATCAGCTGCCTCATACATAATAACCCCTAATCTGAACCAAGCAACTCTTCTTAGTATAGCCACGTCTTTGGTGAGAAAGTAAGTATTGTTAAATTTCTACATGGCAGTTCTACAGTCCCTTTATTAGTAATAGCCATGGTTTATGGGGGGAAAGTCCTAGTAAAGCTTTTTTGTTGTCATTATTTCTTACCAGCATGAATATCTTTTTGGGTGTGTGTGTGTAATGATTAGGAGCAAGTTAAAAAAGAAAAGAACCTCTGGACTAGCGATAACCAGTGAGGGAGTTCCCCATTCATGATGGCATATACTTATACAAGGTGCAGCTTGTAGAAAAACAAATCATTTTCTTTCTTTCTTTTTTCATTTCAAAATTCTGAACTTCCTGCCATCATGAGCCAAGGTGGAAAAATAATGGGTAGGGGAAGTATTCCTGTGCGATGGGGAAACCAAACCCTTGCAGCCCTAGCCATCGGAAGACATGTTGGCACAAACAACTTTGCCACTCCAAATGGCCGCACCTGAATGAAGGGGAGTAGTTGGCAGCAGGGTGGAGTGAGTTAGGCTAAGGCCTGAGGCACTGGGAGGATGCTAAATATCTTCTAGGGATAGCAAGATGGCTTCTGTGCTCTGAGAACAAGACTGTAAGTCAACACACATTCCATAGGTGAGGGATGGGCACAAGGTCGTCTGGCACACTGGCAGATTGTTGGCCAGTTTTCAAAACGCTACCTGCTTGCTTGCTAGTTGCTCGGATTCCTGCAAAGAATGCTGGAATGGATGGCATGGCTGTAGGCCTGATTGTTCATGACACTGCTTATATGTTCTCAAACCAGAACAGTACTCAGTACACAGTGTCACTTAATAGAGATTAGTTATGCCTTAACTGTTAAGAGACCCTGAGCGTGCAGACTTCCTTTGTAAATGTAAAACATGTTGATGCTGGAAAGGGGGGCGGAAACCTAGTACACCACACAAGGCTGAAATTTGCTCATGGTCCTTGGTCCATGCAGGCCAAGGCGAAAGGAAACGACTGCTGAAAGACAGCATCAGGGCTGTGACCGCTAGGCTGGGTGTTTCATTGGATATGTTACTCAGTATTGGGTTGAAAGGCAGTAGCTGCAGGATGGAGGCTAGGACAGCCTCCAAAAATTCCAGACCTTTGCAACTGGCCTCAACCCTGGGCAGGGCCTTTTCCTGCTGCCATCTCTACAGAGTGCCAGCTGGATAGAGGAAAGAAATGCTGTGAGGGGCATAGAGTGGCGGAAGGAACTGGTCCCCGCAGCAGCTGCTTCCCTTTGCCTGCTTGCTGGACAGGATGAGTTATATTTCATGTGCATCTTAGAATCATAGAATAGTAGAATTGGAAGGGGCCCACAAGGCCATCGAGTCAAACCCTCCGCTCAATGCAGGAATCTACCTTAAAGCATCCCTGACAGATGGTTGTCCAGCTGCATCTTGAATGCCTCCAGTGTGGGAGAGCCCACAACGTCCCTAGGTAACTGGTTCCATTGTCGTACTGCTCTAACAGGAAGTTTTTCCTGATGTCCAGCTGGAATCTGGCTTCCTTTAACTTGAGCCCGTTATTCCGTGTCCTGCACTCTGGGAGGATCGAGAAGAGAACCTGGCCCTCCTCTGTGTGACCACCTTTTAAGTATTTGAAGAGTGCTATCATGTCTCCCCTCAATCTTCTCTTCTCTAAGCTAAACATGCCCAGTTGTTTTAGGGCCTTGCTAGACCTGCCGGCTTACGCCGGCAGGGAGGCGGGGCCGAGGCGCGTAACGTTAGCGCGCCTCCCCCAGGCTACCACATGGCGGACGCGTAGGGACGTCGCGTCCCTGCGACGTCCGCCATTTTTTTTTTTTTAAAGGGGCCGGGTGCGGCCCGAATACGGCGGACAAGGTAAATGTTTTGTTCATTTTTTTTTATGGGGGGGGCGAAGGCTGGGAGGGTGGGTGGCAGGGTGGGTAGCACGGGGGGAGGGCGGGTGCGATCGCGTCGCTCGCCGCCCAAGCCCGGGCAATGCCTGGCATGGGGCGGCATTGCCCGGGCAATGCCGCCCCATGCCAGGCATTGCCCAGGCGGCGCGCGGCGCGATCGCACCCACCCTCCCTCTGTGCCACCCACCCTGCCACCCACCCTCCCAGCCTTCGCCCCCCCCCCCCGCCGATGGGCACAGCGCTCCTATGAGCGCTGTGCCAGGTCCGCGGCTTTTCGCGGCTCCTTGCGAGTAAGCTTGCGAATTCGCTTATGGCGCGTTGGAGGAGGCCTCAGCGCGGCCTGTCTCTGGATTCCCCTGTGCGTCATCTGGACGCACAGCAGGGAAGCCGGGACAGAAGGCGCGCTAAGGCTTCGTCTAGGAAGGCCCTTAGTCTCTTTTCATAGGACTTTGTTTCCAGACCCCTGATCATCCTGGTTGCAGGGGATCTACTCCTCTTCCTTCTCACTACCATAAAGGTTGTCTTGGCCAGAGCTGTTGCCTTGGCGAGGAGGAGCAGGTCTACGGGGCTCTTGTCGGTGGCTCGTGTCACTGAGCCCAGCTGGAGTACGGGCTGTGGGCAGGTCCCCAACCATGCCTATCCTTGATGCTGGGCCTGGGTTCTAGCCCCCATCATTGATGACTTGTAAGCCCTTTGGAACTAACAGCACCAGCTAATTGCTGTCTAAGAAATATTCAGCACAGCTTTTTATTCTTCCCAGACCTGATACAAGAATGTAGGGGCTGCTTTATACTGATTGACTCAAAGGACAGTTTGGTTCACTTATTGGTTTAGCATGGTGGTTAAGCCAAAATGAGTTGACTTTTTAAATTAATATTATGGAATGACGGTCATTGTGAATTTGTCAAGATCACAGCTCAACATACCCTGGAAAACCATAGAAATTTCTGTTGAGACGCTGAGAATATTGGAGAGCCATACTGGTCACAGTGTCAACAAAAACTGTCAATTTTCAACAGCCACATCAAAATAGCCGTGTGAATTGTCCCTGGCAGAGATCAAGACCCTCAGTTTTGTACTCTTGACCCCAGTTCTTCAAGCCTGTCCCTAGATTTGCTACTGAAGCCACAGACCAAATCTAGGAGCCAAGGCTAGTCCAAGACATTTTGGTGCCTGAGGCAAAGAATAAAATGGTGCCCCCTCCTATTCTATTTTCAAAAGTCAACTGGACTGGCAGATGAATCTATCTTCAACATTGATGTTGGGACGGCATCCTCCATTGCAGCTGGAGACATCAAGCTAACTAACGTAGGAGTGCAGAGCAATTCTCATGGCACACAGTTTTTTCCTCCAACATACCTTGCTGTCCCTACCCAGCAACTGCTTCACTCTGCATAATGGTAGGGCCGGCCCTGTTAAGGAGTGCTACCTCTTAACTATGTCCCCTCTAAACTGTTTCTGAAGATGCACAACAGAAGAGGGATGAAAGAACCAGCAATTTTGGAGCTTGTCTAAATTATCTGAAAATCACTTTGAAGCTCATTTCAGCTCATTTTCGTTTTCCTTTTCAACCTGTTTTTTGGCTCATTCGAATGGGAAAAGTGTGCATTTTTGTGCATATTTTTCAGAAGTGTGCACTTTCCCACTGTTGACTAAATCATGAAAATGCTTTTTCTTTAAAATGTGCATTTCAGTCTACACATTTTTTAAAAATACGCTTTTTTCTTGTGATTGCAAATCCAGGAATTTGTTAACTATTCTTGGGGGGGGGGGGGAAGTGCTCCTGCTCCTGTTCATGTTTGGGATTGCAAACAGGGCAGAATCACATGATTTACGAAGCGAAACAAAATTCTCAGACATCCTACAACTGAATTCCTGAATTGAAATCCAGGTTCTGTTGCAAACTTGTTCACAAAGATTCAGAGCCGACATATGGACCTGAACGATCTTACTACGTCCTCTTGTACCCAACCCAGAAAGAACATGGCAGATGGGTTAAACCAAAGACTCTTTTTTTTTAGCTGGTTGAGTCTCTGAATAGCCAAAACATCTATCAGGGGTATATATAAGCCAGTGAGAACTGGTTCTTCGTGAGTTTCATTGAAATGAATCAGAGGTAGGGCTGTGCCCATAATTTGCGCCAAACCTCCTGACTTTGCATCTTGATGAACAAGAAAAATGACACTTTGTAAACAGTAAATGCCAGTGAAGGGGGATTGATTTTGCTCATTTTATGGTCATATAGACTGGAGAGCAAATGAGTCTCCCTAAGCTGGTCCACAGGAGGATCATCCCTTAGTTGGTTCTAGCCTCTTTCATTTATGCAATGCTGAGGCATTGGTATAAATTTGCTTTTAGCTGAAATTTTGGTTTGACCATTCCCATCACTAAAAAACAAACAAATGAACCAAATAAGGCGAAACAGGCAAAAAGGACTTATTGACAATGTGCTCACAGAGTTCCTCATGACAAGCAAAACTCATTAAAGTATGCATTTGTCTCCAAACACCGATCCTGTGCATGGTTCACCTATCCAAATGGTGGCTTGGTTACACATACCCTGCACATGGAAACCTAGCATGTCAGGGAGAACCCTTCTCCCTGGCATCTAGTTTGCTGCACACTGGGAATTTCTTTGTACAGAAGAGAATTCAAGGTATGCTAGCCTCCAGGCTAGACAAAGTTTTACTTCCTCTGCAAGAACAAGGCCTAAAGAGCAGTTATGAAAAGAAAGAAAAAAATCCATCCCAGGTCAAAAATCCCAATTTCTAGATTTCAAAAGAAAACCTGTCCAGTGGAAGAGAGAGAGAAAAACAGAGCAGCCAGTTGTTTTGGGATGAGAATCCAGCTGCAAATGACATCTGCCATGTCCTAACAACCCACCCTTCAGATCGGCAACTCTCCTTTTGTCCCAGAATAACCTTGGTTCTCCTTCCTTCGTAATTCAGAGTCATGTTGACTCCCTAAATACGGACCGCCTCAGCCCTAAATACTACGGAGCAGGAAGGTTGGCTGCCAGTTTGCAGACATGAAAGGGTGTTATTCCTACTCCACACACATTACAGTAAAGAGGCCCCTCCTACGTCCTGTCTCATCCGTCTGTCTGCCCTCTTAATTACTAGGCTGGGAGGGGCCAAGGTTTTAAAAAGGATTTCCCTTCATGACTAAAAGTCAGTGACTTTAGGTGGTAAGTTCCCAGCTCAGACTCTTGGCAGCTGGAGACAGACTCTTCTCTCTCTCTCTCTCTCTCTCTCTCTCTCTCTCTCTCTTCTTGTCTTCTTGGTCTCTCTCTCTCTCTCTCCTTCCCTCCCTCGCTGTCTCTCTCTCTTTCAAGGTGGAATTATACAGCAAGAGACCTGTGGCCTGGGACCTCTTTACAAGGAATGTACTGATTGCTAGGTAAGTGATAACTTATTTGCAGTTTTGTCTATGCCTTGCAATCTGGCTCTTTGGTTGCAGTTTCAATATCTCAGTGTGTATTGTGTGCAGTCTAGAAGTTACTCCCCATGGCGGCAAAATGTACTCGGATGGTGTTTGGTTTCATATCGAAGCGGCTTTGAGTCATAAATCACGAACTTTCTTTAACAACTGTAATTCAGAAGGCAGCTTGAGGGGGGGTAGTCTGGAAGAATTCTCATAATGGGGGCCACATTCAGGGCTTGCTGGTGCAGGCACGTCTATCAAAATCAAGGGGGTCTTCCCCTGGCTGTAGGCTGGTGCAGCTGAGATCAACGCCTGAAATCTTCCCCCCACACTCACTCACATTCACACACACACACACACACACACACACACACACACACACACTTGTAATGTTTCACTGGGGAGAAGAAACATGGAAGTTGGTTCAACTGGATCCTTGCTCTTTGGATCCTAATAGAAGCCCAATCAGGTTTATCCTTGAGCTGGAAGAAGGAATTTAGGAACTGTTGCTACTTTCTGTTAAGTGTGCACATGGATTGGTTTAACCCCACATTGTCAGTTGCAATGGCTGGTGTGGAAAGAGGGCACCTGCCCAGTTTTTACAACAGGACTTTCTGACCGCTACCAAGTATGTCCTGGCTTTTGTAAGGATGAGGTATCATCCAGAGCTGGAAGGGGAGCCTTATAGGAAGATTCTGCTTGGGTGGAAACCAATGTTGATACAATCCCATTTTCTTTTAAATTGGAGTGTCAAAACTTGGTTTGTTGTTGTTGCTGCTGCTGCTGGTGTTTTTCAGACAGTTTGTGGGGATAGCCCTTTTCCCTGAGTATATTGGTTCTCAGGCAGGCAGGGCGCTTTCCTCAATGATAAACTAATTTCTCTGGCATATGTGCCTGATGGGATGTGGAAGCAAGAGGTATATGTATGTGGTAAAAATTGCAGCCAGGTTGAAATGGGTTTGGGCCGGAAAGGATCTTGGCAACATTTGCCTTCAAGAAGCAAGGCCTAGGTAAAGAATCCAATCATCCTGGTGAATCTGGTGAATGGAGATACACACACACACACGCACACACACACACATGAGGCATAACTTTGGCTGGCATGTTGAGTGGCTTCCCCCTCTGTTGAGTCTCCTTTGAGGTTGTGTAACCGCCCACAGCTAAGTTATATAAGGACAATTGGAACATGATGAGACATCAGTTTTTGGGTGGGGGCACTTCCAGCAGAGTGGTACCCTCAAAATGGCACCAGCCACTCTCCGCTTGGCTCCCGCCCATTGAGAGAATGATTCATTCTTTCCTTGTAGATTCACTTCTCTGTTTTCCGTGCGAAATTGTTTCTGCTGGGAACGACGGTTCTTTGCACATTTCAGCACCACTCCCTCTCATATTTTCCATTCTTGGAGCCCAGACACACTCGTTGATAGTGGGCTTGTGGTATTGCCGGCTTGGCCAGGAGTTGACAGGGGCAATTCACAGAAGGGCAACTTAAAACTTCTAAGTCTTTTTCACTCACTTTTTTGTCTAGAAAGAGTCATGTAAGAACAGTACAAACGTTCGCTATTTGGGTCAGCCCAGGATATTTTGGTGACTGAGTGTGCGTGTATGGGGAATCCAAACAGCACCCCCAAACCACTATTTAATGTGAGGCACAACCCATGGAGACTTTCTCCTACACAAGCCCAGTCAAAACGACTTGCACAGGAAAATGTGCACCATTGGAGATGGATGCGTCAGATCTCAGCCTCCTTTAAAGAAACCCCAAAGCCCCACTTTGCCTCATGGTAAGGCCGCCTCTGCTCACCATAACATTCTTTGATTTTTTCCTCCAAGCCTTAGGCCAAAGCTCACAAAATGCAAGGGATCCATGATCAGGTCTCCCAAGATGTTTTTAAAAGAAACCTTAAAAGCAGCCATAGACCTCCATCCCATCTGCTTGGGGCAGCTGTGCTGGGGGAGGGGTGCTTAACCCTTTTCTTCTGGGCTGTTTTCATGATCAAAATCACACCCCTTCCTAAAGCTGGTATTAGCTTCCCGTGTGTGTGTGTGTGTGTGTGTGTGTGTGTGTGTGTGTGAGTGAGAGAGAGAGAGAGAGAGAGAGAGAGAGAGAGAGAGAGAGAGAGAGAGAATTATGAATACCTTCTAAATTTTAAGTTTTAAAAAGAGGTCGGGTGATCCAGTCATGGCTCTGCCTGCTGAGTCACGTCTGCTTTGACCCTAACTAACTTGGGAATAATTTCTGTTCTACTGCAAATGCTCACTTCTTATCACAAATTTGCACTCCCAGAGAATGTAGCTTCAATTTCAGAATAAATCCTCATAGCTACCTTTCTTGAAAATAAGTGGATATGAAGTAAATTGAGGCTTCCTATTCTGAAATGTGGGGGGGGGGGGGGATAGATGAAATTGTACAGCCCCACATGGAAACTAAACATGTCACAATCTGAGCAGAAGGCACCACAACAGAAGTTGGGGTAGGAGATTGCATTTTGGGGGAATCCCACCTTGAGGTTCAGCTTCCAGTTGATCGTTGATCCCTCTCACCAATCCCCGTGGTTTCTCAAATAGGACAACCCTGTGGCAGGCCAAATCCTTGTCTCTCTTGGGGGATGTTTTTGGCTTCTCCCAGTTTTTGGAATTATTAATGGACAATATATGAAGGCCCTTCTTATGCATGCAGGCATGAAAACAAGAGGCACGCTATGCCATGTGGCTCATAAAAGGCTCTTTTCCCAATTAGATCACCAGGGCCGCCCTAGTGAGATGGTCACCTCAGGCTGGATAATGTGGAGAGGGCAGCAGCAGCCCCCCAGCCATTCCCCTCTGTTGGAGGGCAGAGTTGTCCCAGCACCCTCCAAGCTACCCTACTGCCTCAGCAGAAGTGGAGGATACTTCCCCAACGCCAGTGTCAAAGTAAGACACAACTGCCCATTTGGTAGACTTCTGTAGGTGGAAGGGTGCCATTTTGTCTTTCTCCTTCGGCAGCAAAATGTTTGGTGCTGGCTCTGCATATTCTCCTCAAAGGGCTATTAGCCACTGGATACAAGGCAGGGGTGCAAGCATTGCTCATGTTAATTGGTATGTTAGTCAGCTCAAGCTTGAGTTTATTAAGTGGTGAAGGATAACTTAAATTGCCAAGGGCCAATTTTAATCAGTGGCTTCTTAGCAAATACCACCCTCCACCCCACCCCACCCCACACACAGGGAGTTTTTCTTCTTCAAGCTTTTCTATTCAGGCAAATAAATATAATAAACTGTACACATAAATAGATGAAATATCTTACATTACACAAATTAATATTACAATAATTAGATTTAAAGTAGTTTTGTTCACAATATTAAACTAACCAAAGACTTTTCCGAATGTTTTGAGGCTGCTTTGGTTCTTGTGTATTATTGTAACAAGGAATGAAAATTAAAATGTTCAAAATTTAATTTACCTTTTTTTTAAAAAAAACCTTCCATTGTAAAATAGCTAATATTTCCTTCAATATCCCAAAAGGATGTGTGTGTGCATGTGTGCATGCACAGGGGAACTCACTGCCTATGCTGAGATGTGCATAATAATATGCATATTGATTTAAATATGCATATTTAAATTTACTTGATTTAAATTTACTTGATTTAATTGGTTTAAAAAGGCAGATTATAAATCAGCTACAAATCCTTTAATCACTGGGCAACATGTGTGGAAGGGCTTCTACCAGTACCCCGGCTTCTGTCATGCGCAAGGATGCATATCCAGCCCCCATAGTCTGCAGTCATCTGCACTGGTGAGAGCAGCATGGGTTTACTCGGGAGCAAAGCTGGGACGTGGTTCCATTATACCACATTGCTTCTGTTCTTGAGAGTATCATTTTCATGTCCCTGCTTAACAGACATGTGCCTAGAGAACCCAGACCTTGACTGTTGGGGAATCACGATGCATGGGTGTGTGGCACATGGTGCATGTGTGTGTCTCTGTGTGTGTGTGTGTGGGGGAATATTCAGTACCAGACACCATGTGGCTATTCACAAGAGGGGTAAGTATTCCCGTCTGTTTGTGATGCCACCTAAAATCCCTTTGAAGAGCATAATGAGAATTTTATGGATATGAAAATATGCCTTTCTGCACAAGAATTTGCCTTCCTTTTGCCCCTCTTGGTTTCCAAAAGTAAATACCCCCCCCCGGGCCCTCATGTCATTGTAAGCTGGGAGGGGTTCACTTGGGTGTTACCCCGAGATACCACAGTGGCCGGTACTGACAGAATGTATGTTGATAAATCACCATTAATAACATAGATAAGGGTGAGATTATTTACCTGCATTTGTGTGCATTTCTTCCTCCAATCCATGCCTCCCCCCGCAAACTTTCTCTGCAGTCCTTTATGAGGAAAAACTGCTTTATGACATGGCTGGTTAATTTTATTTAGAACCAGCGTCCCCGGCTGCTTTAGTCTGAAGGAGACAAAGGAACCCCTGCACAGAACTCTGGAACATGTTTCAAAGCTGATCCAGTAGGCAGACAGAGCTGGTGCTTTGAACGCACCATGCTCCCATTTATGTGCCTTTGCATTGCTAACGTCCCCCCAGATTGGTCGGAGAAGTAGAGAAGGGCAGGCGTCGGTGAAACAAAGAGGACCGTAGCAGTGGCCAGCCATGGAGGAATGTCAGAGTCCTTGTGCTAGAAGTTTGGGAAGGATCACCCAGAGCCCTTAGTAGTGGCAGTGACGTGCCGCTGCAGAGCCACCAGGTTTATTTGGAGCCCACACATCTTCAGGCCGGTTCCAGCAACTGTGTGACCTTGGGCAGAGGTAGCCCTACTATGACGCACACATGGAGCTGGCAGAATTTGGCATGCTATTAAAGAGGTAGGGTAGGAGATAGGTAGCTTTAATCCGTGGGAAATAAACCACCCCGTTTTGCTGCAAATGCCATTGAAATGAACAGGAACTATGCAAAAGAGCACAGCACGTAACTCGAGTGGGGCTTGTGCAGGAAAATTCCACCACAGTTTAGGTGACATGTCAATTAGCCAGCGGGGGCTGCCATTTGTATTTTCTGTTTCAGGCACCAAAATACTTTGGAATGGGCCCAACCATCTACGTATATGGGAACATGGCCCAGTGGTCTGCATGCGGGCCTGGGTGTGGCAGAGCTGGTATTTTCCATTGACTTTGGCGCTCAGTGAGAGCGTGGATGAATCATCACCATCCTGCCTTGGATGGTTTTCTTTCCCTCTCCACTTCCAGTTAATTCCTGTTTTGCATAATGCCCCTTAGTGATGTGTTGTACCAAATGCAATAGACACAGGCTTGCCCGTTCCATATCTCCAGCCCAACCACTGGGGTGGACAAAAATTAGCACTGGCACACAGAAGTCATGCTCAGGTCTATGACAGTAACAACCATTGGCTTCCATGCTAAATGAAGGACCATTTATGGGCACTGTGCCCCACCTCCCCCTTCCATGTTTTGCTGCTATTTTTCTGGAGGAAATTAATGTTAATTAATTAATTAAATTTAATATCCTCCCTCCTTTTCAAGTTATTGAACAGCTCTGAGTAGGGATGAAAGAATGTCAGTGTTGGTTTCCCTCCATTTCTCATTTTTCCAATTTTAAATTTGCTTTGCCCAGTTTTCACATCTGTTTGGGATTTGTTTATTTTTAAAAGTCTTCACAATAATTCGTACACATTTATGTGTGTATTACTCCTAGGGATGTATGGATTTTTCATTTTGTGGATTGTCAGGCACCTTTCATTCCATCATCTGCTTATTGGCAGAATTGGATTTTTTTTTTCAATTTCCCAAATTTGAGCAAATTCACATCTGTGCGAATTTGCATTTGTAGAAATTTGTACATGTGCAAATGTGCATATCCACGCACACCCCATGTACAAATCCCCTCATTTTCAAACTTTGGTCTGTGGGGGAAATGAACATTTTTAGCTGGTGATTTTTTAATTTTACATATTTTTCTATGACTAAATTTGTATAAAATTCCAGAAAGTAGGAAAAAAACCCAAAAAATATATATCAAAATTCACAAGTCCACGGAATCTGTGCAACTCAGAAAAAGCCAGGCTGCTGGATTCATAGAAATCAAACTCATTTGATACCACTGTGGATTTCTCCAACGTCTGTAATTACTCCTAGTAAATGCATTATTTACGCAATTTTGACTAATGTATGCGTTTTGCTAGAAATGTCCCCAAATACAATGCATTTTTTAAACGTTATTTTTATGAACCTATGCATTTTTGTATACACATTCTCCTAATATGATTTGTTGCATGTATTTTTTGATGGGACAGCCCCAACGGAAAATTTGGAGAAGCACAAATTTTGAAAGATAACTGAATTTTGGTCATGTATCGGTTCAAAAATGCAACATCAGGTAAGTTCGCTTTACAACGCGAACGAAACGAATTTCTCCCTTATCCGTATCTCCAAGCCTCAACTCCTGAGTCATTTTATTAACTATTCCTCAGCAAAATCCTTCTCTTTTACACATATACAACTATAAGCAGTCCTTATTCAGTCAAAATCCAGACAACATCTTTATGTAATTTTAAGGTGCGGAATGGAATAGGATGGGAAGAGAAGAATGGAATAAATACTATCTCTGTGTTGAGCTCTTTGTCTTTGATTACTGCTGTATATTGCTGCTGGCTTAGACACGTCCAGCGATAACGTGGCCGCTGCCATCTTAGCCAGGGAAGGGAAACACAAATGATCAAAGGCTGTAGTGTCCCTATGGCCTGGGCAGGGGTTGAAACAAATTCTTATATGTCTTCTTGTGATACAGAACCCAAGCTCCAAGAGGGCTGCCGGTCTCACATGTTGTTGTAAGGTCTTTGTAGAGAGCTTCAGCTATGGAGCGGTATAGAAATATAATAAATAAAATGAAATGTAGTTGCCCATTCATTCCCAACCTTTGCTTGTTGCCCAAGCATGTAGACCCACTCTCCCCCTCCCTCTCCTCACAGCCACTAGCCTATTAGAAATACAGTGATGTCCCAGGGGCCAGAAATTAGCTTGAGGTACGTTTGGGTCTTTGGTAGAGATTGGACCAATGTAGGTGCATGCAAATGACAATAATTCTGAATGCTCCTGTGTGTTTTTCGGGGATTGTCCCTAATTCCCACCACCACCACCCCGGCCACTTCCCGCCTGGAGTGGTACTTTGCAGTTTGCTCTAGGTGCTTCTAATGAGGCTTTTAATGTGCAATCGCTCTGCCTCATTCATGGAATTTTTTGGGCCAACCCAATGTTATTGCATTCCACTTGTAACTCCCCTGTGTTCTTCTGTCTTTTTTCTTAAGATAGAAAATCCGCAAGGAGATTAAGGAGGAAAAGGCAGAATAGCTGTGCAGTGCTCGCTGTTTCAGAGCAACAGGAGCCCTCCATCTGGAAACACCTTGTGTGTAAAAGTTGCCTTTTTCTTATTCTTGCCAGACTCAACTTCAGGTGCCCTTCAAGACTTGAGATAACACAGTGATTTACCAAAAAAGAAAAAGAAAAAAATCCTTGAGCATTCCAGCGTTCTTCATTTTAGTTTCTCTGCCTTTTCCCATTGTGAAAGAGAGCCTAAAGAACATTAAAGATTTTAGGTAACATTTAAATTAAAATGTTAAGACAGTGATTAACAGCACATCCTTATGAATTCCAGCCTTTCTCCTTTTAAATAATAGGACTACTCATCTTGTCCTAGTTGTGAAGAAAAATCTGAAAATGTAAAGGCCAGAATGCAACATTTTATAGACTGATAAAAATCTAAATCTAAACTAAATAAACTAAACCCTTTTTGTATGGTACAGGAGTATTTGGAAGGCAAGATAATTCATTTCTGTGGGCATTTGGGAAACTCCTTGATGAGTGTTTTAATGGAAGCACTTTTAATTCCTGCTATTTCAGCAGCTGTGCTTTATGAGCCACACCTAAAATGGCGTGTGTTTCCATTGTGATTACAACTATTTGTTTGTCCGGATGATTCAAAGCAGGGCTTGGATTTGGCTGAATGTGCGCAAGTGCAAACCCACCATGTCGGTTTTACCCCTTTAAGAGAACAAAGGACCCTATTAATGGGAGCATTTTTTTACATGGTAGTTCTGTGGCGAAAACAAAAAATGGATTTATTCCTTGGGCAGTGTGATAGGCAGGTCTTGCAAATGCTCCAATATGGCAATCGTGACTCACTGTAGCTTGGAAAACTTGTAAGTATTATTATTATTATTATTATTATTATTATTATTATTATTATTATTATTTATTTATATAGCGCCATCAATGTACATGGTGCTGTACAGAGTAAAACAGTAAATAGCAAGACTCTGCCGCATAGGCTTACAATCTAATAAAATCCTAGTAAAACAATAAGGAGGGGAAGAGAATGCAAACAGGCACAGGGTAGGGTAAGCAGGCACAGGGTAGGGTAAAACTAACAGTATAAAGTCAGAGCAAAGTCAAGTTTTAAAAGCTTTAGGAAAAAGAAAAGTTTTTAGCTGAGCTTTAAAAGCTGCGATTGAACTTGTAGTTCTCAAATGTTCTGGAAGAGCGTTCCAGGCGTAAGGGGCAGCAGAAGAAAATGGACGGAGCCGAGCAAGGGAAGTAGAGGCCCTTGGGCAGCCGAGAAATATAGACTGGACCGGGAGATGACAGTTTGAGATCCATCTCAACACACGCCGGACTCTGTCTAAGCATTCACGAGGCATATTACCATATTAGAAAAAAATATATCTTCTGCATAACCACTGGTCAGATGACAGTCTAGGAGAAATGTAAACCTGAGAAGGAAGGAAATTAAATCCCCCCCGCCATATTTTAAAACAAAATGCATTGCATTTAAATGGAAATTTATTTATTTATTTATTTAATTACATTTATATACCGCCCCACAGCCGAAGCTCTCTGGGCGGTTTACAACAGAGAGCATTTTAGAAAGACTAAACATTTTAGAAAGACTAAAATGTTGATTTGACTAAACATTTCTCCTAAAAATGGGACTCATGGATGGTTTTCTGTAAAGAAAAAAAGCAAACTTCCCAAAAAAAGGAATATATAAGTTATATAAGTTATATTCACTTAATATAAAGGTGAAGCCACCGTTGCTTTAGTAATGTAAAATGACATAGAGCTCATCAATAACCTTTTATCTCTCTGCACCCTCGATCCATGGACATAGCCCACATAATCAGTTTAAAACTTGGTGCCAGGTGAACGGTGGGTATGTTAAGCGTTGATCACATTTCTGCACTGAAGCCAAATGTCTAAAGCAGCCGCCACAGTGGTTCCGCATGGATCTGCTCAATTTGTACATGAAGGAGGGGAAATGAGCCGGCTTAGGAAGGAAAGTGGCTGAAGTTAGAGAGCCTAGGACTCACCGATGCACATGAATAAACAAATGTAGCTACTGGTATCGAATTTAATTTGGACCCTCAGGTGCTAGCCACAGAAAGAACTGGCAAGAGTGAACTGCATCAGCGGCAATTGGGAGGCCAGTTTATACGCAGTTTGTCCATGTGATGGCCACCATTTTGTTAAATCAATGCGTGCCTCTGTGTGTTCTCCCTTCTGTAGTAGGGCACTGTTAAGAACAAAATGGAAGGGGCCTAGGCTGCAGTTTGGTACAGAGGCCTTTGCTAGAAAGGAACAGCCGAGCTTTGTAAATCTGAGTTCAATGCTCGTCGTTATACTTGCCACAGGAATCAGATCATTAGGCAAGACTCACGGCATGATTCAGAGCCATCCTAAAGTGAACTTCCTCATCCTCTCCCTATTCACATGCTTTTGTGCTACTCTCGCTCATTGGACAGAGTATGTGCAGTAGAATTCTCAACGGATGGCACCTCTGGAGACAAAATGCTTTCCTCTATTTGTCCTCCCCTGCAACTTCATAAAATCAGAATTGGAATGAACCTCAAAGACTATCTAGTCCAACCCCATACTGGTGCAGGAAATCTACAACAGCACCCCTCATAGGGGCCTCCTCAACCTCTGTTTTAGGACCTCTAAGAATGGAGAGTCCACCACCATCCGATGTAGTCTGTTCTACTGTCAAATAGGTCGTACCATTAGGAAATTCTTTTGAATGTTTAGCTGAAATCCTGTTTCTTGTCATTTGAATCATTTGGTCCTACCACCTGGAACAACATAAAACAAAATTGCTCCATGTGACAGCCCTTCAAATATCTGAAGAAGGCTTCTCTTGACTGTTTCATCTCCTGGCTAAACATACCAGCTCCTTCAGCCTTTCCTCATAGGAACCTTCAGGCCTTTCTCTATCTGTTGCCCTCTTTTGGACACGTTCATTTGTCAGTATCCTTCTTAAACTGCAGCACACATAACTGGGCACAATACTCCAGTCTAGGAGTATTGTGCTCCAGTCTAGGATTCTTGTGCCCAAAGCAGGACAGAGGGGTTCCATTACTTCTTGCTATCTGGATGCTATCCTTCTGTTGATGCATCCTAGGCTTATAGAGGCCTGCTAAAAATGTGCAGCTGCTTTTTTCAGCTCTCAGGTATGGGGAGTCTTCCAGAATTTATGGAACTGCATGTATGTCCTGCACATCAAATCTTCTCCCTTGCCTTATTGCAGAATTTTGTACATCACTTTGATATTTTTTCTCTTCGTATTTCACATTATATACATTTGTACTGAAGAGCAACTAAGAAATGCATTTAAATAATGTAGGAATGATTTGCACAATGATAATCTTATCAAATCAAATCAAATTTTATTAAGGCAACCCAGCATGGGTTTTAGCCAGATACAAGAGTCATGATATAAAAACATTACATTACATTACAGCATTGTATTAAACATCAAATATTGAACTCGGCAATCCGTATGATGAATTTAAGGTAACAGATCTCATGGATTATACAGGGTATGTTGCAGGCTACGTGTGGGACTCTGGATTGGGCCTGGCAAACACTCGGGTGTGAGCAGCAAGGATCATAGGATGCTTGTCCCAGAGGAACGGGCTCAGAGTGGAACATTGTAGCAGATCTCATAGGAGACCAAGGCAGAACCGAGAGGCAGGCAGATCTGGGCAAATCCGGTCACATGGTCACCCTACCTAAAGGCACTTACATGGTTGGAGATTACATTTCTTCATTTTTATGAGAAAAGATGGAAGAATCCGAGGGGAAAAAACAGGATGACAGTGATTGGATAACAGTGTCATACAGGATTCTTCCATACAAAGGGGTCCTAGTGCTAACAGCAGAAGGTGTTGTGCAGCTATTCTTCTTTTCTTCCTAAATGGACTTTCTGCAGTAAAAAAAAAGAAGCAGTGGGAAAACATGGGAGGGTTAAGAGTGAAGGAAAACAAAGTCTGAATGCCTGCCCACCCAGGAGTAGCTACTTTGGAGGGGGAAATTGCGATTTAATGCTAAATTGTAATGATGGCCCTCATCGATTGTTTAGAAACTGAGATCTACTAAATTGGAGAAGTAGAGGATAGAGATAGATAACAATGTAATGAGTGCAGTAAATGTGCAGGGGTTTGATGGTGGACTGGGTCCCTCCCAATTAGGAGAGGCTGTGTGTGGAGTTTGGTCCCAATCTGGCAAATCCCCAAGGTTTTCTAGCACTTCGTCCTTTTGGGGGCACTAAGGATTTTCCCTTCTTGGTGAGTAATAGCGCAGGGGTTTGATGGTGGATCAAGTGCCTCCTGACTGGGGGAGGCTGTATATGAAGTTTTCTCCTAATCCAGCAAATGTCCAGTGCTTCAGAGGTAAAACAGCATCACTGCTCTGGTGGGAGGTCTACGGCAGGACAGGGGTGGTGGAGGGTGAGTCAAACTACACACAATTGCTTAAAAAGATACTCACAGTAGTTTATTAGCCCGCTCGTGTGGTGGAGGATCTTGAAAATTTTTAAAAATAAGCTACTCATGGGCAGTCGTGACATCTGAACACGGCCATTCATTATAACATTTATGTTGGGTGCCATTTTATGAGCCCATTTTTAATTGATCTTTTAATTATCACTAACATGTTTTCTGGCTAGAATTTCTTTGAAATTATAGTGAGGTATGCTGTCTATTTTAAAAAAATGTTTCCAGTCATTGTCAAAATGGAGTTGACTAGAAAGTTTTTTTAAAATCATTTTTTTATAATTAGAATTATTGAATTATTGTGTTGTATGTCATCATGCAAGCATTAACCTTATGGCATTTTGATATTATAAGGCTATACACTTTTATTGGAGAAAAGGAAGTTCGTTCTATTACACCATAATTCTATAATGTTAATGTTTGTATTATGGTATTATAGAGCTATACAATATCATACAATATAGTATATAATATACAAATGCAATAATGCTAATATGTAAAAGAAATTGTTTTAAAACCTTCTAGGTCACAGTCATATTTGCAGTGCCCAGAAATAGTTTTCTTATGTTAATATTATAGTATTATGGTGATAGAGCACTATCCCCTTTCTCTCATTTCTCATTTAAAAACAAAATCTGATTTCCAATATGTTCAGACAACCCTTTTTGCAAGTCCAACTACCTTAGTGATTAAATTATCATTAAGCAATAGAAAAAAAGGCGTAATGGCTTGTACAAATATCCCAAGTATTACAGTAGTAATGATTGCACATACTCTTTTTAATGTATGTTGTAGATGTGATCAATAACCCAAACACGTACTCACTTCAGGAAATAAGAAGCAGTCATTAAATGCTCCAGCACCAGACATTTATCTAGAGGAAACCTCCATGAGTCATGATTGTTGATTAAGTTCATGAAGGCCTTAGACATTTTAGTGCCTGTTGTGGACAAAATTCAAGTGGAATCACACACACAAACATAGAGCATGCACAGATAAACAATCCTTGCTAATTAATATGGGTTACAAGCTATTACCGTCATCTTGTGCAACTCCTGTTCATTTCAGTGGTGCATGCACAAGAGACCTTCCTGATGGATTGGGCACTATATGAATTAGTGGGCGGAGGGGTGGCCATTTTGATTTTTTCCCCCAGGCATCAAAATGTGTTGGGTCAGCCATGGACAAATCACAATACATCTCACCAATGTACTTCCTTGATGTCCTTAATTTTGTTTCCAGTTCTGCAGAAAACGGCCGTTCCCTTCCAGTTACAGCTCCCCGCTCCTAATTCCCTGCTCCGTCTCGCCCTTGATCTCAGTCCCTTTTTAGTGTAATACCATAACCCTCTTTTCCCATATACAGCTATAATACAAAACTCCTATTGTGTGCTAGACAGCCCAGGGCAGGCGTGGGAAGCTGAGAGCCAGCTGGATCCATTACCACTGAGCAGAGCGTGCAAGATTTAGAAGTCCCCAAAGCAGAGACTGCTTTGAATCCTGCCTAGTTTGAAAGGGGTGTGTGCTGCCTTGGGGAGTGTGTGTGCGTGTGTGTGTGTGTGTGTGTGGCCGGGGAGGGGCGAGCCGCTGAAGTAGGGTCCCCACCCTGCCAGGTCCATAATGGGGAGTGGAACTGGCCCAAGCTCCCTCTCTTGAAGTTGCTCAGTCCTGTGCATGGGGCACTCATGCCTGCAGTTTTAAACCCTCTCCTTCCCTTGGCTCCTTTATCCAACAACATTGACCAAAGATTCCTTCTGAAACTCCATCAGTATAAACCATAGTCACTGGTAAGACAGCAATGCCCGTCAGGGCAGACTCCATTGGGTGGTGAGATCAAGAGTGGCCAAAGGGTTTCCCACCCAACCAGCACTGCTGCTCTAGCTATGCTTGGAGCATCCAAGGAAGTCAGTCAGTGTGACAGATGAGTCCTCCATCTGTGTTCCCCACTGATCCCAGGTTAGGTGAGACCCCTCCAAATTCCAGAGCTGCCATGGCCAGATTGCAATAGCATCAGGGAGTTTCCTTTTCTCCCTGATGCTATTGCCGGTGGGAGAGAGCAGACAGAAGGACCAGAAGAGAGAGGGAGGGAGCAGCCACTGCCACCTCCTCTCCTGCTTGATTTGTGTAGTCTAAAGGTAAACACCTGTACTCCAGGTTGCAACCTGGCAACTCTAGCTTGGAGCATCTGAGGGCAGCACATTGTAACAAATATAAAGATACACCCCGCTAAAAGCACAGATGGACCGAAGCTGACTTCATTCACAACTTGTCCTTATAACACTTTGTGCCGTCTTCACAAAAAATGGCAAGCCAGATTTATAGAGAGTTCTGGCTTATCGGTAATGAGAAAGCATAACGATGCATGCTGGCCAATTGTTCCCGTTTGGCTCCTTCTGCAAGCAGTAACAGCTGCAGTAACTAGGACCTTACCAGCCATAGAAAGCTTAGCATTATGTCCAAACCTGGACCCTGGCTTGTCTCTCCTTTAACAAGCCAGAGTTTGAAGCCAGGATTTGCAGTTGCCTTCCTGATCCTGGTTTGTTAGAGGGGGTGACAAGCCAGGGCCCAGGTTCGGATGTGAACGCTAAGCTTTCTGCGGCTGCTCTCACTTGCAGGAGAGTGATTGGGCAGCATGCACGAAGTTTGCTCATTAGGAATAAAACAACTCTCAGGAATTCTGCTTATTGTTTTGTGTGAATGCAGCCGCTTTAAACTTACAGCAACGTGGCACCATGGGAGAAACAGAGCATGTGAGCAAAGAAGAAAGGAAGGGGTAATCAGACAATACAGAACAGCTGAGGTTACAGGCAAGCATTTTGTACAAGAACTGGGTTTTGGAGATGATGTGGTTGTGGCAGATAAATAAGAGGCAGGAAGTAGCATGATAGAAACAAAAGTAGGTGAATAGAACGGGCATCCCTCTTCCAGACTGCTTAGGGGCCCTCAAGAAAGGGCTCAACAAGGCTGTCATTGAGTTTCTATGTTGGGACTCAGCCCTAGGACCTATGAAATAGATAGATATGTTCTTGTGCAGCTCCTGTTCATTTCCATGAGGCTTTCACAGGAGAATTCCTTGGTGGATTGTGCCCCCTGGCTCAGATCTTTCATCTCCTACTTTGTCAACTTCAATGGTGTTGGACAGGGAGGAAGAGACATGGAGTAGGGGAAGAGAGAGAAAGAGAGATGGGGGTGTCAGAAAGAGAGAGAAAAGTGGGTGGCAGAGAGAGAGAGAGAGAAAAGGGTGGATCCACTTTAGCCTTGGCTACTGCCGGCATGTGGCTCCTGACAGATTACCCCAACAGAATGCAGCTCTTGACAGAAAAAAAGGTTCCCCACCCTGAGAGAAATGATTACTTCCCAGGACAGCATTTTTTCTCCCTTTTGCAGCAGTGCAAAAAATCCACCCTGTACCCTTCCTTCATTCAATATAGCTTAGTGTGGCATGTGCTCTCACGGAAACAACCACCACATTTCTGAAGTAAAATAAGAAAAGGCCCTTTTAGAACATTCGGGAGAACAGGATGATAGTTTTAAAAAAAAAAGACCAGAAAACTGAAATGTTGCCATGTTGCAGGACAGTAAGTTTATTTGATTGATTGATTGATTGATTGATTGCATTTCTATACCACCCAGTCGCTGAAACTCTCCGGGCGGTTCACAAAAATTAAACCACAAAATACAGCATGAGGAGGTCATCAAGAAATATTTCCAAACAATGAAAAGAATTGTGGTGCCAGAAAAGAACGTGGTGCCAGAACTGCCAAGATGTCTTAAATATATTGCAAGCTGAGAATTAAGTGCTCTCTGTGTTTGGTTAGATTATGAATTGAACACTATTAACTAGGTGCCCAGCTGCATGTGCAAAGCTTCTTTCGTTGCTTAGTCTTGATGAAACTTGTATTGATTGTTGTGAACCAAGTGGACTACCTGACCAAAGAGTGTTTTGTTTGGTGACTGACTTCTCTAGCAGGGTCAGTTCAGCTGATTATTTTTATGTGGTCATTCCCCCCCCCCCCCCCCGGTACATGCCCTTTAAACACCGCTCTTGTTTCTGAGTGTGCTTGTTTGGATGGTGGGAGGTTGAATTTTCAAATGGCAGTCATAACTGCTGTTGTGGTCTGGGTGCAATGCAGGTGAAAACAAACTATAATTCCCAGAGGGCAATAAGATAATGTGCATAATAACACACCATCATTACAAGTTAGGAGAGAATTCTTGGGAAACAGACAAGGTTTTTTTTCCAAATGCTTACCAAGAAAAGTCTTAAATACTGAGCCAATTCTGAAACAAGCTAAGGGCACTTCACTTATCAGGTTCCCTGACCCCAGTTCTGTATTTAGGGCTTTTTCGTTTTCTATTAGCAGGGCTGTACTAAAAAAATCTCCATTTTGGTTTCTGGATTGCAACTGGTGATTTCAGTTGGGTGACATTTTCTCTTTAAAATATTTCTATGAATATTACCCTTTTTTAGTATTGTCTGGCACAATTATTTCATAGAAACATAGAATAGCAGAGTTGGAAGGGGCCTACAAAGCCATTAAGTCCAACCCCCTGCTCAATGCAGGAATCCACCCTAAAGCATCCCTAACAGATGGTTATCCAGCTGCCTCTTGAAGGCCTCTAGTGTGGGAGAGCCCGCAACTTCACCAGGCAACTGATTCCATCGTCGTACTGCTCTAACAGTCAGGACGTTTTTCCTGATGTCCAGCTGGAATCTGGCTTCCTTTAACTTGAGCCTGTTATTCCGTGTCCTGCACTCTGGGAGGATCGAGAAGAGATCCTGGCCCTCCTCTGTGTGACAACCTTTTAAGTATTTGAGGAGTGCTATCATGTCTCCCCTCAATCTTCTCTTCTCCAGGCTAAACATGCCCAGTTCTTTCAGTCTCTCTTCATAGGGCTTTGTTTCCAGACCCCTGATCATCCTGGTTGCCCTCCTCTGAACACGCTCCAGCTTGTTTGTGTCCTTCTTGAATTGTGGAGCCCAACAGAACTCTAGATGAGGCCTAACCAGGGCCGAATAGAGAGGAACCAGTACCTCACGTGATTTGGAAGCTATACTTCTATTAATGCAGCCCCAAATAGCAGTTGCCTTTCTTGCAGCCATATTGCACTGTTGGCTCATATTCAGCTTGCAATCTACAACAATTCCAAAATCCTTCTCGTTTGTAGTATTGCTGAGCCAAGTATCCCCCATCTTGTAACTGTGCCTTTGGTTTCTATTTCCTAAATGTAGAACTTGGCATTTATCCCTGTTAAATGTCATTCTGTTGTTTTCAGCCAGCACTCCAGCCTATCAAGATCACTTTGAAGTTTGTTTCTGTCTTCCAGGGTATTAGCTACCCCACCCAATTTTGTGTCATCTGCAAATTTGATCAGCGTTCCCTGCAAATTTGATAAGCGTTCCCCCGGTTATTGCTTCTTCCTCCTTCCCAGATTAGTCACATGGGAAATCCCATTTAATTGGGAATCATTGGATAGAGTGATGTCATGATGATGCATAAATCAGGTTTGGCTACAAATTACTAATACAGAAGGTAAGTGAGGGCAGCTGAGTGAGAGGAAATGAGGTTAATTTAATTAATAAAATGAATAGTTTTGCAGAAAAATAATAATTTAAATGAGGGTGCTGTAAATGGCAATGAAATATGGTAAGTTGTGCCTATCCCTTGTTCCTAATCTCTGCACACTCATTTTGTCCTACAGAATGCTCAGTGATGGGGTGAATGGCTTTTAAGAGCAGGAAAAGGAACTTCTTTCTTTCTTTCAAGTTAGTCAAGGCATTAATACATACTAACATAGTCACATGTACTGGCCCTCAGCTTTGGTTCCCAGAGATCGAAATCCATATCTCAAGGGTAGCTAATCATGATGAAAATCATCAGGAATTCAGCCAAGTTCACACATTACTCACATGAATAGGGTTAGGGTTTCGAAAGGGGGCTGTCTTCATGGTGCCACTTCACTACTTGTTCTCCTGAAACTCATCAGTACGGCTGCTGCAAGGTCGGGGACGAAATCCCCACACTAGGAGGGGAGCGCGGCAGTTCCCGGTGGTCATCCAACTACTGGAACCTACACTCTGCCCTGTTCCTGGCTTCCAGTGACCAATCAGTGGTTGCCATTTGCCCTGGACTGCCCCAGAGTGAGGTCATGTGGTGTAAGGGTTGTGGTGACCTCACTTGAAGAAAAAAAATCAGGGTAAGACTCCAACTTTTTTAAAATGCAGCTTTGAGGAAAAGCCCCGCAGTGGCTACAAATCAGCGGCTGCGTCGTATAACCAACGCAGCGTCGATTTGCAGCCTCTACAGGGCTTTGAAGACAAAGGAAGTGAGGCAGGTGGCTACTAGGAGGAGGGCTTTCTCTGCTGTGGCACCCCAGCTGTGGAATGAGCTCCCCAGAGAGGTTCGCCTGGCGTCTATACTGTATTCCTTCCATCGCCAGCTGAAGACCTTTTTATTTTCCCAGTATTTTAACACCTAATTTGACTTAAATTTAAACTTTGCTGTTTTAATTACGTATTTTAATCTATATCAATTTCTGCTGTGTGGTTTTATCCTGGTTATGCTTTTTATATTGTATTTGGTATTTTTTTAGAACTGTTGTTAGTTTTATTATGCTTTTCATGGTTTTAATTTTTGTGAACTACCCAGAGAACTTTGGCTATTGGGCGGTATAAAAATGTAATAAATAAATAAATAAAATAAAATATAGACAACCTCCTGGTGTTTATCCCTGCCCACAAAGTTTCAGGCTTCTAGATCAGGCACGACCACAGGGGGCTTCCTGTTTCAGATAAAATACTGCACAGGCCAACAGTGGCTGTGGCAGCAAGAGAAGCAGCATGACTTTGGGGCAGGGCTAAACATGTGGGCCTGCTGCCCCTTATTTGTATAATAACACACCCCCTATTTGTGCAAGTAGCAAAGGCTGTTGATACAGATTTAACAATTTCAGAGTAATGTTGGTATGGATTTGAAGGCACAGATTTAAGAACCCTCTCTAGAAAATGTACAGTTGGGGAAAATATTCAGAATCTTTTCTTTGTAGTTTGCCAAAAGACCTGCATCTTAAAAAAAAAAAAAATCTTGGTTCCCAACCTTAAACTCAGTGCTTAGAATCAAGACCCTTTGGTCATAACAAAACCTTCCTGAAGAAACTTAAAGCTCCATCACACCAGGGTTTAACACACTCCCTACCTTCGCTTCTCTGCCCGTGTTTTCATTCCTCAGTTACTTCCTCTTTCAAAAGAGGAAGTACATAAGGAGCACAAGGCCCATTGAGTCCACCGTTCTAATGGCGCTGCTTCTCCTGCACACAGCAGGAGAGAGCAGCAATTTTGTGTTTAAAAATACATTGGACTTAACAGGGGGGGGTTGTTGTCCTGAAAGGAAGGCCAGAAGGGGCACGGGAGGCGGACAACGTCATGGGAGGGACCAGAGCAAACTCCCGTGGGTGCCCAGTAACGAGAATGCAATAAACCGCTCGTCGGATGGAGCTTTTCGCTTGCCTTTCATCTTTTGTTGTCCTAAGACTGTCCCAAAATCCAAATGACATTTCGATTTTTGACATGAGGCACAACCCGCTGGAAAGTGTGCTTCAGTAAACATTGCAATAAGTGGGCCATTGCACAGAAATGTTACTTTGCTTTTGGGTAACTCCCATCCACCGCAATGGGGCTTGGGGGAGGAAAACATTGTTATGGGTTGTGACCCATAGGAGCAATCTGCCTGTTCCCCGCTCTGCCACCTGTAATGGCACTCCAAATCTGCCGCCTGAAGCAGCTGCTTCCCCTTGGCCCTGCGGTCAGGCCATTTGCTTTTTCCCTCCACCTGCTCTTTCCTGCTGTTGTTGGGACCTCTATTTTTGCTACCACCCCCATCTCTCTTTCCCCCCTCTACGGTTACCTCTGCTGATGGCTGCTATCTGAGACCTGAGACACTGGGTAGGATTTATTCACATCTGAAAATTATGTTGGGATTTGGACTGTGTTAAAGGCACCCCATAATGCGCTGGAATTGCCTAAGTGGCCACATAAGTGAGTTTTATCTTTGTTCATCCGCTGGGCCTCACCTATTTCAGCCTGTCCTCAGAAGGTCTTTCTCCAGCAAACAACAAAACCTTTCCAATTTCCTTCGGGACACCCTCATGGTGTGTTTGCGCTGCCAAGCTTATGCTTTGTGAAGCTACATATTGTTCGGTCTCCTTCCGCTCTTCCACTTTGAAGAACAGTCATCTGTAGTTACTATGGATACACTGATGTCACTGGGGAGGATGGGACTTAGTGATGTTCACAGGACAAAAGTCAAGCCAGTTTCTTTGGAATTATGCCATAATTGGAATAAAGGAATGGTTTTGACTGACAGGGATCTGGAGTTTGGGAATCCAATCGTTATTTGAGGAGGAGCTGGCAACAGGGTTGGCGGGGTTCCATTCTAGAAGAAGGAATTGGGGGAAAATGGGAGGAAACCTGAGAGCTTAGATCCCAAAGTCCTGAGCGTGGCTGGATTCAGTTTGTTTTTCTGGGCTATCAAACAAGAACACCCCACTTAAAGTGTCTTAGGAGTAGGGTAGAGGTGTAATTTGTGAGATGTGAACTGAGAGAGTACCTCAGAGTTTCATGCTCTCTTTTCACATGGGGCCTAACCATTAGGCCCAGTGAATGGTCTGGAACTATTAGCTTCTGTGGTGTTCTTGACGCCAAGCCGTACTAAAAAGGAAACCACTGGGAACTCCATGTTAGCCATTTAGTAATTAAAGAAAGAGAGCACAATGTAAGTATAGTAACACAGTGTCTACAGGCTGGCCTCTTCTTTCCATCCTGGACTGAATCCTATATTTGGTAAAGCACTCTTGACTGTATTTAATTCTGATTCTGTCCTCTTTCCAAGAAGCACAGAGTGGCATTTTTACCTCACGACAAACTCTGGGCTCTTCCAGACTCGGCTTTTAGCGCGCCATCACCCTGTGTCATTCACAGAATTGCACTGGGTGGTCCAGAAGTCGTTGCCTTCTGGTTGCAACCCTCTCAGCTTCTTCGGCCCTTTTTCTTTCCACAGAAAATGAATTAAGGAAGAAAAGACAGAACAGCTGCACCATACCATTTGATGGGCCAGAAGTCCTCCATCTGGAAGTGCCTTTAGTGGAGTAGTTTAGGGGAGAGAGGTTGAATGGCTCAAGACTACCGAAACAGTGCAGTAGCTGAGCAGGGACTGGAAACTGGGGCTCTCCATCAAAGCCAACACATTAACCACTGCACTGGTCAGTCTGGCTCTCAAACATTGCTCTGTATGCCTGAATTGAAGTAGCAATCTAAGGTTTCTACCTAGGCATGTCTATATAACAGACTTAAATTGGCTTTGCAGTCATTCCCTCTTCCCATGGCACCCTGGGAGATGTAGATCCTGAGGGGAGGGACCTCAAACTGCTCATTCTGAGCCCCCTCATTAAATTATGATGTGCAAGAAGCCAGGACGGTTAAGCCAGTACAAAACCAAAATATGTTTGCAATGTAGGTTTGCTCTTTATTAAAATTGCACAGTTCCCTGCAGTTACAGCCAAGCCATCAAAGCATCATGGTTATGGAGTGTGTATTTATCTTACCGCTGTTTAATTAACTTTAAAAAGTTTGAGCTAGCACACCAAATTGCACTCTGTTATGTGACAAACACTTCAGATGACTGAGTTGCCATGTGATTGTGTGAACTGGTCCCGAGAACTGAAGGGTGGACTGGAAATGAAGTGCAATGCTGAAGATTTGTCTAAGGCAACAGAACCGTATTTATATAGAATCTAATTCCCACCCCCATTCCACTTCTATACTAAATCCAAGCCTCCTTCCCCACAAACAGATTTTGTCTATAGAAGCAGAGACTAGAGCCAGAAAGATCTTGCTAGAAAAGCAGGAGTTTTTGAATACCAAAGTCAGAAGCAACTGGATTTACTTTTTTAGGAAGGAAATGAGCTGCACATTAACTATGAATTTTATCGATCTTACCAATGTGCATGGGTGTCTATGCGATACATTTGGGCCAAGACAGTATATTTACTGACTTACTAAATACAGTTCAGAGAAAGAAACACTGATGAGCCTAAGGCTGCAATCCTAATGCAGTTACCTGGGAGTAGGCCCCATTCAACACAGTAGGGCAGCACAAATTTAGGTGCATTGCTCAGGTTCTGTAATATAAACTAGCGTGTGCAATTAGATCAAGTTGCGCTTTAACTAGCTTAGGGTAAAAATGTCTCTCCCTTTGTTACATATGAAGGTCACAAATTAATGGACGAGCAAGTGTGTGTGTGTGTGTGTGTGTGTGTGTGTAGTCGGTGCTAACAATTGCGAACTCTGAGCCAAGAAGTGGTCGGTCTTTATGGATTACTTAGTCTTGTCAGACTAGACCAAGGTCGGTCTAGTTTCCTGTTTCCATGTAAGCTAGTAGCTATCACAGCCACATCTTGTGGCAGAGAATTCCACAAGACAACTATGCCCTGTGTGAAAAACGACTTCCTTTTTTCTGTCCTGATTCTACTGCTAATTGCCTTCGTTGAGTGACTCTTGAGTTCTGAAGATAAGATCATTAAAGTTAGGTCCACGAAATAGCCGGTGTTGGTTAGATCTGCCTGCCACCCACTGAACCTGCCACCCTCTATGGCATCTCACCTTGCCTCATGATAGGGCCAGTGATTCTCCTTTGATTCTTACCTTAGCTCTGCCGCTCTCCCATAGCTTGCCTAGAAGCATATGTATAATGTTTTTTTAAAAACTTTATATACAGAAAATCCATGTGTCAATATTAGCCTGAGATATTTATTCCTCTTCTTGTTACTCCTTTGTAACCAAGTGGATTTTCTGGGCTGGGAACTGTGAGAATTTTTAGACCATCTAAAAGAAGCTGCTCCCAAAAGCAGATACCAAAATTTCATTTCGGTATTTAGATTGCCCAACTGAGAAGGCGCCTCCTTATGGCAAGGTTTACAGAGTACTAGAGCCAGTCCAGAATGCTTTGATTTTATTGTCAGAGTATAAATTCCTGATTGAATTGATAATGTATTATGTATTTAATACATCTGTATCATTTTCTCAGAAGACCACAGGGGGTCGGGCTGGGAGGATCGTTTTGTCTCATTTTAGCTTCACAATAAAATAAGCCTGACAGAAAACTGACTGTGCTGTGGTCACCCAGTGAGTTTCATGGCACAGACAGAATTTGAACTCAGGTCTTCCTGATCCACATCTACTGTTCTGTCAACTAACACCACACTGGCTCCCCACAGATTTCAGATTTACACCAACAAAACCTTGGTTAGAGTTTCTCATACCTTGTGGCAGCCTTCCCTGAGGACAACTCCCATAATTCCTGGCTATTGCCCATGCAGCAGATGGGAGTTGTAGTCCAAAAGTTCTAGAGGGGCTCAGGTTGGGGTAGACTGGCTTGTGGGAAAAGGCACAGCAGTGATGGCCAGCAGTTTTCATTTTATGTGTGCAAGTGGGCCACAAGCCCAGCTGAGCCCAAGGAGCAGGTAGTGGAAGCACAGGAGAAGCAGGCACGAGACCAGGCAGGTATGGGTACATAGGCTTTCCTCCCTAGTGTGCCAGGTAAGACAGCAATGCCAGTCACTCCCGTTGCCCAGGTCACACGCAAGTGCTGCGGGGGCACACACAGAGCCAAGCAGAAACATATGCACCATCAAAGGTTGTCCTCCTGGGCACACCTTTCAGATGCCCTGTGCTGATTCTTCATGGGCGTCTTTGAAAATACTTCTCTCCCACCCCAAGCAACCACTTCATCCCGGACCCAGAGACCTGGTGAAAATCTGACAGAAGTGCCCTGGATTTACACCACAGCAACTGAGATCAGCATGCCAAGCTGGCTGTACATCAATATTTGTACAAGCAATTTCCTCCCTTGCGGGTCACCTGCAGCTCCTAGTCACTGGGCGGGGTTTGGCCCCAGGACAAGAGCGCTCACTTGCTCTTGTTGCTTTGTCATGGCAACAGCACACAACAGTTCGCAGTTGTTAAGTCATTATCTCTTGCCCATCCCATCCCTCAAGGCTCCTAGTTGCTCAAGCTGTGGGAGGCCCATCTAGTGGCAAGATTTGTACCTGCGCAGCACATGGAATTGTTCCGCCCAGGTCAGCCACCCAAAACTGTAGGTATTAATGAATGTGTGGGAAAGGGTGTGTGTGTGTGTGTGTGTGTGTGTGTGTGTGTGAGAGAGAGAGAGAGAGAGAGAGAGAGAGAGAGAGAGAGAGAGAGAGAGAGATTTGCACCTGTTGACCCAGAGTTCATTGGAACCACTAGGAAAGCTTTCACGCGGACCATGTTTCTGCCACTAGGTTCTCTGCCCTCTTTGAACCCTGCAAAAATGCAGGATACAGCATGTGCACACGTAGGCTGTGTGTGGAAGGTAAAATGAATGTGCAGGGTGCCATTCAGACCCACCCCTTCCATGACTACAAACCGCTTTAGCAGAATATTTACTGGATTAGGGGCCTGCGGGTTGGCCACAAAGTGCAACAGGCTGGCGATCAGAAACATGCATGCACAGATAAATATGCAACGCCCTTTCCCACTGCTCAAGCAACAGCGCTATTCTTTTAGGCATGCCGATAAAGGGAGCGGCTGCATGGCTGCCCACTGACATGCCATGCTGGGTTAGTCGGTGCCGTCTGGTCCCTGTGCCAAGACCTGGAAGGACATGAAAATCCATGCTGTGTCCTCTGTCTAACGTGCAACACAAACCCTGGGGTTATTTTTACTCAGACAGCTCCGTTGTCACCATACAATGGGCGCCATGGACTGGGCAGGCCTGGCCCCAGCACACAGCCATGGCTTAGGGGCAGCAGCGGTGTGAAGAGTACCATTGAATGTCATCCAAGAATTGTACCCAGTGCCCATTATGTCGTACCCACAGGTGAAGCTGCCTACCTTGGACTGAGACCTGGATCTACACTACTGCTTTAAAGCGCTTTAAAGCACTTTGAAAACATTTTGAAAACTGTATATGCAATGTGTCCTGGGCCCCAACCAGGGCCGGTGCCAGACTATTTTGCGCCCTGGGCAATGTGAGCTACTTTCACCCCCACCCCACCCCCCCAAAACGCCAACTTTGATTTTTAAGAACAGATGTTACCTGGAAAAAATAAGCACAAAACTTGAAACTGCTAAATTTATTTTAAAGTGCAAGAAATACGCCATGCCAATTATAGCAAACAAATTGGAAAGGAATGTCGATGGGTCTAAAATGCATTATTTAATAGGAATATCACCTCCAAATCATCCCCCTCCCCAACTCACACACGCGCGCGCACACACTCAGCATCACTCACGCCAAACAAACACACGCATGAACACATGCATTCACTCAAAGACCCCATGATGCACCCCATTCACCCATACATTCTCTCTCTCTCTCTCTCTTCCTCTTCCAGGCGCATTCTGGAAGTCCAAACGTGGAGCCGCCCCACCCCCACCCCAGCGTCCCTGGCTTTGCTTCGACTGGGCGGGCGCGGGGCACCATCTCGCCCACCCAGGCCCAGCTGAATCCTCGGGCCGGACCGGCTCACAGCCAACGCGCATGAGTGCTGCACTGTGCCCGGCACCCCTCTGAGCTTGGCGCTCTAGGCGGCCGCCTGAGTGGCCTCTATGGTAGCACCGGCCCTGGCCCCAACAGTTGTCAAAAGTGTTATAAAGCAGTAGTGTAGATCCCCAAAGGTCCATGCTGCCCAGTGTTGACTGCTTTGACTGGCAATATCTGCCCAAGGTCTTAGCTGAGAAGGTTCTTTCCCAACTTTGCTACCCAAGATCCTTTTAACTGGAAATGCCTTGTTCCTTCTGAATGCAAAGCACATGCTTGACCACTGGTCCCTGGTCCCCCCCCCATTACAAGGGGTCCTTGTATCTCTCAGTTTGGAGCAGCCCTAGGCTTTTGTCACAGCACCTAGGCCCCTAAGCTGCCTGCCTAGGCGGAAACAGGAAGCCCTTTCCTCCCTCTGTCTCTCACTTTCCCCAGATGCTGAGAAGTGAGTTTCTGACCCACAGTTTCCACCTGGGACAGAAGCAGAACCCAAGAGCTCTCTTGAAACTGCTATTCAGGAGCAGAACTATAAAAGCTGGTGGCTGTCTGTCTGATCAGAGCGAGAAGCAGATAGGGTGGGGAGAAGGGGGTTGCAAGGCCATCTTAGCTGAGTTTCCAGTTCTGGGGAGTGGAAGGGGCCAGTGCAATGGCTGGCGGGGGAGGGGAGGGTTTGGCTCCCAGTTCTGCAAGGGAAAAGCCATGGCTTCCAGAGGCTCATTAGGTGCCTGCTGGAAATGTCACAGGCTCCCCAAACCCTGGTAACTTTGCACACTTGCAGGTCACAGTTTCGTGCATGCAGAGAGCAGGTGCACTGCAGCAAGGTGCCTGCAACCCCAGATCACTCAAACAAATGAGCCAAGCTAGATTCTACAGGGGGAGGTCTACTAGCTAATCTTGGGCTGGCAAGCCAATCGTTCTTAAAGAGAATACAAGGTGGTATGAAAGAGGCAACATTTCCCATGTTGTGCACAATCATTTCTTTTATTGCCGTTCTCCAGCTAAACAGGTTTGGCAGGTTTCTTTGCCCTCATCTATACGACAGCTGAATTGCTTCTCATTGAATTTTAACCCGATTTTTTGCTGATTCGAATTAGACAACGAGCGTCACGTTGCAGCGATTTATATTTTTGTTTTTATTGAGTGTGCTTGATACTGTGCACATTCTCACATCCACAACAAAGAAGTGATGAGGAAAACAATAGATTCTATATGCGGCGATCCTCATATTGACATGGGTGAAAGGAGAAGCGAGTGTGGTGTTGCCGGGCAGGGTCATCCCCCGGGTTGCAGCCAAGCACCCGAACCCCCAAGGGTCTCTCCACCACCACCACCACCCCTCCTCCCACTGGCTGCAGGTCACCAGCATTGGCTGTCAAAACTGCAAGCAGTCTGTGGAGGAGGAGGCGGGATCTCCCACCTCGCCACCCTCATCCTTTTGCCTTTCATTCACATGCACACACACACAAACAACCGCATATTCATATGGGTGAAAGGAGAGGCCAATGTGGTGTTGCCCTGGAGGGTCATGTTGCATGACAACCCCCCCCCCCGAGGAATCGTTGCTGCTGCCCGGAGTGCAGCGGTGGCAGTAGGGAAAGGAACAAGCGTAATGAAACTGCGCTCATTCGCATATCCCAATGCTGAGTAGCACGATTAATTCTATATGAGTTGCTCCGCATATTCATATTTGGACGGGGGAAACGAATGAGGCAGTAGAGGAGGAAGCGAGCGGAGATGGCTCACTCGTTGCCCTTGCACCATCTTTGTTGTCGAACCAGAAATTCACGCTGAAAACGGCGGGAAGGAATGAGGCAGCCGATAGGTGGAAAGGAGGGAATTCATAGAATCATAGAATAGCAGAGTTGGAAGGGGCCTACAAGGCCATCGAGTCAATGCAGGAATCCACCCTAAAGCATCCTGACAGATGGTTGTCCAGCTGCCTCTTGAAGGCCTCTAGTGTGGGAGAGCCCACAACCTCCCTAGGGAACTGATTCCATTGTCGTACTGCTCTAACGGTCAGGAATTTTTTCCTGATGTCCAGCTGGAATCTGGCTTCCTTTAACTTGATTCTGCCAATCACATCAAAGCTACGGCCACATGTCATGATGCGTTTTACCTCCCCCACGGACACAGAACCATAATGTGACGCAAAGTTGAACATTAACCTAAAAGTTGCGGCAAAACGGAAATGCTAACATGCGCCTTATCGCTGGTAAAAGCAGCCGCTGCTGCGAATGAATGGCTGTTTCATGTGTCCTAAAATGCAAATCTGCGCATTTACTTTGGTGTAAAGAGCCCGTGTAGATGTGCCCAGGAAAACATGCAGAGCCAGAGGAGATGGCAATCAGTCAAAACCCCTGCACAGAGCCAGTCTTAAGGGAAATTTAATTGGAGTGCATCATGCCTGCATCAGCCAATATACTGTCTCTGATAGCACCAGTTCTACAGTAACCTGAGTGTCTGGTGTCGCAGTCAGTCCAACGGTGACTCGTCCAGCCTCTTGCCAAATGATGCCCTGCAGAGACCCCATACAATAGAACCACATGGCTGCACCAGAGACCTGCTTCTTAGTTAGGCCTTGCAGGACTTGGGGTGGGGTGGGCTTTCATGTGGCAGAGGCCCAGCATCCTGTAGAGAGAAGCTGACTGACTGGAGAGGCAAGCTGTGCAATGCTCAGGCAAGAGGCAGCTAGAACACACCATCTCTCTCTCTTTCTCTTTCTGTCGGTCCCTTTCCCGGATGGATATGGTTTCCCTATTTATCCACAGTGACTCAACCCTCGGCCCTTGTGACTCTATTCAGTAACCTTCAAGGAAGGGAGAAAGCAGAAGCAAGGCAGCTGCAGAAGCTGCCAGCTTTGATCTGCCAATTCTTTGCACGTGACCCATGGGCAGGGCAACGCGGCGGCAGGGGGGGAGGGAGGGAGCTGGCTGGGGTGTGGGGAAGCTAAGCGCCGTTTCCGCCTCGCTGGGCTTTGCTTCCATTCTGTTCTTCCATGTCAGAGGCCAAGACCAAGGAAGGTAGCAGCCAGGTGCAGAGGAGGAGGAGGAGGAGGAGGAGGAGGGCTGGGCTCCAGGTAGCTTTCCACAGCTGAGGAGACGAGGGCATTTTGGCAACGCCACAACTTGTCACATCACAATGCTGTAGAGCGGAGAAACACTGCACCTGCCAAACTTCCCTCCTTTTAAAAAACACAGCAACCCTGTCCTGTGTTGCACCTGGTAACCCTAGCGCCCCAGGCAGTGACTCGTTTTCCTGGAGGGGCCACTTTGAGAGGGTGTCAGGGATGGCGGTCCGGCACCTCAACAACTGACCCCATAAATTAGCCTGCCACTGAGGCTGTTCCTTTGGCCAAGGGGAGTAGGGTTTGCTATAGATGCCGCTTCTTCCACATGCCTTTTGCCCTGGGGGTGGGAGGTGGGAGGTGGGGAAGGTTTGGAGTTTCCAGTTGTTGACCTTCCATTCTGAAATAAGGGACACTCCTCCCAGATATTTCGTTCATTTCCCCAAAAGTGCTTGCCAAGGGCCACCGTGGCTGTTGCAAGACAGGGGCGAATGCTGCTTCCCATTCAGAAGGCATGATGCAAGAGGGTGCATTTTCATATGTATTAATCGACCCGACAGCAAATGTTCTCTGGGCAGATTGCAGAAGCTAGAAGAATAAAATATGGCATAAAAGCTAAAAGAATAAAATGCATTGCGACACAAAACCGCACAGGACTAAAAGGTATAAAAGCAGCCTAACATCTAAAAACTAGCTCCAACACGGAGAAAGCACACCTGGTGCGTATCAGAGCATTGGCTACAACTGTTTGTGAGTAGGTGCTTTCCTCCTCAGTCAGGAGCCATTATGGGAAGTGAGATTGGCTACGAGAAGAAGTCTTGGAGGAGAAGGGTTGTGCTGAGGCAAAGACCGCAGTCTGCAGTCTGCCCTTACGAGCCCCAGACGCTCCTTAAACCAGTGTCCTCCTCCACTCCACCTGCTTTCTCATTAGGGGTGTGCAAGGACCCCCCGCTTCGACCCGCAGGCCGATCTGAAAATTTCGCGTCGGCCCACTCCGCTCCGCCCATACTCCGCTCCTCTTCGCCGCGGAGCTCCGGCTCCGAATCGGAGCTCCGCAGTGGAGGGGAGTGGCGCCAGGTAAGGCCGGGAGAGGAGGGTGGACGGTTTACCGGGCCCTGCCGCCATCGCCGCCCGTGCGGCGACAGCGGCAGAGCCCGGTAAGGGACCAAGGGGGAGGGGGGCCTTACCTGCCTCCGTCCGCGGTCCGTCGGCGTCTTCAATTGAGCCTGCGGTTCAACCAGGAAGTCTGGGCTGCGGCCCAGACTTCCTGGTTGAACCGTGGGCTCAATTGAAGACGCCGACGGACCGCGGACGGAGGCAGGTAAGGGAGAGGAGGGGGGTTTACCGGGCCCTGCCGCTGTCGCCGCATGGGCGACAGCGGCAGAGCCCGGTAAACCCCACTTACCTTTCCGGCGGAGCTCCGGATCGAGGCGAAGGATCCGCCTTCACCTCGATCCTCTTCGCCACGCTCCGCCAGCCCCCCAATCCTCTTCGCCTCCGCCTTAAGGGCAGGCGAAGCCCCCCGCTCCGCTTCTAATTCGCCGGTCCGATTAGAAGCGGAGCACATCCCTATTTCTCATTGCCTGGGGAAGATCCAGGGTTGTTTTGTTTTTAAAAGCATGCCACCATCATGCCCAGTTTGGTTCTGAAACATCCAACAGCTTGAGGGGGACAATTAACTCCACATTCTACTCCTGAAATGCCCGTTTCCGCACAGTAGGCCAGGTGCTGTTCAACTATTGTTTTTGTTTTGTTGAGATTTTCAAACCCAAAGTTTTGGGTGGGTAGCAAATTTTAAATCACTTTTATACAATTGTGGGACCTGCATCAATGCTCCTATTCAGTGATCGAGTCAGTCAGCTTCATTACATTTCCCCTTCGCTCATTTTTCTTTTCCTCCAATCCAATCATCAATATTCTGTGGCCACTGAGCATGCTCAGTCTTCATTGGGCCGTGGGTTTTTTTTGGGTGGGTGGGTGTGGGTGTCTCCTTTTTTTCTTTCTGTTTTCCTAAACATGTTTTGTACTTCTGCAGACCTTGGGTTTTTCTGCCCCAAGCCTGCTGATTCTTCCACCTTGTGCATAGATAGTATGCTCACGTCTGAACTTCAGAAATAGAGGGAATGACAGTCTAATACAAAATTCAATGAGTATGCTGCTTCCACCCTCTTTTCACCCTGATTAGTAAAGGAGGTAAGCAAAACCTCTTGCTTTCATCCATACTTTATTAGACTCCCTCCAAAACACATTCTGGATTCCAGATAACCAGTTCTGTGGGCAAGCTTAGTAGAATTTGGCAGTTTCCAAACCTTCCCTAAGGTTGTAGGCTACACTACATACTCAGAAGACTCCTTCACTGTGCCAAAATGACAGATCATGCCTTCATACCACATCACCTCTGTGCATGCGCAGAGAAATGTACAATGTTAGTGATGTCTTCCAATCTGAGCACTTGATTTTTCCAGGTTCAGGGGGGTTTACAGTCTACTGTAACACAATTCTATAATGTGTGGACCTTTAAACCTGTCACTGGATGCTGTATAAAAACAAAAAGTCCAGTTGACCCCTATGTACGTATGTCAATGCACACCTATTCCAGGAAGTATCAGCTGCAAGGATGCAAAAGGATGTGTGGACAGAGCTACCTTCTCCACGGAGGGACTGGGTAAGAAAGCAGCACTCTGCCTGAACCCGCTGCTGTTCCAAAGAAATTTGCAGCCTGACAGCATTTCTTTAAAAGCATCAGAAGGTGGTTCATGAATCACGGGTCTTCTGTGTCATTGCTATCATCCCACATCAGCAATGTCTTCTCAGTAAACCAGTGGATTAGAGTAAATGTGTACGGGGTGCTTCCAGATGAAGCTTTTTATCATGCAATCACTCTGCCTTGTTTGCAGAATTGTATGGGGGTCCAGAGAACGTCACCTTCCACTTGTAACCCTCCAGTGTTTTTCCCACCACTGCTTCGTTTTGCTTACCATAAGAAAAATCTGTTAAGGAGGAAAAGATGGAATAGCTGCACAATGTCTTTTGACGGGTAGCACTAGAAGCCATCTGCCTGGAAGTACCCCAGGTTGCTGAGGTGTGCTGAATTTGAACCTAATAATACCCTGGAACATCGCTCCCACCTGTTCTTACTTGGCTTGTAGAATGCTGGCTGTTTTTTTTCACATCAGGTCGAGCAACTTTTCCTAGTCAACTTTCAGTGTGTGTGTTTTTCACACCTTTCTTGTGAGATGAATTTACATTATGTGCTGGTGGGAAGTGGGGGGGATGGACAGATTTGTCTTACATAGAATCATAGAACAGTAGAGTTGGAAGGGGCCTAAAAGGCCATCGAGTCCAACCCCCTGCTCAATGCAGGAATCCACCTTGAAGCATTCCTGACAGATGTATGTGAGGAGCAGGAGGATAATGGCTAGTGAAGTCATCCTGAATTTCGTGGTTTTTATGAAAAGATTTAAGTTCCTTAAGTCTAAAGTGGGACGCAGACCCCCATCTCTTTTTGGCACAGTGAAATAGCGGGAATAAAAAATGTGTTGAACAAGGTTTCATGGTACGTGCATCATCGCTCCCTTTTGCAAAAAAGCTTGGATCTCCTCCTGTAGGGCTAACGAAGGCTAGGTGAAACGTATTAACCCCAACGGTGGTGCTGCTAGGAATTCTATGCGGTACCCCACCGCTATGATCTTTAGTACCCAAGAGTCGGATGTTATTTGGGACCATGTTGAAAAGAAAGGGGAGAGTCGGTTTCTGAATGGAGTCATGTAAAGAGATGGAGAGTCAAAAGCGACGTCTGTCAGCACTATCCGTCTTGCGGCGTTGCCGACGGAACTTGTATGAAGGTTGACTCTTATTTTTAAAATGTATCTTCTCAGCTAGGTGGCTCTACAACAGCCTTCTCCAAGCATGCTGGCCTGGAGTTGCAGTCTGACATATCTGGAGGGCACCAGGATGGGGAAGGCTGTTCTGCACTAACTTCCTCAGTGTCGTTGAATGGGAAAGCCAACTGCTAATACGTTCCTCCCTGAGCTCCTTTCGGGGAAAGCTGGTGGCAGAATCTGCTTAGGTGCACAAGCAAATGAAGCAGTCTCTTGAGGCTAGCAAAGAGGTGCACCTCCCCTCCCTAAATCCTTTGCAGTGGTAGAAGGGGGTTGGACTTGATGGCCTTATAGGCCCTTTCCAACTCTACTATTCTATCATTCTATTTGGGATGAAGGGCCGCAAAATAGTTGGAGGTTCTGCAGGATCTGAGATGGTGCCTTCTGTGCGACTTTAACCTGGATCTGTTTCAACGGCAGCATAAAATAATAGAGGGAAATGCTTAGCCAGCCCTCGTCCTCCTCCCCTACTGCCCACATTATGTTTTTAAATAAAAAATGAGGGGTTTATGCTGTTACTAGCATTACAGGTTGGGCTCTTCTTATTCGTCAGCTCACTCTGGGTCTTTTTAGTTAAGCCCTTTTCAACTTTTCTGACCGGGAGAGCTGAGACCTCTAAAGTTACACTAAGCTCCTAGGATTATGCTGAATGCATAATATTTATTTATTTATTTATATTTATTTATTTATTTCTTACATTTATATCCTGCCCCATAGCCGAAGCTCTCTGGGCGGTTTACAAAACTTAAAAACAGTAAACATTAAAAGTATACAAAATTTAAAAACGTAAAAACAACAATATAAAAACAACAGTATCCATTTAAAAACAACAGTTCTGGAGGTCCATTAAAAAACAAACTTAGCGTTGTTAAATGGTGTTAAATGCCTGGGAGAAGAGAAAAGTCCTGACCTGGCGCCTGAAAGATAACAGTGTGGGCGCCAGGCGAGCCTCGTCGGGGAGATCATTCCACAGTCCGGTGGGGGGGGGGGGCACCACTGAAAAGGCCCTCTCCTTTGTTGCCATCCTCCGAGTTTCCCTCAGAGTAGGCACTCTGTCAGTTGACTGTCAGTTCCAATTTTATGTAGTATTGTAGCCATCCATCCATCCATCCTACTTTGTATGGCGAGATGGTGACAACCAGCAGGGTTGTTACCTTTTTCTTTTGAATTTTTTTTTTTTTGCTGGCGCTGCCAATGGAGTGTCTCTGAGCATGCACAGAGTGCTTTTCACCTCTGAAAGAACACACTTTTTAGAAAGTGTGCAAAGGGCCACCTCTGAACATAACCAAAATGTATTACCTTCACTGGAAGGTGTGTGGACAGGGCACTTAAAGGCTTTGTGTCTTGCATAACAGAGAGGATTTAAAGAGCTTCAGGTTTCTCCCCATCTGGTGACAACCCTGCTCCCATTCTGCCACAAGAACTTTAGCCCTGGGGCAACAGAAATGCAAAATGTGACAAGGAACTTTCCCCTGCCATTTCTATTGTAGCTGCTGCTAGCGATATTTTCTTAGCACATTTAATTTGCAATGTATTTCACAATTTTCAGTTTGTTTTGCCATTACAGTAATTCTGAGGCAGAGCAGAAATGTGCATTCGTAATGGAGGAGAAAGCAAGTAGTGCTACAATATTTTTTTTATTTTACAAGGAAATCCTCTGGGATTGGACAATGCATCTCCACCGCCTGTTAAAATATGGCCACCCCAGACAACCCCTTCAGTCTTCCCTGACCCCAACTTAGCATCCTTGAGATGTGTTGGACCACAACTCCAATCATCCCCAGCATAGCCAGTGGACATTTTGGCTGAGGATCATGGGATCTGTAGCCCAAAACAGCATCTGGGGGTTCACATGACTAAATGTGCCTGCACACACATACATTCTTACCAAATAGAAAACTAACATGTCAGAGAGATGGGTTCTGGCCTTCTCCCTCACATGCTAGTTTTCCAGTGTGCGGGGATTTGTTTGTTTATTTATTTGCATGGAGGCCAAGAACCCTCACCAGCAGACTGAACTGGAAAAGGTCAAACACAGATTGACACTGCACACTGTTGCAGTGTGAAGCACAATGCTCACACCAGAAGCCATCAGTCCCTATTTGCTGGGAACAGTTCTGGTTTTCTGGTGCCTGTTCTGGGTAAATCATTTTTAGGAAACTTGGGGATACCTTTTTTCTCCCTTTTTTAATTGTCAGTTTGAGTTATCAGAGGAGCCTCGTGTGGCGCAGAGCGGTAAAGTGGCAGTTACTGCAGCCGAAACTCTCCCCACGGCCTGAGTTCGATCCCAGCGGAAGCTGGTTCTCAGGCAGCCGGCTCAGGTCAACTCAGCCTTCCATCCTTCCGTGGTCGGTAAAATGAGTACCCAGCTAGCTGGGGGAAAGGTAACTGTGACTGGGGAAAGCAATGGCAAACCAACCCGCTACAAAGTCTGCCAAGAAAACGTCAGCGAAAGCAGGCGTCCCTCTAAGAGTCAGCAATGACTCAAGTGCTTGCACAAGAGGTTCCTTCCTTTTTCCTTGAGTTATCAGAGTTGCTGTTCTCCTAAATGCAGCCCCCTCCCCAAGGTCTCTAGAAGTGACATGTCTTGAGTGGGGATTGGGTTAGGGTGGGTGGATGCACTATGTCTCCAGTCCACAAGTAGGTGAGAAATGCAAGTGTCTGAACAGTAATCACCGTGCCAGCCACTGAGGTCGAAACTCGAGGAGACACCTTTTCACACAATGAGCTTTTTTAAAATGACATGTGCAGGAGGGGGTGATCTGGATCAGTGGTGGTTCCAGTCTGGATTGCCCCTTCCCCCTGCACCTGGCTCTTTTTCCTTTTGACGTCATCCACGCAATTGTTAATTGTCTAGCTTGGCCCTCCAGCTGGCAAAGTTCTAGCAAGTGAATGAACTAGATGGTGAAGTTCATTTTCAACTATTGGTACAACATGTTTCCACACACCCCTCCCATTTCATTATTTTAAACATTTGTAAAATAAAAATTTGTAAACTCAAATTTGTAAACTCAGTGAGTTTTCAAAACGGACTATAATAAAGCCATTAAAAACAACATAAGCATAATAAGCATTAAACCACAGTTTATCCAATAAGGCAGTTGTAAATTAATTTAATGTACAGCAGGCAGAGACAACCCTTCCTTTCCTGGTGCCCTCCAGAGATGTTGGACTACAACTCCCAGAATCCAACACATCTGGAGGGCGCCAGGCTGGGGAAGGCTGCTTTAGAGAGAGATAATGGGGAAACACTCACAATCCTGAGCATGTCTGCCCAGAAGTCCCACAGAGTTAGGGTGACCAACTGTCAGGATTTCCCCAGATTTGTCCTGGTTTTTGTTCTTTCCATGGTGTCAGGGGGGATTTTCTATAATTTTCAATAACGTCCTGGAATGACACACCTTCCTCTTTAAGGCTGCCATTAGCATGGCAGGAGGGAATGACATGCTTTCTTGAGGCACATCATTCCCCCACCCCGAGCTCCAATTGAGGTCTTAAAGGGGAAAGTGGGTCATTCGTGGACATTATAGGAAAGGCCCCAATTGGAATGGATGGTGGGGGTGCAGAATGAAATCCTTTCCCCTCCTCCACTCCAATTGGGTTCTTTAAGGTGGCGGGGGAATAGCGTACTTTCTGCAGGACTCAGAAAGCTGCTTCCCACACACACACACTAGGTGTCCTCTTTTTTGGTTTCCCAAATATGGTCACCCTACACAGAGTTCAATGAGACTTACTCTCAGGTAATTGTGTATAAAACTGCTGGTGATTCTGGATGAGAGGAGGGGGAATTATAAGTACATAAGAACGTCCCTCCCTTTTTTCATTTGTGAAAAGTCAGAGAGAGTATGCATAACTTTCCAAGCAAGAAGGAGCACAAATTTATTTTGGCACCTGGGTTTGTGAAACCCCCCTCCCCCTTCAGGACTCAGCTTTATCTATGAAAAGTACTTTACAAAAACCTGCTCTGCTTCAGTACAATGTGATAATTTTGCAATCTGTCCCACACTTTACGCTGGTTTTCAGACATAAATCATACACGTCAGGCCTGTTGGAAGATACACCCTGCGGTGGGACAGCTTCCAACCACCAGAGAAGAGGGAGGGGAAAAGAAAACTTTCGGAAAGTTGAATTATTTATGGGCCACTCTTCCTCTCTTCAGAACTACCCAAAGGCCTAGTAAAAGGCCATTGTGTATAAAACAAGAATAAACTTTTCCTTCATATGGCATCCCCACCTCGCGACGAGATGATGTTAGTTTATCTCGTGGTATTTAAGGGCGTCCCGCATGGGGCGTTCAGCAGTTTCCACTGCCTCAGCTCAAGGGGTAGCTTCTCTTCTCACGTTGGCTGTTCCGCAAAGACGGTGCTGACAGCTCCAGAAGCCAAAGTTGGCTGTGTAGGCTTTGCAGGCCTCATGCAAACAGGAGACTCCCAACAACTGCTCAGCTGCCTTGAGGCCTGCTTGTCTGCAACGCATCAACAGCTGGGCGCCGTTGTTGCTAGATGTCCAGGCCAAGGCAGCAGGACCAGATGTAGGCTCCAGGAACACCCCATCCATCATCAGCTACATGGGGGTTGGCTGACGTGCAGCAGGGCGCCACTTCAGGTGTCAGGAAGTGGTGGGATTTCAGCGGGAGGGCAAGAGTCACAGAAAGGGGCGAAGGCCCACTCTTGGATCCGTTCAAAAACTACACTTTGTTGCGTCTTCGTTTAATAAGTCTAGCAAAACTAACCCTACAAGTCAAACGGACTTCCTGGTTTGGTTTTGTGCCTTTGAGTTGTCTGTAAATATGGATGCTCTCGAGGAATAATCCCATGTGGTCTCAAATATTGAGGCAATGGGTGGGAGGCCCTTGTCGTTGGCTACAGCATCCTTCCCCAACCTGATGTCCTCCAGAAGTGTTGGACTACAACATGCCCAGCCAACATGGGAATTGTAGTCTAACAAAACTCGAGAGCACCTGGTTGGAGGAACCTAGGCTATAGCATTGCCAGGTTGTAACTTTGAGATCCCCGCAGTGCTTCCTTTGATCACCCAAAGCAGCAGAAGGTGAGGCAGCCATGGCTTCTCCAGCCCATTCTACCCCCCCCCAGGTCTGCTTTGCCTGCTGTATGCCACACCTGGAGTCAACAGGTGTATTTAAGGGTACCGAATGGCTATTGCAGTGCTTAGCATCTGTTCAAAGCCCTGCACAAGGCTAAGTTGTGCAGGGCTTTGAACAGCCCCTGCCAAAGGAAGTGAGGCAGGTGGCTACCAGGAAGAGGAGGGCCTTCTCTGCTGTGGCACCCCAGCTGTGGAATGAGCTCCCTAAGGAGGTTCGCTTGGCACCTACATTATATGCTTTTAGGCGCCAGGTGAAGACCTTTTTATTCTCCCAGAATTTTAACAGTCTATAAATAAATTTTAACTTGGTGTTTTAAATTTGTAATTTTGCTTTGCTGCTGTTTTTATCTGGTTGAGCTTTTATATTGTATTTTATATTATGGTTTTATACTGTGGTTTTATACTTTGAATGGTTTTAATTTTTGTGAACCGCCCAGAGAGCTCTGGCTATTGGGCGGTATAGAAATGTAATTAATAAATAAATAAGAGAGGATAAGGCTTGGATAAAGCCAGTGGGTGCACCATCCACATGAACCACACATGCAGGTTTGGAGGGGCTGCTTCTTGCCCATCAGCTATGCATCAGAAACTAAAGCAGTGGTGGAATTGTGAACATGTACAAAAATTATGGGAAATGGTTTATAAAGAGATAAATGAAATAACTGGAATGGATTTAGAAGGAACACCAGCATTGTTATCAATGTATGGAAATCTTAAATGTAACCAGATGGGAAAAGAATTAATAATGAACCTGTTAACAGCTGCAAGGTTAATGATATCCAGAAATTGGAAGGTTCAAGGAGATTATGATATAGAAGATTGGTATAAAGAAATATGAGATATTGCTATAAATGATAAATTAACATGTAATATTAAATTTAGAAGGGGAATAACAAAAAACAATGATTTGGAAGAGATATGGAAATTGAAGAGATATGGAACATGTATTGTCAAAAGGGAGAGGAAGAACCCCCTCCAGAAGACTCCATGCAATTTTGGAAAGTAGAATAAGATCCCGAGGGTGGGGGGGCACTTATTAATGTGAGTTAGCTTAAGAAATAGAATGTATAGCTCAGAAATGAAGAGGAATGTTAAGAAAAGACGCAAAAGCAGCTGGGAGCAGAAAAGTTTGGAATGGCTGTGATACCCAGGAGCGTGTGTGTATACCCACTGAAATTCCCTATTCGGCCATCTCTGCTGTCTTATCATAGAAAACTAATCAGCTCAGGAGAGGTGCAGAGTATTTTAATAATTAGAGGCTTTGAGGACAAAAGGCATGCTCTTTATATAGGTCAAGCCAGCCTTCCCCAACATGGTCCCCTCCAGATGTTTTGGATTGCAACTCCCTGCTCCCAGGTACTTTCGCCTGCAAAAGGAAGTTCCAGTTCTGTGTTTTCAAGGGCAAGCATGCTTTTGGAACCTAACAGGGCAGGGTGGGAAGCAGCTCAGAGCTACGAATTGCAACTGGAAAGCAACAGAAGAGCTAAGCAGCACTCCTTGCCACTTGTCCCTTTCAAATTGCCTCCTCCCAAAGCTGCTGTGCCTAGAAGAGCGGGTTTGGGAGCTTCTGGGCACCCTCAGAGGCAGCAGAGTTATCTGACCTAGAGGGAAAACCCACCAGGGCATCTTATAGCACCATGCGTGTTTGTTTCTACAGAGAGCAAAGGTGTCCCACCACCTACTGACACCTGATCTCCTGTTCATTTCAGTTCTCAGTGGATTGTGCCCTGTGTGCGCACGGGTAGTACCTTTTGAAGAGAGAGGATCATGAGCAGGGATGCAATGGGCAATGAGGCTGGAACAAGAATATTGTGTCACTTCTAGGAGGCTGGGCTTTTGCAACCTTTTCTGAACTACTGGCCTCATCTTCTCATTGGCTCAACCACAGAGTCTCTGAATCAGAAGTTTGCTAGTTTTAAGTCTGGATAAATGTGGACAAATATAATCCGTCCATCCCCCTCTAGTGCTAGCACACAAACCCAGCATGGCCTGGGGAACCCCCTAAATCTGAAATTCTGCCTACCATCCGTTAGTGTTCCAGGCTACCTTGTCCCTTCCCGCAAATCGACTGGCGTTCTTCACTTCAGTGCCGTCGCAGTGCCGGCTCATGAATTTTGCCAGACTAGTCTCTGTGGTAGAGCCAGAAAGCAGCCTTCTACCCCAGGTGCCGCACTGGGGCTTGGCTTGAGGCTACAGTGGAACAATTTGTACAGAATGAATTAGCAGCAACGGCAGCAGTACTGGAGGGAACATCCAAGCTGGTAAATGTGCTGAACCTTGTGGGCCCCACCCAGCTGGGAAGTGCGTTTCCGGAGCTGCCACATAATCTTGGTGCTTTTGAATGCTCTATTTTTAGGGCTGCTTTTAACTGATTCAGGAACACACTGCTTGCCCTTGGGTCGCTGTCCTGGTAGGCTGGAGGGGTGGGCTAATGAGGCAGGCCCACCTCCCCAATTATTCCCAGTGAGGTTGTGTTGGGCGCCACAATCTCTGCAGAAAATGTTGAAGTAACAGAAGGGGCTGATCACTCTCTCACCTTTCCTGTTTTTCTACAGAAAAGCTGCAGCAAGAGGACCGGTCTCCACAAGATACTGCAAAAAACACCCAGACCTGCCCACCTCCGGTGAGTAGCACAAGAGCTTGGAAGGAGGGCTGGCTCTGGGTTTGAGAGGGCCCTCTGGTACCCTCACTCTATGCCTGTGCCCCCCCCAACACCCCTAGTAGTCTTCCTCTCCCCCTCCTCCCACCCCAGAGAGCTTTTCCTCCTCCTCCTCTTCTTCCACCGCCACTGGGTGGGTTACCTTGGTTATTATTATTATTATTATTATTTATTTATATAGCACCATCAATGTACATGGTGCTGTACAGAGTAAAACAGTAAATAGCAAGACCCTGCCGCATAGGCTTACAATCTAATAAAATCATAGTAAAACAATAAGGAGGGGAAGAGAATGCAAACAGGTACAGGGTAGGGTAAGCAGGCACTGGGTAGGGAAAAACTAACAGTAGAAAGTAACAGTAGAACATGCCAGGTAACATGGTAAGATGCTGGCAGTCCTCTGATTAGCTCCAGGTGGCAGCCATTTCAATATCCCTACCATGTCCCCACCGTACCATTGCTTCAGGGCGTTGTGGGAAATTTAAATGGTGGCTCTCTGGTGCTGAGCACTGAAAGGACACTTTTTAAGGGCAGCCCAGGACAGGCGTCATAGTGATGCTGGGCCTGCTAGGAATTTCCTAGGGACTTAGCAGTAACAATACTTAAACCTATAGAGAGAGGCTTAGAGTGTTCAAAGCTTAAGGGACATTATCTCGTTAATCCCTGCAACAGTGATTTCCAAGTTATATGCTATGGTGTGCCTTGAAAAACAAAGTTATGGTCGTGTTCAATTTGCCTTTTGCTCCATGGCCCTCAAAGCAGAGTGGCCTTGTGTGGTGTCACTTCTTCTCCTGCTGATCCGCACGCCCTGCCAATATGTAGTTGCATGGCCACTTACTCATCAGCAAAAGAGGATGCCAATTTGCGTAGCGTTTACATATGCCAATTGATATGAGAGAGACAGTGCCTTGGTCAACAGCATCAAGCCACTTGGTGAATTCTTAAGAGGAGTGAACCTCCCCAATCCTCTAGCCCCAAGGAAAAAGAAGCCAACAGAACAACAGGATTCGAACCCACTCTGTTATCATTGGCCATGGCTAGACCAGGCCTATATCCCGGGATCATCTAGGGATCATCCCTGTACATCCAAATGACACACAGGAGATCCTGGGAGCAGGCAGGCATTTGCCTGGGATAATCTTTAGGTCTAGCTAAGGCCATTGTCTACTTCTCCCTCTTAAGGGCATCCAGCTTGGGGAAAGTGGAACACACACACACACAGAGCAGCTGAGGTTTCTTTTTCAGAGCTAGAAAAGACGTTCCTGTTGCGTGGAGTAGCTCTCGTCCCCACAGTGGCTCAGGAAATGAATTCCTTGTAGAACAGCAGTGGGCAACTGGTCAGCCTCCAGAGGTTTTCGGCCTACAGCTCTCATCCTCCCTTACCACTGGCTATGCTGGCTAGGGCTGAATGGAAATTGTGGGCCAAAACATCCAGAGGATCACAACTTGCCCACTGGTGCCACAACTTGCCCACCTCCACTGCCAAAGCAGCTTTAGCTCAGCAGTGTGCTAGCAAGGTGTGCTCTTCTCCAAGGACCGGTTCACACATGTTTGTCTGCTGCGTCACCTGGCCCGGACCACTTGCTTCCTGAACGCAGATGACTCTCTGCTGAATGTGTGTGCTGCCTCTTCTTTGAAAAGTACTGCATTTTGAGCCGATAGGAAAAGCTGCTGGGGGTGTGTGGGGGGGTGTGGGGGTGTTATCTGTGATGGCTCATTTCACAATTGCCAGTCAAAGAGTTATAAACATGAAGGTGACATTCTGGGGTATCGGTGGCTGCATGGAAGGAGGGAAGAGGGAAAGTGGGCCCTGGCAAATGCAGAGTCAACCCTTCAGGTGGGTGGGTGGATTGACAAGCACTTCTCAGGGCTTTTGGGAGATGGCACCAGTCTCTCTTGGGAAATCCTTTCCTGCCAGAATGTGGTTCGGTTTCCCCCAGGCTCTACCCCCCACGGCCTCCGCCTAGCTCTGGAGAACAGAGAACTCAACTTTTCCCCAGCCCTATTGCCCAATGAGCAATCAAGTCTCACCCTAACAAGTCCAAACTGCTTCGCCAGCCACCTTACGGCAGATCAAACCATGTTTATCCACCTGTGCACTGCACACACACCTTTTTTTTTTTCCTGAAGGTTAGTATGACTTCCAAGGAGGGGTGTGTTGTTGTACATTTGGGATGTATCCCAGGTCAAGGTCAACAAATACAGGCTTCCAGTACTGCTTGCTAATACTGTGGGCCGACTTACACGTTATGTGTTAATGCAATATATATATACACACACACATATGGGGCATCAGGTACAACTATGTCCACTTTCCTCCACTGCGATGATCCTTACTAAAATCCACCCCACCCCCATCTCTAGTTGGGCACCAAAGGAGGCTTCCCTCCCAGGGAGAACAGGAGCTTGGGGAGGGGCATTTCCATCGGGACCAAGGCAGGGGCAGAAATTGTAAAAAAAAACCTCCCCCGCCTACAATGACTCCTCCTGTTTAAAAAACTAGCACAGTCGCACGTTTAACGTAACGTGTTCTTTGGCCCCCGACAGCCACAACGTGTGGCATTAAAATTTCCAGGGGTACAGCTAACACTATAATTTTTAGCATGCTTCTTAAAAAGTGAAGTGTAAAGGTATCAAAGATGTGTTTGCTGACCCGCGTGGTGTGGCTGTCTGTGAAATGCCCCCCTGCCCTGGCCTGGCTCTTGGAGGAGTCACTCATGAACTACAAAAGCCTCCCCCAATCTGGTTCCCTCCAGATGTGTTGGACTAGTGCTGGGAGTTCATAGAATCACAGAATAGCAGAGTTGGAAGGGGCCTACAAGGCCATCGAGTCCAACCCCCTGCTCAATACAGGAATCCACCCTAAAGCATCCCTGACAGATGGTTGTCCAGCTGCCTCTTGAAGGCCTCTAGTGTGGGAGAGCCCACAACCTCCCTAGGGAACTGATTCCATTGTCATACTGCAGTCTCCACCATGTCCAAGAAAGAGGGGCAGTTCATTTTGTTCCATAGAAAACCGCCCTGGTTGCGTTTGAGCACTTTGCTGCAGATGACCTGGGGACAGAATGAATCAGAAGCAAAACTCTCTCACCCCGTGACCTGTAAATGCCACTGGCTCGAAGGATGCCACCCGCTCCCCAACACTAACACTACTCCCCTTTCTCTTCTAGCCAGCTGCCAAAGGAGTTCTTCCCATTTGATACCTCTACCCTTCCTTGCTTCTGCCAGCTGGGGTTCCTGGTGATGTGATTTTATCCTGATGCTCAGAATCACATTGCCAGGGATTTCCAACTGCCAGTGAGCTACCGCACCTGGATGAAGGACTCGCCGTCAACTGGAGCTTGGAAGTGGCTCAGATCTCACCTGCTGCGGAAGTCAGCCATGAGGGTTGCAATCAGCCACTGGTCCCGCACATAGCTGCTGGGCTTGAGCTGTATGTGTGTGTGAGAGAGAGACAGAGACAGAGACAGAAACAGAGACAGAGGGAAGATAAATAAGCAAAGGGCCTTGGGATTAGCAGGGGAATACCTTCTCCAGACTCCAAAGGGTAGGGCTTAGCCCACCTGTGAACAGCATTTGGTTCAGCTATGTTCACAGTGGCTAAGTTCCGCCCCTTGCGGTCCACTCTCTCCCCTTTGCCTAAACTCTGTCCCTCAGGTAAGTCTCGACAACAACATAAGAAGAAGTGAAGATGTCACGTCTGGGGGCTGGGATGAAACAGAAAATGGGGGGAGAGGTTCCTGCTTGCACTGAAGTGGACCTGGGGGGCCCTGCTCCTGGCTCCCCTCACAGGGCTCAGCCTCCCGTGCCTACTGAGCTGATACTCAGTTGCTTTGGATAAACTGGCTCAGTTCAGCAGGAACAGGAGTCCCGCCCAGGCCTCACAGGGACGGAGCTGCTGATAAGGGCCCTCTGAGCACACGGGCATGGGACATGGATTCGTTTCCTTCCTTCCACTCACCCCACTGTGGTGGGGCACTGACCGGGCTCCATGTGTGCAACTGAGAACACGGTGACTGGCAGGGCCCCTCCACAACGAAAGAGCTGCCTTGCCTGAACAACGGGAGTGCCCAGCCAACCCCTCGTACCATCCCCGCCAAAGCTTTACTGTTTCCCTGCTCAGCTGCAACCTTTGGTGGTTGGGGACTTCTGCCCCCATCCCTTTGGATGGGACTTTGTGTTGTACTTCTTGAAGGAAGTGGTTAAAAACTCTCAGAGGTGAATAAAAAAACGTCCTTAAACTGTTGTCAGCGCCTGGCTTTTGATTTCCATCTGTGGAATAAGGAAGGAAACAGGTTTAGGGGAGATCAAAAATGGGGGCAAGTAGGAGGCAGGGCTCCTGGGTCCTGATGTGTGGGGTTGGGGGTGTGTGCATTAGGTCTGTGATCATGCAGCGGGAGGGCTGGAGCCAGAAGAATATATAGCCCACTAATAGAGGAACAGAGTGAGTTCCACAGAATCTGGAGGACTCTGCTATTTTAAAACAGGGAGGGTTAAATCTCTTTCAGCCCCAGGGGCTGAATCCCATTTTGTAGAAGCTCGTGGGGACGGCATTCCGGTGGTGGGAGGAGTCAAAAGTAAATGGGCCAGGGCTGGGGCCAGACTATTTTGCGCCCTAGGCAAGGTGAGCTACTTTCTCTCTCGCTCACACGCACACACACCAAAAAATGCCAACTTTGATTTTTAAGAATATATTTTTTCCTGGAAAAAATAAGCACAAAACTTGAAACTGCTAAATTTATTTTAAAGTGCAAGAAATACGTCATGCCAATTATAGCAAACAAATTGGAAAGGAACGTCTATGGGTCTAAAATGTATTATTTAATAGGAATATCACCTCCAAATCATCCCTCCCATCTCACACGCGCATGCACACGCTCAGCATCACTCACTCCAAACAAACACACACATTCACTCAAAGGCCCCCTACACCCCATGCACCCATAATTCTCTCTCTCTCTCTCTCTCCCTCTCTTCTGGGTGCGTTCTGGAAGTCCGAATGTGGAGCAGCCCCCGCCCCCACCCCAGCGTCCTTGGCTTTGCTTCGGCTGGGCAGGCGCAGGGTGCCATCTCGCCCGCCCAGGCCCAGCTGAATCCTCGGGCCGTGCCGGCTCACGGCCAACGCGTGTGAGTGCTGTGCTGCGCTGCGCCCGGCGCCCCTCTTAGCTTGGCGCTCTAGGCGGACGCCAGAGTGGCCTCTATGGTAGCACCGGCCCTGGCCGGGGCCAAATACCAGCATATCGTAGTTTAAAGTGCTCACTGTAAAGCCTGTAACTAAGCGTTAGGAGGGGCAGTTCAACTTTTTAGAATGGGGGGGGGGACTGCACAAAAGCCAGGGAACCATCAAACTATTGGTGGTGAGGAGAAATGGCGGGGAGGATGACCTGGGTAGCCCTGCAGGAATCTCAGGTAGGCCAGATTTCCCTGCTGGGCCTGAGATTCTCCAGCCCTGTTTTAAAACTAGCACATTTTTTGGTTTAAGATAAACTTGAGATCACAAACATGCCTGTAACTATATATATGGGATGAGAAGGATCTCGGAATTGTTGTAGCTCACAAGCTGACTATGAGCCAACAGTGCGATATGGCTGCAAGAAAGTCAAATGCTGTTTTGGGCTGCATTAATAGAAGTAGACCTTCCAAATTGTGTGAGGTACTGGTTCCTCTCTATTCGGCCCTGGTTAGGCCTCATCTAGAGTATTGCATCCAGTTCTGGGCTCCACAATTCAAGAAGGACACAGACAAGCTGGAGCATGTTCAGAGGAGGGCAACCAGGATGATCAGGGGTCTGGAAACAAAGCCCTATGAAGAGAGACTGAAAGAACTGGGCATGTTTAGCCTGGAGAAGAGAAGATTGAGGGGAGACATTAGCACTCTTCAAATACTTAAAAGGTTGTCACACAGAGGAGGGCCAGGATCTCTTCTCGATCCTCCCAGAGTGCAAGACACGGAATAACGGGCTCAAGTTAAAGGAAGCCAGATTCCGGCTGGACATCAGGAAAAACTTCCTGATTGTTAGAACAGTATGACAATGGAACCAGTTACCTAGGGAGGTTGTGGGCTCTCCCACACTAGAGGCCTTCAAGAGGCAGTTGGACAACCATCTGTCAGGTGTGCTTTAGGGTGGATTCATGCATTGAGCAGGGGGTTGGACTCGATGGCCTTGTAGGCCCCTTCCAACTCTGCTATTCTATGATTCTGAGTGTGTGTGTGTGTGTTGTGGGAAGGGGAACACCAGGGTATGATGCAGCTCCCAATAGTCACCATAGACTTCTTGGGATAAAGGCTGAAACCCAGCAAAGACCAAGTCCAAGGGGTGCTAACCTGCTTGTTAAAAGACACAGTGGCAAAGCACGTAAACAGAAGTGGGCAATGCTAAGTACCATCAGCTGAGCCATTTAAAAAGCAGCTCTATCTGCAGGCGTGGCTGGTGAGGATGTTCATTTCCACGTCTCGAAAAGCTTCATCTGTTTCCGGCAAATTCAAGTTGCAGTTAAAGGCAAAGCAGCCAGGCAGCCCTCTTCTTCTTCTGGGCAATTGGCAACCTTAGCCGGTAGCCATGATTCGAGTGAGGAACGCCATCTTTCTTCCTACTGCTCTTGGAACAGGATGAGAGGTGGCCTGACCCTGCAGCCAGTGGCACTATACGCCACCACAAGATGAGGCGTTCCACTGAGCGCAACCTCCTCCCCGTCACTGTGGGAACTCGGAAGTGACCCTCCCTTTGCGGCTCGCCAGGCAGGGCACCACCGGCGACTCCTCCCCCACCCTTGCCCCCGCAACCACCCCGTGCACTTTGTCAGCAAGTCCAGGCTTTGTGAGCAATTAAGGGATTACTGGGGAAGGAGTGGTGCCTGCCAAGGATCCCACCTGCTCTGAGTCATGTCGGAGCCAGCGCCCAGCCTTGGAGGCCCCTCTGCCCACACCCCTGTCCTTAGGTGTGAGGCGGTGGAGTCGGAATGCAAATGCACTTATGGATCAATATGTAACAGGGTGGGGACACAGACACACACAACAGTGGGCCAAGGAACTACGGAGCCTGCTGGATTGGAAGGCAGGGGGAGGGGAAAACGCTCCTGGGACGTCATTCTTCCAGGTGGTTGCCCAGCAACACCCGTAATGAGAAGTACCTGAGAGCTCCCGGTCCATTTGGATCAAGGAAACGGTACAGTCTCCCACCCCATGCCCCCCAGATGTGTGTCTGATTGCAACTCCCATCATCCCCAGACAGCATGGCCAGCACATGGTAGTTGCAATCCAACACATCTGGAGAGAATGGGGATAAAGAAGGCTGCAGCTCAGAGCTTCAGCTGCGTAGATGACTCCAAGGAACCAGCAGCAAGTCACTTTGTGTAATATGGAAATGTTAAATACTGGGAGACTGAATAATAATCCACAAAACGAAGATTTAGGGATAATCCTAGACTCACAGATAGCCAAGAATGTCCAGAGCTGCTTTCCTGCCGATGGATGTTCATGCACAAAGAAACAAGACAACTGGGAGAAGATTTGCCCCAGGCTCCTCAAAGAGCACTCCCTGGCTCCAATCACTCCTGCTAGTACACTCATTTGCTGCCTTCCTTGCCAGGGAACGTGTGTTCAAATCCAAAGCAGCAGGATCAGAATCACATAAAATGGCTTGGCCTTCAATGGCTTTTAACCACCTACTTCTACAGACACAAGGAGGTTAAAGATGGGATGGAAGAGGTTGACTCCCCCCCCCCATGTTCTACACCTCTTTGAATGAGCCCCAGCCCAGAGAGGTGGTGGTGGTGGTGCTATATAAATAAATAATAATAATAATAATAATGGTGGCGTTTCTTAGGCTTTGTCCTTCATGGGTGAAAATGCCTGGGCAGCGTGGTGGGAGATTTACTGGGAGGCACAGTTTGGGCAGGCCACTTTCCCTAATCTGGTGCCCTTCGGATGTTTTGGATTTCGAGTCCCATCAGTCCCAGCCAGCATGGCCAATAGTCAGGAATGCTGGGAGTCGTAGCCCAAAACATCTGCAAGGTGCAAGGTTGCGGAAGGCTGATTTAAGGTATGTCCTACCTTAGATCCTCAAATTAAGACAAATCTAAGACATCCTGAAGGCTACAAATCCAAATGGAAGCCACTGCACCACCAATGAACATGTGCTACCTTCAGTATCAGAGGCAATAAGCCTGTGTGCTCCAGTTGCTGGGGAACATGGGTGGGAGGGTGCTGTTGCACCATGTCCGGCTTGTTCATCCCTGGCCGATGGCTGGTTGGCCACTTGGGTGAACAGAGTGCAGGACTAGATGGACCCTTGGCCTGATCCAGCTTCAAGGCACTTAGAATCATAGAATAGCAGAGTTGGAAGGGGCCTACAAGGCCATCGAGTCCAACCCCCTGCTCAATGCAGGAATCCACCCTAAAGCATCCCTGACAGATGGTTGTCCAGCTGCCTCTTGAAGACCTCTAGAGTGGGAGAGCCCACCACCTCCCTACGTAACTGATTCCATTGTCGTACTGCTCTAACAGTCAGGAAGTTTTTCCTGATGTCCAGCTGGAATCTGGCTTCCTTTAACTTGAGCCCGTTAATCTGGGAGGATCAAGAAGAGATCCTGGCCCTCCTCTGTGTGACAACCTTTTAAGTATTTGAAGAGTTGTGACATAAGAACATACTTCTTACGTTCTTATGTCACAACCCACCAAGAAGACTCCCTATCTCGAGGGTGGGGGCGGGAAGTATCTGTCACCAGCCTGGAAGTACAAAACATGATTGAAAAAAACATCCCCCATAGTCCCACGTGCCTGCCCGCCGCTGCTCTGCTGTGTGAGGCAGGCCTGCTCCATCTGGCCCAGCAGGGCCTGTTTAGCAGTTGTTAGAGCATGGGGAAGGGGAGGGGGGTGACGTGAGGGCGCCCGGCAGCTGATACATCCCCCATCAGGAAGTCCTCGTCTGTCCAGAGCCTTTTGATGTATGCTCGGCTATAAATAGGGCCTGGAGGAAATGAAGGTATCCTGGAAATGGATCCTCCTCCTGTTCCCCCACGCAGGCTTAGCTGCTCTTTCTGGTGGCAGCTGGAGCAAGGAGAAAGGGAAGTGTCAGAATGAAGTGGGTTAGGGGTGGGAAATGGATCTTTTCACAGGGGGGGTGGGCTTGGTGGTCAGAGCACAGTGTTGGTGAACTTTGGGCTTTAGCATAGCCCCACGAAGATAATCTTGGAGGTCGTGGCTGTCATTCCATCAGGCTCAAGCGATCAGTGGAGACAGGGAACTGCTGCCTGCCCACCCAGAAGTCTGGTGCCCAAAACTCGCAGGAGCCAGGTCTTGTTACTAAGTGGTAAAAGGGGGGGGGCAGGCATTTTGCACATGCCTGGAGGCACTCTCCCTCTCTTCACATATTCCAGGGCTGAGCCCCTAGCAATCAGAACAAACAGGGTCTGGGACCAAATCCGGAGGGACACTGTCTGGTGCTAAAAATAACCCAGACAGTTCAACAACTCTCCTTCCCTTGTTCTGAATGAAGTCGTGCCAGATGAGAGACAGAACACCAAAGTTGCCATTGTAACTCCTGGCTGTGTGGATGAGGCCTAAGAGGCAGAAACGCAGGGTTGGTTTTGCTAGGGACCAGCTGACTGCACAGATAGAGAGCAAAAGGGTTTGGGTGAACTAGTTCCAGTGTTTCACATGAGCCCTGGCAACTGTAGTCCACGCCCTGGAATAAATACATGCCACAATTTTATTTAATAACCTTAACGGCATCCTAATCTTCCTCCAAGGCCCTCAGGATGGTGCTTCTTTTATCCTCACAATAATTGTGAGCTGATGTAAAGTAGCCAACAAGGTTGACGGCAGAGCAGAGATTCGAACCCAAGTCCCTCACCATCCAAGTCCAACATACTCTCCGCTGCACCACACTGGCACAACACTTTTAGATTGATCAGGAGACGTTCACTCTGCTGTCACTAAGGGCTTATGCATCATATACATCACATATGATTGGTGGTGTGCCAATTCAGCTGCCATGGCTTTCCCCATAGAATGCTGGGAACGGCTGTTTAGTCAACGCCCCGCAAACCGCAGATGCCAGAGTTCCCTGTGGAGACCAATTGGAGGCGAGGCCTGTAGTCATGATATTTAAACTACAGGTAGGCAGGTGGGGGCCCTCCAGTTGTTTTGGACTATCTGTTAGCTGGGGTTTATGGGAGTTGTAGTTCAAAACATAACTGGTGAGCATCGAGACACTTATCCCTGGTTTAAACCCTGACCGGCATCTCTCTTTTTATAAGTTACGCACAGATACTTCTCAACTTCCTCTAGCGCAGACCAGTCCCCTCACCCCCATTATGGAATACCTGGGCAGGATCTGTACTACTGCTTTAAAGCGCGTTATAACAGTTTTGACAACTCTTGGGGCCCAGGACACTCCGTAGACAGTTTTTAAAACGTTTGCAAAGTGTTTTATCCTGCTTGGTGTAGATCTGGCTCTCGTTGGTCATTCAACCAGGGCCAGGGCCAGACTATTTTGCGCCCTAGGCAAGGCGAACTACTTGCACCCCCACCCACCCCAAATTGCGTGGAAGTCCGAGCGTGTGCGCTGAGTGGAGAGCTGGGACTGGCTCACTTCGATTTGGGACCGAGCCGTCTGGAATTCACCGGGACTTACTTCCGTGTGAACGCAACCCGCTATGCAGCCTGGCGTCCCGATCCCCTCCGCACGTTTACTCGGGGGAATAAGGCTTCCGAGTAAGGAGGCATAGGCGGTTGGGGCCGCACTGGTGCCTCCCAGTGCAACGCTTTCTCGGATGCAAGTCCCGTTGATTGCGCACGCGCACAGGATCGGGAAGCAGGAGAGTTTGCCTTGCGAGGAGTCCACAAGTCCCTAGCTTTCCTGGGGGAAGGGAAAGGGAGTCCCGCTTGCCCGCCTGCCTGGACATCGCGGCCTGTTTGAGGAGAGAGGCGAGGCGACCCGGTGCCCTTTCCTCGGGAGTAAGGCAGAGGCTGGCTTGAACCAGGGTCGAGCTCACCACATGCTTTTTCTTCTTCTTCTGGTGGTGTCCTCCCGGTTCTGGGAGGGCAGCTTCCTGGTGGCTAGAGTGGCTCTGGGAGGGCAGCTTCCGGGTGGAAGTCCAAACGTGGAGCCGCCGCACCACCCCAGTGTCCCTGGCTTCACTTTGGCTGGACAGGCGCGGGGTGCCATCTCGCCCGCCCAGGCCCAGCTGAATCCTCGGCCTGGGCCGGCCCGGCTCACAACCAACAACGCGTGTGAGTGCTGCGCTGCATGGCGCCCCACTTAGCTTGGCGCTCTAGGCGGCCACCTGAGTGGCCTCTATGGTAGCACCGGCCCTGCCTTCAACAATGCCCCACCCACCCAGCCCAAAGGCCAAACTGCACATCACACTGTCAGGTTAGCCTTAATCCAATAGCCCTGTCATTGCAAAGCACCCTTGAGAGGGGACACTTCAAAGGGAGGAGGAATGCTTAGCCAGTTATCATCAGCACATACACACACACCAGAACTTCCCTCCAGCCAATTTCCTGTTCTAGCTCCACATTTGTGAATGAACGCAGGAGGAGGTGGGTGAGGGGAGGGGCAACCGGCACGGGAAGGACTGAGCACCCGCAATGCCCTACCAAGAACACGCTGCAACAAGGATGGGGCCCTTGGACTCTGCACACGGCTGCTTCCAGACAGATGATTCTTAGGGCATCTATTCCACCTTTTCCTCCTTAGCAGATATTTTTGTGGAAACTAAACTGACAAAAGTAGTGGTGGGGAAAGATAGGAAGGCTACAAACTAAGACAATGTTTTAGGCACACACACACACACACACACACACACACACACACACAATTCCATGAATGAGGCAAGGTGATGACACAATAAAAACCTCATCTGGAAGCACCCCAGGTCTTTTCTGCTGGAGCAAATAAACACACGAAGTACAGAACATTCTCTTTAGTACCCCAGACATTTAAAAAGACCACTGAAGTTTAAGCCAGCAGCACTCCCAGCCCTGTTAGAGAAGATGGACTTGATCAGAAAGCACAGTGTAAATGGTCTCTCCTGTGAGGTCAAGAACCAAGCCCAAGGTCACACAAGGAAGTCTAGGGAAGTCTGAGCAAGTGCACGGCTGAAGAGAAGCACACTCCATCCGCTAGGAATTTGGGGGATTGTGAATATGTATCATTATAATCATTCTTCACCCAGTGCCTAGTTAATACTATGGAATCCACTAATTTGATGGCTTTTAAAGGGGGGGTTAGACAAATTCCTGGAGGAGGTTATGAATGGCTAACTAGTCCTGATGGGTCTCTGCTGCCTTCAGTATCAGAGGCAGTAAGCCTAAGTACATCAGTTGCTGGGGAACATGGGCGGGAGGGTGCTGTTGCTCTCATGCCCTGCTCGTGGGGTTTCCCCGTGGGGTGCCTGCTGCTGCCTATCAAATGCCATTCCAGTTCCTCTGGCCTGTGAACCGCCCAGAGAGCCCTGGCTATTGGGCGGTATAGAAATGTAATAAATAAATAAATAAATAAATAAAAAAGAGGTTTTCTTCCCCGGCAGATGAACTGTGGTTGGTAAGTCGGTCACACACACACACACACACACACACACACACAGGCACAGCTGAGTAGCGGCTACTTTTTTTAAAAAAGATGTTATTTAATACTTCATACATCAATACAAATAAAACAATACTACATAATACACAAAATATAAGATAACATTTGATAACATATATCTTAGGTTAATTCTATTAACATAATCATACTTAACATAAAAGTGCTCCCCCCAACCACGGGATCTTATTCATGTTTCCAAAATCTCATTGCTTCCTCTGGAGGTGTTTTCCCACTCCCCTTTGATAATACAAATTCTAGAAACTGTATCCATATTCCCTCAAAATCATTTGTTTTTATCATTCCTCGTCTAACTTTTATATTACATATTAATTTATCATTAATAGCAATATCCCATATTTCTTTATACCAATCTTCTATATGATAATCCCCTTGAACCTTCCAGTTCCTAGATATCACTAATCTTGCTGCTGTTAACAAATTCGTTATCAATTCTTTTGTCTCTTTACTACAATTTAATTCTCCATATAATGATAACAATGCCACTATAGGTGTCTCTTCAATCTCCATTCCTAAAATTTCTTTTATCTCATTAAACACCATTTTCCATAATTTTTGTACAAATTCGCATTCCCACCACATATGTAAATACGTTCTTTTCTTTTGACAACCTCTCCAGCAGTTTGCTGAATTCAACTTTATTTTATTTAATCTCACCGGAGTTAGGTACCACCTCCATACAATCTTATAATAATTTTCTTTTATCCTCACAGACATATTTCTCAACACTCTTTGTTTCCATATCCCTTCCCAACTCTGTTGCCCTATTTGTTCCTTCAAGTCAGTTTCCCAAACCACCTTGCCTGCACTTACCGTCTCCCCCTTTTCCACCAATATTCTATATATTTCACTCGTTAACCCTTTTATTAATTTATTTTCCCTTTTCTCCGTTTCTTTTTTTAAGATCAGCTCCTCAAATTTCGTAATCGCTCGACACTCTCCGTTATCCTTTAGCCATTTCTTCGTCCATTGTTCTAATTGAAGATAGTTTAACCACGTTAAATTTCCCTCTTTTTGCAAAGCCCAATTTTTCAACTTCTCTGCTGTGGCACCCCGGTTGTGGAACGAGCTCCCCAGAGCGGTCCGCCTGGCGCCTATTCCTTCCGTCGCCAGTTGAAGACCTTTTTATTTTCTCGGTATATTAAACACCTAATTTCACTTACATTTAAATTTTGCCGTCTTCATCTCCTATTTTAACTTATATTCATCTTTGCGGTGTGGTTTTCTTCTGGTTGCGCTTTTTTTTATTGCATTTTGTATTTGGGGTTTTAAATCTGTTGGTTGTTTTTATGCTCTTCGTGGTTTTTAACTTTTGTGAGACGCCCAGAGAGCTTTGGCTATTGGGCGGTATAAACATGAAATAAATAAATAAAATAAAATAAAATAAAATAAAATAGTGAGCCCAGGGGCGCCTTTCTACCATTCACCCCAACCCAGCCCAGGAGCTGCTTGTGCAGCAGCAAGCAGTCATAGCAACAACCGCCACCCTTGCGTGCAACTCCGGCTCCCCCACCCCAGCGGCGCGGCGGATGAGCCGAGCCCAAGCGTGGGCTGCGGGAGAGCGAAGCAGCAGCGGCGGCGGCGGCGGCGGCGGCTCCTCTAGAACAGCCCCGGGCGAAAGCAGCGCCCGCCGCACGTAGCACACGGCCCGGGGATGCGTGTGGGCGCGGCGCCCTCTGCTGGCAAAGGATGGCCATTGCTGCCCCCAATGTCCCGGGCGAGACAAAGCGCCGCCCCAACACCTCTGCGCTGCTGCCGCCGCTGCCGCCGAGATCATCAAAGGGAGGAGGGCGGCGCCGTGGAGAGACGCCCGGCCGCTGTCAACGTCAAAGGAAAACCCGCCCCCTCCCCACGGACGGAGGGATCATGGGCAGGAGAAAGACCCCCCAGGGGAGGCTGGTGGCTCCGGTTTCGGTGGGGCTGTGAATCTATTCTGCGTTTCAGCCAGAACTCTAAAGCAGCTACCTCAGGTGTTACACCTATTTGGGGGATAGGGTTCACCGCACCTTTAGCGTGCTGGCTGGTTCTGACTGAAACCTGGAATGGATGCACGGCCCCGCCAAAATCGGAGCCACCAGCCTCCACTGAATATCCCTCCTCGGCTTTCACTTTGGTTGTCATCTAAATCAGTGATTCCATGATTTCAATATGTGGTGGACTTGTGAAGATATTCAGAGGTTTTGGCAAATGCTTTTCAAAGAGATAAATGATATAATGGGATGGAAGGTTAAGTTAGGTCCAAGGACAGCACTGTTATCAATACATGAAGGGGTTAAATGTACATTTATTAGATTGTAATTTATTAGATTGTAAGCCTATGCGGCAGGGCCTTGCTATTTACTGTTTTACTCTGTACAGCACCATGTACATTGATGGTGCTATATAAATAAATAATAATAATAATACACAAAATAGTAAAGAATTAATAAACAATTTATTAACTGCAGCTAGATTAATAATTGCCAGGAATTGGAAGGAACAAAGGGATTATCAAATAGAAGAATGGTACAAAGAAGTCTGGGATATAGCTATTAATGACAAACTTACATGTAGTATTAAAGTTAAGAGAGGATTATTGAAACGAAATGACTTTGATGAGGTCTGGAGTCCGTTTGTTAAATTTGTACTGGAAAAAGGGAAAGGGAGTAAACTGGTGCAGGATACATTACAATTTTGGAAAGGAGAATAAGGGTCCCAGGGGGTGGGGTGCATGAGATAGTTCTATATTACTTTATCTAGTTTTTTAATTTTATTATTGTGGTATATTGTTGATGTAACGTGATTATTGTATGTGTAATAAAATTCAAATAAAAACTATTTTTTAAAAAAACTCAGGGGTTCCCAATTGGTGGTCCGTCGACCCCAAGGGGTCCATGTAACCCACCAGGGGGTCCATGGCACCATTCACATATTAACTCTGCAAGGTCCGCATTTTAATAAAAGAAAATACGCCGTCTCCCACGCTCTGTTTGCTTCGACGGTAACGTCATGCGCCAAAGCACATGCATGGTTTAGCGACTAGCTTCAGAGATTACTTCCCTGCACCTAATCCTGAAAACTCATGGAGAAGGAATCCTTTTGAATGCGGTGATGTACAACTAACTATTCTATCTGCGGAAGAGCAAGATGCACTTGTTGACGTGACTTCTGATGGATCATTGAAATCATTTTTCAAAGAATGTAGACTGGACCAATTCTGGGTGAAGGTTTTTCCTGATTATAAGAAGTTAGGTGAAAAAGCTTTGAAACATCTAGTTCCCTTTTGTTCCACATATCTTTGTGAACAAACATTTTCGACATTTTGTTATATGAAGAAGAAGCATAGAAATCGGCTCGATGGTGATCCAGATTTGAGATTAAAAGTAGGAAATTCTGAACCGGATGTGGAAGGGATTGTTCAGGATAAAAAGAGGCATGATTTCTCCCATCACATTTAGGTTTAGTAGCTGCTAGACATGTCATAATTTGTTCAATTGTAAACTAGATGTTAGTAAAATTTAGTCTTTATATTACTAACTAAATCATTGTAATTTTTGCATGGCAATATCACAAATTTTATGGTCTGTTTTTTAGTGTGCCTAAAATCTTTTGCTTATTAGGGGCTACCCTTTATTTTCTCCAAAAAATTGCTTCGCACTGGTAACTACCATAGAGATAACAAATTTTTCAAAAGTAGGGGGTCCATGGCTTGGCATTTGAAAAACAAGGGGTCCACAGTACTTAGCTAATTGGGAACTACTGATCTAAATCGTGAGCCCAGGAAAGCAGCTCAGGGGAGCAAAGCATCCTTCTTGACATCAGCAGGGAGGAACTGCCAAACTCCCAGGCACCTCTTCCCATTTCACAGCTGGGAAAGGACAGAGTCAGCCAGGGCCAGAATGATGTCCCCAGGTATAGTTATGTGCCAGAGATTAGTTATGTGTCAGACACCCCTAGTTCAGCCTTCCCCAACCTGGGGCCCTCCAAATGTGTCTGGCTACAAGGCACAGCTGGCTGGGAATGATGGGAGATGTAGTCCAACACATCTGGAGGGTGCCAGGTTGGGGGAGGCTGCACTACACCACACAAACCAAGAGGCCTCCACCCCAAGCCAGCATCCACAAGGTTGCATAATGGCCGTGATGAGAAAAGGTGCTCACCTGTACCTGATTTGGCTGACTCATTGGGCGGAGTTTGGAATGGCTTTCATTTCTCAAAATCTAGAGTATTGCGTCCAGTTTTGGGCTCCACAATTCAAGAAGGATGCAGACAAACTGGAGCGTGTTCAGAGGAGGGCAACCAGGATGATCAAGGGTCTGGAAACAAAGCCCTATGAAGAGAGACTGAAAGAACTGTGCGTGTTTAGCCTGGAGAAGAGAAGACTGAGGGGAGACATGATAGCACTCTTCAAATACTTAAAAGGTTGTCACACAGCGGAGGGCCAGGATTGCTTCTCGATCCTCCCAGAGTGCAGGACACAGAATAACGGGCTCAAGTTAAAGGAAGCCAGATTCCAGCTGGACATCAGGAAAACCTGACTGTTAGAGCAGTACGACAATGGAACCAGTTCCCTAGGGAGGTTGTGGGCTCTCCCACACTAGAGGCCTTCAAGAGGCAGCTGGACAACCATCTGTTAGGGATGCTTTAGGGTGGATTCCTGCACTGAGCAGGGGGTTGGACTCGATGGCCTTGTAGGCCCCTTCCAACTCTACTATTCTATGATTCTATGAATACCCACTTCCTTCTGTCCCAATAGGGACCACAGCTGTTCTTTCCCATGTGGCCTGTTCCTGCCTACGGCCCACTCCATATCTGCTTCCCTGCACTCCTTCCTCCCAAATTCTGTGACTCCTACTCCGCACGTGTGTGTCGCCCAATGCAGCTTCCCCCAGGGAAAGAAACTATGATGTCAAAACATTGCAAAACAGAACTGCCAGTCACAGCCAGGCCCAACTTCGCCAACCTGAAGAGCCAGAGGCAGCATCGTGAAATGGGTAAACGAAGGTGCTGCATCCCAAACCAGCTGGCTCACCCCACACAATGCTTGACGAACAGTCACCCCAGCAGGAAGGCCAAGTATGCATCCCCCCCTCACAAAAAAAGAGGAAATGCACCACGAAAAGAGGAGTCACAAATTTGCATCAAATTTGCACATGCAATTTTTGCTAATTTGTGCATATAGATGCAAATGTAGAAACAGATTGCCTCTAGATGCAGGGCTCCTAGAACTAGCAGTCAGAAAGCATTTTGCAGCAATTCCAGCTTCCCTCCCCACTACCCTTAATGGATTATCTGAGGTAAGGGGGGGAAATGGACGACGTGGTGGAAAAACATGGGAGGGTTATGAGTGGGAAACGATGATATCTGGACTTCCCATACCATTCTGTGAACAAGGCAGGGTGAGGGCACTATGAAAGCACCCCACGTGGCTATGATTTAAATAGAAATACAACAGATCTCACCAGAGTGTGGAGGACACCATGACCAGGTGATCTGTGTGTCCGCTGTCTAGATGCTAACTGTGTGGGGGCAACTTCAGGGCCTCTGCTGCTCCCCCTTCTTAGGGTTCTTTCTAAGCCAGACTTGGACCAGGCAGGCCCACAAACATAAAACACTTTCAAATAGAGGACTCTCCTCTGACAGCCCTTCAAATAGAGGACTGTTCCCTGTTAAAAGAGGGCACCTGGCCATCCTACATGTCTGTCCCAAAATGTCATGTGATCCCATCCGCCGTTATGATCCCTGATCAGCAGAATTTCAAGGGTATTATAGAGTAACTCTATAGTTCCAATGAGTAGCTTTTCCATCCTATCATTCCAAACCCTGGGGGGGGGGGGGAAGTATCGTATTAGGAAATTTGGCATGAAAAATCTATCTCGTGAGGGGCATCGTTTGACCAACATTCACACAATCCTCATGCATCAAAGGGCAAGAAGACCTACATTTGCAACTGGTTTTGTGGCTACTCAAAACATACCTTGCATTTCTGGTTTTGTCAGTTTCGATTTGATATTTTAAAGATCAGGATATTTCAAGGGTGTGCTTATGGTTTGGTTAAAATTCATTATGCATTCCTAACATGAGGTTTGAAAGTTTCGATTTTAAATCAGTCCATTAACCAAGGGTCAGTATCGCAACTGATGTCTGTTTGGCGGAATGATGCTTTACTGGTGGAACCTACTTCCCAAAATAAAAATGGCCATTGCTGTAGATGGGAAAGGGGAACGTGTGTGTGTGTGTGTGTGTGTGTGTGCTTGCATGTGGCAAGCTCCTACACATGATTACCCATGGCATGGCAGCTCAAGGGTGATGTGTGCATGTGTGGCCTGCTGCATGTGGTGTGCTCATGGGTGTTGCTGCGCATTCTGCACGCAATGTGTGGTGACATGCTCCTCTGTGTACTTGTGCATGCTTGTGTGTGCTGTGCTGCTGTGAATAGCAGACTTCAAATACCTGAAGGGCTGTCAGGCAGAAGATGGAGAAGTCCTGATTTCTGATGTTCCAGAGGTCAGGACTAGAATCAATAGCTGGAAATTGCAGGGAAGCAGGTTTTGGCCAAATGTTAGGAGAAATTTTGTAATGGTAAAACTCTTTGACAATGGGTCAGTGACGCTGAAGTTGCACCCTGAATTGCAGATCCAGCACTGAGCAGGGGGTTAGACTAGATGACCTCTGAGAACCCTTTCAACTGTGCTATTCTATGTTTCTGTGCTGCTTTATGTTTGTGTGTTTGTCAGACAGAGGAGCTGTCCTGGCTTTACTTGATTTGCAGCCTATAGCTTGTCTCATTTCCTCTGTGTGGCCTGCCAGCACCAGGGATGACCCGTCTAGTGTTCCCACTGCCCAGCTATTACCCATTTAATTTCTCACACACACACACACACACACACACACTCCAGTGCCTCCTAAACTAGCCTGCTGCCTCAGGAACAGCGGAGGACACTATCCCATGTTAGTGTTGAAATAAGTTTCAGTTACCAGTCTGTTCCTGGGAGGAGGAAGGGGAGCCACCTTCCCCTTCCCCTCAGGAAGCCAAATATCTTGGGTCAAGCTTGGGTATTAGATTGTAAGCCTATGCGGCAGGGTCTTGCTATTTACTGTTTTACTCTGTACAGCACCATGTACATTGATGGTGCTATATAAATAAATAAATAATAATAATAATAATAATAATAATAGGGTTGCCATATGTCCCGGAAAACCGGGAATGTCCCGATTTCCAGGAGATTCTGAAATGTCCCGACCGTCTGGGCAAGAATCCCGGATTCCTGGTCCAGCTGGTCGGAGAAATTCTGACCTCCAAAATGGTGCCTTGAGCCTGCTCAGTGGAGTCACAGTAGCAGAGAAAAAGATGCATCAATCTGATGCCTTTTCCAGAACATCACTGCTCCTCCACAGGATCATCTGAGTCACTCACCATAAGATGCAGTGAATTTAAGATGTCTGGTTTTACAGTTGTTGATGATTTAATTAAAAAATTGGGCTTTGCAAAAATTGGGCTTTCTCTAGACCTTTATATATTGCTCAATTTTTTTTAAAAAAAAATCCTACCCCCACCCCTCACCCCCACAAAATTGTCCCAGTTTTGTGGATTCAGAATATGGCAACCCTAAGCTTGGGGAACACTACAAGCTCCATCCCACATACCTGTTTTCCTCGAATTATCCCCTACAGTGCTAAACTGTCACCATTGTTGTTGTTGCTACCGGGCGGCGAGATCCTTTGCATACCAGGAAAAGGGTTTAAGGGGGGAAATGTAAAAAAAATCATAAAAAATCAACCCAATCCGATTCAAATTTGGCATGCTTAAAGCTCTCCTTAATATCTATTACTGTGCCAATTTTGATGTCTTTATCTTTAAAGCTTACGCAGATGTAAACATTTGTTTAATTTTCCTTTAAATCCTGCTCCTGCGTCCCAGTGGCCGCTCGGAAAACAACAAATGATACGCTCGAAAACCACTAGCAAAATACGGCGAGTCTTTTGCTTGTATAGCACAATTAAAGCAGGATGCCTGGGAGTACTTCACAATCAAAGCAGATTATATGATGGAAAACTTCGGAGTCCTTTGCATGCAATTCACAATGATTGCACAGTATAACGCTGGTGTGATAAAGCTCTAAAGCTCATGACACTATGGGGCTGTGGCACACTGACCCTCTGTTCCATTTTGTTAGGGAGAATGACATATGTTAGTGATGTGCTGTATGTTGCAGTGGATAATAATAATAATAATAATAATAATAATAATAATAATAATAATAATAATAATAATTTTATTTATTTCTTACCCGCCTCTCCCTTTGGTTGCGGTGGAGGTGGGGAGGAAATAAAATTGATGAATGAAGGATGTTGTGTGGGTATCATTTACAGAAGAGCCCCTCATAGACAGGCTGACAATTCATAGTTTGTTGCTTTTGGAAAAGCTAAAAGGAAACATATGGAAGACAGACAGAGCATGCATCCCACAACCTCAGCATAAAACACTGCCACAACCAGAGATGAGCAACATCAGAAAGAAGGGAATTGTGTAGGCCCAAAAGGAGTTACAACCAGTGAAAGGGATGAGCGCTCTGGAAATTTGAGACAGTCAGCAAGAGGCGTCCCAGGATATAAACACGTCTTTCTTTGGCGCGCTTGTCATGTATAGTCAAACTTGTTTTAAAAGCACCACCAAACCCTGGCAAGGCAACGCAGGATGAGTGACGCACCATGAGCAGCGATTCCTCTTTAAAAGCATTGGCAATTGTTGTCTATCCCCAGCAAAGGTCTTCAGGCTTTGGGAGGTTTTGTTTGTTTTAAAAGAAGATACCATATTTCTTCGATTGTAAGATGCCATCGATTGTAAGACGCACACTAATTTCAGTACCACCAACAGGAAAAAAAACCCTAAGACACACCCGCGATTCTAAGTCGCACCCCATTTTTAGAGATGTTTATATGGGGGAGAAAGTCTGTCTTAGAATTGAAGAAATAGGGTAATACACATTCAGAGACTTTTGTTACAAGCAGGGGTCTCAGGGCCAAGACATTTTGCTTCCTGAAGACAAGATAGTGCCCCCTTCCCCATTCCATGTGCAAAAGAGAAGTGTCTTCCACTACATCTGAGGCCAGTTTAGGGGGCAGAGGGCAGGCAGAGGGGCCTACGCAGCTCTATCCCCAACAAAGGGGAACAGCCAAGGATTTCATGAGGAAGAGCCAGGAAGCTGGCCACCGCTGCTCCCCCGCACTTGCCGTCTGAGGCAATTGCCTCGCTCTGCTTCGTATTCAGACGTAGACTCAGAAAACTTTTTCCTAACAGGCAGCAAACACAAAACCAGCACACCCTCAGAAACATTTAACATTCCGAGATCAACTTCGCAAGAGAACATCAAGAACCCCAAAACAGCAGCCATTGATTCTACCCCAAAATTGCTCTCCCTGCCCATGTAGCACCCAGCTACATGTTTAGAGCCCAGGGCCCCTGCGATCATCTGCCTAATAATTAAATCCTGGATGCCGGTCATTACTTGCTACATAGCTGTGACTCAGGCCTCTGTAACTACAAGTAAATGCCCAAACTAGCATTGCTGGGTTTCACTCAAGTGTTAACTAGAGAGTTCTCAGGGCCAGAGCAGCCCTGGAGGTTTGCTAGAGACCTCACCCCAAATCTATTTCAGAAGTAGACTATGGTCTTTCAAGTCAGGCAACCATTTTGGTGGTTGAGACCAGTGGTGTTCAAATAGGGTGACCCTATGAAAAGGAGGACAGGGCTCCTGTATCTTTAACAGTGGTATTGAAAATAAATATATTTATTTATTTATTTATTTAAGGATTTTTATGCCGCCATTCAGCCAAAAAAGGCTCTCATGGCGGCTTACAAAAGTATTTCTTGACAGTCCCTGCCCACAGGCTTACAATCTAAAAGACATGACACAAAAGGAAAGGGGATTGGGAGGGAGGAGGAGGAGGAGGAGGAGGGGGAAAAGGAAAGCAAATTCAGGCACTACAATCTTAGTTGCAAAGTTCAGCAGTTACAGTTGACAGCAGGAGGGAGGGGGCGGGCTCTCAGCTGGAGCTGGACCCAGGCACGGTGGAGAGGTGCCTGGCTGCTGCTTCCTCCCTCACTGGTCAATATGGAGAATATATTGAAGTATATATGGAGAACCTGGTGAAATGCCCTCTTCATCACCACAGTTAAAGCTGCAGGTGCCCTGCCCTCTTTTTAATCTGGTCACAGTATAGCTGCAGTATAGCTCCTGCAGCTTTAACTGTGGTGATGAAGAGGAAATTTCACCAGGTCCAACATGCATACAAATGACACCTACTGAAATTCCCTTTTCTATGCAACTGTTAAAGATACAGGAACCCTGTCCTCCTTTTCATATGGTCACCCTAGTTCAAATTCACATTTCAATGTATATATCATTAATTGGCCTGAGCCTCTGCCTACTCCTCAAACTAATATAAGGTCCTTGCAAGGACTGTCTGCATAGCAGGAAACCTCACAGCCCTAGGCTGACTATATGGAAAGGAGGACAGGGCTCCTGTATCTTTGCATAGAAAAGGAAATTTCAGCAGGTGTCATTTGTATATGGTGAAATTCCCTCTTCATCACAACAGTTAAAGCTGTAGGAGCTATCCTAGAGTGACCAGATTTAAAAGAGGGCAGGGAGCCTGCAGCTTTAACTGTGGTGATGAAGAGGGAATTTCACCAGGTGCTGCATGCCTACAAATGACACCTGCTGAAATTCCCTTTTCAATACAACTGTTAAAGATACAGGAGCCCTGTCCTCCTTTCCATAGGGTCACCCTACACAGCCCAGGCAAACTGAATTAGGTCAATCAGGGCCAGCTCCAGGTTCAAGGGGGCCTTTGGCAAAGTGCCCACCGCTAGGCCTCCACCTATGTTGGCTTGTCCTTAATGAGCTTACCTGGTGGCAACAGCAACTCTGATCAGCACCAGGCGGCTGCCATCTTAATTTTCCACAAGGCCCTGCAGTGATGCTACTCTATTTCTTCGATTCTAAGACACACTTTTTTCCCTATATAAACATCCCTAAAAACGGGGCGCGTCTTAGAATTGCGGGCGTGTCTTAGGGGTTGTTTTTTTTCTGTTGGTGGTACTGAAATTAGTGTGCGTCTTACAATCGATGGCGTCTTACATCGAAGAAATACGGTATATCAGGAGCATTGTGGGAAACTTTAAATGGCAGCCATGTAGCACTGACTGGAGTATCAGTTTTAAAGCGCTGTGCCGAGGCTCTGGCATGCACATGGCGAGCCTGGTGTCAATAAGGCATTGGTACTTCTTTTTCCCTTTTCCTCATGGCCCTGGTCTGTTAGATGACTGTTAGGGCTGATTAGTGTTTTTTAAAGGAACTTCCTCCTGCTACACATTGAACTTTCAAAGCACAAGAGAGTTAGATCAGGATGTGGCTTTTAGGGTTGCCGGGTAATCTGAGATGCAAGAGGCAGAGACTGGGGTGGGTGGGGGATACCTCATAGACCAAGAAGAGATGGAGCTTAGTGGGTGGGAATGGCACTTAGGGTTTTCCGGCAGGGCAAAGAATGGGACCTGCTCTGTCGTGAGTGGTGTAGTGGATCGAAGCCTCACAGAGATGCAGCGCCGACCCTTTTTATTAGCAGGGACTGCCACCCCCCATAGGATTGCCTGTTCCCTCTGAGCTTAGCTGCAGTGCTCACATTAGCTGAGGAAAAATGAATTCTTTGCTGTAATGTGAAATACTTTGAGATGATGATGATGATGATGATAATAATAATAATAATAATAATAATAATAATAATAATAATAATAATTTCTTACCCGCCTCTCCCTTTGGATCAAGGCAGGGAACAACATTAGTACAGGAATCTACACATTTTAAAAATTCTTGATTTTACATTAATCTGGGTAGGCCTGCCGGAAAAGGCTAGTCTTCAAAGCTGCCTTAAAATCACAGAGAGAGTTAATGTTATGAATCTCCTCCGGCAGGCTGTTCCATAGTCCAGTGGCGACAGAAGAAAAGGTCCTCTGGGAAACTGATGTCAGCCTAGTCTTGGCTGACTGAAGTAAGTTCTCCCCAGAGGACCGGAGTGTGCGGGGCGGACTGTGTGGGAGAAGGCGATCCCACAGGTAACCTGGACCCAAACCGTTTAGGGCTTTAAAGGTAATGACCAACACTTTGTACTTTGCCCAGAAACTAATTGGCAGCCAGTGGAGTGATTTTAATGTTGGGGTAATATGCTCACCCCTAGATGTACCGGTGACCAACCTGGCTGCCATATTTTGAACTAGTTGAAGTTTCCGAACTAGGTACAATGGTAGCCCTATGTAGAGCGCATTGCAGAAGTCAAGCCTTGAGGTTACCAGTGTGTGCACAACCGTCTTTAGGTCTTCTGACTCTAAGAAGGTGGCTTGGTTGTGTTAGATATGTTAGAAATATTGTTAAGCGTAGCCTGATTCTAGACATTCTAACAGTATAAAGTGTGAGGAGGTTTTCTGCTCTGTTCCGTTGCAGTTGAAAAAGGCAGTTCACTGCTCTTCTGTGTTGATGTTGTCTGTATAAAGGAAAGGACAGACTGTGTTTTGTAGTCTCTCGTTAGTTGATGTTACTACTTTCTTCAAGCTCAACATAAAGAAACACTTTTATATCCTCTGGTCAAGTATATTCCTTTGCTATCTTTCTATATGTCACATATAACTCCTAACAGAGTTATATAGAGAGTTTCTAATAGGATAGGCAATTAAGATGTGTCGGAAACTCCTAGAATTGGTTTTCTGATATGGGTCAACGCAGCTGCCTGCAATTTTTAGGCTTTCCTTGGGGATGGGGCTATGAGGGCTATCATGTACCCCTGTACAACAAAATTTATCAATTTTGCCTGTCAAGGGAAGATCAGAGCTGTGCCTGCTATCACAGGTTGGGGGCAGAGGTGAGAGTCTAATTCAACATGATGTAGCAGAGTAAATTGCAAACACTCTCAAGCCAAAAAAAATCACCTCCCACCCCTGAATCAGTTCCCTCACTGTGAGATTTTACTGCTTCTCCAGAAAACACTGCCGCCACCCCTCAACCCTCAGTTCAAACCTTGAGGCATGGCAACCGTAGGAATGAGCTAGTAACTTAAAATCAGGGAATCCAAAGTCTAAATTAGGAGATACCTTTTATTTTATTTATAATTTTCACTTCCTCCTCCTGTCTCTTCTCTCCTCCCAGTTATCCACTCTAATAAATCTTTTTGCTGATTGCATTTAAGGAGTGTGTATTGGGATGTCACAAACTAGCCATGGAATAGAAATTTCACCACCAGAAGCCCAGCAGGTGAAGGAAGTCAAAGCATTCTCTACTATGGCACTGAAGTTATAGAACTCACTCCTGTGGGATGTCCACCTGGCCAGGATCACTGCTTGTATTCTGGTAAGGATTGTACCCTTTGAAAAGCTCTCAGGTGTGCATTTGCTATGGCTGGTAGTAGATGAATTGTGGCTTCTGATAACAATGTTAGTTTGTGCTGTTTTGTTTTTTAATATTTCAGCGTTTTGTTTTAAACTTTGAATTGTGGCTTATTGTTTCACGTGTTTTTATATCAATGTTGTAACCCATGGGATATGTATTTATTGAAATAAATGAACATTTCAGATGCAACCTCAACCATGAGTCAAGGAGGCAACCAAATCTGACCTACTGGGCACAGATCAAGAGGAAGCGTTTTCCTATGCAATCCTCACCAAAATGAAAGAAAGTAGTGCGCTTCTGCATGGCTCCTGTTCATTCCAATAGGGCTTGTGCAGGAGAACTTCCCTGTGGATTAGACCTCACATTAGTGGTTAGGTGTTCTTTGGACTTTCTGCCACAGATGCCAAAATATCTTGTGACAGGTGGGATACAATGCATTTGTAGGCGTAAGCGTCTTATGCTTCTATCCTGCACTTTCAGTCCAAGACGGGGTTCTCTTGTGATGCTTCAGGGTTGAGGAGACATCGTTCCAGGTCCCAGCATGACAGAAGTCACTTAGCCCAACTCTTTTCCAAATGAGGGTATTGGCTCAAATGAGATTCTTATCTTGTAAGAATGAGTCCTCAAGAACACCAACTTGACTGCCAGTTTCCCCAGTGGCATGGAATATGGACAAACCTAGACTGGAAAAATCAAGTCTATTTTGGGTCCACCTCACTTTTGCATGAGTTCAGCCATAAATCCAGTCTAGCCCATTTCCTCATTAATCTATTTTTTAAAAAATCTATATGTAAGAACATTTGCATTCCAATACATATTTCTAAATGTATTTTCTCTAAAAACATGCACTTCCAATATTTTCTCCCAAAATATACATTTTAAAACATATTTTGACGGGGGTGGTGGTTTTGAATTGAGAACTGTGTTGGCACATCTGCAAGGTGCAAAACCTGATGTGCCCCTTAGGCTGGGAGGTAAGGCTCAGACCCATTTGCTTCAGAATTTGCAAAGACTGAATTCCTCATCCTTAACAGCTTACCTTCTAACTGTGCTTCTGTTTTCCATGAATCTTTTTGACTGCAAATACACTGTACAGTTGCAATGAAGTCCAGAACGAGTCGAGTTTTCATTTCCACACACAGACGCCATAATGTAAGAAAAAGTGCTATTCCACAGTAATCAAGCAAACTGGTCTGCAATACAACTAAGTATGGCAAAAATGTTTCTTCACTGTCCCTTTGCTGGGACAAAGAGACTTCATAGAAACATAGAATAGCAGAGTTGGAAGGGGGCTACAAGGCCATCGAGTCCAACCCCTGCTCAATGCAGGAATCCACCCTAAAGCAGCCCTGACAGATGCTTGTCCAGCTGCCTCTTGAAGGCCTCTAGTGTGGGAGAGGCCATAACCTCACCAGGCAACTGATTCCATTGTCGTACTGCTCTAACAGTCAGGAAGTTTTTCCCGACTTCCAGCTGGAATCTGGCTTCCTTTAACTTGAGCCCGTTATTCCGTGTCCTGCACTCTGGGAGGATCGAGAAGAGATCCTGGCCCTCCTCTGTGAGACAACCTTTTAAGTATTTGAAGAGTGCTATCATGTCTTGGCTTGGAGTAACCTAGGTGAGCCGATTTATTCAGGGCTCTTTGCAAGAAAATGAAGAAGCCGAAAAACAAAACCCACACAACATGTCCAAAAGAGAAGCCAAAAAAACCCAAACATTGCGGTTTATGTTAAACCTTTTACAAAATAATACAATAAATGATTCAATAAATAGAAAAAAATTACAAAATTACAGGATTTTTTCTTTTAATACAGGAAAACAAAGAAAACCGAAAACTTTAAAACTAACTGACTAGCTGGCTCCAAAGTAGAGCTGTGCAACACACCAACATCTCCACCAACACTAAGGGACAAGAGGCGCTGAGCCCAGGGCACAGCTCTCCCCCCACCCCCAGCCCCATGCGCACAAAAAGGACCCACTTCTGGGCCCCTTGCCTCTTCATATATATTAACTTTTAAAACATTATCTTGTCTTCACAATAATCTAATTAGTAGCATGAGCTTGTTGTGGTTCGTTCCTGAGTAGGTTTTATCCAGCAGAAAAAAAGTGGGATTTTGGAGCGGGATGTTTGTGGAAATGTCATTTAGCACCCCGCGAGTGGCCACTTAGAACTCCCCCCCCCCAATCCTCCATGGGAAACATTAGTCTCCTACGCAGGGCCAAGCTGACTGCCTGAGCTACCGACGCGGTTGCCTACGGCAGCAGTGTCTTACAAGTGCCAACAAAGCAGGTTTGATCCAAGCGTCACCCCCCAAGGTCCTCAACAACATCAAAAGGAAATACTGGGGGGGGGGCGCTTCTTGGACTGCATGGCACAGCCACCCGGAGTGGCAAGTTGTCTCAGGCAGGTCCGGCACCTAGCAGCGTTGTCTTGGCCCAAAAGAGGGGGGGAGGTTTGAGGTATGAGCTGTCTATCCACCAGCAGCTCCAGAATGACATACTGGAGGAGACAGGGAGTGGGAATCCTTCAATTGCAGGAGTCTGAGGGGCATTAACTGGAAACAAGGTTAAAGAGGACCAACTACAGAACAGGGCACCGGCCCCTCGAGTGCCCTTGGTCCCCGCCACCACAGCAAGCAGAGTCTGGAGCCAGTCTGTGACCCACGAGCACAGCCAAGGGAAAGCTGAAATACTGACAGATTTGGGAGATGGAGTGTTGGGGCGGGGTAGGGAGCCATGCCGAGGAGAATGCGGGTGTGTGTGGGGGGGGGGGGTGCGGTCGCCAACTTTACAGTTGGAAGGGAAGACGAGGTGACTGAATGGAGATTCTGGTTTGCTTGGAATGAGATAGGCTGTGGTTGGCGTTATTCATGTGGGTTAGCAGGCCTGAGTGTGTGGAATGTAACCTGTTTGGGTTGAACCTAGGCTGAGGCCTTCTGCTCTCTTCCAAAAATACCATCCCATGAAAGACACAGCAAGCTCCTAGCCCATCGCATCTTGTCCATCTCCTCCCCGCACACACACACACCCCAACACCTTCTTTGTAGAATTCAGCCTGATAAAGCCCAGAATGTATTCCATCTGCCACCGGATGACCAACGCCAGTCCTGTTCAGAAGACACCTTAAACCATGCTGAGTAAGGCAAAAAGCCTTATTCCCTGTGGTTAAAGCCGTGGTTTAAGGTGTCTTCTCAACAGGGCCATTAGCTCTGCTGCCAGTTATCCGGCAGGATGTCGCTCCATCACACTAGTCCTGCTTGAGAACATTTGTGCCAGCCAGGCCTAGGCACCCCAGGCAGTGAGAGTGTCCCTCTGGCACAAGGGATTCTGGGCCACTTCCTTTCAACACAATGCCATCAGTGCAAGGAGGCATCAGAGCAGGAGCAGGGAATGTGTGGCCCTCCAGCTGTGGTGGAACAGCAGCTCCCAGCATCCCCCACCATTGGCTATGCTGGCTGGGGCTCATGGGAGCTGTAATCCAACAACAGCTATAGGGCCACACATTCCCCACCCCGGCATCAGAGCTTCGTGGGTAAAGTACGCTAGTCCTATAAGGATGCTCAGGCCCCCCTCCCCCCCCCCCCCCGGCCCCTCCGCCTTCTGAATGTCCAGACTTCAACACAAGTTTGGTATTTCAGACATAAAAGAATTTGGAGCTATGGAGAAAGTGAGATCGGGGTGGGGGTGGGGCAAAGACCGTTTGTGGGGCTCTAAGCAGGGAAGAGGAGGTACGTGTCCCCATGCATCCCACCCTGACTTGAATAAATGAGGCCAAACCAACCCCCACCGGATTTGAAATATAACATTGGAACAGCAGCTGTGAAATTCCATGGGACTGGACGCCCACCTTCCGCGAGACCCTGCCGGGGCCCAAAACCTTCAATCAAGGTGGGGAAGTGCCTGTTGTCATCTGGCATGAGATAATACTGAAACTGGCAACTCCTACAACCAAAGCGCAGGCCCGGTTCTTTCCTGCCCCCACTGACGGAGCCAGTGGAAGGGCCAAAGCTGCAGCCTTTCAAGAGAGGCTGTGCCCAGCCAAGGTGTTACAGAACCCCCCTCCCCCTCCCGGGCCTCCTCCAGCCTGAACCCCAGTGGAAGGGCAGACCCATCTGCTCAGTCCTAGAGCCCTGGAGCACAACCTCTGAAGGGACGAGAGACCTCACTGCTCTCCCACCCCACAGGCCGAGGGGTTTCCGAATCCCGGCAGAAATTCAGTTTCTGCCTGGCCGCCTACCCAAAGCACTTGTGCCCCGCAAAGGAAAGAGGTCCTTCCACCCCGCCCTCCAAGCCAAAGTGCTTCCGATCAAGGCGGAGAGACGTCCCTCCGGCTGCCCACCCCCCCTTAGCCAAAGCAGTCCCTCCCCAAAGTGCCCCCTAGCCAAAGCGCTCCCGCACAAGCAGCATAAGCTTCTTCTTGCCCTTGTAGGTCTGTTTGAGGTTGTCAAGGAACTGGCTGAAGCGCACGTGCCCTTCGTGTGCCATCAGGAAGGTCTCGCGGGCTTTGCCCAGAAACTCAATGAATTCGCCATAGTGCCGGGGACTGATGTGGGTGAGGCGCGAGTGGGTGGTGCTGATGTAGGCAGCCATGGCGGCTTCCAGGAGCTGGCAGAGCGGGGCCTTGTCCATAGCAAAGAGCTTCCCTCCAGCACCGGCGCCGCCTGCCCCACGGCGCCCCCCTCCCAGCGAGGCAAGGCCTGGAGGCGGGAGGCTCCAGCGGTGCAAGATATCAGAGAGCATGGGGGCGCACTGCACGCTCTTGATGACGAGTGGGACGATGGCAGCCAGCTCGTTCTTCCCCAGGGACTGGCTAAGGGAGCAGGCCCAAAGGACGTCATTGAGGGCAGGGTGGGTGTCCTGGTTGAAGGCAATGCTGAGGTGCGAGAAGGCCAGGGTGGCCAGCTTGTAGGCGCGAATCGGCAGCCCACGGTGCTCCATGTAACGGGCCACGGTGAAGAGGTGGGAGTGGCCCATGCCAGCAGAGGCCGCCGAGTCCAGCACGATCTGGTAGGCCGCCTCGAAGGCCGCGTGGTTCTTCTCGCAGAGCGTCAGAGCTGGCAAGGCACAGTTCTGCGGGTCCTTCATGGCGCACTGCAGCGCCAGCGTCCGGGCGCAGCTGCACAGCTCGTCCCGTTGCCCCGTGCTCAGGCTCAGCCGGAGCAGCGTGGCATGCGTGGTGCCGGTCACGGCGACGATGGTCGTGGCCTCAATGGGTGTGAAGAGCGTGTACCAGTTCTGCATAATGTTCATCAGGGCCTGGACACCTAGTAGTGAGGAAAAGGGGAAGAGGGCAGGGGTTAATCACAAAGGCCCATGTGCCAAGAGGAGGCCCAGAAGCCCCTGACGGAACTCAGAGCAATGGGGGGCAGGCTGAGAGGGCTTGCCTTTGTACATAGGGCCAGGGGGTGGGGGGAGGAGCCAGCCCACAATTTCCTTGCGCCCGTGTGACCTTCTGTGGCAATTCCCAGCATTTATACCCACTCACCTATTTCCGTGGCACAGCTGACCAGCCAGCGAACCATTTCTCGGCGACGCCAGGTCATGGTGTTGAGCGTCATTCGCATCACCTAGGGGAAGAGCAGTGGCAAACGGATGTTTTCAAGACAGTCCTAGTGCCGAGGGAAGCACAACTCCTAATAGGAGCCACATGGCATCTGCCCTCCAGCCACCTGCTTCCTAGAGCATGGTGACAGAGTTTGCTGCTAACTGAAGCATCAGGCGGTGTGATCCAGTGGCAGCCGCGATGGTAGGCATGGAACTGGGAGCCTTGCACCCAAATCCCCATGCCTGGGGGGCAGGGGGGCTTGGACGGATCCATCCCTCTCAGCTCCCTAGCTGTAGAATGGGACCTCAGAGGAGCACTGGATGAGTGAATTACAGCACAGTGCCTTGCACGCTAAGAAGTGGTATGATGGCTCACAGGGGAGAGAAGCACCACCTGAATACGATGAAGGAGTTCCATTACTAAGTCTCTGCTCCAAGCAAGTGGACTCAGTGCCCTCCAGGAACTGGAAGCAAAACACAGAGGAACTGGAGGGAGGGCCCCGAAGTGCATCAGCAGAAGCCCCCAGCCAGACACTGTGGTCCAACTTAACAGCTCTATGTCTGTTCAGCCCGTCTAAAGACCCGATGCTCGTCATGAGCTGCAGCCACTCAGACAAAAATGTGCATCTGATCTGTTGTTAGCGGAGATCTGACAGCCCTCCTACTATTTTATAGAAATGGGTAGACTGGAACTTGGCTCTCTGTGAACGAAGCATCAGCTAAAAGAAGGACAGGTTGCTTACCTGTAACTGTGGTTCTTCGAGTGGTCATCTGTGCAATCACACACATGGGCTCTGCACCTGCGCGGAGCCTCGTTCGGGAAATTTCTATAGCTGATAGAGATTTTGGCGGGAGCCCTCCCCCAACGCTCAGGAGGGTCCCTGCCTAGCTCCCCAGTTCTCAAGGGACCGCCATTGCGGTCCCCGGACTGAAGAAAAAAACAGTCCCCAGAGAATGCCCAAAAGAAAGACACCCAGAGGGGACGGTGGGTGGGTTGTGTGACTGCACAGATGACCACTCGAAGAACCACAGTTACAGGTAAGCAACCTGTCCTCCTTCTTCGTGGTCTCTGTGCATCACATATATGGACGACTAGCAAGCTGACTTACTGGTGGTGGGTTGGTGTCTCATTGCAGAATCGCCGACAGGACAGCCCGTCCAAAGGAGCAATGCGCTCTGGAACATACATCCAGTCTATAATGCCTGATGAACGTTGTCGGTGTAGACCACGTTGCAGCACGACACAGCTCGAGTAGAGAGAGTCCACGTCCAACCGCCGTTGAGGTGGCAACTGCTCTCGTGGAGTGAGCCTTGACTGTGTTAGGCAAGTTGATCTTAGCCAACTTAGAGACCAAACAGATAGTCTGTACTATCCAAGCAAAGAGCCTTTGTGTGGATACTGGGTGGCCTTTTCTATGTTGTCCATAGCAGAGAAATAAGCCTGGAGACAGGTGAAAATTCTCTGTACGGGCTTTATAAAAAGCCAAGGCACATCGTACATCCAATGTGTGTAGAGTAGATTCAAGAGACGTAGATGGTGATGGAAAAAAGGTTGGTAACACCAGGTCCTGATTTACATGGAAATCTGAAACTATTTTGGGTAAGAAATTGACATCAGGGCGCAGTATTACTTCGTCACGATGGAAGACAAGAAAAAGTTCATCCACACGCAAGGCTGCTAGTTCACTTGCACATCTTGCTGAAGTTATGGCCACAAGAAAAACAACCTTCCAAGTCAGAAAATTTAGATCTGAAGTGGCCATGGGCTAAGCGGCTTTGCAGAGAGAACAAGTAGCACCACTGATAAACTCCAGGAAGGTGTGGGTTGTCTAGCTGGTGGCTTAATGTTCCATAATCCCTTCAGAAATCGACGGACTAGTGGGTGGGAGAATACAGAGTATCCCTCTACAGCAGCGGTTCTCAACCTGTGGGTCGGGACCCCTTTGGGGGTCGAATGACCCTTTCACAGGGGTCGCCTAAGACCATCGGAAAACACATATTTCCGATGGTCTTAGGAAACTGTATTGACTGAACTATGTCATGTATCATCTTTTGTATTATTAAAGCTATTGTTATGCATTATTTTCATTAGCAAACCAGCCCATGACAATGGATCATGTAGAGAAGAATGAAAATAATTTTATGGTTGGGGGTCACCACAACATGAGGAACTGTATTAAAGGGTCGCGGCATTAGGAAGGTTGAGAACCACTGCTCTACAGGGTAGTGGTATGATGATATGGCTGCTAAATAAACCTTTTAACGATGGAAAACTGGAGACCATTGTCCCCTAACGTTAACAAGAAAGACAAAACTTGTTGAACCGATGAAGAAAAAGGTTCAAACTGCCTGGTTAAGGCAAACTCTTTAAACTTTAGCCATTTCCTCGAACAAAATGAGTGTGTGGATGGCTTCAATGCTGCATCAAGGACCTCCTGTATCTTAGTTATCATGTGAGTGTCCTCCTGCAGGGAAACAGCCTCCACGCTGTCAAGTGCAAGGTGTCGATTTCGGGGTGGTAGACACGGCCCTCCTGTCGATGTAGTAAGTCTGGGCGCCTCGGAAGGCGGTAGTATTGTCCCCGAGACCTGATGAGGAGTGGGGCAAACCAGCCCTGCCTGGGCCACCACGGTGTCACCAGAATGCAATTTGTATTGTCTATTGTGATCTTCCCCAACACCTTGGGGAGTGGTGGGAAAAGGAAGTACAGCTCGTGAGAACAGGTCAGGAGAAAAGCATCCCCCCTGGAGAATTGTCCCAGACCTGCCCTACTGCATACAGAACAGGCTGTACCCTGAGTTCTCTTGTGTGGCGAACAGGTCAGTGGTTGGCGTTCCCCAACGTTGGAAAATGGCATAAACTACTTGTTGGTGGAGTTGCCACTCGTGCGATATTGAGATGGTTCTGCAGAGTTGATCTGCTAACTCGTTGTCCTTGCCCGCAATGTGGACTGCTGTAACAGCAATTCGATGTCGCCATTCCAGAATCTGGATTGTCAAGCTGACTAGTCGGATTGATTTCGTCCCTCCTTGTTTGTTGAGGTGGAAGACCACCGTGGTATTGTCTGAGGTGTCTTGAATGTGCTTGTTTCTGAGAACTGAAGCAAAGGCTTTGAGGGGGTTTTGGACAGCAAGGAGTTCCAGGATGTTGATGTGACTGCGTTTCTGACTGTTCAACCGAGCACCCTGAATTGTCATGCCCTTGCAATGAGCACCCCAACCTTGAAGGGATGCATCCGTTGTTAGAATGATCGACGGGGAACTGCGATGAAAGGGTATCCCCATCAACAGATGATCGTGTTGAGTCCACCATACCAAGGATGTCAGGACCCTGGTTGGTAATTGAAGAATTATTCTTTTCGCGTTCAAGAGGGGATTGAGAATGGCACCTATAAATTTTATAGATTGGGAAAGAACAAGATTCGACTTCTCCTCATTGATACAAAGTCCTAGGTTGGTTTACAAACTCTGGATTGTTTGGAGTTGCTGTGTGAGAAGTGTTTTGGACTGTCCTACGACTAGTCAGTCGTAGATATACGGGTATAATTGGATTCCCAATTATCTGCCACAGATATGCGCAGACCACCGCCATGCATTTGGTAAAAATGCTTGGTGCGGCCGATAAGCCGAAGGGAAGTACCCGGAATTGAAAGCAACAATCGTCCATCATGAACCGAAGAAACTTTTGACAGGACTCATGGATGTCTATATGAAAATATGTATCTCGGAGGTCGATGGATGCAAACCATACTCCCTTTGCGAGGAGCAGGAGGATAATGGCTAGTGAAGTCATCCTGAATTTCGTGGTTTTTACGAAAAGATTTAAGTTCCTTAAGTCTAAAGTGGGACGTAGACCCCCATCTCTTTTTGGCACAGTGAAATAGCGGGAATAAAAAATGTGTTGAACAAGGTTTTCTGGTACATGCATCATCGCTCCCTTTTGCAAAAAAGCTTGGATCTCCTCCTGTAGGGCTAACGAAGGCTAGGTGAAACGTATTAACCCCAACGGTGGTGTTGCGAGGAATTCTATGCGGTACCCCACCGCTATGATCTTTAGTACCCAAGAGTCGGATGTTATTTGGGACCATGTCGAAAAGAAAGGGGAGAGTCGGTTTCCGAATGGAGTCATGTGAAGAGATGGAGAGTCAAAGGTGATGTCTGTCAGCACCATCCATCTTGCGGCGTTGCGGACGGAACTTGTATGAAGGTTGACTCTTATTTTTGTCTTGATATTGTTGGTTTTGCTTAAAACCCTGCTGACCCGTTTCGAAGCAAGAAAATTGTGTTGGTTGGCTACGGAAACACTTTTTCTGCTTGAATTGGTGAGGAGGAGGTGCGAGGCCCATCTACTTTGCAGTCGTTCTAGCCTTCTGGACAGTGTCCATAGCCTCGTCTGTTTTGGCATTGAATAATCCTATGCCATCAAAAGGATGATCTTCAATACGGGATCTTGCCTCTTGTGACAAACCTGAAGACCTTAGCCACACGTGCCTTCTAAGTGCCACGGCACTCACCATAGATTTCGCGCCACAATTCATCTGGTGTCGAGCGGTATTTATCTGCTGTTTAGCTAAGCGCACTGCTTCAGAATGGAAGACGCAAGCTAGTTCTCTGTGGTCCTCATCTAGGTGATCGATAAGGGAGTTCATTTTCTCCCACAGGAAAAGCTGATACCTCGCCATTGTTGCCTAGGAGTTGGCTACTTTTAGGGTTAGAGATGTGGAGGACTACATTCTCCGACCCATTAAATCAAGATGGCGACCTTCTTTGCCCACAGGAGCAGTATGAGTTCGTTGGAAACGGCCTTGAGCTGATTCAACCACTTGAGTTCGGTTGTGGGTGAACAAACAAAAATTCTGCGTCCTTTTCAAGAAGTTTGTACATATTTTCCAACCTCTTTGATGCAGGAGGTAGAGTTGCTGGTGATTTCCATGCTTGTTGTATTGTTTGTTGAAGTGTAGGGAAGCAGTGATATCGCTACGGGTAGCGTAGTCTCAGAATGCACAGCATCAAAAACAAGGTCTGTGACCTTCTGTATCGAACCCTGAGATTCCATTCCTAATGATTGTGCCATTCGTTGGATTAGATCTGAGAAATGTCCAAGGTCCTCCGAGAGAGAGACTGGATCCTGTGATGTCACAAGGTTATCGGGGGATGGAAGGGAAGGTGCTACTGAAGAACACGAGTGCGAATCTGATTTGAAACCGTCATGATCTGGCTGAGATATGAAATCGGTTTCCTTTTGCTGTGGTACTTCCCTTGATGTCGATGGAGCTCTTGGCATCAAGCACGTTGGATTTGGTTGCGTCAGCATCGGGGGGAGGGGGCAAGCATGGGTAGAATTGAGGGCTGTATCGGACGCGATGGTTCCGGAGGCTGGTCTCTCGGTATGGAGATCGATGCCAATGGAGGTTGCCGGCGTCAAGGAGACAGTGGATACTGATAAACAGCGTCATAGGAGGGGTTCCATGGCACCCAATAATAGGTTGGCCTTGGAAGCATAGACCACTCAGAGCGCCGCTTCCAGTCGGAGGACGGTGATCGAGACCTATATCGGCTGCGTCGATAGTGAGGTTCGAAGTCTCGGCGCTGAGGAGAGCGTCTAGTCCATTCCGGGGGAATCTCTGTAGCGGCGTTGCCGGTGTCGAGGGGAGTTCCTGGTTGACTCCGGGGAGTCTCTATAGTATTGTTGTCGATCCCTAGGCCTTGGTGGCAATGTTCGGCATGGTGAGACTCTTGGCTCCCTACGGGGAGTGCATTGAGGTCCTGACAATAGAGGTGCATGTGGGGACGAGTCAAGTATCTCCCCCTCAGAGATCGATACCGTCGGAACGGCGTCGACTGTTCTGATAGAGAGCTCATCTACTGACTGAGCTGGGTTATCCCCTGATAACAGCTGTTGATTTAACACCGGTATTGGAGAGTGGAGTGGAGGGGGTGTCGGAATGCACTTCAACACTTTGTTGGCAACCTCGGCAGATGCATCTGAGTGCTTCCTCTTCTTCTTTTCAATTCTAGAAGGGGTGCCAGCTTTTTAGCGGCCGTGGAAGCCAGAGATAACATCAATGTCGACAGTCTCTCGGATTTATCTCCTCTTTCAGGTGTTACGGAGACCGGCATTTCTAAGCTTTTGGTAGGGACTGCTTGTAATGCCTTTTTCCACAGTTCTGACCTTAGTTGGTCCGCTCGGTGTCAATGAGTCTGCCTTGAAAACACTTGGCAAAAGGAACAGGCTTCGACTTTATGACTTTCTCCAAGACAAAGGAAACATAGGCGGTGGCCATCTGAAAGCGGCAATTTGCTGCCACAAACGGAGCACTTTCTAAAAGGTGCCCAGAGAGCCATACGCCCCTTCGTAGATTGCGATAAGAATCGTAAACAGTAGTAGGGAAAGATCATAGATAATACTATAAAGATTTTTTAAAAAAAATTAATTTTTTTTTAGGGAAGAAAAAGGCTAGAAGAAGAAAGAGTGAGAATTAGAAAGAAGAAAGAATAGAAATCAGCCAATGAACATGTCCGAAGATAGCGAAACTCCCTCACGCTGCAGCCGCAATGGCGGTCGAAGAGGAACTGGGGAGCTAGGCGAGGACCCTCCTGAGCAGCGTTGGGGGAGAGTTCCCGCCAAAATCTCTATCAGCTATAGAAACTTCCCGAACGAGGCTCCGCGCAAGCGCAGAGCCCATATGTGTGACTGCACAGATGACCACGAAGAAGAACACCCTATTTCCCAAAATTTAAAGATGTTTCGCTGACTTGAAGCTAATGAATTCTTAGCCGGGGCAAAAGAGAATTCCCGTAGAAGGAAGGTGACGGATAATTAAAAGGAGATTTGGATTTGCTATCTCCAGCCAACACCCCACGGCTTATGCTCGTACATGGCGACACTTAGTGACCATATATCTGAGGAAGTAGCACGAAACGGGACGCTTATCTGGATTCCTGTTATAGAAGTAATTTGGTCTATTGTAATAATTTCATTGTCATAAAAATAATCCCTTATTCTATGTTGTTTGATTGAACCGCTTTATAACTGAGGTTACTATTTTGTTTGATTGAACTACTGTATAATTGTCGTTATTATAGAAAATAAGTCACCGTTTTGAAATTTCTTACAAATGTGGTTTGATTCAACTGTTATGCGGTTGTGTGTCTAGGGGCACTCCTTACCATTACTATTATTATTATTATTATTATTTATTTATTTATATAGCACCATCAATGTACATGGTGCTGTACAGAGTAAAACAGTAAATAGCAAGGCCCTGCCGCATAGGCTTACAATCTAATATTACAATTACTGAAAGCTTAGTAACAGTGGGGCATACGGACGGGTGCATGAGAACTTCATTTGTTTGTATATCACTCGAAAACGCCCCCATTCACAACTCTGAACACGAACAGAAGTACATATCCTCCCCAAAGTGTTCGCAAATTCCCGAACTAGTGTTTGCTCTCCCAAAGTGCAACTTTTTCAAAATGTGCAACTTTCGAAGGGGAAATCCCATTCAAATGACCCAAAAACACAAATGAGAGAACAGGCATGAGCTGAACTGAGTTGTGAAGTAAAGTTCAGAGATCTTCAAAGAGCTCAAGCATCCCATCCCTGGGCAAATGTTGCCCGCATCATGAAAACGTCAAGTGGAAATGGTCCTGCCAAAAAGAGCACGCATTGTTCTGGATGCTCTAAAACGGAGTTAGGCAACCTAGCGTCCCTCCAGATGGTTCGGACTACAACTCTCATAAGCCCCAGCCAGCATGGGTTATGGGGGTTATAGTCCCAAAAAATCATCTTAGAGGGCACCAGGTTGCCTACCCCCTGCTCTAAAACCTGTTGCAGTGAGCACAGGGCAGCCCCGAACCCTCTCCTCAGAGGGCAGGGGCACCACCTCCACACACATGCCCTCACCTGCAGGCCAAGCTCCAGAGAGATGTTAAGCAAGGTGGTGTCTGGAGGGGTGTTGGCCGGTGTGGCGGTCTTGCAAGCATCTTGGGCCAGTTTGAACAACAAGGCTGGAGAGTGGATATTTTGCTGGATGGAGGCCAGGACCATGCGCAGCCAATTGGGGTCACCTAGAATGAGCCAAAAAGACAGAAAGCACCCAGGATTATACCTTTCCCAGCGCTGAGGACGGAATCCAACCTTCTGCTTCATTGGCTCTGCATAATAAGCCCTCCTCCCTTCAGAAGGGGAAGGTTGTGGCCCCCAAATCTCTGGGCTCCAACTCCATGACTGGAGCTACCTTTAGCAGCCGTAAGCATGGCCGACGCAAGCTCGCACTGCCGGGTTTCCAGGTGGCCCAGGGTAAACCAGCGGGGGAAGCGGTTGGCCATCATCGAGTCCAGGGGGTTCTGATGCAGGATGTCGCTCGCTGGCAACACCGTCTCCAACACAGGGAGCCTGCGGAGATGAGAGAAAGGAGCCTGGTCAAGTTGCTACCGCTTGAGCGAAAGATACCCCCTCACCGGCCAGAATTAGTGGACCCCAGTAAGGGAAGATTGGCTTCAATATCAAGAAATGGGGGTTGGCTAATGTAAGTCACTCGCTTCCCGTGAAGAAGCGCTACTTTCAATATTGCGATCGACAGCGTTTAACAGCAGCTGGAAAGCGCAAGCAAAGGCCCGGGGGAAGGGTGTGTGTATGTGTGTATGTATTGGAAGCAGGGATGGGGGACACAGCAACCGCCCAGAGAGCTTCGGCTATTGGGCGGTATAAAAATGTAATAAATAAATTGGCACGTATACAAGGGCCAGCAGTCACAAAGAGTGGCAAGAAGAGCTGGAGCAGCAAGGGGTAGGGGAACGTTGAGAGCCAGTGTGGTGTAGTGGTTAGTGTTGGCCTGGGACTGGGGAGACCCAGGTTCAAGTCTCGACTCTGCCATGAAGCTGCGCCATTGGTTGACTTTGGGCCCGTCCCTGATTCTCAGCCTAACCTACTTCACAGGGTTGTTGTGGGGATAAAATGAAGAGGAGGAGGGGGGGGTCATGTGCACCGCCTTGGGCTTCTTGCGAGAGGAAAAGGCGGGGTATAGAGGTAACAAACAGAGTAAATAAATAATAAACACTGGTGGAAGTGGAGGAGGGGGTTTACATACCTCATGGCTCGCAGCGCCAAGCGATAGGCCAACTCGGGGTCATAGGGCAGCATGGCAGTGAAGAGGTAGCGGGCAAAAGTGTGCATGGGGACACTCTCGCGGAACACGACCTCCCCAAATCCACTGAAGGGGCCCCCTGGAAGGAACAGGCAGGCAGGCGGTTTTTAAGAGAGGCAGCACAACAACCTAGCTCCAGGCCCGCCCGCCCGCCCGCCCGCGAGATACCAGAGGAGAGCAGCGTGAAGGGCACATCAGTGCTCCCAAGCAGAGGACGAGCCAGCGGGCACAGGCTCCCCCACCTGCTGGCTTGGCCTTTCTTGGACTCTCAGGGTCGGGTAAGGCCAGCATCGCCACCACCTCCAACCCCCACGGAAGCTGCATCCCAAAGGCCGTTTTTGTGCAGGGCTCGCATCCCTGCGGCACGCAGAGCTCTCCGCTCCGACGCTGCAAAGTCTGGGGAGGACGCTGCTCCTTTGGCACTGACCGCATTGCCTCCCTGTTGCCTGCCTGCTAGACGCAGGGTCTCGCTCAGGCCCGGGGGGACTGGCGCTCCCTTAGCACCAAATCCAGAGCGACCGGATTGCGACTGTGCCGATGCCGCACTGGGAGGCAGAGGGGCAGGGTGGCACTTTTTTCCTCTGCAGCCCCTGGCCTTTGGCAGCCCTGCTGCATAAGAGCAGCTGTCATCCCTCCCCACTAGCCACCCTGCCTCCTCGGCTATCTTCTTCAGCGGCACGGTGGCGGGTGCGCGCCTCCTCTCACAGGGCCCCGGCTCCAGGCCGCTTACCGTCCAGCAGCAGGGTGGCTTGCTTGCGGAGCACGGGGACCAGCCGCTCGTCCAGCTCCATCTCGTCCAGGAGGCCGATCAGCTGCTCCTCGCTGCGCACCACCTTGTCCTGAGCGTAGAGCCCCTCCGGCATGGACCTCTGCTGCCCCAGCCCCAGCAGCGCCACCTCCAGGGCCAGCGTGAAGTACGACTCGCCAGGGCTCGAGGGCACGGGAATGTGCTGGTAGAGGGCCTTCTTGGGCTCCGCCGCAGAGTCTGGGGAGGGGCGACACGGACGGCGCGGCTGAGCAGAGGGCGGCAGATGGAACAGCCCGCCGCACCTGCAAGCGTGTTGGGGCGCAGTAAGGCAACCTGCCTTCCTCTGCCGTCCCCTGTGGGGACACAGCGTAGCCCTGCTAGGCAAGAGGGAAGCTCTTGCACAGACACCGCCCGAGACGTGCAAAGCCCCTTGATGGCAGGGCCACAGAAACCCAGCGCCCTCCGTCCTCAGGCTAGCGAGGCCTGGGCCAATTCCCCACAGGGGCAAGCGGGCCCTGGTTCGCACGCCACGGTCGTCGTCTGCTAATCCAGGCGGGATACGTAGGCTAGGCTGGTGATGCAAAGCAGCTCCGTTGTGCAGCCGCCCCACACGCACGCTTGCTGTTCTTGTGCCCTGCCCTGCAATACCTGGGTACAGGGCCAGCCCCTCGTCATCCATCCGGCAGGCCTCCAGGAAGGTGCGGCAGAGGCAACCAATGGGGTCCAGAGGGTGCCCCACCCATCCCTCCAGGTTGGTGATGCTAGTCGTGCCTTTGTGCAGGAGCTCTGCAGGGGGAAAGGGGGAAAGACCCATCAGGAACCAAGCCCAGTGCTGAGGCGGCCCAGCCCCACCTGACCGCTGGCACCCAAATGCACTTCTATGTATCCATGGAAAAGGCTGGCAGTTGCACCCGCAATAGCTAGGGAATACAGGAGACAGCGTCAAGGCAGGGAAGCCCGGGCCCCGCCGCCAAGAGCCACAGGGCTGTGCTCTCCCTTCCCACAGTCTCTGCTGCTTTAAACCAGAGGTGGGCCACTTGTGGACCTCTGGATGTCTTGGCTTACAACTCCCACCAGCCGTAAGCAGCATAGCCAATAGTGAGGGATGCTGGGAGTTAGTTGTACGCCAAAACGTCTGGAGGGCCACAAGTTTGTCCACCCGTGCTTGAAAGCAGCAGGGACCCACAAATACCCCTGGCAAGAACCCCCGGCCTCCTTTGGAACATGACCTCAGAGGCGCTGGGAAAGCCACGGGATCGTGCACAGATGGACAGGAAGAGCCCCTGCCCTTCTCCAGGCTCCTGGGACTCCTCACCAGCCCTGCTACAGGAGACGCGTTCCCGGTGATGCTGGGGCCTTGCATGTGCAAAGCTTGTGCTCCGCCGAGCCGGGGCCCTCCCCAGAGGCTCAAGCCGAAGCCCGGCGTCTCCCTCCCGCCCCGCTCTGCTCAGCGCTCCTTGCCTTTCTTCTGCTGCTTGTAGCTCTCCAGCTGGTGCCGCCGCTGCAAGCGCATGGCATTGACCACGGCCACAGCCAAGCGCAGGGCCTCGCGGGGGTAGCCGTGGGAGCGCAAGGCGTCCACCCGAGCGCAGGCCATGGGGAAGGCGTCCCCCAGCCAGAGCGGGTGGCCCTGGGGATCAAAGCCCAGCTTGTCACTTCCGCTCTTCAAAGAGACGCCGCAGCAGTCGCTGTTCAGGATCTTCTGCAGGTGGCAGTCTCCCCAGCGAAGCTCCGCAGCCTTGATGGCACGTCCAAAGACCGTCTGCCGGACGCCGGCTGCCAAGGAGGAAACAGGTCAGGGCAGAGCTTGGGAACATTGTGGAAGCACTGGGCTTGGAACGGCACCAGGGTTGCCCTCCTCTAAGGAGCCCCCGTTTGCATCTAGGGAGCACTTCGCCCTTTCTGCAGCACTTCACGTACGATCTCTCAGTCATCCGTACAGCAGTCCTATAAGGTAAGCCAGCAGTACGACCACATTGCAGGTGGCGTGCCTGAGTTAGAAGCCTGCCTAAGGCCGCCTAGTCAGTTTGTGGTGGAGGCAAGATTTGAACTGAGACCTCCCGGTTCACAGCTTAACCTCAGCTACTATGCAACACTATTTAAAAATGAAAAGACACTCAACGACACGGGGATTCTCGTGTTCTGCCGTCCGAGGTAAACATGTTTGCTCAGAGAAGAATAAGGAGACAGGAGGGTGGCACGGCCAGTTTTGATGGAAAGGTCTGATAAAAGTTTAATAAATAAATAAACAAGCAAGCAAGCAAGTCTCAGGACCGGGATCTATGACATTTCCCCTCTAGAGGGCTGGACATCAGGAAAAACTTCCTGACTGTTAGAGCAGTACGACAATGGAACCAGTTCCCTAGGGAGGTCGTGGGCTCTCCCACACTAGAGGCCTTCAAGAGGCAGCTGGGCAACCATCTGTCAGGGATGCTTTAAGGGTGGATTCCTGCGCTGAGCAGGGGGTTGGACTCGATGGCCTTGTGGGCCCCTTCCAACTCTACTATTCTACGATTTCGGCATGGGTTTCCCTACCTGTGCTGCGGTTTGGGTTAGATGGCAAGGTGCTGTTAGCTCCGATGCTGTCGCAGGAGTAGTTACCCTCCTCCAAGGGACAGATGTCTTGCTTGTTCCACTTCTTGAGAAGCTGCAGCCAGAGAGCCCGCTCTTCCAGCTTGCAGTGGGGGCTCAGGACCACACACACCCACAAGGCGCCTGGGGCACAAAGAGAGAACGACAAAACGGCCAGGTGAGCCTGCAAGCAGTCCAAAACAGATGCAAAGGAGAGCTCTAACAAAGAGACCTAACTTGGAGGGGAGGGCAGGGCTGTGGTCTGACGGCAAATGAAGCAGCAATTCCACTGAAGCTAAGCAGACTCGGAACTGGACAGTGCCTGGATGGGAGCATCAGCATGGGAGAAAGACCAGGATATAAATGCAGTAAATTACAACAACAATGACAACAAATCTTACTGTCTAGCAAATTTATGGTGGCAGAACCGAGGAGGCTCATCACCAAAGCGGGGATGAGGGATACTGGCATCCAAGGCAAGCTGTAGGTGAGGGGAAGGCAACACGCCCCTGGGACATCTTTTTTGGTGCCCACCGAGGGGGCCTAAACCTTCCCACTTTTTTTCTTTTTTAAGAACAATTTTTCTTAGCGGCAGCTGGGATCGCTTTAAAGCAAAGTGAGGGCCTCCAGCCCCCGCCATTTCCCATTTCCCATGAATGCCTCTGGGCCACACAGGGGGCTCAGAGACGTTCTTAGGGATTGTTGGACAGCTGTTTTCCTCTGCAATGTGCCCCAGCCACCAAAGAAAGGAAGGGAAACAGTTTTCTGTTGTCACTAAAAACTGTGTTTTAAAGGAGTCATTTTGTATGTTAGGAGCTCAGACCCCACCTCTGCCTTGTCCTAAATCTTTTGGGCAGTTTCCTTGCCTTTTGTAAGTAGCCACCTCTTCCACGGCAGCCTTTAAAAGGTTGCATTAAAAGGTGAGAAAGACCACCTGCTGTCTCAGGCTCCAAATCACCGTTTCTGGTTTGGAGCTGGAAAGTTGTAAAGCAAAAGGATATATAGAAGGATGGTTTGCCGTCTAATATAACCACTAATACTGTGTTTTTATGCTTTTTATGTTTTTAAAACTTTGTATATTTGTTGAAAAGTTTACTGTTTTTAATTTTTGTAAACCGCCCAGAGCGCTTTGGCTATGGGGCGGTATATAAATGCAATAAATAAATAAATAAATTTTGTGGTGGTGCCCAGCACAGTTTCTCAAAGTGCCAAATTTGCCCATGGGCCCAAAAAGGGTGCCTACTCTCCGGCTGTAGGTCAACCTCTATATCCCACTCAATATTACGGAAGGGAGGTTGGGGTTTTTATGGCACAGCAATAGGTAGAGCAGTTCCTTTGAAATCTGGTTTTCACCTGACTATGGTTTGGCTTTTAACAGCTGAAGGCTAAAATTCTGGCCCAGTTGTACACTATCCCAATATGGATCCAGGGATTTAATACAACTGCCGAGAGTGTTCTGTCAAACTTCTTGCACTCACTTTTTGGAATGCCCAGGTGTGTGCCATCTGCTGCATTGTGCCTGGAGGCTGGCCTAGCATCTATAGGAGGCAGGGCTTGGTCCCTTGCCTTTCGATATTGGCTAAAGGTTGTATATGCCAATTCATCCCAAAGCTATCTTTATCTTTTGCAAAGGGATGTTTTCACCAGTTCATGGTTTAAAGGTTTTACTGTCAAATTGCGCATATTAGGTCCATATCAATGGATTTTCTACATACACAAGTTTACTCTGTGGCAAAATCCATAGTAGATTGGAGGTTCGCTTGGCACCTACATTATATGCTTTCAGATGCCAGGTGAAGACCTTTTTATTCTCCCAACATTTTAACAATCTATAAATACATTTTAACATGGCGTTTTAAATTTGTAATTTGGCATTGCTGCTGTTTTTATCTGGTTGAGCTTTTATATTGTATTTTATATTATGGTTTTATACTGTTGTTTTATACTTTGAATGGTTTTAATTTTTGTGAACCGCCCAGAGAGCTCCGGCTATTGGGCGGTATAGAAATGTAATAAATAAATAAATAAATAAATAAATAGTAGAACAACGGATTAAGGATATAGATTTTCAATGTGCTATGACAAAGGCACGCAGTTTCTGCTCTCCAATACACTCTGGTCTAATTTTTGAATTTCCCAGATGTGCTAGATATCTGGACTATTTGACCATCCCCAAGTACCGACATGCTTTTACAAGGGCTAGATTTAACTGCCTTACTTCTGCAATCTTGGAAGGGCGTTATCAGGGCATCCCATATGAGGACTGCTTGTGTCCCTGTGGTGACAAAGCAGTCGAAACACTAGACCATGTTTTTTTTTCCAATGTAGCTTCCACAGGGAGGAGAGAAATAGATTTCTTGGCCCTCTTATGAGAAAATGCCCTGGAAGGACACCCAAACAGTATTTGGAGTATTTTCCGGCAGGTACAAACAAGTTAACAACAGAGTTAGTGGCTAAGTTCCTCCTCTCCATACAAAGGTCTCGCAAATCGACTTCATCTTAATTGTAACTTCTATCCCATGCTGCTGTTGCTTATCTTTTGTACCAGGTGTTCTAACTATGCCTATATATTTTAAATATGTGTATGTTTTAAATAACTCTTTTAGCCTGTTTGTATAATGAACAAATGACGGTGATTTTATGGTTTTAAATTAACGATTGTGGGTATAGTTTCTATTGGGTCTGTGACCGCATAATAAAAATGTATGTATGTAACAGCTGAAAAGATAGCTGCTAATCATCTCGCTCTCCCGCAATCTGTGCCTCAACACTGTCTGGAGGCTGTGCATTTCTTTATGTTTTTCTCCCAATTTTCCTCTTCGGCCAAAGCACTCCCTCAAGTCAAGAGCACCTCTCTGTGTACAGACTCAGGACATCAAGTGCATAGACAGAGCCATTCCCAGTGGCTTCCCCAAGGATTGGCCGAAGGTGGGGAGATAATTTCAACTGGCAGCATTAAGCTGATCATGGAATTCGCAGGTGTTGCCCTTTTAAGGGGGGGAATGACTTCTTTGATGAGTTTAAGCATTGCTAATCATTCACAGCATCGTGACATCACGTGAGCTTAAAAGCTAAACCTTCAAAATAAATTATGGAAAGGAAGACCCATCCTCTGGCATCCGTGATTTCGACAAGCCCTGCCCACGCGTTTCCAACCTTCTCTCTGCAGCTATACGGACTAGAAACTGGCCTTTTTAAAAAACGGAATTCTGCACCAGTTTCCAGAATTCTGCTGATGTCGATTCCCTTGGGCAGAGCCCTCCCTAACGCAAGGGGACTACTCACCTAGTTCATCCCAGAGCTGCCGGCACTTGTCAGTCATGCCTGCTCCTTGCTGCCGCCAGAGAGCCAGGCGTGGATCCTGCAGGAACTGCTCTGTCATCAGGATGAGCATTCGTGCCCCATTGGAGTCCCGCATTCTCAGCATTTCCCGCACCTTGGGGGGAGGAGAGAAGTCACGAATGGAGAGTGGAGGGAGGGGCCAAGGGCTCCAGAAAGTAAACCCCTTTCTCTCCCAAAGCCACTGTGGAGTCTCTTGTCTTGTCGCAACCTCTCCCCCACCGATAAGAGCCCCAAGCCCCCCTCCTGGCCATGCTGAAGGCCAGCAGGCACCTCAGCACACAAGAGTCCTCCTGTTCAAAGCAGCCAGCTGATTTCACCCAGCTATCAGACAGGTTCGAGGTCATCCTCTGCCTGCATCATTCCATAGCTCCAAATGTCAGCAACCCAAGGCCTGTTAACAGCTCTGCCTTGGCAGGAACCAGGCACTGAAAATTTCCCCAAAAGCCCTGATCCAAGAGGGAGGGGATGAAGGAATATTCTAGCAATTCACCCTAAGTAAAGTGACTCTCCTTGATATTTATTTATTTAAAACATTTCTTAACCTGAAGGAACCCAGATAACTAAGCTATCTGAAGGAACGCCTCCTCCCATATGTATCTGCCCAGACCCTAAGGTCATCCTCAGGGGTCCTTCTCCGTGAGCCCCTGCCAAAGGAAGTGAGGCAGGTGGCTACCAGGAGGAGGGCCTTCTCTGCTGTGGCACCCCGGCTGTGGAATGAGCTCCCTAAGGAGGTTCGCTTGGCACCAACGTTATATGCTTTTAGACACCAGGTGAAGACCTTTTTATTCTCCCAATATTTTAACAGTCTATAAATTAATTTTAACTTTGCTGTTTTAAATTTGTGTTTTAAATTTGTATTTTTTGCATTGCTGCTGTTTTTAGCTTGGTTGGGCTTTTATGTTGTATTTTATATTACAGTTTTATACTATTGTTTTGTTTTGAATTGTCTTAAATTTGTAAACTGCCCGGAGAGCTTCGGCTATTGGGCTGTATAGAAATGCAATAAATAAATAACCGCCTTTCAGGGCAGAAGCCCTCCCAAGGCAGCTTACAACAATACATAAAACAGCATAAACGTTAAAAAGCAATAAAAACATACACGTAAAATATCAATTAAAAAAAATAATGACAACAAGGGCAGTAGCAGCAAAACAGTATTCATTTATGAGAAGGCCATGGTAAAATACAACATTTTAAAGGCTTTCTTAAAAAGCCTGCAAGGATGGTGCATGGCGGACCTCCAGCATGGCGGATATAACCAGTATCTCTCAGATCTAAGAATATCTAAGTGCTCTAGGAAGAGCAATGTAAGCTCTTCTCACTTGTCCACCTCTGTGGGGGAGTTCACAAGAGAGGGCTTTTTCTGCACCTCTGCAATAAGTTGCCATTGGGGGGTCTGCCATGCCCAATCCGTGCAGGCTTTTAGGGCGGCCCCAAAGATGTACTTGTTTACTCTGGCCTTCGCCTGATTATATTTTATCAGGCTGGCTTGTAGCTGCAATTGTCTTCTAGATTCTGTCTTAGGCTGGTGTTTTTACTACTTCATTACTTCCTTATTATATGAATTTTATTGTCGTATGCCACCATGGGAGGGCTCCTGCTCTCAAAGGTTGGTCTAGAAATAGTTTAAACTAGCTTGATTCGAGCAGACCATCTGCACACTAGTACTTCATTGCTCAGTATTTCCTGGGTTTTCCACAGGCACACGGAAAGGCCGGGCACGAGGCCGACTGGGAGTTCACTGGACTCACACACACAAACACACACACACAATTCCTCCCCCACTCCCTGATCCCAGGTATGTTTACATATCCTGTAGCTTAGCATCACAAACGTCTTCTCATAGCTAGGAACCTCCAGCACGCCAGGCATCGCCTTAGCGTTTTAGACAGATGCCCCAGGGCACAGAGACAGCCCCAAAGGACAAAGTGAGGCAGTGGGGGGGTATTGCCAGGCTCTGGGGGTGCATGCCAGTTCCACAGCATGAGGGGAAAAGGTCCTTGTTCCAATGGCCACCCGGAGGGAGCAGTAACACAGTTCAGAGAATCCCCGCAATAAAAGATGAGTGGCGGAAGCAGGGCTGTGTAGACCCACGCCACTGCCTTTACCTTGTTGAACATGGACTGCAGCTGCTTGCTTGCCCCGTAGTAACCGCCATTCGACAGCAACTGCTTGACTTGCTCTTGGATCTGCTCCTCATCCAGGTGCCAGCAGTTTGCATCCTCAATGCCAGCACCGGCTGTGGGGTCAGGAGCACCTGGGAGGAGAAGACCCAAGATTTACTGTACCATGGCTGCATTCAGCAGGGTAACCCGGAGTGCATGGCATCTTAGCAGAAGTCAATTCGGCTCGGCCTCCTATCTGGGGGGGGGGGGGAGCACAGTGATCGCTCTTCCAACTTCACTACGAAAAGAGAGCATTCGCAATACTAGGCCATGGTCCCTTCAACAGATGGTTTGCGGAAACGATTTTGAAGAAGCTCATGTTCTGCCACCTGAGTTGGGAGGATGGGTCCTGCTGCTCCTCCGCATCGCCACTGCTATGCACCCCTATCTTTCGCTCTGGGTGCTCCCTCAGAGCAGAAAATGGATTCTCTAGAAACCTGGCCAGGCCCCAAATTCCTTGCTTTGAGGTGGGGTCCTTCCTCAGAGCAAGGCATTGTGGACAAGGTGACCCTGGAGACTGCCTACGTAAGCAGGGAGCCCTTGTGAGCCCTTACCCGAGGACCCAAATGAGAGAGTGGGCAGACAGCTGCTCTGGGGATTCTTACTGTCCGATCTCCCACATTTGCCGGCGCAAGAGAACAGCACCAGTCAGACAGCATGGTAGTGGGTGGCCTTCCCATAAGCAGGGCATGGGAGAAACTTGCTGTATGACTGCATGAAGTGGGGGATTCAGCCTGCCTAATGTGAGGGCTGGCCCTGAATGAGACTTAAATTGAAATCACTGAACAGACCAGCAACCTGTGCACCTTAGCAGAGTACTGAAATCTGTACTGGAATTGTAAGAGCTGCGGTGATTGGTGTGCGCTTAGCTTGGAAAGAGAGGGGGGGGAATCCGCACGTCGTTCTGAGATTGCTTCTAAGCGGCCCCAGTGCGGCGTGAAAGCAAGCGTGTAACTTGCCTTTGGAAGGGCCGACGAAGAGACGTCCTTCCCGCCGCCCCCCGCCGCTGCCACCCGCAGACCTCCTCGCCGACCGGAGAGGAGACCTCGGCTGAAGAAGGCGGGGTTGAGAGTGGAAGAAGCTCTCCACCCCGCCTTCTTCCCCCGAGCTCTCCGTCCCAGCCGGCGAGGAGGTCTGTGGGTGGCAGCGGGGGCGGCGGGAAGGACGTCTCTTCGTCGGCTCTTCCAAAGACAAGTTACACGCTCGCTTTCACGCCGCACTGGGGCCGCTTAGAAGCAATCTCAGAACGACGTGCGGATTCCCCCATAGAAACAGCTAATATGACCGGCCCATCAGAGGAGCTGTTTGTGTATCCTTACTATGATTATATGAATGAAGGTTACCTGATGATCATGGAATTTGATTGCCACACATGCTAGATTTGCATCACTATCTCATTATATAACTGTTGCAACATTCGCAGCCGTGTCCCATTGCTATTCATTGATACTAATTCTCTCTCTTCACAATACCTTTTATTTTGTATGTAAGAGGGTTTGTCTATGTGCATTGTTTTAAGCAGAGTGGTGAACTTGGGCAAACCAGATTTTTAGGCTTAGCTCAGCGATCAGTCAGGCAGTGGCTTCTGGGTTCCTTTATGGCGGAAGCGGCAGTCCCCGCCCCCCACCTCCATCTTTCTGATGGACAGGAGCAAGCAGCAATGGACGCCGGCAGCGACCCCCTCCCCTCCCAAATGCTGTTGCTGCCTCTCCCCGGGACCCAAGCTGAGCTCCGTACCATGCACTCGGTTAATCTCAGAGCCCAGCAGCAGAATCTCATCGGCGAGCCTTTGCGCCGTCGGCAGCACCTCGGTGTGGTGGGCGCTGATCAGGTACTGCACAAATTTCTGCAGCTGGTCCCGGTTCATCTGGGACAAGGTCTCAGAGATGGGCAGGCGCAGCTCCACCTGGCGGGCATGCCGGATACGGTGCAGGGACAACGCCACCACATGGGCACAGTAGAAGATGTCCCGGTTGTCACAGGCGCAGCTCACAGATGTGATCTTGCAGCGGTCAAAGCTGATGGAGACGTGGTAGCTGTGCTCAGGCTCACTGGGGCCTGCAGGTTCTGTCACAATACCACTCAGATGGAAACCTGTACGTTTAGCAGAGAGAAAGGGGGGGGGGGACAGCCAGTGAGCATACAAAGCAGCTACTCCTGAGCAAAAAGTCCTGCAGACCTAAAAGGCTAAAAAATGAAGGAATGGCAATCACAGCCACCTTGATTACTGAGCAGGGACTGGAATGTAGTTCTAAAGCATATATATGTGTGTCAAAGCCTCAGGGCACTGAAGGAAGGAACGCCACATCTCTGGGCAGAGAGCGGTAGCACCACAAAAGCCAACTCCATGCCCCTGCACATAGGGATATCTCCAGAGGCACTCGTGTTGAGCCATGGACACTAACCCTTATCCTGATACCAACTTTGCAGCGAACAGAAATTGGGAGAACGACACTCCAGCCGCTTGACCTTCATTCTGCTCAATGTGGACGAGGAACATTATTGGTACCCTTTGGCTAGAGAAACCTTACCAGGCCATTGTGCGAACAGCTCAACTGTAAATATTTTATTTATTTATTATTTACAACATTTATATACCACTCCACATCTAAAGAGATTCCCAAGCGGGGAACAACGGAAGACACTAAATAAGATAAAAGAATAAAACTCCTTCTTTAAAAAGAAAAAGAAAAAAACAGAAAAGAAACCTCTTTACAACTCTTATTCAAAGTTTACTACTTACCTCCAAGCAGAAATGTGGAGCAAAGTACACACAGACCTGCTTAAAGCGGATGAAACCCCACCCATTTCCTCCCAAGCCGGAGATTTTAGCCCAGGTTGAACTGCTCAGTTCCGCTCTCAGCTGCACCTCCAGCTTTACTATTTCTGGAAGGGGTGCCAGACAGGTGGCACACAACTGAGCAAGAGAGGTGGAGGGAGGGACCACAGCACAGTATCATGGGAGGAGCCGTTCAGTTGCATTGACCAAGCAGGTGAGTCACACGTAATGAAAGTGGGCACCCTCCTCACAAAACCGGTTGGGTCCACGGCCACACCTGCAGCCCCTGCTACGTCACTGTCAGGTACTGTCAAGAAAGGATACCTTGCTGGTACTGCCAGCTCTGCAATGTGGACCAATAGATGACTAACTGCCAGGTCCGGACGCCACACCCTGCAACCTGCAACTCACCTCTCAAACAGCGGAAGCTGCCAGATACATAGGTGGCAGGTGCTATAAATAGAAAGGGGAACTTGCAGAAGAAAAAAGGAGCTGAGGCACAATCCTGTGTCCCTAACCCTGGGGATGGATAAAGCAGAGCTCAGTGAAATCATCCAGACTTCCTGTCTAACACTGAGAGCCAATGTGGTGTAGTGGCAAGAGTATTGGGCTGGGAGTCAGGAGATCCAGGTTCTAGTGCCCACTCAGCCATTGAAGCTTTGGGCCAGTCACAGACCCTCTGCCCATCCTACCCCACAGAGGGTTGTTGTCAGGATAAATGGAGAGGAAGAGGATTATGTACTCTGCCTTGGAATAAATAATGCACCATATTGAGAAAAAACAACTCCAGGGTGCGCATGGAATTTTTCCAGGTGAACTGAGCTATGGGGATCAATAACACCTAGAAATTTCTAATATCAGTGATCACATACACTATTTTGGTGACTTCAGTCCTGTCTACAGTCCATCTGTGGTAAAACAGCAAGTGCCATGACATAAATATGTATCAGACACATTTAGAAAATTGAGCACATTTGCACATCATGGTAAGCCAAGATTCCTGACATCCCATGAATCCTGGCTTACAGTCACCAAGCTTAATGCTAGTCCATGTAGCCTGTTTGTTCCTGCTTGGCTCCTCCCACCAGCGGGTAAACTAACTAGAATTTGAAAGCCTACTTGTGATGAGGAAATTTAGACTCCTGGTTTGTTGTTCCTAAACAAGCCAGGATTCATAAGCCAAGAACAAATCTTTGTTTACCATCTTGACTTGTAAAGGAGAACATAATGGAGACTTACAAGATGATGGAGTCACATTTTCTCTGTCTCATTACCAAGAAAATCAGGATTATCCAATGAAATTGGTAGGCAAGTCAGACCAAAAAGTATTTCTTCAACACAAGACACAGTTCACTTATAACTCTCATTACTAAGAGATGCGGTGAGAGCCATGAATTTAGATGGCGTTCAAAACAAATGCATGGAGGAGGAGGAGGAGGAGACGTGGTATTAAAATGAAACATCAGTACACAGAGACAGCCTACTTCAGATGCTAAAAAGAACAACACAATTTGCGGCTCTCAAGAGTGCCTGACCCCTGTTACAGAGGGGAATGTCAGACAGGCTGCAAAACAGTTCTATCCAGCAATGTAGGTGTTACGCTCTTAGACGTGCAGGTTGCTTCAGTCAGTCATTGCCATTATGCTGACAAAGAGCAGGGTTGGACCAGCATGGACAATTCACATAGGGGAGGATGGGCTGGGTGGTATCTCACTTTGAGCTTTATCACACCAGCGTTATACTGTGCAATCACTGCAAATTGCATGCAAAGGCCTCCGAAGTTTTCCAGCTTATAATCTGCTTTTATTGTGAAGTACTCCCATGCATCCTGCTTTAATTGTGCTATAAAAGCAAAAGACTCGCCGTATTTTGATACTAGTTTTCAAGTGTATCATCCAAGCGGCCACTGGGGCGCAGGAGCAGGATTTGAAGAGAAATTAAACAAATGCTTACATCGGTGTAAGCTTTAAAGGTAAAGACATCAAAATTGGCATAGTAATAGATATTAAGGAGAGCTTTAAGCATACCAAATTTGAATCGGATTGGGTCATCTGTTGTTTTTTAAATGATTTTTTTACATTTCCCCACTTAAACCTACTTCCTGGTATGCAAAGGATCTTGCCGCCCAGTAGCAACAACAACAACAACGCCGACAGCTTAGCGTTGTAGGGATAATTTGGGGGAAACAGGTACGTGGGATGAAACTATTTATCCTCCAACAAACTGGTTGCTCAAGATCACCCAGTGAGCTGTGTGATTGAGTGGGGAAACTGAATCTGGGACTCCCCCATCAAAGCCCAATACTTTATCAAATGTATGCACACATTGCCTCAGTCTCACACAGGATATAAATAGTAATTCACCAGCAAACATCTTTAATGGAACATTGACTGACTGAGGGTTAATCATGCAACTAGATTCAAGAAATGTAATAAATATGTCGCTGTAACTTCAGAGCTACTAGCTCAACGTCAGGGTAGATGAGGTCAGGGCAAATAATAAAGGAGAATGAAAGAATAATTAAAATGTGGGAAAGAACATAACAAATAAAATGAAAGGCAGCATGGACACATAACAGCAGAGAATTAGTTTTCTACACCAGAGAACTGCAATATACCTGGTCTAGCTGAATTTTAGAAAAAGTTTTTAATCGTTGGCCACACAGCAAATGGTTTCAACTGGTCAAGATATTTATTTATTTATTTATTACATTTTTATACCGCCCAATAGCTGAAGCTCTCTGGGCGGTTCACAAAAATTAAAAGATGAGCCTCAAAAAGCAGAACTTCCATAAAAGCTCACTTTAGAACCATCTAAAAGTAGTAACATATTCAAACACGGTTCTTGCTTTCAATCCTAACAACTTACGAAGGCTAGATTGCAATTCTAAGTACACCTGCTAGACACAGCCATCCACAGTAAAAGCAGTAAAACAATGTGTTAAACTGGAAACTTCTGGGCTGAAGAATTCCTCTAGGTCAGAAATCAGTCTTGGGGCCTATATACATTTTTCTTAAGTAGGAGTGCACTGATGAAATCTATAGATGCCAAGAAATAAAATGCCATTCTTTCTACAGAAGCAGGAAGGTGAACTGGATGATCTCATTGAACAGAGCAACCGAAATGGAATGAAATCCTACCGTGATTTCAGAGAGTTAAAGTCATACTCTGAAACTACAACATTTTATATTATTAGTGGAGGACTCATCATCTGAAAATAACAGATGAAGAAAGAACTGGGCAGAACTTGTTCAGTTACAAGATGACTAGGAGCCACCAGTGTGATGCAGTTGCAAAGCAGGCAAATGCAATCCTTGGTTGCATTAGGTGGGGCACTTTTGAGCAGGCACCAGGAAGCATGAATGCATCTGTACAAGTTGCTAGCAAGACCTCCTCTGGAATGCAGTTTTGGTCACTCATTTTCAAGGGGAACAAATTTCAGATGGATCAAGTGTAAACCGGAGCCAACTAGAAATCTTACAGGAAGGTGGAATTAACCCAATAACAAACCATGGGCAATTGTTGGGCTAACTCTGGGTTGTTTACCCTTAACAAAGCCAGACAGCTACTTTGTTTTTGCTTATTTTGTCTTCTCTCTTCTCCATATTTACTACTTATCTAAGGGGCCACCTGTCTTGCTATGAACCTGCCTAGATATTGAGATCTGCAGCTGAGACCTGTTTTGAGTGTGAAGGCTCTTGCTTGCATTGCTTCAAACTGTGGAATGCACTCTCTCAAGAATTATTCCCCCCCCCCCCCATTCTCTTGGCCTTTAGAAAGCATGTAAAGATTAGAGATGTAAAATTTCTGGAAATTTTGACGCCATCGGAAAAAAAAGTTTTTTTCCGTTTTTTTCCGGGGGGAAACGGAAATTTTCGGAAAAATTGAACTAATGCAATATTTGCACTTTTTACAGATTGAAAGTCACTTTGTTACTTTAGGAACATAAAATGTAATTATGTCCAAGTTGGTTTGGCATAAAATTATTACATTTGGTATATTAAAACTAGTGTATTCAAACAATTATTACAAATTTAATTTACTTTTTGTTACTTTTTTTGGGGGGGGGGGGTAACAAATGGAGCTACAAGCTCCTGAACTGTTAGGAACACCTGAACTGTAAGGAACCTCTTTGGTTCTGCCAGTTTATGAGGCGCAGGCAAAAAATCAATTTAAAACAACAAAAGTAGAAACCACCAACATTAGTAACAAAGAAAATTATTTATGTTTCAGCTTGTCCTCCAGTGTCAAGACATAAAAACCCCATTCCCATAAAAAGAACTGAGAAAAATGGGGGGGGGGACCAAGATTCAATGAATATGCTTGAAATTTAATCAGACTCATTTTCTGACCTATAGCTATGAGTATTAGTTTGTCTCGGCTTCCATGGAAGTGCCCCCTAGAGGCAGAAATGCATCTTGCTCTTGCATTTGAGAGTTGTAGTCTCAGTTTGCAACCTAGGATTTGCTTGTCCTTGGAGAACTAAATATCTGAACACCTTGTCTTAAACATTTTATTCATCATGCTAAAATAAAACATCCCGTAATCCGTTTTTTCTTCATTTTTCCCAATTTTTCGGGGAAAAACCAAAAAAGGGTTCGGGAAAAACCCAAAAAAAACCCTGTTTTTTTCCAAATTTTTCCAGTTTTTTTCCGGGCCTTCACTTCTCTAGTAAAGATGCACCTTTACAATTAGCCTTTTAAAGTGTGTAATTCTAGTGTGTCTGTGTTTTATTGCTTTTAATTATTTTGGTTTTATTGTTTTAAGATTGTTTTGAATTGTTGCACACTGCCTTGATGGGGTTGTTGTTGTTTTTTAGCAGATAAGGCGTTATATAAATGCTGATAATGCATAAATAACGAGCACAAGTGTGAGACAGAGACAGCCTTCACACTTTTTGCACAGAATCCACTGCCTAGAGATGGGCTGGGTTGCTTTCCAGGCTTTTTTTAAATATGCAAACCCTTTTAAATAAAAGCTCTTGACTATGGTTTATAAAAAGATGCTGAGCCACTTACAGGCAGACACATTGGCTTCTCTTCTGCAGACATCCACTCTCAAGGTGTGGATATCAAGGGAAAAGAAACGCGGTGTGGTGTCAGCAGGGCCCCATAGCCTCTTGTATTTGAGGATATCTCTTCATGCATTTATTGCCTGAAAGTGTGGGGGGAAGCAGGGAAGATGATGTTCCATTAAGATAAGTAGAAACACCCATCCATCCACCCACCCCCTACACCAGAGCTTTCCAAACTGTGTGTCGCAACACGTTAGTGTGTCGGCTGCAGCGTGTAGGTGTGTCATGCGAACGTAACGAGAAACCTCTGAGTCTATGTGAAATAAGCAATACCAACTTGCATGCATTTTCACGCAGCAAAGGTGCCGATTAGTATGGTGCACTAGTATATTCCCCTTCCGTCGTGTCCGTGTATGCACACCACAGTCGAGGGATCATACAGGTACTGCTCATGCACAGTCTGCATAATCGGGTCGAAACAGCTGATTCTGCGTTACTTCCGGTGACGCAGCTGCACCTGAAGTGACGCATTCAAGAAATTCCACGGGTCCAGTTTTTTGATAGAACACCGTCTCAACCGCCGTTCGATCGCAGCTCGACAAAATTGGTTCACTGTGAAAAGTCTTGGAAATGGATGTTATTATCTTGCAAATCATATATTTTAAAAAATATAAATGAAAGGTTTTCATGAGATATGTTGTGTCCCCATACATTTCGTTATTACAATTTATGTATGTGTCTGTCTCTCTTATAAGGGGTTAGTTTAACCTCCGGTTTGCTAGTAAAACTGAATTACTGTGTCGCGAAATGATGCATGTCTAAAAAGTGTGTCGCTAACATGAAGAGTTTGGAAAGCAATGCCCTACACAGTTGTTGTACATACAATTTTCTTTCCACAGCTGGGCAAGCTCTTTTAGGAATACCCCAAATTCCACAAAAAGTTGGAAGCTTTTTCCTAATCAGGTTATGAGGTACAAAAAGTATGAGATGGGAAAAACAAACAGCAAAGTCCCAAAATTGGAACAGCTGTTATGGCCATGATGTCTGCCGCTTAGATAGACCCAGTTTCAAAAAGGGAAATTGCAGTCTGAATGAATTGGTCAGTGGCAAGGTGTTGTAATTTCCAGGTTACACCTACGAGTCTGCTTGTGCACATGCAAATGCCATGCATAGGTTTAGAGTTAGAGTAGGATTGGGAGGGGGCATTACAGCCCAGGGCCCATCATGGCCTTGATCCAGCCCTGGGTGGAGCCTGGTTGGATAAGGGCCAAGCTTAGTGCCACCAAATGGTGGCAGAGGGTGACATCCTGGTGGATTAGGGGGGAAACCTGGTTGTGCCAGATTGCCTCCAAGTTGGAGCTTGATGGGCACAGAAAGAGAACCCAATAGCAACAGCTCTTAGACCAAGCAAAAATAGCCTGCCTTCTTACACTGAGAATGTACTCTTTCCCCGGAATACCGTGAGAAGACTGAAAACTCTGCAACTTCAGGTCAAACCTTGAGACCTGACCACCCTATGCCCAAGGAAGACCTAGGCTGCTGTCAACATCTCCCACCACAGCTGAGCTTCTCAAAAGGCAAAGTCACCACTGCCATAGCATAAAGGAGGTGGAAGGAAGCTCAGTATCACGATTGCCACCGACTGTTCCAATTTCGCCTGTTCCACTGAGAGGGCCTGCCAGGAGGACTCCTGCCACAGTGCACCTGTCCCATTCCTCCTCTCTTGTCAATTGCTGTGGACTCTACTTGAGGTCTAGAAAACTCTTCTACATGATAAGGAATAAAACAAGATTATGATGCGACTAGTAAAAATGGGCTTATTCGTGTTACATATTAGGATTTTTCTTGACTAAAAGACAGACTTTTTCTTTTCTTTTTCTTTTTTGCATTTTCAGGACTACTAATGCCAAACATTCAACTCCAGCTTGCCTGACCTGACTAACATTCCGCTCTGTTAGGCCGGAGAGCCCTGCAGATATTTTTGTGTGAGTGATAACCCAAGCCTTAGAGGGAGGCCAGCGGGGGAAATTATCCACCTACACCTTTCTCTTCATACATAATCAGTCCTAGCTTGGGGCTCGGTTGAGTGGAGAAGCCTGTTGGTTCACCTAGACTAGTACCCACATTTGAGGCAATGACCTTCACCTCATCCCAGTGTTTCTAATATTCAGGTTTGGGAAGGATGTGAAATGGAAAGACACTGTGGTGTTGTGGCAAGAAGGTCAGACAAGAATGAGGGAGTTTCAGATTCAAATCCCCACTCAGCCACAAAGACTACTAGGTGACCCCGGATCAGTCATTATCGCTCAGTCAAATCTACCTCACAAGGTTGTTGTGGGGACAAATGAGATGAGAAAACCATGTTGAGCTCCTTGGAGGAAAGACAGAATTATTTTATTTCTCTATTTGATGTATTTTTATGCCACCTTACTAAAGCTAACCAAAGTGGTTTACAAAAGGTCCAGAAAACTTTAAAAAAACATAACCAAATAAAAAAAGTAAAACATTAATATAGAAATAAATAAATAAATAAATAAAAATGGGGAGAAAGCAAATCATGGCCAGCTCCCTAGGGTTTTAGCTCCATGCTTTCCACAGCTAGTGAAATGGTAACTTGGTTGAAGGATACACAGAAGGATACACTAAGCAAAGAGCCAAACTAGATGCAATGGGGACAAAACAGCCACATGTATTGTTCTTATATTGGGGTGGGGTGGGGGACCGAATCCTCTCTCATCTTACACTTTGTCATACCAGGCACTTTTGCTCACTTGTAGCATCCAAGCTGGGATGGAGAGAAGGGAGCCTGACGCTGCAGGGCGTGGGAGGAAGATTTCAGCTCCCATGATCTGTATATTCTGGGTAGTGTCCAATGTTAATCCTACATAGAGAAGACCCACTGAAATTAATGAGATCGAAGTTAGTCAAGAATTCAACGGCTCTACTCTCTGTAGGAATAACGGATACTGTCTGCTGTCCCAGCCAACGCTGACCAACATTGCAGCACTTGTTGGTGGCTGTATCCATCATGACCAGGTCCACGTGTTGCGTTTCCCCAAGGGAGCCCACAACCAAAGGTTGCCAGGACTGCTCGTGTGTAAAAGACAACATCATGTGCATGACCCATCGCCAATGCTAAGCACTTTTTAAGCCCTACTGAACTGCACTATGGAGTTGTAAAGTCTGGGCAGAATTCCTCCACTGAAATCAGAGTTCAGCATGCGCTTAAAATCCTTCCATTGCCTTCAGTCCAATAGATGAATGCTCAACTTGGGCTGGATTGAGCACAAGATTAAGGACCTTTCTCCTTGGTTGCTCTTAAAGGCTAGGGGAGCTGCTTAAAAGATAGCAGCAACAAGGGAATGATGGATTATTGTTAACTGAGAAATGAATGACAAATAATTACAAGCCTTAAAGATCTGTTGTCTCAAGCTATTTCAGTTGTTTTAGGGCACAGAACTAGGTGCAGGAAACAGATTTCAAAGTGGGAGGGGGCAGAAGGAATAATGACTGTACAATTGCCAATGAATTACTGAAACATTTGTTCTCAACCCTTGTTGTATCCTTTTATTATCTCGTTCAGTGAACATTGCAAAAGCAAAGTAAAATTATAAGCTTGTAGCATTAGGATCTAACTCTACAGCTTAAAAAAAAAAAGCCCGTTAGAAACTGAAAAGCTGTAGGAGGCACACTAATCAAATGTGTGGGTTTTTATCATATGGCTTAAGCAGGCCACATTTTAAAGAGAAAAGTGTTACAGAAAGTTTTGGTGGATAACAGAAGTTACTGTATCATGAGACTGTTAGTCACTGAGCACAGTTATAATAGAATTAAATATGCAAGTATGAATTATTTTTACATTAAGCATTTTGAAACGGAGGAAGCATCAGCCGGAGAAAGATAAGCGGCCCCTGAGGAAGAAATTTTCTTTCTGAAATGTGTTGGGCCCAATAAAATGTTTTTCCAGGCACCTGAGAATATCTTCTATTTTTAAATAAAGTGGCATCCTTTTATTTCCTAGAGTAAGGGAAGCAATGGTTTTAAGACAAAAAAGCAGAGTCCGCCTAAAGATGGCAACACAGTCCGTAGGCCCCCAGCGTAAGGGACTTTTAAAAAGATTAGCACCAAGGTCCCGCAGGCTGCAAGGTGAGATTTCCTTCCTGCACTTTTTTGGAACTTGGGTTAAACATCCCCCACAAAATTTCCTGCAGTTGATTGGTAGGACACATTTAAAGGAGCAAACCAACATTTACACCATTTACATATCAACCAACATTATAACAGCCTGCTATAAGAAGCTATGCACTACTGAGGGATGATCGTTGAATTTTTTAAAGAAATGTACAGTTTAGAAAAAAAATTCTGAAAAAAACCACAATTTTAATCTCCATTTCAAAATCACAACATCAAGATATTTAAAATGTGCACAGTTTACATTGCAAGCATAATGTTTCCTCAGATAATATATCCTCACTGAGAAAAAGAATTGATACCTTCTGTGTTAGACAGTTGGATATGTTTATTTTTTCAGTAGCTTTATGCCTATACATTTTCTTCAATATGTGAAAAAGATGGTCTTTCCCATGAAAAATCATGGAGTTGTCATTCTTAAAGAAATCATTCTGAAGTGTTCATGGATCAACTCTCCAAATAGTTAATATGGAAAGAAAATGAAACACACATGATGCAGTAAGATACTGTGAACGCTGCAGATGGTAGAAAAGGTGGAGGAACAAGTGATGTTTTGCCCTAGCAATCATACCTCAATAGTACATTGTCTGGTTCTTCCTTCCAATAGCAGACTAAAAGGAGAAAATGGTGGGTGTATAATACAGGGGTGAAAGACCAGACCACGGGACTAAGAGATACTTTTTCCCTTACGTGAAATCTGAAAAATAAGATTTTTTCCACATACATTATACATAGCTTGTGCTGCCTGTTCTGCAACTTTTCCATGATACTCCCACAAAATATTTCAACATGTTGCAGTTGTCTTCCAGGCATTCTGAACCCTCTTGGGTCCAAAATGGCCATAAACTGGGAAAATCTATAGCCACAAACTCTTACATTGAACGGGTACAACATCATTTTAGATCTGTTCCTTTAAATGGGTCCTACCAAACAACTGCAGGAAACTGCAGAGGGAATTTAACCCAAGGTCTGGAGAGCAAATACCTACTAAAATAAACAAACACATAAATAAAGAAGAGTGTGAACTCATTGGGAGGTGCCATGGAATTCATTTTCCCCAGTTTAATTCATGGCCTACAGTGATGGCTTAGAGCCCTGGAGGCCAAAGTGCAGTGCCCTAAATACTAACGCAGGACGGACTGCTGGGCCACCATATTTGGGACGGAGCCTCAATTGCTCCAAATCCAATACAGACCCTTATAATGTTATGCCTTCTGCAGTGCACAGTTTGGTTCCATGGCTGGATCGATCTGGAATTCCTTCTGCAGAAGGACACTGAGAAATGCACCTGCTCTCAGCAGATGATGTAATTTGCTGCCCGCCACCCTGCTAGAGATCAATGAATGGATGGTTCTGCCTTTGAACATAGGGTCAGACCAAAGTGAAGGAGCCACATGTTAAATACTTTGTAGCATCAGCCATTCATCTGATGCAACGTGTGTCTTCGCCTACAGTGGTCAAGTCAGTAGAGCAAGAGCCACATGCCAGGACCCTGCTAGTCATCTTCAAAAATGCTGACTCACTCTTTCAGACTGTACACAGGGTGATTCAAGGGGAATCTAACAGTTCTTTCTCATTGCACTGCAGTGCTGTTTCGCTGCTTTTTTGTTTAAACTGCAGTTCTGCAAGACTTCAGGCTGGCATAGAGGTTGCAAAGCCTCTGGAGTCCTCTCTCAGGGAAGTTATTGCATTGAATTCTAATGCTATCCTTCCTTTGTACTTTATTGCCTGTTCTGCTAGAACTACTCAAGATGCAAGCTCACATTTGGGCCAGAGTTAGGAATTATTCACACAAGCATGTACACAACTTGGTGACTCTCAGATGAATGTGTAAACTGTCTCCATTGAAAAGCGGGTTTCAAGCCCTACATGGCTAGGGACCGCAATACCTGATGGAACGCCTCTCCCGACATGAACCTACCCATACACTGCGCTCAACATCTAAGGTCCTCCTCCAAGTGCCTGCTCCGAGGGAAGCTCGGAGGATGGCAACAAGGGAGAGGGCCTTTTCGGTGGTGGCCCCCCAACTGTGGAATGATCTCCCCAATGAGGCTCGCCTGGCGCCAACATTGTTATCTTTCAGGTGCCACGTCAAGACTTTCCTCTTCTCCCAGGCATTTAAAGGCATTGAACGCTAAGTTTGTTTTTTAATGGACTCCAGAATTGTTGTTTTAAATGGATGCTGCTGTTTTTTTACTGTTGTTTTTATGTCTTTGATGGTTTTTAAATTTTGTATTTTTAATGTTTACTGTTTTTAGCTTTTGTGAACCGCCCAGAGCGCTTCGGCTGTGGGGCGGTATATAAATGTAAATAAATAAATAAATAAATAAGACGACAGCTCTGCAGCGCTTGTGCTAAGACATTTATTAGCAAATGAAGCAAGTGGGTGCAAGGACTGGCAATTGACTATATACATAGCTTATGGGGGATTACCCCACAGTTCTGTTCCCTTAGGTATGTCTGAGTTTGTATGTCTAGTGACTGCATAATGTTGGATGGACTGGGGGTGGCTGATGATGCTGTGAAATGGAGGGGAGAGGAATAAATATGTTGGGAGTCGGGAGTGTCAGTGAGGATTGTCAGTGGTGCGGGGAGTGAAAGGAGATAAGATTTTAATAGATTTAAGATTACTGTTTTCATCAAAACTAGTAAATTAAGCAGGTTAACTTGAATTTGAAGTAACTAAGATGGGTTAAACAAAAATAATCATTTTATTCTATTTTGTTACCTCAAACCACGTGTCTGCTTGGCTTTATCACCTGCTCTACAGTTACTATTGTAAACACTTTATATATATAACCTTCAGCACATGCACAGTAAAACCTTTTCAGATTCCAGCCTTTACCCTCTCATATCAAAGGTTGTGTTTTCCCCCACCCCTCAGGTTGTTCAAGTGGTGGCGCTTGGCTTGAGGAGGGTTTGTGTGCATCGAGGCCTGGTATGTGAGGCCTGTGTCGTGAAGGCCGCCCTTAGAAAAGGGGTTGTTGACTTCAAGTCCCCCTTCTCCCACATTTTATCAGAGGCGCAATCAGAGGTACTAAGGCCACTAGCTCAGCCTTCCCTAACCTAGAGCCTTCCAGGATGTGCTGGACTGCAACTCACATCATTCCTAACCCGGTTGGGGAAGGCTGAGCCAAAAGATGGTACCAATTTATTTATTTATTTCATTTCTATACCACCCAATAGCTGAAGCTCTCTGGGCGGTTCACAAAAATTAAAACCATGAAGAGCATAATAAAACAACCAACAGTCTAAAAACACAAATACAAAATACGATATAAAAAGCACGACCAGGATAAAACCACACAGCAAAAATTGACATAGGTTAAAATATGAAATTAAAACAGCAGAGTTTAAATTTAAGTCAAATTAGGTGTTCATTTAAGTTAAATTAGGAGTGAGCCTGTCCAAGGGACAGGCTCACTCACAGGCAGACCCCAGCATCTGCTGCTCAGATGTATCCTGCTTCTGGACATGAAGATTTTATTTAGCCATCTTGACTAATGGACAGTTCTGTCAATGGCTTTGATTAAGTTGCCTTTTTAAAAAATAAAAAAAGTTATCATCACAGACAAATTCCATAAGCTACTTCCTGAACTTTGATATGTAAAGACACAGTTACTTTTGTTTGCCTTGCCCTTACTATCCGCCAATTTCATTGGAGAAGCACAGATTTTATACTACACTGTGCAGTTCTTGTTTTTAAAAAAGTCATAGAATAGCAGAGTTGGAAGGGGCCTACAAGGCCATTAACCCCCTGCTCAATGCAGGAATCCACCCTAAAGCATCCCTGACAGATGGTTGTCCAGATGCCTCTTGAAGGCCTCTAGTGTGGGAGAGTCCACAACCTCCCTAGGTAACTGATTCCATTGTCGTACTGCTCTAACAGTCAGGAAGTTTTTCCTGATGTCCAGCCGGAATCTGGCTTCCTGTAACTTGAGCCCGTTATTCCGTGTCCTGCACTCTGGGAGGATCGAGAAGAGATCCTGGCCCTCCTCTGTGTGACAACCTTTTAAGTATTTGAAGAGTGCTATCATGTCTTCCCTCAATCTTCTCTTCTCCCATTAGTCTTTCCCCCCCCCCCCTTTTCCTAAAAGATGGCCATGGGCGGCTCTGGAGACTCGATGACCCATGGCAGTCTGCTGAGCTCTAACAGCTTCCAATATCCCTTGAAAAGTTTATGCGGAGTTGCAGGCAGGAAACCCAGTGCTATGCCGGCCTTTTCACTACCAGGAGAAGCCTAGGAGGTTTCTTTGTCAGTACACCACCCACAATTTGACATGATCATAAGATTGGGACTTCAAAGTCAAACACACAGTAATGTGGCATTTCTCTTCTAAACACCCTTCTAGCAAAACAGTTTGGCATCACACTCGCAATAGTACCTCCATCACTTTGCTCAAAGGGTCTCCCGGCCAACACCTGTGATGCCACCTGGAAGCACTTCAGAAAACATAACTAAGCTGAGAATGCCCAAGGTCTAACATGCACAGAGCAAAACATGCAGGACAGGTCTGGTCTGTAAAGGAGAATTCCAGGGACTAGTTCAGACACACACCGGGGAATTCAGACACTTTTAAGGCAAGAGGCAGTGGAGCCGACACAGGAGGAGCCAGAAACCAGTGTAGAAAACGGGCAAAATTCTGCATCCCAGCTGACATCCTTCCAGCCTAGAGCTGCTAGTCAACCAGGCCTAACCACTGCGAAGGGCCACTTCCACATTCTCCACTGCCACTACGCAACTTGCTTTTGGCAAAAGACAGGCAGCCGCCTCGCAAAAAGAGGTCTCGGTGGAAGAGACCATTTAGCCTCATGGCTGGCAAATTCTGACTCACTAACAGCCTGGGAGAGCTACAGGAAAAAGTCACTGGAGCAAGAGTGCCAAGAATAGTACATGGCTGGAGGGTATTCAGCTATGAATTGGATGCAAAGCTAGGTGAGTGCAACCGGGCTGGTGGAAGCAGATGCCCACGACCTAGCCTCACAGAAAGTGCCACCTCCTGATTTTGGGGGGGAACCCTTCTTCCTACACCACAGCCTACTCCCTATTCAGCAGGGTTCCCCAAACCCAAGGGGCTGCCATGGGGAGGAGGAGACGGGCCCGTCTGCTTCCGCCAGACCTGCTGCACATGCCTAAAATCTAAATCCAGCCCAATGACCACACAGCACAGTCTCCACCATGCTCTACGAGGCAGGCACCAATTATCAAAATACTTGATGACCTGATCAAAGCTGTGTATATTCATTGCATGCTCTCCAAACAGGTTTTTAAAAAATGTTCCTGAGGCTGCCATCCTGGGAATTAGCCCCACTGAACTCAATAAGAATTACACCTGAGCAGACACATGCACAATTGCACCGGGAGCCATTTAAAATTCAACTGTGGCATTTGAGGAGATAAAGAATTCGTGTGCAGCGATTTGTTGCTGGTTTTTTTTAAAAGACAGGAGCATTTACTTTGGAGTGCTTAGATACAAAGGCAGAGCTCGACTGATGGAGCTGTTAAGGAACTGCCAAATGCACTTCCGTCAATATGGCAGCAGGCAGACTCAGCAGCTCTTGTGCTCCAACATGGCCTGGCACAGGGAAGAGAGGCAGGAAGCAGCCAAGTCTCAGGGAACAGAAGCAGAGCAAGGAGTCCTTGTTCCTCGGTGTAGGAGGGCTGCATCGTGGCCATTTATACGGGGTGCTGCCCACACTGTTTGTTTATGGAAGTCTGTGAGCATCAGGAGGATAGCTGAAGGAGTACGTGCGAGCCAGCTGCTGAGATAAACAGTCTCGTGCTGGTAGAGCAGCAGAAATAAATGGTTAAAACAGTAAACGCAGTAAAATCAGAAAGTGAAAATACTTTCTCAGTGGCCAGAGATCTTTTGTCATAGAGAAGTCCAAGAGAAAAATCGATTTGTCGGCTGAGTCAAATAGCAACTGTCCCGCCTAACCCAGTACATAGCTCGTCCGTTAAAACTGCAGCAACAATGATCAAGGATCCGCAGGCAATCATGAAATTAGAGAAACGTCTCTCTGCCAAAATTGATCAACAGAGTGAGTATCCTGCCTGATCAGGGCTGTGTGCACAGTTATGCATGCTCACTGCACTAGAATCTGGGGTAGAATTCAGCAACTTGCAGAACTCTGCACTTATTAACGGACGCCTATGGTTGTACAGAAATGCTTGGCAAAAATGTTGGGGGCAGAGCTTCCAGCTGTAACAAGACCTATGTAGAATTTCAGGGTCTTTTTATTCTTCTCATGAGGCACTGCTCAAGCCACCCGGGGTGCAAGCTGGAATCATCTCCTGCTCAATGCCCCCATCAGGATCTCCTAAAACACCTTCTTTCAATGTACGTGGCTGTAGAGGCCATGCAAGGAAAGTACATCATGAAAATAGCACACAAATGAATATCTTAAGAGAAGGGGGTACAAAAATGTGTACAAATTTCCGTGCAAAGCTAAACAACAACAATAATAATAAAGCCACAACAATCCTTAACATTCTGGAGGAACCGAATGTAAGATTTTAAAAAAATGGAAAATTGAGAAATGGAGATAAAGCAAAACTGAGGCTCAATCCAGACAAGTCTGAGATCCTGTTGGTCAGTAGATAGGTCAACCTGAGACTGGGAGCACAACCTGTTCTGGATGGCGTAGCACTCCCTCTAAAGGATCACAAATGCAGCTTGGACATGCTCCTGGATCCAAAGCTGGTCCTGGATGGTCAGGTGATGGCAGTAGCCAAGAGGTCCTTTGCCCAGCCTCAGCTGGTGCATCAGCTGGGCCCTTCCTGGGGAAGGAGGATTGGACCACAGTGATCCATGCCTTAATCATCTCTTAGCTAGATTATTGTAACATGCTGTATGTGGGGCTACCTTTGAAAAGTGCACAGAAACTACAGTTAGGGACCAGACCATTGCCGACTGTGCATTTTATAGGCCATGCAACACGGATCTTGAAACAGCTTCACTGGCTTCCTAATTGTTTTTGAGCCCAATTCAAGGTGCTGATTTTTACCTATAAGGCTGTAAAAGGCTTGGGGCTAGGTATCCAAAAGGTTGCCTCCTCCTGTGTGAACCTGCCCAGAAATTGCATTCATCGTCTGAAGCCTTGTTACGCGTCCCACCTCCTGGACAGGCGAGGCTGGTGGAGACTCCAGATGGTCTTTTGAGTCTCCTTCCCCAGGGAGGCTGGGTTGACCCTGTTGTTACTGACCTTTAGACAGATAAAAACCACACTGTTCTACCTAACTTTTAGTGGTTAATGCCACTCTTTGATTTTCAAGGTTCCAATTTTACTGTAAAATATTTATCAGCTGTTTTCCATTTTTTGGGAAATTGTATTTTATTGTTTTGTGGTTGTATTGAAAATCACCATGAGCACATGTTGTGTGGATGGGTAATTTAAATATATATGTGAAAATGGTAAATAAATAGGAATATTTTGAGCACAAAATTCCTCCTTGGTTATTATCCCACTATATAGTAGTTCACAAATGGCAGTAGAGTAGAAGTGCAGCAACCTGCTCTATGGCCTCCCATAGGCAGCTCTCGTCTCGCTTGCCCAGTTAACACAGAGACCTCCACAGCAGTTAACGTAGTGCAAAGCTGGGCACTCGCTATTGTCATCTGGCAAACTAAGAGGAGCATGGTTTCCCCAGCCCACCCATATGAGAAGACTGGCAGCCAGCCCTATGCAAATTTACTCAGAAATAAGCCTAACCAAGTTCCAAACCAGATTAAGTCCCCCCACCCTTTCAACTACGTGCAAGCATATTTCATCATTGCTTTAGCGATGCCACAAATGGAGGCCAACATAACCCTTAATGCTGTTACCCATAATCCAGTGTGCCGAATCCATGCCAAACAAAAGCCTCTGAACCAATTAAGTCACTTACCTACTTGCAGGACACGGTCAACAGCCCCTGACTGCAGCAAATTCAGGCCACGGTTAAAGGGCACACGAGAGTCTCGCTCACCCTCTGGGGGGTGATAGCCAAGGGATGAATACATGCATATCTCCCGTTCGCTCCGTGGGAAGGACCAGAACACGATGCGCTTCTGAACAGGTTCCGGGACACGGGAGAAGCGCTCTTCCACCTGGAGAAGATGGAGGGAAGAAAGACAAGACACTGTTAGAACTACGAAGCTCTAAAGAACTTGGAGCCAGGGATCTGAAAGACCTTCTCCCAGAAGGAACACGCAGCTCCAACTGACTTCCCCGAGACAGCAGACTCTGGCCTCATCTATCGATCAGAGAGCCCAAGGACCCCTGGGAGGCTGCACCCATTGCCTACTAGGAAGAACATCACAGCAAAGGGAGGCCAACCTAGTCCCATACATCAGCCAGAAAAGGAACAGCTATAGAGAGCTTGTTTCGCCTTTCCCTGCTAAGAAAGAAACCTATAATTACTTTGAAACTAAAAACTGGGGGCTCCATTTGGCTTTTTCTCTGTTTCTCTCCCAATGCCTTTACTTTTGTATTATGTCTGCTTGAGGGCATCATTGTAAGCCCCTCTGTGAGCCTTTTGGTGGCTGAAGAATGGGATGAAAATAGTGTGAATAAATGAAATGAATATAAACCTGCCAATTTCTTAAGATCATTCCTCCAAGGCCATGCCCCAAGTCCTGCCGCCTTCTGAACCATCACCTAGGACCAGTCTCTTCTTATGGAATTCCCTTCCTCAGGATATCTGATGGGCATCAAGTCTTAGCTTTCAGGTACCAAGTTAAAGTGTGTGGATGGGTTTTCAGTTTTCTAGGGCTTTTAATGATTGGCCCGTTTTTTTCTCACTGTTATTTAAAGTTGTATATTTTGACCATTACGTTTTTATTGTTATTGATATGGCTGTCAAAGTCACCTTGAATGCTTTTGTAGGGGGGGGAGAGCAGCAAAGAGAAATCTAAACAAATAGATGCATCTTCCAGGCTCTGGGCCTCTAGGGACAAGTGAGCTAGTGCCCTTCCAATGCATCCATGGACATGTAAACAGCTCCCCACCGCCCCTCCACAACTCCATGCCAGAAAAAAATATTTCAAACACATTAAATGTCACATTTTCACACACTAGTGTATCACTTTAAACCAGTGGTTCCCAAAGTGGGCGGTACCACCCCCTTGGGGGTGGTGGGATTGCATAGTGGGGTGTTAAGAGGCAAGGGGGCGCTCGAGGTGGTCTTTTCCAAGAAGCGCCTCTCCAGAAGGTCTTAAAACCCAGGGACATTTTTATGGGAGAAGGTAGTTTGGTCCCAAGCCATATAGGGGAAGAATCCACACATGTATTAATACCGTTTAAGAAGAGTCCTTTTAATTGTGAATTGAAAAGTTTCAAAAGCACCAAAATGCTAATGAAGAGACATACCATGCTTGGTGTGCCCCGCCACGCCGGCTGCAAAACAGAGGCGTTCGCTCTCTTTTCCCTCCCTCCCTCCCTCGGCAAGCCTGCGGTGGGTGCTTCGGATTTTGAATAAATATTCAATTAATTGTTGCTGTTTTGAATTTTATTGTTATTATCTTCCTTAGTGGGTTGTTGAAAACCTCTATTCTGAATAATTATTTTTATAGTGTAGGGTAGGGGGCACTGGGCATGAGTTTGTGGAACCAAGGGGGTGGTTACCTGAAAAAGTTTGGGAACCACTGCTTTAAGCAAACACTTCAGGTTCCTAGATGTGCATTTCAAATGCACCTGGATGGTCATGTGCTTGGGATTCTACCCTTTCCACAGCTCTCTGCATTGCATGAAGGGGCTGAGTAATAGACTAAACTTACTGAGCTTTACCTCCAGTTTTGGGAGGGGGGGGGAAAACACGATGTGGGAACAGGGATACTGGAAGCCACAACATTGTGGCAGGGCTGGGAAAGGAATGCAAATAGATATCCAAAGATGCGGCCTCCAAGCAACATGTACTGTAAAATAGAGGCATGAAGCCAACACATCATGGCTAGTTAGTAGCTTGCAGCTTAGAAAGAGGAAAGGCACTGTGGCGAGGTCTGGTCTGCACCCAGGTTCCAGACTGTCTTGCCAGTCTCCCTCAGTGGCAGTAACGCCCATGCCTCTCAGAGAACAGAGCTGCAGAAAGGAAGACAAAAGTGAAGCCAAGTACTACCACCCACCATGTGAGTCTCACACATCCTACAAAGGCAGCTTGTCAGGAGAGAATCGGGGGGGGGGGGCGTGTTCATCTCAACTTCCTCATGTCATCATGGTGGATTTGGGTGGTTAGTTCAAAGAGTTTGCAATTAGAACCTCTTCCCCAGGCCTGCACAACATGCAAATGGATCCCCTCCCCTCCCAGGAGCAAGGGGGCACATCTAATGGAAATATTTAAGGCCCACCCAAGCCCATCAAAAGCAGAGTGAGGTTGGGGGGAAGTTTGTATCACTACTTCTGCATTGCTTGAAAATAGAAGCATGTGGTGGAGTCGATACTCATTTCCCCACAAAGTTAGCTAGGCTGCACAACCTACCCACTATGTGCCCTGCTGGAAGAGTAAAAGCCTTGTGTTCTAAAGAGCAATGACTGGGGACTGGGGCTGCAGAGATAAGGAAACAGATAGAGTGTAGGGAGGGGAATGCATGCACTGAAAAAAGGAACAGAGGGTTAAAAGCATCAAGGTGTAAAAAAAAAATGGGGGGGGATTTTAATATAATTAAATTGGCCTCAAGTTATTTAAGTGACCCTCAGTGATTTGAGTTGTGCTCCTGCTTTTGGGCTTCCAGGGAAGCATGATACTGATCCAGAGGGGAGAATTCTTGTCAGGTGTGGCTTCTCTCACCAGTGCTGCCAAGACAGGAAAAGACACACCGAGGGAACTTTTCCTTTACTTCAGTGCATCCAGTATTGTAGAAAATGAACCTGGAAAATTCTCTGCCCTTTGACTCCGGCTTTCTGACCCCCAGCTCATGAGCCTGGCCATTCCTTCCTATCCCTCAGCCCTCTCTAAAAGTTTGTCCCGTCCCACCCCTATTTTCCTTAACCTTTCCTCCCTTCAGGCTGATGTCTCTGCCTCCCATTGTTCCGGCATTCCTCAGTTTGCCTCCCACCCAGGCTGTACCGCTTCATTCAGTCGCCTTGGATACCAGCTGGCAGTCCAGCATTTCCCCATCCGTCCAGAGTGAGCACTTGACCACTGCCTTGCCTTTACAACTGCTTTCCTCAGTTCCCGCCTCTTTTCCTCAAGCCACTCCCTCCCCCAAGGCCGGCGTCAGAGGTTGGCATTGTTGGGAACCTGCCGGGGCCCACACCCTAGCAGGGGCCCCTCTGCCAATCCCTGGGGCCCTCTGGCTCTGCTGCTCCTCCTCCTCCTCACTGCTGTTTCCTGTTCAGCTTGCTCCTGTCACTGCTCACGTCCCTGGACAGGGCAGGTGAAGCCTCTGCTCACCTTGTTCTCCCTCTGTGCAGAATGGGCCTGAAGAGAGAGGTCATGTGCATGGGCAGTGGCCACAGGAGCAAGGAGGAGGTGGGCCCACTCGGTGCGGGGGACAGCACGGCACTGAGAGCATCTCGCCAAGCGTCCGTCCCCGTCCCCCCATCCCCTGCAACCCTAGAGCCAGTACTGACTCCTCTCTCAGGTTTGTCTCTCCTAATCTGTTGCTGAATCTGCTGGGCACTCTGCCTCCGTGTTCCCTGCCCTTTAGCCCCTATCTCAGGGGTGCAGAAACCCTTTTCATGTGCCAAATTCCAATTTGGAGACATTTCCGGGGGCTGCATTCCAAGGGCGGGTGAAGCCAAAGGCAAATGGAGCTGGTCCAAAAATACAAGCATATTGGAGCTTAAAGCTCTTACTGCCAGTAACTAAGCCTTAGGAGAGGCATTCAGCCTTTTAGAACTAGTGGGGAAAACGGCACAAGGGCCAGGAAAACACGAAAGAATTTGTGGCAGAGAGGGGAAGGGGGCACAGCTTTCTGGGTAATCCCGGAGGGCCAGACTGGGACCCCAGGAGGGCCGAATGTAGCCCTTGGGCCTGAAGTTCTTTCTCCTGGGCCTATTCTCACTGAACTTGCCTGTTTCATCCACACAATTCCTCCTGTCCTAAAACCAGCAGACAACTTAAGCCGTAGCACGACACTTCAGCCTTAGCTAAACTGACCTCATCCCTTCTCCAGCCATGCAGATTTTATCCAAACATTCTGTGTGGCCCATTTCGATCACCCACTTAGAATGCTCGAGACTTGTGGAAGAGATTGTGATCTGCTTAACTAACAGGTGCCAAAGGCTTCATCATTGCTGCAACCAGATCTCTTAAACGCATCACATCAAACACATTTAACTTCTAAATCTGAATTTTCCATACAAAGGGCACCCAAAACTGGCCTCCCTTGCTATTTTTGGTGCCAGACGTCCACACAGTTGCCACTAGCAAGCACTGATTGAAGCTCACTAGCAAAAGGCTTTCTTCCACTTCAGCCTAAATGGCGGCCACACAAAGTCCTGGCATTCAGAGAACGGCCAGTGAGGATCAAACAGGCTCCTAAAGGTCCTACTGCTGAGTTTTCTTCCCAGTGAAGGGTAGGCAATATGGCTTTGAGAACACAAATGCCAACTCTGCCCAGAAAACAGAATTAAGTTGCCACTTAACTAGCTAGCTTATCGAGCTGCATCTACATAAAGCAATAGTCTGCTTACAAATCTGCTCAATCTCCTCCACCCTCCTCTTGCCCACTACCCCACCCCACCCCACCCTTCTCAAACTGAAGATGAAGGGAACAATTCAGCTTTCAGTCTAAATCATCCCCCCATCCCCAATTCTATCCAACAGTTTCCTCCTGTCCCTCATATAGGCAACCCGGTGTCATCAGTGACTCTTGGTCCACCACAGTCAACAGACTCTTTGGCCGAATCAAATGGACAAGTCTCGCAAAGTTTGCCAAGCTCTCCACTTCTTATGACGGACTCAAAAAGACCTCATGGGCGATGTAATCAAGCTGTGCAGAATTGGATTTGCACAATACCTACAAGATACATCCAGACTTAAGCTGACATTACCTTTCAGCAACCTCCTCCATACAGCCACCTCAACTACTGAAGCGTCTCTTCAGTCAGCTCAGATATATTCACTAAATTCATCTCCCCTGCACCCTATTCGCAATGCTCCTGCCACCCTTCTGGTAGGACTCCATTTTCTTTCCACATCGCGCTCCTCATTTAAACATCTTTTACCAGATGTTTCTCTCCATTCCTCCTCACATGCAAGTTCTCTGCTAACACTCCATTTTCTCACACATCCCCAACCTGGCTTCACCCAGAATCCTTTTTTCACACTGCTCTTGACACAACCTCCCTGTTTCACTAGACTATAGTCTGATATAACTGAAGTGGGAAAGAGTAAGCGAGCACCAGGGTTTAGTTCTTGCCAAAATGGGCAAACCATGTGCACCTACTTCACTTTAGAATGCAGGGGCGGGGGGAGCTGATATGACAAGACCCCCTCGTACAAAAGTTTCCTGCACATGTCAGGGAAAAAGCTACTCTCAACCCTTTCTCCCCAATATGCTCATCTTTTTTTCTGAAAGGAATTGTTTTGTATAGAAGAACATTCAGTCTCGCAAACCACGTAACCTGCAGTCTGACGAAAAGCAGGGCAGACACAGGTTTACCACTCTACTGAGATGGTAGGGACAAAAACACATTAATAGTCCAAAGCTACAACCCTGCCAGTTTCAAATCAAAGGTATTGGCTTGCTAGTGTCAATTCCTTTGGCCAATTTAGGATGATGCGGTACCAGGTTCAAAGGTCACTTTTCTGGAATAGCTACTCTGGGCAAATCCTCCTCTGCATTGCAAGATGAGAACTATGCTTCCACTCAATGAGAAGGCATTGAACTACAAGTTCAATCGCAGCTTTTAAAGCTCAACTAAAAACTTTTCTTTTTCCTAAAGCTTTTAAAACTTGATGTTGTGCGGACTTTATACTGTTAGTTTTACCCTACCCTGTACCTGCTTACCCTCCCCTGTGCCTGTTGGCATTCTCTTCCCCTCCTTATTGTTTTACTATGATTTTATTAGATTGTAAGCCTATGCGGCAGGGCCTTGCTATTTAGTGTTTTACTCTGTACAGCACCATGTACATTGATGGTGCTATATAAATACATAATAATAATAATAATAATAATAATAATAATAATGGAGGAGGCCCAGCTATTGTCCCATTTTTTAACTCTCCCTCCTCCTCCTTAGCCCAATTTATTAAGTGCCACAAAGTTTTCACACCTCAGGGGCAAGGCAGGTGGTAAGATTGACAGGAGTGAGTGGGGGGGGGGGAAGAATGGCTACGTATAGACTATTTACATCAGCCTTGGTGCCCTCCATATGTTTTGGACTACAACTCCTAGCATTCTTGACCAATGGCTAGGGCTGATGGGCACTGAAATTCAAAACATGAAGAGGAAAGTTTTGGGAAAGGTTGGCTACACTCACTCTAAGTGCAAGCATGGCAGGAGATGGAAGGTTATGCCGGACAGCTTGACAGCCACCCATGTTGCTTGGGCCATCAGATGAGGAAAATTCAGGATTGCTAAGGAGCTCTTAAACAGTACACCAGCCTGAAAAAAATATCCCCATTAAGGAAACCTTCCCAGCCTTTTACGTTTAAAATGAAGAAGAGAAAACGGGGGATGTGCTTTATTATCAAGCCGGGAGAGCCTCTGCATTCCCTCCCATTTCAAGCGTATGACTTGGAAGTTTTAGTCACTGAGGTCAGTGACAAGTGACTCGTTGGACTAGTTTCCCAAGCCAGCACTGAGATTAGGTTGTCACCCTGCATGGAACTGCGGCTGCTTACAAGGAATTCTCAGTTTGTGGGAAGGAAGTAGTCGCTGATCTCTGATGTCGAAGAATCATAGTGAGCAAGGCTCTGACAAATTTCAGCAAAGGAGATGGGGGAGAAAAGAAGAACACGTGCAGCAAGCCTAACCTCTCCCTCCCTCTGCAGGATAGTATCACAATCTTGCTTTCTCCTGGGCTTCGCCCAGACTAGCCCTTGATCTCTCTACCTAGTTTCAACTAACCCACACTCCACCTACTTCTCCTTATTTACATCCAGAGAAAGCCTAGAAAAGACACCCTAGCTAGCAGCCTTCCTCAACCTAGTGCCGCTCAAATGTTTTGGACTACAACTCCCAGGATTCTTGACCATTGGCCACGGTGGCTCACGCGGATGGGAAGCCCCATACATCTGGAGGTCACCAGATTGGGGAAGGCTGCCCTAGCATAACCACTTCCTCCAGACCAAGCAGCATAAAGACATCAGCCTGTGAAAGGGAGAGCCTAGTACAGAAAAGAAAGCCTAAGAGGGGGTGGAGAGAAGAGAACCGCAAATAGAAGTGGAATGGAATGCATAACTGAGTGCAAGAAGCAGGCAAGAGAAAACCAGGAGTCACATAATGCTTATGCTGCCCCACATTTTCAAATCCCTCAATGGACCCTGGAAACACGGCAGCAAATCCAGAGGGGACCAGACCAGAAAATATGGGAGAATACAAGCTGCCCTCAACTCATCGGGCAGCAAGCAGGGTTCATGGACTCAAAAGGGACACCCAGAAAGCAGTTATCAGTAAGGCTGGGGAAAACTGGAGAAGTCCAGTAAACCTCAAGTTACATATACCATCACATTTGACCCTTCATCACCATCCCCCCGCCCGCCCCCCCCCCCGGCATATGGGATAAGCCTCTTTCCCCCAGTGCAAATGCTATTTAGAGGGGACCCCTTAATAGGGAAGTAATCTCAGTCAATCAGAACTTGACCATCCCACCCCACCCCCAGCAGAGGATGCTACAAGACTATAGAGCATGCAAAATGAAGTATAAATAGCGAGCTGATAGCTTGGCAGGAGGAAGAGTGGGGGGGGGGGGGAAGAGGTCTTTCCCCACAACCTAGGAAGAAAGGGGTCAGCTCCAGAAGAAGACAACTACAGAGCGGGGAGGGGAAGCCAGGAGGGGGGCAAAGGGGAGGGGGAGAGAGAGAAACAGACAGATTAGGACAGGCTTTGTTCCAGCCAGGCTAATAGCTAGGATTGCCAACTAACCTACCTTTCCCTGCCCCTGTGCTTTTCACAGCAATTTAAGATGTGCATTACACGATTTATTGTACTCCACCTGTGATTCTTGTATATGCTCTGTTAATTTTTTTTTATTCCTGCATTGAGCAGGGGGTTGGACTTGATGGCCTTGTAGGTCCCTTCCAACTCTGCTATTCTATGATTCTATGAAGTCAGCAAACGATGTGTTCTCACCACACTGGGCCATAGGGACCACCTGCCCATCTTCCTCACCTCGACCTATTTATTGTTAAAAAGGTCAGCCACAGTGGCAGTTTGAAAAGCTGGCAAACCTACTACCCCTCTCGGCCTTGCCCCCCCGCCCGGAATGCCTTTTCCAAAGCCAGGGCCGTTAAAGAAGGAGAAGTCTTTTTAAAAAGGGAAGTCCAGGTGCGGAAAGTAAAAAAATATATTTAAAAAGCGCTCCTGAGGATGTGCAGAGTGGCTTCCTCATTTGGAGTTCAGGGAGAGGGAAGACTGATGGGTAAGTGTTATTGAAAGGAGAGGCCGATAAGGGGGGGAGGAGGAGGAAAGCGGAGTGGGGGGGGGGTTGAAAGCGGTTTAAAGGGACGCTCCGGAGCTGGACGCTCCCTTCCCTTGCACCGGCCGGCATCTCAGCCGGAGCCCGTCAAAGACAACCGGGGGCGGGGAGGGAGGAGGAGAGAAGAGACGAGACTGACGAGCTGCCCCCGCGGAGGGGTGGGGGTGGGAATAGGCGCCCCCGTCTTTCCCCTCACCTGCTCGAAGGCCCAAGTCTCGGCCACCCGCCGGGCGCTCAGGTCCAGAAGCGTCTCGACGGCGGTGGAGATGGAGCCGGAAGGGGGGGACGAGGAGACGGTGGCGCCGGCGCCTGGTCCCGGTCCCGGCTCGGGCTGCTCCCCGGAGGCGCCGCACCTGCGCTTGGCGGGTGGGGGCTCCATAGGCCCGGCCGATCCCCAGCCTCTCCTGAGCGCCTTCCCCGGAAACCCACCAGCGGCGGCCCGGGCCCGGCCCGGTCAGTCGGTCGTTTCTCTCTCCGTCGGCAGCGGATGCGGCCCCTTTAAGGAGCTCCCACAACAATGAGCTCGACGGCTGCTGGTTTACCGGTCCTCCCTTTTCCCCTCACCGGCTTCTCATTGGACGGACGGCGAGGGATAGAGACGAGGCGATTGGGCGAGGTCGGCTGCCGCTCAAGAGGGAACAATGCACGCCCCCATGTTGTGGGGGTTCGAAGAGGCGGGGCGGGGGGGAAGAAGAAGAAGAAGAAGAAGGGAAGAAAAAGAATAAGGGCTGTCTGGGAAAAAGATGTCAATCAAAGGTCGGGAGGCCCCCAGCCAATCAGGCAAGGCGGGAGGTCAAAGCCCTTCAGATGGGGGTTCTACGTGGGCGTGGCTTGAGTCCGCGGTTCTTCCATTCACAACATTCTGGAGCCGGCTGGAATGGCAACAATGTAGCAAACCCGGGGCTGGGACGCATTCCGGCTCTGGCGGTCTCCCTCCACCCCCGTCACTTCCCAGGGATTCATCCCCGCCGTGCTCTCTCCCGTCTTCACCAGATCTTAGAGGGAGGGGAGGGGAGGGGAGGGGAGGGGTGGGGTTGGGTTGTGGGGTTGCTGTTTTAAACCCATTTTCATTATTTAAAAAAAGTAAAAATGAAATGAAAACCTATAATTTCATATCTTAAACATACAAACTCCGGTTGGTGGCCCAGCTACGCCCCTATCTGGACAGGGATAACCTGGCTTCATTTGTCCATGCTCTGGTAGCCTCCAAGTTAGATTACTGCAATGCGCTCTACATAGGGCTGCCTTTGAAGACGGTTCGGAAGCTGCAGCTCGTGCAAAATGCAGCGGCCAGATTGATTTCGGGCAGGGCCGGTGCTACCATAGAGGCCACTTAGGCGGCCGCCTAGAGCGCCAAGCTAAGAGGGGCACCGAGCACAGCGCAACACTCATGCGTGTTGGCTGTGAGCTGGTCCGGCCCGAGGATTCAGCTGGGCCTGGGCTGGCGAGATGGCACCCCGCGCCCGCCCAGCTGAAGCGAAGCCAGGGATGGGGTGGGGGGGGTGGGGGCGGCTCCATGTTCGGACTTCCAGAACGTGCCCGGAAGAGAGAGAGAGTGAGAGAATGTATGGGTGAATGGGGTGCAGGGGGTCTTTGAGTGAATGTATGTGTTCATGCGTGTGTTTGTTTGGAGTGAGTGATGCTGAGTGTGTGTGTGCACGTGCGCGTGTGAGTTGGGGGGGAATGATTTGGAGGTGATATTCCTATTAAATAATGCATTTTAGACCCATAGACATCCCTTTCCAATTTGTTTGCTATAATTGGCATGACGTATTTCTTGCACTTTCAAATAAATTTAGCAGTTTCAAGTTTTGTGCTTCTTATTTTTTCCAGGAAACACATGTTCTTAAAAATCAAAGTTGGCATTTTGGTGTGTGTGTGTGAAAGTAGCTCACCTTGCCTAGGGCGCAAAATAGTCTGGCACCGGCCCTGATTTCGGGAACCAGAAGGTTCGACCATATAATACCTGCTCTGGTCCGCTTGCATTGGCTGCCTGTATGTTTCCGAGCCCAATTCAAGGTGCTGGTTTTGACCTATAAAGCCTTACATGGCTTGGGACCACAATACCTGACGGAATGCCTCTCCTGATGTGAATATACCCGGTCACTACGTTCAACATCTAAGGTCCTCCTCTGAGTGCCTACTCTGAGAGAGGCTCAGAGTGTGGCAACGAGGGACAGGGCCTTTTCGGTGGTGGCCCCCAGACTATGGAACGATCTCCCTGATGAGGCTCGCCTGGCGCCATCGCTGCTATCTTTCCGGCACCAGGTTAAGACTTTCCTCTTTGCCCAGGCATATGGCTTCTTAATCACCCACATGTTTAGTTTTGTTAACAGTTTTTAATGCTTTGTGTGTGTATGTTCTGTGTTTTAAAATTTTAAATTTTGTATACTCATTTTTATCTCAGTTTTAGAATTTCTGTAAACCGCCCAGAGAGCTCCGGGAGAGTGCAATAATCCTGCCACTGGGGCTAAGCAATCAAGGATAACAAGGGATTTTTTGTTTGCCACAGTGCATTGCAAACAGAGAGAGAGAGATAAGTAAGCCCTATTGAGCTCAGTGGGTCTTACTCCCAAGTAAGAGTGAAATTCAAAACAACTCATTGTCCAAGGATCACCATCAATCACTACTACTGTTTATTGTCTCCCATGTGATTATAACCCCCCCACCCTCAGAACAAGCAATGAGCAACCACACTACAATCCTATACATGTCATGACTACTCAGAAGTGCCGTTGATTTCAATGGGATTTGCCAGGGACTTGCCAGACTATTTTGCGCCCTAGGCAGGTGAGCGGCTTCCAGCCGGGCGCCCCGTTCCAAAGCTGACCCCCAACCCCAGCGTCCTAGCTTCGAAGCCAGCGCCCAGCCGGAAGCCACTCTTGGCTTTGAAGCCAGGACACTGGGGTTGGGGGGCGGCTTTGGAACGGCACACCCAGAAGCCGCTCTCCCAGAGCCGCTGTAGGAGAGCGGGTTCTGGGCGCGCCGTTCAGCGCCCCCTTACTTTGGCGCTCTAGGCCGCTGCCTGAGCTGCCTCTATGGCAGCTCCAGCCCTGGGACTTGCTCCCTCATAAGTAATAATAATAATAATAATATATTTATTTCTTACCCACCTCTCCCTTTGGATCGAGGCGGGAACAACATTAGAACAGGAATCAATACATCTTAAAAATTATTGATTTTACATTGATCTGGATAGGCCTGCCGGAAAAGGCTAGTCTTTAAAGCTGCCTTAAAATCACACAGAGAGTTTTATTTATTTAAGTGGTTTTATTTATTTATAAGACTGCAGCCTCAGAATAGGGTGACCCTTTGAAAAGGAGGACGGGGCTCCTGTGTCTTTAACAGTTGCATAGAAAAGGGAATTTCAGCAGGTGTCATTTGTATATATGGAGAACCTGATGAAATTCCCTCTTCATCACAACAGTTAAAGCTGCAGGAGCTATAAAGAGAGCAGGACACCTGCAGCTTTAATTGTTATGAAGAGGAAATTTCACCAGGTTCCCCATATAAGAGCCTCGTGTGGCGCAGAGCAGTAAAGCAGCAGTTTCTGCAGCCAAAACTCTCCCCACGGCCTGAGTTCAATCCCAGTGGAAGTTGGTTTCAGGCAGCCGGCTCGGGTCGACTCAGCCTTCCATCCTCCCAAGGTCGGTAAAATGAGTACCCAGTTAGCGGGGGGAAAGGTAATAATGGCCAGGGAAGGCAACAGCAAACCACCCCGCTATAAGGCCTGCCAAGAAAATGTCAGCGAAAGCTGGCGTCCCTCCAAGAGTCAGTAATGTGCTCGCACGAGAGCTTCCTTTCCTTTCCCCATATATACAAATGACACCTGCTGACATTTCCTTTTCAGTACAACTGTTAAAGATACAGGAGCCCTGTCCTCCTTGCCATATGGTCACCCTACCTCAGAAGATACAATCATCATCAGGCAAGGGGCCTTTTCTGCAGTGGTGTCCATTCTTGGAAAAGTTTAGCTGTATTCTTCTTTAGTTTCTCTTAAACAATTTTTTAAAAAATGTTTATTTTACCAGGCTTTTGAAAATTTGCTTTCCTGCTATTATTTTAGTTAATGTTGGAGTTTGGTTTGGTTTTCAAGAAAGGAAATCCTATGCATGTTTAGACAGGAAAAAGTCCCACAATTCCCAGTAGCTGACTGGGGCATGCTGGGAGTTGTAGGACATTTTTCTGTCTAAACATGCATAGGATTGTGCCCTTAATAGTTGGTTTAATTTTATAAACTGCCTTGTGAAGTTTTTGTTGAAAGATGGTGTTGAAATATTGCTAATAAATACAATCATCATTATTAGTTACAATTCTACACCAGTTCCAGCCACAGAGGATGTATTATGAAATATTTTTTTTTTAAAAAAAAAATCTGTGAAGTCATCCTGAGATTATAACTATGATGCCATCAGAATGCTGATGACACCCAGACCTCTTTGTTTCTCTCGCTCTCTTTTTAAATCAAAGTTAGGTGGAACTGTGGGTGTGCTATATTGTTGTCTGTGATGGAAACCAAGAAATCAAGCCCAGTCCTAATAAGGTGCCTTGGGTGGATCATAGAATCATAGAATAGTAGAGTTGGAAGGGGCCTAAAAGGTGATTGAGTCCAACCCCCTGCTCATTGCAGGAATCCACCTTAAAGCATACCTGACAGATGGTTGTCCAGCTGCCTCTTGAAGGCCTCTAGTGTGGGAGAGCTCACAACCTCCCTAGGTAACTGATTCCATTGTCGTACTGCTCTAACAGTCAGGAAGTTTTTCCTGATGTCCAGCTGGAATCTGGCTTCCTGTAACTTGAGCCCGTTATTCCGTGTCCTGCACTCTGGGAGGATCGAGAAGAGATCCTGGCCCTCCTCTGTGTGACAACCTTTTAAGTATTTGAAGAGTGCTATCATGTCTCCCCTCAATCTTCTCTTCTCCAGGCTAAACATGCCCAGTTGTTTCCGTCTTCCTTCATAGGGCTTTGTTTCCAGACCCCTGATCAACCTGGTTGACCTCCTCTGAACACACTCCAGCTTGTCTGCGTCCTTCTTGAAGTGTAGAGCCCAGAACTGGACGCAATACTCTAGATGAGGCCTAACCAGGGCCGAATAGAGGGGAACCAGTACCTCACGCGATTTGGAAGTTATACTTCTATTAATGCAGCCCCAAATAGGAGTTGCCTTTCTTGCAGCCATATCACACTGTTGGCTCATGTTCAGCTTGTGATCTACAACAATTCCAAGATCCTTCTCATTTGTAGTTTTGCTGAGCCAAGTATCCCCCATCTTGGAACTGTGCCTTTGGTTTCTATTTCCCAGATGTAGAACTTGGCATTTATCCCTATTATGTTTCATCTGGACTGGGAGGTGATGTTCGGCCAATTTGGGATGGGGTTGCTCTCCTCCTGAAAGAGCACGCTCACAGTCAAAGGGTGATATTAAATCTGGCCATATCTTTAGAGGCACAAGTCACTTCTATAATTTAAAGAACCTCGTCTTTGGAGGTACAAGCTGCCTCTATAGCATAAAGAACCTCTTACCAGCTCAGGCTGATATGCTAGCTGCCACTTCTGCTAAACAAAGACAGCCTTGGTGCTAACCTCTTGTTTAGACTATTGCAATGTGCTTGTTTAGACTATCACAGGTCTTTAAGACTGTTTGGAAGTTGCAGTGGGCACAAAATACAGCAATGTAATTGTTAACCAGAGCTGCTTATATGGTGTATTTATGCCAATACTACCTCCCAGTCAGATTCAAAGCACAATCCAAAGTGCTGGTTTAACTTCTAAGGCCTTAAGTGGTCTGACATTAGGGTTACTAAAGGACCACTTGCCTATGTATGAACCTGCCCGGTTGTTGAGAGGCCCTGGTCTATGAACCCCACCTTCTGAAATGAAACCAATTGTAATCAGAGACTGGGTCTTTTAAATTTTGCCACAACCTTCTTGTGGAACTCACTTCACAAAGAAGTTTGCCTGGCTGACACTGACTTTATTTCATTTCCCACACCAGGTGAAAAAACCCAACCAACCTTTTTTATTTCCCCAATGGCATTTTAGTACTATTTTATTTCGAACAGGATTTCTGAATTGTGCTGGAATTGTTGTTGTTGGCTGTATTATTATTTTATGTTTTACTTTGTACGCTGCTCTGAGAGCCAAGGTCTAATAAATGTTTTGAATTAATTAATGGATGAATAAAATAAATATATAACAATTAAAACTTCCATCAATGAAGTGCCGCAAGGCAGTACATTCTGTTGCTTCGCTGCTTTCTCTCTCTCTCTCTCTCTCTTAGAAAAATTCAGAAAAGACCCTTCCTATGCAGTACTAGAAGACACATGGAACGTTTATCAGTAAAGCAAAGCTCAAAAGGATACAGGAAAGTCACTCTTGCTGCATCAGTGGCCCCAAAGGGTGCCCAGACTGGAGTAACACACAGGAACTGGGGACCAAACAAGTGAGGATAATATTTTCCCAAGTTTTCTCTGGCTATTTTCCTGTATTTTAGCAGCAGCCCAGGACAAAGTAATTAAGAACCCAGACCTTTTCCTGACATGGAAATTTATTTATTTATTTATTTATTATATTTATATACCGCTCCCATAGCCAGGGCTCTCTGGGCGGTTTACAGAAATTCTAAAATTGATATAAAAACAAGAATACAAAATTTAAAACTCTAAAACACAGTACATACACACATAGAGCATTAAAAACCAATTAAAAACTAAACATGTGGGTAATTAGGATGTGCCCACATGGAAATAGGGAATGCTTCAACTGCCAGTCAGAAAAGAAGTTGGCAGATGTTGGGAAAGTAGAAAGTTCCTGGGAAACAGAAAGATTATCATATATTAGGGGTAGTTAATCTATTGTGGGAGTTCAAGTCCAAAATATCTGGAAGGCATTGAATTGCCTATCCCCATACATCGAACGTTCTCTGAGCATGGATCCTTACCCACCATCCAGGCATAAGAGTGAGGCATCAGCATTCAGGAGGTGAGGGGGAACCCCAGTGTTACAGATGTCCTTCCCCCCACCCAAAAAAAAAAAAAAAATATGGGGAAGAACAAATAGGGGAAGGACTAAAAACAGCAGAATGAGGACTGAGCATCTTCAGTGGTCATGGGATGCTGATTGATTGTTGGAGGAGGGATGGAAAGGAGCATGTTTAGCTGACTGGTACCTTGAGTCGGAACATTCCGTCACAGGTCCCAGTTGTTGATGATGATAACATCATCATCATCAATATTTGTTGCATTCAGAGCAAGTCATGCTTAGAGTAGGCCTATAGAAGTCAATGGGACAAATTTGTCATGACTAACTTGCATCACATTTATTTCAATGGATCGACACTACACATGACTAAGTTTGGATATAACTCAATCTTATTATTAATTAATTCAAAAATAATGTCTAAAACTGCAGTTACTGTAAACAAGAAAAAGGAAAAAAAGAACTTTAATAGTATGTCCAGAGACAAGACTATCCAGATAGTATTCCTCTCAATATCAGCTACAGGAATAGTTTCAAACACCCTGAAGCAAAACTTTGAATACATGTATCATTGTTCCTATCTAGTGCAATCAAAAAGCTGTCAGTCTCCAGGCTTGCCATACAACCAGGAAATTCCTAAGCAACAATTGACACTGGAGGCTTAGAATATTGGCTCCCCACTATCATAGAATCATAGAATAGCAGAGTTGGAAGGGACCTACAAGGCCATCGAGTCCAACCCCCTGCTCAATGCAGGAATCCACCCTAAAGCATCCCTGACAGATGGTTGTCCAGCTGCCTCTTGAAGGCCTCTAGTGTGGGAGAGCCCACAACCTCCCTAAGGAACTGATTCCATTGTTGTACTGCTCTAACAGTCAGGAAGTTTTTCCTGATGTCCAGCTGAAATCTGGCTTCCTTTAACTTGAGCCCGTTATTCTGTATCCTGCACTCTGGGAGGATCGAGAAGAGATCCTGGCCCTCCTCTGTGTGATAACCTTTTAAGTATTTGAAGAGTGCTATCATGTCTCCCCTCAATCTTCTCTTCTCCAGGCTAAACATGCCCAGTTCTTTCAGTCTCTCTTCATAGGGCTTTGTTTCCAGACCCCTGATCATCCTGGTTGCCCTCCTCTGAACACGCTCCAGCTTGTCTGTGTCCTTCTTGAATTGTGGAGCCCAGAACTGGATGCAATACTCTAGATGGGGCCTAACCAGGGCCGTTTAGAGAGGAACCAGTACCTCACGTGATTTGGAAGCTATACTTCTATTAGTGCAGCCCATTTGCCTTTCTTGCAGCCATATTGCACTGTTGGCTCATATTCAGCTTGTGATCTCAGTTCTATGACTGAGTAAGCCCTAGAACTACTATGGAAGGCGGGGGATACCATATATTCTCCTTAAAACGAAATACTATTATAGAATCTAGTAATGTCAGTCACAATGCAAAGGGTTCATTTACCTGCTTTTACCCTCCCATCTGAAACCTCCTCTGCCAGCAATGTCCTTCGGCATTCTACATAGGAAAAACATGCAAAAGAATAAATGAAAACAGATCTGACATTCAAAATGGCAATATTCAAAACTCAGTGGGAGAACTGCCTCCCAGACCTGCCCTTAAAATGGGAGCAAAGAAACTTCAAAGGGGAGCGCCAGTGTGAAAGTGCTGAATTACAATACAACAGGAGGTTCAGTACTGCCACGGTCACCTGTGGCTTGATACAGGTGTTAATTGGCTTACTAAGGCCAGGATGTTTGCACCATTTCCAAAACTACTTTGTGAATGGTCACTAAGATTTTATATACATTTAAGCTTTAACACAATCGTCACCGTCTCTTGTGGGGGGGGTTGCATTTCCATTTCCCTCTGATCCAGCGCCAAGTGAAAACATGGCTTTTTAACAAAGCTTTTAATGGTTGAATTCACCAAGTTGGCACATTGTTTTAACTGTTTTAATAGTTTTACTGCTTTTAAATTATATTTTTTTAAACTTGGTTTATGGTTTAATTTGTTTTTAGCTGTGTATATTTACTGTTTTATACTATATGCTTTTATCTGTACGCCACCCTGAGATCTTATTGATATAGGGCAGGATATAAATGTTTTAAATAAATAAATAAATAAATAATAAATTTTGCTACTTACATTCCCCCCCCCATTCACACTCTGTTTTTATATACCTGCCAACTTAGAATGCTTCATGCATCTGATAAAATAGATTCTAGTCCAGAAATGCTTATGCCTAGGGTGACCATATGAAAAGGAGGACAGGGCTCCTGTATCTTTAACAGTTGCATTGAAAAGGGAATTTCAGCAGGTGCCATTGGTATATATGGGGAACCTGGTGAAATTCCCTCTTCATCCCAACAGTTAAAGCTGCAGGTGCCCTGCCCTCTTTTAAATCTAGTCACTCTAGCATAGCTCTTGCAGCTTTAACTGTTGTGATGAAGAGGGAATTTCACCAGGTTCTCTATATATACCAATGACACCTGCTGAAATTCCCTTTTCTATGCACAACTCCCTGGATCTGGCATACTGATTTTAGGAGGGAAACAGCTAAAAAATGGAAAGAGTGGAAACACACACAACACACACACACACACACACACCTTGTGCCCCAGACAGCACAAGCTGACAGGCCTCCCCCACCCCCACCCCATCCCCAAGATTGCTCTGGAAACGAATCAATGGATCCATGTGGCAAATAGACACATCACACAGCTGCATAGATGGGAAATCTTTCCATTCCATTCCCTTCAGTTCCAAAAGGAAGCTTGCCTAAACCCAATATTCGGTCTCCAACAGTGACCTCTCCTGGTCATCACAGCGGAAAGTCTCCTAATGCTCAGCCATCAGAAGCTTTGGGCCCAAACTCTGTGCCAGATCACAGTAGTGAACCACTGGTGTGCCATAAGAAACAGAGTAATTCAAGGCCCAGGTGAGCTCAAAATAACCATCCACACAGGGAGCTGCCTAAGTGTGCCTGTGGATGGCTCAGTGCTCTGGCCTTGCTTCTTTCCTACCGCCTCTGTTCAGGAAGGTTAATTCTGCCCAATTGCTGCAGAAAATGGGACCGCTCAGTCATTCCCAACACAAAGATTTATCTCAGTTAGTTGTTCTCAAGAGGCTCCCTGTTGCATCTCTGAATGAGTCTCTGCCCTGGGCATGCCTCCTTTCAATCAAGTGGGAGAAGAGATAGTTAAGGGGCATCTCTGTATTGGGGTGTGTGTGTGATGGAAAGCTCCCATTCTCGGCAGAGGTGGGGCAAAATTTCCTGTCCAGAGCAGGGGTGTGCACAGTGTGTGTGTGGGGGTGCTTCTTACACAGCTTTCTAAGTGTGCTTTTAGTTTTAATTTGGGTGTGGCAGACATGCCACAGCTAGGAAACTTTTGGGGACCCTAATTTAGAGCTTGCCCCGTGGAAAGGAAGTTAAGCAGTTGGCTAGAAGCGACAGGGCCTGCTCAGTTGTGGCACCCTGTTTATGAATCACCCTCCCCAAAGTGGCCAGCCTGGCACCTACCCTTCTATCTTTTCTGCACATGCCTTTCTTTTTCTCCCAGCCTTTTAGATTTTATAGATGATTTTAAATTGTTTTCCCTGGACCTTCGGTTGGTTTCTTTTCCCTTTTGGTATTTTACATTCTTTTCACTTTATGTAATCCACCCAGGGACATTTTATTATGGCCCAGATTAAACATGGGGTGAGTGGGGTGGGGTGGGGAATCCAACTTGCATTCACACCAAAGAACCCATTACCTGCAAATTTCTCTCAGCAAAGGGCAGAGAAGGTAGGCCAGCAACTTATTTGTTTCCTAGTCCATGGGGGTGAGTGTGCATGTCCGCACACGTGCATGCTCACACACACAGATGAAAAGATTAATGGTTTTCTCAGAAGTGCATCGCCATCAGCAAATCACTCTCCTCTATGCTGTATCTCTGCTATGTTTTGCTGCACGTGCAACATAGGAGACCCAACAGATTTTCCCACTGAAGCACCTTTTCCTTTCTCCCTTGGGTGTGTGCATAAGCAGCTGACACGCCCCTATAAGTGTATGATACACACAGACATTGAGGGATCAGAAGGAATCCAACATTTGTTTACTGGCGTCTCTAGCTCCCCTTTGGAGGCAACTGTTTGATCTCAGGCTACTCCATTCACCAGAGCCATTCTCCACATTCTTATCTACCTGCTGCTCCAGCCCTCCCCAAAACTGGCCTCTGAAACAGCATTATCCCCCCATCTTAATAAAACAAAAGAGTTTAGCGTCCAGAGACTTCCTCTGTCCTTGGTGGGATTGGATCAGGTCAGGTCTCCCCCCGGGGTGGAGAGGCAGGAGGCAGGGCTATGTTGAAACCAGAGGACTGATCTTGGAACACAGAGATGGACAATTCCCAGTCTTGCATCAGCACCTTGATCCAAAGCAAGGGCAAGAGTGGGGCTATGCTGCATGGATCCTGCCCCTTTCTTCTGTGCAGGCTCCACCTTATCCTAGTTTCCACCAGTTACCAAGGCACCAGTAGGGATGCTTTATGCCTGCAATCCCCAGCTGAGTGGGGGGAAACTCATGTTAACAAAGAGATCCCCTTTCACACCACTCCCTCCCCCCCACACAGAGAGAGGTTGTACCATGCGTGGGGGAATTCCTGATCAGAGACTGGAGGTAACACGGGGTTTCTTCTTCCCAGGTCAGGGGACGAGGCCTTGGGGAGGATCCCACAGATGTTGCGCAACACTCTGCAGACAGAATTAGGCCCATGGCCTGGAGGTTGGGCTTCTCTGCTATATGGCTTGACAATCCATCGAACCTGCACAGATGTAACCGTACCCTCTACCCCACCCTCAAAGATCGGGAGTGAAGAAAACCCACAAAATATTATGTTGGGTGCAGAATTCTACTTCCTGAGGATCTCAACTTTAAGGTGGCTATTTATTATTTATTTATTATTTATTTATTACATTTTTATACCACCCAATAGCCGAAGCTCTCTGGGCGGTTCACAAAAATTAAAACCATCATAAAACAACCAACAGGCTAAAAGCACAAATACAAAATACAGTATTAAAAAGCACAACCAGGATAAAACCACACAGCAAAATTGATATAAGATTAAAATACAGAGTTAGAACTGTAAAATTTAAATTTAAGTTAAAATTAAGTGTTAAAATACTGGGAGAACAAAAAGGTCTTCAGCTGGCGATGAAAGGAGTACAGTGTAGGCACCAGGCGGACCTCTCTGGGGAGCTCATTCCACAACCGGGGTGCCACAGCGGAAACATGTTTCCTTTAAAACATGTTTCTACCCCTTATGGCTGCAAACACACACAAGCGGGGCACTGAAACAAAATGTTGCAGCATGGAGTGTTTCTGTTCAGGGTTCCACCCATTCCATCTTCCCATCTTCATTTTTGTGAACCGCCCAGAGAGCTTCGGCTATTGGGCGGTATAGAAATCAAATAAATAAATAAATAAATAATCACACACACACACACACCACAATCACACACATGCACATAGTCAGCATGCTCAGTCCGAATCAGGCTGTTTTATTTTTCTCCGTGGTGGTGAGGGAAGAGAACAACATACTAGTACTCAGTCCCAGCTACATTAAATGTGGGGATTTCTGCATTGATGTCTATGGGCAGCTCTCACTTCAGTCCCTGGGAATATTTAAAAATAGCTTCTCAGTGGGAACCAGGAAATGACCCATCCAGACACAGCTGTTTGCCTATCCTAAAAGATCTGTACAACCAGAATAAATTATGTAAACAATGCAGAAGAAATTATGCCAAACAGGGAATTATGCGAATTTGCTCATTTTGCATAATTTATTCATGTCACAGCATTTCTTGGTATATAATTTAGAATGTTTGAACACAACATTTTTATTTTTATGAGCATGTAGTCCTGATTAGATCCCTGGTTAATATGGATTTTACTTCTGAGCACATCAAATAAAGCATGTTGCATTCAGGGCTCCACACATTTTGGCTAGCCAAGGTGACCAACCTAAAATTTGTGGTTGTGAAGATCCTGTGCCACACCCAAGGAGCAAGACTTTGTCCCTGAACTTGAGCTGTACCTCCAAAATGCTCCCTTCCTTAATTTCAGCCTTGGGTCTTGTGGGAGGGGGTATTCTTTACAGAGCCGGGCTGCATAGCAGCACAGTGCAAACACAGGTTCTAGGCTGGAAGGTATCTCATTATTTTGGTGTTTCAAAAAACAAAACAAACTCAGGTTTCCTTTCACCCTGGGATCATTCCTGCACTTGCAATGGGCATCTCTGAAGCACAGTGCAACTGTGGGGACAATCCTCACCCTTCTTACTAGTTACACGTTTTAGAAAGAATCCCAGGATTCATCACACTTGCTAGAGGATGGCAGAAGATGTGCCGCAGTGAGTGAAATTGTGGACTCCTGGTTGCATCACATTAAAATACATGACAAAAACAAGAAAAAAAGGAAAAAAGGGAGAAATAGTCACAATTAATCCAAATAAGAAGGTTCAATTCCCATTGATTTCAACAGAAGGTATTCAAACATATTTCGCCAACAGGGCTTGTAATTGACGTTTGGCTAAATCACATCCTGTGTGTTCATAAACCACTTAAGAACATAGGAAGAGCTGTGGTGGATCAGACTGAAGGCCTCTCTAACCCAGAATCCTCTTTCCCAGGGTGGCTAACCAGGCGCCCCTGGGAAGCCACAAACAGAGCACCGGCTATTGTTTCAGAGCATTGCTAGTGAAACACTGTAATCAACAGAACTGCTGGAAAAAAACTGTTCATCTAGTGAAGAATGCACTTCTCAGGCAATAAATTTATTAAAAGCTGTGCAAAGACAGTTTTGTTACAAAACAAACATTTACAGTTGTTTACAGGAACAGCTTAATTTTTAAAAAATACTTTAGGTTTGGAATTGCTGATCTGAAAATGTCCCTTAACTAGAGGTTCATCCTCAAGAGTGCTTTGCCGTGGGATCAAACATATGGAAAGAGTATGAAGGAGCCTCCAGAGACGTTCTGCACATATTTTTTTTGAAGCTTTGTAAGAGGGACAAGCAGTAAGACATTACTAGCCCTTTGTACTGATCAGAAGTATAAGTATAAGCAGAGAGAGACAGAGGGACCCTTTCCTCAAGATAATTCACAAACACAGAAGTGTGAGTAAACCAAGATAGTTTCCAGGAACATTTAAGATCCAGAAGCTCAAGCTGCTATCTCTGGCTCTCGATCAGACTGAGTCAAGTCTTAGGCAGACATTCAAGTCCAATACACAAATGGCGAATTGGGGTCATGCTAGCCTTCCAACGCCTACCTGATATACAAACGTTGGGCTCCAAGCCTATACGTGCAAATCTAAATGAGCGTAGGCTTAATCCATGCAAAACTATACAGACCCCAAAGATAGGCCTATGTGCATTGGATTCTATATTTATAGGCCTACATTAAATCCAACATGCAAATATCAGGAAGGAACATGAGGTGCGTGTATGTGTGTGGCAAATCCCAATCCGCTTTTGCATGCAGGTATGAGATTTTGACTTCTAGTCTGACTCCGTTAACCTGGTGCTGCTGAAACCCCAGATTAAATGGCAGCCTCCAGTAGCTGCTAAAAACTCTGCCCAGTCCAACACTAAGTTCGTAAGAGGGTGACTTCCACTGAAGTCATTAAAGACAAAACAAATCCAAATATAAAATAGGAAAACTGCTGAGTCCTGAACAAAATCAACTTCCTACAAGGCAGAGATGAAAACTGAAGCTCCTCTCCTAATTTGGGGAAACGATATGTGGATTCTTGTGCGAAAAGAATGTGGATTCTTGTGCGAAAGAAAAGCGCTTCGTCTTCCCCAACAGAAATACCGCCACACTGAGCAATCTACAGGCCCTGTGAACTCCTGACAATGCAGATGAAGGGGACAGAGTCATGCAGGGGCGTCTTACAGCCCAGAGACACACGCCCAGGTGCACAGATCACAGCTAAGACTTGCTGGACTGGCCAGGCTCTTTCTTGGCTTCTGCTTTAGGGGCCTTCAGCACGCTCAGTTTCTTGGGTAGCTTAGCACTGGCCTTCATCACCACCTCCTGCTCAATCTTTTTACGGATGCCGACCTCCAAATTCTGGGGAGAAAAGAGCATGCCTGAGTTTATACAAAACAGAAGATGACAACTAAGCAGGTATGTACCTGAAATATCCCAATTTTCAGGTGCGCCACTGAGGCTTGGATGGAACCCCCTGGGAGGGTGGATTTATTTTTGTATTTTATTTGCTTAGAGCAGGCGTAGGCAACCTTTTTGGCTACAAGGGCCATATGTGGTACCAACTTAGGTGCACAAACACATAGAGCCCCTTCTCAGCAGGTAGGGATGGAGAGGTTTAAACCTCCCCTTGTTCCCCACTGAGATGGGATTGTTGGGAGGGAAGGTCTTTTTCTTTCTTTTTTAATATTTATTAGAGATTACTTCATGTATTCAACATATCACATACAATATAATATACCCCACCAAAAATGCACTTAGGCAATAAATGTAAGAAGTGCACACACTCCCACCCACAAACAAAATAATGGAGTGAAGCATAGTTCCCCTATTACCTTTTTAAAGTCTTGATATTACAATAAGTTTGTTCTATATTGGAAGTTTTATGATGTTCACACGTTCCATATCTCCTTAGCTACGGTCAGCATGTATGTCAGCAACTCAGAATCTACTGTATGTAAAATGAACTCCCAGCATGTAACACTAAATGCTAGTGGCTCATCTTTGTCTTGTAGTAACCGTAACTTATGCGTTATTTTTTCACAAATTGCGGTGGTAGACCATATATTTTTATACCATGCCTCTTTGTCTAAATTATTCAATTTTTTTCCATTGCTGTGCTACTGTCTGTCTCGCAGCTGCTGTTAAAAAAGTTATTAATTGTTTGGCTTCAATAGGTTCATTCTTATTATAAAACAGAGATAATAAAAATAGTTCTGGGGAAAACTGAATATGTTCCTTGGTTATCTATAATAATTCCTGATGTAGTACATGCCCAAACTGTTCAACCAGCAGGCATTCCCAGTTGGGATGATCATAAATGCCTCTTATGGAACACCCCCTCCAACAATCAATTTCTATCTGAAGTGATGTGAGCTATTTTCACTGGGGTTCTATGCCATCAATGCAGCGTCTTCAGGGCTGTTTCTTTAACTGCTTTATAGGGTCTTTGCAACCAAAGCTGATTCCATTGGCTATCTGGTATAATAATAATAATAATAATAATAATATATTTATTTCTTACCCGCCTCTCCCTTTGGATCGAGGTGGGGAACAACATTAGAACAGGAATCAATACATCTTAAAAATTCTTGATTTACATTGATCTGGCTAAGCCTGCTGGAAAAGGCTAGTCTTTAAAGCTGCCTTAAAATCACACAGAGTTAATTTTACGAATGTCCTCCGGCAGGCCATTCCACAATCTGGGGGCGACAGAAGAAAAGGTCCTCTGGGAAACTGATGTCAGCCTAGTTTTAGCTGACTGAAGTAAGTTCTCCCCAGAGGACCGGAGTGTGCGGGGCGGACTGTATGGGAGAAGGCGATCCTGCAGGTAACCTGGACCCAAACCGTGTAGGGCTTTAAAGGTAATGACCAACACTTTATACTTTGCCCAGAAACTAATTGGCAGCCAGTGGAGTGATTTTAACGTTATGATAAAATTAGTCTCCCATGCCATTTTCAGGCCTTGTAGAGAACCTGTTTCTATCTCAACTAAAATACTGTATACAAAGATGATACAATTCCCTTCCCTGCAGACCATGTGGAGAGAATTGCTGTTTTCTAGCTGCTGGTGGTTTTGAAGCACCAGGGCTGCGGGGTAGGGAAGGGTGAAATCCTCTTCCCTACCCCAGCGAACCTAAGAACTTAAGAAAAAGAGTCATGCCGGATCAGAGCGAGGGTCCATCTAGTCCAGCACTCTGTTCACACAGTGGCCAACCAGCTGTCGACCAGGGACCAACAAAGCAGGTCATGGTGCAACAGCACCCTCCCACCCACGTTCCCCTGCAACTGGTGCACACAGACTTACTGCCTTGGATACTGGAGGTAGCACATAACCATCAGGGCTAGTAGCCATTGATAGCCTTCTCTTCCAGGAATTTATCCAACCCCCTTTAAAGCCATGCAAACTGCTGGCCATCACTACTGGTAAAAAGCACTCTATGTCACTGAAGCCACTGAATGAATAGCAAACAACATGTGCTCAAAAAGCACAACCTTCAACTACTGAAAAAAGCGAGTTGCTTCCTCTGGAGTTGCTTCCTCAAGAATTTGGCATAGAGAAGAGGGGGGGCAGCTCACCTTCTTCAGTTTCTGCTGCTGGATCACACGAGCCTTCTTGGGAGCAATTACACGGCCTGCAAGAAGAAGCCAACACAGAGTGGATAAATTCTCTTTTCACGAAGGGCGCAATCCTGTGCACATTTAGACAGATGAAAGTCCTACAACCCCCTGTATGCTCCAGCCAGTCCTGCTGTAGGCATGGCTGGGGCACGCTTATTTATTTTTTATTTTTATTTATTTATTACGTTTTTATACTGCCCCATAGCCGAAGCTCTCTGGGAAGTTCACAAAAATTAAAACCATTAAAAACATAATCAAACATCCAACAATCTAAAAACCCAAACACAAAATACAATATAAAAAGCACAACCAGGATAAAACCACACAGCAGAAATTGATATAGGATTAAAATACAGAATTAAAACAGTAAAGTTTAAATTTAGGTGTTAAAATACTGAGAAAATAAAAAGGTCTTCAGCTGGCGACGAAAAGGGTACAGTGTAGGCGCCAGGTGAACCTCTGGGGAGCTCATTCCACAGCCGGGGTGCCACAGCGGAGAAGGCTCCGCTCCTAGTAGCCACCTGCCTCACTTCCTTTGGCAGGGGCTCACGGAGAAGAAACCCTGTGGATGATCTTAAGGTCCGGGCAGGTACATATGGGAGGAGGCGTTCCTTCAAATAACCTGGCCCCAAGCCGTTTAGGGCTTTGTATGTTAAAACCAGCACTTTGAATCAGGCCCGGACCTGGACTAGCAGCCAATGAAGTTGTAAAAGGACTGGCGTGATGTGGTCTCTCCGGCCAGTCCCTGTTAGTAAACGGGCTGCTCTGTTTTGTACCAGCTGGACCGTTTTCAAAGGCAGCCCCACCTTTGTACGACTCCTGCCTGTCTGAACGCGCATAGGATTGCGCCCTAAATCTCCCATGTTGACGGTGTAGCGGACACATGGGCAAAGAGGAGAGCATTTTGGCATATCCGCAATCCCTCTGAGCATGCACAAAATCCTCTCCCCCTCAGAACTGGCGGAAAGACCGCTCTCGCTCGCTCTTTTTTGCAACTCCGGCTCCCGGCCCGGCAGTCACCCTTTCCCCTCCGTACCTCCCTTGCGCGGCCCCCGGGCAACCGCCGCCTTCTTCCCCGCGGAGGCGGCCGCCTTGCGCGCCTGGAACTTCTGCTTCCCCTGCGCCATGGCCGGCTCTCTCACTTCCGCCACCAGCTGCGGGCCGAAGCCAAGCACGGAGCGAGAAGGAGGCGCCGCCTCCGACGCAGAGAAGAGCCGCGAGCGCGACCGCGAGAGGCGCTGCTGGGGTGGGAAGCGTCGGCGGCCGCTCCAAAGCGCAAAGCAAAGCGCGCGCGCGTCCAGGAAGGCAAGCGACAGCGACACCCCCACCCCCGGCCTCTTGATGGACGGCAGGCTCTTCCGGAACGAGGGGACGGAGGGGGGAGAGACCCCCCCCTCTGCGGGCGGATGGCAAAGGGCAGCGTTGGGGGCAGGGCTGGTGCCAGACTATTTTGCACCCTAAGCAACGTGAGCTACTTTCACCAACACCACCACCACCCCACAAAAAAATGCCAACGTTGATTTTTAAGAACAGATGTTTCCTGGAAAAAATAAGAAGCACAAAACTTGAAACTGCTGAATTTATTTGAAAGTGCAAGAAATACGTCATGCCAATTATAGCAAACAAATTGGAAAGGAACGTCTCTGGGTCTAAAATGCATTATTTAATAGGAATATCACCTCCAAATCACCCCCCCCCAACTCACACGCGTGCACACACACACTCAGCATCACTCACTCCAAACAAACACACGCATGAACACATGCATTCACTCAAAGACCCCCTGCACCCCATTCACCCATATATTCTCTCTCTCTCTCTCACACACACACACACACCTCAGTCTTACCTTACTCGCTTCTCTTTCTTCTCCACCTCCTGGTACTTGCTTTCTTCTTCCTCCTTCTCTTCTTCCTCTTCCTCCTCCTTCCCCTTCTTCTTCAGCGCTGGGGTGGGTGCTGGAGGCCCAGCCGCTTGCGACAGTGAGCGAACTGAGCCCCGCCCCCTGCCTCGCGTCTCCCTCATGCTGACAAGATGGCGCCCCGTGCCCGCTCAGCCAAAGCGAAGCCAGGGACGTGGAGGGGAGGGTGGGCAGCTCCACATTCGGACTTCGCCCAGAAGCTGCCCTCCGAGAGGCGTTATAGCTAGAGCAGCTCTGGGAGGGCGGAAGTCCGAATGTAGAGCCGCCCCACCCCAGCGTCCCTGGCTTCGCTTTGGCTGGGCGGGCACGGGGCACCATCTTACCCGCCCAGGCCCAGCTGAATCCTCGGGTCGGGCCGGCTCACAGCCAACGTGTGCGAGTGCTGCGCCCAGCATCCCTCTTAGCTTGGCGCTCTAGGCGGCCACCTGAGTGGCCTCTATAGTAGCGCCAACCCTGGATGGGGGTCGCGGGGGAAGTTTAGGAAGGGGAGTGTGACTTCTCTGAGAGTGTCATTCCACACGTGGATTCTTTGAGAGTGCCAGTCATCATAGGGATCTGGTAGGCATGGCTGACTTGGACTTCCAAAAGGCCTTTGACAAAGCCCCTCACCAAAGATGACCCGGAGCAAACGGATCAGTCATGCAATAAAAAGAGAGGGCCTCTTGTGATCAGCAGCTAGTTCAGAACAGAAAACAGAGAGTGGGAATAAATTCTCCCAGCGGGGTCCCACAGGGAACTGTTTTGGGACCCATGCTTGTTCATAAAGCAACTTGCTCATAAATGATCTGGAATTAGGCGGGAGCAGTGAGGCGGCCACCTTTGCTGATGACACCACATTATTTAGGGTGTTTAAAACAAAAAGGGATTGTGAGGCGCTCCAAAAGGATCTCTCCAGACTGGGAGAGTGGGCATCAACATGGCAAATGCATTTTAATGTAAGCAAGTGTAAAGTGATGCATGTTGGGGCAAAACATCTGTACTTCAGGTATATACTGATGGGATCGAACAGGGCCGGATTCAGGCCAGCTGATGCCCTAAGCACAGCCCCATAACGGTGCCCTCTTGGCCCTTCCATTGCTTAGCCAGTAAGACTCAATAAGTGCTGAAGGTGAAATAAGACATTAAAAACTCCATTTTCTGCAAGGCCATCCCCCACCCCAGAACACACAACTATATTAAATATAAACTGTTTTAAAAGTATATTTATTTAACACTAAATTGCAGCAAGCAATATAAGACAATTACTTACTTATAACTAGGGCAACAGAAAAAATATGCCGCTAGGACCTTTCTATGACTCTGGAATTCCTTAAAATTAGATGGCTACAGCTATGGTATCGGTACTCTGGTGCCCCTAAGCACGTGCTTATATTGCTTAAAAGTTAATCCAGGGCTGGGATCCAAGCTAGTGGTGATTAACCAAGAGATTTGGGGGTTGTACTGGACAGCTCAATGAAAATACCTTTTAGGTTCACACATATCGTAATTTGGGGAACAATTTTTGATATCCAGACCCACACTGCTACATCTTTCCTTGTCATTCTATTTTAGCAACAGCTAAGGCTTTTTTTAAAAAAAAATCTCTCTCCAAATTAAGCTCCTGAAATGAACAAAGTTTTTTGGGGGGGAAACCAGGATTGGTTCTTTATGTGAAAGGACCATGAACTCCGTTTGGGTACTGAAAATGAACTCTTGGACTGAGCATGTGGGTCAGAGATTCCATTTTTTTCCATGCATGACCCCCACCCACCCTGAGCCACTGTTCCTTACCCAACTCCAGTTCCTCAAGTAAAATAATAATAATACACACAAGGTAGATTCTTCAAGCATGAAGTTTCCTTATCCCTGCCTTAACAACACTAACACATTTCCTGCACTATCAGCTTTTGTGAGACAGAGCACATTTTATCAGATACATGAAGTAGTTACCCGGGTGGGTATACAGAGCTTAAAATTATGTGTGTGTGTAATGTGTAGACAGGATAAACATATTGACCCAGTTTGCACAACATGCCAGGCTCATGTGGGTTAACCCCTAATTGTTTTTAAATATTTTTCTTACATTTATATCTTGTCTTTTTTCTTCTTGCAAAGAGCCCAAGGCAGCTTACATAGACCTTCTCTCCATTTTATCCTTGCAACAACCCTGAGAGTAAGTTAGGTGGAGAGTCAGTGCCTGGCCCAAAATAACTCAAGTGTGGTGAGCTTCATGGCCAAGTGGAACCCAGATCTCCCAAATCCCAGTCCAAAACTCAAACCACTACTGGGCAACAACATTTAAATGTGCAACCCCCACTCAGGGTGATTGGGGGGTTGCTGTGTTATGCAAAGCTGGCCACTGTGGGTCATTTGAGAGGTAAATAGCCCTTGTTTTGAAGTAGGGTTATGGGAGGGTTATTTAGCCCTCATAATCCACAGTGGCTAGGTTTTCACAACAAGGCAACACCCTGATGGTCCTGATCAAGGCTTGCATATTAAAAATGGCACCTGGCGCATGTCATAGCTGTGGCTTAAATAACCCACAGTGAGCCCAGCATGTTGTGTGAACCGGGCCTATATGAGAGGCGAAAAGGTCATGCAACGTGAGCAACAATGTTAGATGTGTCTCCGTACTAAGCATAGCACAAATGCATACCGAACCAACAGCTGACTAAAGTCAGGGTGGGGATGACTGGGCAGAACAAGATCAACAACATCAAAGAACATCTAAAAAGGGACAATTCTGTAGTGACTTAGCCATTCCCTGGATTTGTTGAGGCCAAGTTCCACAGGGTCCAATTTCCTAATAAACTGGCAGCTTTACGTTGCACTCTGAAACTTTTTGTTGGAGAATGGCGATTCTAAAGTCTGCTGCAGTGTCCTAAATCCACTTTAACGCTTCCCTGAGAGGTGGCTGTGCAATCTCTCCTTGAATACCTCCAGCGACAGAGAGCCTGCCCACCCGCTAGACTGCTGGTTCCTTTGTCTGACTGCTCTGACCCTTAGGAAGTTTTTCCTGATGTTCTACCAAAATCTGAGCCTCGTGTGGTGCAGAGCGGTAAAGCAGCAGTTTCTGCAGCTGAAACTCTCCCCACAGCCTGAGTTTTATCCCATCAGAAGCTGGTTTCAGGCAGCCAGCTCGGGTCGACTCAGCCTTCCATCCTCCCGAGGTCGGCAAAATGAGTACCCAGTTAGTTGGGGGAAAGGTAATCACGGCCGGGGAAGGCAATGGCAAACCACCCCGTTGGGGGAAAGGTAATCACGGCCGGGGAAGGCAACGGCAAACCACCCCGCTATAAGGCCTGCCAAGAAAACGTCAGCGAAAGCTGGCGCCCCTCCAAGAGTCAGTAATGACTCAGTGCTTGCACGAGAGGTCCCTTTCCTTTCCTACCAAAATCTGCCCTTCTCTAACTTAAGCCTGTTATGTTGTCTTACAGCCCTCTTCTCTGTGCCAACCCTTTAGGTATTTGAACAGTGCTATCATACCCCCCTCAGTCTTCTCTTTCAAGACTAAGCCTTGCCAGTTCCTTCAATCAGTTCTGCCTTGAGTGCTGTTTTTGGGTAGAAAGTCGGGGTACAAATCAAATACATAAATAAATAATCATTTCCTCGTAGGACGTAGTTTCTAGACACCTGATCATTTCGGTTGCCCTTCTCTGATCGTATTTCAATTTACCTGAAACCCGGTTTCAAAATATGGCTTCAACTGGTTAAAGGATCTTGAGATGAGGTTGGGTTTTTTTTTGCTGTAAGCATATAAAGATCCTTGATTTTCTCTTCTTTCCTTGCCCTGTAAACCCAGGTTGATGGCCTTTGCTTGTAGCTATACATGTCATATTCTGGACAGGACAAAACACAGGGCTCTAGGGATAGCTGTGTTTATTTTATAGTGTGTTGGACAAAAGCAAAGAAGGGGCAGAGATGCACACAGGCCAAGAAAAGGCAACACACTGTAACTCCCAAAGGAACACACACACACACACTCACATTCAGGCATCTGGCTAGTTGGTACAGCAATTGCAGGCAGCACCGTCTCTTGTTCCTTTGGAAAGCACTGTAGTCTGCACACCAGTTCCAGTCATGTTCTCTCATGCTCTCTCTCTCTCTAACCACAAAGGTCAGTTCATAGTTAAGCTTCAGGATCAGAGGCAGAGTCTGAATAATCTGCGACCAGAGAGGTGGCAAAACTGGATGGGGGGCTTCCTTCGGCCTCCTGGGGGTCTGCCCCAGGCCCCGTGGGAGAGTCCAAGGAGACGCCGCTTGCCACACTGTCCTGGTCCTGTCTTTCCACTTGCGCCCTGGGACTTGAAGCGTCACTTTCCTCCTCAGTGGAAGCTCGTTCCCTGGCCCTGGATTTCCGGCACATGACACCCAGGTTGTCCTTAGCGACAGGGGACTTGCCAGCGAGGCATCTCCCAGCAAACGCCAGCCTTTTCAGAGTGTCATTTGCTTTAGTGTTTGAGACCGGGGCGGATGAGAACCACGGGCGCTCAACAATCTCATTGCGTTTCTGCTTCTGTTTGTTTTCATAGGCTGGAGGGGAAGAGGGGAGCGCGTTACCATGAGGAAGAATAGATTTGCGCGCAATAAGAACACAGGAATGCAAAAGGAACATAGGAAGCTCCCTTATACCAGGACAGGTTATTTGTCCATCAAGCCCAACACTGCCTACTCCAGTAGTGGGCAACTTGTGGCCCTCCAAATGTGTTGGCCTACAATTCCCATTAGCCCTTAGCCAGCAGAGCCAATGGTGAGGGATCATGGGAGTTGAAGGCCAAAATCTCTGGAGCACCACAAGTTGCCCAGCCCTGGTTTACTCCGACCAAGAGAAGCTTTCCAGGGCCTTTGGCAAGGGTCTTTCACATCAACTTCTATCTGAACCTGGAGATGCCGGGGGGAATATCAAACCTGGGATATTGTTTTGCATCTAAAGCACTGAGCTGTGAAAAGTTCTCCCCCAGCATCCTCTGCAACTTTGTATGGGATCTTGGGGCAGAGATAATTTGGTGCGGCAACAGGGTCTTGGGATAGGTCTGGACATGAAGCCCAGCACCTGCAGTATTTATACCTTCGGTATTTTTGTACTCAGACCTCCAGCCCAGGGATTCTCCAACCAGGATTTAGCAATTATATTCGGGGCATGGCGGAAATCTAAAAATGATGACAAGCACTGCACGTGTAAAAAAGCAAGTGCGTGGTCTCACAGTCTGGAAGGAAAATGCTCAGTGTTGGTACATAATTCACAGAAGTGAAAATTGTATCCTTACATTCTAGTTTACTGTGGGTGCTTGACAGTTATTTCTTTTGAAAAGAGACCAAAGGGATCAATCCACAAAGAAAGATAGAAAACTGGTGCAGGGAGCTTAGCTCATCTGCAAGGACTCAGAAGACAGTTCGGAAGCTGCAGCTCGTGCAAAATGCAGCGGCCAGATTGGTTTCGGGAACCAGAAGGTTCGACCATGTAACACCTGCTCTGGTCCGCTTGCACTGGCTGCCTATATGTTTCCGAGCCCAATTCAAAGTGCTGGTTTTGACCTATAAAGCCTTACACGGCTTGGGACCACAATACCTGATGGAACGCCTCTTCTGACGTGAATATACCCGGTCACTACGTTCAACATCTAAGGTCCTCCTCCGGGTGCCTGCTCCGAGAGAGGCTCAGAGTGTGGCAACGAGGGACAGGGCCTTTTCGGTGGTGGCCCCCAGACTATGGAACAATCTCCCTAACGAGGCTCGCCTGGCGCCAACGCTGCTATCTTTCCGGCGCCAGGTTAAGACTTTCCTCTTTGACCAGGCATATGGCAGCACATCTTAATCACCCACATATTTAGTTTTTTTAACGGTTTTTAATGCTTTATGTGTGTATGTTCTGTGTTTTAGGATTTTAAATTTTGTGTGCTCATTTTAATCTTAATTTTAGAATTTCTGTAAACCACCCAGAGAGCCCTGGCTATGGGGGCGGTATATAAGTGCAATAAATAAATAAATAAATATCTGGGTCTCCAAGGGCTCATCAGCACAGGGCTTTTGGTGGAGACGAGGTGCCCAGTGTCAGATACATTAATTTAGCCATGCCCGTCTGATAAGGGCACGGGACAGGAATCCCCCACCCCGCTTTGAATGCCGTCTTCAGCAGGAAGCCACCTGTTTTTGTGCTGCCCACAAATGTGTTGGACCTTTACATGCACCACAGTGCCGTCTGGGGAGGCCGTAACTCTGGCCCCCACATCTCCAACCCAACCTCTCAAAAATCCCCAACCCGTCTTCACGTACAGCCGAGGCTCTGATATTTCAGCAACGCTGCCAGATGCCGGTCCTCGTCAGACTCCCGCACAAGTGGGATGCTCAGGTTTGCTTTCGTCTGCAAGGCGAGATCTTTCTCCTCCTCCTCTTGAAGGACTTTCTTCTCTTCCTATGGGATGGGAAAGGGGGACAAAAAAAAAAGAGTCACAGGGTCAAAACAAAACAAACCGGGGTGATAGCCAGCAGGAAGGGACAGGCTTCTTCTAAGCAACTGTGTAGTGCCCAGTTGTCCTGCAAGAGCTTAACCTACCTCACAAGGTTGTTGTGAGGATAAAATGGAGGGATTATGTAAGCCGCCTTGGGTTCCTTGCAAGAGGGGAAAAGGGGCTATATAAATGTTATAATAAAAATATAATAATTTAAAAATAAGAAGAATGGGATGAGAACCTTTAATCCAAGCTTAACAATAGTTTCCTGCCTGGTCACTTGTAGCTTACAAAGAGTTACCTCCAGGACACTTAGTAGGGAGGCTGTATAAAAGTTGGTCCTCTTTAGGCCACACATTTTTTTTTTCTTTATTGCAGCAGTCCCCAAACTTTTTGGCACCAGGGACCGGTTTCGCGGAAGACAATTTTTCCACAGACCCGAGGGTGGGGTTGCTGAGGGGATGCCTTCACATAATCAGCCCCCTTTAATACCTGGTTTTGGTATTAGAAACAGGAAGTGCAGCTAGACTCTCAATGATAATTGGAAAAAAGTGTGTTTTTAAGATGAAAAATATCACAGGAAACATTTTTCATTTTGTTCAAATAAAAGAAAACAAGCAGCCAGGCCGCTGCTTGCTGTTGTTGCGCCCGCTGAGATATGGGCAGGAACTACCTCGCGGTGGCCGGCCTTAATCTACCCCGGGGTGGAGAAGAGCCGCGGAGAGAGCCATCCTGGGGGGTGGGACCAGGGGAGGAGGCTGGGTCCCTGCCTGCAAGCGGCGGCCAGGGTCGCGCCCCCCTGGTCCCCGAGAGGGAGGAGCAGAGCTGCGGCGGCAGCCTCCCCACTCCCGCCACCGCAGCCGGAAGCCGCTCTCCCACAGCAACTCTAAGAGCGCCCCCACACACACACTCCAGGGTCCTGGCTTCGCTTCGGCTGGGTGGGCGCCCAGCTGAAGCGAAGCCAGGACGCTGGAGCGGGTGGGCAGCTTCGGAACGGCGCTCCCAGGAGTGGGCGGGTGAAAGCAGCTCACCTGCGCGGCCCGGTTCCTAACAGGCCACGGACCGGTCCGTGGCCCGGGGGTTGGGGACCCCTGCTTTATTGCATAATTCTTATTCTGCCTAAACCTGCTGGGCTTGAAGTTGCTTTCATTAGAAACCACAAGAGAAAGAAACCCATTAAAAAAAGTCAAAGACTGCATAATAAAAATTCAAATGATTACAGCAAGTGTGGGGCACACAGGATAGTAAAAACATTCAAGAGCTAGTCACTTCGCTCCTCTGATGCCATGTTTCTCGCCTGCCCAAGGGCCTCTACTTCCCTTGCTCGGCTTCGTCCATTTTCTTCTGCTGCCCCTTACGCCTGGAACGCTCTTCCAGAACATTTGAGATCTACAAGTTCAATCGCAGCTTTTAAAGCTCAGCTAAAAACCTTTCTCTTTCCTAAAGCTTTTAAAACTTGATGCTGTTTGGACTTTATACTGTTAGTTTTACCCTACCCTGTGCCTCTTTACCCTACCCTGTGCCTGTTTGCATTCTCTTCCCCTCCTTATTGTTTTACCATGATTTAATTAGAATGTAAGCCTAAGCGGCAGGGTCCTGCTATTTACTGTTTTACTCTGTACAGCACCATGTACATTGATGGTGCTATATAAATAAATAATAATAATAATAATAACTTTGATGAACTTATCTGTAAAACTGGCTTACACTCTGCTACACATGTCTACTCAGGAAAAAGTCCCATTAAATTCAGTCATAGACCCAGATAAATGGGTATAGGACTGCAATCTTAATCTAGATGATTGAACTTCTCTTGAACTGTTGGGTCATGCTGCAATTGAAGATGGACTGTACCTAACAGCATAACCCACATTTGTTTTTTTTGGGATTTAAGAGGAGAAACGAGAGGAGAGGTGTGGAAGTAGGGTAAAAAGAGAACGAATGAACATATACAGGACAAGAGGGTTAAAGTTGGGTCCTGGGTCTGGAAAAGTTGAAGGTTACGGAGTCATTCAACTTTAGTCAATTAATTGGTTGGGGCAAACTTTAATTGGCAGGCTTGCAAATTAAAGACATTCATCTTCTATAGCTCTTTTTGGTTCTGGTATATAACCATAATAGGAAATGAAAAAGAAAAGGTAAAAAGGTTACCAAGCACTGGAACCTTTTTATTATTAAATATCTCAGAAAGATACCTAAACTGGAGGGCTAACGACATGCACTTTTATCTAATTGAAATGCAGTCCATGTCGATTGAAAGGCAAGTGGCTAATTAACTATTTAGTTAGTTGACAGCCCTACTTTTAAAATTTAAATTATGATTAGGAAAGGGGAAAGGGGTTGGAATTCTGTGCTGTCCTCCTTTGTCCAGGGCTGTGAAGAGGGGTCCTTCCTGCTCCCCTCTCAGCCGCTTACCCTGAACTTCCGGCGAAGGAGGCTGTTGAGTGCGAAGTCATCCTTCCAGGCGCTCTGGGCCTCCTGAATGTTCTGCAGGGTGGGAAGGGCGCGCTGCAGCTTGCTCTGATCCTTGGAGCCATGCTCCAGCCGGTACATGGCATCCGTCTCCAGCTTCTGCTTCTCCTCGTGGGCTGAGAAGCAGACAAGCGCATGAGGCCAGGCGGGATGTACCCTCAGCGGCCCCCACGGGAGGAGGGGCACCGCTCCCGAGGCTCACCTGTGGCCACAATCTGCTCATTGGCCTCCACATCCCAGCGTTCTTCCTTGCGCCGGGCACCGCTGACGATGACGTAATCGCAGCTGGCAGGGTCCGTCTGCATCTCGATGTGGTTGGGGCAAAGGTGACACTTCATCCGGAACCTGGGAGGCAAAAGAAGAGGGCGGTGGTTGTTCTGTTGTGATTGAAATTGCAACAAGCACTGAAAAACACCTAACCTCCTATTTTATTTTATTTTAAGTTATTACACTAGTGAACAGGCCAAGCTTTGCATGGGTGTGAAGAGCCCTTAGGTTTGATACAGTGAAGCCTTCAAACAACATTATGCAGCTGTCAGAGTTGTTATTATTATTTATTATTATTTATTGCATTTTTATACGGCCCAACAGCCGATGCTCCCTGGGTGGTTCACAAAACTAAAACCATTCAAAGCATAAAACATGATATAAAATACACATTAAAAACTGATTAGAAACATACCATACATGATTAAAACATCGTGAAAACATCCTGAAAACATTCTAAAATTTCACTGGATAGGCCTGCCGGAATAGATCAGTCTTTATTGCTTTTTTAAATTCTAAAAGACCATCAAGTTGGCGAGTTGGCGAGTTGGGCACCTTGTACCTGTCCCGGCTAAGTGAAGCCACAACTGCTGGCACCCCTAGGCACAGCCCATGCCACGGTGTAGCCCTATAGTCCACTGACGGAGGGGCCTGCCCACAACATTCGCCTAAGAGAGGGAAGGGAACAGCTGTATCACTCTGTCATTCAGGTCTACTCCTACAGCTTCAAACCGTATCCACTGCAAAGCTATGAGCTGGTTATGCCACCTAGTTGCTGAAGATGTTACTGCAGATTCCAAGCATACAGATACATTTAAATGAATTAAAATTAATTAATGTGTTTTAAAAACAAAATAACCCCGAGCTGACACCCCCTAGGGTCCCCTTAGTATGTATGCCACTTTTCTGGAGTCTAGGATTCATGACCTTGGCACTAAGACACTGATGGATGGAGAGACAGAAAAGCATACATCCTGTTTGATAACTGTAGATTTCTCTATTACCCCAATAGCCAAAGCTCTATGGGTGGCTCACCAAACAAAATACAAAATAAAGCCACAAAATACTATATAAAACATATATATAAAAAACTAAAATCAAGGTAAAAAGTAAAAGCCAGAAGATCTAAAAATGCACTAACGCTACTTTAAAAGCAAAGCCCCCCAAAGCCTGGGTGAATAAAAAGGTCTCCACCTGGCGATGTAAGGACTACAATGTAGGTGCCAGGTGAGCCTCTCTGGGAAGGCATTCCACAGCCGTCACACTCCGGCGGACGTCTCTGCCTCTTCTCATGCAAGCCCAGCTGCCTTATGTTCTGTGGGGTGCTCCCTACACCACGTGAGGAGAGGGTGTCCATGATAAAGAGCAGGGTCTTGATCATAAATGTGCTGAGGCTGTAGAACAACCTCCTTGATGAGGTTTGAAGCTACTCTAGTTCTGCAGCGCTTCAAGAGAGGATGCAAGGCTTCCCTCTCCCCAAAGGCCTAGGGCTGCAGCGCGGGCACTGCGGGCTCTGCTGTTGCTGATTCCAGTGTATTTGCCTTTTAAAAATTATTTTGTCTATGTCATCTTGGAAGCCGCAGTATAAATGTTTTAAGTAAAGAGGTACGTCCCTTGTGACAGCTACACATATTTTGCTGAGCTGCAAATTATAAGCATAGAATTTGGTATTGGATGCAGTGTACAGCAGTGTGTGAACTTCTGCTTTTTAAAAAGACATGTTTCTAGTCCTTATCATTACAGGGATAGTATGAACATACACATGGGCATACACTCTGACAAGCCAGGAGGAGACTGAGCAAGAAATCCAGGAGTGCTTAATGAGGAGCCACAGGGCGAGAGTCCAAATCCGGCCCTCCTGGGTCCGTATCCGCCCCTCTGGGATTCCCCAGTTGGCCCCACCTCCTTTCTCCCAACCACTGGTGGTTTCCTGGAATTGGTACAGTTTTTCTGCCTTTCTAGATCATAGAATAGCAGAGTTGGAAGGGGCCTACAAGGCCATCGAGTCCAACCCCCTGCTCAGTGCAGGAATCCACCCTAAAGCATAATAGAATCATAGAATAGCAGAGTTGGAAGGGGCCTAAAAGGCCATCGAGTCCAACCCCCTGCTCAATGCAGGAATCCACCCTAAAGCATCCCTGACAGATGGTTGTCCAGCTGCCTCTTGAAGGCCTCTAGTGTGGGAGAGCCCACAACCTCCCTAGGTAACTGGTTCCATTGTCGTACTGCTCTAACAGTCAGGAAGTTTTTCCTGATGTCCAGCTGGAACCTGGCTTCCTTTAACTTGATTTGTTATTCTCATTAGCTACTGGCAATAAGAGCTTTAAGCTACAATATGCTGACATTTTTTTCTATTTGGGCCCCACCACTTTTACCTTTGGTCCCTCCTCCTTTGCCTCTGCCCACCACTAGAATGCGGCCCCCGAAAGCTTCTCCGAAATGGAATTCGGCCCCTGGGCTGAAAGAAGTTCCCCACCCCTGGGTTAAAGGATGGGACCTCAGGGCTCTTTATCTCGCTCCACAGCTAGCAGATGTTCCTACCACAAGCAAATATAGGAGGAGTTGCACAGGTTAACCAGGTCACAAGATGTTGTTTTTCTTGGCTAGTATTAGAAGTGGGAGTGGGAAATGGGGGACACAGATTATGTACAGCCTGCCCAGTTGCCGGACCTGACCCTCCACTGATGTCCCTGCTGCCCAACTGGTCACTACCAACAGCCCCAGCAACAGCCGACAGCAAGACCCCTCTGCCTCCAGAGCACTCACCTGTAGATGGGGGTTGTGTAGTAATTGCCAACCTTCTTCTTCTCTGCATTGTAGCGAACGCCTGCAGCAAACAGAGCGAAAGACAGATGTCAAGTATTTGCAAATGCCTACAGTGAATTTCCTGATCACACACCTGATCAAAAATTACAATTTTATTTATTTTAAACATTCAGGGGGCCCTCCTTGCCCGTCCGAAACATTTTACCATAATTGCCAAAAGGGTAAAATAGCAGAGGCAAAAGTCCCCCGATATCCTGGTTTCAAGGTCCTCTGTTTTATCCACTGGTTTAAAAGTCCTGCTTTCCCCAATCATGCCCTCCAGATGGACTACAACTCCCATGATCCCCAACCAGAAAGGCTGGTGAAGGCAAGTCTAGATCTGCCTCCTCCCCCTCCCCAGAGCAGAATATAGAACCTAGAGACCCTAAATCACATTCCTCTTGTTCTAATTAGCTAAATACAATTTTGTGACAATTTCCTCTTTCCCTCTTGACGCCCAACCTCTCCTTCACAGGTTTCTGCCTGACCTACCCTGAGGTGCCAGGAATTTGAGCAGTACCTGATCACACCAAAGAGCAGGGAGCCAGGTGAAATGAGAGGCATGAAGAATTACTGGATGGAGGTCAAGCGGGCCGTATTTACTTATAGATGCATGGATGTATTTGATTTGGTCTATACTTCTACCAAGAAAATGGGACTCAGGAGGGCTTATACCTTGCCTCTTTCCCTGCATGGAGTTGTCCCACCCCCTTCTCTAAAGTCTGCTGGATTTATTTTGTAATTTAGTGATTTAATAGATCTTTATACCGCTGACTATTTTTTTTAAAAAATGCCCTTAAGGAGTATTTATTTATTACATTTTTGTGCTGTCCAGTAGCCAAGCCTCTCTGGGCAGTTCACAAGTAAAACCCTAAAATACAATAGTTGTAAAAAACATACAAAGCTTTAAAAAGCTTTAAAATACCACATAAAACCCAAATAAACCCAGCAGTGGTTACAGCCCGGGGAAAGCCTGTATGAAAAGATGTTTTCTTTCAAGCCTGACTTTGCATGCTGTCAACTTGGGGTGGGTGGGGAGGGGGTGCACCCTGTCCTTACCCATGCCGATGTGGTTCTGGCAGCCATCACACCAGATGTTATAGGGCATCTCAAACCTGGGAAAAAGTAACCAAGGGATGTTCACTGCAGGCAAAAGAGGCAGCCAAGAGCTTCAGCTAGCTGGAGAGCAAGTCCTGTGTGATGGTCACACATAAGCCAGGTAGCACAGAGCAAGACCTCCCCTGATATGCAGGGCTGACAGAGAAGAAAGGAGACCATTTCCAATACTCTGATACTGAGAGTACCATATAGGGCCTTGCTAGACCTACCTGTTAATCCAGTGAGAAGGAGCGAGGCCGCACTGCAGCTAGCACGGGCCGTCGCCCCTTTCTACACGTGAGACGTGACGGGGTAAGGGAAAGCCCCGTCGTGTTGGCCATTTTTAAAAAAACTTAAAGGGGCCATGTGCGCAGGAGCGCACCAACGATAAGGTAAGTCTTTAAAAAAAAAAGGGTTCCCCGCTCCCCCCCACAATGTCTGATGCCCCCCGCTTGCCCATCCGCTCGCTCGCCCATCCACCCATTCGCTCGCCATGTCCACCCCCCCCCGCTCGCCTGTTCTCCACCCCCCCGGCTCACCGTGTCAACCCCCGCTCGCCATGTCCACCCCCCCGCTCACTCACCCACTCGCCATGTCTGATGCCCCCTCTGCCCCCCCATCCGTGATCTCCCCCCTCAGCCCGATGGGCACAGCGCTCCTATGGAGCGCTGTGCCCAGTGTGCAACTTCTCCTGGCTACTTGCGAGTAAGCGAGCAGCCAGGAAAAGCCACGGAACTAGCTAGACCTTCCGCAGCCCCGGGCTCAGCCCAGAGCTGCGGAAAAACCGGGCCACAAGCAGATCCGGTTATCCCGGGTCAAGGGAGGGTTTAGCCCAGCCTGACCCCGGGATCCCCTGTGCGTCATCTGCATGCACAGCAGGGAGCCCGGGCCTCGCACTGGGCTAAACCTTCGTCTAGGAAGGCCCATAGTTAGGTCTCTCTTGATCTAAGCACCAAGGAGTCCAAGTCCTACTGCTAAGTGTCAGGTGTGCACTGCAAAGGGCTGCATTTCGGTGTCCTTACCTGATGATGAGGATGCCCTGGGAGAGTTTACGGGCTCTTTCCCGCAGAGGATGGCTATTGCGGTACTTATTAAGGGAGCCATGCTGTGTGAGAGAAGAGAAGAGTCAGTCGCTTGGACATAAACCCATTACACTCATGTTTGCACCTGATGATAATTTATAAGTCCCCCATGATGCTGACCGTGCCACTGGAAAACAAGGATCGTCTCCCTGACTTCCACCTGGGAGCTAAGCACGTGCCCAGAAAGCAAGACCTTACTGCTCCTGCCTCTCCAAATGTTCTCGACCAGCTTGCATGCAAGCATCTGAACTTGTGGCAAGTTATATTAGCAGGGAAATCTACGTGTAGCTGATAATCTTGTTAGGGAGTCTAATTATTTTTTGTTCTTCCAGGTCATTAACCAGCTTGGTATCAAGGCTCACAACCCAGGAAGCCATTTGGAAACGTAATGCTACTATCTCTATATCAGCATAAGAGCCTGGGATAACTCCAGAAGGTTTACACAGCTCGATGCAAGCAGTAGCAAAGGGCATTTCAGTTACAATCCTTGTCAGGGAAAGATCAGGTTGCAATGGTCAGTCCAGACTCTCAGGCCAACCTTAGACCCTAAGGGCACTCAAAACATCTTTGCCTATACCTGAAAAAAATATTTGAAAGTGTCTTTTTTTTCTGTAGGATATTCACAGCCCTATGGCTTCAAATCATACTCACTCAATTTCTAGAAGAGCAATGCTGAAAATTAATGAGGTACATACAGCTAGATAAACAACTTCAATATCTACTACGTTGCCTTATTTACAACCTGCCAAGGAAGAAATTGCTTGAAGAACTGTCAAATAGGTTAGGAAGCTGATGCTGTTGATAAGATTTAAGTTCTTATTTTCCAACTGTTATACACTGAGTACGTTCGGAGTGGCCAGATTTTCTGTACAGGCTCAGAAAGGAAGGAATCCACAGAGGTACAAAGTGGCTGACAGTCAAGTGAATGACCTGTATTAGGATTTTAACATTATTTTATCATGTATTTTTAATTATTTTATCATTTTTTAATTTTATTTTTAATCCTTTAATCCCATTTGTCAATATAAACAAGAGAAAGAGAAAATATTATTTAAAAAAGATGGCATACATCTTATGCAATCACATAATTATTTTTCCCCAATTTTGCTTTATAGAGGTATATATTATTATTATTATTATTATTATTATTTTATTTATTTATTTATTTATTTATTACATTTTTATGCCGCCCAATAGCCGAAGCTCTCTGGGCGGTTCACAAAAATTAAAACCGTCATAAAACAACCAACAGTCTAAAAACACAAATACAAAATACAGTATAAAAAGCACAACCAGGATAAAACCACACAGCAAAAATTGATATAAGATTAAAATACAGAGTTAGAACAGTAAAATTTAAATTTAAGTTAAAATTAAGTGTTAAAATACTGAGAGAATAAAAAGGTCTTCAGCTGGCGACGAAAGTATAGTGTATATTTTAACCTATATCAATTTTTGCTGTGTGGTTTTATCCTGGTCGTGCTTTTTATATTGTATTTTGTATTTGTGTTTTTAAATTGTTGGTTGTTTTATTACGCTCTTCATGGTTTTAATTTTTGTGAACCGCCCAGAGAGCTTCGGCTACTGGGCAGTATAGAAATGAAATAAATAAAGTAAATAAAAAGTGTAGGCGCCAGGCAGACCTCTCTGGGGAGCTCATTCCACAGCTAAAATTTATTTGTATCCTGCCTTTTGCCCGCCTTTTACCACCTTACACACAAGGCTTTGAGGCGCACACCTCCTCAGGCTAAGCACCACCACTTAAATACCTGAGGAAGGGGTAAAAAGAAAAGTATAACCTTTCCCTTATAGCAGAGGGAAAAGTTAAGGAGATTTGGAAAAGGCTTTTCTGTGAATATAGCAGGTTGAAGGTTTAATGTAATGTGTTTATTATAAACCAATAGAGCAGGAGACATAGCCAAATTGACACGTGGTTTTATGGTAGCAAAATAAAGAAAATGTTTATTGTTATTTACAGTTCTTAGTTCCTTCAAATTCTATTCAATTCCTGCCTATTCTTAAGAATACTGGTAGTAACAAATCTAATAATAACAATCCTTAGTCCTTATGATCTTATTTTCACTCACTCCTCACACAACTCCTGACAAGAAATCACACAGCTGAACACATCCATATAGTTTCTCCAACAGAGTTTAAGTTTATCCACTGACAGAACCAGGGGAATTTGGGTGGGTGGGTGTGATTCCCCCTCCCTCCTACTGTCCCCCGCATAACCTCACTATCTGCTCTGGATGGTTGGGGGACCCCCCCAGAGCAGATTGGGGGGGCGCAGGGGTAGGAGAGAGAGAGGAAGTCCCACTGCGTGAGTGGACCTCTGGTTGCACGTGGTTGGCGTCTGCTCCAAGATACCACTGTTGTCTCGATATTTAGGAAACAGGCTAGAAGAGTCCATTCCTGCCCTTTGTTATGTTGTTTTAAAACGTTTGTTTGCTGCACGTTTGGTTCACTTGCAAAGCTGCTCTGCGGATCTTAGCTTGCCCAGAGCAAAACCAACAAGGAGAGATCACATGTTAAAACTAGCCTTTCTTCATCCGTTTCCCTCGCTGTGCAAATAAGCCCTCTCTCAACAGCATGAATACTTTTTCAGCAAAGGAAGTGGAAGTGGACCCAGTAAACACACAAGAGCCCAATTTCATTCATGCCCTTCCCATTTTGGGACCTAAAGGGGTTTGAAACGGTTTGGATGTGAGGCTACATATGTTCCAGTAAGGAAACCACCTCTGTCTCAGTTCCCCACAATATCAGAGACACTGACGTAAGAGACAACTTGCTTGATGCCACAGCATAAACTGGCAATAGAGCGCCTGCTCACACGATCAGCTATCTTGGGATAAAAAAACCTTCTAAGGTCACTTCAGCCTTGGATTTGTTAAGGGGTGAATTAGGGGTTGAAGAAAGGGAAAGTCATCTGTTGCTGGCAAGATGAAGGCCTTGACTCATCCTCCTTTCAACTCCTGGATAATTTTGTAAATGTAAACATGTAATGTAAATATTGTTGTGTCTAGAAATAGACGGTGTTAACAGTTCCAGAGAAACACCTCTGAATAACCTAGCAAGAGGATGTGGCTGAAACACCCTGGAATTCCTTTCCCCCTGGATAGCTGGAGTTTGTTATTTGAACCTACTCCTGCATTGTATGCAAATCTAGAAAGGGAGGCAGCACCCAGAAAGCCTGGCTCTCTATTCAACTCATTAGCACCCACCCACACAGACAAGTCAAATTCTGACCCCCTGTGCTGTAACAACGAGGTATACAATCCACTAGGACGGGGGACGGACGGACATGCAGCTCATGGGCTGAATGTGGTTCTTGCGTCCCCCCAATATTCATGGGGGACCCCAAAATTAAAAAAAAACACCCATCCAAACAAAATAGCATTCATTGCAAGCTAATTTCGACCCTTTTGGCACTCTACAGCAACTGCAGATGCCCTTTTGTTTTTAAAAATATTATTCCTCACTCTGTTGTTGTTACCTACAGGGGGAGAACTGGGGGTTCAAAGCAACAAAAACAACCTCCAGGCCTCCAGGAGTTGCCTGACCCTGAACTAGGAAGCTGTCATGTGCAAGCAAGCTCTATTACAATTATTGCCTTGCAGTGCAGAAAGGGGGAAAGTGCATACAGTCAGTGCACAACTACAAGTCCTGAATTGCCCTGAGAATCATGATTGCTCTCTTACCTTGGCTGGATCAAAATCAGGTGGGTAATACTTATTGACTCCTTTTCTTTCCCCCTGTAAGAAACCAAAGGCAGCATTAGAATCCTCTTGCTTGGTAGCAATTTAAAGCGCGTGAGCATTTTGCAAACACAACCCATTTTATTGTTGTCGGACACAAAGGTTTTGAAGCAGACCCCAGACACCCGTTTTCTTGTTCTTTGGCCTCTATTTTAGCCCTGAACAGAGGGCCCCTGTTTAGCCCAGAACACAAGGGTCACATTTGGCGAAGTAAGGACCAGGCAAGAATCACACGAGAAGTGCCATGCTGGATCAGACCGAGGGTCCATCTAGTCCAGCACTCTGTTCACACAGTGGCCAACCAGCTGTCAATCAGGGACCAACAGAGCAGGACACGTTGCAACAGCACCCTCCCACCCACGTTCCCCAGCAACTGGTGCACACAGGCATACTGCCTTGGATACTGGAGGTAGCACATAACCATCAGGGCTAGTAGCCATTGATAGCCAATACCTCCAGGAATTTATCCAACCCCCTTTAAAGCCATCCAAACCGGTGGCCATCCTTACTGGTAAAAAGCACTCTATGTCACTGAATGATTGGCAAACAACATGTGCTCAAAAAGCACAAGCCCCATCTACCGTTAAAAGGGTAAGGAGGTAGCACGTAGCCATCACACTAGCAGCCATTGGCCCAAGTTCCAAAGAGCAAAACATTTGTCATATTTCTTCCCCCTCTGTATAAAGAACATGAGAAGAACCCTGCTTGACCCGACCTGGAGTTCAACAACCTGTTTCCCAGAGAGCCTAGTCAGATGCTTCTGGGAAGCTTACATGCAGTTCTTGAAGGCTTGCAATGTTTCCCCCATGTCAGGTATTCACAGCTGTACTGCTTATGAATATGGAGGTTCCATTTAACTACCATGGCTAATAGCTAAACCACTCATTCAGCAAATCTCCCTCCCATCTCTATGGCCTTATCCAAGCAGTCACATTATTCACGCAATTGTTGCTGATTCATGCCAGTTCTCACTTGATGGCAGCCCCCATGCAAGCAGCTTAGGAATTCAGAGGTCAGGCCAAATCAAGCTGTGTGGGAGGGGGTGGGTGGAGGGTTTACATGTTTTGCAAGTCAGTCAGTACTTTTGTGGAAAGACGGACTGCATATGTGGCTGCTGCCATTTGCACATATATGCCAGCTCACAAAAGAACATAAAAGCCATGCTAAAATAGACCCGAGGCCTATCTAGCCGAACATTCGGTTCACACGGCATTACTGCAATTGTGCATATCATGATGAACACATATTTGGATATTATTTGGAACCACTGCTTCATACAAACGGTTCCTCCATGGCATACCAGTAGAAGACAGGTTATGTGTTTGTGGACAGCCAGTTCCAGAGGACATAGCACACTATGTATTTGATTGCCCCTTATATATAGATATAAGGAGAAGTTATTTGGAGTCTTTTTTAAAGAAAGTGAAATACTGGGGGACTAAGGAAAAATTGAGTTATTTATTACATTCAACCAACCCATATGTGATACAAAGAGTTGCACTATTTGCAGTGAAAGCTAATAGATGTAGAGCAAAGTTTTTAGATACTATTGGTGTGTGTTGTTATAAAGATTCAGAGATATAAATGAAATGTCATTGAGAAGCCATTAAAGGTTTCTGTATGTCTGCTGCGCTCCCATCTTACTATCCTTTCAGTAATGCATGTTACGTATTTGATAGCTCTGTAATTTTTAACCATATGCAATTTTTTTATCATATGTAGTATAGCAAAACGTCAAGTTTGCATGTGTTGCAATGATCTGTGGATTGAGCAATGAACGTATTGTTGTCGTTGTTGAAACGGTTCCTCCAGAGAAGCCCTGTGCAGTTCCAAGGTGGCCACCAAACATGGAGCAACCCCTCAGTAGCAACTAATTCATTTAAATATCCATTCCACTGGCAAACAAAACACTGTATGGAGAGCTTCCACAGGCTTGAAGTGACTATTGCAGGTTCTGTAAACAAGTTCACACTTGACAGCAGCAGACCCGCCCCACCCAAAACACACACAGCTACTGCTGAATTTGTAGTCTGCTGACACTCCGGAACAGGTAACGTTTGTGTGAACCAACGTGCCTCTCCAAGAGGCTAGAGACATGTTGCCAAAAAGTGAGCATCGAGGCAGCTCATGAAAGGGCTGTATTAGTTGAGGTTCAAGCGCCATGTGGGGGTAGAGAACCCCGTGGCTGTGCATGTGTTACAAACCTCTCCATACACTCACCATGGTGACAGTCGTCTAGCTGAGCGGCTGGAACGGCCTGCCTAAGAGAAAGATGGGAGAAAGTTATTGCTAGGATTTCCCCAAAGAGGAAAGAACAAACCCTTTTGGAGCTCCAAAACCAGCAAGCAGTCTCAGCCCCATAATCTGTTTTTGATGCCAGAACATTGACACAGAATGTGTAAAGTAATAGTGTGTCTCTGAGCATGTGTGGAGTTCAGTAATGTGTTTTACACATTACTGTAAAAGCCTGAGCCCTATTTTTGTTTTAAGAAATAAATCATGGTTGAGGGGGGAGTTATTATTTATCTGTACTATTTCTACTAGGGTGACCATATGGAAAGGAGGACAGGGCCCCAGTATCTTTAACAGTTGTATAGAAAAGGGAATTTCAGCAGGTGTCATTTGTATGCATGCAGCATCTGGTGGAAATTCCCTCTTCATCACAACAGTTAAAGCTGCAGGAGCTATATTAGAGTGACCGGATACAAAAGAGGGCAGGGCTCCTGCAGCTTTAACTGTTGTGATGAAATGGGAATTTGCACCAGATGCTGCATGCATACAAATGACACCTGCTGAAATTCCCTTTTCTATGCAACTGTTAAAGATACAGGGGCCCTGTCCTCCTTTTCATATGGTCACCCTAGCTAAAATCATAAAATATAATTCTTAAAAAAAATTGGGTCAGATATTTGGCTGCAAAACTAACCATCTGGAGGACTTAGCAGAGGCATCAAAAGAAGAGTCCTGCTAGGTCTGACCATAAGGTTAATCGCATTCAAGAATTTCTTCCCAGCAGTGGCTTAATCAGATGCCTCTAAAAAGTTCACAAGTAGGATATGAAGGCTGATAGCCCTCTCCTGGTTTAGTATATCTAGTTTTGAGAGGTATACTGCCTCAGAACATGGAGGTTCACATTTAGCTGCCAAGGTTCATAGACAGAGCTCCAAGTACATTCCTATCTTCCATAACCCTGTCTGGTACCACTTCTCTCTCCCTTCAAAATCCACCTCTTCTCTGAAACCTTTGGCTAAAACTCCTCGCTTCATACAGAAACGAAGCAGAGGAACTGCATCTGGGCAGATTATTATGTATTTATTAACAACATATCTATGCTGGCACATAACATAAAGTTCTCTGGGCTGCTTACAATAAATTAAAAAAGCAATTGAAACACAACATTAAATATAAAACCAAAGCAGCATAAATAAATACATCAACAGAAAACAAAACTCACAGTGAGGCCAGAACACAACAATCAGAACATTTAGAAATCTAAAATCTCTAAAAGATTTTAAACAAAACGCTCAGTCACCTGGGAAAATAAAAAAGGCCTTCATCTGACACTGAAAAGAATATGACGTAGGAATCTCTCTGGGAAGGACATTCCAGAACTGGGAAGCTACCACTGAAAAGGCCCTCTTCCCGTTAGCCACACACTGTACCTCTTTTGGCAGTGGAACCCAAAGAAAGGAGTCAAAAGCCGTCCTTAGGGATCAGATAGGAACATACGGGAGGAGGTGATCCTTCAGGTAACCTGGACCCGAGCCATTTACGGCTTTAAAGTTAAAATCAGCGCTTTGAATTGAGCCCTGGAAACTGGTGCAGTTGGCAAAGCAGTGGTATAATATGATCAAACCATCTAGCTCAGCCTTTCTCAACCTGGGGCACTCCAGATGTGTTGGACTGCATCTCCCAGAATGCCCCAGCCAGAGCTGGCTGGGGCATTCTGGGAGTTGTAGTCCAACACATCTGGAGCGCCCCAGGTTGAGAAAGGCTGATCTAGCTCCTCAGGCAAAATTGAGATTATAAACTTGGAGCAGGGGCTTTTTTCCCCAATGTTGTCTCAATGTTACTCAGTGCTATCCAATTGCCCTTGCTTTTTTCAGTTGGGATGAAAGGTGCCCCTTAACCGTTTTGGTTGGGAGGGTCGGTGGCAGACTTCCGGGGGGGGGGGGGGGGCTTGAGCATCAGGATGTCATTTCTCCCCCCCCCCCCATGTTGCTCTTCCTTTACGTTCTGTACCAACTGTTTTGAGATGGGGAAACTCTTGCTGTTTGGACCAGGTTTGAACGCTCAAAAGTGCAAAATAAATTATTATTATTATTATTATTAATATAATCAACAGCAATGACAGCACCACTACCAGTTTATATGCAGACAAAAGATATATGCACTAATATATCACACTAATATATCACACTAATTTCAGTACCACCAACAGAAAAAAAATTCTTTGGTTCTTAGAAATAATAAACGCACCTGCGATTCTGAGACGCACCCGTTTTTAGAGATGCTTATATGGGGGGGGGGAGAGTGTGTCTTAGAATCGAAGAAATACGGAAGAGTAAGGTGACCACATGAAAAGGAGGACAGGGCTCCTGTATCTTTAACAGTTGCATAGAAAAGGGAATTTCAGCAGGTGTCATTCGTATATATGGAAAACCTGGTGAAATTCCCAACAGTTAAAGGTGCAGGAGCTCTACCAGAGTGACCAGATTTAAAAGAGGGCAGGGCACCTGCAGCTTTAACTGTTGTGATGAAGAGGGAATTTCACCAGGTTCTCCATATATACAAAGGACACCTGCTGAAATTCCCTTTTCAAGCCCTGTCCTCCTTGTCATATGGTCACCCTAACATAGAATCATAAAATCTTATTTATTTATTTCATTTTTATACCTCCCCATAGCCGAAGCTCTCTGGGCGGTTCACAAAAATTAAAACCATAATAAAACAACCAACAGGTTAAAAACACAAATACAGTAGAGTTGGAAGGGGCCTATAAGGCCATCGAGTCCAACCCCCAGCTCAATGCAGGAGTCACAACAAATACCCAACACAGACACGCTTCTTCTCAGCCGAGGGCTTTCCCTATTCCACAACACCCCCCTTACATCTCTGTGCCCAGTAGCAGAAATGGGGCTGCCGCCAAAGGGGCCATCTTTCCCCGGCCCTCCCTGACGCATTGGGGGATGATGGCTGGATGTGGGATGGATAACCGATTCCCATGGCAACCGAGAGAGGACCGGGAGTGGGGGCACGTCCAAAGGGTATAAGGGTGGCTGGATTACAAGATGCCCCCACTGACCTGGCACCCGTTTCGTTTTCCTCGGCTCTTCTTTGCTCCACCTCCTCCGGATTGTATCATCAAGCCGCGCCGCATGAGCTCGAATCCGGAGCCAGCTTCGCCTCCCGGGCGGAGCTTGCCTGGATTGGTTTGCCGTCGTCCTGCCCACTGGTCACGGAGTGGGGACGACGCAGGCTTTGTTTTACTGGGAAGGGAGATCGAAGGCGCTTTAATCCGGAAGAAGAGGGAGGCTTTTCTTTTGAAACAGGGTCGTTTTTCAGGAAACCGAAAAAAGACCTAGTTGGGCCTGTTTCTGCCCAAAGCAGCTCCACAATGCAATTCGGAGTCAAGTCCAATGACTCTCCGGCGTCGTTTACTTCTCTCTCGTACTCACACAGCACTACCTGGGTAGAGTTTACTGCTCACCTCAGGCGTTGATGATGATCCTAATTCATCTTCATCATATTTATTCAACCTGAAGCTGCCATCCCGTGACCTCTTACTTCGGGAGGAAGTCCCAGTTGGGACTTCTGAGTAAATAAGATCGGGTTTAGGTAAGGTGACCATATGAAAAGGAGGACAGGGCTCCTGTATCTTTAACAGTTGTAATGGCAAGGGAATTTCATCAGGTGTCATTTGTATATATGGAGAACCTGGTGAAATTTCCTGTTCATCACAACAGTTAAAGCTGCAGGAGCTATACTAGAGTGACTGGATACAAAAGTGGGCAGGGCACTTGCAGCTTTAACTGTTGCGATGAAGAGGGAATTTGCACCAGATGCTGCATGCATACCATCGACACCTGCTGAAATTCCCTTTTCTATGCAACTGTTAAAAGATGCAGGAGCCCTGTCCTCCTTTTCATATGGTCACCCTAGTTTAGGGCACAATGCTATATATGTTTAGACAGAAAAAGAAAAGTCCTACAACTCCCAGGGGACGGTGTAAAAGACGGAACGGAACAGAACAGGCCGGAAGGACCCCATTATATTAAAAAACCATACCAAAAACAGTGGCATGTGTTAGCAACACTTGGGAACAATAATTTAGGACTAAAACCATTGCAATATTATATCACTATTAACCCCAGAACTCCCAAAACAACATCCAGAACAGAATGGGATAGCCGGAACGGCCACTTCTGAATGAGCAATATCAACAAAACTCACCAGTTATGCATAACTCCATGGCAGGGATGCAAGAAGCCAAAAAAAGTGCAAAGAAACTATGTTCTGATACCCGTTCCGCGCATAGTGCATATTGCACAAAACGGGCCAGGACAGCAGCTTCCAAGTGAGGTATGTTAACCAAACTCACCAGACACACATTACTAGGTGAGCCCGATATAATAAGCTCCAAAAATTGCCCCCAAACCACGTTCCAGTACCCGTTCCGGGCAAAAGTCCGTATTCTGCAAAATGGGCTGTGACGGCAGCTTCCCAATGAGGTAAGTCAACCAAACTCACCAGACGCACATTACTAGGTGGGACAGATATAGAAAACTCCAAAAGTTGCCCTGAAATCACGTTCCGACACTCGTTCTGGGCAAAAGCCCGTATATCGCAAAACGGGCCGTAACGGCAACTTCCCAATGTGGTAACTCAAACAAACTCACCAGACGCACATTACTAGGTGGGACAAATATAGAAAGCTCCAAAAGTTGCCCCGAAACCACGTTCCGTTACCTGTTCCGGGCAAAAGTCTGTGTTGAGCAAAATGGGCCGTAACGGCAGCTTCTAAGTGAGGTAAGTCAAACAAACTCACCAGACGCACATTACTAGGTGGGACAAATATAGAAAGCTCAAAAAGTTGCCCCGAAACCACGTTCCGTTACATGTTCCGGGCAAAAGTCTGTGTTGAGCAAAACGGGCCGTAACGGCAGCTTCCAAGTGAGGTAAGTCAAGCAAACTCACAAAACACATATAACACTCCCCAAAAGGTATCGGAACGTGGTTTGGGGGCAACTTTTGGAGCTTTCTATATTTGTCCCACCTTGTCATATGCGTCTGGTGAGTTTGGTTGACTTACCTCGTTGGGAAGCTGCCAGAGGTAAAGGATATATCAATGGCTACTAGCCCTGATGGTTGTGTGCTATCTCTAGTATTCAAGGCAATAAGCCTGTGTGCACCAGTTGCTGGGGAACATGGGTGGGAGGGTGCTGTTACACCGTGTCCTGCTTGTTCATCCCTGGCTGATGGCTGGTTGGCCACTGTGTGAACAGAAGTGCTGCTAGATGGACCCTTGGTCTGATCCAGCATGGCTCTTCTTATGTTCTTATGTTTCAAATTTTGTGATTTTATTTTTTTTTCTACAAAACATCTGTTCTTAGAAATCAAAGTTGCCAATTGGGGGCGGGGGGTGCCAGTAGCTCGCTTTGCCTAGGGCGCAAAATAGTCTGGCACCGGCCCTGACTAGATACAAACCACTTTAAAGATGAAAGCACATCTAAGAACAGATCTGGATGAAATGTGCTATCAGGTGATCCACCAGAACGTCTGGCAAATAACTGATTTGCTCCTGAATGAGCCTCTCAGTGAAATTTTAGAAAAATCTGCACTGCTGCTTTTAAGGCGCTTTGAAGCACTTTGAAAACGTACTTTTGAAAACTCTGTATGCAGTGTGTCCTGGGCCCCAACAGTTGTCAGAACTGTTAGGGAGCACTTTGGAGTGCTTTGGAGCAGTGGTGTAGATCCTGCCCAGGTGCTGGGATGACATGCGAGGAGAGAGGGAACAGCTAGAAACAGAGCTGTGAACTAGGCGGTTGCAGCGGCTTCGGGCCTTTTGGGAGGGGCCTCAAAGAAGCCAAGGAGATGGACCCAAATGTTATTACTGTAAAAAGAAAAGCCATTTCCGAAACCAGTGCTGGCTGGGGCAGAGAAGTGGGGTCAAGGTGGAGACTGTCCTGAAACACAGGTTCCAGGGCCAGGAGATGAGCAGTCCCGGGCCCCAGGGACTACACCCTCCAGTTTAGAGTGTTAGCTTTTAACGTGGTTAAAGTGAACTTGTAGTTGAAGTAAAACAACCCAAACCCCTGCATTGAGCTTGCCAACTTACAAAAGAAAAATGATTTCTTTTGTATTGATATGGCTGACTGTAGTGTGATTCCTCGGCAGCAGCCAGTGACATATTTCCACCTTGTCTAGGAGCAGGTGCTGCATCTGCTTTGTGTGTAGAAAGTTTTTATCAAATCAGAGATTGACTTGATATGAATAGATATTGCATGGAGAATCCAGATAAATCTATTACCTTGAATCCAAGTATCTTGTTTTCTTTGTTGAAAACAACATATCTGAGATCCACATGATTAAGAAGTTGAAATTTAGGAGTTAACCACTCCCAAGCAGGATTGAGGTTGCCTTGACAACACCAGATTGCAAAAAGCATACCCAGAGAAAAATGTGTAGCAGGAAATGTTGTGGTTCGTCAAGCTGACAGAAAAGAGGAAGTAAATACTTGTAACAGAGAATCATAGAATAGCAGAGTTGGAAGGGGCCTACAAGGCCATCGAGTCCAACCCCCTGCTCAATGCAGGAATCCACCCTGGAGCATCCCTGACAGATGGTTGTCCAGCTGCCTCTTGAATACCTCCAGTGTGGGAGAGACCACAACCTCCCTAATAGAGGTTGTGTTTGTTCTGTCCCAGGTATGAAGCATAAAATAGATTATTTTTGATAAGCAAAGGGCTTATCTATAAATATCCACACTAATGTTCAATGTTCCTTTTCAATTTGCTACGTAGCTAGACTATTTGTAAACCTAAGAATTTCATGACAGCTGTGGGAGGCCCAGTGGCCAAATGGCCCTCTCATTGAGAAATTGCTTGGAAGAATCTTAATTTCAAAAATATAGCTGTCAAAGAAAAGATGGAGAAGTTGAAAAATAGAGTGTGGATATCTTATGGTGCTAAGCCAATTGCATCCTGAGACTTAGTTAAGAATTGTGTAACATGTATAGAATTTTCAAAAGTAATTGAATTTACTAATGCTGTAGAGAGACTTGAATGCTCAGTTACCTTAGCTACCTTTGTTATGGGAAAATAACTGATTTCCCACTACTCCCTTCGCCCAATCTCTTCTCTCCCGTCCTTCTTCCAAGATCCCTCATTTCCCTTTCCCAAAATGCCACTCTTGGGTGATTTCTAAGTGATTTAGATAAGTGGAATAGACCTCCTGCTCCCAGGTGGGAGAGAGGGGTCCCATTTGCCTATTTGGGTGGGGTCGCTTGCTCAGGGATGGGGATGGGCCCTAGGCGCTGGTTAAATCACCAGGCGCTTGACACACACACACCTCTTGTTTCCCCTTCCCCACAGTTCAGTGGGAAACCAGGGAGAGAAATAAGAGGTAGAAAGCTCGCCCATTGGAAAGAATGTCAAGCGCCGAGGGGGGGAACTAGGGAGGGAGTAGTGGACAGGGATTGGTTGAGGACAGTGGAGTATGTGATAAGAAGGTCCCAAGATTCATTGTTGGAAGAGTCATGTGATGGTGGAGTTTGCGAGGTTGATGGGGTCACTCGCCCATCTAGGCATGTTGGGAGGGCAGGGAGAAGGATCGGTTGTGACGATCTGAACAAGCACTGTTCTGAGCCTTTTCCCTTGCATCACCGGGGGGAGAGACCTTTGTACAAAGAGTTTTTTTTGGTACCTGAGGTAAAAATGGACTTTCCTTTTGGGACTGCATCCGGAATTGGGTTGTAATCCACAATTTTTGTAACACCTTGCTAAGAATTAGAATAGAATTCCACATCTTTGGTACCACCTTGAATCTAAGGAACTAGTTTTAATTCTTCCCTGAGTATTAATGAGTCTTAGAAATAGACTGAATAGAAAACAGAGTGATTTATAATTAGAAACATAAGATTGTTTGATGAGAAATCCCAAACTAATGACTGTGCAAGAAAGTTTCTTCACAGGATCTTCACAGCACCAGACCTAGAAGCCACAGGTCTGCTGCCTGCTGCCAAACTGAAACAACAGAAGCTATAAGCTGGAAGCAAGAGAGTTTGGACCCTTGTTCCTGACTGACCACTGTGATTGTTCTAGCACATGAACAACTGGCAAGTATTTGACTGTCCAACACATATAGAAAATGTTTGGAGAGTCTATAGCTGTAAGACTGTCTGTACCAGGAAGGAAATAATCTGTTGTGTTCCAAGCCTACACAGACTGTTAGCCTAAGGGCTTTGCTAGACCTGCCGGGTTATCCCGGCAGGGAGGCGGGGCCAAGGCGCGCTAACGTTAGCGCGCGCCACCGCAGCTTCCAGACCGGCGGACGTGCAGGGATGTCGGATCCCTGCAGCATCCGCCATATTTTTTTTCAGTTTAAAGGGGCTGCGTGCGGCCCGAAGACTCCGGACTGGTAAGTCCGTTTTTTTTACCGGGGGGGGGGGGAAGGATGGCAGGGGGGGGTGGCAAGGGGGGAGCGCGGGTGACAGAGAGAGCGCCGCGCGCCGCCGCCCGAGGAAGCAGGCGAGCGGCGCTTGCCAAGCAAGGGCTGGCATGGGGCGGCATTGCCCGGGCAAGCGCCGCCACCCGAGGAAGCAGGTGAGTGGCGCTTGCCTGGGCAATGCCGCCCCATGCCAGCCCTTGCCCGGGCAAGCGCCGCTCACCTGCTTCCTCGGGCGGTGGCGCGCGGCGCTCTCTGTCACCCGCCCTCCCCCCTTGCCACACCCCCTGCCATCCTTCCTGCCCGTCTCTTTCCGCCCCCCCCCCCGGGCCGATGGGCACAGCGCTCGTATGAGCACTGTGCCAGGTCCGTGGCTTTTCGCGGCTATTTGCAAGGCGAGTAGCCGCAAAAAGCCACGGAAGTAGCTAGACTTCCCCCAGCCCCGGCCTGGGGAAAAGGTGCGCCATAAGCGACTTTGCTTATGGCGCATTGGAGGAGGCCTCACTGCGGCCTGCCGCCGGATTCCCCTGTGCGTCATCTGGACGCACAGCAGGGAAACCGGGTCTGAAGGCGCGCTAAGGCCTCGTCTAGGAAGGCCCTAAATCTAAAAGTCCAAGCAACATATTTGAAAAGCTGAACCTTGGATGCCATGGAAGTGATCCAGATGACCCATCTGTACCAGAGACTGAGAGTTGTCCAGATCTGATCGAGAGGTTAAAAGACGAAGCAAGCTGCCAGGAGGAAGCTGGAAAGCCCCCTGTGAGCACTAAAGACAGGTGTCCAGTGGAGAGAGTGCGGAAGCCAAACAAGAGCAGGAGCCCTTCCATGGAACGACATCTAGTCAATCAGCATGGCTGTCTTTGTAAACTCAGATCAGAGATATTCCTGAGATAACGAGGCATAATAATCCTCGCAACGAAAAGTCTGGATGCGGGCTAGTGAAGACCGCTAAGAAAACAACTTAGGACAACACCATAGGGGGGGCGGAGCCGGACGTCATGACGGGTAAGGTCTCTCCTTGAGAGCTCCCGAAAGGGGGGGATCTGAAAAGCTTATTATCTCATCTAAAAAGGCATGGGTCGTTAATGAAAATGAAGGAAGATGATTATGATTGTTAAGAGAGGGTGAAAATCCTGTTTTTTGGAAGCAGACTCAGAATAAGGAGGAGGAAAGCAGCCCGTTCTCTGGCTGTAAACAGACGGAAGGAGGGGGGAGCAAGAAAGTGAAACTAACTTTGGAATGTTAGAGCTCTCCTGTCTTCTAGTCTGATAAAGTGGTGATTTATATACTCCTAATCTGAGAGAAAGGTTTAATTGGCAGTAAATTCACCCTTTTTTTAAAAAAAAAAAGCATCGAAGAATAAAGTGTTTATCTGTGTAAGAAGAGAGAGACGCGGTGGATTGTAAACGGGACATTGACTGAGAGTTAAAAATAGATCCATGCCGTACGTTAGAAAATTAAAAAAAAAAAACCCGGGGAAGGCTACTTGGCAAAGAGTTCATCCTTCTAATCATAATTTGGCCTGTCTTGAGAAAGTATCTGTAGAAAAAGATTCACAAAGTGACGGAAGTGGGAGCAACGGATCTGTTGAGATGGCGGAGGGATCTGGCACGGTGCCAATTTCAACTGTATTGGAAGAATTGAAGAAGCTGATTCTGGAAAGCACTGCAGCTTTGAATAAGAAGATGGATGATTATGAAGCTAACGCAGCAACAAGGATGGGGGTGCTTGCAGATAAGATCGCGCAGAATGATAGAGATATAAAAAAGATGGATGTGGAAGTAAAAGCACTTGTGAAAAAACAGGATGTCTTTGAAAGAAGTTGTGAGGTGAGATTTCAAGATCAAGAATTAAAGTTGATCCAGCTTCAGGATCAGGACCGTCGCTGTAATGTACGAATTAAACAATTTGTTGAAGAACCAGCAGAGGAGTTGAGAAAATCAGTTTTGAAGTGGTTCAATGATATGATGCCAGATTTAGATATAAAAGACTGTGATATTGAAAGGATCCATCGAGTGGGAGGAGCAAATTATAGAGGATCAACCAGAGACATTCTTGTGAGATTTGGCAGTTACTACAAAAAAGAGCAAGTGATGAAGAAATTGAGGTCTATGGTTATGATTAAATATAAAGGCAAAGCAGTGCAAGTTTACAACGATCTTTGTCAGCAAACACTCCAATGGAGACGCAGCGTCAAGCAAATAACTGAAACGCTAACAAGAAATACAGTGAGATATTCTTGGGGTTACCCTGTTTTTCTAAAGTTTTCTTATGCTGGGGGCCAACACAGAGTAACCTCTCTGGAGCAGGGCAAGGAGTTGCTGAAGAGTTTGGGGTTACTTAAAGATGCAAGTCTTGGAGCTGGAGTTGGGAATGGAGCCAAAGCCGGGGCGTCTGGGACGGGGTAAAATGGGGAATGGTTTATGAGATAATAATATGTTAAGTAGTTAAGTATAGAGATCTTGCCGCCAGGGCGGGGCCCCCCCTCCCCCCCTCCCCTAAGTTAGATAGTGGCCGGAGTAATAGACTCACGGGGATATGGGGGGGGAAGGTAGTGGGGGGGGAGGCGGGTTGGGGGGATTAATAGGGTGGGAGGAAGGGAGTTGAAGGGAGGTTCAGGGTTTAATTTGTTTATTGTTTTGTATGTTTATGAGTTGGAGAGCACACGGGATCGGAAGGAAAATCAAAAGGGTGAATATGAATAAGAACATTAAAGTATCAACGCTCAATGTTAAAGGTCTGGGGGCAGTCGTGAAAAGGAGGAGAATAGAACAAATGTTAAATAAAGAAAGATCTGATATAATTATGATACAAGAAACACACCAAAAATTGGACGGCGTAAATGAAATTCGCACAAAGTGGTCAGTGTACTATGAAAAGTCGTTAGGGACGTCAAAAAAAACGGAGTAGCAATTTTGATTTCAAAAAAAAGTGGATTCATATTGGAAACTGTAAAAAAGGATGATAATGGTAGATATCTTATGATAAAGGGGCAAATTGAAAGTGAACAATATACACTAGTAAATGTTTATGCCCCTAATGAGAGACATAGGGAGTTCTTTATGGAGTTGTTTGATGAAATAGAGGAGTTTAGGGAAGGATATCTTATTTTGGCTGGGGATTTTAATATGGTAATGGATAATAGAGTGGATAGATCAAATCCCACAAATGTGGAAAAAAGAAATAATATTACTATATTGAATAAACTAGTAAAAGAAAAAGATTATGTAGATTGTTGGCGTTTATTGAATGGATTGAATTCGGGATTTTCTTACTACTCCTCAGTTCATCAGACATACTCTAGAATAGATTATATAATGGTTTCAAAAGAGTTTGCAAGTAAGGTATGTAAAATGGAAATGGGGGTAATAAAAGTAACAGATCATGCATTGTTAAGTTTAGAGTTTACAGTTAAAAAGAATTATAAGGAAGCGTTTAGGTGGAAACTAAACACAAAACTTTTGAAGTATAATAAGGTGGTAGAAAAAATGCAAAGAGAATTGACAGAGTCTTGGGAAATTAATGAGAAGGGAGGAACGTCAAGGGCAGTAGTTTGGGATACCATGAAGGCAGTATCAAGAGGGATATGTATTAGAGAAATGTGTAATTTAAGGAGGCAACAAGTAGCAGAGCAGGAACAATTGGAGAAAGAGATTAAGAAAATGGAGAAAGATTATTGGCAATTTAAAAATAAATATAAATTAATAGAAATACAAGCAAAGAAAAAACAATTAGAAAATTTAAATTTAGAGGAGGTTCAAAAAAATTTAATATATATGAAAAGGGAGTATTTTGAAAACAGTAATAGGAATTCTAGATTGCTTGCCAGACTCACACAAAAAGAAAAAGCCAGGAATGGGATAGGGATTTTGAAGGATAAACAAGGGAAGTATTGTCATACAATGAAGGATAAAGTAAAGATTTTTCAGGAGTTTTATCAAGAATTGTATAAGGGAAAGGATATTCAAAAACAAAAGCTGGAAGCTTATATAGAAAAGTATATAAAAAAGAGAATAAAAATAGAGCATAAAGAGTTGATGGAAAAGGTAATAACTCAAGGTGAAGTAGAAGAAGTAATTGAGAATTTGAAACCAGGTAAATCACCGGGGGTAGATGGTTTAGGCCCAGAATATTATAAAGTTTTTAAAAGAATCTTAGTACCAAAATTATTGAATTTGTATAATTCCATATTGGAAGGGGAAAGAACACCAGAATCATGGGAACATTCATTAATAATTTTAATACCAAAACCAGATAAAGATTTGACTGTCCCTGATTCATATAGACCTATTTCATTAATAAACCAAGATGCTAAGATTTTTTCAACTATTTTAGCAAGGCGGTTGAATAAATTTATAGAGGAATATATAGGGGAGGACCAATGTGGATTTGTGGCAGGTAGACAGATGCCTAATTTAGTGGGAAGAGTATTAAATGTAATACAGGTGATAAATAAATCTAAGGTTAAAGCGGGAATTCTGGCATTAGATATTTTTAAGGCTTTTGATTGTTTGAGCTGGCAAGCTTTAAAGACGGTTTTAAATAAAATGGGGTTTGGAAATAAATTTAGAGCTATAATAGATCAGTTATACTCTCAAAATACAACCGTAGTGGTAGTGAATGATGGTGTGACAGATAAGATACGACTAGCCAGAGGGACAAGGCAAGGATGTCCGCTCTCACCAGTCCTATTTGTAATGGTAATGGAATTATTGGCGAATGCAATACGAGAAGATGAGGAGATTGAAGGAATAGGTAGTATGAAAGAAATTAGATTGAATATGTTTGCAGATGACACGTTGTTGACGATAAAAAATCCAATAGAGAAGATGGGGAGAATTAAACAGCAATTGAGAGAATTTGAGGATATTACGGGGTTAAGAATAAATTGGTCTAAATCAGAAATGATGTTGTTTAATTATACTAAAAAGGAAGAGAAGGATTGGGGGAAAAAGGGAAGAGAAATGAGAGTTAAGAATCAGATTAGATATCTGGGAATAAAAATTACGCAGAAGTTAGAGAGTTTAGAGAAAGAGAATTTAAATGTGTTAAAAAAAGAGATTTTAGCAAAATTGGAAAAATATAAAAGGTTAAATTTATCTTGGTTTGGAAGAATAGCATTAATAAAAATGAAGATTTTAGCGAAGATTAATTTTGTGTTTAGGATGCTACCAATAAAAATTTCAGAATTAGAGCTAAAAAGTTGGCAAAGGATTATAAATAATTATTGTAATGGTGATAAGAAAGCGAGGGTAAATAAAAGTAAATGGTATTTAAGCCAAAAAAAGGGAGGATTGGGTCTCCCGAATATTAAATTATATTATGTAGCTAATAGATTAAGATATATAGTGGAGGCAATTACAGGATTAGGGGAATTAGATTGGATGGAAGATAAAACTATAAGTAATATAGAGACTAATTTGGAAAATGTATTTTTTATGGAAGGAAAAAAAATGGGTGGAAAGTATAAATAACCCGTTTTTGAGGTCTCACTGGGAAATTTGGAGTAAATATAAAGGGGAGCTGCTTCCAAGCAGCTCTCCTTTGTCACCGGTAATAATGTTGAAGAATTTTCCGGAGGAATTAAAGAGTAGATTAAGCAAAGTTTTAATAGAAAAAATAAAATGAAATTAAGGGAATGGTTAAGAGGAATGAATACAAGAGAGGATATGGAAGAGGTTCTTAAGGATAAAAAATTAACTTGGTTAAATTATAGGCAATTAGAACAGTGGACTAAAAAGTGGGTAAGAGCTAATGGAGATTGTAGAGAATTAACAAAGTTTGAGGAACTAATAGTTAAGAAAGAAAATGAAAGGGAGAAAAGAACAGTGTTAAAAGGGTTGATGAGTGAAATATACAGAATATTGGTGGAGAAAGGGATGGAGGATAATTCGGGTAAAATGGTTTGGGAGACAGATTTGAAGGTACAAATAGGACAACAGGGTTGGGAGGGATTATGGAAACAAAGAGCGTTGAGAAATATGTCAGTAAGAATAAAAGAGAATTATTTTAAAATTGTATGGAGGTGGTACCTAACTCCGGTTAGATTGAATAAGATAAACAATCAGCAATCAGAAAATTGTTGGAGAGGTTGTGGGGTTAAAGGAACGTATTTGCATATGTGGTGGGAATGTAACTATGTTCAAAAATTGTGGAAGATGGTGTTTTTGGAGATTGAAGAAATTGTGGAAATGAAGATAGAACGAACACCAAAAGTTGCATTGCTGTCACTATTTGAAGATGATTTTAAATGTAAAAAGGAAATTAAGGAACTGATAACGAATTTGTTGATTGCAGCGAGATTGATTGTAGCTAGGAACTGGAAGATTCAAGGGGAATATTCTATTGAAGAATGGTATAAAGAAGTATGGGATATAGCTATTAATGATAAATTGACAAGTAATATTAAATGGAGAAGAGGTATAGCTAAATCAAATGATTTTGAAGGAATTTGGAAACAGTTCCTAATATTTGTGTTTTCTAAAGGAAGTGGGAAACCGCCAGCAGAAGAAAGTATGAGATTTTGGAAGCAGGAATAGATCCCGAGGTGGGGGGGGCACTTATATGTTAAGAATGGTTATATTGTATGATAGGATAGGTAATAGATAATATTTACTCAATATATATGTATTCAACATTTATTCAAATGTATGTAGTATGTTGTGTTGTTGTTTTTGTATGATGTTTATTTTGTGTTTAAAATAAAAATCTATTAAAAAAAAAAGGACAACACCATAGCAACAGCTTTGTGTACATTTACTCTCATGTGTGCATTCTTTAACAGTGAGAGTGTGTACACAGAGATAAGAAATGGTCTAAGAACATGTGGTCCAGTCAAGAATACATCTTTATATACTGATGTGAAAAAGACAACACAGAATAAATAAAAAGGAGGGATTGTTAGAAATGGATAGATATGTTACTTTTTCATATATTGCAATGTTTATCATAAGGAGATATAATCAATGATGCTATAAGGATGGTATAAGGAAATATAATCAATATAACTAATAATAAATGGCTGATACATTGCTACAGCAGCCCCAGCCCAAAGTAACGTTACCTCTACTGAAGCATAACCAATGGGCAGGAAAACACCCCAACAGGTGCAAGAGCCGTTAGACTGTTCAGGTGAAGTAAAAAGAGAACAAAACGGAACTTGTGGTTGGACTGGTGGTCAGGAGAAATGAGAAATTGAACCAACCGAAAACAGCAGTTTGATAACACATCTGTTGTTTCTGAACTCATGACCTTGTGGTTTAGCTAACAGGGAGGGGGAAGGAATAATTAGAGTAATCAAGAGGTGGGCTTTTGGGGAATTAATTCTTAATATGGAAGTAAGTAAATAAGAGTGGGTGGAATATCAAATGAGGGAAGCATAGAGGTAAACAGAGACGGAGTTACAGGCGTACCGGGATAGGCTGTAACCCCTTGAGTCGCTGACCAATGGAGTGACAGGGGAGGGACTGCTTCGGCTGGGCTAAGGGATAAAATGGTTTTGCTCTAACTGGTAGGTGTGCCTACCTGCCTAGACACCCAAACTTGCAAGTTTGCTCAATAAAACAGAGTGTTTAAACTTTCACCATTCTTGTCTGAGCAATTTTATTTCAAATCGTGTTTCTAACAAAACCTTCTTATTTTCCCAGGCATTTTATTTGTTCAATGAGATGATGATGATGATGATGATGATGATTAAAAACAGATTGTAAAAGTTGAAGTGCATATGGATTCGGAATTGGTTCTATTGAACATATTTGTTGAAGTAAATATTAATTTGAAGCACAAGGAGCTAATTTCATATCTTTTTTTTGCTGCCAGGAAAGTAATAGCATTGCATTGGAAGGATTTCAAATTTACAGAGTTGAATGAGTGGTATAAATCGGTGTGGAAGACAGCAATAATGGAGAAATTGACATATAAAAAATTACAGGTCATGAGAGGTCAGTGAAAGTATGACCCTTTGCGGCTGTTTGGTTACTGTTTATCGAATACACTAATGTGGCAGAACATGGCCGGATGGTACCTGCATGTTATAAATCATTATGGTTGTTGTAAATTATTTGATATTGTTTATTTTCAAAAGTTGAATACGCTTCCTGAGGGACTGTGTATTTTCAAATTGCTAAGCACTGTAGGGGCAACACAGTGTCTAGCAAGGGGGTCAATTTGGGGGGGGGGGGACACCCCTGATTTCCTAATGTTTTTTGTTTTGTTGTTTTTCTCAAAATCCCATTTGCTCTAATGGGATTATAAGAACAAAAACAAAAAGTGAGACATCGGGGGTGGGGGTGGGCAAAAATGACCCCCTTGCCAAGCCCCGTGTTGCCTCCATAGTTCTTGGTAAGGGGGTCATTTTGCACCCCCCGGTTTTCCTGAAGGGAAGATTCATGGACCGCCAAGCCTCTCCTCTGCCAGTAAGGGCTTTCTTCTCCCTTCTCCCTTCTCCCACAAGGCATTGTGGGGTCTTTCACGATACCTTGTCGGACGTGCAGGTGCCGCGTGGCTCCTGAAAGGGGAAGAAAGCCATTACAGGCAGTGCGTGGGCCCGGATCTAGAGGAGCAGCATGGGGGGACGGGACGGGCTCATGGTCACTCTAACGTTGGCTCAAATTCCAAACAGCCAGGAAATGGGAAGCTGATGCCCTAACAGATGTGCCCCATGATCAGTGATGATGCGGTGCAGTGTCACAATTTGTGCATGCTTACAACTTACACCCACACTTTCCCTTGGCCTTTCAGGCCCAAATCCAGAATCCGGATGGGAAGGATGGCAGGCCTGGGACCAGCCAAGGTAGCCCACGACTTGTTCGGCATTCTTACTGCCAGGGAGGGGAAAGAGGCCCTTGTAGGATTTTCTGCTTCAGGGGCCAAAATAATGTTTGTGGTTTTGTGTACCGTGGCTTTTGTAAGGGCAGGTGGGACCATTTACTGCTCTGGCTCAGGCAGCAAACTGCCTTGGCGGACCCTTTTGGAGGCCACCACCAGCCCGGCATCAAGCTAGCTGAAATTATGTACTGTCTCATCCTGTGGTTTTGAATCCAGGTTTGTATGCTGCCCTGCCCTGCAGGCAGGCTGCTTCCGTTGGGGATGTGGGATATAGCTTTAAGAGGAAGAAATGCACAACACCTCTGAGGCCACAATGCTCTGGGTTCCAAGTGATGTCATCACCTCAATGATGTCATTCCGTATCTAACTGCTGTTAGGACAGTTGAGGAGCCTCAACAGAGGGATGGGTCTAGGATCTGCCTGCTGCTCATGGAAAGTCCCTCAGCCTAAGTCCCTCCACCCCCAGATCGCAGATCACCTCCTTGAGCAGGGACTTCTGTGCCTCTGTGTAGTATTTCCAGGGGCCTGGAGGACTGTCGTGGGAAGGAGGGGCCATGGAAACCCACTTCCCTCAGCGCAGTTGCTCCGGTGTGAATCTGGATCCAACCCAGAGATGGTCGCTTTTGAAATATTTCAGTACTGCTTTAATTTGGTTATATATTTGAATATGTTAGCTGCTGAGGTTCATAGTTTAGTTAAGTGTTACATTGACATTGATTTGCTTTATGTTTCATTGAGATATTGATAATGCTATGTAAGTATTAGAAATTTGGGTAGAAAGGTTAGGTAGGTTAATATTGTACATTTGACGGTGTTCCTTCATGCAGGCAAAACCATTTGCCAAGTAGGAGGCCTACTTGTAATGATGCTTGTATCGTAGCTTTTCTGTCAAGATGAGGCCTAAAAGCTTTTGGGAGGCTTGGATCCTCAGACCGCACATCCCAGCTCACGTGGACTGTTCATTTCCCTTGACGTTCGTCAGGGGAGGCTTATTTGATCTGCGTAGCAATGTCTCTTCCACCACCGCCCCAGCCGCCCCTGAGACCCTGGCATTACCAGCCCTTTCCACTGGCCCTGTTTTTCTTGGGCTCCACATCTGGGCTTGCAATTGGTGGTTCTTGCTCCTTGCCTTCTTTCTTCGTTGCTGATGGACTTCTGAACCACAAGTTTGGTTTGCCCCCATCCCTTCATTTTTGGTTTCAGTAAGGAGTGTGTCTGCCTGCCTGAGTTCCTCTTCCCGCTTGAGAAGTCTTCTTGGTCTATGCATTCAATTTAATTTACTGGGCCTTTGTGACAGTGCAGAGATTTGTCATGAGGTCCTGCGCCCACTTCCTTTGCTTTTGAGCTCTCTGTGGCACATCTGTTATGCTGTATCTCCTTCCTTTGAGGTCTTGGAAGAGGTGCAATGCAACATTCATAGAAGAGGGGGCCCTGGACCAGAGAGGGCTCTGGACCGGAGAGGGCTCTGGGTGTCTTCCTGTCTTGAAGAACACGTGCATCGCCTTGAAGCCTTAAGACTTCATCCTCAAGGAACCATAGCTCCATTCTTTTTCTTTTCGGGTTTCATTTCGCCATGGCAGCTTTGTTACAGACAACACATAATTTTTCTTGAACCATGCAAATGGAATTTGGGCAAACCTGTTCAGCTATGGCAAATTACAGTTGCCCCCAGGTCATCAGAGACGAAAACTCTCTATTTCACTACCATTCTTTACTCTCTCATTCTATTCTAACGTTTAACTTCTCTTCCCTGATGCTCCAAACTTCCACAAAAAGAATTGAATTGCTCCTCGCGGACCCATGCTGCACCTGGCCAGCAGTCTAGAAGGGCTGGACTTTACACCTCTCCCCAAGTGGGAGAGAACTTCATGGGACTTACTTTTGAGTAAGCAAGTGTAGGTTGCACTGCTGGTTATAATTCGGCTATAAATTCTATTTGCAGATAGGACTTACTCTATATTTCACTTTTATAAATTTTCTAATTCCATGTAGCAAGCAGGGTCATTACACAATAGAAGCCTTTTCTGGATGCCCCCTGGGCCAGCTACAGACCTCCCGGTCCCAAGAATTTCTCTCTCTGGACATGAGAGAGATTGAAGCCAGGCGGACAGGTGAGAGTTGGAGACCTGCTGGGAGATCGCCAGGTGATTTGCAGCTCATGCTTTAACACTACTGACACAAACAGATCTTTTCCCCTCTGAAATCAGGCTTCCGAAATCTCAATGCTTGGGGGAAAACAGGAGGAGATTTGGGTGTGAAACGATTTGGGTGTGAGCTCCAGTTCTGTACCTGAAAACCAATTCCTGGCCTGAGCATCTGCTCAGAGGCACGTTGTCCCGCAATTCTGTGTCTGTCTTCTTGAGCCACTGTCTTTCACTTTGCTCTGAGGAGAGGGCCTTGGGCTCCAAGCGAAATGCGACGTAGATCCCGCAGGCCCAAAGTCTGCCTGGCGGAAAGGAATTTGCTTTTGAGAGGTTCCCCTTCAAGGGTCCATCTGTGCAGTTTGATGGCAGGCTTAGGGGGCGGGTTCATATGTTGCATTTAACCCTAACCCTTCATTATGCAGGCCAAGACATTGACCAGGTAAGAGACCACAACTAATCATGACTTTATTACAGGTGTTCTGAAAAATGTGAAGTTGCACTCTCGGCCCACCCCCTTCCCACCCAGCCCCGCCCCATCCCGCCTCACCCCGCTCCGCCCCACCCCGCCCCACGGTGCTCTGCCCCAGCTCAGCCTACTTACCTCTTTGTGACTCCCTAAGAGAAGGAAAAAGAACAAAGAATGCTACAGCCTTCTTTGTGGCCTTTAGAGACTCTCACCTGCCCCACAGAATTACCAACACCAGCAAAGAGGAAAATGCTGTTCCCTTAATCAGTAGTCTAGAGCACCCACACCAGGTCCCATACATTGGGAGAGAGAGATGGGGCAAAATGCCCCTCTCTGGGTGCAGAATTTCAGAGCCAAACCTAAACTGAACAGAAGACGTGTCTGAAATTCTCATCCCTTGGGGGCTCCAGGAATGGACAACTAATGGGTGGCCCCCACATTTTGATCCCTATGGAGTCCCCATGTGGGGTTGCACCAAGAAGCACAAACTCCAAGCCTTTGCCAGCTCCTAGTACCACTCTGACATTGTCTTGATGACGAGGTCGCCCCTCCCCCCAAACCACCCAGCCCTCTAACCTTCCTTGCTGTGGCATTGGAGGTCGTCCCAGGTGCAGTGGCCAGCTGGCTGTAAAGAGTTTTCTACTGAAACTCTGAAGCTGCTATTTACATCTTTCCGTTTGTTAGTTAGTTAGGCTTAGAGATTAGCGACCCATTATATTTGCTGATATGACTTGCTTTCTATTTCATGTATAGAATCATATATCTTTATATTTATATCTATGCATCTATATCTATACATCTATATCTATATTTATTTCTATATCTATATATATATTTATATATATACAGCTATATATATATATTTATATAGAGATATATGAATTTTTATTTTTATTTATTTAATTAATGTTAAATGTCTTAGGCTGCAATCCAATACATGCTACCCGGGAGTAAGTCCTATTTAAATTAATTGGAGTTACTTCTGACTAGACATGTGTAGGACTGCACTGTTAGGTATAGTTTAGGTACAACTTATATTTGCAGATATGACTTGTTTTATTCCTTATGTTCATATATAGCTATATTTATATCTATGCATCAATACCTATGTATTTATATCTACATATAGTAATAGCTATATATTTATATATCTATATATATATTTCTATATATATATTTCTATAGCTATATATCAATGTATACGGAATATATCTATGCTGATATTTATTTAACTGGTTGAAGTTAAACATCTGAGGCTCCAATCCTACACACGCTACCTAGGAGTAAGGTCCGCTGAATTGAAGGAGCCTTTCTTCTGAGCAGACATGTATAGGATTGCACTGTTACAGTTTAGCTGCAAATTATATCTGCGGATATGACTTGCTTTTTATTTCATTTATAAATTCATATACATCTATATTTATATCTATGTATCAATATATATGGATCTATATAACAAGATCTATATATACATTTCTATATATATTTCTATAGATATATTTCTATAGATATATATGAATAGTTTTGTTAGTGGCCAGGTTAGGTAGTCAGGTATGTTACACTTAACCATGTTCCTTCAAGCAGGCAAAAGCATCAACCAGGTAAGAGACCGTTTTTTTCCTCTCGTATTGCAAGGCGACACATGCTGTCTGGGGCAGATTAACCCCCTTTTAGAGAGCGCCCCTCCGTGCCCCCCGCCCAGCTAACATGCCCTTCGCCCCTCCCAGGCCATCTGAGAAGGGAACTGGAGAAAGCAAATTCCTTGAAGCTCTCTCATGTCCAAGCTGTTCTCCTTGCACTGTTTAACCATTGATTGACTTCCTTCATGCAGGCCAAGCCACCCATCAGGTAAGAAATAAAAAATAGTTATGTTTTGATTTTAGATTTTTAGCTTGAAAAGTCAGTAAATGTATTTTGGGCTAATGGGATTTGTGCCTAGTATTCAAGCGCCGCCCTCCTATTCAGCTTTGCCAAGCCAGTGTTGCCTCAAGGCCATCAGGGAAGAAAATCCTGGCTGTCTTCACCCTCTTCTCTCTCAGCCTGTGCTCCCGCCTCTTCCCTGACTCTCCTGACTGACTCCCAGGGGCCTTGCATTGTTCCTGTCTGTCACATGCGACTCCTGAGGCTGGTTCTAGAAGGGCTGGACCTCACGCCTCTGCCCAGAATGCATCTTGCAGCATTGCGCCCTCCTTATCACATGGATGTCTGCATCCCTGAGTTCTGCTTTCCACGTGAGAAGTCTTTTTGTCTCTACATTCTGTTGAATCTGCAGGACTTTTGCAACATTGCAGAGATTCCCACAAGTCTATCTCTGTCATGAGGTCACGCACCAATTTCCTTTGGTTTGGGGCTCTCTTTGGGCCTCTGCTATCATGCTCTAACTGTTCCTTGGAGCTCTTGGAAGAATCGCCATGGAACGTTCGTCTCAGAAATAGTCCCAGATATGGGACATCAGTTCATACCTTGAAACCTTGAGATTTCATGCTCTAGCAGATCCACCCTGGATCCATTCTGTTTCTTCTCAGGTTTCACTGTCCCATTGGCAGCTTTATTGCAGACCACACTTCATTTTACATGGAGTGCCATGCCTGGTTGTCTGAGATGCCACCTCCTTCAGCTGCTCTTCATTTGTGCCCTCTCTGGTTCTGCCTCCATTTCTTGTACTGATCCCAAGAAACTCCTTTTGCAGATCTTCCCTAAAATATCCTTAAGGTTAAGCTTCCTGATTTCTTCCCGGGTCCAGATATCTCAATAATCCCAGCCGCCCACCCATGAGATGGCTCAAGTGCTCTGCTCTACGTCAGAAGTTCTCCTGTGGGCCACCCTGCCACCACACATCCCTAACACGATCTCTCTTTTGCTTCCTTTCACTCTGTCTCTCACTCCCTCACCCCATCTGCAACCTCTGGGGATAGCGATTGCTGGGCACCCAGGTGTGGTGCTGGGGCATTCCTGGAAGTCCAGTCTCATAGGATGTGAAACGGAACGGGCTTGGCAAGGAAGATGGTATTATTCACGATACGGATGTTGCACTTACAAGTGTCTTCTGCAGGTGCCAGCAGGAGGGGAGATCCCATGTGGATCTCTCTGGGGTCACCGTCTAATGTTTGGGGTGTTATGGAGGGCCCCTGTCTCCAGCAGCGAAATGCAGATTGCCTTTCCTGGATGGGCAGAAATGGCACGGAGGTGCGGTCTGCGTGGGAGCAAGCGTCTCCCGGTTCTCTTGCGTAGGCTGCACTTCAGCTCGCAGCCTCTGGATCTCCCGATTCACCTGGGAGAACGTGAGCTAGCATGAAAGAACAGACAAGCCCACTGGCATTCAGGTCCAGGAGGAGCTTGGACCCCTGCCAGTGGAGGTCTGAAGCAGATGGCCGAGGCTAGGGGAAAGGGGGAAAGGTCCCCTTGGAGCAGGTTCTTTCTCCTGCCCTAGGGTCTCCAGCCCCACTTCCCACCCCTGCATCAGGAGGATGGAATCCATCCTTCTGAAAAGGGGCACAGCATCCCCTGAAGGATTTGCAAGCAGGGCTGTGGAGGAGGAGGGAAACGAAGCAGAAGCCAGCCTCCTCTTTTATGGCAGATGTAGTGCTAGTAAAAGGAGGAAAGAAGAAAGGGGTTCGGTGAGGATCCTGAGGTAACTCTAGGGGTTCCTCAGACCTGCCTTTCAAGGCTACGAGGCTCGAGGGAACAGGGCCGAGAACTTCTCTGGAGGCCTGCACCATTCACCGATCCAAAGCTATGAGGCCTGTAGTGATGGTGACATGGGCAGGCCTGCCTCAGCTCCTCACTGGCCACGTGGACCTGTGTGGCTGAGGCAGGAAGAGAAGGCCTCCGCGACTCAGGCTAAAGCGTCCCTGGACTAGAGGGATGAGAGGTAGATGCATAGAAGAAAACTGTCCTGTTGCAGATCCTCTGAAGCAGCCTCCCCCAACCTGGTGCCCTTCAGATGTGTTGGACTATAAGTCCTATAATACCCCACCCAGGGGATGATGGGAGTTGTTGTCCAACCCATCTGGAGAGCAGCAGTTTGTGGAAGACGGCTCTAAAGGTTTATACAGGTCTTGCCTTTATTAAACTCAAGCGTTGGGGGTCCCATCTCTTCATGATGGGGTCTGGGTGCAAGTGCACCTCACCCCCCTCTGCTACACATGGGGCAGGGGTGCAGCTCTGCCCCCAGCCAGCTAGAGAAAAGGAGAGATGGCAGGTTGGTCACAGGAACTTCATGTGGCCAGCTGAGAGGAAAAAGGGACCCAACCAGGAAGTCTCTCACCCTTGTGCTAGTTCTCCTGAGTCTGGCACCTGCCCGCTGCCTGCAGAGATCAGTGTGAGCCTGGCTGGTCGCCAGTTTGGGGCCGAGTAGGATTTTTTCCCCCTGTGTAGGTCCTGATCGGCCAGGAGCCCATGGTTTTTTTTTGCCTACTCCACACTGACCTGGGATGGTGCAGCCCTTCATGGGCAGGCAGCCAATAATAAAACTTGCCCCATTGGATGAAGAGGTGCATAAACAGGTGTCGTGTCACTTAGTGGGGTGAAAAACAGGGATGTGCTTTGCTTTGGGTCTGAACTCAAAATCCAAGTCAAAGTGGGCCGATTCACGTCCATCTTACCCCAAATTCGGTACGGGACCCGATTGGGCCAGCTGCTGCTCCCCACCTGCTCGCCCACCCACGGAACTTACCTGTGCACGCCCATCATCCTAGTGAGCCACTCTGTCCTGCCGTAGATCTACTGTTGTAAACTAAGTGGCCAAAAATGGACATTTCCAGCTGCTGTCGATTACCACAGTAGATCTACAGCAGGCCAGAGTGGCTCTCTAAGAGGACAGGTGGCTCGCCTGTGCATGTGGAGGCTTCAAGTAAGTCCCGCGGTGTCAGTGGGCAAGGACGAGGGAGGTGGCGAGTGTAAAGGAAGAGCGCCCAGCAACTAGCTGGTTTCTTGACTGGATTTAGCACGGATCCCCAGGCACAGACACTCACGGCTCACAACTTTGAGGTTTAACACCTTTTATTAGGAAACGGGTAGGAATACATGGGATTAGCAGAATAAAACTATAAAAGCATGCATAAATGTATAAGAACCCAGAGGAAGCAAGCTAAAAACTATAACTACGATTCATACGTCACCCCAGACTGGTTTCAGCCGACACCCGCTTTGGGCTGCATTCCCAAGCAACCCGACTCTGAGTGTTAGCATAGTTGTCTAATGTTAGCATAAGTGTCTCCATTTTTAAAAGGAAACTGTGAAATACACCAAGCAAAATGTCATGATGTCCTGTATGCGAAATGTCTCCTTGAGTGCATCCTTCTTATCTAACATAAACAAGAGCCCTGGCTCCAGTGCTCTGCTGTGTCAAAGTTAACGTCTGTAACTTACTGTCAGGCCAAAGGTATTGTTTACAGAACTGTTTAGCATAATTAGCTATGCCCCAGTGTTATGTTCTGATTGGTTAATGCTGCAACAGGGCCCTGCCCCTTGCAAGCTCAAATACTGTACTGTATTCCCTATGTCTTTTGTCTGATTGCTCCCTTTGAAGAGACCAGGCCTTGATTACTAATCAATAAAGCGCTTTTGAACCCTCTGTCGCTGGAATGGTGGAGTCGTGCTTAAGGGCTGTTTGGATTTCGTCCTTGGGTGAAAAGAACATTGATCTAACACGAGAAGACCTGGTCCCGGCGCGCCGGGGGCCGCTACCGGCCTCACACTGTCCACGGGCACCTCTGAACGGTTTCACGCCCTCTTGAACTCTCTCTACAAAGTTCTTTTCAACTTTCCCTTACGGTACTTGTTGACTATCGGTCTCGTGCCGGTATTTAGCCTTAGATGGAGTTTACCATCCCCATCTTTTCAAACGGCACCTCCGTAATAGGGGAAGGGTGAAGTGGGGCCTTAGGGTGATCCCGGGGAAACCCTACTCGTTGGCAGGTGTCACACGTGGAACAAAAGTCCCGCACCTCCTGGGCTACTCCAGGCCAATGCACTCCTGGTTGGCCTTGCGCCCAGCTTTCCGGAGTGCCTGTGGGTGCCCATGGGCGCCTGGGAAACCGCAAATAGCTGGCCCACTTCAAATTCAGAACCAGATCCGAAGTGGGCCGAGTTGCCATGAGATGACGGGTTGGTTGCGGAAACTTCATGCAGCCCGCTGAGAGGAAAGAAGGGCCCAGCCAGGCAGTCCCTCTTCCTTGTGCTAGTTCTCACATAACTGGCACCTGCCTGCTGGCTGCAGAGAACAGTGTGAGCCTGGCTGGTGGCCAATTGATTGGGGCCGAGTAGGAATTTTTTCCCCTGAGTGAGTCCTGATTGGCCAGGAGCCCATGGGTTTTTTTCCTGCCTACTCTACACTGACCTGGGGTTGTGCAGCCTTCATGAGCAGGCAGCCAATAATAAAACTTGCCCCATTGGATCAGGAGGTGCAGATATAGGTACGGCATGGGTAAGATGGGTGAAGCGTAGAGGTGTGCTTTACCTGGGGTCTGAACCCCATATCTGAGTGAAAGTGGGCCGATTCAGTCCGCCATGCTCCGAATCTGGTTCGGGGCCAAAATGAGCTGTCTTGGTCTGACTCAGCTGAAGCACTTTGAGACAATTTGGCCCAATGACCAGCCGCTGAGCCTCGCCTGCCCACGGGATTTACCTGAAGCCTTTGGGCACACCAATGAGCCGCCCACCCTCCTGGGGAGTCTGACCTGCTGTAGATCTACTGCTGTAAACTGCGGTGGCCAAAAATGGCCATTACCAGCTGCTGTAGTTTACCTCAGAGCAGAGCGGCTCTCGATAAGGATTGTGCCTGTGGAGGCTTCAGGGGCAAGCAGGAGGGGAAGGGATGAGCGGGAGGGGAGGGGGCATGCAGGAGGAGGGGGCAGTCCAATGAACTCTGGGTTGGCCTTGTGCTTGGGCTGCTTCAAATTCGGAACCGAATCCGAAGTGGGCCAAGTTGCTATGCGTCAAATTTGCCATGAGTCCAAATCAGTCTCCGAGGTGAATTGGGGTGGGTGGGCAGAGCCTCAGACAACGGGAAAGAGGTTTGGAAACACCGTAGCCCATTACGACAGGATGAAAGGCGGGGGCTGTCTGAGACCCAGCTATCAGGACCAGAAGGCCTGAGGAATTGGAGCAGGAACACTGCCTTAGGTCTGCACCATTCACTCACCCAGAGCTACAAGGCCAGGGTAGTGGTGACGTGGGCAGGCCTGCCTCTGCTCCTCACTGGCCACATGGGCCTGTGTGGCTGAGGCAGTACGAGAAGGCCTCCACGACTCAGACTACAGCGTCCCTAGACTAGAGGGATGGGAGGTAGATGCATAGAAGAAAACTGTCCTGTTGAGGGTCCTCTGAAGCAGCCTCCCCCAACCAGGTGCCCTTCAGCTGTGTTGGACTGTAACTCCTAAAATACCCCACCCAGAGGATGATGGGAGTTGTTGTCCAACCCATCTGGAGAGCAGCAGGTTGGAGAAGGCAGGTCTAATGGTTTACACAGGTGTTGCCTTTATCAAACCCAAGCGTTGGGGGTCCCATGTCTTCACGATGGGGCCTCAGTGCAATTGCACCTCGCCCCCCTCTGCTACACATGGGGCAGGGGTGCAGCTCTGCCCCCAGTCAGCCAGAAAAGTGGGGAGATGGCAGGCTGGTTGCAGAAGCTTCATGCGGCCAGCTGAGAGGAAAGAGGGACCCAGCCAGGTATCCCTCATCCTTGTGCTAGTTCTCCCGTGTCTGGCACCTGCCCCCTGCCTGCAGATATCGGTGTGAGTCTGGCTGGTCGCCAATTGTTTGGGGCTGAGTAGGATTTTTTCCCCCTTTGTGGGCCCAGATTGGCTGGGGGCCCATAGGGTTTTTTTTTTTGCCTACTCCACACTGACCTGGGGTTGTGTAGCCCTTCATGGGCAGGCAGCCAGTAATAAAAGTTGCCCCATTGGATCAAGAGGTGCATAAACAGGTGTAGTGTCAGTTAGAGGGGTGAAGAATAGCAGGGGTGTGCTTCGCCTTGGGTCTGAACCCAAAATCCAAGTCAAAGGGGGCCTATTCATGTCCACCTCACCCCGAATTTGGTATGGGACACGATTGGGCTGTCTTGGCCTGACTCAGCCAATTCAGCCTGATGGCCATTTCGGTCCAATGGCCAGCTGCTTCTCCCCACCCACCCATGGGACTTACCTGAGGCCTCTGTGCATGCCCATCATCCTAGTGATCCGTTCTGTCCTGACCTAGATCTACTGTTGCAAACTAAGTGGCCAGAAATGGACATTTCCAGCTGTTTTAGATTACCACAGTAGATCTACGGCAGGGTAGAGTGGCTCTTTAAGAGGACAGGTGGCCCCTTGTGCATGTGGAGGCTTCAGGAAGTCCTGCAGTGTCTGTGGGTAGCCAGGAGGGATGGGGAGAGCTGGAGGGGAGAGGAGTCCAATGGACCTCTGGTTGGCCTTGTGCTGAGCTTTCCCGAGTGCCTGTGGGCACCCTTACGTGCCTGGGCACAGCCCTAGAGAACAGGAAGGAGGTTTGGCAAGCATCCTGAGGCACCAGGAGAGGGTGAGGAGCCATTGCTGCCTGAGACCCAGCTGTCAGGACCTGAACGCTTGAGGAACAGACACAGGAGCACAGCTTTAGATCTTCACCATTCACCCACCCTAAGGTATGAGGCCTGGAGTGATGGTGAGGTGGGCAGACCCTGGTCCTCACCTTACCAAATGTGTAAGCCAGCAGGAGAAGTGAGTAGAGCCATCTACTCTACCTTACCCCAAAGTGTGTCCTCACTGGAGAGTTAGGAGGTAGAGAGATAGAATAAAAATGTCCCAACGCTGATCCTCTAAGTTACGGTGGCCATATGAAAAGGAGTACAGGGCTCCTGTATCTTTAACAGTTGTATTCAAAAAGGGAATTTCAGCAGGTGTCATTTGTATGCATGCAGCACCTGGTGAAATTCCCTCTTCATCACAACAGTTAAAGCTTCTTTTGTATCTGGTCAGAGGGCAGGGCTCCTGCCACTTTGACTATTGTGATGAATTTTGCCAGGTGCTTCATGACACCTGCTGAAATTCGCCTTTTCAATCCAACTGTTAAAGGCACAGAAGCCCTTGTCCTCTTTTTCATATGGTCACCCAGCACTAAATGCCAATGGTAAATAAAACAGTAGTCCTTATTCAACTAAAGCACTGTTGTCTTGTGTCTTCATTTCGGGGTCTGGGCGCATCGCCGCCGGCTTACTTTCCTCTATTCAGAGACCTCTATCCCAAACTCAACAGAGCGATACTCCTGGGAGTGGGGTGGTGCCGTGGGCTTTAAAACACTGAAGACGCAACCCGATGCATGTTTAGAGAGAGAGAACGTTTTTCAACTCCCGGCATGTCCCAGGCAGTACAGTTGTCTGGGGCATGCTGGGAATTGTAGGACTCTTGTCTGTCTAAACATGCATAGGACTGCGCCCCTAAACGGAATAGTGTACCCGCTTGGGGTACAATATGGTGGGCCAGAGAAATCAGAGAAATCTTTTGACTTTGTGTGTGGGGAGCTCAGAGCAAAAATCCAAATGAATGGTAAACATCAGCCTGTGCCTAAAGCTCTGCAGAACAACGGTGGGGGACGTTTACTGAGCAATTCCTCAAGTGGGAGCTGAAGGAGGGTGAAGCAACGTGATTCACATGGCATCGTGCGGAGGGGACTAATGGAGCCACGACTTGAATGGTCCAGCACTTGTGTTTTGTAAGCGGTGTTGGCCCACTATTGGCATTTGGCCCCTGAGAGCTTCCCTAAATTTGCATTTCTCCCTTGGGCAAAGAGGTTGGACACTCCTGGCTTAAAGGCTAGTAGCACTTCTACCCTGACTAGTGCACAGTGTGATCTTTTAGTGGAGCTGAATTGTACAGTGGACTGCTTGAGCAGAGCACAACACTGGACATATGATTGTTTCCCTGGACGTTATGAATAAAAACCAGCCAAATCAGAGAACTGAAAGAAAAGAGGCAGCACCTATTCTGCCATCAAGAATTAAAATTGCTCCCTGCTTTTGGCTGTGAATGGTTTGTGAAACAGGACGTTTGTGTAGCGAATGGCAGACATTTGCTAGTTAGTATCCTGATGGGTCAGGCTGAACAAGATTTTCTTGCAGTAGATTAGAACCACCCGAGAATCCATTTGTCCACTCCTCGCAAGCAGATTATTATTAATAATAATAATAATAATAATAATAATAATAATAATAATAACAATAATAAATTTATTTCTTACCCGCCTCTGCCTCTGGATCGAGGTGGGGAACAACATCAAATATAAAAATACTATAAAATATATAAAACTGATTAAAAACATATAAAACTACTACATTATTAAAATAACAGCCAGCTTTTTAAAAATTTGACTGGGTAGGCCTGCCGGAAGAGATCAGTCTTTATAGCTTTTTAAATTCAGGAAGACTGTTGAGTTGGCGGATCTCTCCCACCTGGCTATTCCACAGTCTGGGAGCGGCAGACGAGAAGGTCCTCTGGGTAATGGTTGTCAGCCTAGTTTTCACGGACTGAAGTAAATTCTTCCTAGAAGACCTGAGTGTGCAGGGCGGATTGTACGGGAGAAGGTGATCCCGCTGGTAATCTGGACCCAGGGCTATAAAGGAGTTAAAAAATTCCAGTTCCATCAATCCCCAGTCCAGAATCGATCCAGGAGGATGCCATGATCAATGGTATCAGAAGCTGCTGAGAGAAGTGAGAAAGAATAACGAAGTTGCCTCAGTAAAAAAATAAAAACAGGTGGGGGGAGGAGAGGAACGGGACCATTCCTCCCCCATTTTTCAATTTTATTGTCTGTATCTGCACAGCTGCGCAGATACAGATAATAATTTTTTAAAAGGGGTGGAGAGGAAAGTGGCAGCCAGAGGAGGGTGTGAGGAGAGGGACAGCGTGAACCATGTGTCTTTTTTCTGGCTGCCCGTTCCTCCCCACCCACTCCATTTCTTTTTTTTATCTGTACCTGAGCATAATGAAATGTTCTGCACACACCTATGCTTGCAAATGAGGCAAGAAGAAAGGAAAGGTGCAAAACCAACAACCCCCAGGGTTGTGCAATATCTAAGGCGAGTCCTTGAAATGTGCTTGTTTGCTAAAACAGAAAAAAAAGCAAAACAGAGTCCCCTACGTGTCATGGTTTCAAAACAGAACAAGCTCGCTAACTCAGTCTGAGGGACAAAAACAGAAGTGTGTCACGTTCAGATACCCGTTCCGGGCAAAAGTCTGTATTGCGCAAAATGGGCTGTAACAGCAGCTTCCCAATGAGGTAAGTCAAACAAATTCACCAGATGCACATTACAAGGTGGGACAAATATAGAAAGCTCCAAAAGTTGCCCCGAAACCACATTCCGAACAAAAGTCCGTATTGCGCAAAATGGGCCGTAACGGCAGCTTCCAAGTGAGGTAAATCAACCAAACTCACCAGACACATATGACAAGGTGGAATATAGAAAGCCAAAAGTTGCCCCAAAACCACGTTCAAATCCCCGTTCCGGGCAAAAGTCCGTATTGTGCAAAATGGGCCGTAACGGCAGCTTCCCAATGAGGTAAATCAAACAAACTCACCAGATGCACATTACTAGGTGGGACAGATATAGAAAGCTCCAAAAGTTGCCCCGAAACCACGTTCCGTTACCTGTTCCGGGCAAAAGTCTGTATTGTGCAAATCGGGCCGTAACGGCAGCTTCCAAGTGAGGTAAGTCAACCAAACTCACCAAACACGTATAACACTCACCAAGAGGTATCAGAACGTGGTTTTGAGGTTTGCAGAGGCCACCAGTGAGGGAGGAAGCAGCAGCCAGGCACCTCTCCACCGTGCCTGGGTCCAGCTCCAGCTGAGAGCCCCCTCCCTCCTGCTACCTACTGTCTCTGGAGAGGCCACCAGTGAGGGAGGAAGCAGCAGCCAGGCACCTCTCCACCGTGCCTGGGTCCAGCTCCAGCTGAGAGCCCCTTCCCTCCTGCTACCAACTGTCTCTGCAGAGGCCACCAGTGAGGGAGGAAGCAGCAGCCAGGCACATCTCCACCGTGCCTGGGTCCAGCTCCAGCTGAGAGCCCCTTCCCTCCTGCTACCAACTGTCTCTGCAGAGGCCACCAGTGAGGGAGGAAGCAGCAGCCAGGCACCTCTCCACCGTGCCTGGGTCCAGCTCCAGCTGAGAGCCCCTTCCCTCCTGCTACCAACTGTCTCTGCAGAGGCCACCAGTGAGGGAGGAAGCAGCAGCCAGGCACCTCTCCACCGTGCCTGGGTCCAGCTCCAGCTGAGAGCCCCCTCCCTCCTGCTACCAACTGTCTCTGCAGAGGCCACCAGTGAGGGAGGAAGCAGCAGCCAGGCACCTCTCCACCGTGCCTGGGTCCAGCTCCAGCTGAGAGCCCCCTCCCTCCTGCTACCAACTGTCTCTGCAGAGGCCACCAGTGAGGGAGGAAGCAGCAGCCAGGCACATCTCCACCGTGCCTGGGTCCAGCTCCAGCTGAGAGCCCCTTCCCTCCTGCTACCAACTGTCTCTGCAGAGGCCACCAGTGAGGGAGGAAGCAGCAGCCAGGCACCTCTCCACCGTGCCTGGGTCCAGCTCCAGCTGAGAGCCCCCTCCCTCCTGCTACCAACTGTCTCTGCAGAGGCCACCAGTGAGGGAGGAAGCAGCAGCCAGGCACCTCTCCACCGTGCCTGGGTCCAGCTCCAGCTGAGAGCCCCCTCCCTCCTGCTGTCAACTGTAACTGCTGAACTTTGCAACTAAGATTGTAGTGCCTGAATTTGCTTTCCTTTTCCCCCTCCTCCTCCTCCTCCCTTCCAATCCCCTTTCCTTTTGTGTCATGTCTTTTAGATTGTAAGCCTGTGGGCAGGGACTGTCAAGAAATACTTTTGTAAGCCGCTGTGAGAGCCTTTTCTGGCTGAATGGCAGCATAAAAATCCTTAAATAAACAAAAAATAAAAATAAATAAAAGAGGGCAGGGCTCTTGCAGCTTTAACTGTTGTCATGAAGAGAGAATTTGCACCAGATGCTGCATGCATACCATCGACACCTGCTGAAATTCCCTTTTCTATGCAACTGTTAAAGATACAGGGGCCCTGTCCTCCTTTTCATATGGTCACCCTAGTTTAGGGCACAATGCTATATATGTTTAGACAGAAAAAGAAAAGTCCTACAACTCCCAGCATGTCCCAACCAACAGTGTGGGCTGGAAGTTGTGGGACTTTTTTCTGTCTAAACATGCATAGGATTGTGCCCTTAAAGATGCAAGATTATGCAAATTTTGACTGAAAAAGGCCCTAGCCTCATAGCTGACTGAGGCATGCTGGGAGTTGTAGGACTTTTTCCTATATAAAGATGCATAGGATTGCGCCCCAAGTCATTTTTGAGACAATTTTGCATTTGAAATACTTTTTTTAAAAAAAAATGTTCTGATAATGTTTACAGAAGCCTCTGATAAAATGTTGTTTTGACACAGAAACACAGGGAGATTTCAGAAGTTAGTCGCTATGATCTCACTTATTATTATTAATATTTATATAGCGCCATCAATTTTCATGGTGCTGTACAGAACAAAACACTTATGATGCTTGGAGGGCAACCTAGGCCTCTTGCACGTCCCTGGATTAAACTCCTCACCCCATGTCCAATCCAATCCCAGCTCTTACAGCCTAACCTATTACATATTTAGTTCTATGGCCAACGGGGCTTACTCCTAAGTAGTTGTGTATAGAACTATAGTCTTAACCTGCAATCCTATGCATGCTTGGAGTAAGCACCATTGAATTTGTTTATTTATTTACTGCATTTCTATACTGCCCAATAGCCAGAGCTCTCTAGGTGGTTCACAAAAATTAAAACCATTCAAAGTATAAAACAACAGTATAAAACCATAATATAAAATACAATATAAAAGCTCAACCAGATAAAAACAGCAGCAATGCAAAATTGCAAATTTAAAACACCAAGTTAAAATTTATTGATAGACTGTTAAAATGCTGGGAGGATAAACAGGTCTTCACCTGGCGTCTAAAGGCATATAATGTAGGTGCCAAGCGAACCTCCTTAGGGAGCTCATTCCACAGCCGGGGTGCCACAGCTGAGAAACTTCAACACAGCAGGATTACGTTAAGGGTGCTTCCTTGTCAGTACCAGTTAGAAGGGATTGTGTGCATCTATATCCCATCTTTTTCTCCTTTTCTTCACTAAGAAAAAAGATGGAAAAAGGTGTTTGGAAAACTCGGGTGGGTTATGAGTAGAAGAGGATATCTGGACCCCTCAAACAATTATGTGAATGAGACAGGGCAATGATGTGATAAAAGCTTCGTCTGGATTGCACTGTTACTTTCTAAAATGAGACGGAATTATTCCTGTACCCATTATGTTTTGAAAAGCCTAAACGTTTCCTCGCTACCCCGCACTGTATTTGCCACCACTGCTAATATATTTGTGTCTTCCTTTTGGAGTTCCATTCCACAAAACTAAACAAACCCAGATGGTACATGATTCCACACACACACACCCCACATGCCCTTCCCAGATTTACACCATCTGCAGATTGAATTAATCATGAATACTGGGCATGGTGGAATAATAGTGTTCCTATCATAAGGACCAGGTTTGCAGTGGGAGAAATATGACAGAAGCTGGTAAAAAACCTTCTCTACTATTTTCTAGGGTTTGGCAGAGTTTTTTCTCAACCCCAATATGGTGAGAGAATTTGTTATAGCCATCAGTTCCTCATAATGTCTGTTGGTTGCAAAATCCTTCTACCCAACAGACTAGAGTTGTGCTTTGTATCAACTGGTTTTCACAGGAAACCAGTGATGCTTTTAAAGTGATGCTTTAAAAGTGGTGTTTCCATCTGTAATTCTTCATTTGTGGAAGCAGTTAATGCAAGAGTTCTGTTTTTAAAACGGTGTTTTTATGATCTCTGTAGGGCTTTTAAAGTCAAACTTCAGACTTGGGAAATGCAGAAATCGGTTTAAGCACTGCCTGTGATGATATATAGCTGTAAAAAAATAATCTTCTAGCGCCTCACATTATAGTGATGTGATAAAGTGATGGCATTAATTCTGAAGGAGAGGCCAGCCCACCTGCTGGATTGGTTTTCAATCTGAGAAATATGTTAAATGAATTTTAACAATCTCATGGTAGGCATATAAACAATTGTGCACTTTCTTCACACTCAGAGAGTATTCCAATGTCCAGAAAAGCACACAGCACAGTCCTGAAAGGTGGAATGCAAGTAGAGGAATCACATCTTTGAATGTTCCTTCCTGCTAAAGACTCCCTGCACACAAAAGGCTGGCAAATCAGAGAGAACAGTTCTGTCTGCACTATCTTTCCACGCGTATTCAAATACGTTGTAATATTTGTTGCTCCCAAGAGTATGAAGTATGAAACAAACTATATTTAATACAGAGCAGCACTTACAACTCCTCTCAAAATGGCTCCTGCGGTATGATCCAGTTCTATGCTGGCATTCCTCAGAATTGCTTCATTCCTAATCTCTCCCACACAGAGAACATTTTGGTTCCTGCTATAATTAGCTACATGATTTCCTCTAGGGCTGTCCAGCCACACACACACCCAATCTGCATCAGAGGCTGGTTTTGAGCCCCTGAAGCAGCCCCGGTTCGGCTTGGGGTGCTTCGGGGGTTGCCCGACCCACCTCAGCGCTGAAGCTGAGGTGAAATTCAGGCCCTCCGAGGCGACTCGGACTTTTCTGGGTCCGGCTGCACAGCCAGCACCCAGAAAAGTCTCCCCTTCTCCACTTACCTGGTGCCTCCACCATCCGCCACCACCAGATGCAAGGACAGTGGCGGAGGCACCAGGTAAGCCCCCCTCCCCACGTACCTGCTGCGTCTGCCACCGCCATCCCTGCATCTGGCAGCTTCCACGCATAAGCCCAGAAGTAGGCTGCGCAGCAGGTAAGCCCCCCTCCCCCACCTACATGTATTTTTCAACCATCGTTTTCAATCCGATGTACTGTGGGCATGTTTTCAAGGGGAGGTATGGCTGATGAAAGAGAGGGCTGTGCCTTTTCTCCAGTGGGTGCTTTTAAATGCCAATTCAAATCCTTTCCTCCTCCTGCTTTCTCCTGAGTAGGCATTTTCACCTTAAAAGAAATGTGGAAAATGCAACATCCTTGCCAGCAGCACCCTCATTTTTAAAGATAAAGAGATCCAAATTGGCACAGTGGTAGGTCTTAAAGAGGGCTTTCAGCATACCAAATTTGAATCAGATCGGATCAACCGTTGATTTTTTTTAATTTCCTCCCTCAAGCCCTTTGGAGCTTAGTGTGAAGCTTCACTAGTGTGAAGGAATTTAGGAGCATAGGAACGTAGGTGCACTCTTCCATTCCTTTGATCATGCGAAGCTGTGCATCTTCAAGTTCATGAACTACAGATATGCTGGTTTCCTTACTTAGGGTGACCATCTGGAAAAGAGGACAGGGCTCCTGCATTTTTAACAGTTGCATAGAAAAGGGAATTTCAATAGGTGTTATTTATATGCAAGCAACACCTAGTGAAATTCCCTCGTCATCACAACAGTTAAAGCTGCAGGAGCCCTGCCCTCTTTTGTATCTAGTCAAGAGGGCAGGGCTCTTGCAGCTTTAACCATTGTGATGAAGAGGGAATTTCACCAGCTGCTGCATGCATACAAATAACACCAGCTGAAATTCCCGTTCCTATACAGGAGCCCTGTCCTCCTTTCCAGATGGTCACCCGACTTTACTCAAAAGTAAGTCCCATTGATTTCAACTGCTAGCATCACATGCTGACTTATCTGTGAGGAAATCCCATTGAACAGAGAGAGTCTTACTTCTGAGGAAACACATATAGAACTGATTTTTAATAGTGTGGTCAGTCAGAAGCTTTCTTTTTTAAGTCTTAAAACAGCAAACTGGAAACAAGTGCTTTGCAACCCCATGCTTACTTCTGAATTCTTATTTCTGTTTACACTAAGAAGTAAGTCCCTCTGTTCAAAGGTAAGAAGCCTTCATCTGATTTTAGTATGTACATGCTCCAAGGCCTCCAAACATGGTGAGGGGAGGGCACGGTGTCCACCTCCCAACAACCAATAAACTGTAGGGGGAGGTACAAAGGAGATCAATGGGCGGAGGCGATGGCGAAAACAACGAGGTGTGAGAGTGAACCTCAGCGGGATAACAGCAACGCGCTACAGGAGTCGTGTAAAGAGGCTTGGGACTTACAAGTGCACAGGTGTAAGTTTGCAAGCTTTCATGCGCTATGGAAACAAAGTGGGATAATTTGAGGGGAAACCAGGACAAATGTGTAGGTGTGATGGAGCTTAAAGCCAACATTAATTTGTCGTGTGGGCACTTTTCTGGCCACTGTCCCATGGTAGCTTTTTCATGTGATTCTTTGCTTTGCCGCTAGGTGGTGACCTCTGCCTGAATTATTTTGGTTCCAGATTACTGGTCCTGAGAACTGAATGCATCTAAAATGGAGAAGGGGGGATTCCAGCAGTAATTTCTCTTGCTGTCACAGTACACTCCTTTTTCTTACCTGCCACACAGAATTAAGGGTTCCAGGTCAGTACTAAAGGGGCAGTTGCAGGCCTTAGCCTGAGGACTTTTTCAATACTGTACTTCCAATACGTTGTGCTGAAAAACTGACAAGAATCTCAGACCCAGGCAGGTTCTACTCTACTGCTTTATAACAGTTTATAGCGGTATTGACAACTGTTGGGGCCCAGGACACATTTTCACAGTGTTATATCCTGCTTGGTGTAGATCTGGCCCCAGCCTAAACAACCAGCAAATTAAAGGGCAACAGACTTATAGCTTCATCCCACATACCTGTTTCCCTCAAATTTTCCCCTACAGCACTAAGATGGCGTTGTTGTTGTTGCTAAATTACACCCCGGGCGGCAGCGCTCGATCCTTTGCAAAGGGTTTAAGGGGGGAAATGTAAAAAAAAAATCATAAAAAATCAACAGATGACCCAATCTGATTCAAATTTGGTATGCTTAAAGCTCTCCTTAATATCTGTTACTGTGTCAATTTTGATGTCTTTATCTTTAAAGTTTACGCAGAAGTAAGCATTTGTTTAAATTTTCTTTAAACATATCAAATCCTGCTCCTGCGCCCCAGTGGCCGCTCGGAAAACAACAAATGATTTGCTTGAAAACTACTAGCAAAATACCTCAATTCTTTTCCCTTTATAGCACAATTAAAGCAGGATGCATGGGAGTACTTCACAATAAAAGCAGATTATAAGCTGGAAAACTTCGGAGTCCTTTGCACGCAATTCACAGTGATTGCACCATATAATGCTGGTGTGATAAAGCTCCAATTAGTTCCCTAGTTGTTTTTCTGGGTCACAACTGTAATTGGTGGAATACATTGAATGACATCTTTTAACCCACCCACCCTTCCATCGTCTGTCTTCTTCTCAGCAAAAGGCCAACTACCTTTTCCTTTAAAAACAAAATCAAATCCCAAAGTTATGTTCCAAACGCTAGGGAGGTAGCAGGCTTGTCCAGAGTGAAAAATAACATTTTGGGGTAGTGCACATTATTATTTCAAAACGCTGCAACCAAAAGGAGACCCTATCCCTGCTTTATTTGCATTTTTACATTGGTTCTTATGTACCTCCACAACTCTCGTCTTGCACATAGAATAGTCTGGCAGCAATGTAGAATACAGCCAGTTTGTCTCCCCAGAATGCAAACTACATGTCTGAAAGCTTCCCTCTATAATAAAACTCCCTGCATATAGAATATTAGAAGTCAGGGAGACTGGTTCTAGAATAGCCTTTTATTCTCCCTTGCATGCTAGCTTTCTAGGTATAGAAATGTATGCTTATATGCATTCAGACATACAGTCTCACACCTCTAGTTTGAAGGTATACAGGAGCCAGAGAATTTTACTGCGATATTAAAAGTTTGTCTAAAATAGCCCTGTGGTTTCCAGGACCAATGCATGAATTCATTAGTATTTGGACTCCCTTTCCCCATATTAAAGTGATTTTGACTCTCTTGGGTTCTGGGCCAGAGCTTGGAAGGCAGGACTCACAGGTCTCAACTCTAGCCTTCAACCTAGATCCAGAGATGGTCAAATCACTTTCCATTCATACAAACCAACATATGATGCAAATCATCAAAGAAGCTTAAGTGCCTATTAAATAAGTTGTGACCTTTCCCATACCTGCATTAGTGAAAGGCTTCTCCCCAAAGGCGAGGCCACCTCTGCTACGGCCTATCATTGCATATTTTAGGAAATATGCAATGACATTAGGTCATGGCCTCCTCCAGAAGATGTGTTATAAGAGCATCAAACCAGTCTGGCAGCTCCTGCAACAATTGTGTGCCAGAGGGGGCAGATGTGGGCATCAAGAAAATGGCGTGGAATGTAGGGGAGGAGGTCAGTGGAAGTGGGAAAGCCTCCTGCTTATTGTCAGAGGATTTTCAGTTGCTCAACTCTGTTCCTCAAGAGGGAATAATCTGTTTCCGTAACTCAAGACACAACCGGTTTAAGTAGCAGCTAAACAGATTTCGGCCAGTGTGAGCGAATAGGGACAGAGTGACTCTCTGTTCCAATTAGAGAAAGATGTATGTATTCTAAAGACCGCCTTCTCTCACAAGTTCCTCCTGCCCCTGCACTCAGATCTACATCAGGAGGTTTTTCTGTGAGTCCCCTCCCTCACCGCCCCGATCATCCACCCCCTTTCCCTCCCTGCTGGCAGAAACAGCCTAACTGCGCAGCTGTGCCTGCCCCCCCCCGCCTTCACGCTACACTAATTGACAGACAGAGCAGGGCTGTCTGTCATCCCACTGGTGGAAGGACTGCTCTGCCTATTTGGCATGAAGGAAATTAATTGCTATTAAAGCTCGAGTTTGGAACTTCTTTGAACTTTCAAAATTTTCTGCACCTCTACACTGCTCAAGTTTCAGTTTAAAACAAAAACGCACAAAATCGACCTGGTAGCTCTCAGGTAATAAGCCTTAGTCTGCCATATTCTTATACAGATTGTTGAAGGAAGCTATGGGCGTGACTGTCGTGGCCCTCCCAAGCCCTCCTACTTTCAATGGGAGGCAAATGACAAGGCTTGCTAAGTAATCCACAAAGCTTTTATTACGCAACAAATGTCTCTTTAACCTGAATAGAGTCTACCTCTTTGTAAAGAGGCCCTAAGCAATTACTATGCAAACTAAGCAAGGCAATTGTCCATTCAAGAAGAGAGAGAGAAGTTACTTCTCAAATGCCCGTACTTCAAAGGCCCTGGTGTGGTGGTAGGTTCTGGCGCAATCTCTTTTTACGGTCTTTTTACGCACTGTGCGTTAGAGCTTCCGGTGTATCCTAGCATCAGTTAGTGTTTCAGAATGCTCACCCCTGGAAGCTCCCTTGTTTCCCTCTGAGGGTGTAGGATTTGGCCTTGAGGAGATAAACTCTGGAGTGGGCTGATTCTCAGATGAGGAATCTCCTGTGAGAGCTTCCTCCCCCACTGGTACGGTCTGGCTGGTGTCTGGCGCTGCGTCTTCTAGTTCTTAATCTGATTCTGATTGATTACCTGAGACCCGTCCTCCCGAAACAGTAGGGTTAGACATGACAGTGATCCTACTCCTTTCAGTTCTTTCTCAGCCTGTTCTGTCCTCTCCTCTCATTCACCGGTATGAACTAAGCAATACGGTATTAATTGAGCCAAAATATCTTAGATTATTTTTGTCCCCCTGCTCTGCAGTAGTATTCCACCTTGCCCCAGGAATATTTGGCAATATTCCCCACCTCTACTCCATTTTCCAACCAACAAATAGCATGCAGAGTTTGGGGAGGGCACCCCACCCCAGTCCTAATTTCAACCATCAAAGTGCTGCCAACAACTTAAGGGTGGATCTGTCTTCTGTTGTGGCAGCCGCCATTGATCAGCAGTTGCCTCTTTAAATCTTTGCCACTGAAGAGCACAGTGCAGGTTGGCCAACTTTCAGGGCCGGTTTCAGGTTTTGCAAGCAGAATATGTGTGAAAGATCATCCCGTACCTCTAAGAAAAGAAAAACGCCAGCACAGAGAGCAGGCAAAGTAAGCCAGACCACTTCTTGCAAGAGAGGAATGGTTGAAGGCCTGTGCGTGTTTAAATTTAAGAGAACCCGTGAAGATGGCCTAGAAATAATTGTAAATAGATTTAGGATGTGATCCATTACATGTTTAGACAGAAAAAAGGCCTACAGCATGGCTGACGGGGGAATGCTGCGAGTAGCAGGAGTTATTTCTGTCCAAACATGCAGGGTCCAGTCAGGTACATATGGGAGGAGGCGTTTCTTCAGATAACCTGGTCCTATGCTGTTTAGGGCTCTGTATGTTATTACCTGCACTTTGAATTAAGCCCGGACCTGGACTGGCAGCCAGTGAAGCTGGAAACGTTGATCCTGTAAGCCTAACATCTGCCTATCCCTGGCACAGAGAACTGAAAGAAGTGTCACAGATTCCCTACACTTTTTAAAAACAGATCTATATTGTACACTGAAAACAGGTATATGTTGCAACTGTTGGGCAATGGCCATGCTTTTCCACCAGCAAATGGGATTGACACATATTTTCGCTTCTGGCAATATTGGCACTTGTAGTGCACATATTCTATTGGAGATCCCCAATCATAAGGGAGTTGACCCTAAAGGCGAGCAAGTCTCTCCCTGATCAGGGCCGGTGCTACCATAGAGGCCACTCAGGCGGCTGCCTAGAGCACCAAGCTAAGAGTGGCGCTGGGTGCTGTGCAGCACTCACACGCGTTGTTGGCTGTGAGCTGGGCCAGCCCAGCCCAAGTATTCAGCTGGGCCTGGGCGGGCAAGGTGGCACCCCGTGCCCGCCCAGCCGAAGCGAAGCCAGGGATGCTGGGGGGGGGGAGCTCCACATTCAGACTTCTGCCTGGAAGCCACCCTCCTAGAGCCGGGAGGCCACCGCCAGAAAAAGAAGAAAAAGCACGTGGCAAGCTCAACCCTGGCCCAAGCCAGCCTCTGCCTTACTCCTGAGGAAAGGGCAGCGGGTTGCCTTGCCTCTCTCCTCAAACAGGCCACAATGTCGAGGCAGGCGGGCAAGCGGGACACCCCCTCCCTTCCCCCAGGAAAGCTAGGGACTTGTGGACTCCTCGCAAGGCAAACTCTCCTGCTTCCCGATCCTGCGCGCGTGGATCAACGGGACTTGCATCCAAGAAAACGTTGCACCGGGAGGCACCAGTGTGGCCCGATCCACCTATGCCTCCTTACTCAGAAGCCTTATTCCCCCGAGTAAATGTGCGGAGGGGATTGGGACGCCAGGCTGCATAGCAGGTTGTGTTCGCACGGAAGTAAGTCCTGGTGAATTCCAGACGGCTCGGTCCCAAATTGAAGTGAGCTAGTCCCAGCTCTCCACTCGGCGCACACATTTGGATTTCTGCGCAATTTGGGGTGGGTGGGGGTGCAAGTCGCTTACCTTGCCTAGGGCGCAAAATAGTCTGGCACTGTCCCTGTCCCTGATGTGCTCAAACTATGGTAGATTCCCCCTCCGTTTGAATAGGCTTGCTGTTCGTTCTGTTTAATTCCCCCACCTCACTCCCACTTCAGCAGCTATGCAATTCACTTATCCATACTGAGTTATACTTTCACAAAAACAAGTTTTGCGACACCCAACGGAACCTTCCACTCAATACAAAAGCAGCTGCGAGGGGTCCTGAGCCATATCAAAATGATAGTGAGGGCAAAGAATTAAGGTCCCTCTGCTTTCTCCCTCCATGGTCCCAATCCAAATCACCCCCAGGCTGCTATTCACTTCTAAAGACAACTGCGTTTTGCATGATCATCGTAATTTTTAGTTTGGCCATATCAATGTAGCATGTTGTCGTTGTTTATTCGTTCAGTCGCTTCCGACTCTTCGTGACTTCATGGACCAGCCCACGCCAGAGCTTTCTGTCAGCCGTCGCCACCCCTAGCTCCCCCAAGGTCAAGTCTGTCACCTCCAGAATATCATCCATCCATCTTGCCCTTGGTCGCCCCCTCTTCCTTTTGCCTTCCACTTTCCCTAGCATCAGCCTCTTCTCTTTTTTTATATATATATATTTTTATTTTTCTACATTACTTAAACATACACATTTACATTTCACATAAAAAACAACAACAACAACATACTGCATAATGTTGAATATTGAATACATAATATCTTATCTTAATAACATAATCAAAATTAACATACAAGTGCACCCCCCACCTCGGGATCTCATTCCTGATTCCAGAATCTCATACTTTCTTCTGCTGGTGGTTTCCCACTTCCTTTAGAAAACACAAATATTAGGAACTGTTTCCAAATTCCTTCAAAATCATTTGATTTAGCTATACCTCTTCTCCATTTAATATTACTTGTTAATTTATCATTAATAGCTATATCCCATACTTCTTTATACCATTCTTCAATAGAATATTCCCCTTGAATCTTCCAGTTCCTAGCTACAATCAATCTTGCTGCGATCAACAAATTCGTTATCAGTTCCTTAATTTCCTTTTTACATTTAAAGTCTTCTTCAAATAGTGACAGCAATGCAACTTTTGGTGTTCGTTCTATCTTCATTTCCACAATTTCTTCAATCTCCAAAAACACCATCTTCCACAATTTCTGAACATAGTTACATTCCCACCACATATGCAAATACGTTCCTTTAACCCCACAACCTCTCCAACAATTTTCTGATTGCTGATTGTTTATCTTATTCAATCTAACCGGAGTTAGGTACCACCTCCATACAATTTTAAAATAATTCTCTTTTATTCTTACTGACATATTTCTCAACGCTCTTTGTTTCCATAATCCCTCCCAACCCTGTTGTCCTATGTACCTTCAAATCTGTCTCCCAAACCATTTTACCGGAATTATCCACCGTCCCTTTCTCCACCAATATTCTATATATTTCACTCATCAACCCTTTTAACACTGTTCTTTTCTCCCTTTCATTATCTTTCTTAACTATTAGTTCCTCAAACTTTGTTAATTCTCTACAATCTCCATTATCTCTTACCCACTTTTTAGTCCACTGTTCTAATTGCCAATAATTTAACCAAGTTAATTTTTTATCCTTCAAAACCTCTTCCATATCCTCTCTTGTACTCATTCCTCTTAACCAATCCCTTAATTTCATTTTATTTTTTTCTATTAAAACTTTACTTAATCTACTCTTTAATTCCTCCGGGAAATTCTTCAACATTATTACCGGTGACAAAGGAGAGCTGCTTGGAAGCAGCTCCCCTTTATATTTACTCCAAATTTCCCAGTGAGACCTCAAAAGCGGGTTATTTATACTTTCCACCCATTTTTTTTTCCCTTCCATAAAAAATACATTTTCCAATTTAGTCTCTATATTACTCATAATTTTTTCTTCCATCCAATCTAATTCCCCTAATCCTGTAATTGCCTCCACTATACATCTTAATCTATTAGCTACATAATATAATTTAATATTCGGGAGACCCAATCCTCCCTTTTTTTGGCTCAAATACCATTTACTTTTATTTACCCTCGCTTTCTTATCACCATTACAATAATTATTTATAATCCTTTGCCAACTTTTTAGCTCTAATTCTGAAATTTTTATTGGTAGCATCCTGAACACAAAATTAATCTTTGCTAAAATCTTCATTTTTATTAATGCTATTCTTCCAAACCAAGATAAATTTAACCTTTTATATTTTTCCAATTTTGCTAAAATCTCTTTTTTTAACACATTTAAATTCTCTTTCTCTAAACTCTCTAGCTTCTGCGTGATTTTTATTCCCAAATATCTAATCTGATTCTTAACTCTCATTTCTCTTCCCTTTTCTTCCCAATCCTTCTCTTCCTTTTTAGTATAATTAAACAACATCAATTCTGATTTAGACCAATTTATTTTTAACCCCGTAATATCCTCAAATTCTCTCAGTTGCTGTTTAATTCTCCCCATCTTCTCTATTGGATTCTTTATCGTCAACAAGGTGTCGTCTGCAAACATATTCAATTTAATTTCTTTCATAGCATCAGCCTCTTCTCCAGGGTATCCTGTCTTCTCATTATGTGGCCAAAGTACTTCAATTTTGCCTTTAGTATCATTCCCTCAAGTGAGCAGTCTGGCTTTATTTCCTGGAGTATAGACTGGTTTGATCTTCTTGCAGCCCAAGGCACCTCTCAGAATTTTCCTCCAACACAATGTAGCATGAATAGACACAAACCTGGCCTATAAAAATGGCACCTTTCAGAAACCTGCTAGTGAGCATTTTCCTCCCCCAGCTGCTGACTTGAATATCACTGTTCTCCAACAATAAATAAATGATAGGATAGTAATGGCAACATTTGATTCTCTTCAATTTGGCCTTAATCAAATGTGGGTTTCTTTCCCTCTATGGGTTTTAAATTAGCATAGCAGTGCTTGAGCTGAGATAGTGTTGTTCCCTGTGAATGCAGTTATGTATGAAACCCTCTGCTCTTGCCTTGTAATGTATTTGGGCTTTTGCATGTCATAGATCTAAGCATGTAAGAAGAGCCATGCTGAATCACACCAAATGCCTTTCTAGTTCAACATTCTGATCCCACAGTGGCCAAATAAGAAAGAATGCCCATGGCAAGCCCATAAAAGGAACACAACATGTAGCCCCTGATAAGTCTTGTTCTCCATTAATTGGTCTAATCCACATTTAGTTATTCAAATTCGTGCCCATCATCAGTACATCTTCCATTAGTGAATTCCATAGTTTAACTATGTGCTGTGTGAGGACGTACTTCCCTTACCTGGCCGAAATCTCCCACCACTCAAGTTTCATTGGATGACCCTGGGTTTTGGAATGATGAGGGAGACAAACTTCTCCTTATCCAATTTCTCCACACCATGCATATTATACACTTCTCTCATCCACCCCACCCAGTTCACTCATCTAATTTATTTTCTAAGCAGCTCCAACTGTTGTAGTCTTTCATCAAGACCTGATTATTTTCGTTGCTCTTTTCCAGTTCTACAATATTCTTTTTAAGATTCAGTGATTAGAACTGTACCCAGTATTCTAGCTGTGGATTTGTATTAAAAAAAATTATATTGGCAGATTTGATTCCTTCCCTAATACCCCCAAACATAGAATTTGCCTTTCTCACAGCAGCTGCACACTCTACCACCCTCTCTTGTTATTCATGACCTTTTGGTTCCACTGTGTACAGGTATTTCCCTCTTATGTGTCCATCATCCTTGTGTAGATGTAACTGTGATCTGAAAATTAACACTTTAATCATCTGATGCCCAGTGGATCAATTTTAGCAATTACCTTCATAGAATCCTGTTGCTGGGCTTACATACATCAGGAAGAGCAATGCCTTTTTCGAAAGCAATTGAGGTCGAAAGCGCTCTTGTTGAGTGTGCTCTTACGGGTTTCGAGAGTTGCAGACCGGCAAGCTGATAAGCCAGTTGAATTGTGTTAACCACCCATGCTGAGAGACGCTGTGAAGAAATGGGCATTCCTCTGTGTTTTCCTCCATAACAAATAAAAAGCCTTTGTGATTTACGAAATGACTCAGTTCTTTTTTGATAAAATGCTAGTGCCCTTCTAACATCTAAAGTATGAAGAGTGGTTTCTAATGGTGTGGATGGCGATGGAAAAAATGCAGGTAAGACTATATCCTGATTCATGTGATACTCTGTAACAACTTTAGGTAAGAATGTTAAATCAGTTCTTAAAACTACTTTTTCTTTGTGGAAAACAAGGTAAGGTGTATCCACTCTTAGTGCACATAGATCACTTGCTCTCCTGGCTGACGTTATGGCTACCAAAAAAGCCACTTTCCAAGTCAGAAGATGTAAACTCACTGTAGCCATTGGTTCAAAAGGTTTACCTGAAAGAGCTTTTAATACAACTGATAAGCTCCAGGTAGGTATAACAGGACGAAGTCGGCATTAAATTTCTTAAACCTTTCAGAAACTTTTTTAATAACGGGTGCGAAAAGAGTGAGACACCTTCAAACTTTGGTAAAACTGATGGGAGTGCTGCTACATAAACTCTAATTGAACTGACTTTAAGCCCTTTAACTGAAAGGGACTGTAAAAATGATAAAACTTGAACTAACGAACATTTGACAGGGTCAAATTTCATTTCTGTTGCAAACCTGTTGAAAGCGTCCCATTTTCTTTTATAAGATATTCTAGTGGATGGTTTGCAAGCCGCCTCTAATATCTTTCTTATGGGTGATGGGATAGTATCTGCATTTAAAGTGTTATACGCCATGCAGTCATTCTCAGCATCCCTACGTCCGGGTGCTGGACTTTGCCATTCTCTTGAGTTAAGAGATCTGGAAGTAATGGCAACTTCTTGTAGAACCGATGGGAGATCCGTAGGAGTGGGGCAAACCAAGTTTGCCTTGGCCACCACGGGGTTAGAAGAATACAATTCGACTTGTCCCGTTCTATTTTGGCTATCACCTTGGTCAGTAACGGGAATGGAGGGAAAATGTATATTAGGTCGTTTGACCACGTTAGAAGGAAAGCGTCCCCTCGAGAACCTTGTCCCTTCCCTGCTCTGCTGCAATAGTTGTGGCATATTCTGTTCTGCCTTGTCGCAAATAGATCAATTATGGGAAAACTCCATTGATTGAAAAGATTGGTTATTATCCTGTTGTTTATCTCCCACTCGTGCTGTGGATAATCGACTCAACCTGTCCGCCAATTTGTTCTGTATTCGACCGCAACTATCTTTATATTGCGGTCGAGACACCACTTCAATATTTCTAGCGTTAAATAGAGAAGAGGGAGCGATCTCGTCCCTCCTTGTTTGTTCAAATACGCTACGACAGTAGTGTTGTCTGAGGTTATTTGTATAATGCGGCCTTTTAGTTGTTGCTCGAAAGCTTTGAGTGCCTTTTGAACCGCTTTGAGTTCTAAAATATTGATATGATCCTTCCCTTCGATACGGTTCCATAGTCCATGTGCTTTGAGGTTTCCGCAATGAGCACCCCATCCCGAAAGGGACGCATCTGTCGTCACGATCTTGGTAGGAGCTGGGCAGCTGAAAGGCATGCCCTTGTTTAGATTTGCTATGTCCATCCCCCAAACTAGGGAGTCTTTCACATGCGTAGGCAACTTCATCCTTGTCCTCTTTGGATCGAGGGCAATATTGAAGTTCCGAATGCACCATGCCTGCAATATGCGCATACTGAGTCGAGCTTGATCGACTACTGAAGTAGTCGCTGCCATGAGACCTAATAAGCGCTGGACTTGGAAGGCAGAAATGCTCTTTTGATGCTGCATATGTGTTGCTGCCTGTATAAGTACTTGGCAACGAGTGTTTGGAAGGAATGCTCGCACCTTCGCAGAATCTAACCTTGCTCCTATAAATTCTATTTGCTGTGTTGGGTACAACTTGGATTTCTTTTCGTTGAGATATAGTCCTAACCTCTTTAGAAGGAAGCAGGTTATCTCCAAAGATCTCCTGAGCTCATCCTCTGTAGGAGCCACTATCAGCCAGTCGTCTAAATAGGGGTAGATTTCTACTCCTTGTAGGCGTAAAAAGGCACACACTACCGCTACACACTTCGTGAATACCCTTGGTGCTGTGGCGAGACCGAAAGGTAGAACCCGGAACTGATATGCTTTTTGACCTATGACAAATCGGAGATATCGATGATGATGCTTGGCAATGGCTATATGAAAATAAGCGTCCCGGAGATCTATGGAAGCAAACTAACTTCTTTCAGGGATGAGGGGCATGATCATGTTTAATGACACCATCCTGAATTTTCTTGGAGTGATATAGCTGTTTAGATCTCTGAGATCCAAAATAGGTCTCAACCCCCTGTCCCTCTTTGGTACTGTGAAATACCTTGAGAAGAACCCGTTTTGAAGATGTATTGGAGCTACTGGCTCTATAGTTCCCTTTTGCAAAAGTACGTCGATCTCCTGAAGCAGCACTGGAGAAGGGAAAGTAAATTTCACGGTACCGACAGGAGGGAGGGTATCGAATTCGATTCTGTACCCGTCTTTGATAATGGATAGGACCCAATTGTCTGTTGTAATTTGTGTCCATAGATGAAGGAAATGTGACAGTCTGTCTCCGAACAAAATTATTTTGTTCGGGATGGAAATTTGTAATTGTGGAGAGTCAAAGAAGCCGTCTTGCTCCCCCATCATCCCTTCTTCCAGCCCCTCTGAATTTAGAAGGTTGGTATTGCTTTCAATAGGTCTGCTTTTGCATATTAATCCCTGCAAACTGTTGATGCGTTTGATTAAATGCTGGTTGGTTACGGTACCAACGTCGTTGTCTTTGTTGATAATTTTGTTGCTGCTGTTGTTGGGGAAACCCCATATGCCGTGCAGTAATCCTAGCTTTCTGTATGGAATCAAGGGATTCATCCGTTTTTGCATTAAAAAGGCCCTGCCCATCGAAAGGTAAATCCTCAATCCTTATTCTCGTTTCTTGAGGCAGACCTGCTGACCGTAACCATGCATGTCGACGGAGTGCGATAGATGCTGCTAATACTTTTGAATCACAGTCCACTTGGTGTCGACTTGTATCTGCTGTCTAGAAAGTTTTAAAGCTTCCGCCTGGAAGACCTTCACCAGGTGCCTTTTATCCTCTGGAAGATGGTCAAATAATTTCCCTACTTTATCCCATAGGAGGAGTTGATAACCGGACATTGCCGCTTGATAATTTCCTACTTTTATTCCCAAAGACGTGGAAGAATATATGCGCCTTCCCAAGAGGTCTAAACGGCGTCCTTCCTTGTCTACAGGAGAGGCATGCTGACGTCTCGATTTTCCTAATGCTGCCTCCACAACTACCGAATTGGGTGCGGGGTGCTGAAAAAGAAATTCAGCTTCATCCTGTTGCACTCTATATAGTAGGGATGTGCTCCGCTTCTAATCGGACCGGAGAAGCAGGAGCGGAGCGGGGGGCTTCGCCTGCCCTTAAGGCGGAGGCGAAGAGAATTGGGGGGCCAGCGGAGCATGGCGAAGAAGATCGAGGTGAAGGCGGATCCTTCGCTTCGATCCGGAGCTCCGCCGGAAAGGTAAGTGGGGTTTACCAGGCCCTGCCGCTGTCGCTGTTGCCCGTGCGGCGACGGCGGCAGGGCCTGGTAACCCCCCTCCCCGCCCTCCTCTCCCTTACCTGCCTCTGTCTGCGGTCCATCGGCGTCTTCAATTGAGCCCGCGGTTCCACCGCTTGCGGCCCAGACTTCCTGGTGGAACCGCGGGCTCAATTGAAGACGGCGACGGACCATGGACGGAGGCAGGTAAGGCCCCCCTCTCCCTTGGTCCCTTACCGGGCTCTGCCGCCGTCGCCGCATGGGCAGCGACGGCGGCAGGGCCCGGTAACCCCCCCGCCCTCCTCTCCCTTACCTGCCTCCGTCCGCGGTCCGTCAGCGTCTTCAATTGAGCCCGTGGTTCCACCAGGAAGTCTGGGCCGCTTGCGGCCCAGATTTCCTGGTGGAACCGCGGGCTCAATTAAAGACGGCGACGGACCACGGACGGAGGCAGGTAAGGTCCCCCTCTCCCTTGGTCCTTTACTGGGCTCTGCCGCTGGGACTGCCTTGAGTCTTGGCGTGCGTATGTATCCCTGGACAAGCTATCATGGTGGCGAGTTTGAGGTTTCTAAAGTGCAAATTGACGGAGCTATGGAAAGGGGTGTGAATGGGGTGCCCGGTTTTCATAAATTCCCCAAAAATCAGGGGATGATGGGACTACCTTGAGTCTCAGCGTGCGTGTGCACCCCTGGACAAGCTTTCATGCTGGCGAGTTTGAGATTTTTAACGTGCAAATTGACGGAGCTATGGAAAGGGGTGTGAATGTGGTGCCCGGTTTTCATAAATTCCCCAAAAATCAGGGGATGATGGGACTGCCTTGAGTCTCGGCGTGCGTTTGTATCCCTGGACAAGCTATCATGGTGGCGAGTTTGAGATTTTTAACGTGCAAATTGACGGAGCTATGGAAAGGGGTGTGAATGGGGTGCCCGGTTTTCATAAATTCCCCAAAAATCAGGGGATGATGGGACTGCCTTGAGTCTCGGCATGCGTATGTATCCCTGGACAAGCTATCATGGTGGCAAGTTTGAGATTTTTAACGTGCAAATTGACGGAGCTATGGAAAGGGGTGTGAATGGGGTGCCTGGTTTTCATAAATTCCCCACAAATCAGGGGATGATGGGATTGCCTTGAGTCTTGGCGTGCGTGTGTATACCTCCATGAGGTGTCATGGTGCCAAACTTGAGGTTTCTAACTTTAACAGAAAAAAATTGTATACTTTTTTAGCTTAATGCAAGCCTATGGGGGGGGGGAAACGGAGCTCCGATCCGGATCCGGAGCTCCGAGCGGAGCGGAGCGGACATAGGTGGAACAGGGGCAGGGCGGAGCGGCCCGATCCGCAAACGCGGATCTGGAAGTGAAGCGGAGCGGGGGGTCCGTGCACACCTAGTCCTTCTAAGTTTTTAGATGTCGGAGGCATGGAAGACGGGCTTTTCCAGGACTGCTAAATAACTGACAATAGTGCTGGAAGTATAGGAATAGCCACTGGACGATAAGAATCCGTTGATATTGCATCAAAGACCGGGTCCTGTTTATCAGGAGCTGACTGCTGTGTTGATAAACCTAGTGATTGTGCCATGCGAAGGATTTGATCATTGAACTGACCTAAATCTTCTGGTGGGGAGACTATGTCATTTGATGTTACAACTGGCTCTGGGGATGAGATAGAAGGCTGATATGAAGAGTGTGAGGTAGAGTCTGAAAGATAAGCCTCAGACATAGGAGATTCTACTGGGTGATTATGCACATCGATGTAAATAGGTTGAATCAACTGTGCAGCGTCTTCTATTCGTGGCATCGCTGCCGGTATTGACTGCGGCAACTGTTGTAATGTCACAGATTGCGATCTCCTATCTCAATGCAGGAATCCACCCTAAAGCATCCTCGACAGGTGGTTGTCCAGCTGCCTCTTGAAAGACTCTAGTGTGGGAGAGCCCACAACCTCCCAAGGTACTGTTCTAACCAGTCAGGAAGCTTTTCCCGACTTCCAGCTGGAATCTGGCTTCCTTTAACTTGAGCCCATTATTCCTTGTCCTGCATTCTGGGAGGATCGAGAAGAGATCCTGGCCCTCCTCTGTGGGACAACCTCTCAAGTATTTGAAGAGTGCTATCATGTCTCCCCTCAATCTTCTCTTCTCCAGGCTAAACATACCCAGTTCTTTCAGTCTCTCTTCATAGGGCTTTGTTTCCAGACCCCTGATCATCCTGGTTGCCCTCCTCTGAACACGCTCCAGCTTGTCTGCGTCCTTCTTGAATTGGGAGCCCAGAACTGGACGCAATACTCTAGATGAGGCCTAACCAGGGTTGAATAGAGGAACCAGTACCTGACACGATTTGGAAGCTATACTTCTATTAATGCAGCCCAAAATAGCATTTGCCTTTCTTGCAGCCATATCGCACTGTTGGCTCATATTCAGCTTGTGACCAACAACGATTCCAAGTTCCTTCTCATTTGTAGTATTGCTGAGCCAAGTATCATTCAGCTGGATGATCGCTCCTGTATGCTTCCCAGATTAAGGGCTGTTTCATCCACTCTTTCTTCTTTCAAGAGAAAGAGGAGCAAGAAATCAAGATCACTCTTTAAAATTGCTCCATTTCCTTGTATATATGATCAAGTTGCTAGAGCGAACTTTGTAATTTGGGCTGGAAGCAGGCCAACAAACTGAATCTCAGCCTTGTCAAGATATAAGTTATGGGGTGAATAGTTATCCTGAGGAGATTGGAGTTGAACCTCTTTCAATCCTGTCCTCTTATGACAAAAGAAGAAAAGTCTTAATGACCCAGAAGGCCATGGAGTATCAAAGAACAGGTAAAAAAATCATTATTCGTATCTATCTATCTATCTATCTATCTATAATTCGACTTTAATTTACATGTCTCAAACAGGTTGAAAAAGCAAAGTCTCTTCCAACCTGATAAGGCAACCGTGAACTATGATAAACCTCAAGAGAATCAATCAAAAGAGAAGAAAATTCTACACAGGTTTTTAAAAGCCGTAGTTTATTCCCCCACCCAGCCACTGAGCACTGTTCAGAGTCCATCTTCACCACTTCTTCTTGTGCTCGTCCATGGAAACCCCCCCAGGTCCCAATGCCACGACAAGCAGCAGGCCCCCTATGACAGACATCGTCTGGAAAAAGTCGTATTTGAGGAAGTCGTGGAGTGGTCTGTAGGTGGGGATGCTCCAGAAGGCATTCTGGATCAGGTTGATGACGAAGAGCCAGATGACCAGAGTGAGAGCAGCGAGCTTGGTCTTGAAGCCAATGGCTACCAAAATGATGAGTGCCATGCCAAAGATGTCCTGGAAAATCTGGGGAGAGAAAACAGAAACACCACCCATCAACTTAATGCAGCTGCTTGTCTCGATGGCTGGCTCCTTCCAGGCTCAAAATTTACCCAAGAGTCTACTTTAGGTAGCCCTAGTTCAGCTTTCCTCAATCTGGTGTCTTCCAGATGTTTTGGACTACAGCATCTGAAGGCAGCAGGTTGGGAAAGGCTGAACTAAGAGCCATAGGCAGAAGGAAGAAAAAGAAATGGCGAGGCCACTCACGGTGAAGGCGCCAAGTTCAAAGTGCAGGAGCGTCATGAACATGAGAACAAGGAGCAAACGGCCACCAAGCTGCATGTACTGCCGTGGTGAGATGTCATCCATGGTAGGGACTCCAGCAAACATGGACTTCCCCTCAGAACGAGACTCTGCAAGTAGCAGAAGCAGTCCACCCCCTAGAGCCAAATTCCTACAAGGAAGAAAAAACACCGGTGGTGGTGGTGTCAGGCAGCATGGCACAATGCATTGTAACAGAGCAGCATTTGGTACCCAGGTTCTGCTTCCCTAAACCCATATTTATCTTCCCAGCGGCTTGGATGCACCTGATGCTCTTTTCCATCCGCTCCATATCTCAACGGGATACCTATGAAGAACTTGGCTTGCTTAACAGAGCTATTACCTCTTAGAGTTCCACGCTGGGAGTCAGCAAAGCTAGTTTGTCTTGCCTGGTGCGTGTATTTCTCTGTGAGATAGACAAAAAAATCTAGCTCTCCCCCCACCCTGTGTTTGCTGCCTGGCCCATTCACTTTAGGGCAGCGGTCCCCAACCTTTTTGGCACCAGGGACCGGTTTCATGGGAGACAATTTTTCCACGAACCGGGGTGGGGGTTGAGGGGATGGTTTTGGGAAGCCCACCCACCCACTCTAGCGTCCTGGCTTCGCTTCGGCTGGGTGGGCCGAAGCGAAGCCAGGACACTGGGACAGGCGGCTTCAGAACAGCGTGCCCGGAAGTCGCCCACCTAGAGCGGCGTCTGGCCGGGCACGCCGTTCTGAAGCCGCCCCACCCGTGTCCTGGGCAGGCGAGATGGCGCCCCGCACCCAGGTATGCTGGGGTGTGGGTGTTGGGGGGTGAAAGCAGCTCACCTGCACGGCCTGGTTCCTAACAGGCCACAGACCGGGACCAGTCCATGGCCTGGGGGTTGGGGACCCCTGCTCTAGGGGAACTTCCCTCTTCCTGAACAAATAAACCCAAGGCGTTGAGGATCAGATATACTTCCTGCAACCACTTACTTGAGTTAGACATAGACAGCATTCAAAAACTACTAAAAGCATTTTTTTGAGCTGCAGAGATTGGTGGAAACAACGCTTGCTCTCTGAAGGAGGCTGAGACACAGCACAACTAGATGCTTATGATAATCTCTTGCAATCATGGGGCAGTTACACTATGTTACTGACTACAACCCTGGGTGATTCACTTCCCATCCCCTTTTCAGAATAACCTCTCCGCCATCAGGCTGGCAACAGGGCTCTTCCCAGTCGCACAAGGAAGGACCTCTCCAGCTTGGATAGGCACCCCTGCTTATACGCAAGTGGTGCTGGTGGGGTGAGACATCGCCCTTACCAAGTATATCAAAGCACACCACTAGGTATCCTCGATGGAGTTACAACTCAACATGCCTTATGGCTTTCACTCACCTCATTAAGAACTTGAGGTCCCATAAAATACTGTATGCAATTGTCTAAAAAACAAAAAGAAGCCAGCAGATCATAACTAAAAGGATGCCATCGTCACGTTTGCGGAAGAAAAAACAAAGAGCCTCGTGGCACCTTGAAGACTTAGGAGGGATTTATGGTGGCAGAAGCTTTTGAGGACTAGATCCCATCCTTATCATATGCATCATCAGTTGGCAGTTCTGTGCACATACATAGTACACACATAGGTACAGAGACAACAGGTTTGTAAAAACTGGAGCCAAGAGAGTAATGAAATGCAAAGGGGTTTGAGAGACATTTCACAATTCTAGGCAGACTCCAAGTATAGACAAGATAGGAACTGATCTGTCCACAGTAGCACTTACTGGCAATAGTTTGATCTTTCTAGGCTGGGCTATCACTAATGATCCAGCTGTGTGGAGTACCACTCTGTTCTTGTCTTGTATACATTTTGGCTTTGCACAGAAATATTACACATCCATTGCTATCCTTTGCGTTTCATGGCCTTTTTGCCCCAATGTTAACAAATCTTCCCCCCCCCTTCATTGTACCCATGAGAGTAACACTTCATATACCTAAAGAAAAAGGCTCTAGTTCACAAAAGCACATAGTACAATAATCTGCTATACTTTAAGCATACGTCAAGATATCAAAAATATTCATTTCACCAAAGTAGGTGCGTTGAAAGAGTCATCAATAAATTCAAGTAATACTTTTGAACAACTTGCTCATGATGACAAGTCCACAAGATGCCCTAATGGATTTACCACGTCCTGCATTTTGCCTTAAAGTCATAACTTCTTCTATTATTGGAATCACACGTTACTGAAGAATATTTGGTCAAATGGCAAATGAGAGGGGTTTTCCCTTAAAGTTTCCCCCTTTAAATTTCCCTCTAAATACAATTTCAAACAAACAAAATATTTTATATTGGCAATTTATGATTGATTTTTACAGTTAGTGAGTACTGTTGTTATTTAACCTTGTTGGCAATGACAGTACATCTACTTATCATGTTTAGGTGGTTTTTTTACCATTGATGTTTTGCAATAAATACAGAATTTAGGGCAGTATCCAGCACTGGCTGTTCATTAGCACCCATCAAATTGTGCTAGCAGGAACAGCCATTAGTGTAATAGGAAACCAGCACTCCACAGCGCAACCCATCGTGCCTGGGTCCAGCTCCAGCTGAGAGCCCCCTCCCTCCTGCTTCCAACTGTCTCTGCAGAGGCCACCAGTGGAGGAAGAAGCAGCAGCCAGGCACCTCTCCATCGTACCTGAGTCCAGCTCCAGCTGAGAGCCCCCTCCCTCCTGCTTCCAACTGTCTCTGTGGAGGCCAACAGTGGAGGAGGAAGCAGCAGCTAGGTACCTCTCCATCGTGCCTGGGTCCGGGTCCAGCTCCAGCTGAGAGCCCCCTTCCTCCTGCTACCGTCTCTGCAGAGGCCATCAGTGAGGGAGGAAGCAGCAGCCAGGCACCTCTCCATCGTGCCTGGGTCCAGGTCCAGCTGGGAGCCCCCCTCCTGCTACCAACTGTCTCTGCAGAGGCCACCAGTGGGGGAGGAAGCAGCAGCCAGGCACCTCTCCATCGTGCCTGGGTCCAGGTCCAGCTGGGAGCCCCCCTCCTGCTACCAACTGTCTCTGCAGAGGCCACCAGTGGGGGAGGAAGCAGCAGCCAGGCACCTCTCCATCGCGCCTGGGTCCAGCTCCAGCTGAGAGCCCCCTCCCTCCTGCTACCTACTGTCTCTGCAGAGGCCATCAGTGAGGGAGGAAGTAGCAGCCAGGCACCTCTCCATCGTGCCTGGGTCCAGCTCCAGCTGAGAGCCCCCTCCCTCTGGCTGCCAACTGCCAACTGCTGAACTTCGTAACTAAGAATGTAGTGACTGAATTTGCTTTTCTATCCCCCCCTCCTCCTCCCTCCCAATCCCCTTTCCTTTTGTGTCATGTCTTTTAGATTGTAAGCCTGTGGGCAGGGACTGTTTTAAGAAATACTTTTGTAAGCCGCCGTGAGAGCCTTTTTTGGCTGAAGGGTGGGATAAAAATGCTTAAATAACTAGCTGAAAGTACTGCTTTCAAAATTGGACACGACAGTGAAGCTCCCTTATGCAAATCTTGTCCCATTCTGGAAGTGTCTATTTCAGTTAGTTCCAGTTGTGCCAGCATGAGCTCCCTATTGCACTAGCGCAGCAATATTACATACTGCCCTTAGTATGATTTACAATATACCTTCAACCGTAACATTTTATTTCCCTGGACTGCCAAATCTAATCCTCCTCCCCTAAAGTACTAAATCCTTGGAATGGAGCTCAGCATTATCTTCTCACTGTGAGATCTAGATCTTGTTCCTTAAACTTTTCAACTCACCTGCATAAAAATGATTCCAAATAGGCCGAAGCATGCGTAAGGAACGAACTTTCTGGCTAAAACAAGCACACACCCAGCTAAAACAGAGAACGAAGAAGGCAAGGTTATGTGAGAACAAAGGAAATGCAACAAGGAAACAGAATACAAAGGTTGTTTTCCACATGGCCTTTTCCTACATGTGGCCTGAAGCAGCTTTAATGAGAGTTATGGCATTTTTTTTTCTTTTTAAAAAATTGGAAGTAATTTGAGTGTGTAGTCTCACTTTGGCCAGGGACCACCTGCTCCTGATAAATATGCCCAAATATTAAGATCTACTTAGGAGGCCCTTCTCAGTGTTCTCCTGCCTTTTGAGGTGAGATATAAGGTGACTGGGGGGGGGGGAGCCTATTCTTTTGTGATACCTTTGTTAGAATATCCTCTGGCACCAAACCAGCTGTCTTTCTGGCAAAGACATTTTTATTTGCCCATGCTTTTTAGTATAACCTTTTAGATCTTTTTATTCTGAAACTGTGTGTGTTTTTATTCAATTATGTTGCCACTTTTCAATATTTATTGCTTTCTGGGTTTTATTTTTAGAACTTCTCCAAGGCAGGGCCGGCACTACCTTTAGGCCTGATCCCTTCAGGTGTGGTGGATGATGCTGTTCCATTACCAGTGATGAAGAAAGATTCAACTACGAGCCCAGCTGCCTTCCGTACATGCAATGGGGGGAGGCACCATCTTGTCTTTCTCTCAGGCAGAAAAATGTCTACTCTAAGAAGTCCAAGTCAACATGCACGGAATCATCCCATATTATCCTTGCAGTAACCCAGTTTATTTATTCAGTGTTTATCCCCACCGTTCCTCCAAGGAACTCAGGGCAGCTTTCTCCCTCTTTTAACCTTTCAACAACCCCATGAGTTAGGATAACCCAAGACACATTGACTGCTCAAGGGTAAGCTTCATAGTGAAGTGCAAATTCGAACCCAGGTCTTCCCAAACTAAGACTGCAATCTTATGCCCATGAACCTGGGAGTAAATCCCATTTACCTCTGTGCGCGGGGTCTGTGCAAGCTCTCCTGCCACTTGAGGCGAGAGAGCACATCTGTGTGTCTTTCAAAACATGCCACCACTACACCACCACACAGGCTTTCTTATGGGACATGCTATTAGTTGGTTATCTAGCAAAAGGTTCAGAGAAGTTGCTTCATTGGCACAGAGATATTATATGGTTGACCCTCTGTCACAGCTGTTGTCGGATCCTTAATTTTTCTGCCTTCTCACATAAAATACAAGTCCAGTCTTAACCTTGCATATATTACAAATGTGTGTTTGTGTTACTGCAAGGATGAGAGTTACAACATGTTCTTTTATTCCAATTTCTTACAGAGGGGGGCTACTATGTTATTTTTGTATATTTAGTTTCAAGGATCAGGACTTTAATAAATTCTATGAAAACGGTTTGTTGCAAAAAAAATGACGCTACTTCTTACTTTCAACATATATGTTGTCATTTGCTTTTGGACTGCATTTTATATTCTGTTATATCAGCAATAAACTAAACATTAACCTAACAAATATTGAACAAACAAATCCTGCAAATGCTGACTGATAAAACAGATGGGCTGTGTAAAGAGTCTCAATCTGCTAAAATGGATTAGAAGATTTATTAGACCCTTTGAATTCAACCTGAAAAGAGAGTAAACCCTGAAGAGGAGTTAAGGAACTGGTATTTCCCAGCTGAGATGATTCCTGCAGTTGCCTCACACAGGCAGGTACCAGAGCTCACTGGGTACAAGGAGGAGTGGATCAAGTTTGCATTAGACACAAGCAAATCGCTCCCTGGAAATTCTTACCGTATTTCGATTCTAAGACACCATCGATTCTAAGACGCAACCCATTTTTAGAGATGTTTATAGGGGGGGGGGGAGTATTCTGCCATGCCCGGCAAAGCCTGGGCATGGGGAGCGGATTGCGGGCAGGTAAGGAAAGAGATGTGGCCAATTCTTATTGGGCCAACGGTTCTGGCGCCCCAGGGCTGGGACAGGTTACAGGTAAGCCAAAAATGAGGCACTTACCCCTAATGTCGCAGGCCCACGTTGCCTGGTGGGTGGGCCCTGATGGGCGGAGGGTACCTGCTGGGGGTGGGGGCCAACCGTGAAGCACGTGCAAGGGGCCGGAAGCTTTACCAGCTGCCATCACTTCTTGTGGGGAGCGAGAGGGGGTCGTTCGCGAGGCGCCCACCTTTGGGCCAGCTCCAGCTGCCAGTGCTGAGGGGCCTCTTCCAGGCACGGCTAGATGGGCCGTGGAAACTCCCCGAGGTGCGAAGGAGCCGGCCGTACATGCACATGCCCCGCAGGTGCCCCAGGCTCCTCTCCCACACACGTCGCGTGAGAACGGCGCAGCTGCGAGTCCCGGAGCGTGTCCCGCCCGCACCCCGGCCCAGCAACTCACCTCCCGGGCGTTGCCTCTGTCTTCCCGGCCGGCGCTGCTGCGCCTCCTCCACTGCACAGAACCAGCAGCCGCAAGAAGCCGGCGGCGCCCGCCCGCCTTGCTCAACCCTCCGTGAGCCCTGCGGGGCCCGCCCGTCTGCCCCGGCCCCATGTGCAAGGCAAGGCGCGCACCAGGCCCAACCAGGCCAGAGCCGCATAGCCATGCCCACTGGGCCCAACCCGGCCAGCTGTGCTCGTGGTGCGGCAGGCGGGGCCCGCTTAGGGCTTGGAGCTCCGTTGGCGCATGTGTGAGCCAGGTTAGCTCTGCGGAGCACAAATAGGCCCAGGGCAGCCACAGATCGTCGCTGAGGCCCCCAATCAGGCCACGCACATTCCCCAGCCTACATTGTGAGTGCAGAGCCGCTTAGGTGCTCAACAAGCCCTCGAGCTGCCTGGGCATCGAGAGCAGGGTGGAGGGATAATGGCGCACTTTGCAGGCGATTCTAAGATGCCATCGATCCTAAGACGTAGCTCGTTTTTAGAGATGTTTATATTGGGGGGAAAGTGTGTCTTAGAATCGAAGAAATACGGTATAAGACTACCCACACGTACATGGTCCCGTCTTCTACAGTAAGACCTATGGAGGATACCAGTTCAGTGGCAGACCTCCATAGCCACCAGAAAGAGAGCTCTTACCCAACTGCCCACACATGTTGATTAATACAAAAAGTGTGGCTAAGAGTGCACCGCTTCCCCAAGACAAGTTGATGTAGTCTCGCTGCTCATTCCACTGGAACCACATCCGAATGCCATCCTCCAAGAACGTACTGATCAGGCAGAGATGAGCCAGGTGAGGTAGGTAGTGCTTCGTCACCCGCAAGAACTGGAGAGAAGGGAGGATGAGATTAGAGAGCAGTGCCCCCACAAAACCAGAAGCTGCCCAGATGTGAAAGCAATTTTGGGTATTTCCACCCCACAGGAGGCAGCTACGTTACATGTGACACCTGGAAGGCAGGTATATTTGCCCTATTTATAGATGCAAAAACAGAGCCTTGATGTTAAGTCACAACCATAAAATGTTATTTATTATTTATTTATTTAGAATATTTATATACCGCTCCCCATTGAAAAATTTCGGAGCGGTATACAAGGTAAAATGAAAATAAAAACAGAATAAAACAGTTAAAACAAAATTTAAAAGAAGCAAAAACAGAAATCCAAGGCTGCTTGTTAAAGAAAGGCTTCTTGGAATAACGATGTTTTCAGGAAGCGCCGAAAGGAGTACAAGGTTGGCGCCTGCCTGACCTCCAGAGGCAGGGAATTCCACAGGAGGGGTGCCACCATGCTGAAGGCTCTTCCCCTGGTGGATTCCAATCGGAGGATGGATCTATGTGGAACCACCAGGAGCAGGCCCTCGGATGACCTCAGTGACCGGGGCAGGTTGTTAAGGGAGAAGGCGCTCTCTCAGGTATCCTGGTCCCAAGTTGTTTAGGGCTTTGTACACAAGTACAAGAACCTTAAACCTGGCCTGTTAGCACAACATGAGATTTAAGCCTGTGAACTTGAAATGGTGTGATGGAGAAGATGGCTGTCAAACCACTTAATTTTGACTTTCCACATCAGTTCCCAAGCCAAATGTTTTCAGATGCGCTGCTTCTGACTGAATGGAAGAACTGTTATCTGGTTGCTCTCTCTGACTAGTTTGCAAAGATTTAGACCAAGACTTCCAGGCCAAGACTGTATCCATCTGCCTTGTTCCCTCATCAGTCTCAGCACTCTCCAGCAGCTACCCATAATGTGTGACACAAGTCTATGTAGATAACAAAAGAAAAGGAGGGCAACAGTTGCAAACCAGCACACACACACAAAAAGCTCAACAGCACCCAATTGTTGTGATTAACAATATCAAAGGTACAATTATACAAAGTTGGAAAACTCAATTGTGCAAAACATAGCACTACAAAGCCCATGAAAGAAGATAAAATACAAAGAAGCAGGACTAAACTTTCAAAAAACACGGAAACCTCTGATAGAATTTTTGCAAGAAACAGAGAAAAATGACGTATTTATCTGTGGATTCAGTGTATGAGATATAGTTAACTTAGAAGAAAGAAAAGAATTTGATTATTGTGTTAAACAAGGAGAGATTATTATTCACATTTTTGATGTGTAGAGAGCTGAAAATGCACCTTAACCTTGGTGTGTGTGTATATATTTTTCTTTTCTTTTTTTTCATTTCTCTTTCACCCCTAGTTTTCCTTAGATGTAATGTCTCGCTTTTATGTCATGTATGTTCATAAAACAATAAAAACTGATACAAAAAAAAAAACCACAAAAGGAAATTCTTAGATCTGAGAATGCATAGATTGGCATCTGGTAATGTATCTGTTTCATCAGAAGGAATATTAGTTCTTCTTCCACTTAAACCACAGTTTAAAATTTAACAAGGCCAAACAAGGTCAGACATCTTTTCTCCTAAGCCATCTCGTCAGCTGTGTCCTTTTTCCTGCTGTTTGGTCAAACAAGATCAGCATGATAGAAGGAAGAACAAGCCGGCCACATTTTGGGAACAAGACAAAGCTTTGGCTATTGGGCAATACAGAAATGAAATGAAATAAATAAAGCTAGTAAAAGGCCCTGGAAGCTATCAACATTACACGGATATCTTAGGAGGATGCACTGTGTGCATTCTCAGTTGTTTGAATGGCTCTCCAATCGTATATTTCGAAAATGTAATCCTGTTTCTTTATATTTTCCCTTTCTTTATACATGGGCTTTGCAGAACTGTTTTGTACAATTGAATTTTCATCTTTTGCATAAGTCACACATCTGAAATTGTTAATCACAATAGTTAGTTGCTGTGTAGCATTTGTTGTTGTTCTGATAACTCTATGATGACTGTATTTTATATAGGACATATTGCTGTGCAGTGAAAAACAGACTTTCCAGATGCCTTGGCTAGCACAGACCAGGATTTTTTGTAGTCTACTTGCTTGTCCCTTGAGGACATTCAAGCCAGCAGCTTGTAATTCCCAGGTCCAACCAGGAAGCCATGTGCTCTACTCTCACAATTAGGAATTCTCCCCCAATAAATCCAAGACCCCCAGCCTCACTGAACAAAAGAAAACTGCTGAGACATTGTACGTGATCTCTCCCTCTCTAGCTGTACCTTCCAGGCAACCACCTTCATTTTAATCTAGCCGTATTTCTCGTTTAAGATTGCAAAATGCCAAAACAAACTATTTCTAATCAAAAACTGATAGTGTTGGCAAAGACAGGCAGCATTTATAGAATGTGACACCGCACTGGGGCTCACTGATAATGTTTGAACATATTTCAAACCAGGCTACTCTAGAATTTTAAGAGTTGGAAGGGACCAACTCCCCAGGGTGGAAACTGATTTACACAAAAATCCTCCCCCATCCCGCAAAAACCAAGCTAACTACTTGAAGTAGCCGTGTATGTATTCAGACCAAAGAACTGAGCAGGACTTTCTTTTGTGCAGATTCCGTAATAAGGGGATCTCCGTGTAATCCTGTGGGTTGTTCAAATCCAAAGGGGTCCATTATTTGCTTAGGTATCAGTCAGCACTACATCATGTTCCGTAAAGTTGCACTGGCCATAGCTGTTGGTTTGCCTCATTCTAAGCATTCATGTGCTAAATTAGCAAGACTGCATAGGGCAGTAAACTTCTGGCTCTCATGGTAACGGACGCTTCAAAATTGAACACCCATAAGAGAAATGAAAATACATTTGGGCTTCTGTTTCAAGTCAGACAATTTCTACACTCAAATCACTGATCTTTAAAAAAAAAAGAGATATATTCAAGGTTTCAAAATAAGAACATCCTAACACCTCCTGCATCACAGCAGCCACATACCATCAGCTACCTTGAAAAGGTAGGGGGCAAAAAATTCCATCTATAGCAGCAGTCCCCAACCTTTTTGGCACCAGGGACTGGTTTCGTGGAAGACAATTTTTCCACGGACCGGGGTGGGGTTGGGGTTGAGGGGATGGTTTTGGGAAGCCACGCCCGCCCGCCTGCCCCCACTCCAGCATCCTGGCTTCACTTTGGCTGGGTGGGCGCCTAGCTGAAGCGAAGCCAGGACGCTGGGGCAGGCGGGCCGCTTCGGAACGGCGTGCCCGGAAGTTGCTCTCCCAGAGCAGCTTCCAGTCGGGTGCGCCGTTCCGAAGCCGTCCACCCCTACCCCAGTGTCCTGGCTTCGCTTCGGCTGGGCAGGCGAGATGGCGCCCTGCGCCCAGGTATGCTGGGGTGGGGGTGGAGGTGGGTGAAAGCAGCTCACCTGCACAGCCTGGTTCCTAACAGGCCACGGACTGGTACCGGTCTGTGGCCCGGGGGTTGAGGACCCCTGACCTATAGTACTAATCCTGGATTAGCTGGGAGTGCCCTTCCCACTATGCTTATTTATTGATTACATTTCTATACTGCCTGTCAGCTGAAGCTCTCTGGATAGTTCACAGGTTCATCTCCATTTTAAATAAAAAAAATGGGCTCCATATGTTAAAGGTCTCCCCTCACCACTATGTTCCCCTTCTTGTTTCTTATTGAGTGCCTATTTATATGGTCTTTATTATGATCCCATTTAAGTTCCCCAACCTATATAATTTAGATGCATGAAAATGGAGATGGAAAGGGGAAGCAAAGCTCAAAGGAAGTGTGTTTAATCCCAATTCCGTCCCTCCTTTCAGCAGTGACATGGCAACTCCTTTCACTAGCCTTCTTGAGTGGAGGTCTGGGCACACTACAGGACACCTTCCATATGGTTTGGGGCCAATCTACCACCCTTGGATTCTTTTGGGTGGGAAAGACAGCTGACCCTTCACTGACCATGCTCCCTGCCTCAGAAAGTTGGGCATATTTCTTTGCAGCATGAAGTCAGCACACAAGTGCAACTCTTGGTCCCTGCAAGTTTAGGGGCGGGGAGTTCCCCCCACACCACTTGTTCTATGTTTCCATAGGGGTCACTAGAGACCCTTTCTTACCTCTTTGACCTCCCCCACCACATTTATGTCCCTGGGATGTCTGCACTCTTTTGCAATACAGGGAGCATTGCTGCAACATTTCATAGAATCCTAGAATAGCAGAGCTGGAAGGGGCCTACAAGGCCATCGAGTCCAACCCCCTGCTCAATGCAGGAATCCACCCTAAAGCATCCCTGACAGATTTAGTCAATTGTTTTTTAATAAATGTACTTACGAAAGGAATGGATGGCAAGCACCTCTTTAGAAGAAGCGCTCCTGTTTCTCTCTAGTGCAGGAGGGAATGCTTCTTCTAAGATGGGCCTGATGAGACACATGAAAGCATGGATTCCTGCATTGAGCAGGGGGTTGGACTCGATGGCCTTGTAGGCCCCTTCCAACTCTGCTATTCTATGATTCTATGATAACCTAACGAAGTAACATCTTTCTTCAGAATAATTGTTAATTCATATGAAGAATATACGCAGGTCTAACTGATCAATCAATTAAAAAGACGTATCTTATTTATTTACAATATTTATACACTACTCCATATCTAAAATAGATTCTGGAGCACTGAACATAGGAATAAAACAGTAAAACAAAAGATTAAAAACAGGAAATTAAAATTGTTCAATTGAAAACAAACTACCAATAGATACAGCGGCTGGTCAGTTGAGGAATGTTTTCTGGAAAAGACTTGATTTCAGGAGGCACCGGAAGCAGCATAGTGTTGGTGCCTGCTTGACCTCCAAGGGCATGGAGTTCCAAAAAGAAGGGGCCACCACACTAAAGGCTCTTCTCCTGGGGGACTCCAATTGGGCCAAAGATCCACGTGGAACCACCAGGAGCACGCCCTCCAATTACCTCAATGACTGGGAAGGTTAGTAAGGGAGAAGGCATTCTCTCAGGTATCCTGGTTCCAAGTTGTTTGAATGATTAACTGATATTTATTTAATTTAGTGACAGCCATAAGTTCAATTCAAGAGCAATTTTGGATGTTACAATATACATGGAAAACAGGAAACACAAGTGACTTATGCTTCTTGTTAACACGAAACTCGCAACATCGGACATTACTCTCAGTAATGTACCAAACCAGAACTGGTGGACAAGTCATCAATGCTTAAAGTATTCATTCTAACTAGCTGTACCCGGCATAACATACGCCGTTGTAGCATATCTTAAAAGTTTATTAATTAAATATCATCACAGGGATACCTGACCTGGAGGTAAGCCCCATTGAGATCAGTTACACTTAGCAATGGGCTGTAAATCTGTAATCCTATGTACTTACCTGGGAATAAGTCACACTGAATTCAGTGGGACCAGCACCCAAATATATATGTATGCATTGCTATCTTGCACCAATTATCATTGTTTTCAAGAGTATTAGATGTTTAAAAGTAACACATCAGACATAAATTCTGGTGTACTATAATCTAAAATGCTCTGACTGCCAGGAGATAAACAAGGCAGGAAGTAACCAAAATAAGGAAGGAAGCTGCATGTTTTCTTTATCTTGCTGACTAATGCATTTGCCTTTCAGACCATGTCATTGGTTAAGTTTACCAACACGATTAAGAGGACAATTCTCTCAGTGTATCTTCTTATGACATGTAAATCTCCAAAGAGCTCTTTAATGAAATGGTTAAAAACCCCAAAACACCCATGTACCTGATGGCAAAGAATTACTAAATCCCATTTAAAATAAGAATGCACTTCGATAAAACCACACACTTTCATTCCAGATTAATCTAGAGCAGACTGGTCAATTTATGGCCCTCGAGATGTTTTGTCCTATAACTCCCCTCTGCATAGCCAATAGTGAGGGGAGTTATAGGACAAAACATCTCGAGGGCCACAACTTGCCCATCCCTGATAAAGGAACAGTCATCCCCATCCCCATAACCACTAACATAAATTAGAAACCACTCCTACAAATGCACATCTATACCCATTGTAACTGCAAATGTGAAAAAGTACAAAGGGTAGCTTATTTGTGGGTGCACACTCAGGATCATTTGATGCATGAAATTACCTACAACACTTTAAGCAACACACCTTGGGATCAACTCACACATCACCATTGAAATTGCTCCCACAAAGTTAGGTCCAGCATCAATAATGTCTATATATAGCTGAGGTGGGCAACGTGTGACACTCCAGATGTTGTTCAACACCAACTCCCATGAGCCCTGGCCAGCATGGCCTATGGCCAAGGATGATGGGAGGTGAAGTCCAACACCATCAGGAGGGCCAGTATTGGTGTATCATAAACCCAAGTAGAAAAGGGGGGGGGGAACACCACAATGCAGATGCAAAAAGTAAGACAACCTCTGATGTTAGAAAAAATCTTATCTCTAATCAAACATATTGGTATTTCATTAGTATTTGTGTATTTATCTTACTTGTAGCTCCTGAGGCAGGTTTTTTTATATGAAACACATAGGGCATATTGAAGAAAACGTTTTTTTGTTATTAAAGATAAGATTTTTTTCCCAACACCAGAGCTTGTCTCACTTTTTGCACCCACAGCATAAACCCAACCTCGTCGCAGCAGCTCCTTTGCTGCCATCATAACCCACAAGGATCATTAAAGAGGTTACTATCAGGGAGGGGGCATTGCGCTCATGTCTACTTGTGGGTCTCCTGTTGGCAGCTGGTTGGCCACAGTGGCCCGTGTTCAGAAGACACCTTAAACCATGGCTTTAACCACAGTGGTTAAGCCAGAAAGTTGGGCCGTGTTCAGAAGACACCTTAAAACATGGCTTTAACCATGGTGACTAAGGGGAAAAGACTTATTCACTGTGGTTAAAGCCATGGTTTAGTGTGTCTTCTAAACACAGCCCAGCTTTCTGGCTTAACCACCATGGTTTAAGGTGGCTTCTGAACAGGGCCGGTGGAAACAGAATGCTGGACTAGATAGAACTTTGGTCTGATCCAGCAGGGCTGATCTTATATAGGGTGGTTGAAGAACAATAAAAGGATAGATATTTGCACACTTAGGATGGGCTGCATGTTCTAAGCAGCTACATAACCAGGGATTGGGTACTTACTTCAAGTTTCTTAAAACTGAGCTCAAAATAGTGATATTGCGTACATTACATGATCAAGCATTAAACTTTGACAGTATCAAATTCTGAAGCTGACTGGGCACTGGAAAAGGTTACCTTCAGAGGGATGGATCCTGCATCATTCACAAAAACTCTTCATCTTACCTAGGGAGGTTGTGGGCTCTCCCACACTAGAGGCATTCAAGAGGCAGCTGGACAACCACCTGTCAGAGATGCTTTAGGGTGGATTCCTGCATTGAGCAGGGGGTTGGACTTGATGGCCTTGTAGGTCTCTTCCAATTCTGCTATTCTATCATTCTATGATCTTTCCAAAAACAGATGCTTTCTCCAGCACAATGGAACAGCTGGGGGGGTCACGGTAAACCACTATTCTCTCAGCCCTGCTTCCTATCTGCAGTAGGGAGGTGGGGATGATAATACTGCCCTGCCTTATAAGGCTGTTGTTGGGACACCTGAGGTAACATGCGTTGTACATGAAACACCCTGAACACTCCAAAGCACCATACGAATGGTGATAATTAAATGGGTAACAATACTCAATGATGCCAGATGGGTTTTGCTTTTAACTCTGCCAGCGGGAGAGTCCTCTCCCAAAAAGCAGGCAGAAGATTCCTAAGGACACCAGCTTCCATCTCTCCGAACCAGGATGATCAGGAATCTGGAAACAAAGCCCTATGAAGAGAGGCTGAAAGAACTGGGCATGTTTAGCCTGAAGAAGAGAAGATTGAGGGGAGACATGATAGCACTCTTCAAATACTTAAAAGGTTGTCACACAGAGGAGGGCCAGGATCTCTTCTCGATCCTCCCAGAGTGCAGGACACGGAATAACGGGCTCAAGTTAAAGGAAGCCAGATTCCAGCTGGACACCAGGAAAAACTTCCTTACTGTTAGAGCAGTACGACAATGGAACCAGTTCCCTAGGGAGGTTGTGGGCTCTCCCACACAGGACGACCATCTGTCAGGGATGCTTTAGGGTGGATTCCTGCACTGAGTAGGGGGTTGGACTCGATGGCCTTAGACGGCCCTTCCAACTCTATGATTCTATGGAGAATCACCCTCTTTCGTGTTCAGAACCCCTCTCCATAGCCCTCGCAGGCGGTGCAAGTCCTATCAACCCAAACGAAAAGCTTTTACAGCTCGCCCCCCCACACACACACACACACGCCGCCGAGCGAATGGTATACTCCAGCCCGCCAGTCTTTCCGCGTGTGAGAGGCAGAGGAGGAGGAGGAGGAGGAGGAGGAAAACGGTAAATGGAACCTTCCTACAGCCCTCCCTCCTACCCTCAAGTACAATAGTACGGTCCCAACACGCGGCTCATTCAGCTGAGCGGGCCGGACCATTCTATCCTGGGAGGGGGGGACAGAGGTGAAGCGTACCTGGTCAGCGAGGTCTTCGGCTGCCCCCATTAAGTCGCCGCTGGGCGCCATGGTCGGCTGAGGCGAGGCGAGGCCCGGCCACCCACGCGCACTTGCCTGCCTGCTTAGTGGCTTTCTCCTCCCTTTCCTGAGGGGATCAGCGAGGGAGTGGGCGGAGCCAGAGCACAACCAACCGCTGGCTGACCCAGCTCGCCCCACCTCCTCGAGATCACATGGACTTGGGGCCACCATTACTACTGAGGTGTTTGTTGGCATAGAACATAGACACACACAAATGTTAGACTGGTATTTCCTCGCAAAGATTTCCGGTCATGACAGAGGAACTTCCGGTCTAAAATTTAATAATTTTTTTTGCATTCTAACTTCCAAAATACAGGTCTTCACCCTATATATCCTAACGTGTGTCACTCTGCTTCAATAGAAAAATACGGCTAATGGCCGCTTTGATTTTTTTTCCAATCATTATTTCTAATTTTCCTATCTCTATGGTTCAGATGGGAGGATCCCATGGCAGCCTTCGCCCCCTCCCCCGCCGCTGGTCTCTGTTGCCGTGGCAACATCGCAATGTGAGTGACTCAGCCGCTAGTCATCGTCACCAACAGCATCACTGAAGCGGCAGGAAGAGCAGTGCCACGAATGCAAGGCCTGCTTTTAATCCGGAGTAATAATAACAACGGAGTTAGTTAGGGTGACCCTATGAAAAGGAGGACAGGGCTCCTGTATCTTTAACAGTTGCATAGAAAAGGGAATTTCAGCAGGTGTCGTTCGTATATATGGGGAACCTGGTGAAATTCCCTCTTCATCACAACAGTTAAAGCTGCAGGTGCCTTGCCCTCTTTTAAATCTGGTCACTCTAGTATAGCTCTTGCAGCTTTAACTGCTGTGATGAAGAGGGAGTTTCACCAGGTTCTCCATATATACAAATGACACCTGCTGAAATTCCCTTTTCTAAGCAACTGTTAAAGATACAGGAGCCCTGTCCTCCTTTTCATATGGTCACCCTACAATACAGACACCACCACTCCAAAAAACTCTGCAAACAAAGCACTCACTCCCCTTGACCCCAAAGATGCTTCTTACTGTCTACCCGACCAAGAAGCTGCCCACACTCCCTCTGGCTCCTTGTTCTCATTTCCTAAAACACTCCCTGCCGACTCCAAGCTAATCCCCACTCCACCTGCTGGCTCCCTGCTGTCCCCTCCACTTACCCACCAGATGCTTTCCACTGCCCTGTGCTGCTACCCTACATTTACTGGGCAGTGGAGTTGGGGAAAGCTTCCTTTTAAAAGGGGGATGGGGGCTATTGACTGGTTCACTGGAAAGCAAAGCCGCAACCTAATTCCCCCCTAAGAATACAGCTGCACCTATGTGAGTCTCAGACGCATTCTGGGGAAAGGAAAGGATGAGAGTGGAACTAGCAGGCACTAGCAGCCCAGAATTTTTAATAAATAAATAAAATAAACTAGCAAATGGAGGGGCAGAGAGCCTTGGCAGACACCAAAGGAGGTGTCTCTGCACGCTACACTGGAAACCACAGCTAGGAGATCTGATTACAGGTTTCCTACATCACATCTAATTTGGCCCTCATGCACACATCACAGCAGAGAAAGCAGCTGAAGATAAATGCATACAAGGCATAGAAACACAGAAAGACGAGAGAAAGAAATACACACAGAGGACAAGGTGCTTAGAAGGGAAACAGAAATACCCTATTTCTTCGATTCTAAGATGCACTTCCCACCCCCATATAAACATCTCTAAAAATGGGTGCTTCTTAGAATTGCGGGTGTGTCTTAGGTGTTTTTTTTTCTGTTGGTGGTACTGAAATTAGTGTGCGTCTTACAATCGATGGTGTCTTACAATCGAAGAAATACGGTACACACACGTATGCACACAGGGTGTTTACTGATGCGCAATGTTATGAAAAGCAGGAACCATGTGAATATGTGAATGTTATTTCGCTTCAGGCTCCAGAACTGCTTCTCTCTGGTTACAAGGAAATTCTCTTCACACAGCTATCTTTCGTATGGTTGCCCCTGAAGATAATAAGGCACACACACTCCAATGTTGTTTTTCAATTTTTTGTACTAAACAATTTACCCTTATTAGTACTTATTGTTCCATTTTACTCAACTACATCTCTTTTAAACAAAACATATGGCTAATTGATATTTATTCAGATTCACAATTCTACCTTCTCAACAAAACATGAGTAGTGTTTTTTTAAAAACAAACAAACCATATTTTGTATCAATCTCAGGCACATCCAATCACAGTCATTATATAAGCCTTACTTGAGTATTTCTAGTTTAGTATTTTGCCTATTAGCAAGAGAAGTTCACAAGTGGCGCATGGTGGCAATAATAATTGGTGTTACATAATCTGCTCCAATGTGACAAAAATGTACATTTGATTCATGCTAAGTGCAGCAGAGGATTCGTGGAATGAAATATAACCAGATAAACTAGTGAACTTGTAACAAAAGATTTGTTAAAGTATCTTAATAATATGAACATTTTGTCACAAGGAGGAATCATATATTCACATTTAAATGCAAGAAAGGGTGTTTTTCTTAAACTAGCAAATTGCTTGTTGTAAAAATAGGCTGTGGAGGGGCCGTAGATTTCAAGGACAGCTTCCCCCACCCCCTTGGGGTGGGGTACAATACATTGACGAATTGCACTCTTTAAAGGGGTCTGTGTCAGCAGAAACCCAACTGTCCGCTGTCAGTGTATGTATATTCCTACTATCTTTTTCTCCTAGAAGTCAGTGCGAGCTATTTACTTCTATAGTAAAAAGGAAAGTATGCATTTGGTGACTTTGTTTAAGTGGAATCCAGATTTATCTCCTACCCTGGCACTAGTGACCCCAGTATCTAGAGGGAAAGGTACATTTAGCCCCCATTTCAACAACCTTCCTATTTGCATCCCATTTCTGCTGTCTTGTCTAAGTCAGTGGGAGCCATTTGTATAGGGATGTATGGGAATAAATAGACTGGAATTAGAGGGAATTGAAGTGGAATTTAACTCAAACACATCCTAACACAGAGTTCATTGCCATTTGCTTCTATGACAGAAAGAAAAACACCAGTATGCACAACATGCCCTTCTTTCAGTTCCACCTTCTTCACAGGCACGCTTGGTGGGAACATGGGAGAGGGCCTTCTCGGTGGCTGCTCCGGTGCTCTGGAACTCTTCCTGGGGAAGCTAGGCTGGCTCCCTCCTTGATGGGCTTTCGGAAGCAGGCTAAAACTTTTTTGTTCAAGCAGGCCTTTGGAGAATAATCCAGCCCTCCATCTATGTTAATGTCTTATAATTTTGTTGTGTATTTTTTAATTGTTTATGGTTTTGTTTCCCTCCCCCCCCCATGTATATTTTAAACTTTGTAAGGCCGCCTTGAGGCCCAGCATTGGGCAAAAGGCGGGATACAAATAAATATAATAATAATATAATAATAATAAAAGATGAGACTGCACATCACTAGAATGGTTGCATGACTTTACTAATGGAGCCAGGAAACCGTCTTTTATATGAATATGAATATAAAATAAATTATGAATGGAGATGTATATATTATACAGAATAGGAGACTCATTGCATACCTTGTGGGATTCCTGTTGCTGGCATATGATGGCATATGATGAGAGAGATGATTATTTATTAATTATTTGGACGAGGAGGTGCAGGGAACGCTTATCAAATTTGCAGATGACACAAAATTGGGTGGGATAGCTAATACCCTGGAAGACAGAAACAAACTTCAAAGTGATCTTGATAGACTAGAGTGCTGGGCTGAAAACAACAGGATGAAATTTAATAGGGATAAATGCCAGGTTCTACATTTAGGAAAAAGAAATCAAATGCACAGTTACAAGATGGCGGATACTTGGCTCAGCAATACTACAAACGGGAAGGATCTTGGAATTGTTGTAGACACAAGCTAAATAGGAGCCAACAGTGTGATATGGCTGCAAGAAAGGCAAATGCTATTTTGGGCTGCATTAATAGAAGTATAGCTTCCAAATCACATGAGGTACTGGTTCCTCTCTATTTGACCTTGGTTAGGCCTCATCTAGAGTATTGCGTCCAGTTCTGGGCTCCACAACTCAAGAAGGATGCAGACAAGCTGGAGCGTGTTCAGAGGAGGGCAACCAGGATGATCAGGGGTCTGGAAACAAAGCCCTAGGAAGAGAGACTGAAAGAACTGGGCATGTTTAGCCTGGAGAAGAGAAGATTGAGGGGAGACATGAGAGCACTCTTCAAATACTTGAAAGGTTGTCACACAGAGGAGGGCCAGGATCTCTTCTCGATCCTCCCAGAGTGCAGGACACGGAATAACGGGCTCAAGTTAAAGGAAGCCAGATTCCAGCTGGACATCAGGAAAAACTTCCTGACTGTTAGAGCAGTACGACAATGGAATCAGTTACCTAGGGAGGTTGTGGGCTCTCCCACACTAGAGGCCTTCAAGAGGCAGCTGGACTACCCTCTGTCAGGGATGCTTTAGGGTGGATTCCTGCATTGAGCAGGGGGTTGGACTTGATGGCCTTGTAGGCCCCTTCCAACTCTGCTATTCTATGATTCTATGAGAGAGCACATATTTTGCCACCCCTGCAAATTTCCCAAAGTGCCACACTTTACTTTTTACCGTATACAGTGGTGGCCAAAATTGTGGACACTTTTTGAAATTTTCATGTTTTGCAACTTTGCATGCTTATAGAAAATGTTCTGTTTCACGAAATTCAAATGTTTATATATCAATTGAAAGATGATTTAATGCTGAATTCAATACAAAAAACAGAATGCAAATATCTGCAGTACAAAAAAGTTATGCTTACTTTAGTCGAAAAACAAACACAGGTGTGATTGAGTGAAAAAGCAGATTGGAATTGCAAACCCTACTGGCCAATCACAGTGCTTGTTCTGGGGACCAATCACATGGCAGTAGCTGCGATACATCATGTTTCAAGTTGGGGAAAGTCAGTTTTGCTGTTTGTTCTGTAACTGAAGCGTAATGGAGATTATGTGAATATTTGAAGTATTTCTCAAATTAAAAGTGTGTGTACGTACATCATAAATAGAGCAATGGCACCAAAGAAAAGAGTTGATTGGACACCCAGGAAAAGAAGCAGGATTGTTACATCACATGAATCAGGTCTTTCAATTGATATATAAACATTTGAATTTCGTGAAACAGAACATTTTCTATAAGCATGCAAAGTTGCAAAATATGAAAATTTCAAAAAGTGCCCTCAATTTTGGCCACCACTGTAAGTGAATAGGAAACATTCACTTATCTTATGAAAAAAAGTTAACTGTTACATTCAGGATCAACAGTGGGATGGAAGCAAACCTGCTCCTATACTTGGTTCTCGTGCATGCACACGCGCGCGCACACCCACACACCGATCCATTCAGACTGTACCCTGCTTCTACCTGCATTACCCCTGCCACACCCCCTCCTATATGCCTGGACTTATCCTGGGTTTTGTCTTTTGATCATGCCGAAATGCAATAGAATGTTAGAAATTTGCTTGTATTATATAGATACTGTTCAGTAGATGGGGGAAGAGGGGAAAGCAGATAAAAGGCCCATATATCCTTGGAATCTAATGTATCTGTATAGTGATATCCTGGGTCTCTCTCAGTGGAGGCTGAGCCACTCAGGGCTGAGCGGGGCATGATGGTGATTGCTGTAATCTCTCACCCACATAAGCAGTCGAAATATCTGAGATGACCCAGTGACAACAGAGATAGAAACTGAGCAAATGTAACAGTACATTCCAAGGGTCAAGCTAGATGTGATGTGATGAGTAGGATTTCCCACATTTTTTAAATAGAGTTATAAGGGGAAGAGATTCAGACTGGGACTTCAGCACTGGGGAGTGGCGTTTAACCATTCACCCCATGTCATTTTCCCAATGAACCCCCAGTAGTTTCACTACTGTTGAGCAGTTAGATTCCAGAAAGTAGTACTAGGCGATTTCTACAGGCTGATGAGTGGCTGTAAATGGATGGTCTTGGGCTGGAAGATAAAAGGTCAAAAGGAACACAAAAACTGTCCTGTTTTCATCTATCAGTATTGGAAGGTATGCCACCACGCAAGGTTCCCACATTTTATGGACAGAAGCACTGTACATTTAGAAGCTGCAAAAAAGGCAGATGTCAATGGGTGGTCAGAACATGCGACACCAATACTGTACCAATTACTTTCCTTACCAGTGTGATTGTAGGCTGAAATCAGAGTGCTGGTTCTGGCTTATAGGGCCCTAAAGGGTTTGGGACCAGGAGGGAATCTACATGTCGTTGTGAGGGCGCTTACATGCACCCCCAGTGCGCCCCCACAATGACTGTGTAGACCGAGAAAGAAGAGACGGAGGAAGAGGCGGAGGAGGAGGCTGGGGAACCGGCCACGTCCTTGCCGCCGCCGCCTCCCCGCCGGCCTCCTGCTGCCGGGCTAAGAGCCACCCAGGTTGGAGAGCTCGGCGGAAGCGGAAGCCGAGCTCTCCGACCTGGGTGGCTCTTAGCCCGGCAGCAGGAGGCCAGCGGGGAGGAGGAGGAGGCGCCTCCTCCAACGTCTCTTCTTTCTCGGTCTACACAGTTGTTGTGGGGGCGCATGTAAGCGCCATCACAACGAAGTATAGATTCCCTCCAGGTTACCTGAAGGACCCCTGCACCCGTATGAATGTGCCCAGGCATTAAGACCTGCCTCAGAGGCTCTGCTAGCAAGCCCACCTGTAAGACCTATTCAGTTGGTGGGCTAGAGAGAAGGGGACTTTTTAGTGGTGGCCCCCAGTCTTGGAAATTTTCTGACCATTGAGGAACACATTACCTCAGCTCTGATTATTTGTAAGAGGTCATAATAAAGACCAATCTATTTTGTCTTCCTTTTCTCCAAGTTTTAATTGTTGAAGTATTTTATTTTAATAGGCCTGTATTATTATTATTATTATTATTATTATTATTATTATTGTTGTTATTATTATTATTATTATTATTATTATTAATCAATTGGCAGCTGCTGTTGTGTAATTGTTTGACTTGGGTTTTTAAATTGCATGTGTTGAGATATATTGAGCCACCTTGCGAGGACTTGGTTCTAAAAGGCGACCTATGAATAATTACATAAATAAATACACATAATATATGAAATAAAGAAAGCTTTTCTTGGCATGATGCTGCAGTGCTGCGGAAAGCTTCTTTAGCTGATTGTCCATGTTACTCAGCTGTTAAAAGCTGTCTATAAAAATGTGGCAAAGCTACACCCTCGGCACCAGGGCCAGGCAAAGCTGGTAGTAATATGATGCACACCTGGGAAATGACCCAGGCCTTCAAAAACATCAGAATAGTGTTTGAGGAGACCCTCCATCTTGGTTGGAGAATGTACTGCTAATACGTGCACACGTCTGATCAAGTCAAGGGCTACACAGGCTGACCGACCCAGAAGTGGTGGATCTCCAGTTTCTGTGACATAGAAGGTTAGATTTTGATTCTTAAGACCATTTTTGCAAGGAGCTACAATGGTACCTCTTGGTTTGACCTTTGCTCCACCAAAGGCAATTAGTGTCACATTTGTCATTGCTGTATGCACTTTATCCTGCAAGCACTCTGCAATGTCTTTTGGAATTGTGTTAGCATCAGATCCAGAATCTAACTTGAAAACAACTGGAAGTCCTGCCACAACTACTGTGCTATACCAGGCTTCTGGGCTTCCCATGAGCCTAGCTTGATGGCATGTAGTCATTACTCCCATGAATAAGGCATTTACATCTTTGGTGAGACTGGAAGGCTCAGATTGTGTCCTACACATTTTAGCAAAGTGATTCCTTCCTGCACACCTATTGCAGGTCTCTCCAAAAGCTGGACACTGCCTGGGCCTGTGAACATAAACCGCATCTACTGCAGGAATTGCCCCTTGCCGCTGTAGGTTTAACTGTTGCAAAGGTCTGCCTTGGGGCCTTTTTACTTTCTTGGTAGCTTATGGTCCTTCCGCTTTTATGTTGGATGGCTAAGATGTTTGTTTCTGAGGTCATTGCTGTTGCCTGAGCCCTGATAAGAGCCTTTGCTCTACAGATAGTAATAGCTTGCTCTAGAGTCAACTTAGGGTCTTCTAGAAGCTTTTCTTTAAGCTTGCTGTCTGAGATGCTGAAAACAATTTTGTCTCTAAGCATCAGGTCTGTGGAGGCCCCAAATTCACAATGCTGAGATTTTTCTCTAAGGGCTGTAACAAAACAGTCTATGCCTGCTTCCTCATTATAAGGAAGCTGCCAGAACTGGTATCGTTCAAAAACAGGGTTTCTCCTGGGCTCACAATAAGTTTTGAATGCAGCAAGGGCTTCTTCTAGTGTCTGACTTTCAGGATCTGCATAGATATTAGGAATGGTGTTGTAAATTTCTAAAGCCTTTTCTCCTATGCAGTGCAGCATTACAGCAATTTTGTAGTCTTCTGACTCTTTCTCCGCTTTTGTAACTGTAAGGTATACTTGTAGTCTCTGTTCCCATTTCCTCCAATTTTCTCCTAAGTTCCCAATAGCTTAGCTCAGAAGGAGGTTTAAAATGCTCCATGTTTTATTCCAATATGGCGGTGGGCACTAAAACCCCTCTTCAAGTGGATTTCTGAAGGGGATAGTCCACTTGTGACACCATGTAGTATCCCTCAGGCATAGGGACCATACGGGTGAGCTTACCTGCTCAGCCTGCCACTTGCCCCTAGACTACCAGGCAATAACTTCAGAGTCTTTTCCTTGCTGGATTCCTTTATTACTAAAACCTCCTAGAACAGTGACACTCCAAAACCCTGTAGCAAGGCCTACACCACCAAGTGGCTGAAACAGAGGCACCGCCCAGGCCTTCGATGAGGACCTGGAGACATCCACATATCACAGGCCCGGGCCAGATGGGAAATGTAGGCCCCATTTCAAACTGCTCATTAAGTATTTTTTAGTCAGTTCTAAATACATATGAACTAGAACGATTTATAAAAAAGGTAAATGGCAAGCGCTTCTATTCACGATGTATATGAGACATCACTTCTTCACATTCAGAAACGTGCTTTTTTGTGGGGGGGGGAATTCATCAACCACAACAGAAAAATCAAGCAACTTTGCCCAGGGGGACTTGGAGTAGGCCCCGACAAAATCATAGGCCCGTGCTAACTGCCCTCCCCCGCCCCCGCCTGCCCAGCCCTGCTCGGCACCATATGAACCACTAAATCCCACCCCCTTCCCAGGCCTGCAGCCAGAACCCGAGACTCCAGACTCCTCCACCTCAGCTGTGACAGCCATGAGCAGCTAAGCCCAGTGCAGGCAGAGGGGGCAGGCTGAGTGCAGCAGCAAACACTATAAATAGCCATCTGGGAACATTGAGTTCTGGGCTGACACATGTTACACAATGAATACACTGCTGTGACCCAAGCCCACCACTTACACACCCCTTGCTCGTCATTTCCCTCTCATGTTTTTAGGCTTCCTTGTTTGTGTTCCTTCTCTGTTTGCTTCTTCCATATGCTTTTCCCCTTGTCCTAATGGCCTAAGCCATTTTTTTTTATCCCTGAGGCAGAAAACCCAACTAGCAACCTCCTTGCTCTAATGACCCTGGGCACTATCCGCCAGGAAGTTACTATGCTTAAATGTTCTTGCACAGCTCTTGTCCATAAAGGTGGTCACACAGAGGACGGTCAGGATCTCTTCTCGATCCTCCCAGAGTGCAGGACACGGAATAACGGGCTCAAGTTAAAGGAAGCCAGATTCCGGCTGGACATCAGGAAAAACTTCCTGACTGTTAGAGCAGTACGACAATGGAATCAGTTACCTAGGGAGGTTGTGGGCTCTCGCACCCTAGAGGCCTTCAAGAGGCAGCTGGGCAACCATCTGTCAGGGATGCTTTAGGGTGGATTCCTGCATTGAGCAGGGGGTTGGACTTGATGGCCTTGTAGGCCCCTTCCAACTCTGCTATTCTATGATTCTATTATTTCAGTTGGGCTTGTATTGCAGTATTTCTTGGTCCACTGTGGGGAAAGGGTGTGTGTGTGTGTGTGTCAGTGACTGGTCTATCTCCTACTCAATATGTCAGCCTTAATTGTACCCCTCTGCTTCCCCCAACCATGTATCCAAAATGTTAAACGTTTGGCTCCCTGCTCTAATTCAAGGCAGGCCCCTGCCTTCCAAACTATGGGCAGGTGTAGCTTAAGGGTTACTTGTCATAGGAGGAGCAATCACAGCTCACTCATATTACATCTACACATGGAGTGGTGACGGGAGGGGGCGGGCAAGGCTGAGAATCCATCAAGACCTTCTGGAGCAGGCTTGAGCTACATGCTCACAAAGTAGGCAGGGAGATGAAGAAGAACCAAAAGTTGTGGGCTTCAGTGGTACCCGGGCCCTCAATAGCAGTATCCACCCCCACCCCACACCTCCTCAGCCTTTGCAAATGTTCTTCCTGGACAAAGACAACACGCACATATACTGTCTCTGTTCTGTCTGGTTCCTCCCCACCTCCTCATCCCTGCTGTGTTTGTTGATCCTGTCTGACTTATGTGAAGGGATCTGGGCGATGGACCAAGACATCCTGGCGTTACGCCAGACCTTACATAACAGCAATGAGTGACTTGTGTAATCTCTGTAGTGTGTGCGTAGATAAAGAACACTAGATGCTGGGAAAGAGATGGCTCATACATTAAGTACACCTGCACACTGCTGGCACGCCCATCCCTTCACAGCACCTCCCACCTGGCAAAACCCCAGCTTGTCCTTATCTCATACTAGTTAGGGCAGGTTTATGCAACTGGGGCGAGATTAAGGCAGAATCAAAATCTGGGTGTAATTCAGAGGTAGGGCACAGCAACACTGCCAAAACCAATACGAACGTGGATTTAGACATATAGGATGTAACTTTATAGTGGTTTTGTAGATGAACACACATGCATTGGCTGTACAACTAACACACACACACACACACACACACTTTTTCAATCCACATACAACCACAACTCCATCCTCTGTCAAAGCAATTCTGATTGGAGTCACTTCGGGGTATGTCTGTCCACATGCGAGAATCATGCTATATGACTGCAAAAAGGAGTGTGCATCTTCTTTTTAAGGTGCGTGCTCATTTCACTTCCTGAGGGTACTTCAAGATGGAGGGACGCCAGTGCGATTAGTGAAGAGATGTTACTCAGCTATTACATTTTTCCATCCTTAACAGATTTTCTGTGGTAAGAAAAAAAGATGGAAGAAGTGGTGGGAAAGCACAGGAAAGTTACAAATGGAAGACACCGAAATCTGGACCTCCTGTATAATTTTGTGAATAAGGTGGGATGATGGCAGAAGCACCAAACTGATGGCACAGCAAACTGCTATCTAATTGTGCCATGGGGGTGGGAGAAAGGTGGTTAGTTTTCTGAATGAATTTGCAACAGCATTCCCCTAAAACAGAGGTGGGAAACCTGTGGTCCTCCTGATGTTGCCACGCTTCAACTCCCATCAGCCCCAGCCAGCCTGGCCAATGGACAGGGATGATGGCAGTTGTAGTCCAACAACATCTGGAGGGCCACAGGTACCCCACCCCTGCCCTTAAAGGAGTAAAGCCATTTCCCAAGCAGGCAGGATGTGACAGATGGGCATAAAAAGTGCTTAGCTTTGATTGTATTATGCCCAAACACAGAAGCCAAATATTTGAATAAAGTTAAGGTTTATTTAGAAAAAGAGATTCAGCCCTACAAGAAATCCTCCAGTGCACTATGGGCCACCTGAGGTAAACAGCAGTGGCTTTAGCGCTGCCCTGTCTTGTTTACCTCCCTCGTTGCACTCAGGGCCAGTGCTACCATTAGGCCAACTAGGCAACCGCCTAGGGTGCAGACCTCAGAGGGGCGCAGTACTGTGGGTCGACACAGGCTCTGAACAACAGACCTGGCTGCAGCTACTCCCTGCTCAAGCCAAGCACCACCGCTTGATACTCCTGAGGCAAGGAATAAAAACCACCTTCCTCCAAACTATGTGGAGAAAGGGGTTTAAAATGGAGAATGGATTTTAATATATATAATAATGCGCTGTGAGTTATATCTGCTTAGGTGAATGATTGTCAGAGTGGGTGTTATATGTGTAAACTTAAGATGATACATGCCAAACAGACACGTGGGCTTTTTGTGGTAGTTTAAAAACAAAACAATCAAAATTTATTTTTAAAAGTTCATAAGCTTTGTTTCAAATAACAACATTTAAAAACCTTTTTGAAACCTTTCATACAATCCTGTCACTCATTCACATACGCGCTTTTTCTCACACAATCACTCTTGAACTTTCTTTATTCTCAGTATTGATTAATATACATCCACTACGGGCACACCACACTCTAAAGACACCACTCACTACACTGACTCTCAAATTTCCCAGAACTTAAGTACTATAAACACAGAGAGCACTACAGACTCTAAGAGTACCTAACAAGTCTCCCTGAAAAGCTTTCTCAATCCCCTCCGTCATTCCCTTATATATCACTCCTCCCCGCTCCCAAGACATTTTAACTCCGCCCACTCAGGCCAACATTCTATTATTATTATTATTATTATTATTATTATTATTATTATTATTATTTATTTATTTATTTATTTAGCACCATCAATGTACATGGTGCTGTACAGAGTAAAACAGTAAATAGCAAGGCCCTGCCGCATAGGCTTATAATCTAATAAAATCATAGTAAAACAATAAGGAGGGGAAGAGAATGCCAACAGGCACAGGGTAGGGTAAGCAGGCACAGGGTAGGGTAAAACTAACAGTATAAAGTCCGCACAACATCAAGTTTTAAAAGCTTTAGGAAAAAGAAAAGTTTTTAGTTGAGCTTTAAAAGCTGCGATTGAACTTGTAGTTCTCAAATGTTCTGGAAGAGCGTTCCAGGTGTAAGGGGCAGCAGAAGAAAATGGACGGAGCCGAGCAAGGGAAGTAGAGGCCCTTGGGCAGGTGAGAAACATGGCATCAGAGGAGCGAAGAGCACGAGCGGGGCAATGGTGTGAGATGAGAGAGGAGAGATAGGAAGGAGCTAGACCATGAAAAGCTTTGAAGGTTAACAGGAGAAGTTTATATTGGATTCTGAAGTGAATTGGAAGCCAATGAAGAGATTTCAGAAGCGGAGTAACATGGTCAGAGTGGCGAGCCAAGAAGATGATCTTTGCAGCAGAGTGGTGAACAGAAACCAACGGACTGATGTGAGAAGAAGGAAGGCCAGAGAGAAGAAGGTTGCAGTAGTCCAACCGTGAAATAACCAGCGCATGAACAAGCATCTTGACAGAAGAGACAGACAAAAATGATCGAATCCTGGCAATATTATACAGGAAAAAATGACAAGATTTAGCTACTGCCTCAATATGAGGAATAAAGGAGAGCGAGGAGTCAAATATAAAGCCAAGGCTACAAGCTTCCTTGACCGGAGTAAGCGTAACATCATTGACAGTAAGAGAGAATGAGAGGTGAGGAGAAGGTTTAGGAGGAAATTCTAAAAACCACAGACTTACAAACTGCAGACATACATTTGGAATTGACTTGTGGGGTGTAACGCCACATACTGCCCTTTAAGGGACACAGTTTTAAACAAATTAGCTGTTTTGAGAAAAAACATAATAAAAGGAAAATATAATAGTTCAGAAACTCTTCTTGAACAGCAGAATCGAATTTGGCAATTTTGGGGGAGTGGTGGTTTACAAGTAGTTCGCCTTGCCTAGGGTGCAAAATAGTCTGGCACCGCCCCTGGTTGCACTTTGCTCCCATCAGTGCTTGTTTGTCACAACAGTTTCCTAGAAGGTCAGAGTAAATCATTACCAAACAGAAAGGCTGCCAGAGTTGACTAAGTAGGGAACAGTACAAAACAAAAGGAGTCGTCTGAGGTAAGGTACAAGTCACAGAGCTGGAAGAGAATCGACGGACAAGGCCAAATTTGCCAACAGGTAGAGTAGACTCATGCTTAGGGTGACCATATTTTGGAAACCAAAAAGGAGGACAACATGGTCGCCCCCCAAGGGGGTGTGTCCAGTACCAAGGGGGCGTGCCCACCCGAACATAGCCTTGGTCACATGTCTGATTTTACAGCACACATTTAAGACAAATCTGTTCTACATAAAATCTTAATGTTAAAATCACTGAAATAAAGAACAAGTGAGAGATTCAATGTATCTGAAATTAACTTCACTCACTCCTACTTTTGTAGGTTTTGCTGTACTTTGAAGCTTTTGCTATACTCTGTGTGTTACATTCTCCCCTACCCTCAAATATCTTTTCTGACTGTATTTTCACTCATTGCAAGCTGCTGTTGTTGTTAACAGGGTTTGCTACTGGCCCCAGATCTGTTTCAAATTTGGTATGGCTAAAGCTCTACCTAAAAGCTATCATGGTACAAAGTTTCATCTCTTTATCTTTAAAAATGACAGTTTAAATAATAATAATTTTAAAACCTCATTTTTAAAAAAAAACTCTAAAAAATCAATGGATGAACGGATCTGTTTCAAATTTGGAGTGGCTAAAGCTCTACCTAAATCCTATCATGGTACAAAGTTTCATCTCTTTATCTTTAAAAATGACGTTTTTAAAAATAATAATTTTAAAACCTCAATTTCTAAAAAAATTCTAAAAATCAATGAATGAACGGATGTTTCAAATTTGGTGTAGTTAAAGCTCTACCTAAATCCTTTCATGGTGCAAAGTTTCATCTCTTTATCTTTAAAAATGACGATTTAAAAAATAATAATTTTAAAACCTCAATTTTTAAAAAATTCCTTAAAAACCAATGGATGAACAGATCTGTTTCAAACTTGGTATGACTAAAGACCTTCCTAAGAGCTACCATTGTGCCAAGTTTCATGTCTTTATCTTAAAAAATGACAGAGTTATAAGCATTTTTGTTAATTCCCATTAGAGCTGCCCTCTGAAAAAATTGCGGATTTCCCCTCCTGGATTTGCCATCAAAAACCCGGACAAATCCGGTTATATGGTCACCCTACTCATGCTCAGAGTCTCAAATGCGTGTATGCCTCAAAATCTCTGGATGATGATGATGGAGAATGTCTTGCTGATATGAGTGACTTTTCACTGGATTTGGTATTTTGGCTCCCATCTCTTTTGCCCAGCACTAGAAGGCTGCTCCTGAGAGCTTCTCTCAAACAGAATTCGGCCTTGGGACTGAAAGAGATTCAACATCCTTATTGTATAGCTTTAAAGGTCATATAGTCCAACCCCACGGTTGATGCAGGAAAACAAACGTATGACATCCCAAGGACCGTCCACATTTTTGGTACCTGTCCCTGTTTCTCCCCTATTTTGAATTTTGAGTGTGTGCTGTGTCCCCCACCCATGCACTCAAACTGTTAGTGTAATTTGCCCACACATTTAAAATTTACCTTTATATTCTGACTTGGTTGAAATAGATTTTATATCTCTCAATTGAGGTTTCAGTTTGTTTATTTTACATGGGACATTTGATGTTTGTATATACCAGATTGACATTCTTTTGTGTGTGTGTTTTGAGATTAAGGGGTGGCCTATAATTTACAATAAATAAATAAATAAATAAATATCCTTCAACACTTTACAGATGAAAATGGGGTCATACTTACAACACCTGATTGTAATTCTAAGAATTGCTGGTCAATCCCCAGGCCCCGGTTACTATTTGCTCTGTCCTGTATGGTCTGTACTCATTCAATTTGTATATGCCTGCTTTCCTCAGATTTAAAAGCAGGGAGTGTTTGTTGTTTTGGTTAAAGATATACTAGAAAAACATTACTGTCTTGCAATAGGCTGTAAAGAGTTCAAAATATACTTCAGCGGCTGCAGTGTAAGGAGTGACAGGCTGTATAAGGTGTGCTAGGATTCATGAGCCTGCATTGACCTAAAGATGACGCATCTGGGCCCTCCTACCTGCATCCTGAAATTTAACTTCTAAAAGCGCAATCCTATGCATGTTTAGACAGAAGAAAGCCCTACAACACCTAGCATTTCTCAGCCAGCAATGACAAAGCTGGTTGGGGACTGCTGAGAGTTGTAGGCCTGTTTTTTATCTAAACGTGCATAGGTTTGTGCCTTTAAGCAATCTTCTCTAACCCGGTGCCCTCCAGATGTGTTGGACTGCAATTCCCATCATTCCCAGCCATGACCCATGCTGGTTGGGAATGATAGAAGTTGCAGTCCAACACATCTTGAGAGCACCAGGCTGGGGAAGGCCTTAGGGTGGGAGATGAACCTTAAGAATGACAAGTCTAGCAACTCACACTAAATATTTTATATTTATTTATTTATTTATTTATTTTATTTTATTACATTTATATACCGCCCCACAGCCGAAGCTCTCTGGGCGGTTTACAACATTTAAAAATAGTAAACATTAAAAGTATACAAAAATTTTAAAAAACATAAAAACAGTATAAAAACAACAGTATCCATTTAAAAACAACAATTCTGGAGTCCATTAAAAACAAACTTAACGTTGTTAAATGCTGTTAAAATGCCTGGGAGAAGAGAAATGTCTTGACCTGGAGCCGAAAAGATAACAATGTTGGCGCCAGGCAAGCCTCATCGGGAAGATCGTTCCACAGTCGGGGGGCAACCACTGAGAAGGCCCTCTCCCTTGTTGCCATCCTCTGAGCTTCCCTCGGAGTAGGCACTCGGAGGAGGACCTTAGATGTTGAGCGCAGTGTATGGGTAGGTTCATGTCAGGAGAGGCGTTCCATCAGGTAGAATGGAACTTCTAGAAATCTTCTAGAAATTGGCAAAAATGGGAGCAAAAGAGGGACAGTGATTTATGAGGGATAACTAGTACTGGAAAACAGGGATACTTGGAGTGTATATGCAATGTGGGATGAGAGGAGAGGGATGAGCTCAGGCAGTGATCCTTGGTGTGATTAGCGCATAGGATTGCTCCTTAAGTGACTTAGGCATGCCATCCTCTTGGCCTCGGTCTGAGAGGAGAATAATAATAATTTACTCTACAGGATTGTTGCAAAGGTAATAGCTAGATCAGTGGTTCCCAATTGGTGGTCCGTGGACCACAGGGAGTCCGCGTAACCCACCCAGGGGGTCCATGGCACCATTCACATATTCACCATTCATTTCTGGAGTCCACTGACAACGAATTCCTACCAGAAGTAAAATATTACATCACTGAGCACCTGCGTGATTTAGCGACTAGCTTCAGAGATTACTTCCCTGCACCTAATCCTGAAAACTCATGGAAAAGGAATCCTTTTGAATGTGGTGAAGTACAACAAACAACTCTATCTGTGGAAGAGCAAGATGCACTTCTTGACAGTGACTTGCGATGATTCATTGAAATAATTTTTCCAAGAATATAGACTGGACCAATTCTGGGTGACGGTTTTTCCTGATTATAAGAAGTTAGGTGAAAAAGCTTTGAAACATCTAGTTCCCTTTTGTTCCACATATCTTTGTAAACATTTTCGACATTTTGTTATATGAAGAAGAAGCATAGAAATTGGCTTGATGTTGATCCAGATTTGAAATTAAAAGTAGGAAATACTGAACCTGATGTGGAAGGGATTGTTCGGGACAAAAAGAGGCACGATTTCTCCCATCACATTTAGGTTTAGTAGCTGCTAGACAAGTCATAATTTGTTCAATTGTAAACTAGACGTTAGTAAAATTAAATTCGTCTTTATATTCCTAACTAAATCATTGTCATTTTTGCGTGGTAATATCACAAATATCACAAATTTTATGGTCTGTTTTTTAGTATACCTAAAATCCTTTGCTTATTAGGGGCTACCCCTTATTTTCTCCAAAAAATTGCTTCGCACAAGTAGCTACCATAGAGATAACATTTTTTTCAAAAGTAGGGGGTCCATGGCTTGGCATTTGAAAAACAAGGGGTCCACAGTACTTAGCTAATTGGGAACCACTGACGTAGATAATGCATGTGAAGTACTTTGAAGACTTGAAACTGCTATATAAATGATGATGATGATGATGATGAATGATGACGATTACTACAGTGAAAAGCTTCATCAGCTGATTTCTGCAGGCTTCATAAAAAAATAGGTGCAGGCCAGCCTGGGCTTCGCTTTTGTTTTGTTTTCAGAACTTACTTCAGCCTTCCCCAACCCGGTGCCCTCCCGACATGTTGGACTACAACTCCCAGCACCTCCTAGCCACCAAGGCTAAATAGGTTCGCTTGGCACCTACATTATATGCTTTTAGACGCCAGGTGAAGACCTTTTTATTCTCCCAGTGTTTTAACAGTCCATAAATAAATTTTAACTCAGTGTTTTAAATTTGTAATTTTGCATTGCTGCTGTTTTTAATCTGGTTGAGCTTTTATATTGTATTTTATACTATGGTTTTATACTGTGGTTTTATACTTTGAATGGTTGTAATTTTTGGGAACCACCCAGAGAGCTCCAGCTATTGGGCGGTATAGAAATGTAATAAATAAATAAATAAATAATATTCTTCCTCTTTTTCAGCTGTTTTTCCCCCCATGTTGTTTAACATTTACATGAAGCCGCTGGTGTGGTCATCTGGAGCTTTGGAGTGTGCTGTCATCAGTATGCTGACGACACGCAGCTCTATTTCTCCTTTTCATCTTCAGCAGGAGAGGCTGTGGATGTGTTGAACCGGTGCCTGGCTGCGACAATGGACTGGACGAGGGCTAATAAACTGAAACTCAATCCAGACAAGACTGAGATGCTGTTAGTAGGTGATTCCGCTGACAGGATGGGGGGTGTTCTACCGGTTCTGGATGGGATTGCACTCACCCTGAAGGAACAGGTTCATAGCTTGGGGGTTCTTTTAGATCCATCATTGTCACTTGAGGCTCAGGTGACCTTGGTGGCATGGAGTGCCTTTTACAAACTCCGGTTGGTGGCCCAGCTACGCCCTTATCTGGACAAGGTTAACTTGGCTTCAGTTGTCCATGCTCTGGTAACCTCCAAGTTAGATTACTGCAATGCACTCTACGTAGGGCTGCCTTTGAAGATGGTTCGGAAGCTGCAGCTCATGCAAAATGCAGCGGCCAGATTGATTTCGGGAACCAGAAGGTTCGACCATATAACACCTGCTCTGGTCCGCTTGCACTGGCTGCCTATGTTTCCGAGCCCAATTCAAGGTGCTGGTTTTGACCTATAAAGCCTTATTTATTTATTTATTTATTTATTTATTACATTTCTATACCGCCCAATAGCTGGAGCTCTCTGGGCGGTTCACAAAAATGAAAAACACTCAAAGTATAAAACAACAGTATAAAACCATAATATAAAATACAATATAAAAGCTCAACCAGATAAAAACAGCAGCAATGCAAAATTACAAATTTAAAACACCAAGTTAAAATTTATTTATAGACTGTTAAAATGCTGAGAGAATAAAAAGGTCTTCACCTGGCGTCTAAAAGCATATAATGTAGGTGCCAAGCGAACCTCCTTAGGGAGCTCATTCCACAGCCGAGGAGCCACAGCAGAGAAGGCCCTCCTCCTGGTAGCCACCTGCCTCACTTCCTTTGGCAGGGGCTCGCGGAGAAGGACCCCTGAAGATGACCTTAGGGTCCAGGCAGGTACATATGGGAGGAGGCATTCCTTCAGATAGCCTGGCCCCAAGCCGTTTAGGGCTTTAAATGTTAATACCAGCACTTTGAATCGGGCCCGGACCTGGACTGGCAGCCAATGAAGCTGGAAAAGGACTGGCGTGATGTGGTCTCGTCGGCCAGTCCCTGTTAGTAACCTTACACGGTTTGGGACCACAATACCTGACGGAACGCCTCTCCCGACATGAATACACCCGGTCACTATGTTCAACATCTAAGGTCCTCCTCCATCCGAGAGATGGACAGGGCCTTTTCGGTGGTGGCCCCCAGACTGCAGAATGATCTCCCTGACGAGGCTCGTCTGGGCGCCAACGCTGCTATCTTTCTGGCGCCAGGTTCAGACTTTCCTCTTTGCCCAGGCATATGGCGGCACATCTTAAGCACCCGCATGTTTAGGTTTTTTTTAAACAGTTTTTAATGCTTTATGTGTGTTTGTTTTGTGTTTTAAAATTTTAAGTTTCGTATACTTGTTTTTATCTCCATTTTAGAATTTCTGTAAACCGTCCAGAGAGCTCGGGCTATGGGGGCGGTATATAAGTGTAATTAATTAATTAATTAATTAAGCTTCTAGGCCTCGGGTCGTTCCCCTCCATAACTCCCCCCCCCCCCCCCGTCGTCTTGAATGTTGGATCTCGTGCGCTCCTTGGCGGGGGTGGGTGGGCAGAGACCCATGGTCCTTTGAGTCGTTAAGCGCCAGCCAGGCGCAGCAGCCTTTCCCCGCCCGGGAGAGTCCACCGCGTCGCCGCTCGCCAGCCCTGCCTGGACGGGCGTGACGTCGGTCCTCGCTCCCGCTGCCCCGTCCCTCCTCCGCCGGCCTTGCATGGCCCGCCGGGGTGAACTCGGGTAAGGCGGCGTCCTCGACTGAACTGGGTTCGGGTGAGGGCGGTCCTGACGCGCCGGCGGGGAGGCGCCTACCGCGGACCGGAGACGCCGGAGCGGGACGCAGTCAAGAAGCTGCCGGGGGAGCAGGTCGCCGCGAGAGAACCGGGGCGTCGCTGCCTCGGCCGTGCCTGTCCTTTCCCCGCTCCCAGTTCCGACGAGGTAAGACTGGGGCTCTCGCCGTCTACGCACCGGGGTGGGCGTCGCGGTCGCGTTAGGAGACAAAGAAAGAGGGGCGGGGGCGCTGGCCTTGCATAAGAGACGAAACCCACCCACCCCCACCTCCTCCACGCCTCAGTCCACGCACAAGACTTCTTCGGGTGGGTTTCTAAGCCCCTCTTCATACAACCCCCTGCGGGCTTTCAAATCCAGTTTTAGGTACTGAGGGTGCCTTTGAGCATGTGCAGAGTGCACGTTCCCCTCCCCCCTCCCCCTCAGCCCCTGAATGGCCAACCACAGTTTGCTCCCAGGCTGGCGTGAAGGGGCTCCCCAAAACAGAAGATGTGATGGCCTCCAGCTCTTATTTTTCAATATTTATTTGTTATAATGAGATGGTGGAGTTAAGACTTTTCTGACAGTGCCTGTTCGGTGGGGCCGTCCTTCACTCATGCAGACACAGGGCTGCAGGCACATGTGCCTTATTGGAGGCGCAGCTTTTTAAAATGAGCCTCATTTGGAGAAATGTTATCTAGGACAGCCTTCCAGGTGTGTTGGGCTACAATGTATTTATAAGCATTTTTATAGCGCCACCTCACCATTTCTGGCATCGAGGCGCTTTACAACAACATATAAAACAATTCCATTAAAACCGTCCACCCACATTAAGACAGCTCCTATGTGCTGGCTGGGGATGCTAGGAGTTGTAGTCCAACACATCTCGAGGGCACTGGTGTGGAGAAGGCTGACCTACCGACTCTGGGGCTTGCTATGGTTCTATCTGAAACGGTATATGTTTTTTTTGTAATAGTTTGGGCTTTGGAACCTGTTTAAAGTGTGTGTGTGTTTGTCTGTGATAGGTGTAGGATAGTTGTGATTGCGCAAGGTTAGGGTGCAACATTTCTAGCAGGCCTTAAAGAAGCTGTGCGCATTGCAACATATACTCCCCTGCAATGTTGTTAAGGATTTTGAGGCTCACTCCTTGGGCACCTCCAAATCTCCTGAATCGTCCTGGCCCTGTGTGGTGCAGTACAGAAGCCTTTGTTCTGTGCATACCTGCGTGAGATTATGTACATCAAACGCCTCTATAGGAACCTGACAGTGGTGTAGTTAGTTGCCCTATTTGCTCCACTGAAATAGAGAGGTTTTGGCACTATTTTCTCTCTCTCTCTCTCTGAAATTATCTGCCTGACCTTGTGCAGAATCTGATGTAGTTCAAAAGCTCGGAGTGTATCTTTTCTTAGAACCATAACTTGTCCAATGAAAACATTTCATGCTTCCCGCTTTCCCTTAGCGATAGCAGGTTTCAGGGCAGGGCAGCTTTTTGCAGAATTAGTTTCATGGTGGTTTTGTAACATGTTTATTTAGAGTGATAAATATCAGTCTTGAAATAGCATATTCCCCTGCAAGAGCTACAGCGTATTTAGCTGGAAAACTGAGACTTTTTCCTTTTCCTCTCATCTGACTCGTCTTCTCTCTCTCTCCCATGCCGCACACATTTGTACCCGGACAGAACTCTGGTCTCTGCCCCACTCTGACAGGTCAATGTGTGTGACAATGACTTTGCATAGCCAACAGCAGTCAAAGCCTGTTAATCAAGCAACCTTCAGCTGTTGAAACAAAAGCCTACAAAAGGAGGGCGGACTATCTGGGCTGATCAAAAAGTGTGCTTGAAATAGCAATATATAAACTTTTCCCTGTTGTGTACATCTCTCATAGTAGTAATACTAGTCATAGCCTTCAGCGTGGTGGCCCCCCTCTTATGGAATTCCTGCCTCTGGAGGTCAGGCAGGCGCCAACTTTGTATTCCTTTCAGCACTTCCTGAAAATGTCATTATTCCAGGAAGGCTTTCCTTAATGACCAGCCACGGTTCACTGTACATGTTGCTTCTTTTAAAATCTATTTTAATGTATTTTATTCTGTTTTTATGTTATTTTATCTTGTACACCGCTCCAAAATGTTCAATGGGGAGCGGTATATAAATATTGTAAATGAATAAATAGTAATAGTGTGTGTGCGTGTGTATAGTGATAGCATACTGGAGTTTCCCTGGGTTTTGGGGGTTAAATTAACTGTATTTTCTCTCAGCCTTCCTCCTTTCGTTGCACAAGCACATTGAGTCCTGTTCTTGGACTGGAATGTTCCCAACAAATAGGGTAACGTGAGGTCTTTGGGTAGGAAGGAACTTTCATGGTGGAGTGACCTAGTTACAGCAGTGCCTAGAACAGGGACTGAAGGAAAAAGTGGTTTGAGTTCATTGGCTCACTTCTGCAGCCAGGAGGGGATTAAAGCTTCAACTGAGGTGGGGCCAGAGATAAGCTAATATCTCGGTTTCTGATTGCTGAAGAGTCTGGGCTAATTTCAACTGAAAACCAATGGAATATATAGTGGGTTTGCTCCCTGCCCTGCCACATTTTACCCCCTTGTGTGCTTTGTACATGCTCAGAAGAACTAATGTGGTGTGTAATGGCTGGGATTTAGATTGTAAGCCTATGCGGCAGGGTCTTGCTATTTACTGTGTTACCTGTACAGCACCATGTACATTGATGGTGCTATATAAATAAATAAATAAATAAATAAATAAATAAATAATAATAATAATAATAATAATAATAATAATAATAATAATCCAGGGAGATCTGGGCTCAAATTCCCCCTTGGCCATGAAGTTTACTGGGTGACCTTAGAAGAGTGATGACAACTATGAAGGGTGGGATAAAATATAATAACTGGCCAGTCCTTAGCATGTCTAAGAAGTAAGCCCCACTGAGTAAGCTTACTCCCCAGTAAGAGTATTTGGCATTGCAATCTAACACTTTTAGGGCCAGGCAGGATCACTCGTATCCAACAGCACAAGATAGATGGTTAGACAATTTCAGCTGCTTTAGTGACAATGTTTTGTCAGATTCACAAGGCTAGACAGGTAAGTTCCCAGGAATAACCCACAGCAGGGCAGACTCAGTACCTACAGCTCCTAGCTCGAGCCATTCTAAGGTATCACTCATCCTAGACAATGATATTTTCCTCTTGCGGCCCTTGGGTTGGTGGACTATCCTTGCTTACAGACAGTTCTCTAATCTAAACCAACTACTCATGAGCAAGAATAGGCCACAGAAGACACGCAAATAAAAGGACCAGACCTTGCAACAAACTCAGATGTCAACTCTGTCCCCATATCTATCCAGACAACACTCTTACAGGCCCTTAACCACAAGACTGTGCCACTCACCAGCAATGTCTTCTTGCTTTGACAAACAAATCAGGCTCCATGCAAATAATAATAATAAATGTACACAAGTCTAAAATCAGAAATGGTGACATAACATTTCTCTGCTGCTGACTCGCAAGTTGGCATTCTGCTTCAGTGGACTCTCAAAGGGAGGTTCCAGGGTGAAATGGCTGGATTAGAATTTATCAAGAAGACTGATTACCAGTTTAAACCTGAATCTATATAATAGGTTTCTGTCCCACTGTAGGTGTTTATTAACTTAGCAATGCTACTGTTGTGAATAGTTACTGTGCTTATTTTGCATAAAATTAAGCTTGAATTGAATTGTTACCGACTGACACACATCCCTCTCTGCCAACTGAGGATAACACTTCATGCATCTGATGCCACAATGCATTTGTTAGTCTTTAAGGTGCCACAGGACGCCGAGTTGTTTTTTTCTGAATCCTTTCCATCTCAGAATGTTGCTTGGATTGGTATTGATTAAACTTTTGTTTTCCTCTGGCAGGTCTGTCTCTACCTGCTCCATTTCTATCAGTCATGGAGAAATGCCAGGAGGAAGCAATAGCAACAGTCAGGGGACCACAGAATAGACTAAGAAGAACAGGACAATGTATCTTGGGCAAACTGGCCCACACCTAAACTTACTCATAGTTAGAGAAAGCATGTCTTTAGGAAGAATTTATACTAAAGCACAGCACACTTTTAGGTGCTATATAAATACCTAGCAAATGGAGCCAGCTTTGCTTGGGTAGGAATAATAATAATAATAATAATAATAATAATAATAATAATAATAATAATAATAATAATTCTTACCCGCCTCTCTGCTTGGATCAAGGCAGGAAACAACAATAAGTATAAAATACATAAAACTGAATTTTAAAACATAGTATACGTTATTAAAACATCCTAAAAACATCCTAAAATTCCCCTGGATAGGCCTGTTGGAATAGAGCAGTCTTTATAGCTTTCTTAAATGCTAAAAGACTATTAAGTTGACGCGTCTCCTCCGGCTGTGTTGATGCACTGAAGCCTTCAAGCAAACAAACAGCTCTCACAGCTGGACACATTGTGAATTCCCCATGTGAGTGAAGCCACGCCCGCTGACACCACTAGGCACAGCCCCTGCCACAGGTGCACCCCTATAGCCTCCTGAAGGAAGGGTCTGTCCCTGAGAGGGGGCTGCTCCACAGTGAAAACCCCATTATGATCATTATTATTATTATTGCTGCTTTGCATGTAATTATGCAGGGTTTTGATGGTGCATCAGGTGCCTCCCCAACTAGGGGAGGCTGTGTATGAAGTTTGGTCCCAATCCTGCATACTTCCAGCTCTTTAGAGCCACCACCTCCTTGTTGGAGTGAAATGCTGGATTAATGTCTCCCATCGCATTGGGATATTGTGGAAGGTTAAAACAAGCTGCTGCAATGTTGTCGACGAGTGAAACAGTGCCACTGCTGGGGCAGGAGGACTTCAGCAGGACAGGGGGCCGGGGTGTGTGTGACAAGATTATGCACAGTATCTTATTTGTCTGATCATGGGGGGGGGGGGGTAACGCTAGTTTATTTTCAAAATAAGTAGCTTATTTTGAGTAGCTTATTAACCCGAACACAGCCTATTTCTCCTTCGTAGGAGGTCTGGCTTTGAATCCCTGCTTATCAAGTCTGTCTTGGATCTCAGCGGCCCATCTATAAAGTGAGTCTTAATAATAGCCCACCTCATTACGTGACCGCTGTGCAGATCAATGAGTATGGAGCTGGCAGCTAAAAGCAGCATTAGGAATGACAAATAATGGTGGGCATTTTAAGCCTCTTTGGCTCTGTTTTCCAGATGTGTGGGTGTGTTCTTACAAAGCCGTTTCTGGCAATGTTATCTCTTGCTGTGTGTTCAGGGAAGTCCATAGGGAGCCTGCAAGGAACTTAAACTCTAATAGGGCATGGCCTAATGGGGTTGTGTAACTGTGCATAGGTGGCTTTAGATCTGGAAATACTCAGTGTTGCAGACTGGGGGCTGCAGAGGCAGGACTAAGTCACAGAAATGACTCTTAACTACTTGGCCACTAGATGGCAGGCTAGGCGCATGCGCTTCCTTCCTTCTCCTTGTTCCTGGTATTATTCCCCAGGTGGGGACACTGAGGAAATCTAGCCCTCCCTGGCATGCACTGACTTGCTCTCTTTTCTTCCCACCCTACAGACTTTGGAGAGACATGGACCTGCCACTGGAGGAGCCGCCAACCCAACCTCAGTCAGAGCTGCCGCAGCCCCCTCCCCCGGCCCACGCGTGTGAGCTGCGCACTGCTGTGTCTTGCTTTGCAGAGGAGACCGTCTCCCTGCTGTCAGCCAACGGCCTGTTCAGCCACTCCCTTATCAGGACAGCAGGCAGCGTGGGGGCGCAGCAAAAGGATCAGGGCCCCCTCTCGAGCATGGTCCGACGCAAGCGGGAATTTACCCCCGATGAGAAGAAGGATGACGGCTACTGGGACAAGAGGAAGAAAAACAACGAGGCAGCCAAGCGCTCTCGGGAGAAGCGGCGTGTCAGTGACATGGCCCTGGAGGGGCGGGTGCTGGCGCTGCTGGAGGAGAATGCCCGCCTCAAGGCAGAGCTCCTGGCCCTCAAATTCCGCTTTGGCTTGATTCGGGACCCCGCTGAACCTTCCCAGCCAGGGGCACCTCTTACCACTGAACTCCACCGGCCCACCGCGGCGCCTCAGCCCTACCCAGTGGCTCCTGAGCCTCCACGCTACACTTGCTCCTTCCGGCCAGAGCCGCCCACCAGCTCTGAGGATTCTGGTTTCTCCACTCCAGGCAGCTCCAATATGGGAAGCCCTGTCTTTTTTGAGGAGCGTGACAGACCCGAGGAAGGAATGGTCTACGACGGCCACTGCCTCGTGGCTGAAGCCCCTGGTGACGGAGCCGAGTTGGGCCGAGTTGGCCGTTATGACTGCGGGGAGAGCGTCAAAGGGCTCCCTCACAAGCTGCGTTTCAAAATGGCCGGGGGGTCAGAGGAGATGACGGGGGAGCCACCGGGACATTATCCCCCGTCTCCGCCCGTGGGAACCTGGAGGGGGCTGGCTGCCCGGGAGGAGCCCAGGAATGTTGGAGCACCTGCAGGCACGATGGCGTTCAATAGTTGCTGTGAAGTGGAGGCTCCCAGTGGTGCCCAGCTTCCAGCCCTCCAGGGTGCTGAGTACCAGACAGAAAACAGTACCCTGCGGAGTCAGCTAGCCTCACTTTCAGCTGAAGTGGCCCAGTTGAAAAAGCTCTTCTCTGAACAGATCCTGATCAAGATGAACTGAACTGGGGTGGGGCGGGTAGAAGGCAAGGCAGGAGGGTGGGCACCGTAGCGGTTCCTCTCCCTGCCCCCAACCTATCAAAGCCCAGTAAAATTTTTTTTTGCAGAATTTGGCCCTGCAGGTTGGGCGGACCGGGGGGGGGGGTAGTTTGTTTCTGTTTCGATTAATGCAAACCCTTCCTCTAGAATATGTGAGCCTTGTGGCGATTACCCTGTCCCAGTGGCTTTCAACCTTTCTCCATTCAGGTGACTTTTCCAACATGACCTTCTCTGTGGCAGAACCCTTGTGTATTTTCAGAAGATTCTGGGAGGCCACTTATGTCATGGATACTTAATTCAGTTTACGTGTGGCAAATAGGGCCCAGAATTCTCCCACTAACACTGTACGGGCAGTGCAATTTGGCCTTAAGGGAGCCGTGTCTGCCATTGCTGGACAAGCATCTGTCGGGGATGCTTTAGGGTGGATTCCTGCATTGAGCAGGGGGTTGGACTCGATGGCCTTGTAGGCCCCTTCCAACTCTGCTATTCTATGATTCTATGATTCCACTGGAGGGAGCCCTTGATAAGCTCCTGAGGATCTTGAGAACAGAGTCTGGGAGCCAATATCTGGTTCAAGGTTAAGGCAGCCCAACCCAACCTAATCAGTAGGGCTGTGCTCCACTCCGCTCCAGATCCCCGGATCCGGAGCAGATCGGGCCGATCCGGACCCCCTAAATTCGGGTCGGGGGAGGTCCGGATCGGCTCAGATTGGTTCAGATTGATCCGGATCGATCCGAACCGATCCGGAGCTTCGGATGCCATTTTGGGTCAAACCGCATTTTTTTTCCCTGTTGACTTGCATTGGAAAAGAAAAACACCTATAACTTTTTCAGTTTTTAAGACAGAAACATGAAAATGGGCACCATGATAGCTTCTAAATATATCCTTATTCATGGCTGCTTTGAAGGAAATGGGATCATCCCCTGATTTTGGGGGATTTTTTAAAGTCCCCCCCCCATTTACAGAAATGCATTTATCTCTGCCATGACTAAGGATATATTTAGAAGTTACCATGGTGCCCATTTTCATGTTTCTATCTTAAAAACTAAAAAAGTTATAGGTGTTTTTCTTTTCCAATGTAAGTCTATGGGGGGAAATCCGGACCTCCGGATCTCGCTCAGGATTCGGATCCGGATCGGTTTGGAAGAAGTCCGGATTGACCCAGAGTGGTTCGGACCAGATCGGGATCCAGAGCGGATCGGGGAGTTCTCTTTCCTTCTCAACGAGACTAACTAATTTAGGCTCCTCTGTACAAGTCACCGTAGAACTATGTTTATTTCCTTGGTCAAAACAGTGGGTTCCAGACTACCTGATCCTAGAATTCCCTCTCTCCACTTCATTCTTGTTTTCTTTTGCTAGACTGGAAAGTTAAAGTAGATTAGGTTGAGCACACAGGTGCCTGTAGGTATTTTTTTTTAAAATAAAATAAAAATCCTTTCTGCAATAGCCAAGCCAAGCCAACTGACATGGTTGATAAATAAGGGGAAAAGATTTGGTGCATTGGGATGGAGGAGAGACAAGGATCTGGGCAGGAGGCTGCCCTGCATTCCTCACATCTTCACTGCCTCTTCATTGCTGTGTCACCCTGCCCCATGCTTAATTTCTGGGCCTCTGATCTGCCTGGAAGCCAAACTTTCTGAGTATCCTTAAGGTCTGGGTTCTTACTGTGAGTGCTTTGTGCTGGAGAAAAGGCGAGTTGCACATGCTCCAAAGTACTCTTTTTCTTTATTAGCGTTTGATATGCTTGGCATGGAAAATATTCAGGCTGTCAGCTGAAGAGTTTTTAGTTGCTTAATTGCCTACCTTTTAAACAAATGATTTCATTGATTTAAAGAAATGTGTGTACTGCCATATCCTCTGTATGGGTTTCTTTTTGAGACAAATGACAACTTTTAATAAACAAAAGTTACCACATGGTTAAAAGGAAAGATGATGGGTTTTTTTCCTTCTCAGCTACAGCAACACTATAGAACCAAAACAGTCCCATGAAATAAAATTGGTGTTAACATACAGCCTCACTGATTCATATTGGTCCTTGTCAATTAATCAACTTGAGAGCCCAGAAAATAGCCCTACAACTGCCTGTATTCCCCAGCCAGCATGCTGGGAGTTGTAGGTGTTTTTTTCTATATAAAATTCATAGGAGTGCACCCTAATTCTTATTTAGATTCTAAATGTTAGAATATAAAGGCTCAATAGGTCTTATTCATTTCAAAGCAGTTTGCACAGGGAGATGTCCTGATGTATTGTGCCCTCTGTTAGGCCCGGTCTACGCATGCAGGGGAAAGAGATGGCAGTGGACTGTGCCATTTTGGACGACTAGTGGGGGGGCAGGTGCTATCTTTGAATGTATTCATGTTTTGTCTGGCTTACGAGGAATCTTCCAGCCTCCCCAGCTTCCTTCCTTCCCTCCCCCTCCTTGACGCCTCAGCTAGATGGGCAAAAAAGCCCATCTAGCTAAAATGCAGTGTAGGAGGAGCACGGAGGCAAAGACCACCTCCACCATTCCTCCTGTTCTGCTTTGAATGGCCGTAAGCCTCTGAGTTCGGAGGCTTATGGCCATCCCTATAATATTCCATCCTAAATTAGTTAAAAACCAGCACAAAAATCCAAATAAACATATATCAACACTGCATAATAAATCTTGACATTAAAACCAGTCAGGTTTAGGAAAAATACTGAAATGCATAAATGTTTATATTTAAAATACCTGGGGGGAACAGAAAAACCTTAGCCCTGGGGCCAAGGAAGATAAAGATGTGAGCACCAGGGGAACTTCCATAGAGCTAATGGTAGGCTTCCTCCCCAGCCTAATTACTATGTGAGAAGGAGATCATTTTCATGGAGAGAGCAATGCATCCCCAGCTGCAATCTCCATGAAGTTTGCTTGCCCTGTCCTGTGACCTCTGTAGAATTTAAGATTGAAAAGAAAACCTCCCATTGGAGTCAATGGGAGACTTTTCTCAAGTGTAATTAGTGTGAGGAGGGGTATGGGGGACATTGAAGGGTGTTGGTAGGGGCTAACCATTCCTTCTGCAGCTACACACACGTACATCTTGGAATTGTTGTAGATCACAAGCTGAATATGAGCCAACCGTGTGATATGGCTGCAAGAAAGGCAAATGCTATTTTGAGCTGCATTAATAGAAGTATAGCTTCCAAATCACATGAGGTACTGGTTCCTCTCTATTTGACCTTGGTTAGGCCTCATCTAGAGTATTGCGTCCAGTTCTGGGCTCCACAACTCAAGAAGGATGCAGACAAGCTGGAGCGTGTTCAGAGGAGGGCAACCAGGATGATCAGGGGTCTGGAAACAAAGCCCTATGAAGAGAGACTGAAAGAACTGGGCATGTTTAGCCTGGAGAAGAGAAGACTGAGGGGAGACATGATAGCACTCTTCAAATACTTAAAAGGTTGTCACACAGAGGAGGGCCAGGATCTCTTCTCGCTCCTCCCAGAGTGCAGGACACGGAATAACGGGCCAGATTCCAGCTGGACATCAGGAAAAACGTCTTGACTGTTGGAGCAGTACGACAATGGAACCAGTTACCTAGGGAGGTTGTGGGCTCTCCCACACTAGAGGCCTTCAAGAGGCAGCTGGACCACCATCTGTCAGGGATGCTTTAGGGTGGATTCCTGCATTGAGCAGGGGGTTGGACTCGATGGCCTTTTAGGCCCCTTCCAACTCTGCTATTCTATGATTCTATGATACAAACCCCTTCCCCATAGTAATGAGGTGGGGTTTTTTTTTTTTTTAAAAAATCTACCGTTGGCAACAATAGTAGCTTTGTTTAAGCAAGCCTAATTGCAGCATTAGGGTTGAGAAAAGAGGAGAGGGGTGAACTAGATGAGGAGAACTCACATGTCTCTGATTCCTTCTTCCGAACTCTACTAGGAGGGGAAGCGTGGAAAACCCTGCTGCCTACAACTGTCATGGTTAGATCCAGATTAGTGATGGTGCCGAATTTCGTAATTAGTTGGCTTGTCAGTCGAAACATGCAGGTTCATAATGTCCACCTCTGTTTTACGAATTCACTGTTGAGTTCAGAATTGTTTGCAAGTTTTGGAGCATGTGAAGTCTGCATCTAAACAATTTTTTTTTTCTAAACAATTTAATTTGTGCACCTGCACTGAGTTGGTTGGATGAGACCATTTTTCAGGTAAGGTAAAATGTGATGAAGTCACTTCTTCAAATCACATTTGAAGAAACAGCCAGGTAGGTTTCCCCCCCTATATTCTCACCCTTGGCTTGGTTTCCTATTTAGGCAGGCAGTCAAGTAGGTGATTTAAAAAAGCAAAAATTGGAATGTCAATCTTAGTTTTTGCAAGGCTTTCTTGTGGTCCTGCCTTAAAAGGGAGGAAGGAGGAGGAGGAGGAGGAGGACCCACCATCATCATCATTTTGGAAGATGATGGTGGATGTCCATTCCTTCTTACATCAGAAAATTTCTTATCTTGCTGTTCATTCTCCTGAAATGTCTTTTGGCTCGTCACCTTGGGACAGGTTAGGGTTTTTTCATATGCATAATTTCTTAAGTCTGCTATAGCTGCAAAGGAAGGGAAAGAGAAACGAAGACTCCAGAATGTTGGTCATCCGTCAGTGTGCCAAGAAACAGTATGTGTGTGTTTTTCAGCTGCATCCTCCTATCCATGTTGTACACGAAGCAGAGATAACTAAAACTGATTTCAACTATTGAAGTTTATTCTATGCAGCATAAGAAGTAGATAGACAGTAAACAGGCGGGTGGGAATGTCAATTTAGAAACAAGCAGAAACAATGATTTTCTGCCACTCCAAAGTAAGTACTACCCAGGACAGCAGCCAGCAACCACACCATGCCACTCACTCACTCTCTTTCTCTCTCAAGCAGTGCGCATGGATTTATAGACCCTGTTCAGATGTAACGGCAGCAACTTGTGGGTTAATTAACTCACAGGTTGTGTGGTTGCATGCTGTGTGTGAGCCGCTTTCAGTTTCTTAGAACAACCTATGAATGCAGGGTTTCTTTTTTTAGTTATTATTATTATTTTATTAGTTACATTACATTAAGATAAAACAACAGTGCATCCATTACCGGGACCAACTGCACCTTCATCCCTTTTCCCAAAATTGTAATATTTCTTGTACAGGTATACATCCTTTCCCTCTTAAAACAAATTCCAAAAATGGTTTCCATATAATCTCAAATTCATTATAATTGCACCTTCCTTTTTCTATTTTAATATTACATGTTAATTTATCATTGATAGCTATATCCCATACTTCTTTATACCATTCCTCAATCTGATACTCACTTTGTATCTTCCATTTCCTAGCTATTATTAATCTTGCTGCTGTTAATAAGTTCGTAATCAAATCCTTAATAGGTTGTATGCAGTTCACCCCATCATATATTGACAACAGTGCTACGCTTGGGGATAACTCTAAACTTATTCCAGTTATCTCTTTTATCTCTTTATACACCGATTGCCAGATTTTTTGTACACGTTTACATGCCCACCACATATGGACGTAAGTGCCAACCTCCTGACATCCTCTCCAACGTAATATTGAATATTTCTTCTCGATTTGATTTAATTTAACTGGTGTTAGGTACTGCTGCCATACCAATTTATAAAAGTTGTCTTTTATTCTTACTGATAAGGTTTTAAAATTCTGTGCTTTCCATATCTTATCCCAGCTCTGGTTACTTATTTGAAATTTAATATCATTTTCCCATCCCAACTTATAACCATCTTCCTGATCCTCTCTTGCCATCAATATTCTATATATTTCACTCGTTATTCCCTTTGTAATCAAATTCCCTTCTTTCGCTTGTCTTTGTACTATCACTTTTTCAAAACTCGCATACTCTCTAGGTTGTTTATTTTCTTTTATCCATTTCTTTACCCATTGGTCTAACTGCATATAGTTAAACCATGACATCTTTCCCCCCACCCCATCAATATTTCTTTTATTTGATCCAACTCCTCTATTTTAACCACCTTTTCCAACCTGTTTATATTCCATTCCTTTAATACCTTCCCTACCACTTTTTTAAATTTACTGTAAAATTCTACAAATTTACAATTACCACTGGAGTTAATGGGGGAAGGAAAGGAAAGGAAAGGAACCTCTCGTGCAAGCACTGAGTCATTACTGACTCTTGGAGGGACGGCAGCTTTCGCTGACGTTTTCTTGGCAGGCCTTATAGCAGGGTGGTTTGCCGTTGCCTTCCCCGGCCATTATTACCTTTCCCCCAGCTAGCTGGGTACTCAGGTATTAATTTTGTTTTATTTTTAGCCCAAATCTCCACAATATTCTTTATTGTAAAGGATTCCCCATTCTTCGTAGAAATTTCTTGGTAATCTTATTAAAATAAATATTCTCTAATTCCATTTCTAAATCTGGTGATTCAGTTTCCAACCAAGTCCTTTCACCTACTCCCAGAATACCCTCCACCACATATCTTATTTGGTTAGCTAAATAATATCCTTTTAGATTTGGGAGACCTAATCCTCCTATCTTCAATGCAGGGTTTCAAGGCTGTTTCCATAATGTCTGAACAGAGGCAATTTATTTGTGGATTAAACTACCCCAAGTTAGCCCCCAAACAAACAACCATGGGTTGATTTGGGCTTTTTTAACCCACGAACAACCACAAGAGCCTGGTTTCAGGCATCATGGAAACAACCGATGTCAACCATCTTTGCTGCATTCGTAGATTGTTTCAGGAAACTGAAAGTAGCTCAGGCACATTCCTGCAATTTGTGGTTTAATTGCTGCTGGCCGCCATCATTATATCTAAACAGGGCCACTGCCACTACACACACATCCTGCAATCACTCTCCGTCATGCTGTCTTATTCATAACTTAAAAATGTCACCACCCCAAAACACAAATTAATATGCTCGCTCACACACACACACACACACTCGCAAGTAAAAGTAGTGAAGCAGAACTCAAATTCTCTCCGAATTCTTGGTCCTCCTACCCCCTACTGACTTACTTGAAGAAGTCTCCGTAGCTGGGTGTCCTCAAAGAAGTGACTCCTCCAGAACGCTCCAGTGCTGCTTCCCTTCTAACCCCTGCCACAGCAGCTCTGGAACCAGGATGAGGAGAAGCTGGAGGTACCACCACTGCCACACCACCATTCCTCTCTCCATCATTGGTGACAGACAGTGCATAAACATAACATAGAAAGGATGTCCGAAAATCAACCGCACCGGCAGCTGAATCTGACATCGCTACCCAGGAAGAAGGTACGTAACGCGGGGACGCATGATGTCGTGCTGCACCACGTGTTTTGAAACTGCAGCTTCCAAGATGCATTTTGATTTTGAGCCCGTCCAAAGGCTGGTAAAACATGGCATGAGATGTCCTCTTAAACGAAAAACTGTCATCCAAGCAATCATGGGTGAGTTTGTTCATTTCTGAGGCAATAACAAACACCCAGGATAAATTTGCCCATCACTAATCCAGACAGGGCTGGCTCTTTCGTTAGGTAGGGTGAAGCAGCCACCTCAGAAGTCAGATGTTGAGCTGGGAGCAGCAGGGAGGTGTTGATGAACAGAGCTGTGTGCGCGCCACGAGGCCTGCTCTGTGTTGTCTGAGCTAGTCTGCTGCCCTAAGGTGTGGAAGACACTGTCCTGTTGCCTATATATGGTCACTGTTTATATATTGAGGGTGGATCCATATATAGTCAGTGTCTATACATGGAGAATGGGGAGGGGTGCCACCTTGCCATGGGCAGTAAAATGTTTTGAGCTGGTCCTCGGTTCAGAAAGATAAATATTAGGCGTGCAAAAACAAACATGCCAGCCTAGTTAAACCCACTGTCTTTGGACATACGTGGAAGCAAGACGATTACGTTCTGTAAATCTCAAAGCCATTAATCCGTTCGTCACCCAGGCCTTTGCACGTCCTGAGTCAGAAAGTCCTACAACTCCCAGCATTCCACAGCCAGCCATATTTGTGGGACTTTTTTTTTCTGTCTAAACATGCATAGGATTGTACCTTTGAAGTGGCTAAAACTAGGGCTGTGCACTGCCTCGGGTCCGAATCCCGAATCCGAAGCGGATCGGTGTGATTCGGACCCTCCTAACCAGATCCGAACTGGTTTGGGTGATGTCCGAGGCGACCCGAAGCCGAAGCCAATTGGCTCTGAAGCTTTGTGCTGCCTCGGCACTTCGGAGGTGTCCCCACCCACCCCCACCAGTCTCCTTACCTGCCTCTGCCATTCGCAAGGGCGGTGGAGGTGGATAGCGGAGGCAGGGAAGGGGGGAGTGGGTCTTACCTGCTCTGCCGCCGCTGTCGTCGTCTTTGCGTTCAGCGGCTTCCACTGCCACTGACGCTTAAGACAGGGAGTAGGCCACAGCAGCAGCGGAGCAGGTAAGGGGGGAAGGGGGCTTACCTGGTGCCTCTGCCATCTGCGGTGGCGGACAGTGGAGGCACCAGGTAAGTGGGGACCAAATTTTGCCTCAGCTTTGGCGCCAAGGTGGCTTGGGAACCCCCAAGGCAGCCCTGAGGCTGCTTCGGGGACTCTGGATCAGCCTCCAAGGTGGATCGGGGGTGGGGGGTCCCTGCATAGCTACCTCCCCAGCATTTCAGCCAAAGGAAGTGAGGCAGGTGGCTACCAGGAGGAGGGCCTTCTCAGCTGTGGCACCCCAGATGTGGAATGAGCTCCCTAAGGAGGTTCACTTGGCACCTATATTATATGCTTTTAGAGGCCAGGTGAAGACCTTTTTATTCTCCCACCATTTTAACAGTCTATAAATACATTTTAACTTGGTGTTTTAAATTTGTAATTTTGCATTGCTGCTGTTTTTATCTGGTTGAGCTTTTATATTGTATTTTATATTATGGTTTTATACTGTTGTTTTATACTTTGAATGTTTTTATTTTTTGTGAACCGCCCAGAGAGCTCCGGCTATTGGGCGGTATAGAAATGTAATAAATAAATAAATAAATAAATAAATAAATAAATAAATAAATAAATTTCTGCTGCTGTCCCCAATGCTGCGAACAGCACACATTCCCTCGGCACCTCAGCCTATAGTTATAGCTATACTGTACATCAGTTTACATCACTATAACTGTCATGGCTACCCCCTGGGAGCTGTATTTCAGTGAGATTGCTCTTAATCTCTATCTCCATATCCCAACTACAGTTTCCAGAAAACAACTAACCCAGTTTAGGTCCATGGTGTAAATATGTCCCATGTGTGCTTTCCTAACCACCCATTTCCCTCACGGAAGTTTATGCTTATCATCTTTCTATGATTTAATGCAGTAAACTGTTTTAGGAAGACTGTGATCTTGAAAGGTGGCTAAGAAATAGACCAAATAAATACATAAAGAATAGAACAGAACAGAATTCATTTTCCTCAGCAATTAAAAAGCGACTAAACTTTCATCACATAAACTGACCAAGATAAAATGGTGGTTTGCCAGCCTGTGGCTAATATGTAGGTGGAGGCTAATGGAAACAAAAGATTGCAAGACAGACTACTACTGTGATAAGGGTATTATAATATTACTACATACCGTATTTCTTCAATTCTAAGACACACTTTCCCCCCCATATAAACATCTTTAAAAACGGGGTGCATCTTAGAATCGCAGGCGTGTCTTAGGGGTTTTTTTTCCTATTGGTGGTATTGAAATTAGTGTGCGTCTTCCAATCGATGGCGTCTTACAATCGAAGAAATACGGTAGATATGGTTACTCCCACCCACCCCAGTCTTACTGAAAAACCAAAAAGGGAGAAGGTAAACAATATCACAGACGGTTTGTGCTTCCAGGTGAGGCTTTTACTCTGCAATGACCCTATCTCATTCACAGAATTTTACATGTGTGAATGTCCAGATGTTGTCATCTTCCATTTGTAACCCTCCCGTACTTTCCCACAGTTTCATCCATCTTTTTTCCTAGCAAAAAAACCCACACATTTTTTTTGTTAAGGAGGGAAAGATAGAATTCGCTGCACAATGTCTTTTGATTGGTAGCCCTGGAAGCCATCCATCTGGAAGCACCTTATGAAAGCGTATTAACTTTATATATATAAAAAAATCAAATATATTGTAAGATTGGAGATAGGAGAGGGTTAATGGAGAGAGAGAAATTGCTGGGGGCTGCCTTAATGGCCCCAGAAAAATCAGCAAAGGTCGTCTTTGTTAGGGAAATTACAGGTAAATGGCCCACAACAGCAGGCCAGTGAAAGCCATTTTGGCAAAAGAGCATGCTGTTCTCTCTCCACAGCCATTCCCCCCCTCCAACTCCTGGCTAATTGCAATTTGGAGAGAGAGGTGAGTTTGGACTCCCTTAAAATGCTGGCTGTCTCCCTGGAACAATGGACACTGGCTATCTCTTGGCATGTGTAAACTGTTCCTCCTATGCTCAATCTGTATATTTGTAAATCAATGCAAATATTACAAAACACCCATAAGACTGCAGACAATGACTTCCTTCCAAAAGAAGCCAAACCTGGTGAAGTGCTGCATCCCTGGAATTTCTCAAGGCTAGAAGAGAAGAGATCAGGGACAGACACCCACACACAGGGACAGACACCCACACCCACACCCACACCCACACACCATTTCAAGATCTCTTACTGCAGGGCTCCTCCAGTGACATGCATAGGATTGCAAAATGTCTAGGAGGGATCATGATTTTATTTATTTATTTATTTATTTATTTATTACATTTCTATACCGCCCAATAGCCAGAGCTCTCTGGGCGGTTCACAAAAATTAAAAACATTCAAAGTACAAAACAACAATATAAAACTATAATATAAAATACAATAAAAAAGCTCAACCAGATAAAAACAGCAGCAATGCAAAATTACAAATTTAAAACACCAAGTTAAAATGTATTTATAGACTGTTCAAATGCTGGGAGAATAAAAAGGTCTTCACCTGGCGTCTAAAAGCATATAATGTAGGTGCCAAGCGAACCTCCTTAGGGAGCTCATTCCACATCTGGGGTGCCACAGCAGAGAAGGCCCTCCTCCTGGTAGCCACCTGCCTCACTTCCTTTGGCAGGAGCTCGCAGAGAATTGCACGGAAAAGTTTGGGTCCCAACAACACAATAAAGCATTTCTTCGCACTCACATTTGTCTGGTAGGGCTGCAACACATCACATAGAAAAGGCAAACCAAGATATGCAAATGTGGGGGGGGCACCTCCTGTTTAAAGAGATGGGGCAAGTGATCCTGGGCTTATGATGTGTCTCTGAGGACATGTTTGTGCATGCAGGAGAGAACCTTTGGGAAGACCTTGCAATCAGAGCACCAACGGTGAACTATGACTGGGGTAGTTACACTTCAGGCTTGCAGGATCTATTTTGTTTTGTTTTTTCTAGAACCCTGAGATCTGCTAATCTGAAGTAGGTGCAAAATAGTGGCCTACACAAATAGGCAAATGCTAGGAGGAATTAAGGAAAAGAGTGCCTCTGAGCACATGCTCTGTCCAGGAATTTGTGATCAGTACAAGAACCAAGCTAACAAGTCCTTTCACATAAACATCTACCCTTGGTTTCCCCTCAAGTATTCTTTTTCAGTAACTTAATTTAGGGACCGGGGAAGCTTTGTTGTTACTGCTATTATTAGACAACTGGGTGTCAGAAGAAACCCTTTCTGATCTGCTATAAATCACCCACAGATCTCCCAGGAGATCTCCATCTACCTTCTACTCACTCCTGATCTAAGGCAAGTATAAGGGATCCAGTCTAGCAGAGTCAGACCCAAGAATCCTGGCCAACACTGTGGAAGTTATTCTACTGCATGTCTATTTAAGATGTACAAGCAAAGTGACCAGTTTTACCTGCCCTCTTCAAACCTGTGCGAACAACGCCAGCTGAAGGCATGGCATGAAAGAGAGGGCAAGGACTTCATGAGCACAATGAAATGTGCAAAGCTAGGATTACCATAGCCATGGTGAGACCATCCAGATGAGGTTTTTATTGAGACACCTTTGCCCTGCTTCGTTCATGGAATTTGATGGGCCGTCTAGACAACAATAGGGTGACCATATGACCAGATTTACCCGGGTTTCTGATGACAAATCCAGGAGGGGGAGGGGAAATCTGGATTTTTCCAAAGAGCAGCTCTAATGGGAATTAACAAAAATGCTTATAACTCTGTCATTTTTTAAGATAAAGACATGAAACTTGGCACGATGGTAGCTCTTAGGAAGGGCTTTAGTCATACCAAATTTGAAACAGATCCATTCATCCATTGATTTTTAAGGAATTTTTTAAAAATTGAGGTTTTAAAATTATTATTTTTAAAATTGTCATTTTTAAAGATAAAGAGATGAAAGTTGGCACCATTTTAGCTTTTAGGTAGAGCTTCAGCCATACCAAATTTGAAACAGATCTGTTCATCTATTGATTTTTAGGAATTTTTTTAAATTTGAGGATTTAATTTTTTTAAAAAAAAGGTTATTTTTAAAAATAAAAGATGAAACTTGGCACCATGATTGCTCTTAACAAGGCCTTTAGCTATGCCAAGTTTGAAACAGATCTGTCCATCCACTGAGTTTTAGGATTTTTTTTTAAAGTTTGAGGTTTTAAAATTATTTTTTAAAAATAATTTTAACATGGCGAACATGTTGTCCTCCTTTTTGATTTCCAAAATATGGTCACCCTAGACAACAACATCTTCCTCTAGTAACCCTCCAGTGTTTTCTCAGTGTTTCTTCCACCCTTTTCCTTACTGCAGAAAACCCACTGAATAAGGAAAGACGTGATAGCTGCACAACACTTTCTGATTTTTAGCGCTAGGATCCCACCAACTGGAAGCAGTCCCTAGGATACCTCAGGCCCCTGCTGTGGATTTTCAATTTTCTTTCTTTTCAAAAAAAGCCTTCGCTTTTTTTTTTTACTTATAGAAATAGAGAGAAGAAATGCACCAGCAATGTTCTGTACTGTAAGAAGACAGCCTTCTCCAGTCTTCCAGAGTCCTGACCAATGAGTTCAAAGGCATTAGTGTGATTGACAAGCAAGGGAAGAGGTGAGGCCTTGCTTCATTCCCCTCCAGGACCTGAACCACTATTAGGCTGAGGCAGCAGATTTTGGGGGGCTAAAATCAGCAAATGGTCAATTATCTTGTTAATAACTGTATTTTACCACCCCAGGAGGCGTCATTTGGATTTTCTGCCTCAGGCACCAAAATGTATTGGTCTGCCTTTGTTTTCCTCCATTTCCATGTACTGACCAATGAAGGAGAAGGCATTTCCCCTCTTTTGAAAAGCACAGGAGCCATTTTGCTCAAATTGGCTAGGGCTACATTTGTTTTCTTGGCTGGTGGGGAGGATATTGATTTTCCTGGCAGGAGATGAATTGGTGGGCACTGCCTGGTGGGCATTCTACAATTATTTGTTTGTCTTGAATACAATTTAGTCGGTGCTTTGTTAAAACTAACTTTTATTGTATTGGAATTATTTAATACATTAGTGGTGCAATCCTCTGCATGTTTAGACAGAAAAAAGTCCTGCATTCCCTAGCCAGCACCCAATCATATACACACTTACCTGGGAATGCAATCGGACTAATATCTGAGAAGACAAATAGGACTGTGCTATAAATAACTTTATACATAGTTGACTTCTTTTTAAGATTTTGCTGGCTGGCAATGATTTACATTGTTCTCCCTTGTGATCCAGGTCTTCTGGGGTGACCCTATGGAAAGGAGGACAAGGGCTCCTGTATCTTTAACAGTTGTATAGAAAAGAAGATTTCAGCAAGTGTCATTTGTATGCATGCAGCACCTGGTGAAATTCTTGCTCTGGCCTAGACAAGTGTGGTGGTGAAAAGTAGGGCTGTGCACCGCCTTGGATCTGAACCCCGAATCCGAAGTAGATTGGGGTGGCTCGGACCCAATCGGCTCTGAAGCTTTGGGCTGTCCCGGTGCTTTGGAGCCCCCACCGCCCCGCCCCCCCAGTCTCCTTACCTGCTGCCTCCGTCGCCATCTTTCTTCTGGCGGCTTCCGGTGCCGCCACCTGAAATGAAAGGGAGTAGGCCGTGAGATTTTAAGTTATCATGTGGCCTACTCCCTTTCATTTCTGGCTGCACCGGAAGCCGCCAGAAGAAAGATGGCGGTGGCAACAGAGGCAGCAGTTAAGCGCCCCTCCCCGTCCCCCACTTACCTGCGTCCGCCACTGCCGCTGGACGCAAGCCAGCGGTGGCGGCAGACCCAGGTAAGCCACCCTCCCTCTCTCCCTTCCCCACTTACCTGGGTGCGCTGCCTCCGCCTTAGAGGGTCCAAATTTTGCCTTGGCTTCAGTGCCGAGATGGATCAGGAACCCCCGCGGCAGCCCTGAGGCGGATCGGGGGTGTGTGTGTCCCTGCACAGCCTTAGTGAAAAGCAGCAGCAGGAGCTGCCACTGCTTGCAGGCTCCCTGGCTCTCCGCCTGTCAAGTAAGCAAATGGTAGCAACGATGAGGAAGAGGAGGAGGAGAAGCAGCAGCACAAGTGACAATGGCGGAGAGGTGGCAGACTCCCTGAGGGAGGGGGCCCATTGAGAGGGCCCTCAGAAACCTGGAGCCAGCACTGTTCTCACTGCTCAGAGCGCTCATTCTCAGAGGCTGCTGTTCAACGGGCTTGTTGGCTGCTGACTGATGTTATGCTTCATCAGCAGGATTCAATGGCTGAATGCGCTTCACCGTGTTATGCTGCAGGCCCAAGGCCCAAGAGTGCTGTCTCCAAGCCTGTTGAGACCTTGAGGCTTGAAGACCGTAAGAACTGCCCTGCCACGAGGCTGGGAAGACTTCAGAGCTGGTGAGAGAAGAGAACTGGGGGAGAGGACTGCTCTGCCATCCACAGCAGCCTGCTGCTTGTGCCACTGCCCTGCCCACCTCCCAGTTCCATTGATTGCTGAGTGGAGCCAACTGCCAAGGTTCTCTCCAGCCAATTGGCAGAAGAGTGCCGTCTCCAAGCCTGTTGAGACCTTGAGGCTTGAAGACCGTAAGAACTGCCCTGCCACGAGGCTGGGAAGACTTCAGAGCTGGTGAGAGAAGAGAACTGGGGGAGAGGACTGCTCTACCATCCACAGCAGCCTGCTGCTTGTGCCACTGCCCCGCCCACCTCCCAGTTCCGTTGATTGCTGAGTGGAGCCAACTGCCAAGGTTCTCTCCAGCCAATTGGCAGAAGAGTGCCGTCTCCAAGCCTGTTGAGACCTTGAGGCTTGAAGACCGTAAGAACTGCCCTGCCACGAGGCAGCGGGCCACCTCCGGCGGGCCGCCCCGGTCAGGCCGTCCCTGAAGGGGGCGACACCAAAGGGGGTGCGCCCCTTTGGTTTGCCCTTTCGGGATGCCATGAGGGTGAGGGTGATTCTCTATTTCTCTCTCTTCCCCTGGGCTGTCAACTTGCTGCTTCTTTGAACCATTACCTCAGTTGTGTGAGAAAAGTTTCCCTGAGTTCTCATGGGATCTCATGGGAAATGATATAATTACTTCTTGTGTCCTCCCCACCCTGAGGCAGAGGTTGGGGGCTTCACCAATTATAGCTGCTTCATCTGCCCAGAGTGAGAGGCTGTGGTACTTGAAGCAGGAGGCTCCCCTGTGTGAGAGCCAGGGGGAGGAGTGTGGCCACACATCAGGTAGTAGTAGAATTAGCAGCTACTAAGAGAGGGAGATTGTGGGGGCGGGGGAAAGCACTTTATCGCTTAGTTGGTAGTAGCCTGATGTCCATCTGTGACCAGTGGCTGTACCACAAGTGAGAAATGTGACTGTGTTGTTTGTATGACTGAGTGTGGGCTTGAATGGTAAGTGAGTGCATAGGTGGTGTAGGTAAAGATGTTTTTGGGAAGACGTGATGCAGGGACACATGGAGGGGGAGCCACTATTCCAGTGATTTGGGGCAGAAGGAGATATGGCAGGAGGAAGGGGTTGCAACATCAGCATAGAACGGGTTTCAGGTGTCTTCACACTGCTCCCCTTCTACCCTCCTCCTCTAGTTCTCATGTACCTGGTAGCTCATCCACTGAGCCCTCCTTCCTTGTGGTGCTGCTCTTTAATGCCAGGTCGGTCCGCAATAAGACCTCTCTTATTCATGATTTAATCCTGGATGAGAGGGCTGACCTGGCGTGCATTACTGAGACTTAGGTGGGTGAGCTGGGTGGGGTTCATCTGACTCAGCTCTGCCCATCTGGGTACTCAGTGCAGCACCAACATAGATTGGAGGGACGGGGTGGGGGGGTCGCCGTGATTCATAGAACTTCCATCTCTATCACCAGGAAACCACTCCATCTTGGAGCAGGCCTTGAAGGTTTGCATCTGGTGTTGGGCCAGAGAGACAGATTGGGGATGCTGCTGGTATACCGCCCACCCTGCTGCCCGGCATCCTCCCTGACTGAGGAGGCAGTCTCGAGTGTGGTGTTGGAGGAACCCAGGACGGTGGTTCTGGGCGACTTCAACTTTCATGCTGAGGCTGTCTCTGGGGCTCCGGCTCGGGACTTTATGGCCTCCATGACAACCATTGGGCTGTCTCAGTTTGTCATTGGCCCAACACATAAAGCAGGGCATACCCTTGATTTGGGTTTTGCTCCAAGCTGTGAGATGGGTAGTCTGAAGATTTGGGGGGGGGGGGGGTCCAAGTAACCCCATTGTCATGGTCAGACCATTTCTTGGTGAGATTTGAACTCACGGCGTTACTACCCTCCTGCAAGGGTGAGGGACCCATTCGGATGGTCCGCCCCAGGAGACTGATGGAATCCAATGGATTTCTGAATGCTCTTGGGGATTTTCCAGTGGAGAGAGCTGGTGATCCAGCTGAGGCCCTAGCCTCACTGTGGAATGGTGAGATGCGGAGGGCCATCAACTTGATCGCACCTGAGTGTCCTCTCCGGTCCTGTAGAGCCCGCTCTGCTCCTTGGTATACTAAGGAGTTGCGGTCAATGAAACAGACTGGACGTCGGCTGGAGCGCAAATGGCGCAAGACTCGAAGTGAAGATGACCGAGCACGCTGTAGAGCGCATAATCGTGCCTATTGCGTGGCAGTGCGGGCAGCAAAGAAGGCTTATTTTGCTGCCTCCATTGCGTCCTCGAGTAGCCGTCCAGCGGAGCTCTTCCGGGTGGTCCGAGGGCTGCTAACATCCTCCCCAGCAAATGGGGCCCTGGCTCCGTCAAGGACCCGCTGTGACCTTTTTGCATCACACTTTGAGGACAAGATCGCTTCTCTCCGCAGTGAGCTTGACGTTGTTTTTAGTGCAGCTCCAGTTGAGGTGTCCGATGCCACCATCTGCCCAATTCTGTGGGATCAGTTCCAGTTATTGTGGCCTGATGATGTAGACAAGGTGCTTGCAGCAGTGCGGCCGACCACTTGCCCTCTCGATCCCTGTCCCTCCTGGCTTATAAAAGCAAGCCGAGGGGGTCTGACTGGGTGGGTCCAGGGGGTGATAAATGCTTCTGTCCGGGAAGGGGTGGTCCCTGCTGTCCTTAAGGAGGCAGTAGTGCGACCACTCCTGAAGAAGCCCACCCTGGACCCGATGGTATTAGGCAACTACCACTCAGTTACTAACACTCCTTTTTTAGGGAAGGTACTTGAGAGGGTTGTGGCGGAGCAACTGCAGGCACTCTTGGAGGATACTGATTATCTAGATCCATTCCAGTCTGGGTTCCGATCTGGTTACGGGACTGAATCAGCCTTAGTTGCCCTGATGGATGACCTTTATCGAGAGAGGGACAGGGGGAATGCAACCCTGTTAATCCTGCTCGATCTCTCGGTGGCTTTTGATACCATTGACCATGGTATCCTCCTGGATCGACTCTGTGGGATGGGCATCGGAGGCACTGTTTTACAGTGGTTCCGGTCCTACCTACGGGGTCGTTTTCAGAGAGTAGCATTGGGTGACCAGTCCTCGGCCTCCTGGCAATTGAGCTATGGAGTGCCGCAGGGCACCATCTTGTCCCCAATGTTATTTAACATCTATATGAAGCCGTTGGGAGCAGTCATTAGGGGATTTGGAGCTAAATGCCATCAATACGCTGATGACATGCAGCTCTATCTCCCTGTGACAACTGAATCAGGTGAGGCTATGCAAGTCCTGGACCAGTGCCTAGACTCAGTAATGGGCTGGATGAGGGCCAATAAACTGAGACTAAATCCTGGCAAGACGGAAGCCCTGTGGGTGAGTGGTTCCCGAGTCTGGGAGACAGGCTCATTGCCTGTTCTGGATGGGGTTGCAATGCCTCTGAAAGAACAGGTTCGTAGTTTGGGGGTACTCTTAGACCCATTTCTGTCGTTGGAGGCTCAAGTAGCCGCCACGGCTCGGAGTGCCTTTTACCATCTTCGGTTGGTTCGCCAACTACGGCCTCTCCTGGACAGGGATAGCTTGACCACGGTGGTACAGGCATTGGCAACCTCAAGATTGGATTACTGCAATGCGCTCTATGTGGGGCTGCCCTTGAAGCTGGTCCAGAAGCTGGAGCTAGTGCAGAATGCTGCAGCTCGGCTGTTGTCTGGAGCTGCCCCTTTCCAGCATGTAACTCCTCTGCTGAGGGAACTGCACTGGCTGCCTATTCGCTACCGGGCCAGGTTGAAGGTTCTTGTACTTGTGTACAAAGCCCTAAACAACTTGGGACCAGGATACCTGAGAGAGCGCCTTCTCCCTTACCAACCTGCCCGGTCACTGAGGTCATCCGAGGGCCTGCTCCTGGTGGTTCCACCTAGATCCATCCTCCAATTGGAATCCACCAGGGGAAGAGCCTTCAGCGTGGTGGCGCCCCTCCTGTGGAATTCCCTGCCTCTGGAGGTCAGACAGGCTCTTGTACTCTTTTCGGCGCCTCCTGAAAACATCTTTATTCCAAGAAGCCTTTCTTTAACATGCAGCCTTGGATTTCTGTGTTGTTGTTGTTTTGCTTCTTTTTAAATTTTGTTTTAACTGTTTTATTCTGTTTTTATTTTCATTTTACCTTGTACACTGCTCCGAAATTTTTTCAATGAGGAGCGGTATATAAATATTCTAAATAAATAAATAAATGCCATGTGGCTTGGCCTATTGCCCTGACTAAGGCAAGCAGATATCTGGTTATTTGTCTGCCCTCTAGAAAACTGGCTTAATTTTTCTATACTGAAAGCACCGCATTATGTAATTGAACATTATGTTAATAACTGTCAGGCTGTTTCATAAGCTTGGGTAGGGTGAACATATGGAAAGGAGGACAGGGCTCCTGTAACTACAGCAGCTGTATAGAATTTCAGCAGGTGTCATATGAATACATGCAGCACCTGGTGAAATTCCCCCTTCATCACAACAGTTAAAGCTGCAGGAGCCCTGCCCTCTTCGTATCTAGTCAAGAGGTCAGGGCTCCTGCAGCTTTAACTGTTGTGATGAAGGGGGAATTTCACCAGGTGCTGCATGCATTCATATGACACCTGCTGAAATACTTGTCTGATAGAGCTCTACGTTCCATGCTTGCACTTGCTCAAATATCACATGCAATAATTCCTTAGGGGTATTCACATTTCTGGACAACCCTTTGGCGATTCTGTACACCCACCTTCCCCAACGTGGTCCCCTCAAGATGCGTTGGCCTACAACTCTCAGCAGGGTATGCTGGGAGTTGTAGGGCAACAGTTCTCAAGGACACCAGGCTGGGAAGGCTGCTATACACCACCAAAGCAGTAGTGTTGTTAACCATTAAACCAGCCTAGGTAGTAAGCGTATATGCAGCTAGTGCAAAATGCAGCAGCTAGACTGTTGGCAGGTACATCTTACAGAGACCACATAACACCAGTCTGAAAGGAACTGCGCTGGCTGCCTATACGCTTCCGGTCGGAATTCAAGGTGCTGGTAATGACGTTTAAAGCCCTAAACGGCTTGGGACCGCGATACTTGAGAGAGCGCCTCTCCTTATATATGCCTGCCCGAGACCTCAGATCTGTTGGAGGAGCCCTTCTCCGCATCCCACCAATGCAACATATACGTTATGATGGGACAAGGGAGAGGGCCTTCTCTGCTGTGGCACCCCGAATGTGGAATGCCCTCCCCTTGGAGGCCTGATTGGCACCAACATTGATTGTATTTCGACGCCAAGTAAAAACATGGCTTTTTAACAAAGCCTTTGATGGTTAAACTCACTGGCACATTGTTTTAACTGCTTTTATTGCTTTTAAAATATATATTGTTTTAACTTGGATCACGGTTTAATTTGTTTTTAACTGTGTATATTTATTGTTTTATACTGTATGCTCTGAGATCTTAATGATATAGGGCGGGATATAAATGTTTTAAATAAATAATATGCCAAAGGCACAAAAAGGTATCTGACTGGCCTGAATAGACTATATTGCTACTAACTAAATTATGTCTTCTCCAAATATTTCTATCCTTTCCCTCACTGAAGCCAGTGCCTCATGCAGAGAGAAAGGCAGGGGCCAACCCTATTATTTCAAGAGAGATGGGCAAATTTTGTCATCCCTAAGTACTCTTAAATTTTCTCCCATGACAGCCATTCACTTAAAAAGGAGAAAGTACAAGGCAGAGAAATCTTACACCCTTTGGATGGCTACCTGAGGGTTAGAATGGAGCAGAGATTCCAGTTACATCCCTTGAAAGCTTCTCAGGAGTATCACCAACAGTAGGCAGTGGAAGGCCCCCGAAAGAGGGTGGGACAGAGGTTAGACTTCTGGATTCACAACCTCTTTGTCTGCCAGGGAGGCCTCAGGATCAGCACGCACTATGCCAGCCTTGAGCTGCTGTAATGAATGTCTCCTCATTGGAACCAGTGGGAAGGAATACAAAACAAACAACCAAAACCACATGGTGCAAGGCAAGGCAAGTCTACCCACCGCCCCCAATCTGTTTCCCTGGCTGGCTTTGGATGTGGCAGACAATTTGCCACTTCGTACCCTACCCCAACCCCATTTGGGATTGCACTGTAAGTGATTTTGGGGACATAACTAGAGTGGTTGGGGCTAAACCTGCTCCCACCACTGGTGTCTCCGAAACACTCAAAATCAAGCCTGCACCTGCATCGTCCCATCCTAGGTTGTGCTTCTTGGTCATGCTAAAGTGTAATGGAAACAATTAGGCTGGCAAATATCAGGGACAGGGCTATTTCTGTGGTGGTCCCACATACCTGGAATATCCTCCCCAGGGAAAAACATTTTGACTGCTCCCTCTGGGCTTTAGGTGGGCCCTAAAGACCTTTACCAGGCTCAAGTTACAGAAAGTCAGATTCCGGCTGGACATCAGGAAAAACTTCCTGACTGTTAGAGCAGTACGACAATGGACCCAGTTCCCTAGGGAAGTTGTGGGCTCTCCCACACTAGAGGCCTTCAAGAGGCAGCTGGACCACCATCTGTCAGGGATGCTGTAGGGTGGATTCCTGTATTGAGCAGGGGGTTGGACTCGATGGCCTTGTAGGCCCCTTCCAACTCTACTATTCTATGATATGATTCTATGACCTTCCAGTTGATTTTTGAATGATTTCTGGTGTTGTAACAACTATTAGGTTTTTGTTTGTTTATCATATGCTTTCTTTTATGCAGGGCTGGTGTAAAATGTTGGTATAGTTGGGTGTTGCCAAGGGCCCACCCCACAGCAGGGGCTCACTGACAACAGCCCCCTGGTCTTGCTCCTCTTCACCATGTCAACGTGCTGCTTCTTCATCTATCTTTTGCTCTGGCCCAGACAATGGAGGTGGTGGTGGTGGTGGTAAGGAGCAGTAGAAGCCACGGCCTACTTGCTTCTTGGCTCTCTGCCTCTCAAGCAAGCAAGGGGTAGCAGTGATGAGAAGGAGGCGGAGGAGCAAGAACAGCTGGTGGCAATGGCGGTGAGAAGGCAGACTTACTGAGGGGGGTCCCATTTGTGAGCCACCCAGTCTTTTTGTGAACTGCCCAGAGAGCTTCGGCTATTGGGCGGTATAAAAATGTAATAAATAAATAAATAAATTGATGTGTCTTGTCAACGGGCCCACCAAAACGTGGAGTCTGCACTGCCCTTATGTTTTCAAACCTTTTTCTAGCAAGCAAGTGGGTTGGGCTTATCAACGTTTGCTAATTTCCCCTATGACCAAAGCAGCTCCACAGTGTTTGGTGGTGGGCTACCAGGCCCCTGCCTCAGCATTCTGTTTTGCAACATCAGGGCTTAATCCAGAAATATACGAAACAAACATGGAAGAGAGTGCCCAGTGCTTAGTTTCTAGGAGAGGAGATACCGGGACACAAGACTATCTGGAGACAACACTCTATTATCCGGAAGCCCTCCTTCTGAATTGGTCAATATGGAAGAGGGAAATGGTCTCCGGACATGTGTAAGGGCCATTTTAATCTGTTTCTTTATTATACTATAAAGTATAAACTATAATGTCTATAGGTTCCAGGGCTAGGTGCCAGCAGGGCCGGCCCTACCCTGAGGCCCAGTGAGGCAGCTGTATCAGGTGGTGGAAATTGAAAGGCATAGAGTGGGGGCAATGTGTTGAAGCAGCCCCACCCACCATCCCCTGAACTAGTCTGCTTCTATCAGGTGCAGTGGTGGATACTGCCAGGCAGGATTTACACTACTGCTTTACAAAACGTTTTATAACAGTAGTGACAACTGTTGGGGCCCAGGACACACTCCACTGACAGTTTTCAAGACATTTTCAAAGTGCCATATCCTGCTTGATGTAGATCTGGCCCCGGTCTCCTGTCACCAGAGCTGGAGTAGTATTCAATGGCTGGTCAGCCCATAGAATCCTAGAATAGCAGAGTTGGAAGGGGCCTACAGGGCCATCGAGTCCAACCCCTTGCTCAATGCAGGAATCCACCCTAAAGCATTTATTTATTTATTTATTTATTACATTTTTATACCGCCCAATAGCCAAAGCTCTCTGGGCGGACAGAGAGTCTCCCTGTCAGTCTCCCTGACAGATGGTTGTCCAGCTGCCTCTTGAAGGCCTCTAGTGTGGGAGAGCCCACAACCTCCCTAGGGAACCGGTTCCATTGTCGTACTGCTCTAACAGTCAGGAAGTTTTTCCTGATGTCCAGCTGGAATCTGGCTTCCTTTAACTTGAGCCCGTTATTCTGTGTCCTGCACTCTGGGAGGATCGAGAAGAGATCCTGGCCCTCCTCTGTGGGACAACCTTTCAAGTATTTGAAGAGTGCTCTCATGTCTCCCCTCAATCTTCTCTTCTCTAGTCTAAACATGCCCAGTTCTTTCAGTCTTTGAAATGGTGGGGGACGTCTCATCCTTTGCCTGAGCCAGCCCTTGAAAGAGCTGCTGCCTATGTGGAGTCTAAATTGAGCCCCGAAATTGCCCCAGCACATGTGCAGAGTATTCCCCCCACCCCTCTCCACTGAGGAACTACAGAGTTCTTTTCCCACACACACATCAGGGGTGAGATTTCAATAAAGCCGGCATGAGGATGTTCAACCTGGCAGAGCTCCTTGGGGGCAAGGGCCTTTCTTTGGCGTGTGGCGGGGCCTATGGCCATAACTAGACCTAAGGTTTATCCCTGGCTCGTCCAGGGGTCAAACCTGTTCATCTAGTTGACACACAGGGGATCCAGTGCTGAGGCAGGGGCGAACCCTGGATGATCCCAGGATAAACCTTAGGTCTAGCTGTGGCCTGTGTTGTATGGAGGAGCTTTACAATCCAGCATGGCTGGGGATGATGGAGTTGCAGTCCAAAACACCTGGGAGAGACTATGGCCATAGCTAGACCTAAGGTTTATCCCTGGCTCGTCCAGAGGTCAAACCTGTTCATCTAGTTGACACACAGGGGATCCAGTGCTGAGGCAGGAGCAAACCCTGGATGATCCCAGGATAAACCTTAGGTCTAGCTGTGGCCTGTGTTGTATGGAGGAGCTTTACAATCCAGCATGACTGGGGATGATGGAGTTGCAGTCCAAAACACCTGGAAGAGACTATGGCCATAGCTAGACCTAAGGTTTATCCCTGGCTCATCCAGAGGTCAAACCTGTTCATCTAGTTGACACACAGGGGATCCAGTGCTGAGGCAGGGGCGAACCTAAGGATAAACCTTAGGTCTAGCTGTGGCCTGGATCAACAACCATTTCCCAGGCGGACTTTGAACCGGGGCGGGTGCCTTCTTCCCAGAACGGCCTGAGGCACGGCGGGCTGGGTGGGGTGTGTGGATGGGAGCGAAGGGAAGGGCAGAGCGTGGCTTTGAGGACAGCCGCTGGCTGGCGCCGGCCTTTCCCCAGCAGCGCCTCCCGCGTGGCTCTCTGCTCGCTCGCTCGCTCGCCTGGCTCCGGCCCAGCCTCTCTCGCGCGCGCCCTCCTCTAGCCGCCCCCCCCCTCCCCGCCTTGCCTTGCCTTCCCTCGTTTTGTTTTGTGCGGCGACTCCGGGAGCGTGACGGAGGCGCTTAGAGAAGCGCTTATGCAACCGGCTGACCTACTAACACACATTCGCCGGGCGGAGAAACTAGGGCGGCGGCGGCAGCAGCAGCAGCGGCGGCGGCGGCGCTTGGAGAAGGCGCACGGCAGGGCGAGAGCAACGCGGGGGCTCCCAGGACGGCCGCGCCGAGAGCGGCTCCTGCTTGGAAGAGGTACCCGGGGAGCTCGGGGCACGCCGGCCAGGGTAGCGAGGTTACGGACGCTTCGCCCCCTCTCCCTCGGAGGGTGGGGCGGGGGGAACTGGGGCTGGAGGGAGAGGGAGGCTGGATGCAGTTATCGCGCTGCCCGCCTGCGTTGCGCGTCTGTTGTGTGCGCGCGCGCTTTGTTTGTGGGCAAGGTACATGGAGTGCAAGGAGCGTGTGGCGCTGCTCTTCTGCTGCGTTTTTGTGTGCCTGTCCAATTACAGCCGCCGCCCCCTTCCTCCCCCCTCCCTCCCAGCAGCACCCCCTGTGTGCCAGAAAAGCCCCCGTGGGGGTGCAACGACCCTCCTCGGGAAGTTCTCCTGCGCAAACACCCTGGCGATTGAAATGAACGGCGCATCGCTATTGAAATGAACTGGGGGTAGGGGGGGTGGGGTTGCTTGCTTGCTTGCGCAGGAGAACTCCGCGCCGGCTGGGTTGTGCACACACCCCTCCCCATACGTACACACAACAACACATACATTCAAGCTCCTCCTCCTCCTTTCCAGCTTGACCTACTTTTTGGGGGTGGGGGAGTGGGGGGTAGGGCGTGAATGTTTTGTGTGTTTTATGCCAAGCCCAGGAGGTTCAGGAACTCTGTGAGTGAGATGCGAGAGAGAGCTTTTGTTGTTCTGGCAAGCTGATTTGTGGGAGAAGTAGCCCGAGAGCGACAGGACGGAAGATGACATTTGGTGTGTTTATTCGTTCCTTGACAAAAGTATTTTGATATTTTGAGACCTGGCCTTTAATTTGACTTGGCATCAGGGCTTCAAGCCCGGAACTGTCATAGAGTGTCCCTGAGCATGTGCAGAATCCCTTTGCCACACTATTAAGGAAGCACAGCTTGATGCTACAGAAGATGAGGCACGCAGGAAGCATTTCTAGGTTAGAGAGTCATTTCCAAACAGACTCCCTAAATGAAGTTCTTCACCTGACCACAGGAATGTGTATAAGGAAATATGTAATGTGGTGACTAGTTCAAACAGCACCGTTTCTTCCTCTAATAATACAGATGTTTATACTCGCACAAACAAAACCTTGCATCCTCTGTTCTGCTGGCCAATTTCTGGTACAGCCTCTAGTTTTTGCTGGTTGCTGGGATTCTTACAAAGAATATGCTGGGTTAGATGGAGCTTGTTCTGATCCAGAAATATACTCCTTATTTCCTTAAAATGGGTGCACATACTTGGGAGGATCACTGAATGCAGAGTAGTTATGTCTGAATTGTTAGGAGAATATCTTATTGTTTTCTAAATTTAAAATACAAGGGCCGGCTCCAGTTAAAAGCAGAAAGACAGAAAAAGAAAACCACGCAGTACTAAAGTTATCCCATCCCTGCTCTACTGTGTATACTCTGTGCTATTATTGACATTCTGCACCAAGGTAACCCAAATACTTTACAATAAATTAAAAATCTACAGCGCTCTGCAATTTATTTAAGTATATGAATCGACAATTTGCATATATTTAGTTTTATATACTTTATGTGAAGGGGTACTGAAGGCCCATTCCAACAACTGAAAATCTTGCCTAGTTTCATCTCTTGTTTTGGACCACGGTTCCAAATGCAGCATGTCAGCTTTTGAGTTACACAGCACTCTTTACTAGGCTAGATGGTGAGGGTTCTTTTTCCCTTTCAAAAAAAAAAAAGAAGAAGAAGGGTGAGGTGTGTGGAGACAAAGATGTTTCTGTTTAGTGTACCCACACTTTAAAACATTATCTCATTTGAAACATTTTCTTAAGCATGAAGAAGTCTTCTGTGTAACTCAAAAGCCCACATACCACATTTGGAACACTGATTGGATGATTGCTAAGTATTTCTCTCATTTTTATTTTTACTGGACCAACAGAGTCTTCTGATCTTAAAATCTGTCAAATTACTCTTTATATTCATAAAGTCCGCATCTTTTACAAAAATAAACACTCTGCCTGCAAACCCACATCCATGCTCTATAGTTCACAAATACAATTGGATAAATATACATATAAATATAAGACTTTGTGGATAGGAATACCACATGCAAGACAATTGTACCTCATGTTAGTTAAGGCAGAATAACCGCCACCTCCTAAATCTATACTAAAAATCATAAATCTAGTTACCTATAAAGTATGCATAGCAAGGATACAGCATCCCACCTTCTTTATTTATTTATTTATTTATTTATTACACTTATATACCGCCCCCGTAACCAGGGCTCTCTGGGAAGTTTACAGAATAGTAAGGTTGTTTATTTTATCACTTTTATATGCCGCCAATGGCAGTGCACACAGCGGTGCCCCACCCTCACCCCGTCACCAACTTTAACATCACAACAGTCCTATAAGGTAGGCTGAGAGAGAATGATTGGCGTGAGATGACTGTGAGCTTCATGGCTGTGTAGGATTTGAACCTAGGTCTTACCAGTCCTTGTGCAACCCTTGTGTTATTACTTCTCACTGGTTAAAGGCTATCTGATCCAGTTTGAGTTATCTCTTGATCATGTACCCTGGGTGGAGTAGGGTGCTGGCAAGAAGCATTAAGGAACGATTGGTTATCGGGTGGAGGCAAAGCATAGACAAACACCAGAAGGTGTGTGTGTGTGTTTGTGTGTCCCATTCATAGCTAATTCATTACTTCCTTTCTCCAACTCTGACAGGTGTTTTCGCTGTCTAACCACTAGCCTTACCCATCCTCCTTTGCTCCACCCTTCACCATCCCCAGAATACACTAAGCTTTCAACAGATCGTGGGGATTCTTCTGCCTCTCAATTCTCTTAACTACTACTCTTCACTTTCCTCCCAGAGCCAAGAATAGGAGTTCTTGTCCCCATCCGCCTTTCCGCCCCCCCCGCCCCCCATGCCATGCCTTCCCATCCTCCCCGCAATGCACTAAGCATTGAGGTATTGGTTGGTCTGCAGAGCCAAAACAATTACAGGCATCCGGAGTAATTTCAACAGCTATGCAAAATGTCTAACCCTAATCATAGCCAAGAGCTTTCTTGGAGGTTCTTGAGATCAGTATGTTCCTTAGCAATTGAAATGCTGGACAAACTCTCTCTCTCTCTCTCTCTCTCTGTATATATGTGTGTGTACGTACGTGCTGATGTGTAGCACAGAATGGCTTGTTTGCTGCCACATCTGTAGCCTCGCCCCAGGGTTGAGCAATCTTTGCTTTAGAAAGCCTTCCTACACACTTGAGAACACTCAGCAGGCCAAGCGCTCACATACACAAAAGCCAGAAGGGTGGGCTGCAGGCAGCCAATGGGAGGTGATGGTGGCAAAGACAGTTGTGAAATCCGAGTGATAGGAGGCCAAGTTGTTTTATTCATGGGGTGCTCAGCTCCCAGGGTTGTCTTTTTTCCCCCTGGCCCCTGTTTCTGTGCCTTTAACAGTTTGAGCTCCAGACACCTTTCTCCATGTGGGCGAAACTTCACCTGTTGGTTTTTGCAGAAGCCAAGTGTTGTCAGAGGGCACAGAATCAGGGCTGGTTGTTTCCCTCCTCCCCAATCAAGTGACAGCCATACTTACTCCTGTACATTTTAAACAAGCAGCATGACTGCCGTGGAGAAAATAAGCAGAAGAAGCTTTTATCTTCATCCCGGGAAAAGTTTCTCTGACTTAATCTCGGTGTGCCAGCCTGTGGTTTAACACAGATAAACAGGACAGTTTAAAAAAAGAGGCAACCCCATTCTTTTTAACATTGTCTGTTGTGTGTATATTCAAAACGAAGCAGTGCTGTGTGCTTAGGGTTTCTTCGGTTGATAAGGAATAGCGGTTGATAAGGGATGAAAAGGAATATCAGATTCTAGCCAGAGGAGTTCTTGTTTTCTGCCATGTGCAGAATTGAGCAATTAATTATGACCAAATTCGAGAGAGGCTGGTGCTTTGAAGGCCCCTATCAAACATGTATGGACCTGTCACAAGAGGGCTCGGTGGCTTTGCTGGAAAGCTGCTCAGAGTCAGTGGCAGGAGGAGGAGGTAGAATGATGCAATTTGACACGGAAATATGAAATCGACTCCATGGATGGCTTGGTTGTTGCTAAGGGAGGCCTAGTAGGCCAAGTCTTGACTGGGAAGTCAAGACACCCACTTGTTGAGTGGGAATGCTGAGGTAATAAGCTCTTGTAATGTGTTTTTCCCCTTTGGGGTTCCATTTTAGAGAAACTTAAAGCAGGCCCTGTACTATATAGCTCTTAACAACTACTTTTCTTTATTAATTATATTTGTACCTCAGTCTTCCTCCAAGGAGCCAGTGGCCTGTTCAGGCGACACACTAAGCCATGGTTAGGTCAAGAATCCTTTTGTGGCATATGGTTAGTAAGTATGTTTAAACCTTGGTTATTTAGCCACCATGGTTAGGAATGGTTCACATGACACGCTACGTCATGGTTCACACGATATGCTAAGCCGTGATGTTTAGCTCAAAATGCTTAACTACTGTGGCTTAGCGTGTCATCTGAACAGGGTCAGTGTGGAGTATCTAGGTTAGATGTATCCTCTAAACCCTGTGAGATAGGTTAAGCTGAGGTGCCATGACTTGCTCAGGGCCATCTAGTGGTTGAGTGGCAACCTGAACCCAGATCTTCTCAATCTGTACACACTATTTGATAGATTTGACTTCCATCTGAGAATAAGGCCTTTGCTAGACCTACCTGAAAGTCCGGTCGGGAGGAGGGGCGAGCCTGCGCTGTGGCTAGCGCGGGCTGTCACTCTAATCCACACGTCAGATGCAACGAGCTAAAGGAAAGCCCCGTCGCGTCCGCCATTTTTTTTATTTTTAAAGGGAGCACACAAGCGCCAAAGGTAAGTTTTAAAAAAAGTTTCCCTGCTCCCCCTGCCCTTGATTTCCCCTTCTGGCCCTGATCTCCACGGAACGGGCTAGACCTTCTGCGATCCCAGGCTCAGTGGAGCCCATTACCCCGGGGCAAGGGAGGGTTGACCTCTGCCTAAACCCAGGATCCTCTGTGTGTCATCTAGATGCACAGGGGCGATCCCGGGTATTAGCCCAGGCTAAACCCTCATCTAGCAAAGCCCTAAGAGTGAGCTTGGCCTATGCTTGCCACCTTTTTATGGCCCTCTTTTGATGCCTGCAAACAGTGAGGTCACCACGCACCTGCTTAACTGCGCCATGTCAAGCTGGCTAAGGCCCAGGAGCCTAACACGCTGCCTGCCCAGAGTAAAACCCCTAACTTGGCTTCTTGACATTTTTGCTGAGTTTGTAGTGTTCCTCAGGCATAGGGACCATACGGGTGAGCTTACCTGCTCAGCCTGCCACTTGCCCCTAGACTACCAGGCAATAACTTCAGAGTCTTTTCCTTGCTGGATTCCTTTATTACTAAAACCTCCTAGAACAGTGACATACCAAACTCCCTCAGCAAGGCCCACAACACCAACTGGAAGAAACAGAGGCTCCGCCCAGGCCTTCGATGAGGACCTGGGGACTAGCTGCTACAGGCCTCTTAAAGGTACATACATCCACATATTACATCCCCCCTTCTCCATAAAAACAATATCTTTTGTTCAATTAAATCTTAACATGTCAATCTGCGCTCTTCACCACTATCCCATAGAGTTTACTCTTAGATACTCCTGAGAGTATTTTTTTTCCTTGTCCCATGTTGTAGTTTGAGAACCTTGGCTATACAACAGATCCTAAGGCTTCCCCCACCCAAACCCCTCATACTGCCACCTCGTTCCTGGCAGATGCTCTGAGACTTTGACAAGCTGCTTGCCAGGCAAAAATTCAACAGGTGCAGGCTCCCCCTTCACTGTGTTTTAAGTTGCAGCTGTTACATTTCTGCTTGCCATGCTGTGTGTTAAAAGGCCTCTGTCGGAAAAAGGCAACCCGATGTGAACAGAGGTTTGGTTCTGCAGAATATTGTCTAGTGATGAGGGGGACGAGGAAGATGAATTACAGTGGCTCAGCTCCAGCCTTGAGAGGAACAGAACATTCTTGCTTGGAAAGCGGAGACACTGCCATGTAATAATGTTACATCATGAAGCAGCCCTACAGGGAGGGAGCGCAGAGGAGGGGGTTGCAGTTTGGAAGGTGCAAGTCATGGGGTGCTGAGGAAGGAAGCTGCAGTGCAAACAAGGTCATCCGCCCAGGAGGAAGACCTGGCAAGGCAGACGTCTCACTAGCAGCCTGAGGTTGCCCTACTAAGGGGATTCCAGCTTTGACTAGGTACTGTTGAAACCCAAGCCAGAGGAGGGAATAGGAATTATTCACTCACACACACACACACACAAACCCCTCCCTGGCATGCTTGTCTTGTTTTACAGTGGTGAAATGGTGGGGGAAATCTAAACTACTTAATTTCTTTGTGCTGGGCTGCTCTTAACGATACGGGAAATGGGCTGGGAAGCAGTCATAAAGCTGTTGAACCTGATTGTAGCCATCAGGGCTGGTTCTCTGCACTTGTTTGAGGAACCTTGATGGGGCCCAGTAATTTCTTATGCTCTCCTCTGTTTACAGTTCCCCCCTTCTACCCGTGTGTGTGTGTGTGTGTGTGTGCGCGCGTGCGCCAACTGATAACACTTCATGCATCTGATAAAGTGGACTCTAGAAAGCTCCTTTCACCATAAATGTTAGTCTTTGAGGTGCCACAAGATCCTTTGGGTTTTTTTCTGCCACAGACTACCATGGCTAGAGCTACGCCCTCATATAATAAGAAATGGCATCACGTTCTTGGCCAAATCAAGTGATCCAGTGCTTCAGGCAGCTAGCCCAGTACCCAAACATCTGATGGGGTTTGCCAACTGTCCAAGAAGGAAAGTACACCTTCCAGTATCTGCTTCCTTCTGTGCCTTTCAAAGGGAATAATCAATATGCAGAAATCAGCAGTTTCGAAGTTCTTCACGGCACAAAACGAAATGCGGCTGTCTTACCAGTTGCTGCAGATCAAGCCCCTGCTAAAGAGACAGGTTCAAAATTTGACCACCTTAGCATTGCTGAGAGGGCCAACAAATTCATCCGAGACTTCACCCACATAGCACCTGTCCATCGTTGAGACTTTGCAGCCCCTGCCCTGAATTTGGCAACGTGACTTCCACGTTCTGTAGATGTCACCCACATTTCCCTTTTGCTGATTGAATCTTCTAACACACAATTTGGGTGACCAATTCCAAGCGGTGTGTAAACGTGCTCATGTTAGCTTTCATTGATCAGCGCCTCCCGCATTCCTGAGGGCGTGTTTGCTTATAGGAGAGGGAGAGCCCTAGCCTTTTGCCTACGCTGCCTGATTTCTTGATGTACAGTATGTTATCACACACCATTTCTCTCTGAGCTGAACAACCTCAGACCACTCACTCTTTGTAAGAGTCTCCAACCAAAGCTCAGGCATGTTTAGCTTGGAGAAGAGAAGATTGAGGGCAGACATGATAGTACTCTTCAAATACTTAAAAGGTTGTCACACAGAGGAGGGCCAGGATCTCTTCTCGATCCTCCCAGAGTGCAGGACATGGAATAATGGGCTCAAGTTAAAGGAAGCCAGATTCCGGCTGGACATCAGGAAAAACTTCCTGACTGTTAGAGCAGTACGACAATGGAATCAGTTACCTAGGGAGGTGGTGGGCTCTCCCACCCTAGAGGCCTTCAAGAGGCAGCTGGACAACTATCTGTCAGGGATGCTTTAGGGTGGATTCCTGCATTGAGCAGGGGGTTGGACTCGATGGCCTTGTAGGCCCCTTCCAAGTCTGCTATTCTATGATTCTATGATTCCTATCTTATACCCTTTCACCTGGAAGCCATTTCCACCTAGCCCCAGATGTGCGTAAGCTGGCTGTGATTAATTATTTGTGAATGAAAAGCACTCCTGCTCAGAAGCATTCTTACTTTCTTTTGATCTTCCTGGGCTGATCCCTGGCATTGTTTAACGGCACAAATGTATTTATTTTTCAATTGTGTAGAGGAATCCGGAGGTGCAGGGCATCTGAAGCTAAGGGCTGTAAGTGTAGATCAGTCCTTGTATATGACCTCCTTTGAGGGCTGTGAGTCCTACTGCCCCAGGGAGGTGACGCAGACTGGGAAGTAGGTCATGTTGCTCTGCATGCCCAAGCCCGTAGCATCCTGGTTGCCCACACCCAGCCCAGCCCGCTGGTAGCTCCATGTGCCATCTGAGACACGAGGCCAGGCCCCGCAGCCGGATCAGGGCGTGGGATTTGGGTTGTTTAGCTGGAAAATGTATTTTCTTGCCCTGACCCGGAATGGGAAATAGTGTGTGGGGCAGGGAAAGGGCTGGCTAGAGGTTGCTGACCCTTCCAAATGAGTGGCCCAGGGAGAACGGGGGTTAAGAGAGCAGACTTGGAAGTTTTAGCAGTTCTCAGCCTAAAATGCTAGCAGTTGCATCCTTTTGACTCAGCAGCAACAGGAGAGAGACTTCTTGGTGGTGTGGACGGAGCAGGAAAATAAAATTTAAAAAACAGAAATTGCAAAGGAGAATGTGAAAATCCTGCCTGCAACTAGCCCCATCACCCAAGCTAATACACCCTATTTCTTTTGTGGAGAGGGCAGTGACTTTGAGATGAATGAATACACGTTTTCAGATGCTGTGAATGTGTGTTTCTCATGGTCAGCCCTACCCAGCCTTCCGCAGCTTGGGCCCCTTAGATGCGTTGGACCCATTATCCTGAGCTACACTAGCTGGGGATTATGGGAATTGTACTCTGACACATCTGGAAGGTTTCCAGGTTCGGGAGGTTCGGAAGTTCGGGAGAACTTCACCACCAGCACCTTTGGTAGAATATCCCCTGGAGCAATAGACGATGTCTTTGGAGACCTATTTTGCTTTCTAATGCAACATTGAGAGTCTCTCACATGTCCTATATATATATATATATATATATATATATATATATATATATATATATATTTTATTATTGCATTTATATCCCACCTTTTTTCCTCCAAGGAACCCGAGGTGGCGTACATAATCCTCCTCCTCTCTATGTTATACTCACAACAACAACCCTGTGAGGTGGGTTGGGCTGAGAGTCTGCGACTGGCCCAAAGTCACCCAGTGGGTTTCCATGGCCGAGTGGGGACTAGAACCCAGATCTCCGGACTCCCAGTCCAAACACTTTAGCCACTACATCATTTGCTTCCAGCTATTGGCAAAGGACCCTGACATGGCCGCATATCAGCCCATCCTGGCCTTTGCTTACTAGAGGGTTGATTTCTGACAGCTCACCTTTCTATACCTAGTTGGGGCGTTTGTATGGGCGTGGTAGGATCTGATGACCGGCTGCATAACAAAGTTTCCTATATGACAAGCCAGTGATCTTGTAACTTTGGGCTGCGTCATTTTCTTCACTGCAGGGCTTGAAGGGTGGGGCGGAATAGCTTGTTACGGAGAATTGCAATTTTGTAAAAAAATGTTTTGGCCCTGAATTCCTGTTAACATTTTCTCCCTGTGATTTGGTGAGTGGATTCTAGTTCCTTCCAGTTCCTAAAATAAACAAAGCTTTTTTTTTTTTAATGTTTACACTCGCAAGTGACGGCATACTCATTGCTTCCTCCACCACCGTCGTCATCTGCGTAGGGAAAAGCCGCATGTAGAGCAGCCCCGAAGCCACAGCCAAAGGAGCAAGCCCCATCCATAGGACCTGGTGGGATGCTCTGACCATCAGCCCACCCCAGTCCTCCCATAAGCAAGCTGCAGTCTGCGGTCCAAGGCCTAGCAGTATGCCAGCCACAAAGAAGGCTGTAAGGACGTTGGCTCGTTCTCCGGTTCCATAGAACGCCTTCCCGGCCTCCTATTGTTTCTCTGTGCAGGAACGGTTTATAGGCCAGTAGGTTGTTGGCGTTATGCCTGCGCTCTCTTTTTCTGGAGCTGTTGTGCAATCCGTAATCATCAGACCTGTTTTGACTGCCTAGCTTGATAAATATTCAGTGTTTACTGACCTATATTCCTGCTGCTTGCGCCTGATGCACGTAGATCACATGCAGGGGAAAGGAAGGGGGGGGCAGCACCATTATGGGAGAGCATGCCGCTTCGTACACATGGCCCTGTTTTTCTCGGAAAGGAGAGCTTCAGCATTCCTCTGTGTGTGTCACAGTGGCAACAAGGAGTGGCTGGGTTGGCTTGCCTTATGTAAACTGCCTTGCTCGTTGGCCTGATTCCTCAATAGTCAAAATGGGGACAGGAGACAGCCTGCCTCGGATCTGTAGCTTTCCAGGGTAAGGTTCCCAGTCCGCTTCCATCCGCTGTACACCCCGCAACCCACCCCCTGCAGCAAAGCCCTTTAGCCAGAGCAGGGCTGTGTGTGAGAAAGCAATGGGATTAGTTGTCTACGAGAGAGGAGGGAGAAAAGCGATGGAGCCGATTTCATGTCATGGTTTGAGAAATGCAGGCCGTGTATCTGCGACCAGGTGCATTTGTGAATGAAAGGGGAGTGAACGGTACCTTTTGGGACTGCGTTTTTCCTACATATGTGGACATTTCTCGCAAGGAATAACATGCACTTGCATGGATGAGGTGAGATGGGGGCTAGATTGTGGGAGAGGGGAAATGAGGTGTGAAGTGGTGTGTGTGTGTGTGTGTGTGTGTGTGTGTTGGGGCAACTTGAGCCTGGCAGTGTGCTGTAAGACCATCTCTGTGCCAGACAAAGTTTGCATATAGCTGCTCTTCCTTTGCTTGGCGTGTGCCATCTATCTGTGTATGTTCAGAAGAGTTAACATGCGGTGTTGTGTGTCCATGTAACGTAAAAGAGGATTGGGTTGCAAACTTTGGGACCGGGTTTGGGGGTGGGGAGCAAGAATGACATGTGCCGTATGTGTGCACGGTACATAGTGTGTGTGTGTGTGTGTGTTAACTGGCAGGCAGAATGTGTATGTATGCTTATGTAGTTCAGTTCTTTTTTGGTGAACCCCCCCCCCCCCCCGCCGCCCATTGTATGCAAGCACACATCTCCTTCCGAAGGGAACTGGAATGCGGGGTGTGGTGCATGTGCGCCAGGGGCCGCGGCAATGCTGTCTGAACCTGCTGGATTATGTAAACGGAGCCCGAGGTGTGTGACAGCACTGGGCAGAGATGTAACACCCTCCTTTTATGTCCTCCCTCCTTAGGCGTTTCTGCTGCCTTCTGGGCCTGACACAGCGGTTGGCACTGATGCCCTCCACTCCCCACCGTGCCTGCCGTCCAGTCACATCTCTGCTCTTGTCGTCTGCTGGAGTACGGCTGAACGGCCCCACTTGTTTCCTGGAAACTGAAGGACACCCTCCAGACATTGAAGGAGGAGCAGCGAAACCCTGAATCGCCTGGGTCTCCGTCTGAAGGACTCTGAAGGAAGTCCAGCTCCCGTGGGTGTCCTAGAAGATGGTCTCCTTGCGTTGGACAGTTACTTTCACATTGCTGGGAGCTCAGAGCCCACGCGACTGCCGCAACTGGAGGACAGCTCAAGGCAGCATTGGAAGTCGCTCCCCTGGCAATACAGTTTGATAACAGCCTTGTGTGCTCAGCCAGAGAGAAGCCTCCATTTCAGCGGCAGCAGTTGGAGGTGAATCGTTCCCGTGGCAGGACAGCGAAAGCGTGTCTGAACGCGAGTGCTCAGGAGACGTCATTCCTGCCCCCTCCACACACACGTTACGATGGAGAGTCTCAGCTCACCTTCGTTGTGTGTGGCAGGGAACTTCCCTGGATTCCACCATGACGGCATGATTCAGCGAGCCCGGCCACTGAAGGGCAAGCCCAATGCCAACTGCAGGCGGAAACGAGAGTTCATCTCCGACGAGAAGAAGGACGCCAGCTACTGGGAGAAGCGCCGGAAGAACAACGAGGCTGCCAAGCGCTCCCGGGAGAAGCGGCGCTTCAACGACCTGGTGCTAGAGAACCGGGTGCTGGCGCTCAATGAAGAGAACGTGCGGCTCAAGACGGAGCTGCTGCAGCTCAAGCTGCGTTTTGGCCTCATCAGCACAGCGGCCTTCATGGAGAAGAGCCAGCAGCTGAGCACGGCCAGCGCCAATGCCGCGGCGCACCTCTACGGGGGCGGCGACCACGGCGTGTACTCCAGCAGCCTGTCCCGGGCCCACCACTCGGAGGACTCGTCTGAAACGGAGCAGTCGAGCCGGGACAGCGGCAGCGTGTCGGTTGCCAAGTACTCGCCCCGGGGGTCCCTCTCGGACATGTCGGATGGCTCGTCTCGGGATAGCCCGGAGCCCCAGACGCTGGGCGAGGCCCAGGCAGTCAGCCGGGCCTACGGGGACGCGCCCTTGCAGCAGCTCCACCCCGAGCCCAAGGGCCCGGTCCCTCGGGGGGTCATCCTGTTCAGCGCCAACGGCTTCACCGCAGTGGCACCCCCCCAACCCTTGCTTCCCGAGCAGGAGGAGCAAGCCGACGGCTGTGTCGCAGAGTCCCCCAAAAGCCCTTGCCTGGAGCGCGATGGACATTGCCGACAGGAGGAGCTGCAAGACCTCCCCGGCTACTGCTCCAAGTCCCAGGGCTATAGCCCGCCCACCGGTTATTTGGAGGGGGAGCACCTGAGGAAAACTCAGGAGCCCAGTTCCCCCTTTGAGGGCTACACCAGCGAGGAGAGCAGTGAGGAGGCCGGCTGGGGATGTTCACCTGCTCCCTTTCCAGTGCCACTGGACGCACATCTGGATGTCAAGACAGCAGCTCTTCCTCACAAGCTTCGGCTCAAGTGCAGGGCGCACAGCAGCGGTGTCCAAGAGTTATTCCCTGGCTCAAGCGCTCTCCCGGCAGGCTGCTGTCAGGAAGCCCCCGCAGCACCAGAGTGGGACAGTGACCGACATGAGGAGATGTCAGTCCTGGTGCGGCAAGCGTTGCTCCTCAACGAGCCGGCCACCTCTGGCGGGCCCCTGGAGAGACTTTTGGGCCGTAGCTCTGGGCTCCACTCAAACCACTCGGTGCCCAAGGACCGTGCCAGCAGGTGGGAGGATGGTTGTCATGACGATGGGCCCCAGCCCACTTGAAGGAGACTCAGGTGTGGGCAAAGATTTGGTTTTTTGTTTTTGCTTTTCAAAAACTGACCTGGGGACTTGGAGAAGAAAGAAATTCGACATGACCGGATGAGCCTTGGGTTTGGGAAAGAGGAGAGGGGCTGTGATCTACCCAGACCCCAGGGCCGCTGGCTTTGGAATTGGTGGAAGTCAGGATCATGAGACACAAAAGGATCATAAATGGGTTGGACCTGGAAGGGGCCTCATGACAGGACAGGCTGTAGAACTACTGAGATCGAAAGGGTGGTGAGATCCTGGCGTTGTTAGGCCCTGGGATTCAGAGTGTAGATGGAATGGGTCTCGCTGAGCTAATCAGGTGGTCGTCACTACAAGGCATTGTTACTTGAAAACAGATTTTGGGATCAGGATCAACAGAGAACACTGAAAAGTTGCCGTCCAGGTTACCCTGCACTGGTGCTGAGGCTCCTGGATAGGACAGTTGTCGGATTGCCAGTGACAACATTGTTTTCTGTCAAGAACTTTCTGGTCGAACAGAGATATCTGTGTTTTTAAATACTAAATAAATGTACAGAAAACCTTAAGAAACGCTTAGAAGTTGTTGAGTGTTCCTTTGGAGTGGGGAAAGTCTGGCACAAAGGAGAAAGTGGTGGTCCTTCTTTTCCAGGGCAACCCGGGCCAACAGAGTACGGGGCACTTGCACTCTTCAAGGGTTTGTCCATTTGTTTTAATATATTTGTATGGCACCTTTTCCATCCACAAGGTGCCTAAAGTCATGCAGTTTATACCAAAAGTACAACACTGAAGTAATAAAATATCAGTATTTGAAATGTCATTCCTAAAAGATTCGTGTCAGAACAGCAGAAGGCCAAGAACATATTCCCTAGAAGCCTGACAGAATAAAGAAGTCTTTGCCTGGGTTTTTTTTTTTTAAATATATGCAGGAGAGAGCTACCACTGTGGGCCGTGTAGGGGGAAGTCTTCCCCAGCTAGGGTGGCACCATCACTGTCTTCAAGCCCTTGAAGGTTCTGACTTTGCCTCAGGCAAGGCTTGATACCACTTGATGACGATCTTAGTAGAGATGCCTCCGGTGTGGGAGGTTGTGGGCTCTCCCACACTGGAGGCCTTCAAGAGGCAGCTGGACAAGCATCTGTCAGGGATGCTTTAGGGTGGATTCCTGCATTGAGCAGGGGGTTGGACTCGATGGCCTTGTAGGCCCCTTCCAACTCTGCTATTCTATGATTCTATGATAGTGCTCCAGGGACGTCACCCTGGTCCCAGGTTCCATTAGGCTTTTAAAAGGTCAACATTTCGCACAGTAACAAAATGGTAGCCACTGCGGTTCTCTCACTAGCACAATATGGTCTTTGGGTCTAGCACAAATTCGCAATTGCATAGGCCCGTCTGAGTTCAGACTCAGAGGCTTCACTTGCTTTTATCACGAGAGGTTGCCCTTTGGCTTTAATAATTTCCCTCCCCGTTGGGAGAAGAAAATTGCACCTGAATTTCTCCCTGCTGTTGAATCTAGGATGGTGGGTGTGGGTGTGGGTGTGATATTGGAGATTAAAAGTGGGGCATATGAGTGGTTGATAAGGCTGTGTGAAGCATGGCAAGGGTTGAGTCTTACCTCCTGGCCTCTGCTTCTGACTGCTTAAACCTGGCCCAGTCCCTTGTGGGTTTGATATCATTTATTTTGTTTTCTTAAGAAGAAATGGCTTTATATTAGGAAGAGGATCCCAGTGGGAAAGCATTTAGGGGAGTGGAGAGTGCCATTTTTTAAAATTATAAGGAAAGAAAGAGTATAGCTTCAGCTGGATACAGAACCCTGGGTGGCTGCTGCTGTGAGCTGCAGAGGGACCCAGAGCCGAAAAGAGAAAAAGCATCTGTCGAATTTAGTCTCCTCTCTCCAGCAGTGGCCAGTCAAACGCTTCCAGGAAGGCCGCGTGCAGGCTGGCACCATTGCCTACTCTGTTTTCCTTGCTCCCCCCAGCATCTGAGGTATACTGCCTCTGAACATAGATGTTCCATGTAGCTATTTTGGGTCAGATATGGATTTCTGCCACTATCCCTTTTTTTTACAGGGGTGATGGGGCAATGAGAGCTAGGCATTGTGACCGAGCCCTTGGGCTATGCTCTATTTGCATACATTATATTCCAAGGTGAGGCTGTGCTCCTGAGAAGCTGCTGAAGGGTCAGCTTTTAAAGGAGCGAGTAGCAGTCCTGTTGTTCCTCTCACAAAACCCTAATCCACCCTCTGGCTTTTTGCATCCCCTGGAACGCTAGCAACATTTTACCCAGGGCTGTGCTTCCTCGTTTTGCAGCATCTCTGGGTCAGGGGAGGATTATCCCCGATTAGCAAGGGCAAGAAGAAAGTGCCATCAAAAGTAGGTCATCGGCTCCCCCACTCCCCGCCTGCATGCGCACGCATGCACACACACACACACTCATTCACTCACTCACACACAAGCACTGCTTGAGGGCGGCTGGGAGCCAGTGTTGTACCATGAAAGCAGCCCCATCAGAATGCCTAGTTTACGTTGCCATGGCAGCTGCAGCCGCCACTGGGCTAAAGACGATAGAGCAGAAAATGGGGTAGCCAGGATGGGGGTAGGGGATGGGCCCTGGGGAGCTCTGCGCTTTCCACACAGCTCTGTATTGACAGCGGGCTAGTTGGGCAGACTGGTTTTGTGGGACCCTGTTCCATAGGCATGGGAGGATCAGCTCTGGGTTTGGGGCAAGGGTGGGCAGCCTGTGGCCCTCCAGATGTTTTGGCTTACAATTCCCATCTTCCCTCACCATTGACTATCCTGGCTAGGGCTGATGGGAGTTGTAGGCCAAAACATCTGAAGGGCCACAAGTTGCCCACCCCTGTTTTGGGGGATCCCAAGTGCCCCGTGGAATGGGAGGGGGCGCCGTGCAAAAAAAGGGCTGCCAACTTGATTTCTTGTCCCTTTTATCAGCAGCCTGTTAGGCAGACTTTTGGCAGGCGGCCGTTTCCCTGACCTGGAGATGAAATGGTGTGGAAGTTTCGCCGACTTAATTATTGGTGTGTCAGAACGCTGTGTTAAAAGACACTGGAAGCAAAGCTAGCAGAAAACATGTTGGCGCACACACACACACACCGCCTTTAGGCAAATGGCATACAAATTGGATCTGGGATTTAATGAGGTCAACACCAAGTGAATTCCAGAACCATTTTGTTGTGGAGATTCTGAATTTCTTAACGGTGCCATTATATGGCACACAGTCAGTTCTTAACTGAAGCATAGCTGGGCTGCCCCCCCTCACCAGTTCGTGCCACAAGCAGCCTTGCAAAATAACCATTGGTTTAATTTCCATCCAGCTGCCCCTCTCTAAGGGGGCTTCCAGACAGAGGGCACCTACTGCTACCAATCAATAGGCATTGTGCACCTATTCTGACTTTTCCTCCTTTAGGGACTTTTCCTGGTAATAAAGGATGAAAGAAGCGGCGGAGAAACACAGGAGGATTAAAAACAGAAAACATCATCTGGGCTCCCTATAACATTCAGTGTTTTAAGCAAAATGTTTGCAGAACAAAAGCCTCATTAAAAGCACCCCGAAAGCCAAGTTGGTTTGCGATTACCTTAAGCTCTCGGTGACAGCAGCATACAAGCCAACGAAGCGATGGGGAAGTTATGGGTCCGCTTCGTTCCATATTAATTTGGTCAAAGAAGCTTTTGTAAATTCTTTCATGGTGCAAATCAAGGAAAGCTCTTATTTCAGCTGTCATGTAGTAGTGAGGTGGGGAAATTTAACAGGTGAAAAGTTTTGCATATGGAAGGTTCCAGGTTCAATTCATGGCAGTCTCCAATTGAAAGGGCCGGGTAGCAGTTGATGGGCAAGTTCTGGTTAAGACCCTGGAGTGCTTATGCTAGCGTTGAGTCGACGAGACTGCAGATGGGCAAATCGTCTGGCCTGTTACAAGGGAAGCGAGCAGAAGGTGCTTCATGCAACGGGCACCCAGAAGGACCATTTATGATCTCTGGTGAAAATCAAAGCTATTTCAACCTTCCTTTTGTTTGCAAAAAAAAAAAACATATTCAACTGTTATTCGCTACCTCAGACTTGGTGCAAGCTAATTGTGCTGCAAATGTTTTGAAATTGCTCTTTTGAAATGTCATCCGCCAACCTTTGTGAGATCAGCAGCTGAGCAAAAAATCTTTCAAAAGTGCACGCTTTCATGGTACCTACCGTATTTCTTCGATTCTAAGACGCCATCGATTGTAAGATGCACACTAATTTCAGTACCACCAGGAGAAAAAAAGCTTTTGATTCTAAGAAATAATAAACGCACCCGTGATTCTAAGACACACCCCGTTTTCAGAGATGTTTACATGGGGGGGGGGAAGTGCGTCTTAGAATCGAAGAAATACAGTATTATGCAGCATCTAAGCACGAATCATGGGTATGGGGGAGGGGACTTTTCCCTCATTCAGGGGAAATACTGTCCTTGTAGTACTTTCTTGTTTAGTTGTTTGTTTAAATGGCTGTCCCCTCTGTTGTCTCTGATTGGTTGGCTGAACTGGTCCATCTTGGGCCACTTCTGACATGTTATTTATTCAAAACATATCTCACTTTCGCACTGTGTGGTCCTCGAGGTGTCTTACAATCAAATAATGGGGGCGGGGGGGAGGGGGTGAATCCCAATTAAAACCAATGTAAATGAAAACATCCTTCTCCACACAGGTAGCTTCCATGTTTTCCTTGATGTGGGGATGGCCGCCATCTTAGATTTTTTTTAAAAAAAGTTTTGGATACATTCATCAATGACCTGCCTGTCAGTGATTATTAACCCTGCTAGCAACCTCCATGTACAGAAGCACTTTGCCTTTGAATACCACTTCCTGGGGGCAAGCAACTGGGGAATTGTTGCCTTTGTGCAACATCCTAGAGGCAACTGGTTGGAAATAATTTATTTATATTTATTTATTTATTGCACTTATATACCACTCCCATAGCCGGGGCTCTCTGGGCGGTTTACAGAAATTCTAAAATCAAGAATTTTATCCTCAATTAGGTAGATCTGTGGTGTGATCCAGCAGGGCTCTTCTGGTAGATAGAAGAATCTGAGGTTAGTGATGTAGGTAGTGTTCTGCATTGTGCTCTTGCTGAAGATGTTACATCAGCTCAGCTTGGCCCAGGTATGTTTGACTCATATTCTCATCATGCCAATCTGACTGTGTGAACAGGCCCATGAGATGCTAGTGGAGTGGAAAAAGCTGGACGTGTGGTGAAATGTGGCTGAATGTGGAACAAGGTCTGTCTCCCTTGCAATATTTGCATTGACCATGCTATAAGAGAGGGGAGACACACAAACACCTGCCTACATACAGAGCCAGTGTGGTGTAGTGGCTAAACTCTTGGACTGGGAGTCGGGAGATCCAGGTTGTAGTCCCCACTTGGCTGTGGAAACCCACTGGGTGACTTTGAGCCAGTCACAGACTCTCAGCCCAGCCTACCTCACAGGGTTGTTGTTGTGAGGATAAAAGGGAGAGGGAGGAGGCTTAAGCACATGCCTTGGGTTCCTTGGAGGAAAAAAGGCAGGACATAAATGCAATAATAAATAAAGTAAAATATTTGGTCATAATACAGAATGCATCTAGAAACCCAGAAACATTCAGAACCAAAGTGGTTTGTATGGAAGTGGCCTCAGTGGAGATATGGCTCTAGCGATTACTAGAGTTACGTTAGTATTTTTTCCAGTGCCTCTCTGTCCTTAGTAAGCTGGACCATGAGTTGGAAGCTACCTGATGGACCCTGAACTAAGAAAAGATGAGTGACCCAGTAACTGGATGAAGTCATCTCCACTGGCTGCTGGGATCCAGGTGACTGCCAGGTCACCTTTCCTTCTCGCAGCCACTGCCTTCCAAGCATTGCTGAGTCACTCTAGAAGTCAAGTTGCTGGTGACAGCTCAGCCTCTATTCTCTTCGGAGTACTTAGTGGGCGTCTCCAGACAAACAGCTGCAACTTCATCATGACTGGTGGACCTGGTCTTAACCACCAGCACCCCTGTGGAAATGTTGCTATTATGAATTGCATCACCCTGCTGAAGCATTCTTGTTTTGCAGATACTCCGACTAGCTCAGGAAAGGGATCAAGGATTAATGGGATTAGAGGGGGCAGGTGGTAACCAGAACGTTTAGGTAACTGAAGACGATTGGGTGAAAGTTCAAGGACTGGCACAAGAAGTGGGTAAGACCCCAGGTTAAGTCCAATAGTGACCAAGTCTGACATCCAAAATTAGAGGTAGATGTGAGGCTCAAATCGTGGTCTGTTACAGGTGGAGCTTCACTATTTCAAGTGAAAGCTTGGCTTGCAGGCAGATCTGAGGTTATGTACACCTGATTATACCCTTACATTCTACAGTAACCATGATGGAATAACTACCACCATTGTGTGTCATCTCCATTGCTCACATCACTCATAAGCGTACACAGAAAAGGGTGGGGTGGGGGAACAAGTCCACATTGTTGTCCTGCTTCTGACAATCTGTGTCACTTGGGGAGGGGAATATTCAAGCCCACTCCTTTTCCTCCTATACACACATTTATAATTTCAGTAACGTACTGAGTTTTCTGGGAAGATAAATGGTTCAAGGGTTGTGTGGAAGGGTCACATATCACTGATGGAGAATCTTGGGATGAGAAGTTTGGTGTTTAGGGCCAGATCAATTCGGTATCCTTTCCTAACTGACACCCACCTTCCTGCTAATTAACATGAGGGCACACTCAGCTAGCATGTTCCCCAGTGTAACGCTTGGCTGAAATTTAGTGCACTTGCACAATTGCCATTCCTTTTAGTGGGCGTTGTACAGGATAGCATCCTGGTGGATTGTACCCCATGAATCAGATATATTCTTAACAGGACCCCAAGCCCACCATCTTTAGATGGCCCACCTTGCTTGCTGTTCTTGGGTACATCAAGAACTGTGTGTAGGAGGTGGGATGGGTAGTTTTCTGTTTCTGAGGCAACAGGAGGTTCTTTGAAATGGCAGCACCAAGGGGAACCCTGGATGTAGGGGCAGGCATTACTGAATTTTCCTCTCACGTTAGGAACATTGCACCTACAAAGCAACAGAGAATAAATCCGATCAGCGTTAGCCCTTCCTCATTTCTCAGGCTCCACACAATGGAGTTCCACACATTTAGTCCTGCACCACACGGCGAAGGAAGTGGAAATCAAGAGGGAAGACCAAGCAATGGGGGGAATGTACTCATCCAGGTAGCACGGAGTGTTACAGGAATAGATCTAACATTTGTTCAAATCTAGTCCTAAGCTGGGGAGAGGAATGGAGTCTAGAAAATCAGGCAATCCCAGAACCACACAGCTGACCAAATGAAGAACTGGAGGCCTGGATTTCTCATGCCAGATGATTCAGGGTTGTTTTGCTGTTTAAGGGTGAGTCAATTCGCTAGCTATGCTGAAAGGGCAGCTCCAGCCCCACAGAGAGAAAACTGGCAATGGCCGCTGCGGAGTGACTCTGCCCTCACTTCCTTGTCCTGGCACAGCAGGCCGTGTGAGGCGCGTCTCACGTGCACAATGGCCGCCTTGTTTGTAACACTAACCTCCTGGCACAGCGTCCCGGCTGTTATGTAACCACCAGGCTCTAGGCTGCTGGAGGGAAGCCAGACCTATCCAGGAAGGAGGAGGACTGAGGGGAGAACACAGGAAATGAGCACAGCCCCGTGATCTGGGCAACACGTGGGAGCCAGGCAGCAGCTTGGGCGCAGGGAGCCCCTGGCTCCTTCCTACCTGATGCCAAGCTGGGGCAACTCTTCCTTCGAACCACATTCCACTCTCTCAAGAAGGGGCAAGGATGGCACCTCACCCCAAATCCAGCTCTTTGTGCAAAGTCTCTTCTGGATTGGGCTTCTTTTTCTGGACTTTGGGAAGTAAGAGGATGGAAATTCTCCGATCCCACCTTCCCACCCACCCTTCCCAATCCCACCCAGTCCACAATTAGAGACGGTAAAGACCAGACGTGCTGTACAGGTTGGTTTATTAACATGACAATGTGTCTGCCTTAATAAGCCTGGAGACAGTTATAATGGTCCAGAAGACACACTTTGCAGGCTGACTATTATGTGGCTTCCTTTCTCCTTGTGGCGGGAGGTGGGTTACATACCTTTATCCCCACTACAGACAGATGCCAACATGGCTGGGGTCCTTCACCAAGCACTCATGCAGGTCAGACTTTGAGGGGCACAGCACGCCTAGATGCACACTCCCTGCAAGGTGGCCGGGCTTGGCTAGGGCCCTCGTACTTGGCTGGAGTTTTCCTCCTGCTCTTCCAAGTGCTTTCCTCCCTTGTAACTATGGCCCCAGCAACTCTGGGGGTGGGGGAAGAAAATGATTCATGCAGATAAAACGTTTTCCCACTCATGGCTGCCCCTCACACCCCAGTTTAGGAGTTACGCTCCTCAGCTTCTCAACACACATTTGCAGACTCACCTGGAGCAAACATAATGCCTTAGCCATTGCTCTAGATCTCATAGGTTTGAGGAGAGAGGATGCATATGGACCAGCCTACCCAGCTTGGGACCCACCAAGCTGAACAAACTCCTCCCCCCACAATGCTATTCTTTTCCAGTGGAAGATTGGATGACTCAGGATCCAGCTTTCTTCAGGAAAACAAGTGATTTTTGTTGTTGTTGCCATCAGGGTGGATGAGGAAGGATGGGTGAATGGATGTTGTTGTAGGATAATAGGCACGGAATTTGAGGGGGGGGAGAGAGAAAGACTTCTACCAGCAGTTGATAATTGCATAGAGAGCATCACCCCTTTCGAAGGTAACTGGACTGAGAGAGCACCGTGGGGGGAGGGAGCAGGCGACGGAGCGGCCTCTGGATCAGGCATCAACTGCTTCGGTCCAGTGACATTATCATCAAAACCACATCTGGGATAATCCCAATGGGTAGGGTGTAATTGTGCCATTTGTGGCAGAGTGGCCAAATCTCTGGATTTGGTCCAGTGTTTCTGGAGTTTCAGTTTCCTGCCCGACTTCTCCAGGCAAGGATGTAAATCCTCAGCAGAGGAAGTGGGATGCAAAGCTAGGGTGGGGGTGGGAGGCTATTGTTCTTGGGAGTTCCTCCACTGGGCTCTGTCCTTCTCTCATATTTTGAAGTATTAGATAAAGATTGGAAAACACATTGAGCCCTGGAAGGGCTCTATCACCCTGTGTGGATGGGTTGAGTTTGGCTAGAGAATTTTTACCATTGGCTCCAACTCCATTTCCAACGCATTTCACCCCTGAGCCACCAGGCATCGTGAGGCTCTGTCCCTGCTCCCACCCATTTGCCAAGCACCACCTTCAACGTCAGGGTTTGAGAACTGGCCACCCGCATGCTCTGAGATCATGGGTGCACACTTACACATGACATTGCCCACTTGCAGCCCCAGCATACACGATGCATCACAGCCCACAAACACTAATGCTGCAAACGCAGGACTGGGCAGCAAGGCAAGCCTCATGCATTGCGACCAATCTATAGCTGCAAGGGCAAGTCCTACTCTCAAACAGGCCACTGACTGCATGGCGACGGCAGCAGCCACCCTGATTTTGTAGTGCCCTTGCACTGCAGCCTAGTGTACATGGAGTGTAGCTTCGCGCGCTTGGTGCCAGCTCTTGCCACGGAAGTGCCAGGGCCAGCCGTTCTCTACGTGCGTGCAGCAAAGGGCCAGGAGAGGCCATTTCGTAGGTCAGCTCAAGAGTCTAAACTCCTGTTCTCCTCCGGTTCACATCCCACCTGGGCACCTACTGGGAGAACGCCAACTGCTCCAAGCTCTCCGAAGAACAGAGAGGAAAACATTTGGTGAAAATAAAAAGATCTGGACAGCCGCTTCCCCAAAACTGAATCTCACTGCATTTTTACCCTGAGCTCAGACCGCAACGCCGCATGCCTCTTCTCTAACCAAGTCAGGGACGGCCTTTGGTAGTAGCCAAAACCAGAGTCTCAGAAGCCGCACATAGGATGGGCTCATCAAACCGAGATGGGAAAGAAGTGAGAACACCAAGGAGCCAAGGGTGAGAGGAGAGGAGGGCTTGTTCAGCAAGGACAGCTCCTGCACAAGGGCTACACCTGGTAACCGTTAGGAGGTGGAAATGCTGACATGGCAGGTTGCGATTTCTCACTTAGGAAGCTGCTTTAGATCAGGTCAGACTCTTTGTTGGACTAGCCCAGTACTCTCTCCTCAGATGGGCAGTGGGTCTTGGTTACCTGATCCCCGTTACCTGATCCCTTGATGTGCCAAGGATTGCATGCAAAGCATGTGCAAAGGCCAACCACGACTCAGCACAGCGCCCCCTCCGTTCCAGTGGGGAGCTCTCCAGAGCAGGCCCCACTTCAGCTGAGCTCTCCAGTGCAGGGAAATTGCCCCTTCTTGGGCCAGGTCTGCCTTTCTTCCACTCTGCCCCCTTTGACAGCGCCCCAAAGCTGCCTCCTCCTGCGGGGGGACCCCCCCCACACACACACACACTTTGTTTTCATGACTAAGGCATGCCTTTTCAAAAGCTGTAGCCAAGCCGGCTTTTCCCATTCAGAGCTCTTGTTCAGTTTGAAACACATTTACAACCCCAGGAACGGAACGACGACGAGCACTTTGCTTCGCTAGAAAAGTCAATTTGATATTTAAATTAATCACTTTAGCGGGATAGAGAAAATCCACTAATTTGCCGAAGTAATTATAAAAGCAAAATAATGGATTCAAGGATTCTGCATCTGCCTGCCTCACCTAAGGCATACAAGAGAGAAAAGCATACTTTGGACATGTGCTATGAGCAAGTTGGAAATGGGGTGGGGAGGGTGGGATTTGGTTGTGAAGGATGGAGCTTGCTTGCTCGCAGCTGCTGCGATGTCAGCTTCATCGTAGTGCTACAAGAGTTACACACTGCCGCCCCCTCCCTGGACTGCCATTATCCCTTCTCCCAATCAATCAATGACAAATTTGCATGACTTTGGAACCCCCTTTGCATGCAAATCTTGCAACAAGAAGAATTATAATTGGGGGGGGGGGCAAAATCTTCTGCATTCAAACTTCGCTGGGTATAAATACGTATTCCAGTTCGAATATCTTTCCCTACAGACTTGAAGGGGTAGCCTGAAGCACGGGGGAACTGGGAGTAGCTTTTTGTGTGTGTTTTTTGAGGGGCGGGGAGTGATCACAGTATTAACCATTTCATGTATAGAGTAGTCTTGCTCATATATATATATATATATGTATATGTATTTATATAAATAATATAATATATATAGCGAGAGATATGTATAGGTACTTTACAAGGCCTAACACCGGACATGCCATTCACAGGGGATGGCGGGGGGGGGGAGGGGGAGGAGGAGGGGAGGTGTCATTGCCTCTGCCCTTCATATTTACAAGCAGCTGAAGGGCCAGCCCACCCCCCACTACTGCTTCTGCCGCCGCCGCTGCTGCCACCAAGGCTGAAAGGCAAAGGCGAGCGAGGGCGGTGTTCGAGGAGGAGGAGGGTACAGTGAGAAAGCCAGTCCTCCTCTCCTTCAGTGCGCGGCCCCCTTTTTCTCCAGTGCAGGAGGGGAGGGCCGGGGGGCGTCTCCTGCACACTTGCTCCCTGGCCCCAGCACGGGCCCCTCTTCTTTCGCCCGCTTGCCCTTCGCCTCGGCCGAGCCTCGCTTCAGTCCGTTCCTGGTCCCCTCCGGGCACAGGCAGCTGGGGGTCTTGGCGCAGGGGCCCAGCGTGGTGTGCTCTTCCACCACCTCCAAGATCCACTTCTCCTTGGGCGAGCCGGCCTTGTCCTGGGAGGGCTCCGAGGCCGGCTTTCCCAGAGGGCCGGGCTCTTGGCTCTCCTTGGGCTCCAGGACAATGGGGACCGGCCCCCGCGGGCCCACCTCCGCTTCCCCGCTTCCCTTCCGCCCTTGCTCGTGCTCTTGGACGGGGCTCAGGGCTTTAGCCAGGGCCCGGTTCGCTCCTCCAAAGGCTTCCTCGGTCTGCACGGCTTGGCTCCGCCGGCAGTCCCCGAGCAGAGATTCCGGCCCGCGGCCCTTGGCACCGGCCTCCGCGGCGGCTTCCCCGTCCCCCGCCCCAAAGCTCAGCGGGGACTCCTGCCGGCCGAGGCGCCGGGTGGCCAGTGGCTTGGGGGTCCCGGATTCGCTGGGGCTCTCGCCGTCCGACTCAGCCAGGCTGTGGAGGCCAGGCTCCCCGTAGAAGTCTTTGCGGTATTCGGAGTGCACCACCTCCAGGCTATGCTTCCTCACCACCACCTTCTTCTCCGAGCTTAGCGGGGAGCCCAGTTTCTCCGCCGACTGCACCCGCTTCAGGAGCGGGGAGCGGGGGGGTTCGGCGCTCTTGGGCCGGGGCCGCACCACAGGCGGGGAAGAGTGGAGTTTGGCCGGGAAGCTCTGGGTGGTGTTGGAGCTGCCCACGGTGTGGCCGGGCAGGGGCGGCGGGGAGGACTGGGTGGGCGAGGGGGTGTGCGCCAGAGGCGAGAGGGGGATGTTTCCAGCCGACTTGCAGCGGGCAGAGCGGTACTGGCGGTGCAGCTTGGGGGACAAGCCGTGCAGCGTGCTGGGCCGCATGTGGTGGGACGAGGTGGCTGGCGAATTGGGGGTGCTGGAAGCCGGGGAGCTGCTTTGCGAAGAGGCACCTAGGAGGGGACAAAGGCAAAAGAGGCAGGCTGAGTGGCCGCCGGCCAGGACCCCTGCCTCGCTCGGAGAACCAGGGAGGGGCACCCTTTGCTTCCCCTGCTGGGAAAGGACACGGGCGGCCCTCATCCTCCCGTCCCACGTGAGCACCAGCCAGAGCATTTCCACGGCGGGACGGCTGATACTATGAGGACTCGGTGCATCGGCTCCGATTTAGGCGGTAGCCACCCTCTGTCGCTTGAAGGATGCAGCCTCCGGATGCAGGGGCAGCGTGTGCCTGATACGAAGAGCAAGCCTTCATAGCTTGCTTGTAGATTTCCCTGGGGGTGTCTGTTTGGATGCCGTTAGGCTGCTGGTCCAGATGCAGGACAGGAATTCCCCGCTACGTTCTTGAATCAAAAGTGCAGGGGGGGGGACACACACGCCACCCCCACCCCCAACAAAAGAACTTCCAAACCGCTTGGGTTCGGAGCAACACCGAGGCTGATCCTATGACCCTTTCCAGCTGCAAGTCAAAATCTAGCTTGCAGAGATTAGACACACGGAATCAGGTACATGGGGCGTGGGGGTGGGGGTGGGGGTTCCCACTAGGTAGTGGGGAAAAGGGATGCTTTAAGAGCAACCAGACCAGGTGAAGTCTAAGGGAGGCAAGCCTCATGGGAACTGGGGCCGGGCACCCAGACTCCTCTCCAAGGGACAAGCAGAAGACGCACCCAGCATGCCAGAGTGTCAGGAGCAGTGTCCCACATTGTTCCGGCTTCCCTCCCACCCCCCGTCCGTTCGGCCTCCTACCTAGGTAGGCAGAGTCGGGGGTGGAGCGCAGGCTCTGGGTGGGCGAGCGGGCACTCAAACCATGGGTGGGCGAGCCGGGCAAGCTGTCGCTGGAGGACAGCGAGCGGTTCAGGGACGACAAGCTACGGCTGGTGTGCAGCAGGTTCGACTGCTTGGTGATCTTGCGGAACAGGGAGCTGCGCTTCTTACTGCTGGGGAGAAAGGGAGGAAAGAGAGAAAGAAGGGCGTCCACCTAAGGGGGATTCCGCTGTACTCAGCCCACCTCGTCTCCATCCGGAGCTTGCCTCCCCAAACCTGCCCCTCTCCGGGCATCTCTCACCTCTCTTGCCCTTCTTTGCTGGTGCTCCTCTTGTTTCTCCTGGCCATCTTGGACTTGTAGCTGCTCTTGCGGGCCGGCCCGATCCGGATGGAGGTGTTCTCAAAGGGCGTGGTGGTCACCATCACCTTGTTTCCACTCTGGGGAAGGGAAGGGGAAGCCGGTGGTGGGACCAGAGTGGAAGCCCTTGGCCCCGGCCCCGGCGGAGGCCCGCCAGGTCGGCTGCCCCACTCCCGCTTACCTTCAGGATGAGTTCCACCACTTCCGTGTGCACCAGCCCGTGCACTGGCTCTCCGTTGACGTGGGTGATGAGGTCTCCTGCACAGAGGCCGGCTTCGTGGGCTGGACCCCCTTCCTCCACGTGCTGCCAGAGCAGAAGACAATATATACAGAGTGCACACAAGGCGCACGGCTACAAGAGATACATTCGAAGATGGGCAATGATCACCGCCCTTCTTTATTCGCAAAGATAACGGTTATAACTGATGCATCACCTGCATGGCGAAACAACACAGCCGTCAATGGCAAACTGCTGGTTGCCTAACAAAACGGCACATGCAAATAACTCCTAGCACAATCGTCTCCACATTTTTAGAACGAGTCATTTCTAATGCATAATATAGAGAGAAACCGAAACCACAGTCACGGTTTATAGTTCAACGCAGTGCTGGTGATGACATCAGTGTAGTAACAAGGCTATGTTTATTGGTGTTCTTATTCTTATCAGCATGGTAGACTTAATTGTGTGTTGTTGTTTCTTCTTGTTTTTATCAGCGTTGTAGGTTTCTAACAGGCCCCCAGTTTGTTTGTCCTGTTTGCACGGTAGCTTCTTCGGAGAAAACGCAACGAAGAGTTGGCTGTTACCCGTAGATTACTGTGGGGTAGACACCTCCAAAATGAAAACAGCCGGTATGCCTTGAACTTGGAAATACGCGGAGAGCAGCTGACATATCCCCCCACACACACACACACACCGGGGAGTTTTGCATTCCCCACTGGTCCCCTGCCTCAGCAGCACAGCCTCCATCACTGCTGCACCACTGGGTTCCGAGAGATTGTGCCGGGAATTGTGCCGGTACACGGGGAGCATGTACTTGTTTCCCAGCAGCATCACACTCCACACACACACACACACACACACACACACACACACTCCCCCAAACAGATGTTTTAGTAGGCAGGAGCCGGGTGCAGAGAAACAGGGGGTCTGTCTATATGCACGGAAAGCCCCAGGGTGGGTGCACGGTGGAGCTGCACCAATTACACGATGCAGCCCCCGCAAAGCTTTCCCGCAAAGCTGCAAAGAAGCAAGGTGTGTACGGCGTCACGGCAGAGGTGCGGCCGGGCGGATGGCGACCCCGGATTGCTTGCTGTCCACCCGGGCAGGAGGCAGGACCAGCTGCCGGAAACCCTGTGCTTTTGCTGCCGTGTCAGAATTCGCTACCGGCACCCTGAAGCAGCAAAAGCGCGGGGGTGGGTGGGTTGTTTATTGCCGCTGCAACTCACAGCCGTGTAGGCAGCCCCAGGGGGTGGGATCCTCGTGCACCTTGTTTCTCTGCAGAATCGCATTCCCACCCCCACCCGCAGGCCTGCGAAACAGCAGCAGAATTGCTGGGAGCGCAGCCACGCAGCCTCTTCTGGGAGAGGGGTCCTGGTTCCGGCGGGGCCCAGCACCGCCCTTCCCAAGCTCCCGCAGTTGCTTAGTCCTATTCTTAAAGCAGGTGTAGGGTTCTTTCCCGTTGTGCGAGCTTCAGCCTACCCAGAATGCCCGCCCACCAGGCCTGCTTACCCAGACGATGTGGTGGACGCTATAGACATCGCTATCCCCCATGTACACCCGGATGGCGCGCAGGGTGAAACCGTACTTCTTCCCGGAACGCTGGATGGCAATGGGCGAGCGCAGGCTTGTGACGGCTGGTGAATAGTCCCGCGATGGCGAGGAATCTCGGGACGATGGGTTAGAGGAGAGTGACCGGGGAGACATGGGGCTGGCCAGTGGGGAGCTGCTGTGCTGTTCCACTGCAAGGAAAGAGAACAGGAAAGGGTGAGCAAGGAGCCCTCCATGGTGTCGTGGGACGTGCTTACAATAGCACCTCTTGCCTTCTAGGATGGGAGTCCTGGGGTCATGTCCACTGTTAGTCCTGCTTAGAATAAACCCAATGGAATGAATGAGACCTAAGATAGACTAACACCGGATACAACCCCTGGCTCTCGGCCTCCCTGCTCTAGGCCACGGTTAGGGTTACTCTCCGGTCTCTGCAGCCAGCCTAGCTCAGGGCCCCCAGGACTATCAGACAGTTCCCAGGACCTGTCGGCAGCAAGGAAACACTACAGAGCCTAGAACACTGGGGTGGGATGGGGGGTATTTTAAGATCTGTTCAAAGGCTGGAGGGCTTTGGGGGCAGCACATCAGGGGAGGGGAGGAGTGTCTAGCAGGACAGAGCTAAATGCTCCTGGAGGTCCCTAGGGCAAATGAAGCCTGGTGTGTATTTTTCTAGCTGGGAAGGGAAACGGTTTCCCCGCAGTGGTGCATCACTGGGACCTTGACCTGCCCCCGTTTTCTTAAGCACACCGTCTAGACCGCTGTCCGAGATGGGAGGGAGGCACCTGCAAGGGCCGTGCACATGGTGCACCTGCAAAGCTGCAGGGAGTCCGATATCCCGCTTCCCAAGAATCTCGGCTTTCGTTTAAAATAAAAGCCACTTTCTAGCCCCCACGGCTGCAGAGAGAGGCTGGAGAGTGCGTGGGCCAGGCCTGCTGAAATCCCAGGAAGGACGAGATTCTCAATGGGATCTCCAGGGGCCACAGGGCCTTCAGCACCTTGGAGAGCGTCCTCGCCTGCCCACTATAATAAGTAACAGAAGGAGAACCGGGGGTGGGGGTGGGGGGAAACACTATGCAAAATAGCAGAAGCTGCAAAATAAAAATCATGCAAAGAACAATAGATCATGCAAATCTGTTTCATTTGCATAAGATATGCGGGTTGCAGAAATCCACTACTCTTGTGGAAGACTTTTTCAAAAAAAAACACAACTGCAAATACACACAAGCCCGGCAACTATGCTAGACGCACCAAAGGAGTGGGGTGGGGAGTGGGCATGCGGGGCATCAAGGCAGAGACCTGCTGGCGAGGGTGGGGGGTGGGGCAGGGGTCTGTGCTGTGAACGGATGTAGCCTGCGATGCGGGAGGGAGGAGGATTCCTATCAGAATGGGGGAGAGAGAGCCCCTGGGCTGAGGGGATCAGGATGCCGCCCACAGAAACAGGCCAGTCTGAGGAAAGTGGAGCCATTCTGTGCAAAGGGGGGGGGCGTTGTGCACGGTCACCGTGTGAGAGAGGGGGAGGGGGGTGTCAGCGGAATGAACGGCCTGGGAGCGGCCTGGTGCTGTCAGGGATCGGGGTGGCTTGAGAGAGTTGGGGGGTGCTGCTCGTATGGGTCAGTGCTGCGCCTGCGGGTGTGGGGGCGCGTGTGCAGGGGGCAAGAGGAGGAGGGCCGTACCTGTGGGGATAATGACGGACAGCGCAGTAGCTGAGGCAGATTTGATGACCTTGCCCCCTGTGCGGGAGCTGCGCTTCTCAGCCGTGGAGTCCCCTGAGAGCTGCTGGTGCCGGGCCCGACGCAGCACCAAGTCATTGGTAGCTTTGGGGGCTGATGGGTCCAGCTCCTTTGGGGGCTGTAGCTCACCCGCTTTTGATTTATCGCCTAGGGGAGGGGAGAGAGAGGGATGATGACTCAAGCCCTACATCACCGGACCACACTCCAGGGGCCCTCGCCTTCAAGCAGGGTCCGCAGGGCAGAGGGGAAGGCACCGCCATGGGAAAGGCCCGACCCGCCTCCCCAGGGGGGCGCGCTGCCCATAGATTCCCCGCTCCTCATCGGGTCGGTAGATGGCCCACCTGTCAGGGTAATTCTGCCCATCCATACCTTCTCGCTACATAGTTGGGGAAATGGGTTGGGGGAAGGCATCAGGGGTGGGGGGCATCCAGTGTACCCCAGCAGACGCTCAGAGTCCTGGGCTCACGCCTCCGTTTGGCCACCAAACGCACAGGAATGGTGCAAAAAGGAACAGGAGAATGGTGAGAAGCACGTCGAAACCTAAAAGGGCTAGCCGGCACCTGGACGTTGCGACTGCAAAGCTGCAGGGTTGCCCTCACGATGGGCCCCTCCAAGCCCATGGGCCGAATTAAGCTGCTGGGGGGCCACAGAGCGGAAGCCGTGCAGTTAGATGCTTGGGCCGCGAGCCCCTGCCACGCTCTCTCGGAAACCATGCTCCTTTCCTGTTCTTACGAAATGTAGCTAAAACCTCAGATGCCACCCAAAGAGATGGGAGGGGGATCCTGCCCCCCCCACCCCCACCCATGTTGCCCTCTCCAAGAGTGCCCCAAAGGGCCTGGGTCAAATCACCATGGGGCAGAAAGGGGACATGCCTGGTCACTGGCCTCGGACTGGACCCGAGGGCCTCGCCACACCGAGGGCCAGCTCAGTGGGTCGGCTTCTGAGCCATTGTCTCTCATAATCTGAGGATTTTCAAGACATCTACAGCCGTAAAACCTCAGCACAGCACATTTACCAACGCAGTCCAAATTCAGAATAGGAATAACTGCAGCACTGAAAAAACTCGTGGTATTCCAGAGCCTTTGAGCACTTAACGGCTAGTACGTCTTCTGTTTCTGGAGGGGAAATGGGTCAAGCTGCCCCAGCTGGAGCCAAAGCACTGAATGCTAGCAGGCAGGATGGAGGATGGAGGGAGGTGGGCTGGTTGTGTGCAGGCAGGGAGCAGCTGATCTTGGGGTAGGGAAGGGGCTTGCTAACAGCTGTCTCAGGCCTCTATCGAATTCTTAGCAGTACAACGCCACTCGTAGTACCAGTGGCAAGAAATCCAATCTGATGCCAGGAGTAAGAAACCCAACCCTACATAAGGCATAGGGTACGGGTGGGGAACCTCTTTCAGCCCGAGAGCCACATTCAGTTTTCGAGAAGATCTTGAGAGCCACATCCCAGTGCCAGGTGGGACCAAAGGCAAAAGGGGGTGGGTGGGACTAAAGGCAAAGTGGGCAGGGCCAAAAATACCAGCATATGGTACTTAAAAACTGTTCCTCAGCCTTAAGAGAAACTTCAACCTTTGAGAATAGGGAAGAAACTGCTAACGGTTGGTATCAAGGGGGAAAGGAGTGGGGCTAGGGGGAGGGGGTGTAGCCACCTGGGAAACTCCAGAGGTTGAGATTAGGGCCCTTTGAGGGCCGGATTTAGCCCCCAGGCCTATAGTTCCCCACCCGACATAGGGGGGAGTCTTTGTGCCATTGAAGAAATAAATAAGGCGGAGGAGACATTCACTCCTGCACCAGATTGGGGGAAGTCTACAAACTCTCCCCAAAAACAGTGTGACCAAAAACATAAAATAACCATTAAAATTAGAAACTTCGACGAAATATGGCTCCCTCATTTCTGCCGCACACCAGAGCGGCTCATCAGCTCTTGCACGTAACAAAGGGGTTGCAAAATGACTCTGTGCCACTCATCGCCATTGACTTCGCAGGCACTATCCAATCAGAGCCTTCCATATCATGAGTAAAGTGAAGCAACAGTCTCAGGCAGCAGATTTCGAGTGCCGTTAAGGGCGGCAGAGCGAAACAGAAAGAGAGGGAGCTCTGACCCGTAGGTCAAGATCCACCAGCTCTACTGCGAGCGGCACAAGAATGGAAGGGGGCTGGGAGTGGGTTGCAGTGTTAAATTATCAAAATAATTTAACACGGACTTGTATCAAGTACAATCAGTCAGACATCGTGTGCACCTCCTTATTGCAATAAGTGTGTTACCTGGGGAATTTGGGTGTGGGGAGGGCAGAGAGTCGGCATTTTCTCAGCGACAAGACTTTGCAGCTCGATTTTTGGGGGGAATTGCTGTTCCTCCCCTCCTCCACCCAAAAGATTTGTTTCTGCGGGAATCAGATATTTGATTTCCTACAAAGACTAACAACTGTGCATTTATTGGGCAATATCTACTGGAAAGATCCACAGAGGTCAAATATACTCTGAAATGAAAACCTGAGTGCTTAGAGTGATTCAGTGGTGATTTCAGTTACTGGGGGTGCCCTGTCCCCTCTTCCAAGAGGTGTGGGGTCTCTCTGGCCCAAAACAGAATCTCCCCACTAGAGGCTGGAAGGGAGAAATGAATGTAACAAGGGAGGTGGATGTACCAAGAACCAGTTTAGGCCATCCTCATGTACCAAGTCAGCTAGACCTCCAATTGCAGCTTCTTTCTCTGAACTACCGGAGCGAGGACTTCCTGCAAGAGACCATCCTGTCTCACCTTGGCCCCGACTCACCTGCTTCAGCCTCCACCAGGGCAGGAACCTGCCTGGCATCGCCTGCTGCTCCCTCCTTGCTCTCCTTGCCTTCGGCTGGTGGTGCAGGCCCCGTGGGCCAGTTTTCTGCAGGTGCCTTCACAGGGCCCTTGCCAAGGGTCTCGTTGTCACTTTCCAGCGGCACGGCAAAACGGCTGGTGTCCATCAGGGCCGAGAAGCGCCGGCGGGCGCCCAACGGGGGGCTCGAATCGCTCTCGGTGTACGACGACTCGGAGGCCGAGAGGCGCTTCCTGCAAGGCAGAAACAAGCCAGCTGCCTGGGTCCCCAAACGTGGGAGGCCAGGGTCAGAACCGCAGTCTCAGCCAGGGCTTACTCTTGGTAAAGGCTCATTCGGATTTAGAGTCACGTGGCTTGCTTTTATTATGTCTGTCAACAGGGAGGGTAACCCTATGGTCCATGGACGAGTGCCCCAGAAACCATAGGACAGCTAGGAAAAGCCCTCTGAGGTCGGGAGACGGGGGGGGGGGGTGTTGGAGATCTGACCACAGACCTCAACCCCTCACAGTTGATATAGAGAGAACCACACCGGCTGCCTCTCCAGGGTCAGAAAAGTGACCTTGGAGGAGGAGGAGGAAAGGGGGCGCTCCAGTGGGCTGGGAGGGGAGGAGACTGGAGAGGCCAGGATATGAGTTATCCTGGGCTTCCTCCTGCCTTCTTCCTTCTCCCTCTGAAGTGACCTTACGAGACAGGCTTTTCAGGCGGGAAAGATCACCTCAGCTCCTCATCTTTGTTTCAGCCTGGCAGGGCATAGTAAACTCGGAAGCCTCAGTCACTACGTTCAACATCTAAGGTCCTCCTCCGGGTGCCTACTCCGAGAAAGGCTCAGAGTGTGGCAACGAGGGTCAGGGCCTTTTTGGTGGTGGCCCCCAGACTCTGGAACGATCTCCCTGACAGGGCTCGCCTGGCGCCAACGCTGCTATCTTTCCGGCGCCAGGTTAAGACTTTCCTCTTTGCCCAGGCATATGGCAGCACACCTTAATCACCCACAGGCTTAGTTTTTTAACGGTTTTTAATGCTTTATGTGTGTATGTTCTGCGTTTTAGAATTTTAAATTTTGTATACTCGTTTTTATCTCCATTTTAGAATTTCTGTAAACTGCCCAGAGAACTCTGGCTATGGGGGCGGTATAGAAGTGTAATAAATAAATAAATAAATAAATAAATAAATAAAATTCCCAGCAGCAAGGGCCCTAAACTTCTGCGCCCTAAAGCTTCAATTAGATCTAGTTTTAAGAAGTGAGTAGAAATATCCATCACTGAAGGTGCAGTTCAAGAGCCCACTAGTTCTGGTTCTAGGCTGTTGTTTGCTTCTGGTGTGTAATTATAATAGAGAATGAAAAAGAATCTTAAAATGACCTTTCCTCATAAGAAGGAAAGACAGCATTTGTTTATTAAACACAGAGTTATTTCATACTTTTCAAGATTCCCGAACGGTCACCTAGGGTGCTTCCAGATGGACAAAGAGGTATCAGAGCTGCCACTCAGAGGGAATTGAGCAGCTCTTCCACCTTTTCTTCGTCGTCCAATTTTCCATCGTAAGAAAAAAAGAAGAAGCAGCAGCGGTGGGAAAACACAGAAGGGTTACAAGGGGAAGACAGTGACGCCTGGACCCTCTGTAAAAGCCTGTGGACCAGGCAGAGTCCTTTAAGTCTGGGAAGGGAACAGCCGCTGCGGAACAGCCCAGCGTGGGACTCACATTTCCGGGGAGTTGGTGCGCCAGCTCTTGTCTCGGAGGGTGAAGCTGCCCAGGGATTCCCGTTTGCTCAACTTCTCGTCCTTGTGCTTGTTGCTCTGGTCCCGCTTGGTGACGCCTGGGGTTTTCTGCTCGTGCTGGGACAGGTGCTCCATGCTGCTGTACACCTGGTGGGGGGGCGAGGCAGGGAGGGTGAGACACGCTCAGGAAACATTGCATGGACTCGCTTGCCCCTAATGACATGCATACGGGAACGTGTTACAAGAAGGTATTTATTTTATTTATTATGGCATTTATATCACGCCTTTTTTTCTTCCAAGGAACCCAAGGCGGCGTACATAAACCTCCTCCTCTCCATGTTATCCTCACAACAACAACCCTGTGAGGAAGGTTGGGCTGAGAGTCTGTGACTGGCCCAAAGTCACCCAGTGGGTTTCCATGGCTGAGTGGGGACTAGAGATCTCCGGACTCCCAGTCCAACACTTTAGCTACTACATCACACTGGCTCTTATTCATATTTATATTTATATTTATTTTATTTATTTATTGCCTTTCTATACCGCCCAATAGCTGAAGCTCTCTGTTGCTCAAGCACATCTCTGGTGTTTAAGATGGAAAATTCGAATGCCCTCCCTACCCCACCACAAAAATTAGCACAAGGCTAGGTGTACTATTGTGCTCTAAACACTTCCTCCATCCACCAATTGTCCCCTGTAAATCTCCCCCATGCCCCAAAGACCATTAAAAAATAATAATCCACAAGCCAAGCTTAGTTCCAGTTTCAGATCCTGTCCGGGGCGGCGGGGAATTGTGACAGGAAGGGTGGGTGTGTTTGTGTGTAGAATTGGCTAGTGCAAGAGAGATTAAACCCCTCTTGTCAATTATCTCATCTTATAAATTAAAATTTGATTGCCACAATACCTGACGGAACACCTCTCCCGACGTGAATATACCCAGTCACTACGTTCAACATCTAAGGTCCTCCTCCGAGAGAGGCTTGGAGTGTGGCAACGAGGGACAGGGCCTTTTCGGTGGTGGCCCCCAGACTATGGAACAATCTCCCTGACGAGGCTTGCCTGGCGCCAATGCTGCTATCTTTCTGGCGCCAGGTTAAGACTTTCCTCTTTGCCCAGGCGTATGGCGGCACATCTTAATCACCCACATGTTTAGTTTTTCTAAATGGTTTTTAATGCTTTATGTGTGTATGTTCTATGTTTTAGAATTTTAAATTTTATATACTTGTTTTTATCTCCATTTTAGAATTTCTGTAAACCGCCCAGAGAGCCCTGGCTATGGGAGCGGTATATAAGTGCAATAAATAAATAAATAAATAAATAAAAATAAATACAGCCGTTATTTTAGTAATCCTTACCACAGCCCTGACACTTAGGCCAGTAACACTCTCGTATTTTCAGAGGAGGGCTGAAGGAATGGCGGCTTGCCTAGAGCTACCATGTGAGTTCATGGCAGAAGGGAGGGAGGGAGGGATCAGGGACCTCTCAGCTCATCCTTGACAGCCACCACACTAAATCAGCTCTCCAGGATTAAAATCAAACATGAAATTAAAACGTAATAAGCGAGGTGTCCACCTTGCTGAATCTGGGCGAGCAAGACGAAAACTGCCGTATCTCCACTGGTTCGTCTTCTGTTGTGTCGTCGTCGTCATATGAGTTGATGTGGTGATAACGATCGGAGCGAGCTGAAAAAGGACGCAATGGCCATGTTGCTCCAGACAGACCATGTGGCTTCTCTTAAAGTGCCACTAGCCTCTCTAAGCCCGGCCCAAGCGGATAGAAAAGGAAAAACAGCAGAGAGCACCACACTTCAAGAAGGATGCAGACAAGCTGAAGCGTTTTCAGAGGGGGGCAACTAGGATGATCAGGGGTCTGGAAACAAAGCCCTATGAAGAGAGACTGAAAGAACTGGGCATGTTTAGCCTGGAGAAGAGAAGATTGAGGGGAGACATGAAAGCACTCTTCAAATACTTGAAAGGTTGTCACACAGAGGAGGGCCAGGATCTCTTCTCAATCATCCCAGAGCGCAGGACATGGAATAACGAGTTCAAGTTACAGGAAGCCAGATTCCAGCTGGACATCAGGAAAAACTTCCCCACCATTAGAGCGGTACAACAATTACCTAGGGAAGTTGTGGGCTGTCCCACACTAGAGGCCTTCAAGAGGCAGCTGGACAACCATCTGTCAGGGATGCTTTAGGGCGGATTCCTGCATTGAGCAGGGGGTTGGACTCGATGGCTTTATAGGCCGCTTCCAACTCTACTATTCTATAATAGGCAGCTGTATTCCTGCACCTGAGTGAAAAATCCCATGGCAAACAGGAAAAGAGCTGAAAACATCCCCGTACAAGTAGTGCCTCCCACACCTAGAGATGGTTCTCTCTTTCTGCTAGGCAACAGGCTCATATATTAACAGAACATAACAAACAAACACTCTACCACATTCTCCTCCTGTCCCAGAATTTCCCTGATCCATTTAGCACCCAAGCCTTAGAGGCATGGGCAGCACATATCAGTCAAATACGTGCCATTTTGCCAGCCACAGCAGACGGAGCGTGGTTAACGTGGCCCAAATGTTAATTGTTTGTTTTTAATAGGGTGACCCTATGAAAAGGAGGACCGGGCTCCTGTATCTTTAACATCTGCATAGAAAAGGGAATTTCAGCAGGTGTCATTTGTATATATGGAGAACCTGGTGAGATTCTCTCTTTATCACAACAGTTAAAGCTGCAGGAGCTATACTAGAGTGACCAGATTTAAAAGAGGGCAGGACATCTGCAGCTACAACTGTGGTGATGAAGAGGGAATTTCACCAGGTTCCCCCATATATACAAATGACACCTGCTGAAATTTCCTTTTCAATACAACTGTTAAAGATACAGGAGCAATGTCCTCCTTTCCATAGGGTCACCCTATTTTTAGCCTACCTGATCTTGTGGACCAAGTAAGTGGGATATATAATCCGGGAGAGGGGGGGAGTTAATTAAAATGTAGAAAATGTCAGAGACTAGCCCCATTCTTTCCTAACTACACACCAGCCACTTTTAAGGTTGTCCCAAGCGGGGAAGTCTTGGGCCCCAGCGCATGCGGTTGGTTGGCAGCATGGCAAACCATTTGGCAGCTCTCCAGCCAAGTGCAGCAATTTCAGCCACGTTAATGTCACCTGCAAAGGGGATGTCCAAGCAGTAGCCACGTGACTGCCTGCCTGGATCAATCGGCCCTTCCTGTACTTCCAAAAAATGCTCAAACTCCTGCTCGGGTGTACTTTCTGAACCAGCAAGTTCCACAGCTCTGGGCACACCCACCCACACACCCACACACCCACACACACCATGCCTTCCTCTTACTGTTTTGCTTTTCACATGATTTTAAAAATGCAAATAGCAGCTGCTGGGGACGGTGGGGCTGAGAATTAATGGGAGGGGGAGTTTGGCCATTTCACAGGAGCACTGGAAGCTGCCTTAGACTGAGCCAGACCCTTGGTCCACCTAGCTGAGTGCAGTTGACACTGATGTAGCTCTCCAGGGTTTCAGGCAGGATTTTTCCAGCCCTACCTGGAGATGCCGGGGATTGAACGTGGGACCCTCTGCATACAAACTGAGCCACAGCGCCTTCCTCCCTTGCTGTGGCCTTGACGGGAATCGCTCCTCCAAAGCTGCTATTTGCATTGGGGGGCAATTTCCCACTGAGGCACCCAGGATCTCCCTCAGGTGGGGAGGAAGCAAGGAGATGGCCCTTAGCAGGTGAGCAGTCTGGGATTAGATCTGTGTGGGCAGTGGAAAGTGGAGCGAGGCCCACCAGCCACAGTTCGTTAAAGCAAAACATTTGGGCTTGGGGGCTGGCGAAAAAAGGGAACACTTGCTGTCAAAGTAGCTGGTGTCTTCCTCGGACTCTAGGTGGGGGATGAACTCCGCCTTCTGCCTCAGAAGCCCATTCCAGTCCAGATCTTTGAAGAAGGCGTGCTGCTTCACCTCATAGGCACCACCTGCAGAAACCAAACACTGGGGTCTTGCTGCCCTCTGCTGGACAACACCACAAATCAAAGTGCGGGTGGCGAGTAGGGCAGGCAGACGCTTGCGTAGAAGTGCTGCTGCTGCCAGGCAGGGACTTTGGGGAGGGGGCAGGGCCTGAGCACTCAAGGGACATTGCCACGGACTTGTCAAGGCCACAGCAGGTCAACAGTGTCATGCCCCAGGTTGCAACATCCCAGAAGATACAGAACTACTTGAAAACCGGGGGCAGGACCATCCCTCCCTCCTGGATTGGGTCATGCTGAAATCCCACCACCTTCCCTATCTGTCCTTACCTGCCCCCAGGCGGAGGAGGGGGTTAGTCTGCAGGAGGCAGGAGATGAGATGCTGAGCGTCAGCTGGGAGCGCCTCCTCCCCTTCTGGCCACAAGATGTCATCTGAAAGCAACAGAGCAGAAGCAAGGTGTTGCAACGTGGTGGTGGCAGCTGGGACGAGTGGAAGGCTCTCCTCAGTGCAGAGATTAGTTAAATAGCTACCATAATTACAGCTGCAACTTAAACAATAATTTCTTGAGCAATGAATCCATATCCAAGTTATTTTATCCCTACTTGGAAGAGCGGGCAAAAGAGCAACCCACCGTGGGGCTGTTCACACAACACGCTAACCCTCACTCCGTGGTTGAGTGTGGGTTGCTTTGAACCATGGATTGTTTGTTGAACTCTGAATTCGCATGTTGTCTGAACGCAGCCAGGGCGACTTGTTAACCACGCAGCCTTGAGATCCCATGGTTTGTTGTTGGGGTTGTACAGGATATTTAACAAGCCACACTGCATGGTTAACAAGTTACCCTGGCTGTGTTCAGATAACACGGTGACCCACCCTGTGGAAAACATGCTGCATCCATACAACTCCCTAAGTTCAACAAAACAACACACTGTTCAAAACAACACACTGTTCAAAACAACCCAGCTTCAACCACGGTGTGTGGGTTAGCCTGTTGTGTGAACAACTTCAGTGTCTCTGAGCCCAAGGACTTCAGCTCCATCCCAACACTTTGCTTTCGGTTTCATGACGCTCTCCCTATATCTTTCCTCTCACTACACTCAACCCCCTACCCTGTTCAGCCAGGGGCACCCCAGCTCCTTAGCCACAGCTGGAGCAAATTCTAACCCAATGAGCCCAGAACTGGACCACAACGACCAGCCCCTGCCCTTCACGTACCAGTGATGACCTGGCCAAAGAGCTCCTCAGGGGTGTCTCCAAAGAAGGGCACGCAGCCCACCAGGAACTCGTAAAGGATGATGCCCATAGCCCACCAATCCACTGGCTTCCCGTAACCTTGACGAAGGATCACTTCAGGCGCGATGTATTCAGGGGTCCCGCACACCTGTCAAGACACCAGTCTTCACTCAACTAGCATAGAGATTGGGCCACTGAGCCCCAGGCATCCAACCTAGTATACAGTCCACACTGCCTATTGGTTTGGATGAACAGTTCGGGGAGCTCTGGGTTCTGTACCATAATTGAAGTTAACCAGCTTTGGACCCAATCGGTGCATGTTAAGAAATATGCTACTAAATTTTATTTTGGTTTGTACTTTTATATTGTACTTTTTAAAACATTTTATATTGTATTTTATGATGCATGTTGTGATTTCAATTGTTGTGAACTACCCAGAGAGCTCCGGCTATTGGGCGGTATAGAAATGCAATAAATAAATAAATAGATAAATAAATATTTTGGATAATTTTACTTAGGGCACAGTCCTATGCATGCTTAAGCAAGGAAAACCCCATAGGGGAGTAAAAAAATAGCCAAAGGCAAGGGTGGAACCAAGAATTCTTCTACAATAATATTATTAAAAATGTTTATTAAAGTGCCAGGTGCCTACGCATTTCAAACGCGGTTGCATTCTTCCTCAGGGCTTTAGCTAAAAAACCAAGAAATCTTTTGTATCATAATATTTACAATTGGAGACATTTTCCAAGTCACTGTGCCTTACAAATTTATAATATCTAGTTAAAACAATATATATAACGAGACATACAAATTGCAAACAAAAAAGAGCTGTAGCGACTTTTTTCTCTCTGTCTAAACATGCATAGGGTTACTTCCTTAGTTCCATTGTAATTGTCAGTGCCCAAATATCATAACAATCATAATTCAGAAAGAAGAAAAAACATGTTAAAAAAAACCCTCTTTTGATATCCACATAGCAATTTATAAAATTTACATGAAACGTTACTGGTTTATTTTAGCAGCAGAATGACAGTTTTGGTGATACGTCTGCCTAGGGTGACCATATGAAAAGGAGGACAGGGCTGCTGTATCTTTAACATTTGCATAGGAAAGGGAATTTCAGCTGGTGTCATTTGTATATATGGAGAACCTGGTGGAATTCCCTCTTCGTCACAACAGTTAAAGGTGCAGGAGCTATACTAGAGTGACCAGATTTAAAAGAGGGCAGGGCACCTGTAGCTTTAACTGTTGTGATAAAGAGGGAATTTCAACAGGTTCCCCATATATACAAATGGCACCTGCCGAAATTTCCTTTTCAATACAACTGTTAAAGATACAGGAGCCCGGTCCTCCTTTTCATATGGTCACCCTAGTATTACCTGAAGTCAGTCAAATTAGCAGACTACCATTTGTTAAGTCTTATTGTTTTCCTTGGAATACTTCCTCGTTCCCTAAGCACATCTGCAACCTGTTAGGAAGGGGTCAATTCCCCCCCCCCCGTCCTGTCCCTGTCCCCATTTTCCCAATGATTCATATTGCTCATTGCTATGGGTGCTTCCAGTCAAGGCTTAATCATTGACTTGCTCAGCCTCATTCATAGAATTTTATGGAGAGCGCTGATGGCATTGTGATCCATTTGTAACCAAGCTTGTGTTTTCCCACAGTTGCAGCTCTCTTTTTTCTAACCTCAGAAAATTCTAGTAAGAAGGGGAAAGAGAAGAGCAGCAGTACAATTTATTTATTTATTTATCTGCAGATATGGACAGGAAAATGCATGATTGAGGCAGAGTGAAATGAGTTCTCCCTTGGCGATTCCCCTCCGTTCTCGAATGCTTGCCGTACATTTTTTGTTGCAGAGTTGTTTTGTGTCCTGCAAAGCAAGTCTTTCCACCCCCTCTCCTGATGCTTCCTTGGGCTTAGAAAACACGGAGGGCTCATTGAACACAGCAGCACTTCTGTCTGAGTAAAGATCCTGGCTCTAGGGCTGCAATCCTTTAGCTGGTGCTTGCTCAATTTCTTTTAGAAAAAAAATTAAATGTGGTTTCCCCCCCCTATGCTGGGATAAGGGAACACTGAAATTGTGCAAGAGCTGCCAATTAAAAACACACACCCTTCTTTTAAGGAGACAGGGAGGCAAAACTAACACACATCTTGACAATTTCGACTGCTGATTTTCCTTCTCCCTTTGAAGAAACAATGAATCAAAGGAAACCCCTTCACATGTGAGAGAAGAGGGTGGGATTGAAGATGTAAGGAAATCCCACAATTTTACAGCTTGCTTGTAAAAACTGACAAGAAAAATCAGGGGGCATTTGAAATTGACTAGAAGAAGAAACCAGGGAAGAGTCCTAGATGAGGGCAGGAAACTGAGCAGTAAAAACTTAGGCATTAAGGTCCTCTGTCCTAATCATGATCAATTGGAAGCACAAGCGAAATCCAGTTGCCTTGTACTGTAGGCACTCCTTTTTAAAAAAATTGAAACACACACAGAAAACAGGGTGCAAAAATGGTGATGAGAAGCACCCACCTTAGAACATCAAGGGAAGGGGCGGATCGTGACCAACAGGGGTGGGGGAAAGCAGAGGGGGGGGCAACACCCCTTGGTTAGGTCATGCCAACTGTGCGGACAGAACTTAGTGAGATACGCACACACAAGCCCTCTTGAAGAGCGGACAGTCAATGGGAATTCTGCTTTCAGTCAACGAGCAATGGCTGGCAGCCCTAGGAACTCTCTCTCTGGAAACACCCCTGTGTTTATAGTAAGGGAAAGGAACCTCTCGTGCAAGCACTGAGTCATTGCTGACTCTTGGAGGGACGCCAGCTTTCGCTGACGTTTTGTTGGCAGGCCTTATAGCGGGGTGGTTTGCCATTGCCTTCCCCGGCCGTGATTCCCCCAGCTAACTGGGTACTCATTTTACCGACCTCGGGAGGATGGAAGGCTGAGTTGACCCGAGCCGGCTGCCTGAAACCAGCTTCCACTGGGATCGAACTCAGGTCGTGGGGAGAGTTTTGGCTGCAGAAACTGCTGCTTTACCACTCTGCGCCACACGAGGCCCTGTTTATAGTAAACCTCTTACAAAAAAATACTGCAGAATTTTTTAAAAAAGAAAGAAATGGGAAAGGTCCTCTACAGCTTTCTTCCCCACATATACAATGACAATTTGCAGTGTGTTTTCTGATATCATCCTTTTAAAAGTCCAGAAGGCGTTGATTTGGTTACAGAACGCAGAAACGCCTTTCCTCTGCTGATAAAGCATTCAAGGTGGCAGACTGGCCCTACTGAAAGTCCACAGTGGCGTTTAAAAACAAGTCAACGAGATGAGAGCTTCAGGTCAGCTGCAACGTCGTTCTGTCCTATCTTATCTCATACCTCCGTAGATATTAACCAAGCACTCTGACGGCGGTGAACTGCTCCATAGTTAAAGCAAAACTGAGACTAATTTTCCTTTATTTCTGTCCTTTGTAGGTAAACGTGTAACTCTAGCACCTGAATCTGAGAGAAGTAGAGAGAGAACTCCCCTTCGGACTTGACTTGCATCACAGTGCAACAAGGCATTCTCTAGTCTCAGCTCATACAACTTCCCAAAACAGTTTTTGGGTTTTGACACACAACCCCCTCCCCCATCACACACCCCATCAAGGTCCCACCTGTTTGTCTAGAAACTCCCGGGCATCCTTCTCAATGTGACCTTCATACAGGTTGGTGGTGAGACTCATCAACCCCATCTTGGAGAGACCAAAGTCGGTCAACTTGATGTGTCCCATGGAAGTGATGAGTAGGCTAAGGAGAATACCAGAAGGACACCCATCAGAGACAACACATCAGAGCCACTCCCTACCCACCCACCCACCCCAAGTTCTGGCAGGGAATGCCAGGAAAGCTGAGCAAAGCACGCTGCTGCGCCCCTCGTGGCAACATAACCCCCAGAGAGGCCCTGGCCCTTAGTGTCATACTTGTCAGGTTTGAGGTCACGGTGGACGATGCCATAGTTGTGCAGATACTCCAGGGCAAGGACGGTCTCAGCAAAGTACATGCGGGCCATCTCTACGGGGAGTGCCCCTATGTTCTTCAACAGTGTGGCACAGTCCCCGCCTGCTGGGAGAAAGGTGAGATGGTTAGGGAGGCAACTAGGGTGCTGTCTTATTCATACGGAGGACTACTGTATGAAGTCCTCTGTATACTTCTATACTGTATAGAAGTATAGCTTCCAAATCATGTGAGGTACTGGTTCCTCTCTATTCGGCCCTGGTTAGGCCTCATCTAAAGTATTGCGTCCAGTTCTGGGCTCCACAATTCAAGAAGGACGCAGACAAGCTGGAGCGTGTTCAGAAGAGGGCAACCAGGATGATCAGGGGTCTAGGCACGCTTGGTGGGAACATGGGAGAGGGCCTTCTCGGTGGCTGCTCCGGTGCTCTGGAACTCTCTTCCCAGGGAAGCTAGGCTGGCTCCCTCCTTGATGGGCTTTCGGAAGCAGGCTAAAACTTTTTTGTTCAAGCAGGCCCTTGGAGAATAATCCAGCCCTCCATCTATGTTAATGTCTTATAATTTTGTTGTGTATTTTTTAAATGTTTATGGTTTTGTTTCCCTCCGCCCCGCCCCCCCCCAATGTATATTTTAAACTTTGTAAGGCCGCCTTGACGCCCAGCATTGGGCAAAAGGCGGGATACAAATAATAATAATAATAATAATAACAACAACAACAACAACAACAACAACAACAACAACAAAGCCCTATGAAGAGAGACTGAAAGAACTGGGCATGTTTAGCCTGGAGAAGAGAAGATTGAGGGGAGACATGAGAGCACTCTTCAAATACTTAAAAGGTTGTCACACAGAGGAGGGCCAGGATCTGTTCTTGATCCTCCCAGAGTGCAGGACACGGAATAACGGGCTCAAGTTAAAGGAAGCCAGATTCCAGCTGGACATCAGGAAAAACTTCCTGACTGTTAGAGCAGTGCGACGGTGGAATCAGTTACCTAGGGAGGTTGTGGGCTCTCCCACACTGGAGACCTTCAAGAGGCAGCTGGACAAGCATCTGTCAGGGATGCTTTAGGGTGGATTCCTGCATTGAGCAGGGGGTTGGACTAGATGGCCTTGTAGGCCCCTTCCAACTCTGCTATTCTATGATTCTATGATTCTACTGCTCTGTCCTATCCTTTGACTGAAGCTTGCAGTCATAAAAATGTAAGAAGAGCTCTGACGGACCAGGCCAAGGGCCTAGCTAATCCAGCATTCTATTCCTACAGTTGCCAACCAGATGCTAATGGAAAGCTCACAGCAGGACATGAATACAACTGCACTCTCCCCCTTGTGTTCCCCATGGAGGCGCACAACCTGATAACGGAGGTCAATAAGTTTAATCTTATTTAAACACTGGCAATGGCACAGCATCCTCCACCCCCACCCCCCCAAAATTGCAGAGCCAAAAAAATCCAGCGTATTTCAGCTTAAAGCACTTAGTGCCAGTAACTAAGTCTTAAGGGAAGCATTTCAACCTCTTCGAATAGGGGGGAAATGCACAAAAAACAGGAAACCACCAAACAGTGGTTGAGGGAAGGCCAGGGGAAGAGGGCGTTGGGAACCCCAGAGGGCTAGTTTCGGAACCCTAGAGGACCAGATTTGGCCCAGGGAACTGAGGTTCTGCCCCCTGGCTTAGGGGGCGTATGGAAGGCCACAGGGCACACACAGCTCTGTTCTCCATCAGCTCACTAGTACTCCCCACCCTTCTATCATCTGCTGCCTGAGGCAGTCGCCTCACTCTGCCTAACGGTAGGGCCGGCTGTGTGTATCCAATGGGAAGCAGTGGTTTGCCACACCCCAGAGAAGAACAGAAAGGCTCAGAGACCTGGCTACAACACAGGGTCTCTGCGACACCACCACTTCACACACAAGGCTCTGACGCACACACCTCCCTCAGGCTAAGCACCACCACTTAAATACCCCAGGAGCAGGGTAAAAAGAGAAGTATAACCTTTCCCTTATAGCAGAGGGGAAAGGTAAGGAGATTTGGAAAAGGCTTTTCTGTGAATACAGCAGGCTGAAGGTTTAATGTAATGTGTTTATTTATGAACTAATGGAGCAGGAGATACAGCTAAACTGTCATGTGGTTTTATGGAGCAAAATAAAGAAAATGTTTATTGTTGTTTACAGTTTTTAGTTCCTTCAAATTCTATTCAAATCCTGCCTATTCTTAAGAATACTGGTAGTAACAAACCTAATAATAACAATCTTTAGTCCTTATGATCTTATTTTCACTCACTCCTCATACAACTCCTGACAAGAAATCACACAGCTAAACACATCTACCCTCCAAACCCCATCACCCACCAAACCCCTCAGACCACTCAGCTCCCCCATATATAGACTCCTCCCCCTTTTCCACAGCATCGCCAGCCACACCCACTCAGTCCAACATTCCGTACTCTCTAGACATACTCACCTAGACTAGACATACCTAAGGGAATAGAAATGTGGGTAACGCCACAGTCTCCTCTGCAGCTTGCCCCTCATTCAGTAGACCACATCAAACTCATGCCAAGGCCTGGTGGCAATTGTATACGCACTGTGGCATTTGTTCATGTGGCACTCCCGTATACTTTGGACTTGTCTTGTGGCATACAAGTCAGAATAGCTGGCCAGGAAGAGGCCAGTTCTTCCATGTTTCTGGGCTCACTGAGACAGTAGCTCATCCCAGAGGCATCTTGTTAGTCCACCTTTTGTCTCAACGTTCTTTGCTTATCCCTCCACAGCTCAGAACTAAGTCCCAGTCTTTTACTACACAGTTTCATGAGCTGTCTTGAGAGGTTCCACCACACGATCCAGGAGATGTGCCCAAATCCTTTGCAACATCACAGAGGACGTGGGAGCACAACACCCACATTGCACATAGTAGCGCACACTCCAAAGTATTGCACTCCAGCAACCTTTCTACATAACGCCAATTTCCAAACTGCAATAATTTGCAATTGTCTTAGCAAGATAGGAAGCCGCCTTAAGCTAAATGAGTAGTTACACCAGGGCTGAGCAGAGATCAGACTTGCAGGATCTGCTTTGTTTTTTATTTGAACATCCAACCCCCAAAACCTGGTGTACAAATAGAATAAAACGTGTGCCCAGGAGATTGTTTCAAGAACCTGAACTGAATGGAGCTCACATTCATTCTACACAAAAATTCGCTCCAGCTTTCATCAATTCAGCAGATTAATTTAGGCAGTATAATATTGCTGCTATTGTTAAACAACAGATATCTTTGATCTACTGCAAATCATGCAGAGATCTAGCCATAGATCCAGATCTACCTTCTGCCCATTTCTGGGCTACACGGACCGGCAGTGCTGCTTTGGGGTTTCAGGCAGCTGTCTGTCCCCACACCTATCTGGAGCTGTCATGTTTTGAACCAGTGGAGGCTGGTGGCTCAGATGTCAGAGGGATGGTGAATCCACTCCGGGTTTCAGTCGGAACCATTCAGAACTCTAACGGAGCTCTCCAAGAACCCAGAGCGGACTCATTGCCCCACTGACATTGGAGCCACCACTGGTTAGACCCTAGGACCTTTTGCATGTGATGTGTGTGCTTAACTCCTCCCCCACTATCATTCCTGTGTACAAGCAGAGTTGTGGTCTGATCAATGCTGTATTTAGTAGGTGATTGGTATATTTTATGGATGTTCTTAGTAATGTGTTGTTGGATAAATTCACTTTGTAGCGTTCTGTACCCTAATGTCAATACAACTCCCCCCTCAACCGTGGACCATGGCTAACACAGCCAATACAGGGTGACCCTATGAAAAGGAGGACAGGGCTCCTGTATCTTTAACAGTTGTATTGAAAAGGGAATTTCAGCAGGTGTCATTTGTATATATGGAGAACCTGGTGAAATTCCCTCTTCATCTCAACAGTCAAAGCTGCAGGAGCCCTGCCCTCTTTTAAATCTGGTCACTCTATTATAGCTCCTGCAGCTTTAACTGTTGTGATGAAGAGGGAAGTTCACCAGGTGTGACATGCATACAAATGACACCTGCTGAAATTTCCTTTTCTATGCAATTGTTAAAGATACAGGAGCCCTGTCCTCCTTTTCATATAGTCACCCTAGATACACACAGCCGGCCCTACCATTAGGCAAAGCGGCACAGGGCCTCCATCCCCACCATGTGCTGGGGCTCCATACCTTCGACATACTCCATGACCATGCAGAGGTAGCGCTTGGTCTCGAAAGAGCAGAACATGCTGACCACAAAGGGGTTCTCTGCAAACGTCAGAATGTCGCGCTCCACAAAGGCCTGCTGGATCTGGTTGCGCAAGATGAGGTTTTGCTTGTTGATCTTCTTCATGGCAAAGCGCTGGCGGGTCTCTTTATGCCGCACCAGATACACAGCTCTGAGGTAGGAGAAGGAAACAGAGGAGGCGGTGTCACCAAGTAGCATTTCCTGGGCTCTGGCCAGCAGGCCTGCATCCCCCTTGCCAGAATCAGGAAATACAGAATCCTGGAGTCATCATGTCCCACTCCCTCAAAGCACACCTGAGAACCACTTTCTCCAAGAACAGGGTAGAGAATTTAGGAGATTTAAGGGCTCCCTGTTCTCTAATTATTAGAATCTGTTCTCTAGTAATTAGAGAACAGGGAGCCCTTAAATCTCTTAACAATGGATTGGAAAACAAACATTTACCTAGAACGGTTTTGGGTGCGAGGGGATTAGATCTGCTCATACATCCATTGCACCAGTTCTCCACATTGTTGTGACCTCTTGAGATGATAAAAGGCCTTGGGCCATCCTTGGGTGAGAGCTGTCCTAGTCAACGTGCTCATGCACTAACATCTTCTTCGGATGCCCTCCTCCAGGTCTCAGTGGTGGTGGCCCCCCCTTGTGAAATGCCCTCCACAGGGGTGCTTGCCTGGTGCCTCGCAAGGTTTTCGTTTTCGTTTTATTTAAAGTTCATAAACTTTTGAATCACTGCTTTTAAGTGTTGTCTTAATTACTGTTCTAATTACGTAATTTCTGAATCCTATTATAGTGTGATTTTATTATTATTATGTGTTATTATTATTATTATTATTATTATTATTATTATTATTGTAAACTGCTATGGAAAGATTGTTGAAGGGTGGCATATAATTTTATTTAAAAAAAAATACACAATTTTTCTTTTTCAAATTATGTCTCCTGAATATTTTATTTATTTACTTTATTTATTTATTGCATTTATATACAGCCCCATAGCCGAAGCTCTCTGGGCGGTTTACAAAAGTTTAAAACAGCAAACATTAAAAACAAATATTTAAAAACATAAAAAGCATAAAAACAACAATATCTGTATAAAAATAGCTATTCTGGGGTCCATTAAAAACAAACAAACTCAGCATGCTGTTAAATGCCTGGGAGAAGATAAGTGTCTCGACCTGGCGTCGAAAAGATAACAATGTTGGTGCCAGGTGAGCCTCATTGGGGAGATCATTCCATAATTGGGGGCCACCACTGAAAAGGCCCTCTCTCTGTTTGAGCCCAGTTCAGGTATTTCCGAAGATCAGAGATCCTACTCCCATGGTAGAGGGGATAGATTTTTGCATCCCTTCCTCTACCATGCTCATAAAGAAAGATGGCTGCTTAAGAGGCCCAAATTGCTTAATTATTTCATCTCAAAGGGTGGGGGAGAACTCACCTGATTTGGGGAGACCATATGGACTGTTGCATCGTACATTTTTCTGTGAGTGTGGTGGAGAGCAGCATGCTGGCCTACTCTACCACCGTGGGAGGAGAATCCTGGACTCAGAAAATCAACCGGACTGGTTTGCAGCTAAAGTGTTGAACCAGAAGCAGAGATCCTTCCAGACAGGCAGGTCCAAGGAGCTTAGTATGCAAGTAAACTCACTCACCCATATGCTCCGTTGCTTATAAGTTTAATAGTTTCAAAGTCTCCTTCTCCTGGTGGCTTCTTTGGCTTTGGAGTAGTTCCACGACTCTGTAACGGCAGGTACACTAGGTGTGAGGGCACAAGCAGTTCAGATAAAGACAGGACCCTCCCGCCCTATTCGGAGGCCTTTTTCCTTCTTGTTTTACACAGACTAACCCTGCACTTTAGTCTTGAGATACAGCACTTGCGAACACTGTGATGACTGGTACCAGGAAGTGGAAGAGAGCCATCCTGAAACTATATAGGCATACTGGCCAATGTAGGTTCTTCCATCATATTTACAGATGTGGGAAATGCAAAAAACCTGAAGAACTACAAATGCAAAATGGGGATCTCCAACTATGCAACAGCATCTAGGATCTGATGTTACAGGAACCTTGGTGGTGGAGCCATTCACTGATTCAGAGACCTATTATGGAGTTACTCATCTGTTTTCTTCATTCCCCAAGAAGAGTCCCCAAGCCAGGCATATGTTGGTCACATCAATAAGAGCTTAGCAATAAAGAACAGGAAGCTTAAGAGATTCCACATGATGTGTGTAGCCTCCTTTTTGTAGCCTCCGTTGCTCATTCTTATCCCAAACTATCCCAGAAGCACCTGGGCAGGGAGCTGAGGGGAACCATGAGCCTACACCTGGGCTGTTTTCCCACCTGGCCTGGCAAAGGCTGGCTAGACTCCAGCATGCCTCACTTTTTGTCTTGCATTTTACTAAATAATAATAATATTTCATACAGCAGAAGAATAATCCATGCAGCATTTTTTTGGGGGGGGGGAACTTACATTGTATTTCACTCTTAATTAACATATAGAGTTCTCACGGGCCTTGCAACACATATAAGGGATGTTTTACTACTGGCTTTACTCTATGCATTCTTTCACAAGGACTTGTTTCTGGCTCACCTTATTTATTTATTTATTACATTTATATCCCGCCCCATAGCCGAAGCTCTCTGGGCGGTTTACAAAGGATAAACACAGTGAACATTAAAGACAAATATACAAAAATTTTAAACCATCAAAAGCATAAAAACAACAATACCCATTTAAAACAACTATTCTGGGGTCAGTTAAAAACTCAGCATATGCTGTTAACTGCCTGGGAGAAGAGAAAAGTCTTGACCTGGCGCCAAAAATATAACAATGTTGGAGCCAGGCGAGCCTTGTTGGGGAGATCATTCCATAATTGGGGGGCTCGACTGCAGCTGAAGACAACCAGAGTGCAGGAAAGGTTTTGTCCATCTAGCCCAGTGGTTCCCAAAGTGGGCGGTGGAAATGCATAGGGGAGCGTTAAGAGGCAAAGGGGCAGTGATGGGGCAGCAGCGCTTGAGGTGGCCTTTTCCCCGTACCAGGAGTTTTGGTTACAGAAGGAAATTTCTGATTGCTATCCTTCACTATGGAGAGTGGTTCAGAAGCTCCTGGTTGCATTTCCAACATCATATTTGGTGGAATGCGGTTTTAGCGTGGTCTGCCTACTTCTCTCCAAGCAACGAAATCGACTCCCGATTACTAAACGTGGTGATTTAAGACTCATGTGAAGTGATTTTAAACCAGACCTTGGGAAACTCGCATCACTTCAAGCCCATCCAATCCATTAAGAATTTACAGAATAGTGAGGTACTCGATCTACCCTAGTTACTAAATGTGATACCTAATATCCTTGCTAAATGACTATCAGACTTTGAAAAGATGATATCACTGGATCAAGTTCATCAATTATGTTTAATTGAATAAGCTAAAAAAAAATGTAATTTTATATCATGTTTTTATACTGTTTGTTTTATACTTTGAATGGTTTTAGTTTTTGTGAACCGCCCAGGGAGCTTCGGCTGTTGGGCGGTATAAAAATGCAATAATAAATAAATAAATAAATAATTGGATTTTGAATAAACATTCAATTAATTGTTACTGTTTTGAATTTCATTGTTCTTATCTTCCTTAGTGGGTCGCTTGAAAACCGCTATTCTGAATAATGGTTTTTATAGGGTAGGGTAGGGGGCGCTGGGCATGAGTTTGTGGAACCAAGGGGGCGGTGACCTGAAAAAGTTTGGGAACCACTGGCCTCGCCCCTCTCTACCCAAACAAACTGGCCCCTGCTTTGGCTGGCAAACAGCACCAATGGAATGGTAGCCTGGGGAGGGGCGGTGAATGCCCACCGTGGGCACGGCATCGCCCCTTTTTCTGAGCCTCTGCTTGGTGTCGGCACGAAAGCTGTTCTAGGAGTGGCGCTTCCTGCCTTTCCAGCTGCGTGTGAAAATGCCATAATTTCCCACGCCCTCCATAGCTGGGGGCTTGGGCCTGTGTGCCATTGCATACTTGTGCAGAAGTGCTGCTTCCATCCCCGTTTCTGCATGGCAGCATGGTGCATCCCTCCTCCCTTAGCTTGCTCCTTTCCCAATGAAAAATGCAGTACATATTCAGGGAAGCATGGATGAACGAGGGAGAGGATGCACCCTTGGCTTTGTGCGGCAGTTACGCTTCGTCATTTATTTCCCGTTTAGCATGCTCATATCTTCCCTGCCATCCCAAAGGCTTGAGGTGGCTCACAACGGTTCACAAACCAAGTGTATAGTACACCATTCAGATTCAATAAACCAACATGTATTCCTCTCTTCCGTTTGACCATTATGCTCCTTGTCCAATCCTTCTTCCACGGCCACCTCTTCTCCTTACTTTCCCCTCTCACCTGCCTATTGCAGGCCCAGGCCTCCCAACATGCTCTTCCAACTCCACCTGAGCTAGGGTGACCATATGGAAAGGAGGACAGGGCTCCTGTATCTTCAATAGTTGTACAGAAAAGGGAATTTCAGCAGGTGCCATTTGTATATATGGAGAACCTGGTGAAATTCCCTCTTCATCACAACAGTTAAAGCTGCAGGAGCCCTACCCTCTTCTGTATCTGGTCACTGTAGTATAGCTCCTGCAGCTTTAACTGTTGTGATGAAGAGGGAACTTCACCAGGTGCTGCATGCCTACAAATGACATTATTTGCGGCTTTGCAAGGAATCCTGGAGCACCGCTCTCCAATGGCACCCAGCTTCACTGGCACCTTCCTCTACTTGATGCCATCCAGATATGTTGGACTGCAACTCCCATCATTCCCAGTCAGCATGGGGACTGCCATCCTCGGTCGGCCCTGCTGCCACCTCTGCTGAACTCAAAATGGACAGTCTTCAACAGCTTCTTCAACTCCAAGGGAGTCATCTAACATGTGAAACACGTAACTAGGGCTGCAAGTTTTAATTTATTTAACCAACAGATCAATCAGCTTAAGTCTTAGTTGATTAACTGCTGGAGTTCCAAGTTAAGGGCACATTTATTTCACTGTTTCAATTCCACTGAATGGGAAATTAAAAAGTAGCCATTAAAGATAGCCATTCTTTGTAGCAAGGAGAGGAAGCATTCATTTATTACATTGCAAGGAACCTGAAACATCCTTCAATATCTCATAGAGGGGACCCAAGCCCAGAGCCATGAAACAAAGCACCATCAAACAAGCTCTGTGAGCCCAGGAGGGTGTTGGATTTGTTTTTGGCAACAGCAGCCTCCCCCAGCCCCATCACTGCAGCTTCTGAAGCAGAGGGAAGCTGGCCCTATGATACTGGGGGGGGGGGAGCGTCAGCCGCATAAAGGCAAGTGTGCTGACGACACGCAGCTCTATTTCTCCTTTTCATCTTCAGCAGGAGAGGCTGTGGATGTGTTGAACCGGTGCCTGGCTGCGACAATGGACTGGACGAGGGCTAATAAACTGAAACTCAATCCAGACAAGACTGAGACGCTGTTAGGAGGTGATTCCGCTGACAGGATGGGGGGGTGTTCTACCGGTTCTGGATGGGATTGTACTCACCCTGAAGGAGCAGGTTCGTAGCTTGGGGGTTCTTTTAGACCCATCATTGTCACTTGAGGCTCAGGTGTCCTCAGTGGCACGGCGTGCCTTCTACAAACTCCGGTTGGTGGCCCCTATCTAGACAGGGATAACCTGGCTTCAGTTGTCCATGCTCTGGTAACCTCCAAGTTAGATTACTGCAATGCACTCTACATAGGGCTGACTTTGAAGACGGTTTGGAAGCTGCAGCTCGTGCAAAATGCAGTGGCCAGATTGATTTTGGGAACCAGAAGGTTCGACCATATAACACCTGCTCTGGTCCGCTTGCACTGGCTGCCTATGTTTCCGAGCCCAATTCAAGGTGCTGGTTTTGACCTATAAAGCCTTACACGGTTTGGGACCACAATACCTGACGGAACGCCTCTCCTGACGTGAATATACCCGGTCACTACGTTCAACATCTAAGGTCCTCCTCCGGGTGCCTACTCCGAGAGAGGCTCGGAGTGTGGCAACAAGGGACAGGGCCTTTTCGGTGGTGGCCCCCAGACTGTAGAATGATCTCCCTGACAAGGCTCGCCTGGCGCCAACGCTGCTATCTTTCCGGCGCCAGGTTAAGACTTTCCTCTTTGCCCAGGCATACGGTGGCACGTCTTAATCACCCACATGTTTAGTTTTTAAATGGTTTTTAATGCTTTATGTGTGTATGTTTTGTGTTTTAGGATTTAAAATTTTGTATACTCATTTTAATCTTAATTTTAGAATTTCTGTAAACCGCCCAGAGAGCCCTGGCTATGGGGGCAGTATATAAGTGCAATAAATAAATAAATAAATAAATAATAAAAAAAGCAAACGGGTAGTGCAAATCCCTTGCACGGGCCTAAGCAGCCCTTTGGATCCTGCCCTACATCAAGGTTTTAGTAACATACATTTATTCAAAATGGATCATTAAAGCATCAAAAAGAGAGCAGTTAAATCCGTTTTTAAAGCTTTAATCAGCCCTCGGTTAAATAGTTTTAGAAATAAACTTAGATGCATCTTCTCGATTTGATTTAGTTTAACTGGTGTTAGGTACCACCGCCATACCAATTTATAAAAAAAATTCTTTTATCCTTACTGATAAGGTTTTCAAATTCCGTGCTTTCCATATCTTATCCCAACTCTGGTTACTTATTTGAAATTTAATATCATTTTCCCATACCAATTTATAACCATCTTCCTGATCCTCTCTTGCCATTAATATTCTATAAACTTAGATGCATCTTAACGTATCTATTTATTTGCTGCAATCCCAGGCAACCTGATTTTTCTGCCCTGCCTCATTCGTGGAAAAGGTATTGGCATCTCCCCATGCTCTAAGCCCCCCCCCCCATGTTTTCCAACCACTTCTTCCCTCTATTCTCTTATCGTGGAAAATCCATTAAGTAAGAAAAGAAGGAATGGCAGCAGTGGGATCTCTCCATCTGGAAGCACCTCCGCTCCTGTTGAACTCAGATGGATTTGCTTCTGATGGAAAGACGCAGAGGATCACACAGTTCAGTTGGCTCTCTTGTATGAATAAACATGAGGTGCTTAATTTTCCTAGGAGATACTCATGCGAAAATGAATCCCCGCCTTGGGGCCAAACTAGATGCAACGTTAACTGCATGAAGGCAAATCGTGCATGTTTTGGGGGCTATGGAGGTGGGGGGGGAGTCTGAGCAGCCATGGAACTGTGGTTCCTTTTGGGCAGAGGGCTCCTAGCACCAGCAACCAGAGGGCCTTGCGCAGATGTTCCACCTTTTTCACCTTAACGGATTTTCCGTGTTAAGGAAAAAGATGGAGGGGGAAGGGGGAAGAAAACACAGGAGGATCATGAGTAGAAGACATCGTAGTCTGGACCTCACCTAAACTTCCGTGAATGAGGCAAGGTGACAGCACCATAAAAACCTTGTGTGGAAACACGCTTTGAAGGTTACAGGGGTGCTATTTAAACCACAGAGGTGTATGTCAATTCCCTTTGCGCAATTAATGTCTAGTTTGACCCGCAATACCAGTTGCTGCTAGTAGAGAAACGTGGGCTCAATGCCAAGTACATGGCTTTCGATACCCCCATGCACCCTACTCTAGGGTGACCATATGGAAAGGAGGACAGGGCTCTTGTATCTTTAACAGTTGTATTGAAAAGGGAATTTCAGCAGGTGGCATTTGTATATATGGAGAACCTGGTGAAATTCCCTCTTCATCACACCAGGTAAAGCTGCAGGTGCCCTGCCCTCTTTTAAATCTGGTCACTCTGGTATAGCTCCTGCAGCTTTCACTGTTGTGATGAAGAGGGAATTTCACCAGGTTCTCCATATATACAAGTGACACCTGCTGAAATTCCCTTTTCTATGCAATTGTTAAAGATACAGGAGCCCTGTCCTCCTTTTCATAGGGTCACCCTACCCTACTCAACACCAACCAAGTGGCTTTGGTCGGGGCGGTAGCAGCAGAACCAGCGAGCAGGGTAAGACAAGGGTGCGCGTGTGTGCGAAAGAAAAAGCCAGGGGTAGATGGCAAAGACCTGGGGTGGGATTGGCACGGCTGCACCCTGTGTACTGACCTCCGTGAACTCCTCTGTCTCAGGTGTGTTGGATCCTCCGCTATCGTGCTCCTCCACATACAGCACATCTGACGACAACGGGGTTTGGAAAAAGCCAAAGGGAGAGCCAAGGGAACAAGGCTTTAGCGACCCCCATTGTCATTCATGAAAGCACAGAAAGGGCGAAACCTTAGACATATGCATAGCCATGCATATACACTAATGCACATGCAGGTGGTACATATACGCACACAGCGTGGCATGCTAACTCAACGTGTGTGTGTGGGGGAGACACATGCGTCTAGCCGACGCAGCTGGAGGCACAACCATGCACTGCTAACACAGAATGCGGTTTGCATGCACCTTAACACACACCTTAGTAACAGATATGCAAGCACCTGTGGGTGCAGGCAGGTGTGCAGTTTTGCTCACATTCACACTGGAACATACATGCAACCGTGAAACCCTGTTCACACAAATGCAACAGTATGTGCAAACACACACACACACACTGTACACAGATGCTGACAGCAGTGATGCAGTGAGGTCATTTTAGACTCTTTTGATACTGGTAATGTGTATAACTTCCCTTCCTTCAAAATGTGGTAAGCCAGCCCTGCAGTGTTTGGGGGCCCTGGCCCTCTTTTCTCATTCTGCTGGAAGCCCTGCCCTGTGTGTACCACTGGCTAACTAAAGTGCAGGCTAACTTGCAGGCATGAACATGTATGTTTACAAGTTCTGTGTAACAAATAAACCATCCTCGTGTGGAAATGTGAGATGCTCCCCCTTGCACCTAGGACCTCGGAGGCCCCTCTGCTCTGCCAAACTGACATGGGTGCTCTGACGCCAGATGGACTCCTCAAATAACACATGACAAGTCCATGCAATCCCCATCCCCGTGGGCCCTTGGGGAAGAAACACAGCTGGAAACGGCCAATTTTGATTGGGAAACCAGTCTAAGGAGAAAGGGTTACATGACCCCCTCCTCCTGCACTGCTCTGATCAAATCCAGAGCCCCCGGTGCCTACAGCCAAGTCTTTTTTGAAAGCTGGAAAACATTCCAAGGCCGGGTTCGGACAACACAATAAGCAACGGTTGATTTCGATGCTCCTCCTATTACTCCGCCCTCCGTTGATTATCGTGTCGTCCAAACTCAACCCAAATGTCTGCTACATCATGCGCAGTCTATCTCTCAATTTGCCCAGATGAAGGAAGATGCACAGCCTGACCATGGGGATCTGTCAGCCTTGACTTCAGACTCGAGGCATCAAAAGCGATCTAGTTCCACATAATTCTATGTAAAAAAATCAAAAGGGTATTGAAGGAAGTAAAAGGTACAACCGGAGTGATGTTGAGACCAGAAGAAGCAAAAACAGGAAAGCACCATCTCTAAAACGTTAGATAAAATGTTCGCTTTCAGTCATAAGGCAGATTCATACATCCGAGTGGCTTTTGTTTTATCACCTATCTGGGATATATGATCAAATGGAGGACAAGATAGCTTCTCATGTTTGTGTGAACTAGCCTAGGCTGGGCCAACTACAGATCTGAGAGGCTCTGGAGAAGTGTCCTTTGGGGTCGGTTCCTCTGTCCGTGGAACCGGGCAAGCTTACTTGGCAGCCCACTTTTAATTCCCCATGCTAGGCTGGGGGCATTGTGGGAAATTTAAATGGTGGCCAGATCCAGTCTCCTGGCACTGCTTGTTGTGCCGGGCCAGAAAAAGAAAATGTAAGGGGGGCCAGGAGAGGCACCATCAGCAGTAGGCCCTGCCAAGGATAGCAAATCTGTGCCTGGGCTGTACCAGATGGGGGCCTCACATGACCAAGTACTCCTCCATATTAAAAGAAAATCCCTACACATCGAAACAAGAGTGTCAAGGAAAAGGGCTTTAGCCTAGCCTTCTCCCTGGCATGCTCAAATTAAGATTAAATTAAAATTAAGTAGATTGAGGGGAGACATGATAGCACTCTTCAAATACTTAAAAGGTTGTCACAGAGGAGGGCCAGGATCTCTTCTCGATCCTCCCAGAGTGCAGGACGCGGAATAACGGGCTCAAGTTAAAGGAAGCCAGATTCCAGCTGGACATCAGGAAAAACTTCCTGACTGTTAGAGCAGTACAACAATGGATTCAGTTACCTAGGAAGGTTGTGGGTTCTCCCACACTAGAGGCCTTCAAGAGGCAGCTGGACAACCATCTGTCAGGGATGCTTTAGGGTGGATTCCGGCATTGAGCAGGGCGTTGGACTCGATGGCCTTGTAGGCCCCTTCCAACTCTGCTATTCTATGATTCTATGAAGAGAGTATGGAAAGGGGGTCCATCCCCACCTCACTTAGCTTTTGTGACAGACTCTTTAGCTATTGTTTTTAGGAGGCTACAGATGGTCCATAATTTGAATAAGTTTGGGGGAATTCAGGGTGGGTGGGTTCCTGCATTTCATTTAGCCCCACCACCAGACATACACACTACCTTTCCATCACAATTCAAGCACTGGACGTGAAAGGAACGGTTTTGTACGAAGGAACATTCAGTCCTCTCGGTGAGAAGTAGGCCTCAGAGTCAAGAGTCAGTAAGAATTCGGCCTCAGAGTCAAGAACGAGACCTCACAGTTAGGATGAGAAAAGGGTTTCGGTCCAACCAGAATTGGTCCAGAGCCCACAGCAGAGACTGTTCTCAAGTTAAAGCAGGACAAGTCCTTCCAGATGTTTGGGCCGACAATTCCTAACAGCCCTAACCAGCATGGCCAATGGTGAGGCATGATGGGAGTTGTAGGTAAAAAAAAAAATCTAGAAGGCTACACATTGCCCTCCCTCGTTGTAAAGGATCCCAATCCCCTGTCATAACCATACAACTACAGCAGGGGTGGGTGGAATGACTTCCAATCTTCCACTGTCCACCTTTTTGTTTTGCTTCTACTAGAATCTCCAGTGTCCACTTACATTTTTAAAACAAATTACAAAGCAAAAAAGACACTCTCAGGATCCCTTTACACAGATCTGCAAAGCATTAACTATTAAGGCATCCTGAAAACCCTCGCTAGATTTGACGAAAGTCACTACGCTTCACAAGAGTTCCGGCAATTAACTAACACAAGGTGGTTGCCCCAAAATTGGCTAGTGGTCTCCTCCTGTTTTATGGGGGCTACTGTGTTAATAACTCTGTCCCTGAGAAATTCCAGATGTGTTTGACCTTTTTGTTAAGATCTTGGAAATATGCTGTCCTGGCTGGCCTCCCTCCCAGACATCCATTAGTGCCATCACAACCTGTTTATTTGTTTGTTTATATACTGCTTATCAAGTACACCAGCATACACAATAGTCACACAAATGGAGAGGTTATCCTGAATGTTGCAGGGGAAGTAAGATTGGTCCAGGATAATGAATCCCTCTGGGGAAAAACGCAATTCGGTGCTTCTTGGGAGCTAATGTAATGCCAAACTCAACAGGCAATGTGAAGGGTGACTTGCCACAAACCCACAGAAGTTACAAGATGAGCATGCTGACACATGCATGAAGTCACACACAGGTATGGTCACACGACATAACAGGTATCGTAGCTCAGGTATGCACGCACAGGGCTGCCCACTTGCTTGCAGCTGGTTTTTGTCGCATTACCTGGGAAGGGGTCTCGGGTGAGTCCCAGCTGGCTGATGATGTAGCGAGGGATGTCTGTCTTCACCAGGTGTCCCTCTTTGGCATGGTCCTCAGCCGCTTCCAACAGGTGGTAGAACTCCTCAGGATTAAACTCCTAGAGTGCAGCAGAGTCGGTCAGAGTTAGGGCTGGGCATTGCTCCATGAACAGTCCCGGCTTAGAGCAGAGCACTTCTTCCATAACGGCAGCCTTCCCCAACCTGATCCCCTCCAGATGTGTAGGACTACAAATCCTAGAATCCCACAGCCAACTGACTGGGGGATTTTGGGAGTTTAGTCTCACACATCTGGAGGGGATCAGGTTGGGGAAGGCTGTTCAAGGGAATGAGTGAAGAGTAGTGTAAGTGAAGAGATCCTGTGATTGAGGTTTTGGTTTCAAGCATTTGAACAGTTGGGCAGTGGGGTAGCAACTCTACACTGGCTACCTATTCACTATCGGGTCAGGTTTAAGGTTTTGGAACTAGTGTACAAAGCCCTAAACCACTTGGGATCAGAATACCTGAGAGAGAGCCTTCTCCCTTACCAACCGGTCTGGTCACTGAGGTCATCAGAGAATATGCTCCTGGTGGTTCCACATAGACCTATGGCCTGACTGGAGTCCAGAAGGAAAAAGCCTTTAGTGTGGTGGCCCCCATTCTTTGGAACTCCCCGCCACTAGAGGTCAGGCAGGCACCAACATCAAGGTGCTTTCAGCACCTCCTGAAAATAGCTCTCTTCCAGGAAGCATCCCTTAACCCACAGTTTATATTGTCATTCTGTTTTTAAAACAACCATTTTAATAATTGTGTTTTAATTCTTTTTAAAAATCTTTTTACTTTCTACTTCTTATGTTCACCGCTCTGGAGTCTGTTTTAGATGTGGAGCAATATAAAAATATTGTAAATAAATCAGTTTGCGTACTATGGCGGAGCAGTAGTCAGCCACTTGGGCTGGAAGTTAGATTGGAACCTCTTTAAGTTAGACTGTGATCACTGTGAATCAGGAATCATGGGATGTTAAACATAAGAACATAAGAAGAGCCCTGATGCTGGATCAGACCAAGGGTCCATCTAGTCCAGCACTCTGTCCACACAGTGGCCAACCAGCCATCAGCCAAGGATAAACAAGCAGGACATGGTACAACAGCACCCTCCCACCCATGTTCCCCAGCAACTGGTGCACACAGGCTTATTGCCTCGAAAACTGGAGATAGCACACGACCATCAGGGCTAGTAGCCATTGATAGCCTTCTCCTCCAGGAATTTATCCAACCCCCTTTCGAAGCCATCCAGATTGGTGGCCATCACTACATCTTGTGGTAGTGAGTTCCATAATTTAACTATGCGCAGTGTGAAGAAGTACTTCCTTTTATTTGTCCGGGATCTCCCACCAATCAGTTTCATGGAATGACCCCAGGTTCTAGCATTTTGAGAGAGGGAGAAAAATGTCTCCCTGTCCACATTCTCCATACCATGCATAATTTTGTACACTTTTGTAGAATTTTGTAAAACGATTTGAGCGGCTGCAGAGCGCCAGAGGTCTAGGCTGCTTCTCGGGAAAGACCTCGGCAAAGCTGGCCACAAATGGGGAAATCAAGCTGGAGCAGGATCTGAACGATCACTTCCTTCAGCCAATCATCACAAGCCAACGGAAGGCAGGAGAAAACCCCACAAAATCTTTAAGGGGATTAAACAGCCTACCTACACTCCCTTATATAGTCTGATTTGGAATGGGGGGAATTGGATGGCTAAGTAAATACAGAAAAATGTTTTTAATAGACAAACAGATTTCCTTGCTGTTGTTTTAAAGCACTTTTTTTTTTTTAAAAAAAAAAGAAGCATTCTGTGTGTAGTTTTTCCTTCCAGATTGTCATGTCTAACCCTACTGCCCCTGTTTTGGGAGAAGGTGTTTCAGGTAATCAATCAGAATCAGATTCGGAACTAGAGACGGCGGCAGGAGACACCAGCCAGCCTGTACCAGTGGGGGAGGAAGCTCTCACAGGCGATACCCCAGCTGGGAGTCAGCCCTCTCCAGAGCTTATCTCCTCAAGGCCAAATCCTACACACTCAGTGGGAAGTGAGGTTTCTTCTGGAGGTGAGCGTCCCGACAAGCTAGCTGATGCTAGGGTCCGCCGGGAGCTGAAACACACGGCACGGAAGGAAGGTGTGAGAAAGTCAGTTAGATTATGCCACAACCTGCCTCCGCACCAGACCCTCTGAAGTTACAAGGCATTTGAGAAGTGGCTTCCTATTCTTCTTGAACGGACCATTTTTTTGCTTAGTTTGCATAGTTTTGCCTAGGGGGACGTTTCCAAGAGGTAAGACTCTCTTCAGGTAGAAGAGACGTTTGTTGCTTAATAAAAGCTTTGTGGATTACTTAGCAGGCCTCGTGGTTTGCCTCCCATCAAAAGCAGGAGTGTTCTGAGAAACAGGACACAGATCCAGATTACAGGGGGTGGGGACAGGGAGGAGTAATCAGGTGCTGAGGCGCTGGCTCACATCTCCCTGTTGCCTCTCTCACGCTTTCCACATTAGCAATGCTTGTACCTATGTAAAGCGCAGCAAAAGACGCCACATTCACTCAGCCCCAGCCAAAGTGATGCAGCACAACCACCTCCCCGACCAGCCAGATGGCGACTTGCCACAGTGAGGGAGCACTTCCCACAATCGGCAGGTGCGTCATCAGGGAAACCAACAGGCACCTTCCAAGCCTCACCCCCACCGGTGGATGGTCTGGGCCCTCCGGATGGTGGAGAGCAGAGCCAGGATTGGGGGGGCTGAAGGGAAGGCTTAATCTGTGCCAGGCCTCAGCGGGATTCAGCCCACAATCTCTTTTCAGGGCTAGAGCTTAGACCTGGAATATTATGAAGTAAGGATAAGGCAACTTTGAGACCCTCCACACTGGAACACGGCTGGCAAAAGGAATCCAAGCCATCAGGGCTTCCATAGTTACCTAGGGAGGTTGTGGCCACTCCCACACTAAAGGCCTTCAAGAGGCAGCTGGACCACCATCTGTCAGGGATGCTTTAGGGTGGATTCCTGCATTGAGCAGGGGGTTGGACTCGATGGCCTTGTAGGCCCCTTCCAACTCTGCTATTCTATGATTCTATGGCCCAAAATGTTTTGGGGCTGGAAGGGAAAGTCCAAATAGCAGGCACGGAGTAGGCCTACTTTTAAAGAAAGCCTCTTTTAATGAAATCAGCAACATAAGAGACCTTCCCAGTGGGCTGAGCGCTTGCATCAGACCTGTCTACCTCTCATCTTGCCCTCCTTAATTCTTCTCCAAATCCCAAATCCATTTTTCTTGCATGGTTGGTGCTAACAAGATGCCCAATACTAGTGAGCCATAGCTCAGTTGAAGCCCTGATAGCAGATATTGGTGGTTGGGATGGAGGCAAGAACTCCAGCCAAGGCTCCTGAATTGTCTTCCCAGCTCTGGAAGGGGAGGTGGTTCTGGGAGAAGAGCTGGTACTCATTATGGGATTCCAGGCTAGCTCTCTTTTTATTTTTATGGCATTTATTTAAAAATGGATGCCCATCCACTAACCCTGCAGGGGCTCTCAACCTAGTTTACATTATTAAATGTAAGGAGGTGTGTCAACCACAGAATCATAGAATAGCAGAGTTGGAAGGGGTCTATAAGGCCATCAAGTCCAACCCCCTGCTCAATGCAGGAATCCACCCTAAAGCATCCCCGACAGATGGTTCTGGATGGGGTTACACTCCTCCTGAAAGACTGTGTTCGCAGCTTTGGGGTACTTCTGGATCTGTCGCTCCAAATGACAGCCCAGATAGATGCGACGGCCAGGAGTGCCTACTATCAGCTTCGGCTGATATGCCAGCTGCGCCCCTTCCTAGAGTCGGAAGACCTAAAGACGGCAGTACACGCGCTGGTAATTTCAAGGCTCAACTTCTGCAATGTGCGCTACATAGGGCTACCTTTGTGCCTAGTCCGGAAACTTCAACTAGTTCAAAATATGGCAGCCAGGTTGGTCACCGGTACACCTAGGGGTGACCACATCACACCAGTCTTAAAATCTCTTCACTGGCTTCCAATTAGTTTCCGGGCGAAGTATAAAGTGTTGGTTATCACCTTTAAAGCCCTACATGGTTTGGGTCCAGGCTACCTGCGGGATCGCCTTCTCCCGTACAATCCGCCCCGCACACTCAGGTCCTCTGGGAAGAATTTACTCCAGTCAACGAAAACAAGGCTGACAACTATTACCCACAGGACCTTTTCTTCTGCCGCTCCCAGATTGTAGAATGGCTTGCCGGGAGAAATTCATCAACTTAACAGTCTTCCAGAATTTAAGAAAGCCATAAAGACTGACCTCTTCCGGCAGGCCTAACCAGTTGCATTTTAAGACACCTTTTTAATAATGTATTAGTTTTAAATGTTTTAATTAATTATATGTATTTTATGGTGTTTGCATTTGTGTTGTACCCCGCCTCGATCCAAAGGGAGAGGCGGGTAACAATTATTATTATTATTATTATTATTATTATTATTATTATTATTATTATTATTTGTTACATTTATATACCTCCGCATAGCCACAGCTCTCTGGGTGGTTTACGAAAGTTTAAAACAGTGAACATTAAAAACAAATATACAAAATTTAAAACCAAAAAAAGCATAAAATACAAACAAAAACAGACAATATCAGTTTTAAAAAAAACTATTCTGGGGTCAGTTTAAAAACTCAGCATATGCTGTTAAATGCCTGGGAGAAAAGAAAAGTCTTGACCCGGTGCCAAAAAAGATAACATATAATAAAGTAATTAAGTGTTTAGCACCATCGGTTTGCATGACACTTTACAAGAAGATAGATCTTCTTAAAATATAATGTTTGGGCAAATGCACACATTAGGGATAAATAGGGCCAGCAATATACGAGGTCAAGTGCACCTTGAATAAAAGAAAAATGTTACAGTTATTGCATTATAGCAGTCAGGCCTGTGCATGTGGCCTGTGCATGGTAAGGGCCTTTCTGCACATTCAGGGTTTTTTCCCTTCTCCATAAAAATTTTACATTACACCATCATTAGCTGTGCAGAATCCACACAGAATCCTGCCCCTGAATTTTGCCTCCGCTGTAATGGTATCTGAGCACTTGAAAGTGTCACATTTTGTATCTGAAAAAGAGTTCCTTCAAACTGGGCACAGATTGCTTTTGTGATTATTATGTAAACTGGGTATTATTTTATGATGTAATATCCAGCAACACAGCTCTCCCATCTGCCACTTGCGGAGTATTTTGAATGTACATTTAGAATTTTCTGGTGGCTCCTTTCTACTCCAACTACAGGATACCTTTGCAGCATTTAGAGCAGGGGGGCAACACCTTTTGGCCCTGAGGGCTGCATTGGGCGTCAGCCAAAACATCAGGAATTGCACATGTGAGCACACGGGCAAGCAGGAGCATGTACACACAAAACTCACACACTCATTCACACACATACACTCAGACTCACATCATACACACACTCATTCAACATTTTCCTCATCACACACACACACACGCACACACACACACACCCCTCAGTGCCTCACCAGGCATTCCAGTAGGCGAGCTGGACGAGAGATGATAATGAGTAGCTTCTTCACCAGCTGAGTGACAAAGGTCACCTCCTCACTCTCGGAGCGTTCGTAGGCCTACAAGCAACAGAAGAGGTGTCTCATTAGGGAAAGAGTTAACTTGACATCACCTCCATGGAATGCCACTGCACCTGCAAGGCACACCTCTCCATGGCCTCATTATCACTCCATTCAACCTCTCTGGTCCCACATGGCTCCCTTTGCCCATCATGGCTGCTTCCTTCTTAATTTTTCACCACCCACAATTCCAGTTTCCCAACAGAAATCACTCCTGGGACCATAGCTAGACCTAAGGTTTATCCCTGGATCGTCCAGGGGTCAGACCTGTTCATCTAGTTGACACACAGGGGATCCAGTGCTCAGGCAGGGGCGAACCCTGGATGATCCCAGGATAAACCTTAGGTCTAGCTGTGGCCCAGGTCAACCCAGCTTCCTTGCACCCCCTTTGAATGCTACTGTCTGTATCTTGCATTCACTGTCACACTTCTGACTTTGGCCTTAGCTAGACCGGGCTTTATCACAGGGCGAACCCCAGGATTGTCCCTGTGCATCCACATGACGCACAGGGGATCAGGGAGGGATCATCCCTCCCTTGCCCCAGGATAGAGCCCTCCTCTTTGGGCCCGGTTTTTCCACAGTCTTGGGCTGAGCCCGAGACCGCGGAACGTGTGGCCCGTTGCCGCAGTTTGACCCAGCTCCGCGTGATTCCTCACGTGGAGCCGGGAGCTGCGCCCATCGGGGGTAGGGTGAGGGGAACAGGAAAATTAAGTTAATTTTTTTAAAAAGACCTACCTTAAGCGCACGAGCGTTCGTGCACTGCTTCTCCTTTAAAAAATTTAAAAATGGCGGGCGCGACGCCTCTCTTCTTGAGGTTGTCGCGCCTCGTGTATAAATGGAAGAGGGATCTCGGGTTAACCACAACGCGAGATCTTCCCTCCTCTGTCGCGGACTATGAGATAAGTCTAGCTAAGGCCTTTATCTATTCACTGGCATGCTCACATCTTTCAGCAGCTTTTCCATGTTCTCCTGCAGCTCGTAGAAGTAGACAGTGGTTATGAGGCCTTCCTGGGACTTGGCTAAACAGTCTCGTGCCAGCTCAATGACCTGGTGGTGGATGAAACTGAGCGCCCCGTCCGCCAAGGGCAACACACTGTCTGGCTCATAGCTCTTAATGAAATCTTGCAGTTTCTCTTCCATTTGTGCCGTGGCCTGTTGGGGTAAGAAACCGAGACTCTCGCGTCAGGGGAACAAAGACTCTCCCAAATAACCTAGACTAGGCCCTGCTCCTTTCCCAAAGTCAAGAAAGGAGCCAAAGAATCCTGACACATCACCCTTACCAACAACATTCTCTATGCTTCCTGCAATTAAATCATCACCATCCATGAGTTTTGGGTAAGAAAACCCTTCCTAACTAAGGGAATTGCCTGGTATATCACAGCTAACCCAATCCACAGTAAGAGCTGAAACACAGATATCTGTCTAATCTATCTATCACACACACATACACACGCTTTTCTCTCTAGGTATCTAACAATGCATGCCCAGCCCCAGACGCCCTCTTTCTGTCTCATAAGGAAGAATGTATTTCCATTGTTCATCGTATCTATTTTTATAAGTGACAAGTAAGTGCACATCCAATTTATTTATCAATCCACCTCATTGCTTCTGACCCTAGGCTCAATCCCGATTGTCTGTGTCTGTCTTTCTTAATTTTTTTCAGCGTGTTGGTTTAGAACAGTGGTTCCCAAACTTTTTCAGGTAACCGCCCCCTTGGTTCCACAACTCACGCCCAGTGCCCCCTGCGCACAGCCCCTTTAAATGGGAAGCACCCGCCGCAGGCTTGCCGAGGGAGGGAGGGAAAAGAGAGCGAACACCTCTGTTTTGCAGCCAGCATGGCGGGGCACACCAACCAGGGTATGTCTCTTCATTAGCATTTTGGTGCTTTTGAAACATTTCAATTCACCGTTAAAAGGACTCTTCTTAAACGGTATTAATACAAGTGTGGATTCTTTCCCTATATGGCTTGGGAACAAACTACCTTCTCCCATAAAAATGTCCCTGGGTCTTAAGACCTACTGGAGAGGCGCTTCTCGGAAAAGACCACCTCAAGCGCCCCCCTGCCAGCCACCCCTTTGCCTCTGAGCGCCCCTCTATGCAATCCCACTGCCCCCAAGGGGGCAGTACCGCCCACTTTGGGAACCACTGGTTTAGAATATTGAAATAATCAAAAGAGAATGAGATAGAGGATTGTAATGAAATACTGCTTTGAGCAAAACCATTCAAGTTTTAAAGCAGTCTTCCTGAACCTGGTGCTGGCTAGGTTCACTGGACTATAACCTCCAGCATGGCATTGGCTGTACAGACTGTGGGTGATGATAATTGTAGTGGGTGATGGGGGTTGCACATATGGAGGGCGCCAGGCAGGGGAAGGCTGCTTTAATGTGTAAATTCAATTTAAATTTAAAGTATCAATATAAAAAGCTTCTCTCTTTCTCTCTCGCCAACAGGAGGTGGTCCAGTGAAACAGATCCCTCTGCCTCTAGCAGTGCGTTTGGCCGTTTTTTAGGTTTCCAAGCAAAGTGGTAGGAGGGTCTTTGATACAAAGGCTCCTCCTCCTATCGCAGGCCTTACCTTGGGGAATCGCTCCTTGTAAACATGATTCATCATTACTATCTCATTGTCATAGGAGGATGGAGACCGGCCCGGGCTGCAAAGGAATAATAATAGGTCAACCCCTGGTGATAATTTCGTCCTTTCCTTTATATTGTTATCTCTTTGAATTCTATTTGCAGAACACATTGTGATTCAGCTACGTGGATTTCTAAGTATATGTGGTGTAGTGGCCAAGGTGTTGGACTGGGAGTCAGGAGATCCGGGTTCTAGTCCCCACTCGGCCATGGAAACCCACTGGGTGACTTTGGGCCAGTCGCAGACTCTCAGCCCAACCTACCTCACAGGGTTGTTGTTGTGAGGATAAAATGAAGAGGAGGAGGACTATGTATGCCACCTTGGGTTCCTTGGAGGAAAAAAGGTGGGATATAAATGTAATAATAAATAAATAAATATGTGGCAGGGATTAGCCTTAAACTAAAAGTAAAAATCACTATGGGATTTGAGAAGTGTTTTGGTTCCATGGTGGAGGGTTTGGGGGATGGACGTAAAGGAGGGGAGAGGAACAGAATGTCACACAGAAAGGGGAAGGCTTTTCTATACAAAGGAATAACAATAAAATGCAGCTCTCACTGTAGCTCAGAATTATGCAGGTACTGGAAACTTATTTCTTTATAGAAGTATAAGAATTGCCTGGCTGAATCAGACCAAAAGTCCTCTAATCCAGCATTCTGAATCAGTAAAACCAACAATGATATCCAGACCAACATGATTGCTGTAAAGGTAGTTTAAGAGCACAGATCATTGCGATAAATATATTGTTTACTAAGGTACTCCATTTTTTTGGCAGCCTCTGGACCCATCCCTGCACCGGAAAGACTGCTAGCTAGAGTCAGCACGGAGTCCACTGGAATGCTGACCATTTAGAATTAACCATCCCATTCCATAGAGTATCAAGGGAAGCTCGGAGGATGGCAACAAGGGAGAGGGCCTTTTCGGTGGTGGCCCCCCCAACTGTGGAATGATCTCCCCGATGAGGCTCGCCTGGCGCCCACACTGTTATCTTTCAGGTGCCAGGTCAAGACTTTCCTCTTCTCCCAGGCATTTAACATCATTTAACAACGCTAAGTTTGTTTTTTAACGGACCCCTGTTGTTTTTAAATGGATACTGTTGTTTTTATACTGTTGTTCTTATGTTTTAAATTTTGTATACTTTTAATGTTTACTGTTTTTAACTTTTGTAAACCACCCAGAGAGCTTCGGCTATGGGGCGGTAGATAAATGTAACAAATAAATAAATAAGAACTTGACAATGGGTCTCTCATTCTATCCCTAGGAAAGCTGTTGAGCGAAGGCTAAATGTACGATGCCCATATATGTAACAAAGGGAGGTTGCTATTTAGAGCCGGTGTCTCAGCCACCCCAACCTTACCTGAGGCTCCGGGACCGGGGCCGTACAGCAGGAGACCGCCGCCCCCCATCATCATCAGTAATGCTTTCAGTGCTGCCAAAATGCTTGGAAAGGAAATGCAACTCATCCACAGTGGGCTGATAAGGTAGCTGGTGAAGGCGCTCTTGGGAGGAGCAGGATGACTGTGAGGAGGAGAAGAAGGGACAGAATTGGCCACCAGCCCTTCGTCGATGCGGAGATGCAGCAAGCTCCGGAATGGAGCACAGCTGCCATTTATTTACACACATCATCCCAAATCTGACACTGTAGTGCAGCCAGATCTGGATATGGCCCCATTCCACCCTTATTGACTGTGTAGCCTTCCAGCACAGACAACGGTTTATCATAGAAAGCAAAATATATATTCCAACAGCCGGTTAAACAGGGTGGTTTGCGAGGGTCAGCCTGGGATTGCCCCCACAGAATGTGGTTGGGACAAAGGAAGCCGCCTTACATGGCGTCAGACCATTGGCCCATCTAGTTCTGCACTTCAGCACTGAGCTCCAGCAGCTCTCCGTTTCAGGCAGGAGTCTTTTCAAAGTCCTACCTGGAAACGCCAGGAATTGAACCTGGGCCCTTTGGCCTGCACTCGGCCATTGAACTACAGCTCTTCATGTTGATCTGGAGCTAAGATGGCCACATGTCACTACATGCAGTGAACCACACATGTACAGCTCAGTTTCCTACAGCAGGGCATTCCAGAGTGTATAGGAGACTACACTCAGCGCTACGGAATTAGGGAAGAACATTCACATATGGTCCCACATGGTCTGTTTTTAGTGATACATCATCTTACAATGCCTAACATTAGGCAGACCCTTCCTCCAAGAGTGGGGGACAACCCAGACTGGCATCAGTGGCTTCCTCCCTCCCTTTATCTGGCCAGCATACCTGCAGTGCACACACAGGGCCATCTCAGTGTGGGTTGGTGTGTGAGCAGTTGTAATCTGGGGATCAGTTGGCCAATTTCAGCAATTTCTTCTATATATACATACACACGCAGGGCCGTCCCTACCATTAGGCAGAGTGAGGTGGCCTTCAAGCAACAAAGAGCTCTTTAATTTATTATTCTTGTAGGAAGTGGAAGGAAGGCCAGGCTACAAAAGAAGAGTACAGACAGGTGGCGCAGAAATGCCAAAATGGCGTCAGGAAGGCTAAAGCTCAGAATGAGCTGAGATTAGTGAGGGATGCTAAAAGCAATAAAAAGGCTTTCTTCAGATACGTGAGTAGTAAAAGACAGAGGAAAGAAATGGTGGTTCAGCTGCTTAACGAGGATGGCAAATTGATAACAGATGACAAAGAAAAGGCTGAAGTGCTCAATTCCTACTTTGCCTCAGTCTTCTCCCAAAAGCGGGTCTATGACCCCCTGGAAAAAGTGAAGCAGAAGTTGAGGGGGCAGGATTACAGTTTGAGATTGATAAACAAATGGTCAAAGAACACCTAATTTCCTAGAATGAGTTCAAATCTCCAGGGCCTGATGAACTGCATCCTAGAGTAATGAAGGGGCTAGCGGAAGAACTCTCAGAACCTTTGTCTATTATCTTTGCAAAATCATAGAAGACGGGTGAGGTGCCAGACGACTGGAGGAGGGCTAACATTGTCCCTATCTTCAAAAAGGGCAAAAAGGAGGAACCTGGGAACTACAGACCAGTCAGTCTGACATCCATCCCTGGGAAAATTCTGGAGCAGATTATAAAGAAGTCAATCTGTAAGCACCTTGAAAACAATGCAGTGATTACTAGAAGCCAGCATGGATTTGTCAAGAACAAGTCCTGTCAGACTAATTTGATATCATTTTTTGATAAGGTAACCTCCCTTGTGGACTATGGGAATGCTGTGGACGTCATATATCTTGACTTCAGCAAAGCTTTTGACAAAGTACCACATGACATTCTGATTAACAAACGAGCTAAAAGTGGGCTAGATGGAACAACTATTAGGGGGATTCACAGTTGGCTGCAGAATCGGACTCAAAGAGTACTTATCAATGGAACCTTCTCAAACTGGGGAGAGGCAACGAGTGGGGTACCGCAGGGCTCAGTCCTGGGCCCAGTGCTCTTCAACATTTTTATTAATGATTTGGACGAGGAGGTGCAGGGAACGCTTATCAAATTTGCAGATGACACAAAATTGGGTGGGATAGCTAATACCCTGGAAGACAGAAACAAACTTCAAAGTAATCTTGATAGGCTGGAGTGCTGGGCTGAAAACAACAGGATGAAATTTAATAGGGATAAATGCCAAGTTCTACATTTAGGAAATAGAAACCATGATAGCACTCTTCAAATACTTAAAAAGTTGTCTCACAGAGGAGGGCCAGGATCTCTTCTTGATCCTCCCAGAGTGCAGGACACAGAATAACGGGCTCAAGTTAAAGGAAGCCAGATTCCAGCTGGACATCAGGAAAAACGTCCTGATTGTTAGAGCAGTAAGACAATGGAATCAGTTACCTAGGAAGGTTGTGGGCTCTCCCACACTCGAGGCATTCAAGAGGCAGCTGGACAAGCATCTGTCAGGGATGCTTTAGGGTGGATTCCTGCATTGAGCAGGGGGTTGGACTCGATGGCCTTGTAGGTCCCTTCCAACTCTGCTATTCTATGATTCTATAAGTGCTTGTAGGACCTTCTGCCTTAGGGGCTAAAATAACTTGCCTGGCCTTGGATACTTTGCCCCTTGACCTAGCATGGAGCGCTATGTGCTACCTCAGTGTCTTGGGCTGGCCTGTCATATGTATCATTTACAGTTTCATGGACATGGCTACTCTCAATCACCCTAGTCCGGCACAGCTGTGAACCACTGCCCAATAAATAGTTCCCATATCCAGTCAGCCCTTGCTTCCCTCCCAGGTCTTCTTAGTGACAGGAGGCTCTTACCGATACAGTGGAGCTGGGTGTGTTGGTTCCATATCCAGATGATGGCAAAGAAGCCAAGGACCAACGCCGGCCATCTGCCCTGAAATTACCGAGTTGAGAGGGTACAAGATTTAGAGAGGAAAGACAGAACCAGTTCTGATTTTTTTAAAACACCACCACCACAAAATGGCTTCATATCTTAAGGAATTAACCCTTTTCCCTGTCAGGCGAGCGTTTACGCAATTAAGATTTCAACAGATGCCTACGGAACTAATGAAGGGGAGATATGGTTACTGTCCTGTAAGTGAGTGTTTCTGCATATGCGGAGCAGGCCAAGTTGAGGACTTGGCTCATTATGTTCTTCACTGCCACTTTTATAAATCACCACGGACCAAATTCATCCTCCCCTTTCTAAACTTCCTTGAAGGCCACACGGAAGAGTTCAAAATCAAGTGGTTGCTGGCAGATACAGACAACTTTGTAAGCTACAGGGGTGGCTCTATTTGCCCTAGCAGCATTGAAGTTAAGGAGAGCTTTTGTGGCGGGTCTGGATTCTGACTTTGGGTAAGGTAGATAATAACACAAAGAGTATGGCAATGATTCAAGATAACGTGTTTTATTGCTGTTCTATTTTGCTTAATGTGTTAACTTGTTTTACTGTTTCAACGGTTTTAATCAGATTAATGTTTTAATGTTTTATGATGTTGTGATGGCCATTGGCTACAAACAATAAAGAGATGATCTGATCTGAACAACAACAACAACATTTTCCAAAAAATTGTAATTCAGTTAGTCGTGCCTTATTTGCAGGTTCCTCTAGAAATGAGATCACCTGATGTAGGGTGACCATATTTTGGAAACCAAAAAGGAGGACAACATGGTCGCCCCCAAGGGGGCGTGTCCAGTAGCAAGGGGGCGTGTCCAGTACCAAGGGGGTGTGACCACCCGAACATAGCCTTGGTCACATGTCTGATTTTACAGCACACATTTAAGACAAATCTTAATGTTAAAATCACTGAAATAAAGAACAAGTGAGAGATTCAATGTATCTGAAATTAACTTCACTCACTCCTACTTTTGTAGGTTTTGCTGTACTTTGAAGTTTTTGCTATACTCTGTGTGTTACATTCTCCCCTTCCCTCAAATATCTTTTCTGACTGTATCTTCACTCATTGCAAGCTGCTGTTGTTGTTAACAGGGTTTGCTACTGGCCCCAGATCTGTTTCAAATTTGGTATGGCTAAAGCTCTACCTAAAAGCTATCATGGTGCCAACTTTCAGCTCTTTATCTTTAAAAATGACAGTTTAAAAAATAATAATTTTAAAACCTCATTTTTTAAAAAAATCCTAAAAAAATCAATGGATGAACAGATCTGTTTCAAATTTGGTGTGGCTAAAGCTATACCTAAATCCTATCATGGTACAAAGTTTCGTCTCTTTATCTTTAAAAATAACAATTTTAAAAATAATAATTTTAAAACCCCAATTTTAAAAAAATTCCTTACAAATCAATGGATGAACGGATCTTTTTCAAATTTGGTGTGGCTAAAGCTCTACCTAAATCCTATCATGGTACAAAGTTTCATCTCTTTAACTTTAAAAATGACGATTTTAAAAATAATAATTTTAAAACCTCAATTTTTAAAAAATTCCTAAAAAATCAATGGATGAACGGATCTGTTTCAAATTTGGTATGACTAAAGCCCTTCCTAAGAGCTACCATTGTGCCAAATTTCATGTCTTTATCTTAAAAAATGACGGCGTTATAAGCATTTTTGTTAATTCCCATTAGAGCTGCTCTTTGAAAAAAATATCCGATTTCCCCTCCCCCTCCCGGATTTGCCATCAAAACCCGGGCAAATCCGGTCATATGGTCACCCTACCTGATGGTTGCTGTGCTCAACAAGAGATACCCTCCTGGTGGTACCCACGTTTTTAGAGGTCTGCTCCATCACAGTTCAGAACAAGGCCTTTAATATTCTAACACACACTCTCTGGAACTCTCTACCACTACAAATTAGGTAGCCATCAACCCTTCTCGGTTTATGGCAATTAAAATGCCTTTTCCAACAGGCATTCCCCCCAAATAAGCACAACCTCTGTACAAAGACTTGTTTTTGTACGTTGCTTAGAAATTTCTTTACTATAAGCATTTCATATATATTATTAAATAAATAAATGCAGCTTGCTAGAACTAACTGGATTCAGACTTCCAAGGCACGAGGGTGTACACAAGGCCTATGGCTCTGAATGCCAAACAAAGCCTCTCATCTCTAACTCCACTTCCAGACATGTCAGGACATGTAGGAGTTACCTAAGAAAACTTCCCTGTTAAAGCCTAATTACAGATCCATTTATTGGCTTTAATTACATGTCATGGAAATACTAGAGATTTTTCTTAAGGTAACTAGCATTTAGATAATGTTACAAGAAAGACGGGTTTGGGCCTGTAAAGGCCTCCAGCTCAATTCTGGCAACAGAAGTTTTGGGGGCTGCCATGAGGGTGGGTCTTGTCTGTTCATAAATTGGCTACCATGGTGGACATGGACAGTCACAAAACACTCACTTCCCAGAAGGCAAACTGGTGAGACTAAAGGAAATGTAACTTCCTTAAGAACCTAAGTACAAGGCAGAAGTGGAGTTTTGCATTTCAAAACACAAAAGCACTCTTTTGAACCCAAATAAAGATGGCACCGGAGGGTAGCAAGTCGCTTTTAAACTATTTTGTCCTCAGCATCTGGTTGTCAGGGTTGAAAAATTTACCCACAGAGGGTTAAACCCTGGAAGAAGAAGAAATGGACTTTGGCACAATCTTTGGACTTTGGATCCTCGATTCTCTACAGGTGTTACACATCAGTACTGGACTGTAAAATATCAAGGCCTCCTGCCTCAACTGTTGATTGAACAATTGGCTGATGGAACTGTGTGCAATACCTTGTATGAAATGTATATAAAGTTGTACAGATGTAATGGTGGTGTGGGTGGATGCTGGATGGTGATGTTATGTACGCTGGATGTATATTTGTACAGAAGACGTTATATACCTCAGTAAAATCTTTACTGAAGAAAAGCTGTACGTGTTCTTCCTGGAGGGACAGTGCTCAGTGACCAAACAGAGGAATGAAACGCTGACGCTGCTGTGTTGCTGCTTAATCTCTGCTAAGTTAATTCCTGACACTGGTACTCTGATGTATATTGCTGCTGAACATGGAAACATTTAGCAATCATGATTACTAGCCGCTGATAAGGCTTACCATCCATGAACTTGTCTGACACTTTTTTCAAAAGCCATCTAACTAACCTGATGATTTTGACGGTAGTGAATTCCTTATGTGTTGTGTGAAGAAGTGTTTTCTTTTGCCTATCTTGGACCCATTGCCAAATCCACTTTATTGAGTAATCAATCGCTCCACACCATTCATGCTTTTAGAAGCCTCTACGGTGCCCCCCGTCTCTTATTCTACACTCAAATCCCCCCTCCCCAATTCTAGCCTTTTCTCAGAGGGAAGATGGTGTTAATCATTTTGTCACACACAAAGGTGTATGCAGGGGTAGGCCTCCATGCCACAACTTGCATAATCACACATAGGTACACAGTTTGTATGGAAGAGTCAAAAATGTGCTTCTGGTGTACACGTGATAGGAGTGCTTCATTGTAAGAGCACATTGAACCTGGACCATAAACAAGGGACTGGCCACATACACAATGCCTGTGTGACCTGGCTGTATCACAGAAGGCTATAAACATATCGACAAATGCTGTTGGGTTGTTGCAATCAATCTTCTGGATTCAGTGACAATCGATCGGTCTCGTCTTGAATTATTAATTAATCCTTCGTGTTCGAAGGATGTTGGCCCACTCCAATTTGGCCAGGCTGTGGTGTTTGGAACCATCCCAGAAAAGGACAAATCAGCGATGTGCACTCAGAGAAGGCAGGTCCTTTGCTAAAGCTGAGCAGGCCTGCCTCTGTAAGTTGTCTCAAGGGGAAACTGGCTGGGAACCAAATGGAAGTTGCTTTAAGCCAGAGCTTTCCAAACTTTTCACGTTGGCGACACACTTTTTAGACAAGCATCATTTCGCGACACAGTAATTCAGTTTTACTAGCAAACTGGAGGTTAAACTAGCCCCTTATAAGAGATACGGACACATACATAAATTTTAAAAACGAAATGTATGGGGACACAACATATCTCATGAAAACCTTTCATTTATATTTTATATATGCTTTGCAAGATAATAACATACATTTCCAAGACTTTTCACATTGAACCAATTTTGTCGAGCTGCGATTGAGCGGCGGTTGAGACGGTGTTCTATCAAAAAACTGGACCCATGGAATTTCTCGAATGCGTCATTCCAGGTGCAGCTGCGTCACCAGAAGTGATGTGGAATCAGCTGTTTCGACCCCATTATGCAGACTGTGCATGCGCAGTACCTGTATGATCCCTTGACCATGGTGTGCGTACATGGATACGACGGAAGGGGAATATACTAGTGCACCATACTAATCGGCACCTTTGCTGCGTAAAAATGCATGCAAGTTGGTATTGCTTATTTCACATAGACTCAGAGGTTTCTCATTACGTTCGCGTGACACACCTACACACTGCAGCTGACACACTAACGTGTCGTGACACACAGTTTGCAGAGCTCTGCTTTAAGCTCTATGAAAGGAGAAGGAGGATGCAGCATGTATGGTTATTTACAGCCCAGCTTTCAGCCATCTTAAGACCTGCCCATAGCCCTTTTTTAGGGTGTAGCAAACAGGAAAATGGTCTCCTTCATACATGTTCGGCATATGCTGCCCCTTTCTGATCAGTCACTGCCAGCTCCTCTGACATGTCCCAGCTTTGAAAACAGAGGTACTTTAGAGATATAGGTCTTCTTGTGAGTAGGGAAATAACCCCTCTCAAGCCCACAAGACTCTGCCAGCCACACTCAATCCTGTGAGTCCTATTCACCTTGACTTAACTTGGAGGTTGGCAAAGAAACTTAGGCCACGTTCCTGTGGCTCCTGGGAGGGCAGCCCAGGGGGCCGAAGGATTTTTCTGCTCTCCCCCTGTGAGGGCAGACAGAGAGGTCTGCCCTTGCAGAGGGAGACCTGATGTTGCAAGTCTCCTCTGTGAGGCCACGGAAAAGGCCCATGGCCGGTGCTTCTCCAATGTCAGAGAGCACAAAAAGGAGGCATTCCAGGAGCATTCCAAGTGTGTGCCAGGGAAAACTGTGGAGGATCCCAAGCCCTCCTGTGCTCCCAACACACAAGAGAAAGAAAAATGCCACTCTGCCCTCCTTGCTAGTTGTGTCCAGTAGGACTTCGGATAAGGTGGGTCATCCACCTTTGGATCACACACACTCGCTATTGCTCATATTAAAAGAACAGGCTGGAGTGCTGGGCTGAAAACAACAGGATGAAATTTAATAGGGATAAATGCCAAGTTCTACATTTAGGAAATAGAAACCAAACGCACAGTTACAAGATGGGGGATACTTGGCTCAGCAATACTACAAACGAGAAGGATCTTGGAATTGTTGTAGATCACAAGCTGAATATGAGCCAACAGTGCGATACGGCTGCAAGAAAGGCCAATGCTATTTTGGGCTGCATTAATAGAAGTACAGCTTCCAAATCGCGTGAGGTACTGGTTCCTCTCTATTCAGCCCTGGTTAGGCCTCATCTAGAGTATTGCGTCCAGTTCTGGGCTCCACAATTCAAGAAGGATGCAGACAAGCTGGAGCGGGTTCAGAGGAGGGCAACCAGGATGATCAGGGGTCTGGAAACAAAGCCCTATGAAGAGAGACTGAAAGAACTGGGCATGTTTAGTCTGGAGAAGAGAAGATGGAGGGGAGACATGATAGCACTCTTCAAATACTTAAAAGGTTGTCACACAGAGGAGGGCCAGGATCTCTTCTCGATCCTCCCAGAGTGCAGGACACGGAACAATAGGCTCAAGTTAAAGGAAGCCAGATTCCGGCTGGACATCAGGAAAAACTTCCTGACTGTTAGAGCAGTATGACAATGGAACCAGTTACGTAGGGAGGTTGTGGGCTCTCCCACACTAGAGGCGTTGAAGAGGCAACTGGACAACCATCTGTCAGGGATGCTTTAGGGTGGATTCCTGCATTGAGCAGGGGGTTGGACTCGATGGCCTTGTAGGCCCCTTCCAAGTCTGCTATTCTATGATTCTATGATGTTACACTCACTGAATAACTGAACGAGTCAAGGTGATGTAGCTGGGTTAGGACTAGGGAGACCTGGGTTCAAATCTATCCACAGCCATGAATCTCACAGGGTGGTCTTCATCAGCTCGTTATCACAGAACTTACACTGTCTTGCATGATTATTGAGAGGAAATAACGTCCTTGGTTGTCCCTATTGCATTTCTCAGAAGACAAACCAAAACCTTCTTTTTTGGAAGGTTCATGGCTCATTGGATTAGTGAGCATTTTGGTGTTTAACTTGTTTCATTGTTAAACTATTTTGTAGGTTTCACGCTTCAATTTATTATTTCAAATCGTCTTATGATGTTATCATCTTTCAGCGTTGTAAGACATCTCTAGGGTAGTACTATAAAAAATAAAATCACTCCTATGCATGCCATCAAAGCATCTTGGAGGCAAGGCAGCAGAAGCCAAATAAATAAAATTGCCTGTGAGAGAATACTTTTAGTTTGATCTCTTTTGAATATCTAAAACCGTCTGAACATTAGCTTTGTTAAACAATCCAAACAACAGACTTAGGCCTCAGCTAGACCAGTGGGGTTGTACCGTGACGATCTCGCGATTTTATTATAGTGAGATCGTTGCACTGGTCTACACATGGTGCGTAACATTGTGGGCACCAATTTTTTGGTGTGTTTTAAAGAAGAAGGAGCGCACGAGCGCTCATGCGCAGAAGGTAAGTCTTACTATTTTTTATTGAATTTTTCCTGCTCCCCACCCCCACCCCCACTGGACTCAGAGCTCCTGAGGAGCTCTGTGGCCTGTGCCCAGCTCCCAGCTCCTCGCAGTTACTCGTGAGGAGCCGGGACAAACCACAATGCCCGCACACACGATCTGTGGTCTCAGGATCAGCTCGAGACCACGGAAAAAGGGGAGGGCGAGATCCTGGGACAAGGGAGGAATCATCCCTCCCTGCTCCCAAAATCCCCTGTGTGTCATGTAGGTGCACAGGGACGACCCCAGGGATCGCCCCAGGATTTCGCCCCGTGTAGCTATGGCCTTAGAAATCTAAACAAATCAGATGCTGAAGGCGGTAAGTAATCTTGGTGGTAAGTAATCATATTTAGGAATTTATTACATTTATATCCTGCCTTCCCTCCAAGGAGCTCAAAGCTTTGCTCTCCTATCAATGTTCTTGCATAACATTCTTTCCCTTTCAGTGTCTCTCTGATGAGATATTTAATCCTCTTTTGTGAATAAGCCCAGGTCCATGGATGGCTTGATAGCAAGTTGTGACTATTTATTTATTTATTTATTTTATTATTTATTTATTAAAACTTCTGTACCCTGCCCTATATCACTGGGATCTCTGGGTGGTGGACGCATAAAACCTGAACAATGTAAACATAAATAATATACACAGCTAAAAACGTATTAAATGGCTAACAAATAAAAACCAGTAGAAAACAGTGGGAGCCCTGAAAGAAGCAATAAGGTCATGTATGGTGATGATATAGCCTTCGAGGGTGTAAACTGGATTTGCTGCAGTAGAGCACATGGGTCAAATAAGGGAAGAATACGAGCCCTTCAGGAATATTAACTCCAAATCAGTGCAGCAATTTTGGATCAAGGGTGGATTCTAATCAGAGATCTGAACTAGAATTCTCCTAGCAGCGCCAAGTTCAGAGATAAGGAAAGCATGAGAGAAAGTCCTTGTGTCGGCTAAATTCCAAACTTGGGGTGCTTCCAAACAGATGACTCCTTGAGCAATTAAATCATTGCTTTTCCATAGTAAACCACAAGTAGAATTCATAGAATCGTAGAATAGCAGAGTTGGAAGGGGCCTACAAGGCCATCGAGTCCAACCCCCTGCTCAATGCAGGAATCCACCCTAAAGCATCCCTGACAGATGGTTGTCCAGCTGCCTCTTGAAGGACTCTAGGGTGGGAGAGCCCACAACCTCCCTAGGTAACTGGTTCCATTGTCGTACTGCTCTAACAGTCAGGAAGTTTTTCCTGATGTCCAGCTGGAATCTGGCTTCCTTTAACGTGAGCCCGTTATTCCGTGTCCTGCACTCTGGGAGGATCGAGAAGAGATCCTGGCCCTCCTCTGTGTGACAACCTTTCTAGTATTTAAAGAGTGCTATCATGTCTCCCCTCAATCTTCTCTCCTCCAGGCTAAACATGCCCAGTTTTTTCAGTCTCTCTTCATAGAGACTGAACCCCTCGAAGCTGCAGAGTGAAGGCAAAAGGTCAGTGTTTTGCCCCCTCAGGCACCAGTACTGTCTCCACCTCCAGATAACCTAATGGTTCACCCGATCTGGGCTACCTATGGATACTGCCAAGTCAGCCCTGGGTGCTTCCAGATGGGGGCCTCCTAGCACTAACACTCAAAAGGCACAGCTATTCTGTCTTTTCCTCCTTCACATTTTTTTTCTAGTAAGAAAAAAAACAGAAGAACTTGTGGGGAAATATGATAGAGCTACAAACAGAAGATGCTGCTCTCCAGACCTCCTATAAATTCCATAAATGAGAGGTATCCTGGAAAACAGCCTAGTCTTAGCCTTGCTGGCTCTTCTATTGTATCTGCTGGATCCCTGCATCTTGCTCCCAGTCTCCCTGGAAAGGTACCTCAGCTTTGACCTCAGGTATTGAATGACCCTGGTTTGGATGGTCCTTCCTTCATGATGCCCTGAACATCTGGCCAGTGGCTTCTGGAGTTCCCTAGCCAAGCTGGCCCCAAAAGGCTATCTCCTCATGCACAAAAGAGCACAGGCACTGGAACATGAGAAGTACACACAGATGTACGGCTCAAGTGTTTTTATTTGCACGAAGAACATGAATCAAGCAACTGCAGCTGCAAATTAATCTCCATGTAGGCAATTGTACGGTACAAGGAAGCCCTTGAGGAAACAAAAACTTGTACCCGCCTCCTTTTATCCATGAATTAGGCAGCTTCAGTGATGCACAGATTGGCCCCAGTGGGTCTGTTTCCAGCCATCCCATGTAAGACTGCACTGTATTTCAGTGCACCCACTCTCTAGCACACGCGTTTTTGCAAGCAACTTGACACAAGGTAATTTCTACCCATCCTCCTGACTGAAAACCTTTCACGCATTTTAGTCCAATTTAGCAGATCGCAGAACAAAGAGATGTAAACAGCCTAGAGTGGATTTCCTCAGTACTTTGTTGATAGCAAGATGGAACTTCACAGTCTGTTCTCTGGCTTTTGTGGGGTGGAGAGGTGGGAGGAAGAAGTGGTGGTGTGACTATAAAAAGAGCCGAGAGCAGATGGGGAGGAGGGAGCAGCAACTGTAGATTCTTCTACCGCCTCAAATGTGCCTGTATGTTGCATTCTGGAAGCAGGGCCCGGTAGATCAAACACTAGAATGACAGCCAGCACCCTACAGGTCTCCTCCCAAGCATACAAAAGCAATACGGATTTATTGGAGTGGGATGGGGGGCTGAGAGAGTGCACAGAGGTGGGGTGGGGAAAAAGAGTGTGTGGGAACTGATGCCTAGGGGCCTTGCTAGACCTGCCAGATAATCCGGCAGGGAGGAGGGGCGACGGCACGCTACAGTTAGCGCACGCCGTCGCTGTCTTCTACACGTAACACGTGACGGGGCAAGGGGAAGCCCTGCCGCGTCGGCCATTTTTTTTGCCTTAAAGGAGCCATGAGCACCGCCGGAGAAGGTAAGTGTTTTTTTTACAAAAATAAAGCCTCCCCCCACTCCCCCTGCCCCAGATTCCCCCCTGCCTGCTCGCTCGTCCTCCCCCCATCCGCCAGGCCTGTCCCCGTCCCCAATCTTCTCCCCCCCCTTGCCATCCCCAATGCCCGTGTCCGTCCTTCTTCCCCCCCTCTTGCCAGGCCCAATGCCCATGTCCGTCCTTCTTTCCCCCCCTTGCCAGGCCCAATGCCCGTGTCCGTCCTTCTTCCCCCCCTTGCCATCCCCGATGCCCACCCTTCCCCTGCCCACCCCCGTCCGCCGCTTGCCAGGCCCGATGCCCGTCCTTCTCCCCCCCTCTCTCCTGCCGGGTCCGGCCTTCCCCCCGAGCGCTGTGCCCAGTCCGTGGCTTCTCCCGGCTACTCGCTAGTAAGCGAGCAGCCGCAAAAAGCCAAGGACCCTGCTAGACGTTCCGCAGCCCCGGCCTGAGGCCTGGGCTGCGGAAAAACCGGGACATAAGCGAATCCGCTTATGCCGGGTTAAGGCAGGTTTTAGCGCAGCCTGACCCCGGATTCCCCTGTGCGTCATCTGGATGCACACCAGGGAAACCGGGCCTCACACCGCGCTAACGCCTGGTCTAGCAATGGCCTAGGTTAACTTCCTTCCCTGTGCACAGTGCAACTGATCTCTACCCCTAAATGGATTCCCTATTGCTCTGTAGGCCCTGGGCCTTTGCTCAGAGGACCCTACCTCCAGAGCTGGGCATGGGAAAATGCTAAGACTTCATCAAATGAGTATTGCTAATGGATAAGCCTACTTCCAGTGGAATTTATGGCAGGCCTTGAGCTATGCCTCAAACAGGCCCGGCCCTGCCTGGTCTCAGGCCCTGAAAAGATGGTGCCGCCTTGCTGAGGGTAAGAGGAAATTCCCCTGGGCTGCTTGCTGTACTATCAGAAGCAAACCTGAGGGGTTCTTCAGGTAGGACAAGCCCCACCCCTCCTCCTGGGGTTTGGAAATAATGTTGCAGTGCTGTGAGTGGTGGCGATTGGGGGGGGGGATTCCAGAATAGGGTACCCATGATGAAAGGACAGAAAAATAAGAACCACTTCAGGCAGGTAGAAGCTCAAAATCTAGGCAACCATCACCAGGGTGACCATATGAAAAGGAGGACAGGGCTCCTGTATCTTTAACAGTTGTATTGAAAAGGAAATTTCGGCAGCTGTCATTTGTATCTATGGGGAACCTGCTGAAATTTCCTCTTTGTCACCACAGTTAAAGCTGCAGGTGCCCTGCCCTCTTTTAAATCTGGTCACTCTAGTATAGCTCCTGCAGCTTTAACTGTGGTGATGAAGAGGGAATTTCAGCAGGTTCTCCATATATACAAATGACACCTGCTGAAATTCCGTTTTCTATGCAACTGTTAAAGATACAGGAGCCTTGTCCTCCTTTTCATATGGTCACCCTAACCATCACCCGTGACAGAATTCTGGTTTCATCTCTGTGGTCTCCAGGCTGAACATGTTGAGGATCCTTTGGCAGCTTTGATGAACCACACACTGGATTGAATGGAAGTAAGGAAATGGTCCAAGCCGCTGGGGTAACAGCTAATAGTATCTCCTGCTTCTGAATTGTTTGATTTAATGGTTTTATTGTTTACTTTTTAACAAAAAGTATCAGATAAAGTATCAGTTGTTTTGTTGATTAATATGGAAACTTAGGAGATCCTTGTTTTCTTCTACTTCCTTACTTCCTCTTGAGGAGGGTAGTGGGTGAGTTTATTACTGAATACACCATGCTCAAGGCTAGGGCAGCAGTTAGATTCTTCCTCATCCTAATTCTAGCACCAGTCTCTATCCTATAGTGGGAAACATATAGGATATAGTGGGAAACATATAGGATATGTCCAGGCCCAATTCAAAGTGCTGGTATTAACATTTAAAGCCCTAAATGGCTTGGGGCCAGGCTATCTGAAGGAATGCCTCCTCCCATATGTACCTGCCCGGACCCTAAGGTCATCCTCAGGGGTCCTTCTCTGCGAGCCCCTGCCAAAGGAAGGAAGGCAGGTGGCTACCAGGAGGAGGGCCTTCTCGGCTGTGGCACCCCGGCTGTGGAATGAGCTCCCTAAGGAGGTTCGCTTGGCACCTACATTATATGCTTTTAGACACCAGGTGAAGACCTTTTTATTCTCCCAGCATTTTAACAGTTTATAAATAAATTTTAACTTGGTGTTTTAAATTTGTAATTTTGCATTGCTGCTGTTTTTATCTGGTTGAGCTTTTATATTGTATTTTATATTATGGTTTTATACTGTTGTTTTATACTTTGAATGGTTTTAATTTTTGTGAACCGCCCAGAGAGCTCCGGCTATTGGGCGGTATAGAAATGTAATAAATAAATAAACAAACATGGAATTACAGCCCTTTTATACCCAAGTCCCAAAGAATGAAGGGCTGCTCTTACCTGCGGGAAGAAGCAAAGGAAAAGTGAGCTGGTGTATTGGGGGAGAAGTTCCGAGGGCTGTCAAGAGGGCTGCTACCTGTGGACAGGGCAGGGAAAGAACACACGAAAGGAAATCAACACTTGGCTTCATGAGACTGCTAGCAGACCGTGAACAAATCAAATCCTTAACGCCATCTCAAGGTGACAGCATATTCTGATGAGAGCCTGCCCTGCTGAAAAAAAAGGTTGCCATAGCAACTCCAACAACAAGCCAGTGAAATCAGATGAGATACAGAGAAGCGTGTTCAACATGAAAACAGAAGACAGAAAGAGGCCAAGAAATAGGGTGCTGGATGGGTGAATAAATAAATAAGAAAGGTGAAGAGAGAGAGAGAGAGAGAGAGAGAGAGAGTCCAACCAACCAAACAGATGGATAAGACAATAGTGGATTGATGATGAAGCATCAAATGGCCAGCTAGGTAGAGGAAATGGCCAGCTAATCAGAGGAAAAGATGAGGAGTAGAGCAGATGGACAGTCAATGGCATGGACAGTTAGTAAGAAGAACAGACGAGAAGGTGATGCAACATTCACACTGCTAAATATATGGATAGAATAAAAGACAGATGGTCTGGATGCATGGAGAGATGGGGGAAAAATCAGTGGGAAAATTACAGCTTTGATGCAGAGGCGGAGAGGAAGATGGATAAACCCCACAAGGTCAAAACTAGTTCTCAATCAACACAACAGGACGGTTTTGGAGGTGATTTAATGCTTGTTGCTAAACACACAGTAAACCCATCAGAATGGATATTGGGTGGGTGGACATGTACTGAGCGGGGTGCGATTTCTCTTTGGATTTATGTGGATAGCTTGCCATATTGTGGCAAATAGATAAAGCATTAGACTAGCCACAGAACAGCCCTCTGTGTTCAACCAGTCTTTGGCAGTTGTGGCAATGTGAAGGAACCCCCACATTTCAAAAGGTCTTCGTAAGTGAAGGACTTGCATCAGTACGGGTAAGAACTAGGACAGCGTAAGACCTGGATAAGGATGGTAACTACTTAGGTCCAAGATGTCCTTCCTTCCAGTCGAACAGGCAACTAGGCCTTATTTGAAGAATGGACCACTGCCTGGGCAGAAAGACACGGCTGAGGGTGACTGGATCCTTTTGTGTAGAATTTATGCAAATATTGGATGAGATTCTGGAAAGAAGGATGAGACTGGTCCAGGGTTGAACTCACCAATATGACCTGGGAGTGGAGAGTGAGGCCGTGGCAGCGTCGGCGATGTGCTTGTCAGGATCAGGCTCTTTCTGTTACTGGTTCGGCAGCTGTACAAAGGGCAGGAAAGAAGGAGAGGAAAAGAAGACAGGTCGAAATCAGGGTGTGCATAAGAGAAAGGATGCTAAACCATGTGGGTTTCTCTGAAAGACCACAGTTGAGAAGCCTGCCCAAACAGTTCTCCTTTCTGTTCAGTTCAGCGGACTACTCCAACTTGTAGCAGGTTGTTACCTTTCGTAGTGCCCACTTAACCGTTGCCCCACCTTGTGAAAAGTGAAGCTGCATTGGACTGAGACAGGCCATCAATCTGTCTAGTCCAGCAGTTCTCAACCTGTGGGTCGCAACCCCTTTGGGGGTCGAATGACCCTTTCACAGGGGTTGCCTAAGACCATCGGAAAACACATATTTCCGATGGTCTTAGGAACCGAGACACCGCTCCTCTATCCGTCTCCAGGAGGGTCCGCCCACATGCAGGTACGCCCACATACGAGTGCCTGGCGTGATGACATCATCACGCCAACCCTAGATATTTACATTACGATTCATAACAGTAGCAAAATTACAGTTATGAAGTAGCAACGAAAATAATTTTATGGTTGGGGGTCACCACAACATGAGGAACTGTATTAAAGGGTCGTGGCATTAGGAAGGTTGAGAACCACTGGTCTAGTCCAAGACTGCCTACTTTGGCTGGTTGGTCTCAACTAGACATCTTTCCCAGACCTGCTACCCACGACCCATGTAACTGCAGATGCTAAGCATCACGCAAATAATGTGCTCTCTATAACTGAGTTATGCCCCCCTCCAAAGGACACGCCATCTTAGGCCTCAGCTAGACCTAGCGGTCTAGCGGGACAGAGGGGTGAAGATCTCACAATATTTTTATCACGAGATCTCTCCCTCTGTTTTCCCACGTCACGCAACGACGTTGGAAGGCGAGGACATTGCAGCCGCCATTTTTATTTTTTTTCTTAAAGAAGAAAAGCGCACGAACACTCGTGCACAAAAAGGTAGGGTTTTTTTTTTAATTTAAACTTAATTTCCCCCCTTCCCCCACCTCCAATGGGCGCAGAGCTCCTGAGGAACTCTATGCCCCGTGCGCAGGTCCTGGCTTCTCGCGAGAAACCGGGACAACCCCTGATGCCCGCCCACACGTTCCGTGGTCTCGGGATCATCCCAAGACCGCAGAAAAAACGGCCCTAAAGTGTAGGGCGAGATCCTAGGGCAAGGGACGGATCATCCCTCCCTGATCCTGGGATCCCCTGTGCGTCATGTGGACGCACAGGGACGGTCCAGGGGATCGCCCTGGGATTTTGCCCCATCTAGCTAAGGCCTTAAGATACCTTCTCATAAGAGGCTCATGAGGAAAGTAGGAGCATTGGTCATGCGTAAGGTGAGCCAAGGACTCCAGCTACGGCAAGGGTGGAGAATGTGTGGCCCTCCATATGTTGTTGGACTGCAGCTCCCATCATCCCTCACCATGGGCTATGCTAGCTAGGGCTGATGGGAGCTGCAGTTCAACAACATCTGGAGGGCCACATATTCCCCACCACGGACTTAGGGCCACAGAGCCCCACTACAGATGGAGGTGGGCCTATCTAGAGAGTGATCCAAAAGGAGAACTTTTCCTGCTCCCGGACCTGACTTCCAACACACCATCTCTAAGGAAGGATAGAAATTCAAAGCCCTGGCTCCACTTAGCTGCTATGACCACTAGATGTTCAGCTCTTCTTCCTCTGAAAGATGACCAGGAGGGCATTGGGTATTTAATTAGTTCCCATTCATACGGAACAGACAGTCATACTTGGTTTTTGGGGCAGAGCAGAGTTTTGTAAATACAGTAAATAAGTAATTACAGTAAATAAGTAACATGGCTTGGGACCGCAATACCTGATGTAACGCCTCTCCCAACATGAACCTACCCGTACACTGCGCTCAACATCTAAGGTCCTCCTCCGAGTGCCTACTCGGAGGGAAGCTCGGAGGATGGCAACAAGGGAAAGGGCCTTCTCAGTGGTGGCCCCCTGACTGTGGAATGATCTCCCGATGAGGCTCGCCTGGCGCCAACATTGTTATCTTTTCGGCGCCAGGTCAAGACTTTTCTCTTCTCCCAGGCATTTTAACAGTATTTAACAACGTTAAGTTTATTTTTAATGGACCCCAGAATTGTTGTTTTTAAATTAATGCTGTTGTTTTTATACTGTTGTTTTGATGTTTTTGATGTTTTCTAAATTTTGTATACTTTTTAATGTTTACCATTTTTAACTGTTGTAAACCGCCCAGAGAGCTTTGGCTGTGGGGCGGAATACAAATGTAATAAAATAATAAATAAATAAGTAACATTTCTAGGTGAGACTTACAGCCCTATGTTTCTCTTCCCAAAGCCACTCAATGGGGCCTCCCACCTTCGAGGCAGAAGATTTGCCATAATAGCACAATACTCACACCTTTCTACGTTTACTTAGGTATAAGCTCTCATAGAATCGTAGAATAGCAGAGTTGGAAAGAGCCCACAAGGCCATCGAGTCCAACCCCCTGCTCAATGCAGAAATCCACCCTAAAGCATCCCTGACAGATGGTTGTCCAGCTGCCTCTTGAAGGCCTCTAGTGTGGGAGAGCCCACAACCTCCCTAGGTCACTGGTTCCATTGTCGTACTGCTCTAACAGTCAGGAAGTTTTTCCTGATGTCCAGTCGGAATCTGGCTTCCTGTAACTTGAGCCTGTTATTCCGTGCCCTGCACTCTCAAGTGAATTGGACTTAGTGATGAGTTGGGGCTTCTTCAAGTCATACCATAAACAAAGCAAATTCAAAGAAGGAACTTCTGCTAGAGCATGTAGGCAAACTGGGGTGACCTTGTGGTTAGCACCATTCAGATGTACACCTTGACAAGGGCTGTCTTGGACGCCCATTCAGTTCCTCAGATGCAATTCCCATACCTGCCACTCAGCTGCCGCTCAGTGCTGTGTAAGCATGTGGTGTAAGTTACTGGTGGTGCACAGGGATGGATGTCTGCCCAGATCCATGTTGCTGTCAGATCCTCAAGCTGCACCATTGCTCAGAGGCTGTGTGGGCCTATGTTGCCAACAATGGTTTGGTGTTGTGCAACAGCCCTGGTGTCTGATACATGCTGAGGTTCAATACTGTGACTGACAGGATATGAATCAATAACAACCAGAGCAGGAAGAAGCACCTTTGAAGGAATCTGTCTCCAAGGGCTCTTCTCAAGCGTTCCAGGGGTGCAGAACTGTTTTGGGTTGGGGAGGTGGGTTGCACCCCACCCCACCCCACCCCACCCCCCGCAGGCTGGATGATGTCAAGGACATGGCCCTGCTCCCTAACGTCATCCGCCTTTTTTTCTTTTTCTTTTCTTCATGGTGGAAAGAGGCATGGAACTGTACTTCTTCCCAGCATGGAGAAAGCCCACCCCACCCCACCCCACCCGCACGCTATTGCAGCCAGAACATGGGGTGGCCCAGGCATTGGGTCTCGTCACCTCTCATTCCTGCTGCTGCTATTTCCAAAGGCTGAGTTACAGAAAGTTCCCAATATGTGTTCTGGGCAAACACCAAACTCACACAAAGGTTATGATGAAGAATTATTTTTAATGGCCTGGTTTGCACATAGTGAGAACCTAAGGTATGGGTTAAGTATTGGTTCTCATTGAATCGAAGGTTGTTGTTGACTGTCATTACATGAAAAACAACCTAGGAAGAGGACCCATGTTTGTTGTTGGGTTGTAGAACTCTGAGTTGTTCATCGTTAACAAGCGATAGTTAAACCATAGTGCAGGGTTTCCATGTAACGGCAACCCACGATTCAATGACAACCCATATTCTATTTGTATCCTGGGTTGTTGTTATGTATGAAGTAGGTCAAGGGCAGATTGAGATTGAGGGCAGATTTTTTTAACACCAGCCAGCTCCAGACACAAAACTGCACACCACCACATATCCAACGAATGGTCATCATTGCTGTCCCATCTCTGACATTCAGTTTTTAGAGAGGACCTAAAAAAAGAAGAAGTCTTATACCATTTTAAAAACTAAGAAATTTACATGGCATGAGCTTTTGTAGGCAAGAGCCAAGCAATTTCTTTACATTAAATTAAAAGAAAAGAAAAAGAAAGCTAAAAATGAACCATGCTTGGTAATATCTAGGACAGATGTTAAGGGCAGCAGAACATCTGTTAGAAACGGGCCTGCTCAAGTCCCTATGGTAGGCCTAGGCAGACTTCACGGTTGTGGGATCTACTTAGGTTTTTTTTACTAAACCCCATGGTCCACCATCTGGAGGCAGGAGCAAAATAGAGACTGCGGAAGGGGAAGAAAGGCAAATGCTATTTTGGGCTGCATTAATAGAAGTATAGCTTCCAAATCACGTGAGGTACTGATTCCTCTCTATTCGGCCCTGGTTAGGCCTCATCTAGAGTATTGCGTCCAGTTCTGGGCTCTACAATTCAAGAAGGACGCAGACAAGCTGGAGCGTGTTCAGAGGAGGGCAACCAGGATGATCAGGGGTCTGGAAACAAAGCCCTATGAAGAGAGACTGAAAAAACTGGGCATGTTTAGCCTGGAGAAGAGAAGTTTGAGGGGAGACATGAAAGCACTCTTAAAAGGTTGTCACACAGAGGAGGGCCAGGATCTCTTCTTGCTCCTCCCAGAGTGCAGGACACGGAATAACGGGGTCAAGTTAAAGGAAGCCAGATTCCAACTGGACATCAGGAAAAACTTCCTGACTGTTAGAGCAGTACAACAATGGAACCAGTTACCTAGGGAGGTCGTGGGCTCTCCCACACTAGAGGCCTTCAAGAGGCAGCTGGATCACCATCTGTCAGGGATGCTTTAGGTGGATTCCTGCATTGAGCAGGGGGTTGGACTCGATGGCCTTGAAGGCCCCTTCCAACTCTGCTATTCTATGATTCTATGAAGCCAGAAGCAAAATGGTGGGGTGGAGCCTATTGTCTACTGTGCCCCATGAGCCATATAGTGGGATGACCTGCATATATGTATACAGATTCTATTTGAGTTACTGCAAATCAAGGATTGTAACAGCCTAATTGAGGCGGGGTGGGTGGGGACATTTTGTTGCTCCTATTGTTAAACAGCTGAAAGAATAACTACAAATGACTACAAATATTCCAAGATCAACCCCTAGATCCTGATCTATTTTCTGCCCGCCCCTGCCCTATGGTATTCCTGGATGATGATGATGATGATGATGATGATGATGATGATGATGATGACCCACTTTGTTACCCACTTCTCCCTCTGGATAGAGGCAAGGCACAACCCAAATGCAAGCACCATAAAATACATATAATTGATTAAAACATATAAAAGTAATACATTATTAAAAGCAGCACATTATTAAAAGGCATCTTGAAATTCAACTGGGTAGGCCTGCCGGATTTCCAGAAGACTGTTAAGTTGATGAATCTCTTCCGGCAGGACATTCCACAATTTGGGACTGGCAGAAGAAAAGGTCCTCTTGGTAATGGTTGTCAGCCTTGTTTTTATTGGCTGGAGTAAATTCTTCCCAGAGGACCTGAGTGTGTGGGGCAGGATTGTATGGGAGAAGGCGATCCCGCAGGTAGTCTGGACCCAAACCATGTAGGGCTTTAAAGGTAATAACCAACACATTATACTTCACCCAGAAACTAATTGGCAGCCAGCAGGGTGGGTAAAAATCAATGACTTTTTTTAAAAAAAAAATCAGTTTTTTTTAATTTTAATCAGATTTTTAAAATTTAAATCGGATTTTTTTTAATAAAATGCTTTTTGAGGAAAAATCCAAAGATTGTTTTCTATTTCAGATACATTATAGTCCAAAGGTTATTCATCATGAAATAAGGATTAGTTTTTAATTATGTAGCATGAGGCTGTTTAATTTTTTTGGTAAATGAATTCCATTAATCCATTCATAATGTCATGCTCTTCCAGAGGTTTCTGTAAGATGATTTTTCTCCTTCCAGTAAAGTACAGCAGAAAAGTTGTCCAAATATGAATGATTAACCTATTAAGCTGGAGATAGTTCACCTCGCAATAATTTCATAATTATCTATCTATGATGTGTTTCCAATAGTATAACCAAATCAGTATTTTTTTGATATAACTGTAAAACTAATCTGAAAAGTTGCTATTCTAAAAATGAAACTTTCATCTGGTTATAAATATTAAGATTATACCAGCAAGAATGAGTTTTTGGTAACTCTTGAGTTGTGTAAAATATAGCGAGGAAGAGTGCACTTTTGGGAGGGGGGAGGATTCACATGATTAAATCGAGTCTTTCTGCGTAGTGATTTAAATCGTGATTTCAATCATGATTTCAATCCAATAAAATTAAATCAAATCCACCCTGGCAGCCAGTGAAGTGATTTTAAATTTGGTGTAATATGGTCACCCCTAGGTGTAATGGTGACCAATCTGGCTGCCATATTTTGAACTAGTTGAAGTTTCTGGACTAGGCACAAAGGGAGCCTTGATAAGGGTCAGGAGCATACACACCAGGAGGTTAAATTGAGAGAAAGAGAAGGGGGGTTTAAGAAAGAGGAAATTAGGAAGGACATCTTTTTCCTTTTTTATTCTCCCACTCCTCTCCCCAACATCACAATGAAGCACTAAAGTTTGGGCTGCCAACCAGTCCCAAAGCTCAGCTCCTTAGCACTATACAGTATATAGAATCATGGAATAGCAGAGTTGGAAGGGGCCTACAAGGCCATCGAGTCCAACCCCCTGCTCAATGCAGGAATCCACCCTAAAGCATCCCTGACAGATGGTTGTCCAGCTGCCTCTTGAAGGCCCCTAGGGTGGGACAGCCCACAACCTCCCTAGGGAGCTGGTTCCATTGTTGTACTGCTCTAACAGTCAGGAAGTTTTTCCTGATGTCCAGCTGGAATCTGGCTTCCTTTAACGTGAGCCCGTTATTCCGTGTCCTGCACTCTGGGAGGAGCGAGAAGAGATGACACCCCCCTCCTTGCAAGCCCAAACAAATCTATAATGCTCCTGGTCCCAGGCTAGCTGGAGCCATAAACAGAAGCCCTCTCTACAGGGGCTCAAGTTATTTGGTGTAGATTTTCTTGTGGGTCCCCCACTTATGAGATCCATTCCTAGCAAGGAAGGCATGACCTTCCCAGCCTGCCTGAGCAAGATCAAGGGCCTGTAAAATAAAATAAAATAAAATAAAGTAAAAGTATTGTTCTTTTGCCTCACTGCCAGAATTTTATGCCTCCTCCACCCCTGCCTCTCATGATCAATCCCTATTTTAAAATCTAAACATTCTGTCCTGCAGTCATTCTGGGGATTGCTGTCATATCCACCTCTCCTTATTGGTTCTGGCACTCCTTATGCCACTCAATAAAACGGAGTCATTAAAGGATGTAAAGAAACAACCTGGGTAGCCTCAAAGGGCAAGTGATTATGCCAGTATTACCTGCTTTGACTAATAGTGGCTCTCCAGGGCGTCAGGCAGGGGTCTTTCCCATCACCTGCTATGTGCTTCTTTTAATAAAGACACTGGGGATTGAACCTGGGACATTTTGAGCATAAAGCAGGTACTCTACTACTGAGCTACTGGCCATCCACATTATGAATGGTTCGACATTCATAATAACGTAGGGAAGAATGGGGTCAAGGGAGACTTGTAGTGTGCAGCCCAGCAATGTCACAGGCACCAACCAATGGATCCCTGCAATACTGCTATAACCACAGCAAAAGATGTGTAACAATAGTATTTACTGGGCCAAGCGCTGTAATTTACCAGCAACATCGGTTAGCGTTTCAAGGGTTGGTTGACAGCATCACCCACCGTAACTGTCGTGCTTGCTTAGACAATTAAATCTGGACAGATCAGAGAAAGATGCATTATCTCATCCCCCTATTCCCCAGAGTAAGCCGCAATATCTGGAACGGCCCTTAAAATGACCATGTGCACATAAGAGAAAGACCAATGAAATCAAACACTGTAATTAATAGCTGCAGTTGTTGTAATAATTGTAATTATTACATTTTAATTCCTCCTCCTCCTTCTTCATGTAGCTCTTTTTTTTGTTATAACTTTTTATTAACACAAATTAAAATACATCAACATCACATTAAAACAGTCGAAGAGAAAAAAAAAGATATTACATAAATTTGCTCAAGTGTTAACATTTGTAATTTATCATTATTCATAATCAAACAATACAATTGCTCCCCTTCACCCTTTGGGATCTATTCCTGCTTCCAAAATCTCATTACTTCTTCTGGTGGTGGTTTTCCACTTCCCTTAGAGAACACATATACCAGAAACTGTTTCCAAATTCCCTCAAATTCATTCGTATTTGTTATGCCTCTTCTTACTTTTATATTACATGTCAATTTATCATTAATGGCAATATCTCAAATTTCCTTATACCATTCTTCAATACGATAATCTCCTTGAACCTTCCAGTTCCTAGATATAATTAATCTCGCTGCTGTCAGCAAATTTGTTATCAATTCTTTAATTTCTTTATTACACTTTAAATCTCCATATAATGATAGTAATGCCACACTAGGTGTCTCCTCAATCTCCATTCCAACAATTTCTTTTATCTCATTAAACACCATTTTCCACAATTTTTGTACATATTCGCATTCCCACCACATATGTAAATACGTTCCTTTTCCCCCACAGCCTCTCCAACAATTTGCTGAATACAGCTTATTTATTTTATTTAATCTCACTGGGGTTAGATACCACCTCCATATAATTTTATAATAATTTTCTTTAATTCTCACCGACATGTTTCTCAACACTCTTTGTCTCCATATTCCCTCTCAACTCTGTTGCCCTATCTGTACCATCAAATCTGTTTCCCAAACCATCTTCCCCATATTCTCCTTCATGTAGCTCTAATGGGCATGAGGGGTTTTGGCTTGTCCAGCAAGACCTTTGGCTGCCTCTTGTAACCAACACTACACAATCCAAGAGGTGCAACTCAACATCCCTTGCAATCCAGCTCTCTGGGGTCTTTGGACACCACTCTGAAGAGCAGGTGTGTGTGATACTTCACGGATAACATCAGAAGCACCAGGTCATGCAAGATGAGTTTGTACTATAAGCGTCTTCCCATACCAGTACTGGAACAGTTTCTGGGTGTGGAAATGCTGACATGGGAAGGATCTATATCATGGACTCTTCCTCTGTGACCCACATCTTCTGATGTTACCTTTATGCAGGAAAAGGAGCTTCAGCAGGTTCCACACTGTGAAGGTAATGTCGGAATAGGCTGTAGACCAATTCAGACTGTAAGCGGAGGACGGCATTATTAAAATACTTCCCCCCATAAAACAAAAACAAAAACCACCCATGTAATTAGCACATTGGAGAGTAAGGATCAGTGTACAACTCTCCCCACTGTGCTACCTCACTATGTGGGTAGGTTTGTTTTCTTTTGTTTACTTGGGGAGCATTCACAACTATGAGCTCCTACATCACTTCTGATTGTCTAAGATATCCGTCAGCACACACCTACCCTTCTCTTTTGTTGAACTAGACGGGCAAGCCGAGGTGATTCCTGACATAACTACTCTTTAGAGGCTGATGCACACACGCATGAATCATTGTTTGATTTCCCACCACTCCATGACTCAGAGCGGATTCCACTGAAAAAGAAGCATTATGTTTGAGGTGATATGAAAGGTTTATCTTGGGTGAATGAGTGACGGCTCATTCACACATGCCAGTCAGCACCAGGTGCTGTGGCCATCAGCTAAGAGATCTATGCGTGTGAAGCAGGAAAACCTAAGGAAGGTTGAGGGGAAAGGGGACAGGTCTTTAATCTATGCCCAGAAGTTTGTCGCTAGGACTTTTGTGGGCAGCAGAACCACCGTCCCTTCCCGAGGCCAACCTCTGCAGCCAGGGCATAGGATAAAGGTGTTGAACTTCAGGTTTCTGGGTCAAATCCAGCCCATTTGATGCCTTAATCCAGACTTCTAAGGTTCCCCAGACGGTTCCACCCCTTCTCCTAGCCCCACCCACTTTCTCTTGACCACCAATCATTCGGTCGTTTCTGGGCTTTTGTGTGTGTGTGTTTTCCTCCATTCCAAAAGGGTGAAATGCCTCTTCTAAGGCTTAGCTACTGGCAGGAAGAGCTACAAGCTAAAATATGCTGGTATTTTTTACTCCGCCCAGCACCAGAATGTGCCCCCTTGAAAGCTTCTCCAAACTGAATTCGTCCCTTGGGCTGAGAGAGGTTCAACAACATCCTGGGCACAGGACTTGGCCTACCTATGCTCCCTGCCCACCTTGCACCGAGCCAGTAGCTCCTACGCATGGCTTCATCACAACAAAGCCACATCCTTTGCGTTAGTTCATTCAGAATTAATACCACCTCTTAGTGGCATACTTACAATTGTTAGCACAAATGAAAGTCTCTTTCTCCTTTAACATAAACTTATAAAGTGGAAATTTCCGCCACCTTTCAGCCAGTGTCACTGTGAAGGCAACAAGGTAGTTCATTGGTCTTAAGGGGTGGGGAACTAGCCTTCATTGAATTCAATGCCTCCTGAAAGACATTCTCCACCCCCCCTTCCAACATAAGACAAAGGGAATGAAATATTAATTTTCAGACACTTACAGATAGTACAAGAAGCGAAGAAGAGCTATCAGCACCATGCCCAGTTGCAAGAGTAAAATCCCTCAATTTCCCCCCAAAGTCGGCAATAAAAATACTGGGTATCCAAATACTACCATCAAAACAATTTGTTTATGAAATTCCATATTATCCTACCTCCATTTTTCTGCACTCCCATGCCACCTCTAACCCTGGGTAGAAATTAATGCCTGAACAAATGAACTCTGGGAATATTATTGTGTTTACAGTGCTGTTCTGTTTTGCTGATCTTGTGACCGTAATAAATTCTTCTACTTCTACGTCATATTTTGCTACAGGACCCAAAGCAGAGCTGAGTTCTCAATCTGTAAAAAATCTTATCCCTGGTACAGCCAACTGGGATTGCTTGTACAATCCTAATCCTTATTGTACAATCTTCTGGACATATGAACCATCCCAGATCTTAAGATCGTCATCTCAGGCCCTGCTCTGTCTGGTCTCTTGCTGAATGAGACTCATTTGCAAGCACCAAATACAGGGCCATTTCTGTGGTGGCACCCAGGAATAACGGGCAACACACCGTGCCCCTGCCCCCATACATTTAAGTGCTCTTTTAAAGCACTTTTGTTTAGGAGGATCTTTTATTAATAGTTTATTACATTCTGATTTTGATTTCAATGGACTGATTATTTGAATTCATAGAATCATAGAATCATAGAATAGCAGAGTTGGAAGGGGCCTACAAGGCCATCGAGTCCAACCCCCTGCTCAATGCAGGAATCCACCCTAAAGCATCCCTGACAGATGGTTGTCCAGCTGCCTCTTGAATGCCTCTAGTGTGGGAGAGCCCACAACCTCCCTAGGTAGCTGATTCCATTGTCGCACTGCTCTAACAGTCAGGAAGTTTTTCCTGATGTCCAGCCAGAATCTGGCTTCCTTTAACTTGAGCCCGTTATTCCGTGTCCTGCACTCTGGGAGGATCAAGAAGAGATCCTGGCCCTCCTCTGTGTGACAACCTTTTAAGTATTTGAAGAGTGCTATCATGTCTCCCCTCAATCTTCTCTTCTCCAGGCTAAACATGCCCAGTTCTTTCAGTCTCTCTTCATAGGGCTTTGTCTCCAGACCTCTGATCATCCTGGTCGCCCTCCTCTGAACACGCTTTGTAAGCCGTCTTGAAAGGAGTTATCCAAAAAGACGGGATATGTATAAAGAACTAAAGAAATAACTGAGCACATGAGACAGAAGCATAACAGGGCACATTCATAGAATCATAGAATAGCAGAGTTGGAAGGGGCCTACAAGGCCATCGAGTCCAACCCTCCCGCTCAATGCAGGAATCCACCCTAAAGCATCCCTGACAGATGGTTGTCCAGCTGCCTCTTGAATGCCTCTAGTATTCCCTGATATTTTGAAGATTTTCCCCTCTTGCATATCTCGAAATGGAACAAGATTATATGCTACAATTAACGGCCAGCATTTATATAACACTTTAAAATGTCTGTAGATGACTTGCCAAAGGCCAGGCTGGGAGTCCACGATGGAGGGGGTATTTGCACTAATGCCTCTGGTTTCCAAGGCCAACTTTTTTCTTGTGAATTGCGGAAGGGAATGCCGTAAGTGAAAATTTCTCAGCGTAAAAGCTTAAAACAAGAGAGTTACCAATGAAAAAGGAACAACGATCTTCCATTAACAGCAGCAATCTCAGCTCCACCATGTAAGGTTTCTAGCAAGGACTGGTGAGATGCACCCAGGCAAGGTCAGACTCCATCTTTGGGGTAAATGCTTTGTGCTGCCTTGCAGACGGTTGAGTCAGTGCGGTGGGAAGAGTGTAAGAACAGTCTAATCCTGATCCAGTGACAGTGTCACACTGGATACAACAGGAGCAGCCATGTTCCTTTCCATGCATGTGTGACGTGGGGGATAGGAACTGTTTCTAACATTAGGCTCACGTGCGATTCACCTGAGCCTAAACCTGCTCCCTCCTCAATTTGTCTCCCTGTATGCCATCACTTCAGGCACTTTCCTTCCACATTTCGGCTCACTTTCAATATCAGAACTGGGCTGGAAGGGAAAGTGAAGAAGCATGGAGAAATGGGTCGGGGAAGGCTCTGCTCCACACCCTCCAGTTCTGCCCCACACTGCCCACTGTTCCGAATAGGGCAGTCACATGGCTGCCTGGCTGCCTTCGTCACATCCGGGCTAGCTCTTAAGTCTGCACCTCAGTTCTTCCCCCTTTCTTGAGCGCAAGGGGGCAGATCTTTTCCCAAAGACATTGGAAAACCACGTCAGGTATTCAGAAAAGCAGTGCGATCGGATGCGTTCTGCAGCGTCTGAACCCTTAAACATTCTCCGACCCAGGCTCAACTAGGAAGCCCCTAGGGTGACCTTGGGTGGCCACTCGCTCTCAGCCTGACCTACCTCACAGAGCTGTGGTAGAGTAAAATGGGATCATCTTTAAATATGCTGCCCAGAGCTCTTTAGCCAGGGGGTGGAATAAATTTAAAAAAACACATAACTGCTTTGGTCAACTCACACATTGGGAATATTCTTCAGAGGTTATTTCTGGTCGTTTGAGAACACATCTTTCCTATAGGTGGAGCAATAGGGCAGAAGATATCTCTGATTCTGGCCCCTCTGCAACTCAACACCTCTCCCTTCTTTGGCTAGGGATACTGTCCAAGTCTTGCACATCTGAACAGTGCCTTCCAGCATTGCAGTTCTGTGCAAGGAGTCATCGTAAGTGACCTAGCCGCTGGCCTGAATTTCCTATCCCAGTCTTTCCCAACTTGGTCCTCACCCCACCCAGTGTTAAACTACAATTCTCAGCCCCATTCAGCCTGCCCTGCTGCCTGGGGGACGCTGGGGTTTGTAGTCCAAGTCATCCGAAGGACACCAGATTCTGCCTTACACCACTATTTTACTACACATCCTGACGCACAAAGACAACATGCACCCCAGCTTCCACATCTACATTTAACACATGCACACACACACTGACACGCATGACTCCATAATTCCCCTGCATGTCCATTTCATCCTTCCAGTCAGTCTCAAACCCATCCTTCCAATTACCAAAATTCAAGTGAACACACTTGAAGTATACAGATGTCCACACATACAGAGATGGGCAGTTAACCCAAACAACTCAGACTGAGCCAGACTTGGGGTGAGTGGGGAGAGAGAGACAGCATTTCTGGTAAACCAACACAGCAGGGAGAACTAAATTTAACTAGTGCCTCTGGGAGAAACCCTGCTGATGGAGTCTGGACATGTCCTTCCGTCTCTCTTTGATATGCAAATATAAGAACACAGCCCTGTAGCCAGGCAGGTTAGGAAGGAAAACACAAAGGAGACTGTGATACATTCAGGCATTGTGGAAATGGAGGCTACTGGGGGAAGAGCTTAACAATGCAGAGAATATTATTGTTACACATGTAGTTATCAGCTGCTACGGAGGATGGGTAAGGGAAGATTCCTCCCCCCCACCATGTCATCTTAGATCACTTTTCATACCATCACCTCCGGGGCTAGAACATATTTCAAATTCCTAGGTGCCACCAACTGAGCATTAAGCACGTAGGCACTTGAAAAACCCATAGCCAGCATGAGCATCACCAGGAAACACAAGGCCAGGACCCAACAGCTTGCCTCTACAGACACCCTTCCACTGATCCCTATTTCTACCCTTCCCACCTTGCTTTCCCCCTACCAAATACGCGGCCACATCCCTAGAGGACCGTTCAGGACCGCGATATATATATATATATATATATATATATATATATATATATATGCATCAGTACTACTAAGAATCATTCCTATCTTTCAGGAGGCCAGATGTATGTATATGCTTTCCCCCACCTCTGGCTCTGCATCGTCCTTCCATCCAGGAAGCCTCCCCACTCCTATTCATCTCCATTTGCTCACTGCATCCAGACTCCCAATCCAGCCTCTCTCTCTCTCTCTCTCTCTCTCTCTCCCACCACCACGTCTTCAGTGCATCCATCTGCCTATCCAGCAGCCACAAGCTTGCCAAAGATCAAGTGACCTAGAAGAAAGGGCCCCCCAGAGCCTAAATCAGAAAGCCAGCTAGACGGATGAATGAAGAGATGGACGGACCCTACAGGGAAGACATATCACATCTCGACAGGCAACGCTGCCCATTCGGATACATCCATGTCCCTGGCAGCTGCCATGCCATCCTCCCCTTCTCCCCCAACTGCGCCACAATCCTGCCAGCCACTGCAAACCCCCCCCCACACTGTAGCCACCTCCCCAGAGATGCTGAGCTGCCTGGCCATGACAGGCGGAGGGAGGGGATCACACTCAGCCATCCCCGCAGGCACAAAAAGCAGACGGTCCGGGTCCCCAAAGCCACTGCTGCGAAGGAGGAAGGGAAGTGGGGGTTGGGAAGCAAAGGATGCAAGAGACGGAGGAGGGATGAGAGAGAGAGAGAGAATGTGGAGGTACAGGGAATGAAGTGATGGAGGAGGAAGGAAGGATGGAAGAATGGAAGTGGAGGGGAGATGGGGGAAGGAGGAGCTACAGAGGGATGGAGAAGATGGAGGGACGGAGGCAGAAAGGCAAAAAGCTTCCTTTCTCGGTACCTTTTTGTGCGACGAAACATGCTGCTGTCAAGGAAATCGGGCATAGAGAAATTGGAGAGCGCTGTCCACAGGGACTCAGACATCATCCCCCAGGGGGGTCATGGTGGCGAGCCTGCTCTGGGGGGGGAGGGTGGATTTTGTCTGCTGAAGCACCGTCTCAGCCCCCACTGGAGCAAGAGTGGAAGGGGGAGGTCTGGGGTGAGCCTTCCCTTTGGAAGAAGAAGAAAGGAGAACTGGAATGGAGGAGGAAGAGAGAGGGAGGGAGGGAGGGAGCGTGAGGATGGGCAGGCAGAAGAGGGGGAGGCGTGAGGGGGCGGCGCTGTGTGAGTGCCAGTGTGTGCATGAGTGCACGCTTGAAGGTGCTTCTGCTCTGCATATGGGTGTGGATTGTGTGTACGCACATTTGCTGCATACAAACACTGGCCTACTGGGCGTGCACAGACAGGTGAGTTATTTCTTATGTTCACGGGCAGGTTGTGCACAAATACATGCTGCTTTGTGTAAAAGGTGGATCTGTTTTCTGCCTCGGCTGGGTATATCCACACTCCTTTGGCATACAAAAGTGTCCACCGTGAATATCTCCGCACATGAACAGGCTGCCCGATTGTATGTGGAGCTCTGGGTGTTGTCAGCTACACAATGGCTGGGACACGGAGAGGCACAGAATGGTTCGCTCGAGATTATGGTTGCAATGCAGGCGCCAGCAGGGTGAAAGCTGATTTAACCAGCCGCCAGCAACTGACCTACACATTAACGTTGAATCTGGGAAACAGAGCACACGTCACTGGGTGAGGTGTTCTTTTGTCCAATGCAAGCTGCTCTGTTTTGAAGAAGGAGCCAATTTCCCCAGTAAAACAGGAGAAAATCATCAATCCTATGGAGACAGGTGTTGAAGTCACTCTCAAGACCACTGCACCTTTGGAAACAAAGCCCTCTGAAGAGAGACTGAAACAACTGGGCATGTTTAGCTTGGAGAAGAGAAGATTGAGGGGAGACTTGAAAGCACTCTTCAAATACTTAAGAGGTTGTCACACAGAGGAGGGCCAGGATCTTTTCTCGATCCTCCCAGAGTGCAGGACGCGGAATAACAGGCTCAAGTTAAAGGAAGCCAGATTCCGGCTGGACATCAGGAAAAACTTTCTGACTGTTAGAGCAGTATGACAATGGAACCAGTTACCTAGGGAGGTTGTGGGCTCTCTCACACCAGAGGCCTTCAAGAGGCAGCTGGACAACCATCTGTTAGGGATGCTTTAGGGTGGATTCCTGCATTGAGCAGGGGGTTGGACGTGATGGCCTTATAGGCCCCTTCCAACTCTACTATTCTATGATTCTATTATTCTATTTGTGATGACCACTTTTCCCCACTGACCATGGCAGCTGCCCACTACTGGCTGGTATTGTGTTGTGGCGAAGAAACTAAGCAAGGAATAAGGAATTGTCTGGTTCAAATCCTGCCTCTGCCCTGAACTCATTAGGAGAACATCTCTCTTGGCTTCGGTACCATCTTTATTTATTTATTTATTTATTTATTTATTTATTACATTTCTATGCCACCTAATAGCTGAAGCTCTCTGGGTGGTTCACAAAAATTAAAACCACCCAAAGTATAAAACAGCAGTATAAAAACATCATATAAAATACAATATAAAAGCACAAGCAGGAGTTTGAAATATGGGGACAATAATACTGACTTAATTTACAGGGTTATTGTATTTCTGAGGCCCTTCTGAACCGCCCAGAGAGCTTCGGCTATTGGGCGGTATAGAAATGTAATAAATAAATAAATAAATAAATAAATAAATTTCGAACGCTCTAAAGCACCATATAAATGCTAAGCATCATTATGATCTGGCAAAACAAGTCAAAACAATTCTCCATGGGGGTGTCTTCACGGCACCGCTTTGCCCTTCCTTCCTCGCAAAACTCTATGGTATCGCTGCTACACAGTAGGGCTCCACGGTCGGAGGGAAGGTTTTCCCGTGGCCATGAGCCCGCTCCCCTGCATCTTGCCCTGCCTCCCCACGCCTCCAGGGACCAATTGGGGGGCGCGATCCACCATCTGGCGTGAACTTGAATTGAGGCCTCCACCGACACACGGAAGAAGGATGGTGGCCTTGCAACAAATGGAAAAGTCGGGGTAAGTCCCTGACTTTTTTTAGTCCACAGCTTCGTGGAAATGCCCCCATGATGGCTGAGAGTTGGTGGCTGCGTCGTACAACCAACGCAGCGTCACTGTGCCACCACCTCGGGGCAAATAACACGTATAGGCAGACATCATGCAACTGCAAACTTTCTAAATGCCGCTTGAGTTGGTGTGCAAATTTGCAGTTTCTGCTTGTGGCAAATGATTGAGAGGACTTGTTTGCCTGAACCACCATTAGTAGCGTACAAAATGCATCAGCGTGCATCCGTAACGGTTGCTGTACATTGGCGGAGCTGCTTCAGCTGTGTACTGGTCTTCCCACCCACCTACCCCACTGCTTGCTCCCATTCCAATGGGTGCAAAATGTGATCAGGTGACAGGCAAGCTCATTTTCAACCTGCTGGATGGATTTTGTGTCACTCTGGGATTTTTGCTCGCTTTGTTTTATCTAATTACACCGTTTTTCAGCACATTTTAAATATATATATATGTAAAAGAAAAGCAATTGGCAAGGATGGCAGAGGGGTGCAAAGCCCTGCTGACAACATGAGAGGAAAACGAACAGACAGACAGACAGCACTTTTTGGTTTCGTAATAATCACAGGGCTGATTCAGACATATGACAAGGGAGGGAGATGTGGCACAGTCCTCCACGCAGCTATAGCACTTCAGAATGCACCAGGGGGGATTGCTTGCATGGCGGAGCCCCACCCCCCCACCGCCGCCACAAGTCTCCATGCAAATGGAAAGTTGACAGGTTGGAGAAAAGGCCAGACTGAAAGCCTTCTCTTTTTCCTCCCAAACAGGACAATCCTACACAAGTCCACTCTGAAGCAAGTCAATGGGGTTGACTCCCAGGTAAGCGGGCACAGGGTTTCGGCCCAAATGTGATCATAGTGATGTTGATGAAGCAGGGATGCTTCCAAGACAGCAAACCCCCAGTGGTACAGCAGCATGAGTGCACAGAGACATCCAGTCTCCCCACCACAACACCACACACAAGTGTTTCAAGCCGCTTTTACCACTGTGTCAGTACAGTGAAAGTAAGGTGACCCTATGAAAAGAGGACGGGGCTCCTGTATCTTTGACAGTTGTATAGAAAAGGGAAATTCAGTAGGTATCACTTGTATGCATGCAGCACCTGGTGAAATTCCCTCTTCATCACAACAGTTAAAGCTGCTGTTGTGATGAAGAGGGAATTTCACCAGGTGCTGCATGCATACAAATGACGCCTGCTGAAATTCCCTTTGCAGTACAACTGTTAAAGATACAGGGGCCCTGTCGTCCTTTTCATAGGGTCATCCTAAGCAGAGGTGTTGAACCTCTTTTAGCCCGAGGGCTGAATTCCACCTGTGGAATCTTGAGGGGCAGATTCCAATGGTGGGCAGAGTCGAAGGCAAAAGTGGCTGGGGAACCCACCCAACCCAAGCATGCTTTTAACTTAAAGGTCTTACTGCTAATAACTCAGCCTTAGTTGATGGAGATGGTTGTGGGGAAAGGGGTTCTTAGCCTTTTGGCCAAGATCAAGTGCAGAAAGGGAGTGGGGCCAGGGGAGGGGAGCATGGCCATTTGGGGAACCCCAGGCAGACCAGATTTGGACCCTGGACCTGAGCTGCTGCACCCGTGCAGTCCAGGAACTGGCTGCAGTTCTCCAAGTAGGTGATCAGCCACAGAACCAGAACAAAACCTGTAAACTAACACCATGCAAGCTTGCACTGCTGCAGGATACAGTAAATACAACCATATACCGTGGTATCTATGCTTATTCAGCTGCCAGTAATGTTCTCTCATATTTTACTCTGTTGTTCCCAGAGGGGGGGGGGGGAATACATGAATGCACAGAGAAAATTTTCTCAACAGACATCTGTAGAAACACCTGAATGCTCATTTTAATCTGGGAAATGTATGTGCACGGCCAAAGAAACACAACTACACACACACACGCACACACACACACACCATCTCCTAACAACGTCCATATTGACACACTCACATTCCCAGGAACAAATGAAAAGAGACTTCTTAAAGTCTTGCTACAGGCTTTGAATTGGCTTACTCTAGCCTGGCACCGTCCAGATGTGTTTGACTACAACCCCCATCATCCCAACCCAGGGTCCCATGCTGGCTGAAGATGATGGGAGTTGTAGTCAAACACAACTGGAAGGCTCTATTTTAGGAAAGGCTGGCTTCTTCTATTCTGCCCTGCCACGTGAGGGCATCTTTTGAGAGGCAGGGACATCCCAGAGCTTGTTAGAACAATTGCTCCCCTTATTTGTACAAAGTTGGTTTCCCATCCTCATGGGTAGAGAGCAATAGATAGAAATGAGTGGAAAGCTTTGGCTGAGTTCTCAGGAATACAACCCCTGTCCTCTGTCTTCCTCTGAATTTACTGACCATCTGTCCCAAATATCCATACTCTTCATTCCTGCTGTATTCAGCAGTCTTGTCCTTCAAGTCAGAATACTACAAGAAAGTGCTTCAAAAATAGAAACACTAAACTCAGCACTGGAATCTAGGTTTGAAACTGTAGTGCAGAGTGACCATGTGTATGCGTGGGGCTGGGGCGGGCGAAACATAATTCTCTGGTCCATCCATCCCCATCAGCCTTAGTTTGATTTAAGGTAAGAGTTGCATCCACAGTTGGGCACAGTTTGAGGTTTAATAGAAACAAACTGCTATGCATGCACAAAACTCTACCTAAAAGTATCCCATAACGGAGTAGATTCAATACAAGATATAACGAATGCCTAGAAATAATTTAAATAAATATATAAACAAACAAACCTATAGGCAGGGCGGGTGCCAGGCTATTTTGCACCCTAGGCTTTCACCCCACCCCCCGGTAGGCGGAGACAGGCAGGGATGGAGGCCGTGTTACCTTTCTCTCACCCGAAGTCAGAACATGTGTCCCGGCTTGGCTCTGGATGGGCATAATGCTGGGGGGCGGGGGGCGGATGGCTCCACATTCTGACGTCCAGTGTGCCCGGACGCCAGAACGTGGAGCCGTCCGTCCACCCGAGTGTCTTGGCTTGGTTTCGGCTGGGCAGGTGCCCAGCCGAAGCCAAGCCACGGATGCTGGGGTGGGGCGGGACGGAAGGGCAGCTTTGGAACGGCGCACCCGGAAGATGCCCTCGCTCGGCTAGAGCAGCTCTGGGAATGGGAGGGCGACTTCCGGGCGTGGCGTTCGGCACCCCCCTTACTTTGGCGCTCTAGGCGGCCGCTTGACTGGCCTATATGGCAGCACCAGCCCTGCCTATAGGTGGCACTGAGGCAATTACACACGTAGGAAAATACTTTTTTTTTTTTGCTTTCACAAGTAAGACTCCATTTCCCCCGTTCTAAGAGCTTTCCTGTATGAGGCGTTTATTATGCGCTCATCATTCCTTACTCACACATGTTTACGGATTCGTTACATGATGTCATAATCCTCCAGTTTCGCTTCTGAGTACTTTCCTCGGGTTTTTTAGAGCGAGAAAAATGTATCGTATTTTCCTAATTGTGTAATCCAGTTATTCTGTTATACCGCAGCATGACCTACAGGTAATGTAACAGAAAAGCAGGAAAGGAAGAGCTGTTTATGTAGCGCTCGGATTTTAATTCTGTGATGAAACTGAAAGTCGATACAGCAGGTTAACAGTCTTGTGTAGAAAAGCTCTTTTAAAAAATGGGGAAATGATCTTAAAAAACAGAAGTGAAACTGGAGGGTCATGATGTCATTTAAAGAATCCGTAAACAACTGTAAGTAAAGAATGATGAGTTCACAATAAATCCACATGTAGATCTTGTGAAAGTGAAATAAAATATAACATCCCACTTGTGTAAATGCCTTATCCTGCTACAGCACAATGCCACCTAGAAGTAAAATAGCAGAAAAGCAAGAAAGGATAAAGCTCCTTGTGTGGAGCTCAGCAGATTAACAGCCTCGTGCACAAAAAAAGCAATAAATAAATAAATTCCTTACTGCAAGGTCAATTATGACCTTTATAAATTGACTTCTCTTTAACTTAAAATTGTAAAAATATAATGACTAGAGCAAGTAGTAGAGAATTGTAAACTAATGGAGTGTGCACATAAGAAAACTTTCCTGCAAAATTTTTAAATAGTGGGAGAACTCCATGCAAATGTAATATTCCATTTCTATGAATATTCAGTTAAGAATTAGTTAACTGATTGCCTTAACAGAACCAGTCAACATCACAACCATTATACCCCAGTCCAACACGATTTCTTCACGAAATATCTTTTCTTCCTAGTAGAGTGGTCAGCAACTGGAATTCCTTAGGACAAATCTGGCCTCCAACGACTTGCCACACAGTTGCCAACCAAGAGGCAAGGCAGATGTCCGAGGACATAGCCTGCAGCCCTGTTTTGTGGGGTAACAGTTGGCGCTTTGGCCTCCAACCCCCTTACTTAATTCTCTTGAGTGGCTTTGCAAGAAAAGTACTTGCTGAACAGAGCAGGCATTTTTTCCCCTTAAAAATGAAACACTTTGCTCATAATTCAGAATGAGTGTTAAAACTGTAATTGTGTAGGTTTTACATTGGAATCAATCCTGTTAGGGTAGTGTCTATGCAAGCCGGGAGACAATAAAATAGCAATCAATGGAAATTCTGAATTAAAGTCAGATTTTCCACCCTGGTGCCTTCCAGGGGTGGTGGACTATAATCCCCATAACCATGCTGGCTGGAAATGATGAGAGTTGCAGTGCAACATATCTGAAGGGCACCAGGTTGGGAAAAACTGATTTAAGCTGTAAATCAGCTTTTAAAACGTTATGATGGGCCCCATGTTTGCTGAAATTTCCTTCCCCGTAGTGACACTCCATGGGTGGAGGTTAATGCTTAAAAGTTCCACACTGCAAGCATGACCACCTACCTGACTTGTGTGCAACACTTGTACAAGTTCCACCACTGCCAAGGACATGCATCATGCAAATAGGACAATCCACACAGCAAAGAGCTTTTAAACCCTGTTTTCCACACAAAGCATTGCCGTGGCAAAAGGCTGGTGGCCTTCACCTTGGGGCCAGGAGCTTTAGTTCATCAGCCTAGCAACTGGGAAATAACATATATCTCAGAAAACTTTCCTCTACCCACCATGGACAAGGGATGACAAAAGAGCTGTGCGGAAAGAGTTTTCTCTTACCTTGGGATTCTGTAACACATATATTACAGATATGAAAATCCTGTACTTACCTGCTGCTTTTCCTGGGCAAAGGGAGGTCCTTCTGCAAATAAATAAATACATAAAATCCCATTAGTTACAGATCCAAACCAACGGTGAGGATAGGAAGTCTGGCCATTGGCTGCCACAACCCACCCTCGATGAAGAAAAATAATAACAAGGACATCAGTCTATTACTTCTGTAATAAATGTTTCACTGCTCTTCAGTACATAACCACACAAGGCACAGGGTCTGCTTATATGAGGTGGAGCTGTCCTGGAGGCGATGGGTCACGGCAGCTGGTCAAGAAGTCTTCACTCCAACGAGAAAAGACTCCCCAACCATTGGGAAGTTTGCACAGGGCTGAAAATATGAGAGAGGGAAACGTACAGCAACCTCCCCCCCCACATTGTGCGCCCCCCATGTATTGGACTACAACTCCAATCACTCCCAGTTAGGATGGCCCTTGGGCTGCTGGCCATGGATGTTGGGAGTTGTAGTACAGCACATATAGAGAGCAGCAGGTTGGGGAAGGCTGATGTACAGGCAAACTAGACTCTACTAATATTAGCCCATTATCAAAAAAATGCAAAAACAGAGGTGGGGAAGCCAGGTAGAGATATGGCAGCAGTCAGCACAGAGCAAGTGAATCTCTAGTGACCCCAGAAAGGATTTGCCGAAGAAGTCGGTCAAGGTTCGAATGTGTGTTGGCCATGATTCCATGAGTGCATAAGGAAAAGGTCAGGATGTGTATTATTATGTAATGTAACATATAATTCAACTCCCCGCCTGGCACCTACATTGCTATCTTTTCAGTGCCAGGTCAACACTTTTCGCTTTTCCCGGGCATTTAACAGCATGTGATGAGTTTTAATTGACCCCAGATCTGGTTTTTAGGTTTGGCTGATAGCTGAAAGTTGTTTTTAAATAAGATGTTGTCTTTGTGTTTATAGCCTGTTGAATGATTTTATGGTTTCAAATTTTGTATATCGTTTTTGATGTTTTTATCTTTTGTAAACCACCCGGACAGCTTCAGCTATAGGGTGGTAAAAAATGTAGCAGTAATAATAACAACAACAACTTCCTGAGAAATTCAGCTTGCACTTAAAAAAAAGAAGCAAGATTCTAGCCCTAATGGCTGCAAAGAAGATTTAAAGTGTGTGTGGTCATTGCACACACAATTTAAAGGACGTGCTAATAAGATTCCCAGTGATCAGAGGGTGGGGTGCCATGCCCTTTACAGCTCCCTAACTCTGCGCTGAATAAATTATGCACAATAGTAATAGTCCAATCAGAAGAATAAATTATTAAAAACAAAAGGAATGGGCTGATGGACAGGGCAGAGAAGGGCCTTTCCAGGGAATGTCATTGCAAAAGACATGAAAGTAGAGCTGAGATGGCAGACGAACGGAGCGAACCAGGAAGAAGGGGAAAGCAGAGCTGAGGATGGAGAGTGAAGGGTGATAAAACTAAAGGATTAAGATGGGCAGGCACTCAAGATTAACAAACTAGCTAAAAGTGGGCTAGATGGAACAACTATTAGGTGGATCCACAGTTGGCTACAGAATCGGACTCAAAGAGTACTTATCAATGGAACCTTCTCAAACTGGGGAGAGGCAACGAGTGGGGTGTCGCAGGGCTCAGTCCTGGGCCCAGTGCTCTTCAACATTTTTATTAATGATTTGGACGAGGAGGTGCAGGGAACGCTTATCAAATTTGCAGATGACACAAAATTGGGTGGGATAGCAAATACCCTGGAAGACAGAAACAAACTTCAAAGTGATCTTGATAGGCTGGAGTGCTGGGCTAAAAACAACAGAATGAAATTTAATTGAGATAAATGCCAAGTTCTACATTTAGGAAATAGAAATCAAAGGCACAGTTACAAGATGGGGAATACTTGGCTCAGCAATACTACAAACGAGAAGGATCTTGGAATTGTTGTAGATCACAAGCTGAATATGAGCCAACAGTGCAATATGGCTGCAAGAAAGGCCAATGCTATTTTGGGCTGCATTAATAGAAGACAGATGCTTGTCCAGCTGCCTCTTGAATGCCTCTAGTGTGGGAGAGCCCACAACCTCCCTAGGTAACTGATTCCATTGTCGTACTGCTCTAACAATCAGGACGTTTTTCCTGATGTCCAGCTGGAATCTGGCTTCCTTTAACTTGAGCCCGTTATTCTGTGTCCTGCACTCTGGGAGGATCGAGAAGAGATCCTGGCCCTCCTCTGTGTGACAACCTTTTAAGTATTTGAAGAGTGCTATCATGTCTCCCCTCAATCTTCTCTTCTCCAGGCTAAACAGGCCCAGTTCTTTCAGTCTCTCTTCCTAGGGCTTTGTTTCCAGATCCCTGATCATCCTGGTTGCCCTCCTCTGAACACGCTCCAGCTTGTCTGCGTCCTTCTTGAATTGTGGAGCCCAGAACTGGACACAATACTCTAGATGAGGCCTAACCAGGGCTGAATAGAGAGGAACCAGTACCTCACGTGATTTGGAAGCAATACTTCTATTAATACAGCCCAAAATAGCAGTTGCCTTTCTTGCAGCCATATCGCACTGTTGACTCATATTCAGCTTGCAATCTACAACAATTCCAAGATCCTTCTCATTTGTAGTATTGCTGAGCCAAGTATCCCCCATGTCCTGGGAGCCCACACGAAGAGAGGGTGGTGGCTAAGTGGCTTGGGTAGATAGGCGTTTGGACTGTGTCCGAGTAATTTTCAGACTGCCTGCCACGCGTTTGGGGCGCACTGTGGTATCCCCAACGAAGAATATTATGTAATTTATCGTAGTACGGGCACATGGTGGCATTGCTGCCTGACCTCTCATTATAGTTCCTCACATGCCGGTACTCTGTCTGTATGCCCTTGGATTTAGTGCGGCACTCTTCTGCGGTTCGCTTATGGCCTCTCTTGCCCATCTCCCATGCCACTTGTTGGAACACATTAAAGTTGCGGTGGCTAGCCCTCAGCTGCTCTTGAATCCTCTGTTCTCCCCAAATGTCCAGCAGATCTAGAATCTCCTTGTGGCGCCAAGTCGTTCCCTTCCCTTTCGGACCCATTCCTGATACCTACACAGGGGCCAAGCAGAGAGAAGGGGGCTCGTCAGTTTCCTCACCACCGCGAAACCAGCGTCAATAGCCTGCCCCCCTCACTCCCCACCCCCTAGCAAATGCAGTCGGAAGGACAGGGGAGTGTATTGACACAGTTTAAAGGGCCCCTAGGGCAGGTGGCCACCCCCTGGGCTGATGCTTCCTTGACCTTCCGCCTGCCGCCGCGTGGCCACTGGAAGATGGCCGCCCACTCTCGCTTGTTGCCCCCTTACAGCCAGCTGCCGCGTACCCACAGCAATAGGCACACGGCCCTGCGTGCCAATACCGTGCCCGTCATTCCGCGCTCGCCTTTACATCTTCCACGCAGCCAAAACCGCCGGCATTAGGACGGTACCTGTGGCTGCCCACCGCAACGGGTCACCAACTTCCCATTACAGTTGGATGCCCGCCTTCCCGAAGAGTGACCCACACAGAGGTACCGAGCTGCACATATCCCACACATCCACCAGAACCCCCAACAGCTCACCAGCCACTTTTCCGGTCCTCCATTCATGCGCAAAGTGAAGCTGTTGGATTTTTTAAAAAAAGGCCGCCACGCCGCTGCCACAGCTGCGCACGGGGCGCAAACGGCGAAGGTGGCTTGGCCGAAGGCGCTGACCACTCCCCTTAGCACGCCTTTTCCTGACCAGTGCTGACCACACCGGAAACCGCACTGACCTCATTTCGTCCCACACTTCTGCCTCCCGAATTCAAATTCGCACGCGCCGACAGGAAAAGCAGCACTTAAAGCCGTTTCAGAAAACACGGGAAAATAGAGGTTTCACCACAGGATGAACACGGATCCTGGTGAACGTCATCTGGATCTGTCGAGACGACGACAGTATGTAACGCGCGCTACAGCCCCGTCTAGCAACGGCCTAAAAGAGGTTCATTAATCTGTTGATCCAACATCTGCTAGTGGGGAAGTTATGTCTGTAAACTTCTGCTTTTACAAGCTTTCCTTAAAGAAAACTTCCTCTGTATCCAGCCAAGGCATTTTATTTGGCGGGGGGGGGGGAGTTTTCGGTAGAAGATGTTTATCTTCATCAGCAACTCCAAATTCCACCAAATTCCAAGTTCCGCCCAGTCTCTTCTGCATTTACAACTGAAATCTAGCCTGATGCCGCCCTGGGTGTCTCTCTATCTGGCTCCTACTGGGCCTCTCTTTCAGTTATTTCCTTTCTCTTTTAGGGCTGGTTCACACATTTTCATGGTTTTAATTGTTATGAACTGTCCAGAGAGCTTCAGCTATTGAGCGGTATAAACGTGTAATAGATAAATATTTTTTAATGAACTTCGCATTTTGCCTGGTATGTCTCCTCCAAATCTTTGCTTCTAGACTTCTACTATAAGGTTGGTATATACTGTATTTCTTCGATTCTGACGCACTTTTTTCCCATACAAACATCTCTAAAAACGGGGTGCGTCTTAGAATCACAGGTGCGTTTATTATTTCTTAGAATCAAAGCTTTTTTTTCTGTTGGTGGTACTGAAATTAGTGTGCATCTTACAATCGATGGCGTCTTAGAATCGAAGAAATACGGTAGAAACAGAGGGTTGGACTAAGAGAAGTCGGATTACCTCTGTGCTCATCTAGAAGCACCAATAATTCAGCACTCTGCCACCATACCTGTAGCAGGTCATAGTTGAGTGTTCCCCTAGGGAAACAGTTCCCTGCAAGTAGAAAACTAGTACAGCAGGGAGGGGGCTGAGCTAGAAAACTAGTACAGCAGGGAGGGGGCTTCTTCTCACATCAGTCCGTTGGTTTCTGTCCACCACTCTGCTGCTAAGATCATCTTCTTGGCTCGTCGCTCTGACCATGTAACTCCACTTCTGAAATCTCTTCATTGGCTTCCAATTCACTTCAGAATCCAATATAAACTTCTCCTGTTGACCTACAAAGCTTTTCACTGTCTAGCTCCTTCCTATCTCTCCTCTCTCATCTCACACTATTGCCCCGCTCGTGCTCTTCGCTCCTCTGATGCCATGTTTCTCACCTGCCCAAGGGTCTCTACTTCCCTTGCTCGGCTTCATCCATTTTCTTCTGCTGCCCCTTACGCCTGGAACGCTCTTCCAGAACATTTGAGAACTACAAGTTCAACCGCAGCTTTTAAAGCTCAGCTAAAAACTTTTCTTTTTCCTAAAGCTTTTAAAACTTGATTTTGTTCTGACTTTATACTGTTAGTTTTACCCTACCCTGTGCCTGTTTGCTTTCTCTTCCCCTCATTGTTTTATTATGGTTTTATTAGAATGTAAGCCTATGTGGCAGGGTCTTGCTATTTACTGTTTTACTCTGTACAGCACCATGTACATTGATGGTGCTATATAAATAAATAAATAAATAAATAAATAAATAATAATAATAATAATAATAATAGAATCTTTCTTCCTGCTATGCTAGTTTTTGTCTTACAAGGTAGTTTTGTTTTTGTTTTTAAATTGCTATCACCCACCTGTAGTATGAAATAATACAGGCTACCATATCACAGTTCCTCCATCTCATTGTGCTGCGCTATGAACAACATCTATTAAGGACCAAAACAGACATTACTTTAAAATGCATGACTGGCAGCTCTGTCTCTTTTTTTCTTTTCATTTTTCCTCTAGAGTAGGCACAGGGCCTCTCTACCACCCCATCCCACTAGGGGTAATCCAGATTGGGATTCCTGCATCTCCTCTAGAGTAAAAATGGTGGTGAGGGAGAGAGACTTAGCTGCTAGACACACATTTAAAGTAATGTCTGTTTTGGCCATCAGAATGCTTTCACTAACAGAACCCTCCTCAAGGGTAAAATCCACAACCATTTGCACGCCTCTAGCTGTAACACAATGGTTTGCTCTTCTCTGTCCACAACCACCTCTAATTATTTTTAAAGGTAGATTTTTCAATGTGCAGGACAGCATCCTGGTGGATTGCTCCCCAGGTTAATTAGCAAGAAGGAGACTTTCCGCCTAAAGTGTCAAAATGTGTTGTTGCGTCTGCTGGGCATGAACTAGGGCTGCTGCAACACAGCCGTGGAAGATCGGTTTTCAGTTGATTTGGAAACGGCCAGTGAGTTGTGATCAGAATATTGATATGCTCTCAACATTTCCATGCAGCTGGCTATTTGGAAGAATACACCAAGAGGGCACAAGAGCAACAACAGGTTATGTTGCACCATCGCTACACCACATCAGTATGTATTTCCACAGCTGCTCCAGGCACAAAGATAGGGAAAGCGCAGAGCGACAATGCAGTGGTCTGGAGAGAAAAAAACTTCCCAGTTCCTTTATACGCTTCCCCCCACCCCCACCCCGAGGGTGGAAGTGGGTGCTGCAGCCTAGAAAACAATGGAGAAAACTAGGATTTTGATTCCCCAGCAGAATGTCCACTCAGAAACAAAAGACAGCAGCAAAGATGGGAGTCTTGAAAAATGTGGTTTTGGTTTTGTTTTTAAACGTTTCAAAAATTGCTCTGCTAATGCCCACATAGAACATTATCTCCCTACCGTGTGTGCACGTGGAAGGCGGGGGGAGCTTAGGTTTCCTGCCAAATGTCCCTATGCGGAAATTTTGAATATTTTATTTATTTATTTATTACATTTTTATACCGCCCAATAGCCTAAGCTCTCCATTGCCAGCTCCCAGGGGAGACAAAAACAAACATGCCTTCAGCAGAACTAAGGCTGCAAAGCTATACATACTTCCCTGGGAGTAAGTCCCATTGAACTCACTGGGTCTTACTTCATATTACATTGTAAATAATGCAAAGCAGGATGTTTGCAATCCACATGTTTACAGGGGTGGGTAACTTATCCAGATGTTTTGACCTACAACACCCATCATAAATAAATAAATAATAATAATAATAATAATAATCAACCCTCACCAAGATACCGTATTTCTTCGATTGTAAGACACACAGTAATTTCAGTACCACCAACAGAAAAAAAGCTTTGATTCTAAGAATAATAATCGCACCCACGATTCTAAGACGCACCCCGTTTTTAGAGATATTTATATGGGGTGGGGGGGGGAAGTGTGTCTTAGGAGAAGTAGCCCAAAACATCTGGAAGACTACAAATTGCCCACCCCTGAGTCATTTCATCCCCAAGTATCTAAACCGCAGTGAATTTCAATTGAAAGAGTGGGGTGGGAAGGAAAAGATAGAGAGCCCTAGAGACTTTTTGTATCTTTAAAAAAGCAAAACAAAAAATGATTTATTCATAAATGGAAAGCATAGACAAAATGATTAGGGTTCAGGAGCTGTTCAAAGATACCGTCAGTCAGTTCAAAGCTCAGGCAATTGAAGTTTAATCAGCTTTTGTTGAATGGAATGTGTGTCTTGGTGATTAAACTTGAATTGTCTCTTCTAGGACAGGCAGTGCTCCAGGGAGAAAGCTGTGGCACAAGATGGCTTACCATTATACCACTGCTGGGGCTACAGAAAGAATCAAGGATTGCAAATCCTCCAGTGTCCCAGAGGATATAGAGGTGCACAATTTGTGTGTAGTCTGAACATTGTGCCCCCACATCCTCTGTAACACACTGCAAGGGGAGTTGTTCCCCCACCTCCTGGGGGTGCTGCCTATACACCTTATATGATGCAGCCACCAATTCGCAGCCCTCATGGGGCTTTTCTCTGAAGCTGTGGCCATGGCTAGACCAGGCCTATATCCCGGGATTGTCCCGGGATCATCCCTGTGCATCCAAATGACACACAGGGGATCCCGGGAGCAGGCAGGGACAATCCCTCCATTTGCCTGGGATAATCCTTAGGTCTAGCTAAGGCCTCTGTTTTTAAAATGTCGGGGACTAACCCCGTCTTTTTTCTTCAAAGTGAGGTCACCACAGCTGTGTGACCTCACTCTGTAGTAGATCCAGGGGGCATTCTGGGGTGGATGGTGACCTATGCTTGGTTGCCGGAGCCAGGAAAATGGCAGGGGGCGGGCTCCAATACCCGGATGACCGCCAGAAAACCCCAGGGTCTCTCCTGGCATGGAGACTTCTTGACCCCACCCCTCACCAGCGATACCACAGGGTTTCAGTGAGGAGGAGTGGCGATGCAGCACCGTGAAGACAGGCCCGTGGACTGCATATTGCTACATGGGCATCCCTGAAAATAGTAGCGTTCCCAAACAACAATTTGATTTTACTTATGTGGTCAGTCTAAGGAAGATTACTTGCCTTTCTTAAAGATACCTTTGGAGATAATGTTATACAAATTTCCACTGTTTACCTGTATTGTAGGTTGCCAAGCAACGCCTAACAGGAAATCAAAGCTACTAACCAAAGATGCCGCCCGGAAAGTCCCTCTCAGAGTGGTCCCACATACGGGGACTCAGCCTCAGCGCTGATGTAAAAGTTACACGCCACGCACACGCGAGGCAGCGATACAGATCAGTAAATGGTCTGATGTTTGGGGAGGTTCCTACGGGGCTGAGAACATAGAAACTTTAAGAGCACAAGCTCAGTGACGCAAATCATCAAGTGAACCAATAGGGTTAGAGTGCTAACCTAGCAAAGAAGTTACATTTCCACTTGCGTGGAATAAATGTTTGATTGCGCTAACAAGCACATACCAACACTACTAACCACATGATGAATCACGTGGATCAATGAATAAAGGCTGATGGTGCTGATAACATGAATGTATAAAATATCCCCTCAACTAGGGAGGGGCGTGACATTGTATACTCATGAGCGACAATTTTTACCCTTAACTCGAGTTCAGTAAACTGAAAAAACCCAAGAGGCCTCCAAGTCGTCTTTCTACCAAGTGCATCTGTATCTGGACACTCTGTTACACTTGGTCCCAAACATAAATTTATGTAACAATAATTTGAGAAATATTAGAAGGCGGTGGGTTGCCACCACATTTAAAGAAACCCTGCACTTTCTCTGTTGCACGGTGGCGACGGCTAGTCCCAATGGAGAGAAAACTCCAGCAGCCATTTGACCCGCTTGGCCCTCTCTCTACTCTCTGCCCGGGCAGATGGTGACCAATAAGGGGGCACCATGCGCCCAGGAACACCTCTGCCAGGGTCTGGTAACTCCCTGACTTTTTTAACTCGCAGCTTCGTGGGAAAGCCACGAAGCTGCGAGGTGGCTGCTGCATCGTATAACCGACATAGCGCCACCGTGCCCCCACTGCAGAGCATTCAGAGTGTCCAGGCAGCCCCAAGAAAACAGGAAGCAAAGACATGGCGGCAGGAAATGTTGTTAAGTTTACCAAGTATTAGTATGGTGCAATGTGGGTGAGGCTGGTTAGGGACCAATCCCATTCCCATAAATTCAGGAAAAGAAAGAAAAGAGGAAAGCCCTGTTCAGGCATCATGCCTGAATAGGGTACATCAGTGTTCCCCAACCTGGTGCCCTCCAGTTATTCTGAACTACAATGTCTATTAACCCTTACTGCCTATGCTGGCTGGGACTGATGGGAATTGGCCCAAAACATCTGGTGGGCACTAGGTTGGGGAAGACTGGTTGATAGAAATTTCATATTCTGGAGGCTCAGGCCGTTGCTAGACGAGGACTTAGCCCGGTGTGAGGCCCAGGCTCCCTGCTGTGCGTGCAGACGTCAGGCCGGGCTAAGTCCTCCCTTGACCCGGGATAACCGGATCCGCTTATGGCCCAGCTTTTCTGCAGCCCCGGGCTCAAGGTCTAGCTACTTCCGTGGCTTTTCCCGGCTGCTCGCTTACTCGCAAGTAGCCGGGAGAAGCCCCGCACTGGGCACAGCACTCCATAGGAGCGCTGTGCCCATTGGGCCGGGGGGGGGAATCACAGGGGGGGAGATGGGGGCTGGGGGAAAGAGCGGACCCGGCAGTAGAGATGGGGGGGAAGAGCGGAGCCAGGGTGGGGAGATCACGGACGGGGGGGCGCGGAGGAGGCATCGGACATGGCAGGCGGGTGATCGGGTGGGCACGGCGAGAGGGCAGGGGGGGCATCAGACATGGCGGACAGGGGGGGGAAGAAGAACGGGGCCAGGGCATGGCGAGCGGGGACAGGCGGGTGAGCGGGGGGCGGGCATGGCGAGCGGGGACGGGCGAGCGAGCGGGGGGGCGGGCATGGCGAGCAGGGACGGGCGAGCAAGCGGGGGGCGGGCATGGCGAGCGGGGACGGGCAGGCGAGCGGGGACGGGCAGGCGAGCGGGGATGGGTGGGCGAGCGAGCGGGCCGGGGAGGCGTCAGACATTGGGGGGGAATCAGGGGCAGGGGGAGCGGGGAACCCTTTATTTTTTTAAAAAACTACTTACTTTTCTGTTGGTGCGCTCCTGCGCACATGGCCCCTTTAAGATAAAAAAAAATGGAGGACGCGGCAGGGCTTTCCCTTACCCCGTCACGTGTTACATCTAGCTAGGGGCGATGGCCCACGCTAGCTGCAGTGCGGCCTCGCCCCGACTCCCCACCGGATTATCAGGTAGGTCTAGCAAGGCCCTCAGTTCCTTACTCTAATGGGTGCATTAACCTTAGCATCTCAAAATACTGCAGGTGCAGCTCAAATTCCACTCGCCATTCCAGTTAAATCATGCCAGACTAATTTGTTGTCACTTAACCCATGCTTAGGCCCCAATAACTGTCTTATCTATTATCTCCTTACTAACTGCTGGTGGCAAATTCAACACAGCATTTTAGTGACCCCATGATCACATCCATTTAAACACATTTGGGAATCAGTTGGACTCTACAACCCTTTGCTGCATGCATGCACTGGTCTAGTGCAGTGATATTGAAGTTCCTCGTAATTCTGCGTTGCCTGTTAGTGTTTCTCTGCAGTTACATTACAGAGGCTCCTGTCACATTTCAAGTTCAAGAGCCAGACCATCAAATACTTCCGCAACTGAGACTCTTCCTACCATTCTTATACAAGATGTTCTCCGCCATATGTATTTGTTCTGGGAGTGGCTTTATTTGTTTCTTTGAATTCCATCAGTATCTCCCAGTTCTCACGTCTCTCCCAGCATGGCAGCCTCTCCTCATTCTCACCACCCCTACCAAGCATAGAAGTGGCCACATGCAGGCCTATGACACACGAGTTTTATTTGCAGCGACTTTCCACAAGCTGCTGAGAACGTGGAAAGCATTACTTGGACGTGCACATGACTGCCTCTCTATGTGAGCCAGAAGTATAGAGAAGTCAGCGCAAACAGCAGCAGCTACATTGGAAAAGGTAGTAACATGAACCAGATATAGGCGCCAGTACTGCTTCCTCTGTGCCACTAATTCTGCCTTTCCTCAATGGCCCACCATACCCATAAAATGTGTGTGCATAAAGCTGCAGCAGATGTCGGAAGTTAAAGGTACCCAACAGCCGCCTCTTGCTAACATTCCATTCCAAGAATGAACAATACAGAGGAGGAAGTGTGACATTTCAAATAGGCTAATACGGGGCTGGCATTTGGCAAATTGTGGAAAACAGATCCAGGTACAACCAGAAAAATAAAGATAAGAGAAGCAGATATACAATTGGACATGGAATGTCTTCATAGCACACCAAGTTTCACAATGGTATCGCTCCTTAAAATCTGATTTCACACCATTTTCTCAGAGGAAGGCCTTTACAGCTCTTCACTCCTAGGATCTGTTTAGAGGGAAAGATAATTTAAAGATGTAATTGCTGCTTTATGTATTTGTTAACAGATAGCTGTTAAGATTTCACCCATTATGTGCCAATACCAGCTCCACCAATTTCTAGGGAGGGTACACTAGAACTGCATCACTTTCTGACTACTCGAATTCTGGCTTTTGAACAAGGTTAATTCATATTGTGATTAACCTAACAAAGTACAAAAGGGGGTGGGGTGTGTGAATAAGTTATGCACATAAATGCCGAAGCAATCAAAGTTGACCCATACAGGAAGAAACCAAGCAATTTCAGGAGAACTACAGAGCTTGGGGGGTGTCTTTAAATCATAATTTATTACTATTATTAATCTTAAATTCAATACATAAACAAAGTCCAACCAACCAACATTAATGAATAACAAGAAAATTTGCATCTTGAGCCCTTGCTTCTTTTAATTGTCCCATTCCAATAACAAACTGGGCTTTGTAAAGAACAAGCCATGCCAAATAAATAAAATGTTTTTCCTTTGACAAGTAAACTGACCCGTCAAGTAAGGAAGAGGCAGTGAACAAAGCAATCTTACAAGAGGTAGCCATGCAAGTCTCTTGCAGCAAACAAGAAGGGACTTGCAGCCCCTTAAAAATGAACAGATCTATTGTGGCATAAGCTTTTGTGTACCTACTACTACATCAGATAGATGCATGAAGTGCAATCTTTTCCGGGGTCTTTGTATGTATAGACATACACACTCTCTAAAGAGGAAAAAAAGAGGCACCAGAACATCTATGACATTTCTATACAGATCAGTTCTTGAATCAGCCTGGAATCTGACACAACTTCTCTCGACATTCTCAAAAGTATTTTTAAGTATTGGAAGCTATTGCCACCATATAGATACAAAATTCACTGGGAACCTGTTCCAAAGTGTGGTAACTAACATATGGTGACAGCGGCAAGACTACTATATGCGCAATATTGGGGGGAAAACACAACTACCAACAATGGAAGAATGGCTCCTCAAGGTGATGGAATTGGTGGAGATGGCAAAATTAACGGCGCTAGTACATGAAAGAACAATAGCCTCCTATGTATTGGACTGGAAACCTTTTATCGAGTATATACAAGAACAGCAAAAGGATGATTTATTTTTTTGTGGGTTTTATATATAACTTGTACCTTTGCCTTTGATATATATACATTAGCTTGTTGTTATGAAATCCATACCTGGCAATCTAGAAACAACGGATGTTTGCCGTCTGACATGAAGATCGCTTTAAATGAAATATAGCTTTATGTATTGTGTTTATTTTAGTAGATGTATACGTGGTGTAGTAGTTTGTATAGTTTGTAGTAGTTTGGTTTTTTGGTACCTTTCCTTATGTGTCTTTTTTTGTGTGGAAAATAAATAAAAGTATTAATTGATAAAACAAACAAACAAAGTGTGGTAACTGATGGATCACTGACCAGCTTGGCAGGAGGCAAGAAATGGATTCCTGTAGAGCAGTGGTTCTCAACCTTCCTAATGCCGCGACCCTTTAATACAGTTCCTCATGTTGTGGTGACCCCCAACCATGAAATTATTTTCATTCTTCTCTACATGATCCATTGTCATGGGATGGTTTGCTAATGAACATAATATATAACAATAGCTTTAATAATACAAAAGATGATACATGACATAGTTCAGTCAATACAGTTTCCTAAGACCATCGGGAATATGTGTTTTCCGATGGTCTTAGGCGACCCCTGTGAAAGGGTCATTCGACCCCCAAAGGGGTCCCGACCCACAGGTTGAGAACCGCTGCTGTAGGTGATCCATCTGATATCATATCATGTGTGTGAGTGGTCTGCTTAAATACATTTTTTGGTACTCTGATAAACCCAAATCCAACCATTTTATCATATCTGAAAGGTGTACGCCTGTCTTCCCTGACCTGATGTTCTCCAGATCCCATTGATTATGCTGGCTCAGAATGACACATCTGGAGGACACCAGGTTGGAGAAAGCTGCTGTCCCTGCTTCCTTCAAATCTCCAAACACACACGTGGGTGACTAATAATCTTCTCCCAATTCCTACTTGTGCCTGTTTCTAAGAGAGTTGAGTGGCTATGCCCATGCACAGTTCAAATATGACACATCTACAGTATGATGATCCATCCTAATTAGTGATCAAGAGAAGAGATCCTAATTAGGTATGCCACTGGGCTCCTCTGGTTTCCTCTGATGTCTTTAAAATTTGAATAATCACATTTATTGTTTCTTACAAAGACGTATAACCACAAGAAAAGGGAGAAAGAGAAAACACAGCATAAGGAGCCCTTCAGCAACACCCAACCATTCCCGTGTTTATTTAGGAACCTACTCCTACACCTTCAGCTTCATTTCCCCTGTTTTTCATTTTCTTTTTAACTCAGTCATCTCTCAATACACAAAAATAGAACAAGTTTCATGTCCCAAAACTCAGTGTGGATTTGATTTAAATCAATTTTAATAAATTAATCAATCACAATTTAAAACATTACTCAGAAAGACTCGATTTAACCATGTGACTTCCCCCCCCAAAAAAAGTGCACTCTTCCTCGCAATATTTTACACAACTCAGAGTTACCAAAGACTCGTTCTTGCTAGTATAATCTTAATATTTACAACCAGATGAAGGTTTCATTTTTAGAATAGCAACTTTCCAGATTAATTTTACAGTTATAATGAGCCTTGTGTGGCGCAGAGCGGTAAAGCAGCAGTTTCTGCAGCTGAAACTCTCCCCATGGCCTGAGTTCTATCCCAGCGGAAGCTGGTTTCAGGCAGCCAGCTCGGGTCGACTCAGCCTTCCATCCTCCCGAGGTCGGTAAAATGAGTACCCAGTTAGCTGGGGGAAAGGTAGTAATGGCCAGGGAAGGCAATGGCAAACCACCCCGTTATAAGGCCTGCCAAGAAAACATCAGCGAAAGCTGGCGTCCCTCCAAGAGCTAGTAATGACTCAGTGCTTGCACGAGAAGTTCCTTTCCTTCCTTTACAGTTATATAAAAAAAATACTGATTTGGTTATACTATTAGAAACACATCATAGATAGATAATTATGAAATTATTGTGAGGTGAACTATCTCCAGTTTAATAGGTTAATCATTCATATCTGGACAACTTTTCTGCTGTACTTTATTGGAAGGAGAAAAATCATCTTACAGAAACCTCTGGAAGAGCCTGACATTGTGAATGGATTAATGGAATTCATTTACCAAAAAACGTAAACAGCCTCATGCTACATACCGTAATTAAAAACTAACCTTTATTTCATGATGAATAACCTTTGCACTATAATGTATCTTAAATAGAAAACTATCTTTAGATCGATTTTTCCTCAAAAAGCATTTTATTAAAAAAATCCGATTTAAATAAAAAAAAATCTGATTTAAATTTTAAAAAATCCAATTTTTTGGATTTTTTTTTAATCATTGATTTTTATCCACACTGCCAAAACTTGGCATTAGAAGAACTGCTAGGCTGCTCTGAGAAATGATGTTAAAGAAGAAGGATCCAGTGAGTTCAAAGCACTTAACCACAGATGATGCTGTCTGCTCTCTCTCTCTCTCTCCATGATGTAGGCAAGGGACTTACATCCTTCCAATCAGCTACTGCTATGTTTCTGTGTGGGCAGGTGGGCAGGGTGTAATACTGCTCCACCAGGTGTGACTGAATGGTCTAGAAAACTGCTTTATGCTAGACGGACTACTAGTGCTTCCAGCCCAGTACTCTCTGCCATGATGATGACATAGACCCTCCGTGGTGGGAGGTGTGTGTGTGTGTGTGTATGCTTTCCCAACACTTGCTACCTGATCCTTCGAACTGAAGATGCCAGGGACTGAACTTGGGACCACTGGAGGCTGGTGGCTCTGATTTCGGTAGGGCTGCGGATCCACCCTGGATTTCAGTCAGAACCAGCCAGAATTCCAAGGTGCTGAATAGTGCCTTTAGAGTTCTGACTGGTTCTGACTGAAACCCAGAGTGGATTCCCACCACTGCCTGGGGACCTTCTGCATGCTTCTGCCGCTAATAGAATGAGGTCCCCACTTTCAAGCGGTAGCTGGGTAATCTGCGTAACTTTCAACATATCACCGCACCAAGGTCTCTTTCATGCACGCATACACACAGCACGGGGGAAGCCGTTTCCATGCCCTGTAGATGTGATGCTGTGCATCAAATAAACAACAAAATGGTCCTTTATCACCTCATCAGCCCACACCTTCCTGGCTCAGATTGGGAAAATCCAGGCCTCTTTGTGTTTGACACACACACACACCCCTTGAGGAAATCAGCTCCTGTGCAATCCCGTGCCACAGGATAAATGTACGGAATGTTTCCGTGTCCACGTCCCCCCATAATCAGTAGAGTTGGTTACCCATTTGCAAAGGAGCGACGAAAAAGAAAACCCAAAACACAGAGCCCAAGATGCCACACTGCAACAGACACAGGAAAGCACCTAACTGCTTGTACAACTCCACGGAGAAGGCCAGAGAGCCAGACGTGGCTGGTGGTGGAGGATGTGGAACACAAGAAAAGCAAAGAGAGAAGAGAAAAAGTCAGCCATGACTCAGAGATGAGACAAGTGTCCCTTGCTAGGCAGACGGGGATATACCAAACCATCTCCCAGAAAAGGCATGTTCACTGCCAGAGTCATGTTGAGGGGCATCAAAGCAGCACAACCGCTGGGGAAGTAATAGTACATCACTTGCTGCTTTCACATGGGGATGCTCCCTGGAACCCAATTACATATGTGTTTCAGTAGCTTTCCTACTGGGCCTGATCATGGGGGACGTACACTTTATCAAGGCCCGGAGATTCAGCTCCCCTTGGCCCATGGTGCAACCCCATCACCATGAGGGAAAAAAACTGAGGTTAAATTGCAGCAGATCACGCTTGGGGATCTTTATGGAAACTTACGTCCCAGAACTTGTAAAATTTGCTTATTAGCCAACCTGAATCATCGTTAGAGCAGAACAAGCAACATTCTGAACTTGCTGAAACGTTCTGAATCGCTGGCCCGGGCACAGACTGGTTTGCATATAATGACAACCCAGAGTACCGGTTGAGTATGGGTTGTCATTACATGCGAACCTTGCACTATGGTTTAACTATAGTTTGTTAACCACAAACAACCCAGGAAGAGAACCATTAAACTATAGTGTAGGTTTCACACGTAACGACAACCCATGATTCAACAACAACCCTGTTACATGGGAACCAGGTCAGTGTGCACTTGTGCTGTTGAACTAGGGCTTGGGTTTTGAAAGAGAGATTTCTGCTTCCCTAGGAGACATGCTCTCTCAAGAACTACCAGTCCCTGGGTTTGTTTATAGGCAGGAGGGAGAGGTGCTGGTGGGAGAGGCAAAGCGCTGTAATAATCAGGGACATTGATTCAGGGACAGTGAGGCCTTAGCTAGACCTAAGGTTTATCCCAGGATCGTCCCTGCCTGCTCCCGGGATATCCTGTGTGTCATTTACATGAACAGGGATGACCCCGGGACGATCCCAGGATAAACCTTAGGTCTAGCTAAGGCCTGGGAGCCAGTGCAGCTGCAAAGCAAAAAAAAAATCACAAAATAATCAAAACGCTTTGTACGTTTCCTCTTTAAGGTGGATGCTACATTACAGAAAAACTGGGAGGCGCAAGTGTCATGGTAGAAAGGCCCCAGTGTGGACAACGGTGTAGTGTCAGAAATGTAGAAAACGTTATCCAGAATTAAAATTGAAACATTTCTTTCATGACCCCCCTGAGACTGTGTCCATGTTACAAGTTTGCATTGGACCCATTAAAAAAATGCTGGGGCCCATCTTCCCACTCACCCTAACCCATGGCCCGCAAGCGAGACTGAACACAGGGAAACCTACCATTTTTGTTTCACCACCACCACCACCACCACCACCACCACCACCACCACCCAGGGAATCTTGCTCTTGCCACCAAGAATAGCAAGCACTCTAAACATACTTAGGACAGAAGACAACAGAGGAAACCAATGTGGCTCCACAAAAAGCTTAGAGATGACCTGAAAACAAAAAGGGATACATATAGGAAGTGGAAGGAAGGACAGGCTACAAAAGAAGAGTACAGGCAAGTGGCGCAGAAGTGCTGAAATGGCGTCAGGAAGGCTAAAGCTCAGAATGAGCTGAAATTAGCGAGGGATGCTAAAAGCAATAAAAAGGCTTTCTTCAGATACGTGAGTAGTAAAAGACAGAGGAAAGAAATGGTGGTTCAACTGCTTAATGAGGATGGCAAATTCATAACAGATGACAAAGAAAAGGCTGAAATACTCAATTCCTACTTTGCCTCAGTCTTCTCCCAAAAGAGGGTCTATGACCCCCCTGGAAAAAGTGAAGCAGAAGTTGAGGGGGCAGGATTACAGTTTGAGATTGATAAACAAATGGTCAAAGAACACCTAATTTCCTAGAATGAGTTCAAATCTCCAGGGCCCGATGAACTGCATCCTAGAGTAATGAAGGAGCTAGCGGAAGAACTCTCAGAACCTTTGTCTATTATCTTTGCAAAATCATGGAAGACGGGTGAGGTGCCGGACGACTGGAGGAGGGCTAACGTTGTCCCTATCTTCAAAAAGGGCAAAAAGGAGGAACCTGGGAACTACAGACCAGTCAGTCTGACATCCATCCCTGGGAAAATTCTGGAGCAGATTATAAAGAAGTCAATCTGTAAACACCTTGAAATCAATGCGGTGATCGCTAGAAGCCAACATGGATTTGTCAAGAACAAGTCCTGTCAGACAAATTTGATCTCATTTTTTGATAAGGTAACCTCCCTTGTGGACCGTGGGAATGCTGTGGACGTCATATATCTTGACTTCAGCAAAGCTTTTGACAAAGTGTTAATTAGCTGATTAACAAACTAGCTAAAAGTGGGCTAGAAGGAACAACTATTAGGTGGATTCACAGTTGGCTACAGAATCGGACTCAAAGAGTACTTATCAATGGAACCTTCTCAAACTGGGGAGAGGCAATGAGTGGGGTACCGCAGGGCTCAGTCCTGGGCCCAGTGCTCTTCAACATTTTTACTAATGATTTGGACGAGGAGGTGCAGGGAACGCTTATCAAATTTGCAGATGACACAAAATTGGGTGGGATAGCTAATACCCTGGAAGACAGAAACAAACTTCAAAGTGATCTTGATAGGCTGGAGTGCTGGGCTGAAAACAACAGGATGAAATTTAATAGGGATAAATGCCAAGTTCTACATTTAGGAAATAGAAACCAAAGGCACAATTACAAGATGGGGGATACTTGGCTCAGCAATACTACAAACGAGAAGGATCTTGGAATTGTTGTAGACTGCAAGCTGAATATGAGCCAACAGTGCGATATGGCTGCAAGAAAGGCAAATGCTATTTTGGGCTGCATTAATAGAAGTATAGCTTCCAAATCACGTGAGGTACTGGTTCCTCTCTATTCGGCCCTGGTTAGGCCTCATCTAGAGTATTGCGTCCAGTTCTGGGCTCCACAATTCAAGAAGGACGCAGACAAGCTGGAGCGTGTTCAGAGGAGGGCAGCCAAGATGATCAGGGGTCTGGAAACAAAGCCCTATGAAGAGAGACTGAAAGAACTGGGCATGTTTAGCCTGGAGAAGAGAAGATTGAGGGGAGACATGATAGCACTCTTCAAATACTTAAAAAGTTGTCTCACAGAGGAGGGCCAGGATCTCTTCTCGATCCTCCCAGAGTGCAGGACACGGAATAACGGGCTCAAGTTAAAGGAAGCCAGATTCCAGCTGGACATCAGGAAAAACTTCCTGACTGTTGGAGCAGTGCAACAATGGAATCAGTTACCTAGGGAGGTTGTGGGCTCTCCCACACTGGAGGCATTCAAGAGGCAGCTGGACAACCATCTGTCAGGGATGCTTTAGGGTGGATTCCTGCATTGAGCAGGGGGTTGGACTCGATGGCCTTGTAGGCCCCTTCCAACTCTGCTATTCTATGATTCTATGATTCTATATGGTGAAATGGAAAATCTGAACAACTGGGGTTGCTCTTCAATAGAGACAATCTCCCAGAGCTCAAATTACAGGGGGAGAAGGAACCAGGAAGGAGGAGGGGGGAGTCCCCCTTTATTGGTTTTAGAAGGCTACAGGACAGCAAGAAATGGCTAAAATTGGAGGGATTTTCCATTGTGCCAAGCAGATGCCTCTGGGCAGCCCACAAGGACATGGAGGCAATCGCTCTCTCCTTCCACGCGGCTGCCTATCACTGGCTGCATGTAGCCATCATGACTGGTAGCCACTGACAACCTCCTCCTCCAAGAGTTGGTCTACTCCCCTTCTGAAGCCACCCAAACTAGTGGCTCCATTGTCTGGCAGCGAGTTCCACAGCTGAGCGATGCGCTTGGTGGAGCCGGGCTTTCTTTGGCCTGGCCTGAATCTCCTGCCAGCCACTTCCAAGCACCGCATTCTCCTTCTGCATCCTGGAAAGAGAGTCTTCTGTTGGCAATCGTCCCATAAAGAATCAGTCAGGTGGAGCTCTTGCCTTTCTCCCGCTCAGCTGCAAACCTCCAGTTATCCATGTTCTCCTCCCACCATATCACCCCCTCGACCTACTGGTAACTTCCCGCTGCAGATGTTACGGTCATGCACGCCAGACAATAGTGAGTAGGGCAGAGAGGGCAAGGCACAGGTTGCATTCATATTACACTCGCACACCCTGGCACCCAGGTTGCAGCCTACCCTGACCAATCAAATGGCAATCCGTGAAGGTGCAATGTGGTGTAGTGTCAAATTAGGAGCAACAAGACCTGGGGCCTTGCTAGACCTACCTCAGAATCCGTGTGGGAGGAGCAGCCAGCCCGCGCTAGAAGTAGCGTGGGCTGTCGCTCCTTTCCACACGTCAGATGTGACAGGGAAAGGAAAGCCCCGTCGCGTCCTCCATTTTTAAAAAAATGTTAAAGGGGCCATGTGCGCAGGAGCGCACCAACGAAAAGGTAAGTTGGGTTTTTTTAAAAATAAAGGGTTCCCCACTCCCCCCAATTTCCCCACACACAATGTCCGATGCCCCCTCGCTCGCCCCCTTGCTCTCCCCCTCCGCTCTCCCCCCCGCTCGCTCCCCCCCCCACTCACCACATCCAATACCCCCTCCACCACCACCCTGGCCGCGATCTCCCCTCCTGGCTCCGCTCTCCCCCCCATCTCTCCTGCCAGGTCCGCTCTTCCCCCCCGGCCCCCATCTCTCCCCCCCCCCGCGATTCCCTCGCCCCCAGCCCAATGGGCACAGCACTCCCAGTGCGCAGCTTCTCCCGGCTACTCGTGAGTAAGTGAGCAGCCGGGAAAAGCCGTGGAACCAGCTAGATTTTCCGCAGCCCCGGGATTTTTCCGGGGCTGCGGAAAAACCGGGCCACAAGTGGATCTGGTTATCCCGGGTCAAGGGAGGGTTTAGCCCGACCTGACCCCAGGATCCCCTGTGCGTCATCTGCATGCACAGCAGGGAGCCCGGGCTTCGCATCGGGCTAAACCCTCATCTAGGAAGGCCCCTGGATTCAAGTCCCAACCCAGCCACGGAACTCGCTGGATGCCCTGGATCAGTCACTATCTCTTAGGTTAACCTACCACATTGGGCCGTAGTTAGGAAAAAATGGAAAGTCATCAACATCACCCTGAGCTCCTCGGAAGAAGGGGCAGGATGAAAATGTAATAAGATCGTTTTTTAGTTGTCAGTGCTCATAAGACCATAAGAAGAGCCCTGCTGGATCAGACCAAAGACCTATCTAGTCAAGCATACTATTTCCACAGTGGCCAACTAGACAGTCGAAATGGAAGCTCACAAGTAGGACATGGGTGCAACAGCCTGCTCCGGCTCACGATCCTCAGCAACTGGTTTACATAGGCATGCTGTCTCTGAGACTGGAAATAGCATTTAACCATCAGGGCTAGTGACCACTGAGAGTCTTCTCTTCCATGAATGAGTCGAATTCCCTTTTAAACTCATCCATGTTGGTGGCCATCACTACATCTCATGGTAGCAAAACCCATAGTTTAACAATGCATTCTGTGAAGAAGTACTTCCCTTTGTCTGACCTGAAGCTCCCAGCGCTTAGCATGGGTGCCTCCACATTTTACTATAATGAGAGAGAGAGGAAGACCTCTCCCTATATACTTTTTCACATCATGCATTATTTTATACATCTCTATCATGTCTCCTCCATTACTTGCATTTTCACTAAACCATGGGTTCTCAACAAGGGGGGAACTCCCCCCCCGGGGGGGGAATTTTAGGGTTTCAGGGGAACCTCTCCACCATGCCTGGGTCCAGCTCCAGCTGAGAGCCCCCTCCCTTCTGCTGCCAACTGTCTCTGCAGAGGCCACCAATGAGGGAGGAAGCAGCAGCCAGGCACCTCTCCATTGTGCCTGGGTCCAGCTCCAGCTGAGAGCCCCCCCCCACTGCTACCAACTGTCTCTGCAGAGGCCGTCAGTGGGGGAGGAAGCAGCAGCCAGGCACCTCTCCATCGTGCCTGGGTCCAGCTCCAGCTGGGAGCCCCCTCCCTCCTGCTTCCAACTGTCTCTGCAGAGGCCACCAGTGGGGGAGGAAGCAGCAACCAGGCACCTCTCCATCGTGCCTGGGTCCAGCTCCAGCTGAGAGCCCCCTCCCTTCTGCTGCCAACTGTCTCTGCAGAGGCCACCAATGAGGGAGGAAGCAGCAGCCAGGCACCTCTCCATCGTGCCTGGGTCCAGCTCCAGCTGAGAGCCCCCTCCCTCCTGCTGTCAACTGTAACTGCTGAACTTTGCAACTAAGATTGTAGTGCCTGAATTGGCTTTCCTTTTCCCCCTCCTCCTCCCTCCCAATCCTCTTTCCTTTTGTGTCATGTCTTTTAGATTGTAAGCCTGTGGGCAGGGACTGTCAAGAAATATTTTTGTAAGCCGCCGTGAGAGCCTTTTTTGGCTGAAGGGTGAGATAAAAATGCTTAAATAAATAAATAAAATTGGGACCACTATTCAGCAAAGTATGATGTCCTGTAGATTACGTCTTCCTACACATGTTATTAAAAACGTCCCAGAAATGTGTCATGTCGTCTGCAAAAGCCAGGCCTTTGCTCTCTTTTCCCTCCCTCCCTCGCAATCCTAGAAGTTTCAAGCTTCCCATTTAAAAGGGGCAACGCAAAGCATGGGAGCTGAAAATGGAAAAGGGGCCATGCTTTGCATGGCCCCTTTAAATAGGACTAATATAGAAAAAAATAAAAGATTTTCAATATTATATGCATATTATTTGGAATTTATTTATTTATTTATTTATTTATTTATTTATTACATTTTTATACCGCCCAATAGCCGAAGCTGTCTGGGCGGTTCACCAAAATTAAAACCTTTTGAGTTAGACTATCTTGGGAAGGGGAGAATTATATTCTGAACAATGGTGAAAGGGGGGAATGGAGCAAAAAAGGTTGAGAACCACTGCACTAAACTCAACAGCCCCAAACATTGGGCTACGTTTGAAGATGGCTCGGACACCTCAGTTCAAAGTAGAGCTACTAGGCTACCAACTGAAACTGGTCGATACCATCATGTGACCCCAGTGCTTCCTCAGCTGCACTGGCTTTCAGTCTGTTTCCAAGCCCAATTCAAAGGGCTGCTGTTGATCTTTAAAGCCCTGAATGGCTTGGGGCCAGAGTATCTAATGGAATCCAAGTGCTGCTATCAAAGAATGTTAGGCAAGATTGCTACACAATAGAGGGCCTTCTCAGTTGTGGTACCCCAATTATGGAATGCCCACCCCAAGGTGCCCAGTGCCACTACATTTTTAGCACCAGGCAAAGACCTGTCTTTTCTCCCCAGCTGAGATTTTCTAGATTTTATGAGGGTTCCCCCCCCCTATTTTCTATTTATTCTTGTGCTATTTGATATTTTGAATTGGACTGAATTTTTTCCCTTTCATTTTTGTATCCTATTCCATACTTTTGGCTTTTGTAATCCACCCAGATAATGTCTGTTATTAGGCAGATTAAAAAAATATAATAAATAAATAATAGTGAACTACCTTACAGGATTGTTGTAAGTGCTTTGCATGTGAAGTGCTTTGACTGCTCTTGTACAAATTGCATTAAGTATTATTAAGGGGACATGAGGTTTGTTTAATGACTACATAAAAATGGTTAATGCAGCAAGTCATGAGGACTGCTGCTAAATTCAAGAAACGTTTAGAACAGTGTCATATAAACTATTTATATCTTCAGCTTCACAAATAATATTGGAACTGTTGTATAATTGGGGAGTCAGGGTGATATTTTGTATGCGGCATCATAAAAACAGTGATCAGAAACATGTCTTGTATCAGTCAGTACCTTCCACCCGTAACTGATCAAATGGTGCAGGTGAGCCCATATTACCATAGGGGACTACAGGTGCTTTTCATAAGCCCAAGGCAAAAAGAAATACGGGGCAATGCTTGACCTAGCACATGCACAAACAATGCTATTTTGGGCTGGTTATTTTTTCTTCCAAAACTCCTATGCTTCACAAATGGACTACGAAAGCCCTGGTCATGTGTTAAACCCACGAAAGGCAGACATTCACTGAAACAGCTGCAGTGCTTCACCCCCTAAATTGTGCATCCTGGGTAGCCCCACCCCACAATAGCAAGGCATTGAGGGGTCTGAAGAGAAACCCCATACACGTGAATAGTTGCTCATGCGTTGGAGCTGCATACAACTGGGATACTGCTTGGGTGGGTGGGTGTGATTGTGGGTGGGTGTTCCTCTTCAGACATCCATACTCAGCATACAGATGTTGGGGGCCGAGATAGTCCAGGAACTTGATGATGGGCTTGGGCATTCAGGCATTCTATTCATGAATGCCCTACACACATATAATGTGTGAAAAAATATTTTTGTCTTTCAGGGAGAACAAACTGAATAGGGTATATTTATGTGAGAGGCACAGTCAGAAAGGCGGACTTGTCAACTGTACCCTATTTATTTATTTATTTATTTATTACCCAGTACAGTATTTCCCTCAACAGACCAAAGCCGTTTCTACACCTGCCTTTTCCCCCAGGATTGTCCCGGGATCATCCCTGTGCATCCAAATGACACACAGGGGATCCCGGGAGCAGGTAGGGCCAATCCCACCATTTTCCTGGGATAATCCTTAGGTTTAGAAAGGGCCCAAGGCTCAATTCAGTTATCTAATTAAACCATGGTTAAGGAAGCATAGTTAAACCATGGTTAAGGAAGCATAGTTAAACCATGGCTAAGGAAGGATAACTATGTTTATGTTGTCTTAATTGACACATCTTCATTTGTAATTGATCAGCAAACCAGAATCAAACCACTGACCCAGTTCACATGTAACAACAACCCATGAGCTGTTTATACCATGGATGGTTGGAACTGTGAATGGGGAAATGAACACACTAACTCCCACTCACTCACCATTTCCATTTTGAATCAGCTTTCATTGTTTGCTGTGATGTCTGAACCTGGCACTCTGGGTTGTTTAGGGTTAAACAACCCAGAGTTTAACACAACAATCACCCATGTTTTGTTGTTGGGTTGAAATCTGAGTTGTTTAACCCTGCAACAACCCAGAATTCTGGCTTCAGACATCACATCAAACAACCCAGGAATGAGGCGTTCTTGGACTGTTGATTAAAGCGGACTGAAAGCAGAAGCAACGAGTGTGCAGGGGGCAGCACACCCACTTCCTTGCTCACAGCTCTGTCCATTCATGGGTTAAGCAACCTCATGAATAGGTATTATGTTTGGAGCAGCTCAGTCTTTGCAAGTTCCTTTCATACTATGGTTTCCAGGCTATCTATGGTTTGGTGTAGTATAAGACTTGAAAAACCATAGTTATTTAAGCTGTTCTATCTAAGGTGGGATTTGAACTTGGCTCATCCTAGTCTAACCACTTCCTGCTTCAACATGCACGGAAAGGTTTCTTGGGGGGAAAACTATTGGTAAATTCCGCTTCCTAGGAGTGGATTGCTTACAAACATTTTTAAAAGTTTTGAAACTATTTTTAGAATATGTTGACTAAACATTCAGCCAAGCCAATGGGGCTCTTCTGCTCTTTTGGGATCCTGTTTTTACATCTGTGCATTCCCCACTTTTTCTCTTTTTTGTGCATCTCCCTCCCTCCCACCCTCTCTCTCTCTCTCTCTCTCTCTCTCTCTCTCTCTCAAATATGCAGAGATGCTAATTGCGCTGCATACAAAAGAGAGACATTCAGAAGATTAATGACCTGGATTTACAGTCACTGCAAATGGACTTTATATTTGTTGGAAACCGGGTTTTTAGTTTTCTAATGGGGAAGAGGGGGATTGATACAGAAAGGCTGTCAAAATATGTGAAAATGATATTGGTTTTTTATATATATAAAAACTCAACAAAGAAATAGGAGGGGAAAGCCATCCAGACACTCAAGATATGTTAAAAATCTGGTGGCAACCAAACCTTCCAGTTTTGGGGTTACTGTTTTCTGCCCAAAATGCAACCCAACACCTAGGCTGTAGCTAGACCGAAGGTTTATCGCAGGATTGTCCTGGGGTCAAACCTGTTCATCTAAGGGCCTTGCTAGACCTACCAGATAATCCGGCGGGGAGTAGGAGCGACGGCGCGCTGCAGCTAGCGCGCGCACTCACCCTTTTCTAGACGTAACACGCGACGGGGTAAGGGGAAGCCCCATCGCGTCCTCCATTTTCTTTGGATCTTAAAGGGCCATGTGCGCAGGAGCGCACCAACGGAAAGGTAAGTCCTTTTTTTTTAAAAAAAATAAAGGGTTCCCCGCTCCCCCTGCCCCTGATTTCCCCCCCACAATGCCTGATGCCCCCCGCCCGTCCTCCCCCCGCTTGCCATGTCCGCCCCCGCTCGCCTGTGCCCACCCCTTGGCCGCTCGCCCGTGCCCACCCCCGTCTGCCATGCCTGTCCCTGCCCTTCTCCCCCCCCCCCGTCCGCCAGGCCCTGTCCCCGTCCGCCATGGCTGTCCCCGTCCGCCAGGCCCTGTCCCCATCCACCACAGCTGTCCCCTGTCCTTCTTCCCTCCATCTCTCCTGCCGGGTCCGTTCTTTCCCCCGGCTTCCATCTCCCCACCCCCCTGTGATCCCCCCCCCCAGCCCGATGGGTACAGTGCTCCTATGGAATGCTGTGCCGAGTCCGCGGCTTCTCCCAGCTACTCGCGAGTAAGCGAGCAGCCGGGAAAAGCCGGGCCATAAGCGAATCCGCTTATTCCGGTTCAAGCGAGGACTTAGCCCAGCCTGACCCCGGAATCCCCTGTGCGTCATCTGGATGCACAGGAGGGAGACCAGGCCTCACACCGCACTAACTCCTCGTCTAGCAACGGCCTAAGTGCCACACAGGACATCCAGTGCTCAGGCAGGGATGAACCCTGGATGCTCCTGGGATAAAAGGTCTAGCTACGGCCCACGTCTAGTTAGTGGCCAGAGACAAGCCTACCTCCAGCCTGAAGGGTGGTATGTTCAAGTGAGGCAGCTGTACTGTGAGATTGTAGGACACATAAACCTGCACGTTCTGCTATTCAGAGGCCTTTTCAGCAATTGTTGAGCGAATCCTGCACCATGCTGCATGCCTAAGTGGCAATCCTGCCTGAGTCACTGAACCATACTATTGCAATACGTTCTAGCATGTGCTCAGCAATCATCCTCTTCCATGCCCCCAATTTATGTCCTATCTTCCAGGCCGAGATAAGACATAAACAAACAATTTGCCCAGGGACAGGAAACCTGGGGCCTCCACATTTTTTCAGCTACAACTACCATAATCCTTTTACTATTGCCCATGCTGGCTGGGGCTGATGGGAGTTGTAGTCTAAAACATCTGGAAGGCACCAGGTCTTGTTTACTCTTGCTGCAGAACACCCTATAGATAAGCACCTCCTTAGTGTCAAGAGATGTTTGTGCACTCTGCCAACCCCAGGCTCACATGCTTTGAAATCCATGTACGCATGCAATCATTATGGACGAAGGGAATCGTATATGGTGGATCCTACCCTAGGGTAGGGAAAGATTCTGGCTTGGCTTACTATCAAGCCATTATTTCCAGTTAGTACCAACCCCTACCTTCCCCAAGTTCTGTGGCAGGGGGTGAAAACTTAGAGAAAGGAGGGATGGTTTGTTATTTCTCACGTGCTGGACTTGTGCTGGAACCAGATACGGGAAGGATGTTCATTACTCGTCAGTTCATTTATAGATCCCTGCTGCTTTTTAGCCCCATGATCATGCATCAAAGCTTTTGGCCGACATTCAGGACCCTTTAAATGGAAAGGCCATGGAGATCCCTGCCCCAGTTGCCCATAAGAATGCTCAAGTGACAGTGCAGTGGGAAAACAGATGACTGCAATACTTGCAGCCCACAGCTGTACCATTCCTTGGAAGGATCAAACCTACACAAGGAATAAGAGGATCTTCTGAAAGTAATAGATAACTGGAATTACTGTTATTAGATGTCACAAGAGTGATACTGACACAGACTAACCTACAATGCACCATACTGTCCAGCCTTTTAACTTAGTGACTGGGTTCACAGAACATGCTAACTCAGGCCATGGCTAGACCAGGCCTATATCCTGGGATCATCCCAGAGTCATCCCTGGCTGATCCCTGGTTCCCATGTGTCATTTACATGAACAGGGATGACCCCGGGACAATCCCATGATATAGGCCTGGTCTAGCCATGGCCTCAGTGGTTGAGTCTGGGTCATCTGTGGGCTGTTTGCTGAACCGTTGTTGTCTGAACTCAGGACATTTTCTGCAGGGTGGCTTATTTTTCTTGAACAAACCAGCTTGAGAACCCCATGGTTTGCTGTTGGATTGTTCAGAATGGTTAACGAGCCACCCTGCCAAAAACATCCTAGGTTTAGACAACACACTAACCAACGGTTCAACAAATAACCCATGGTTCAACAAATAACCCACACTCCATTATAGGATGACGGGTGCTTCCAGACAGATGGCTCCTAGTGCTAATAAACCACTGCTTTTTTTGCTATATGCTACAAGTGGAATTGCAACTGAATTTCCATCGGGGGATATTTTGCATTTTCTCTGTGAACATTTTCACTATGTTACCCCCACTTCAGTGCTCTTTACGCAGTCTTTCCATCTTTAAGGGGTTTTGACGTGGGCATTCACAATGCCCTTTGGATTAAGCACCACTTTTTATCACAGGTTTATTTTTTCCATAGATCTTTGAAATAGCACTTACATATCTTTTGGGCTATATTTTTAAAGATGCATGAAAAAGTGTTATAATGCTATACTCCTTATAATGCATATTGGGGGGGGGAGAATGCTTTCCAGTCACCACCATTTTAGCAAGGTGTTTCATGGCGGTAACAGGAAAGCTTTTCTTTAGAATTTTTTTTTTTTTTTAAATATAGGCTTATATCACTATACTCATATAGTGCTATAATGCTAATTTTAAGAAATTACTTTAAAAAGGACTTTTCCAGTCCCCACCATCAATCACCTTGCTACAATGATGAATGGAAAAGGGTTTTGCTCATCATTTTAAATACAGTGTTCTCACTTTATAGGCGTAGAGTGCTATAACACTGTTTCACAAGTGGTACATTGCTATTATTTTAACATTTTTTTAAAAAGACATACAAGTAGAAGGATGTTTTAGCACTACTTGAAAGTTCAAATACAAAAATTAACAGGTGATAAAATTGGAATTTACTGCAAAGGTTATACTGAATGGCCTAGTTCACACAATTATGGCAGCTGAAACAAGCCACCATGGATTGTTGCAGCCACACCATGCATACCAGCCAGATTTCCCTAACTACCCAAATCGGTGAGGCTTGCCGTGTCATCCGAACCCAGGCAACATGGCTTGTTTGGGGTGGGCAGGAATCCTAAAATAACTTATCAGCCCATGGGTTATTTGAGGGGCGCCATAGCAATACCACAGTAAAGGCTTGTCTGGATGGAGCCTAGAATTTAGCATTTGAAATATCTGAATACAAATCTGGGCATTTGTAGTACCTCAGCATTAGCAAGGGAGGAAGCATATGAGAAGGTAAGAAAACGCAAATTCCACTTCCCCCTGCCACTGAAATGGGATATGTATACAGCACCCTCTGAATCCCCCCTCAAAAGCCTTACACAGTCCCCTGTACAGAAGAACTGGGATGAGGAGAGGTGAGCAAGCACATACCTGCAACCAAACTGCAGGAAGACTTTTTTTGTACACTAAATTTTTGTGCATGTGTTCAAGACTGAAGGTATATTATGCAAAGCTCTCTTTTCTTTTTTACACAAATCAATACATTTGTAACTTGTACAAACATCACTAAATCCAAACATTTTTACTTTTATTAGAACTAGAACTCTGGGCACAATGAGAGGTTATTTGTTACCTCTGAATCTCATGCTTCCTGCAAGGAGCCAAGAGAACTGCACAAACAATTTCTAAATGGGCTCTCGTCCAGGTACTAACCAGGTACAGACCTGCCTAGGTTCAGAGGTGGAGCTATCTAATATTCCTTCAGACCAGGGGTGTAGAAAGTGCAGCCACAGGCAGCCCCCTCAGATATGCAGAAAAAAGGGAACAGACTCTATGGCTCTTGCCACGGAAGTTTTGTCTCCAAAGCCTGAAGGTTCCTGCCTGCTTCTTACGGCAATCAAGGAATGGGGCTTCAATGGCAGGAACCATTAAAAAAAACCATTTTTTTTACTTTTCTGGAGTTCAAGGGAGGGGGGATGGTTGTGTGTGTGTGTGTGTGTGTGTGTGTGTGTGTGTGAGAGAGAGAGAGAGAGAGAGAGTGCAATATATTGTATGTGAATGTCTGTGCGTGTGTGTGTATACATGTGCAATCCCTGGCACCCCACCAGACACACAATGCCCCTTCACCCCTACTTCAGACCCCCTCCTATCAGGGCCGGTGCTACCATAGAGGCCACTCAGGTGGCCGCCTAGAGTGCCAAGCTAAGAGGGGCTCCAGGTGCCACGCAGCACTCACACGCGTTGTTGGCTGTGAGCTGGGCCCCGTGCCCGCCCAGCCGAAGCGAAGGCAGGGTTCGGACTTCTGCCTGAAAGCCGCCCTTCCAGAGCCACTCTAGACGCCCTCCCCACGCCGTGAGGCCACTGCTGCCGCCAGAAGAAAAAGTGTGTGGCAAGCTCGACCCTGGCTCAAGCCAGCCTCTGCCTTACTCCCGAGGAAAGGGCATCAAGTCGCCTCGCCTCTCTCCTCAAACAGACCGCGATGTCCAGGCAGGCGGGCAAGCCGGACTCCCTCTCCCTTCCCCCAGGAAACCTAGGGACTTCTTCGCAAGGCAAACTCTCCTGCTTCCCGCGCGTGGATCAACGGGACTTGCATCCGAGAAAGCGTTGCACCAGGAGGCACCAGTGTGGCCTGATCCGCCTATGCCTCCTTACTCAGAAGCCTTATTCCCCCGAGTAAACGTGCGGAGGGGATCGGGACGCCAGGCTGCATAGCGGGTTGCGTTCACACGGAAGTAAGTCCCGGTGAATTCCAGACGGCTCGGTCCCAAATTGAAGTGAGCCAGTCCCAGCTCTCCACTCGGCGCACACATTCGGACTTCTGCGCAATTGGGGGGGGGCACAAAATAGTCTGGCCTCCTATGGAATCCCCTGCCTCTGGAGGTCAGGCAGGCACCATCTTCATATTCCTTTCAGCACCTCCTGAAAACGTCATTGTTCCAGGAAGCTTTCCCTTGATGCCCAGCCATGGTGCACTTTGCATTTTTCTTCTTTTAAAAATCTATTTTAATGTCTTTTTATTCTGTTTTTATCTTGTACACCGCTCTAAAATTCTGAATAGGGAGCAGTATATAAATATGCTAAATAAATAAATAAATAAATATCCCATTCTATTGTTTCTCATATCCCCTTGAGCTCTGCACTAATAATGAGGGAAAAACCTAAGGCCTAGTTCTCACTTTGGTGGTAAGCCTGTGCCTGGGCTATACCATTTCTGTCTGCAGGTGGGGATTCATATGTTTGAATGTTCCTCCATACCAAACCTATATATAATCCTTCTATATAGAAAACAATATGTCAAGAAAATGAGTTCTAGTCTAGCCTCTCTCTCAATGCCAGTTTTCTATGAGTGAGGAACTGTGGCCATAGCTAGACCTAAGGTTTAGCTATGGCCACAGTTACTAGATGTGGCCTGTGTTGTATGGAGGAGCTTTACAATCCAGCATGGCTGGGGATGATGGAGTTGCAGTCCAAAACACCTGGAAGAGACTATGGCCATAGCTAGACCTAAGGTCTATCCCTGGATCATCCAGGGGTCAAACCTGTTCATCTAAGTGACACACAGGGGATCCAGTGCTCAGGCAGGGGCGAACCTTGGATGATCCCAGGATAAACCTTAGGTCTAGCTGTGGCCTAAGTTGGGGAAAGCTGACACAGGTGATTCCTATTATGTCAACTCCAATGAACCCCAAGAGTTCCAAATAAGCCCATACTTTGTGCAGGGGGGTGTAAGGGGGATGGAGCAGTGCTTTTTAAAAGGCAGGCAAGAGGCTATGAGCCTCAGAGACTATGGAAGAGACAGGCCAGAGAGCGACAGGCCAATCCAGCATTTCAAAGCATGGATGATAAAGAAAGTCACTTTCTCCACCTAGCACAACCCAGGTGTAACAATGCAAGCCCCACGTCTTTATTTGTGCAGCCCTGTGTGGTAAGCCCAAGTCTGCCTCTTCGGCAGAGAAATAAAAGCAAAACAATAGAAATGGAGCTTCAACAGGCATAAATCCAAGTCCAAGGAACAATGTGGTATTCAGCATCTGACAGAGTGAAGTAATTTCACTGAAGTAATTTGAAACATTTGACCTGAAGAAATATTGTACCTTCTGAACAGGAGTAGGTAACCTGGTGCCCCCCCCCCCGATGTTATGTATACCAGGTTGCTGGTTGGGGCTTTTGGGAGTTGTAGTCCTGCTTTAGACATTTAAAATGCGAGACTGGATGGAATAAAACAAATAGTGTCATTTTTCCTCTTTTCTACCCATAATGAACAGTTATGAAAATGCATGATGGGATGACATCATCATAATGAACCTCCTTGCCCCCCCCCCCCCCCGCCCGCCCCCTACTAATGGCAGCCTATAATGCAGGGAAGGGCCTGACATGATATGTCACATGTTTCCAGAATTACATGTTACAAGGAGAGGAGAGAGCACAACACGTGGCACAGTGTATGAGCTATCGCATCTCACCGTGACCGCAGTCCTTTTTCTTTCGTGCAACACCCAACAGTTGTCACTACATGGTGCTACACGGGACATTTGTGGAAGTTCTGAAGTAGTCAAACCGAGCCAATTCAAGAGATCTGGAGAGATCTCTGTATCTCAGTGCCTAGTATACTGGTACTGTGACCCAAGAGATTCTAATTTGATCCTTACTAGTGCTTCAGTGCTTTAGACATTTTTCTAGAAACAAAACTTCTATAGCAGGAACCATAGAGCCCATTCCTAGAGCATTTTCCCCCCTCCACTTTTCTGGCAGTGGGAGATGCTTGAGGCGGGGGGTGGGTGTCTCAGGACCTGCCAGAGAAGGCTTGTGGAAGCACCTGCAGATGATGGGGCACACGGTTTGCAGCTCTGCTTTAGAGAACCAGAGTGGTATAGAGGATAAGACGGTTGGATTTAAACCAGGGAGATCTGGGTTCGAATGCTTGCACAGCCATAAAGTTCACTGAGACAGCTTGGACTAAACACAACCTCTCAGCTTAAACTACCTGGAACAGTAGGTGTGGAAGGACTGTAGCTCAGCGGTAGAGCCCGTGCTTTGCATGCAAAAGGTCCCAAGTTCAATTCTGAGCATATCCAGTTAAAAAAAGGAACAGATGGATGCAAGTTCAATTCTGAGCATATCCAGTCCCAACTTCAATTCTGAACAAAAAAGGAACAGATGGATGGAAACTCCAGAAAACTGCTGCCAGTCAGAGAAAACAACGCTGGGCTAGATAGAACAATGGTCTAGCTCAATTCAAGGCAGCTGATTTTATTATTTATTTATTTATTTATTTATTGCACTTATATACCGCTACCATAGCCAGGGCTCTCTGGGCGGTTTACAGAAATTCTAAAATTAAGATAAAAACGAGTATACAAAATTTAAAATTCTAAAACACAGAACATACACACATAAAGCATTAAAAACTGTTAAAAAACTAAACATGTGGGTGATTAAGATGTGCCGCCATATGCCTGGGCAAAGAAGAAAGTCTTAACCTGGCACCGCAAAGATAGCAATGTTGGTGCCAGGCGAGCCTCATCAGAGAGATCGTTCCATAGTCTGGGGGCCACCACCAAAAAAGCCCTGTCCCTCGTTGCCACACTCCAACCCTCTCTCAGAGTAGGCACCCGGAGGAGGACCTTAGATGTTGAATGTAGTGACCGGGTATATTCTTATGTATATAAAATGAAACACATTCTGTTTACATCAGCCCTGAGCTCCTCAACACAAATGCAATTTGTTTTGTTGCACTAAACAACCTGATAGGAGCACACCACAATGCCTTGCAATGTCACAAAGAATCTGAAAGTTGCACCCTAAACTCATCTGGGACATTGCAAGGGGTCCTCGGGCATAATGGCCAGATTGTTTATTGCTTCTCCAGTGCCCTTAAACATGTTGCTGCCTGCATTGCTGGGCCAGCCTCAGGCAATCATGTAACACAATGATCAACAAGTCAGGATTACTTTTTTTGCTTCAATACAAGTTCTTCATTATGCCTGTTTTCAGGTCGCAACATGAAAGGAGGCAGCTGACAGGGGACAGCCAAGTATGGTGTAGCGCTTAGAGTTTGGGACTTGGACCAGGGTTCAAATCGCCATCATTTCACTTGGGTCAGCCACACTCATCCAAAGAATCCTGCAAGATAGATTTGGGGGTGGGGGGACCCTGGGATAACCCCTTACATTTTGCCCTGAGCTCCATGGGAGAAGAGTATGAAACGCATAATGATAATCCCCATCTATGTCCATCACTTAGCTTAGGGATGCACTATTAAAAAACTAGCAAGAGTACAAGCAGAGAGAAAAGCCCTGAACCCACGTGAAGTGAGAGATGATTCATGGATGGCAAAGTCCGAATAGCAGGTTGGAATTTGGCTAAGACCGCAAGGGCAACACCACGGTGATGTTACCAAATTTTCAAAGCAGTAAATAACCAAACCAGCCTTGGACCTCAGATTCAGAAAAGGAAAATACACATACGCGCGCACGCATGTTTACAGTCTTGTCAGAGCTGTTGATGGGTTGGCCTCCAGAGGCTTTCCTTAAGAGCTCTGGCAAGGGAGGTTTCCATTGCAGGCTTTTTGCTGTTCAAGATTTCCTAACAATGAAAGGTTGTGGGGGGCGGTGTTTGTGTGGGGGAGAGAAACAGGACAAAATGTAACGCTATGAAACCAGACAGGAATCACAAGAGTGTGCAGTGGGGAAGACAACCACAACACCCCCCTAAAGACCTCCTATTGCACCCATTTTATGAATACCAATCTTAGCAATGGACACAGAGGAAGAAGGCATATCTCCAGCTCAGAAAAGGGAATATGACATAGAGTGTGGAAAGGGGCGGGGTAGGATGGGAAGAGACTTAATTACTGTATTTTAAAATGCAAAAACCTTGGTATCTTCTTCTGAAAGGGACCAAAAACCAGGTTTATGCCAGGCCTAGAGGAATCGATTTACCTCTGGAATCCATTGCCACAGGATGCTCTTTTGGCCAATAGCATAAATGGCTTTTTAGAAGATGATGATGATGATGATGAATATGGGCAGGGTAAGTCTACTTATCAGCAGACAGACGCTCAACCACTATGTTCAGAGCCTCTGAGCACCAGATATAACCACAAGGCCTGGATGTTGCCATCATGCCTTTCCTCTGGTGGGCTACCTATGCCCAGAAATTCCTTCCAGAATATCTATATGGTGCCCCCTGACTACCTTCCTTGACATCCCTTCTTTGATTTAACTGTTCAATTCTCATCTATAACAGGAAAAGGATAACACCTAATGACATGTAACTCCACTTGTTCAGAGACATAATATTGCAACCTTGCTGATGGTCAGCCAGTCTGGCCAGGGCTTCAATGGGAGCCCACCTGGAAACCCACATACACTGGTTTGAATTTCAGGGAAGGAACAAGGGACATAAACACTTCTCAGACGTCTCATGTGCCCGCCTGTTCTTTGAGATCCTAATTAGGGGCCCTTCTTTGAGTTCCTCTGCCATTTGAGGTGCAGCAGATGGCTATGGGGAAGGGGAGCTTTTTAGTGGTGGCCCCCTGGCTTTGGAATGCTCTCTCAGAGAGGCTCACCTGGCACCACTCTGAGATCTTTTCAGCATCAAAGACCTTGCTTCTTTTCTTTTTTCCTCAGGCTATTTAACTTTTGTTGGATCTTCTTTATTTGTTGAGCGGCTTATGTATTATCTTATGGCATTTTAAATATTTTATTGTAAGCTGCCCTGAGAATGTATCTGAAGCGCAGGGTATATAGATCTAAATAATAAAATATAAACAGAGTGTAATAAACTCATCCCTTGTTCAACACACTTCTCCCATTCCTCTCTTCCTATATTCACTCCTATCCCTGTCTACATTTAGAATGTCACAGTCGTTGGGGCTGGGAACTGTGTTTTTAACTTTTGGCATGCTGTAAAACACCACGCGCAGCGATCATAACCTAACACTAAACTGACAACGTGCCAAGCTAGATGGACGCGATGCATTGGGAAATTGGCATATTCCTATGCCTGCCTGGGACTCTGCGGAAAGCCAGTAGAGCCAGCTGGGAAAGAAAGACCCAGCCTCAGCAAACAGGCTAGAAAAGGTGAAGGAAGATGGAGTCTTTCCCCAGACCTGATGACAGAACTCACTCTCAACAAGCCCAGCTGCAAAATGATCAGCCACAGGGCATACCTGATACCGCGCTGGCACTGCCCAAGGACTTGATGGATCACACTTGGCTGGTGCGGGCAGCCCATCCCTTGCCTCTTCGGATCTCGCCCTCCTTCCTAGCCCAAGATCTGTTTGGGTCTAGTGTGCCAGCGATTCCCCCACCCCTCCAACCCCTCATCCCGGCCCTCCTGGCAGCCAAAGGAAACGCTGCTCGGCTGGCACCGTGGCACACCTGTGCCCTGCAGAAAAATCCAGTCATTGTTGTCTGGTGAAGGAAGTCTTCGGGGAAGGGGAGTCATTGCTGCTGTCTACCTCTACCATCGTGCCTGCCCCACCTGTTTGGCCCACTCCGGAGCGCTCTCGGGGGCGCCCGGCATTCACCGGCTTAGCCAGAGGGGGGGGTCTTCGGAGGGGGTCCATAGCAGCAGGAGACAAGAGCAGGAAGGGGGGATATATAACGGCGCGGGGGCGGGAGAGAGGGGCAGACCCGCTTCGCGCCCTTTACCTGGAGCCGCCTCCGGCGGATGATCCCGGAGTCGTCCATCGCTCCCCGGCGCTTCCCATGGACTCGCTGCGCCTCCCGCAAGCCGAGCGCGGCTCCCGCGCCGCCCGCAAGGCCCCGGCTGGGGTCGGTGGGTGGGCCGGCCGCAGAGGCTGGAGCGCAGGGCGGGGCTGCCCAGGTGGGCTGCGCGGGCGGGTTGGAGGGAGGGCGGGCGGCCTCCCGACTGCAGCAGCGGCTGGCAGTGGCTCGCCTCGACCGCTTGGCCCTAGGCGCGCCCGGCTGTGGCAGACGGGCCCGCAGGCTCTGCCCTCCGCGCCGGGGCCACGCTGCGCCCCTCCGACTCTCCGGCACCGTGCATGGCCGAGGACGCTGCAGGAGCTGGAAAGCGGCCCACGAGGAGCAGCAGCAGGAGGAGGAGGAGCAGGAGAGGGCGGCTGCCGCCCCGCCCCGGCTCCGAGCGTTCCGCGCCGCGGGCGGGGCCCGCGCACTCTCCGGCTGCCGCCCACCCGACCTTGGGGGACCGGCGAGCGGAGAAGGAGGCGGCGCGGCCGGCGCCCCTGCCCCGGCCCTGTCCTGCCTCTTTAACCCTTCTCCCTCGGCCTGCTTGACGCGCAGGCGGCCTTTCTGGCGGCGGCTGCTGCAGCAGCACCCGGCTGAAACCCGCGTCTCCTCCAGCGGGTGGGCAGTTGCGGGGGCGCAGGGATCTGGCACTCGCTCCCCGCTCCCGGCATTCAAGAAACGGAGCCTCCCTCGCGGAGAACTAGAATCTTGGCCGGAGGGCAAAGGCTTAAGAGGGACTTTCCACCCACCCCCAGGGCCGGTGCCAGACTATTTTGCGCCCTAGGCAGGTGAGCTGCTTTCACCTACCCCCACCCCAGCGAACCTGGGCACGGGGCACTATCTCGCCCGCCCAGCCGAAGTGAAGCCAGGACGCTGGGGTGGGTGGGCGGCTTTGGAATGGCGCACCCAGCCGGAAGCCGCTCTGGGACAGCAACTTCCAGGCGCGCCGTTCTGAAGCCTGCCCGGACCCCACCCCAGCGTTCTGGCTTCGCTTCGGCTGGGCGCCCACCCAGACGAAGCGAAACCAGGACGCTGGGGGGGCGGGGGGCGGGCAGGCGGCTTCAGAACGGAACGCCCAGCCAGAAGCCACTCTGGGAGAGCGACTTCCGGGTGCGCTGTTCCAAAGCCGCCCGCCCCAGCATCATGGCTTTGCTTCGGCTGGGCACCCACCCAGACAAAGCGAAGCCAGGATGCTTTGCGGGGGGGGGGGGCAGGCCGGTGCTGCCATAGAGGCAACTCAGGCGGCCGCCTAGAGCGCCAAGCAAACGAGGGCGCCGAACAGCATACCCGGAAGCTGCTCCCCTAGAGCAGCTTCCGGGTGTGCTGTTCCAAAGCCGCCACCCCCAGCCTCCGCCCAACCCCAGCGTCCTGGCTCCATCGAAGCCAGGATGCTGGGGTTGGAGACGGAGGCTTCAGTACTTCCAGGCGCGCCGCTTCATTTTTTTTTCTTTTTTTAACCAGCTGACCAGCCCACGAGGGGGGGAGCAGCAGCAGCAGGGGCAGCCAGGCGGGGGTGGCCTTGGCAGCCCCTCAGCAGTGGCGGCGGCGGCTCCTCACGACCCGGAGGTGGCGGCGGCATCAGCTGTGAGGGGGTCGGTGGGCCAGCCCGGGGCGGCCCCACCCTGCGGTAGCGGTGCCTCACCCCAACCCACCTCTCGCCCGCGACGTGCTCCAGCTCCGCGACCCAGGCGTGCCGCTTCAAAGCCTCTGCCCCGCCCCCCAACCCCAGCATCCTGGCTTCAAAGCCGGGAGCAGGAGGGAGCGGGCGGGGGGGAGCAGTGAGTGAGCGAGCGGGTGGGCAGGAGAGTGAGGGGGCGGTGAGTGAGCGCGAGCGGGGCGGCAGCTTCAGAACGCGCCTGCCTTGGGCGCAATATAGTCTGGCGCCAGCCCTGGGTGTGGCTTCACTTTAGCTGAGTGGGCGCCCAGCTGAAGCAAAGCCAGGACGCAGGGGGGGGGGCAGGCGGCTTCAGAATGGAACGCCCAGCCAGAAGCCACTCTGGGAGAGCGACTTCCAGGTGCACTGTTCCAAAACCGCCCGCCCCAGCATCATGGCTTTGTTTCGGCTGGGCACCCACCCAGACGAAGCGAAGCCAGGACGCTGGGGGGGGGGGGGGCAGCGGGCAGGCAGCTTCAGAACGGAACGCCCAGCCAGAAGCCACTCTGAGAAAGCGACTTCCAGGTGCGCCAAAGCCGGCCGCCCCAGCATCATGGCTTTGCTTCGGCTGGGCGCCCACCCAGATGAAGCGAAGCCAGGACGCTGGGGCGTGTGGGCGGCTTCGGAACGGCACGCCTGGAAGCCACCCTCTCAGACCCGCTGTGGGAGAGCGGCTTCCATGTGCAGCGTTCAGTGCCCGCCTTACCTTGGCACTCTAGGCATCTGCCTGAGTGGCCTCTATGGTAGCACCAGCCCTGCTCACCCCCCTTACGCATAGCCTACACATTCCAGACCTAGAGGGTGATTTGGGCTGGTCTACATCCCGTTCCCCATGCAGCCCAATCCCACACACTTTTACTCGGAAGTAAGCCCCATTAAGTCCAAGAGGAGCTCACTCTCAAAGAAGCGGGCACAAGAGTGCAGCCTTATATAGCAGGGAGGCTTTGGTAGGCAACAGCTTATTTCCATCAGATGCATAAGGTAGACTCTAAGGCCCTGTTCACACAACCGCGTTCACTTGAGAATCCAGTTTAGTCATCAGACAATGACTAAACTCCCAGGGGAGCAGCTTGAACCATCTCAGGTGTAAGTAACGTGTGACCTGCACAACCACAGATGTAGCTGTTCGCTTCTTCCTGGTGAGCATGGTGGCATATTTGCGCAGCCGTGCAAATCGGTGCCACCATGAAGAAGCGGCTGTAGCTGTGGGCATAACAGGGCAGATGTTACTTCCTTGCACTGGGTCCCCAAAGCCAGTCAGGCCCCTCCATGTGAAGCAATTTGTCTACCTTGTGAGCCAGCCCTTGATGGCTGCATCAATTGATTATACAGCCATCGGTGTTTCATAAAACTTGAAACAAAATACTTTTCGCACATTCAGCTGTAATGTCATTGTTGAGTTATCAAGTGGTAATAGATCAAGAGTGCAAGCCCTTGCATGTTTAGGCAGAAAAAACTCTTTGATCTCCCAGCATTCTCCCAACCAGCATGACTGGCTGGGGAATTCTGGGAGTTGTCGGACATTTTTCTATCCAAGCATGCATAGGATTGAGCCCTAAATGATGTATACCTAAATGAGGTATTATCAATACTGGTCCTAGCATTATTTATTCTGTGAATAACTAATTTTATGTATTATATTGTGTTTGGTGTTGTTCCCCACCTCGATCCAGAGGGAGAGATGGGTAGTAAATATATTATTATTATTATTATTATTATTATTATTATTATTATTATTGTGCCTATTTTCTCAATGTGGGTGTGTCCACAGAGCCACCCGCAATAGCAAGGTGAGTCCTGTGGAGCGCACAAAACAGAAGGGTGGAAACTCCTTCGAAAGGGCAGGTATCTTTTCCCTCCAGGGCACTTGCTCCAAAAGCTAGAAGCCAGACATACAGCCTGGGTTGGTCCAATTATCAGAAGCAACCGGACTGTAAGGAAAAGTGAGACAAAGCTACCCCTTACGGGAAAAAAAGCACAAACCCTGTCAGGCCATGCAATGTGCACGTGGGGGGCGGGGGAAGTGTAATATCACCATCCTCTTGTTTGGCTTGAGGCTGCCTTACACAACTCAGACTGGCCCGGTTTGTCTCTTCGGACTGGCACAGCAACTTTCCAAGATTGTTTCTGGCCCTTTAATGGAGATGCCAAGACAGAAGCTAGGCCCTACCACATGAAAACATGTGCTCTGAGCATACTGAACTCCTTCTCTAAATGTGCCCATGTTTAAATTTTCTTGCCCACTGGCAGAGGGCAAGAAAATGTGAACATTGCACATGGTTGCAGGCATTCCAACAGGCTGAGGTGAGGGAGAGGAGGAGGAGAACCAGCTCTGCTGAAAGAGGGGTCCCCCCCCACCTACCCTTTCTCTCCTGTTCCTTTTTCCTTACTTTTAGATTGTAAGTCTGCAGGCAGGGACTAATTTTATTGATCATTTATTGATTTATTGATCATTTATTCATCATTGATTGATTGATTGATCATTTGTAAGCCATTCCAGGAACCTTTTTGGCTGAGGAGTAGGATAAAAAAAGAGAGTCTAAATTAAATAAATAAATACATACATACATTTCCCCAGCTATATGTTACCGGAGAAAAGCATATGGCGTAGGTGAGGATGGGCTGTGTGCCCACACATTTACCTGTAATGTTTGGTTTGGGGCTCTGGCAGTGGGGTTTAGGTATTATTTATTTCTATATTTGTTGATAATACTTAAGCACTGTTGAATGTAATAAAATCTCTAAGTGGTTTGCATATATGTTAAAGGCAGATGAATGGGCAGCAGGCAACTGTATTTATTATATAATTTTCACCATATATATCCCACTTTCCCCCTCCAAAAAATGAGTCACTCAAAGCAGCTTATAGAACAGATAAAAACAATAACTAATCATTAAAATGTATTTACAATAAACTGAAAGGAGCAGCATAAAAACACAGCCAAGATGAGCAATCAATAAATGAAATTAAGCAACAGCCGAATCAAGCACTTGTTCAAAGAAAAAAGTCTTCAGTTGCCTGACAGAACATAGAGAGAAGAAGATGACCTCATCTCTTGGAGTAGGAAGTTGCTACCAAAAGTTGCTTTCTTATTGTTGTCACCATCTCTGTTTTTAAAGGCAACAGCACACACAAGGGTGGCACAACAGCTGTCTTAAAGGACAGACAAGGTTCACATGGGAGGTGTGAGTCCTTTTGTCTCCTCTGACTGACAGCAACTTTCCCTAATCATTTAAGGGCTCAATCCTGTTTAGACAGGAAGAAGTGCTACAGCTGAGAGTTGCAGGACATTTTTGTTTTTGTCTAAACATGCATAGAGTTGCACCATAAAGTAGGGTGACCCTATTGTTGTCCCTGGGGCCATCACTATGAAAAGGAGGACAGGGCTCCTGTTGCATAGAAAAGGGAATTTCAGCAGGGGTCATTTGTATATATGGAGGACCTGGTGAAATTCCCTCTTCATCACAACAGTTAAAGCTGCAGGCGCTATACTAGAATGATTAGATACAAAAGAGGGCAGGGCTCCTGCAGCTTTCACTGTTGTGCTGAAGAGAAAATTTCACCAGGTTCCCCATATATACAAATGACACCTGCTGAAATTCCCTTTTCTATGCAACTGTTAAAGATACAGGCGCCCTGTCCTCCTTTGTCACCCTACCATAAAGGTAATAACCAGCACCTTCAATTGCACTCAGAAATGGACTGGCAGCCAGTGCAGCTGATATATTGAAAACAAACAAACAGTAGTTTGTCCTCTGTTAAAAGCGTCAGATATCAATTTAGTCAGATCCATTAAATCTTGAGCTGCATCTACTGCAGGGGCTTCAGCATTGACATGACCATCCCCATCACCAATAGCACAGCAGATATCACCCCAGCCAGCTCCGGCAAAGAACTCTTGGGCAGCAAGGTGGACAGTGCAACAAAAGAATCCTGTATCACATACCCAGTAACAGATACCCACAATCTGGTTGCTGCTGAATTGGACATTGGGATAGAGAACTGGATCTGACCAACCCGGAAGTTTTCCTGTATACGTTCTTCTACATAAACTCATTGTAATTTATTTGTTTATTTATTTACAATATTTATATTCTGCCCCATATCTAAAATAAATGTAAACAGGACTTGCACAAGACCACTGGTTTTATTTCAAGGAAGTTGGCAGGATATCCTTCCTGGCAGAATGTGCCCCATGTGAATTACTGGATTAAAATAATCATGTACTTCAGCAAAATGTCTGGGGCCAATTTTGTCCCAATCAGTCGTAAGAGTCAGGGACCTGACAATACATTGGCGTGACCTCTGTATGAGGATTTGGATCTGTATAAAAGGCATTTGCTTCCCAGAATGTTGCAGGTGTAAACTGAGTTTGTTAAAAACAGCTCACCAACTATGTACCCACCAAGCTGGCCCAATATGTACCCACCAAGCTGGCCCATTTCCCAACTTTGCTAGTGTTTTGGGTGTTGGTGGTGAGAGATTGAAACGCTGAAAACGTTAATCTCTGGGGAGTGTGGCAATAAAAGTGTCAACATTTTATGACTTCTAAAGAAGAAGAGTATCTATTCTAGGTTGTAGGGAAATGTCTATTTTCAAATAAGTGGTTTTAAATATATTCTGTAACAAGGCATGACATCAGGAAGGAGCTGACTCATTTCACCTTCCTCGTGGCAGTAGAACAAAGCCTGGTATGGTTGTAACAGAAGGCACCAAGTGCACTACTGTGACCGACATCAGGACAACCTCTCTAAACAGTACAACAATTTTACTGCTAATGGGTTTCCAACGTAAAGAAGCTCCCCAAATCTTTGGATTCTTGTTATCTTGTTGGCTTAAGACGATACAGTTAGCAGTATAAAGTTTAACATGTTTAAGACCAAGGCTGCAGAAAACCCAGGCTGCAGAAAACCCTTTCATTTTCTGGGACAAAACAATCCAGGAGGTATGAGCCAATCTAAACTTGGGGCGGTTTCCTGAAGATCTCTTAATGCAATACCTGTGCTTGCTTCTTTGAAATTGTACTTCTGGCGTGGGGACTTTGCACACTGCAAGCAAGTGGAGAAATGTAAGTCTTAGCCAGGGCAGCAAATTCATTGCTATTTACAACTGGTATGTATGTGGAATGTGATTACCTATCCAACGTTACTCATTTTAATCTTAATTTTAGAATTTCTGTAAACCGCCCAGACAGCCCTGGCTATGGGAGCGGTATATAAGTGCAATAAATAAATAAAAATAAAATGTCGCCTTTGATATGAAAATATGAGTGACATATTTTCTCTACTGTTAGACTTTCACAGCAATTTATAACAAAATATGTGTGCATATCAGTTTAAGGGACTAAGGGGCCCAATTCAAGGTGCTGGTTTTAAACTATAAAGCCGTACACAGCTTGGGACCACCATACCTGATGGAACGCCTCTCCTGACATGAACCTACCCGTACACTGCACTCAACATTTAAGGTCCTCCACCGAGTGCCTACTCTGAGAGAAGCTCAGAAAATGTCAACAAGGGAGAGGGCCTTCTAAGTGGTGGCCCCCCAATTATGGAATGATCTTCCCAACGAGGCTCGCCTGGCGCCAACATTGTTATCTTTTCAGCACCAGGTCAAGACCTTTCTCTTTTCCCAGGCATTTAACAGCATATGCTGATTTTATAACTGACCCAAGAATAGTTATTTTAAATGGATATTGTTGTTTTTATACTTTTAGTGGTTTTAAATTTTGTATATCTGTTTTAATGTTCATTGTTTTTAACTTTTGTAAACCGCCCAGAGAGCTTTGGCTATGGGGCAGTATATAAATGTAAATAAATAAATAAATGTGTTAGAGAAAACTCCTATGCATGCTTAGGCAGGAAAAAAATCCTACAATTCCCAGTCTTACAACTCATGGGCAAACCTTTTTTTAAAAACTTGCAAACAACTTAAAAGGCTTCCATTTTCCCTGAATAGCAATAACAAATATTTCTGATTTTTTAATTTCCTTTTCCTTGGGTTTGTGTGGTTTTCCATTTCCATTTCATCAGAAGGATCTCTGCTTGGTTGCCTCTTGAAAATATCATTGTTTTACATTAAACACACACAATCACACATATGATAGAGAAATATGCAGGTTTGTGCAACTGTGCAAAGAACAACCCCTTCAAATAAGTCAAGGGGAGAAAGGGTGTGCAAAAGGTAGATCTGGATCCATTGATAAGTCTGGAGGATTTGCAGTAGATCAGTGAGGATTTCTGACTCTAAAGGCACAATCCTATGCATGTTTAGATGGTGGGGGAGAGGATTCCTATAACTCCCGGCATTCTCCAGCCAACATGGCTCAATGTGGAATGCTGGGAACTAGGAGTTTTCTTCCATCTAAACCTGCATAGGATTGCACTGTAAATGGTTTACAGCAGGGGCAACAAAATTACTTCCGACTACTCCACAACTTAAGTTATACAACTGAAAAGAAGAAAGTTTGGGTTGGACTCGATGGCCTTGTAGGCCCCTTCCAACTCCACTATTCTATGATGCTATGGTCCAAAAAGAAAATAAACGTGTCAGGGATATGGTTCTAGTGTAGCCTCTCTTACGCACAGGGCCAGTCCAAGACATTTTGCTGCATGGGGCATAGAACACAATGCCCGCCCCACATTCAATTCCACCTACAGAAGCAGGTTGGACCAGCACCACAAGTTTAGGTAAACTTAGGGTATGCAAGTCCACAGTTCTCCCCTCAAAACCTGGCATCCCATATCTGCTACCTGAGGCGGCCACCTCTCTTTGCCTAATGGTGGGGCTGGCCCTGCTCCCTGACATGCTGATTTTCTATTTGAAAGGGATTGGAGTGGATGGGCATGGGGGACCAATCTATTATGTATGCAATCCCCTCCTTCCCTGCAGTCTGAAGTGATACAGCTCAGACATCTCCCCTAAGTACTAGGCCTTTGTTAAGCCTAGTTCCTTTCTAGGCACGGATTGCCTTGGGCTTAAGGACAAGATGAATCATTAGCCCTTTCACAGCTCGATCTCCTAGCTATTGGCTTTTCTCTCTCTGACCTGATCCGCATGATATAGGGCAGCTCGTCATAGTTATTTAACCCATGATAAACTGTGGCACTCATGAGCGCCACTTTGCATATCCCACCCCTGCTCAGGGTTGTTGTGTCATGCAAACCTGGAAAGCATGGGTTATGTGAGGGTTAAACAACCCTAGACCAGACCACGGGCTCCATCACACCTACTAGGTGGCTACTAGGAGGAGGGCCTTCTCTGCTGTGGCACCCCGGCTGTGGAATGAGCTCCCCAGAGAGGTCCGCCTGGCGCCTACACTGTACTCCTTTCGTCGCCAGCTGAAGACCTTTTTATTCTCCCAGTATTTTAACACTTAATTTTAACTTAAATTTAAATTATACTGTTTTAACTCTGTATTTTAACCTTATATCAATTTTGCTGCGTGGTTTTATCCTGGTTGTGCTTTTTATACTGTATTTTGTATTTGTGTTTTGAACCTGTTGGTTGTTTTATGATGGTTTTAATTTTTGTGAACCGCCCAGAGAGCTTCGGCTATTGGGCGGTATAAAAATGTAATAAATAAATAAATAAATAAAATAAAATACTTTTTTAAATTCAGTTTTCATCCACTGTTTCCCCCTCCATTTTGGTAGCGAGTCGAGCGCTGGGCACTTTCACATCTCTGTGTTGTGCTCTTATTCCAGGGTTGTTTAATGCTTGCATAACTCACACTTTTTGGGTTCACACAACAATCCCCAAGCAGGCGTTGAATATTCAAAACAGCGTTCTCTATACACACACACACACACCCCAGTGGGCTGTCATGTCGTGTCATCATGTGAACTGGCTCCCCTCCCCTCTCTCTCTGGCGTTTCTCTCTCTCATCCTGGACAAAGCACAACCTATTATTATGTTAAGGGTCACAGTATAAATGGGAGTTGGAAGAGAAAGGATATAAGGACGTTTGAAGCCCTAATATATCTGGGGAGAAAGACATCATACGAGAAATGGAATTAAATATTAATTTTTTAAAAAGTCTATCTTTTATGCCCTGTCCCTAGTCACAGTACCCTGACATATGTTAAGAGCTTTGCTGTATTATTGATCAGTCTCTGGGTTCCCAGTCCCAAGGGAAGATGAGGCTAAGCAGAAGGGCGGGGGAAGCCCTTGAACTGCCAGCCTCCTGCCTTATCTGGCAGACAATCCTGGAGGGGGTGGGTGGGTGCATGCGTGAAGTTGACGAGGAGAGGAAATTGGTTATTTCACTCATCCCATTATCAAATCCCTCCACGGCAACTGGTAGGGGACGGGAAATCTCAGTTTGATGGTTCATGCTTTGGTATAGGATGGGTTTGGAAATGATATTGATTGAAGCATTGGTTTTAAGGGGTCACCAATGGAAGTGAATTAGGTCAAGGCAGGATTGTAAAGCGACCATAATCAGGGCCAGTGCCAGGCTATTTTGTGCCCTAGGCAAGGTGAGCTACTTTCACACACACACCCAAAAAATGCCAACTTTGATTTTTAAGGACAGATGTTTCCTGGAAAAAATAAGAAGCACAAAACTTGAAACTGCTAAATTTATTTTAAATTGCAAGAAATACATCATGCCAATTATAGCAAACAAATTGGAAAGGAACGTCTCTGGGTCTAAAATGCATTATTTAATAGGAATATCACCTCCAAATCATTCCCCCCAACTCACACACGCGCGCGCACACACACACACTCAGCATCACTCACTCCAAACAAACACACGCATGAACACATGCATTCACTCAAAGACCCCTTGCACCCCATTCACCCATACATTTTCTCTTTCTTCCGGGTGCGTTCCAGAAGTCCGAATGTGGAGCCATCCCACCCCCACCCCCACCCCCACCCTCACCCCAGTGTCCCTGGCTTCATTTCAGCTGGGTGGGCGTGGGGTGCCATCTCGCCCGCTCAGGCCCAGCTGAATCCTCAGGCCAAGCCGGCTCACAGCCAACATGCATGAGTGCTACGCTGTGCCCAGAGCCCCCTTAGCTTGGTGCTCTAGGCGGCCGCCTGAGTGGCCTCTATGGTAGCACCGGCCCTGACCATAATCCAAAGAGTGACTTTTAAAACTCCCAAAGCTTGGGCACACCCAGTGGGGTTTTTGGCTAGGGCTCCCAACTCTGTGTGTGTGTGGGGGGGGGGGCAAGTGACTTTAAAAAACACACACCTTGTTTCTCTTTCTACCTTCCTACTTTTGTTCCCCTGTGCCTCACTTGTCTTAGATTATGAGCCCTGTGTATAAGTATTACCCCCATTAAGCCCCTTTGCTAGGGCAGGCTATAAAATCTAATAAAATGAATAACAGACCCACTCTAAATTTCAGAGCCATCGTTGTGTGAGGTGCACTGGAGAAGTGGGGTGTTAAATCTAGTCTGAGGATGATGGCGCTTTTAGCCACGCAGGGCAAAGGTGTTCTCCTCACATTCAGTAAAGAACTTGCCGGGTGTCAAACTTGTAAATCACCACCCTAACTGATCCCTGCCTGTGATAGATTCAGATAAGATACTGTGAGGTTAAGGGGCAGACACTCCTCTTGACAGGCCTCTCCAACCAGAGATTTACCATACCAATTCACACAACCAGTTTGTGGGATCCTTTTCAATCTTTTGTGACTCTAAAGAAATGTGTTGTGGTAGTATGATAAACCAGGGACTAGATCCTTGGTGCATGATCAGCTAACCATATATATATATATATATATATATATATATATATATATATATAATCAATCTGTGGTGGTAAAAGTTACCAGAGATTGTGAAGGTTCCCCAAAAGTGTACCATCAACAGTGAACTCTGCCATTTCTGCTCTTTTAAGGAACATAGGCAGGGGATGCAGATCAGGTTTTTATATATATATATCACATTCCTATCTCTGAGCAAAAATAAATATTTTTTTAAAAAAAATCTGGTGAATCCAGGAAATATTAAATTTCTCATTATTTCTTGGCTGGTTGATACAAACAACCAGCTTACCAAATGGTTACTTAGACACTGTAGTAAGGTGTCACCCATGCTGATGTTTTAGGGAGAGATCATCATTAATAAAAGCCCCATAATAAGAATGGTCATATAATCCAGGCATTCAGCCTTAGCTATAGGCACACACATGAATGCAAATGTATATACATTATACATTCACAAGCACGCCAGGGAGCCTTCATTCTCATGACAGTGAAATCTCATGGTGCTGGGATCGGGGGTCGGTGGGTGGGGTGGATCTGTCAAGTTTGTGGCATGTCAGATGAGATGCTGCTGCTGGCCAGTCAACCCTTCCAACACAATGGTTTTGTACTATACCATGCAAAAAGACATAAGGACACACACACACACGGATTATGACACATTCTGAAGTGAAAGGAGTATAATAATACTTTATACAGTATAACGGCACATTGACCCTGTTCAGATGACACGTGAAGCCACAATGGTTAAGCATTTTGAGCTAAACCTTTATGACTTAGCCTGTCATGTGAACCATTCCTAACCATGGGGGCTACATAACCACGGTTTAAACATGCTCACTAGCCATTTGCCGCAAAAGGGTTAGTGGCCTAACCATGGCTTAGTGTGCCATCTGAACAAAAAGGCAAAAAGCCTTATTCACCATGGTTAAAGCCGTAGTTTAAGCTGTCTTCTGAACAGGGCCAGTGTCTTAAATTAAAAGTTGAGATAATTCAGCTCCATGCCAGCAGAAACATCTTTAAAGTGTTCAGGGGCAGTGGCTAGAAAGGACTGCCGCCTTCTCGCTCTGCTTCTTCTATGCCCCGGGATTATTCTATGCCCCAGAAAAATAAGCCCCTAGCAAATGGAGTCAGAGCAGCCCCAGCCATGTTTGCAAAATTAGCTTTGATGAAATATTCATGCAGGTGATTTATTATTAAAGTCAGGAGAGCAGGCAGCGCAGGCTCCATAAAGGAAGAAAGTGAGCTTGGCCTATGACCCGCCATTAAGCAACAGGGGAGGGAGGCAGACAAGGGTGTAGCCAGCCTGCCCCCACTCTGAGCAGACGGCTGCATATGAGTCTCGGTTGATGGAAGCGGCAAAAGCATTGCTGCAGCTGCTCCACTTTCCAAGGGTTGCGCACGCTTCAAATTCTGCAAGCATGTGGGCTACACATTAATTTTTATAGCATAAAGAGCAAAATGCAGTCAATCCCTCCATTTTATCAAGAGCGGAGGCTGGACAGACGGGTACAGGGCATGGATAGATTTTTTAAAAAATACCTCCTCCGAGATGCGCACCAGTGCAAATACACAGAAATGCAGAAGGGGGGATAGGTACCATGTCAAAGATGTGCTCCTGTGCATCGCTATGTTTGTGTGTGGGGGGGGGGGGAGGGTTTTAAAAAAATGGTTGGGGCCAAAACACACTGATAGCCAATCAAAAACTGTACAGCAAAACCAGTCCTGAATTACTGAGGGGGCATCCCTAGATCACCACGGGAAGAGGTGAAAGTCATGTGGTGCGGCGGGGACAACCTCGATATTATTCTGGAATAAACGGCTGGTGTAGATTAGGCCCTTCTCTCACTGCCCGGTGAGAGAAGGAAAGTGAGTGGAGTTGGCTGATGGCAGCTCATCTTCTTCTTTTCCCCTTTCAGTAGGGGTTCCGTAAGGTGCTTGGCCCGTTTCTTTATACAAGTTGTCCTTGGGTAATCTTATTCAATCTCATGGTCTCCAATATCATCCGTATGCCGATGATACACAATTATATCTTTCATCTCCAGAACTTTCTCCTGATGTTCATGATCGTATCTCGGCATGTCTTTCAGATATCTCAGCTTGGTTACTTCATTGTTGTTTGAAACTTAATATGGCAAAGACTGAATTGCTTGTTTTTCCTCCTAAACCTTCTCCTCATCTCTCATTTTCTCTTACTGTCAATGATGTTACACTTACTCCAGTCAAGGAAGCTCGTAGTCTTGGCTTTATATTTGATTCCTCGCTCTCCTTTATTCCTCACATTGAGGCAGTAGCTAAGTACTGTCGTTTTTTCCTGTATAATATTGCCAGGATTCAATCATTTTTGTCTGTCTCTTCTGCCAAGACTCTTGTTCATGCATTGGTTATTTCTCGGTTGGACTACTGCAACCTTCTTCTCACTGGCCTTCCTTCTCACATCAGTTCGTTGGTTTTTGTTCACCACTCTGCTGCTAAGATCATCTTCTTGGCTCGCCGCTCTGACCATGTTACTCCACTTCTGAAATCTCTTCATTGGCTTCCAATTCACCTCAAAATCCAATATAAACTTCTCCTGTTGACCTACAAAGCTTTTCACGGTCTAGCTCCTTCCTAGCTTTCTTCTCTCATTTCACACTATTGCCCCGCTCATGCTCTTTGCTCCTCTGATGCCATGTTTCTCACCTGCCCAAAGGTCTCTACTTCCCTTGCTCGGCTTCATCCATTTTCTTCCGCTGCCCCTTACGCCTGGAACGCTCTTCCAGAACATTTGCGAACTACAAGTTCAATTTTAGTTTTTAAAGCTCAACTAAAAACTTTTCTTTTTTCTAAAGCTTTTAAAACTTGATTTTTATCTGACTTTATACTGTTAGTTTTACTCTACCCTGTGCCTGTTTGGTGCATTCTCTTCCCCTTCTTATTGTTTTATTATGATTCTATTAGAAAGTAAGCCTCTGCAGCAGGGTTTTACTATTTTATTGTTTTACTCTGTACAGCACCATGTACACTGATGGTGCTATATTATTATTATTATTATTAATAATAATAATAATAATAATGGACAGAGGCAACTGCTCGTTTTTTCACTGTCCGCAATATCACAGGTCCAGTCCACCCTGTTGCAACACCCAGAGAGTGTAAGCAAGAAAGAGGAGGTTGGAGCAGCCTCTGCCTTCTCCAGACTGCACATTTCTGTATCTGCCTGCAGATGAAGGCCAAGCAGAGAAACGGGGGCTGCTTCTTGCAGGAGCAGCTGCTGCCTCCACAGGAGCACTCAGCGATCTGGGTGTCGCACCATCATAGGGTGGTTAATAAGCCACGATGGCTTGTTAATCACCCTGTGGGTGCTGTGGGATTAGCATGGGCTGCTGTAGGGTTCTGGAGTGGCTGGTTACCTATGGCAACAAGCCATCCTGGCTGGGTTTCCACGACACAGCGAGCTGAGCTGCCGAGGGAAACTATAATAATCCTACTTGGCGGGTGACTGGCAGGAGAAATAAGCCGCTTGGCTTATTTCCCCTGCTGAGATCATGCGAAAGGGCCAGCATTTCCTTCTCTCAACAGGAAAGATTGGGCAAGTGTTGGTAGCCGCGCGCTCCAATTGCTCACTGGCCCTCTCCCTCTGGCACGCCTCCCTTTTTGTGCACCCTATCCTTTTGGGCAATACTGCAAACAACAACGACATTGTTTTCAGCGGTGTATCTGTTTTTGGTTTTTTTATATATAATTTTTATTTGAATTTTATAACACATACAATAATCACGTTACATCAACTTAATATACCACAACAATGAAATTAAAACTAATTGCAATAATATGATACTGTCTCGTGCACCCCACCCCCCCACCCCGGGACCCTTATTCTCCTTTCCAAAATTGTAATGTATCCTGCGACGGTTTACTCCCTTTCCCTTTTTCTAGTACAAATTTAACAAATGGACTCCAGACCTCATCAAAGTCATTTCGTTTCAATAATCCTCTCTTAACTTTAATACTACTCGTGAGTCTGTCGTTAATAGCTATATCCCAGACTTCTTTATACCATTCTTCTATTTGATAATCCCTTTGTTCCTTCCAATTCCTGGCAATTATTAATCTAGCTGCAGTTAATAAATTGTTTATTAATTCTTTATTATTTTGTGTATATTTAACCCCTTCATATATTGATAACAATGCTGTCCTTGGCTCTATCTTTACCTTCCATCCCATTATATCATTTATCTCTTTAAATACTATTTGCCAAAACTTCTGAATAACTTCACAAGTCCACCAACATATGGAAATAAGTGCCTTTTTCCTGACAACCTCTCCAGCAATGTACAGAGTACTTTTTATCCATTTGGTGTAGCCTTACTGGTGTTAAATACCACCTCCATATCAATTTATAATAATTTTCCTTTATTCTTACCGACATAGTCTTTAATAAACGTTGGTTCCATATCTTTTCCCACTCATAACTACTCAACTGTCTTTCCATATCTTGATCCCATATCGTTTTGTAATGCTCATGTTGCTCTTCCATTCCCAGCAATATCTTATATAAAGCACTCATTATACCCTTGCTAACTATCTTTCAACCCCCCTCTTCCCTTTGCATGATCAGCTTTTCAATTTCCATACACTCCCTGCACTTTAAATTCTCCTTTTTCCATTTTTTTGTCCATTGTTCTAGTTGTCGCGCCTCCATCCAGGAATTTTTCTCTCTCCCTTACTATCTCCTTTATAGGAGTGTATCTGTTTGTGCATAACTTTCCAGGGGTTAGGGTGTGAGCATGCTCAGAGAAACCAGGATCTGATAGCCATGTGGTCATCACCTCTTCACTGGAGCGGTACTGCTTCACTTCCAGCACCCACAAAGTCCCCTGCAGTGGAACAGAATATTACTATGGAACACACGCACATAGCAACAGGTCCTAAAGCTACGTTTTCTGTCTTTGCATTTCACAGGAACTGGGAATTCAGACAAAAATGTCGGCCCACTGCAGAGCAGGTTTTGAACTCTGTGACCAAAATAGAATGGTAGCAACTCTGGGAAAACATTGGTCACTCCTGATTTTTGTTTTTAAAAATTCCTTTGCAGTTAGCCTCCTCATGAGGGAGTAGCATGTGCTGCGACCACTGCTCGGAGGATGGCAACAAGGGAGAGGGCCTTTTCGGTGGTGGCCCCCCGACTGTGGAATGATCTCCCCGATGAGGCTCGCCTGGTGCCAACATTGTTATCTTTCAGGCGCCAGGTCAAGACTTTCCTCTTCTCCCAGGCATTTAAAGGCATTGAATGCTAAGTTTGTTTTTTAATGGACCCCAGAATTGTTTTAAATGGTTGCTGCTGTTTTTATACTGTTTTTATGTCTCTGATGGTTTTAAAATTTTGTATATTTTTAATGTTTACTGTTTTTAGCTATTGTGAACCACCCAGAGAGCTTCGGCTGTGGGGTGGTATATAAATGTAATAAAATAAATAAAATAAATAAATTCTACAAGGACCTCTGCAGGCTAACACTCTGGATGACCCATCCCAGAACTGTGGATCAGGCCCTGGCCTATTGGAAAAGGCTAAATAACCTGTTCTTTAGTCAGGGCATAGATGCTGCCCAAGGACATCCATTCTAAGGCCCTCCCCACAACACACACATCTTTCTACGATTGAGTCAGGTGGCTGCTGGGAGTCCATCATTTGACATGCCTGGTGCTTTCTTTAAAAGGAAGGGGCGATATCTTCACTCCACTGGATGCTGTTGAAAAAAATGCACCTATCCATTATAAGACAATGTCTTGAGGAAGGACGATGGCAGGGGAAATGGGACTAAAACAATTAAAACAACTCCCTCAGGGGCACAAGTCACTCATTTTTGTTTTTAAGACACTGGAGCGACACATGTCTTGGCATGTAAGAACCAGAAGAACTGAATAGGCCCAAAACCTGCTTGGAGTCTATTCAGGCCATACTACACCTGCGAATAGAGCCTTAGGTGCAGCAGTCTCTGCAGTTTCACAAGGCATCATTACAACAGGGAAAGCGATGACACCAGAGTGTTGCTATGGCGGCAAAAACATAAAGCTGAAGCCTTTGCTTTCCATGGCCGCTGTAGAATTTCCCCCCGACACATTTCTGTAAGATATTCAAGCACATGAGGCCTAGTTGTCATGGAAATTCAAAACCATGGGTCTCTAGCTGAAGAGTAGATTTGAGAACATGGGTCTCTCATTGCCAAGGAGACAAGAGAGGCAGACTCTTGTCCCCAGGGAAAGTAAGAGTAATAGGCTTGCCAGGGACATCTGAGACCACAGATCTATTGTTACCGTAGAGCCTCAAGCTTCTATTATGTCTCATACATGCTACAGTCCTCAAACCACTTACACTGAGGTTGTATCACTGAAGTCTTTGGGTGTAAGCAATTTAAGAACAGCTGCCATAATGTGTCTTGGATCTGAGATATATGGCTCAGTCTGGAAAGAATTCAAATCCAGGACCACAGGGCTACCCTTACCGTTATATAAAAAACAGCTCACTGCTTCAGGTAACAGATACTGAAGATGGGAAGCAGACAGAGCTGTGTGTGTCACAAGGCCTGGCCTGCATCCCACAGACTTTGAGCTGAGCAGAAGCAGGGAAGAGCAGCTGGCCCAGCTCAAGTAGAAGCTAGAAAAGTAAGCCAGTTCCCAGAGAGAGAATGAACAGGAAGAGCAAACAGGAGTTTGACAGGGGGAGTGTAGGGGAAGAGGAGACCAAGGAAAGAGGAAGAAGAGAAGCCTCGAGGAAATCCAGGAGGCTGCCAATTCACAGAGGCCGTGTGCTTGCCATGTGCTCCTGAGTGCTGAGTGAAGAGGGTGAGAGTGGAGAGTTGCTGCAGGACCTGAAAGGGGTGTGGCCTGATTGCTGATTGTACTCTGTACTCAGCAATCAGTGGCCTGATTGCTGTTGATTGTTGTTGGACTCCCAGCGACCTCATTCTGTTTCCTGACTTGGAGCTGAGCACAAGCAGAGAAGAACAGCTGGCCCAGCTCAAGTAGAAGCTAGAAAAGTAAGCCAGTTCCCAGAGAGAGAGTGAACAGGAAGAGCAAACAGGAGTTTGACAGGGGGAGTTCGGCAGGGGAGGCCAAGGGGGAGGCCTCTAAGGAAAAAACAAAGAGGGGGGAAAAAACAAAGAGAAACATAAAGAGAACCCCTCCCCACGAAACCACACACACACACACACACACACAAAAAACCCAACCAAAAAATCTTATTATCCCTTAAGACATACTCATATAGTTGTGTACCTTCAGAGAAGACAGGACAAAGCAAAGGCAATTCCACTATAATCAGAAAGGAAAAAACAAAGCAGAAATAGACAATATGGATGGAAAGGAGCTCCTAGAGGTGGTGACCTGCAAAGGGTGTGCAATGTTTGTATTTCTGCCTGAGCTCAACATGGCATATACCTGCAATGAGTGCAAGCTGGTGGCACTTCTGGAAGAAAAAGTGAGAGGACTTGAGTGGCAAGTGTCCACCCTCCAAAGAATAAGAGAAGACGAGGAGTTCTTAGACCGAACGGTGGAACTGCAACAGCAACAAGAAGCACACGAGATTGAAGAGCAACAGCCAGATGAAGCAGAGGTGGAGTATGCTGAGGGGAGGAAAGCCAATGAAGAGGAAACTCTCTGGAAAAGAGTGACAGTTAGGAGCAGAAGAACGAAGGCATTCTGCACTGGTGGAACCATTAGAGTTAAGCAACCGCTTTCAGCTTCTGGAGGATGAGACTGAAGGACAGTTTGCAGAGGAAGAAGTACAGGAGACACCGTGCAACAGTGAACAAGAGGCAGAAGGTAGGTCAACCAAGAAGAAGAGAAGAGTAGTCATTGTGGGAGACTCCCTGCTGCATAGGATTGAAACCCAAGTATGTTGTGAAGACCCATGGACTTGCCAGGTGTGCTGTCTCCCTGGAGCATAGATTAGAGATGTGACTGAAGGGTTACCGAAGCTCATAAAGTCCACGGACACATACCCCTTTCTTCTCATCCATTCTCATCCAAATGATGTCGCCAAGCAGAGCTACGAAGAAATCATTTCAGACTTTTAAACTCTGGGAAGGAAACTGAAGAACTTTGGGGCCCAGGTAGTTTTCTCATCCATCCTCCCAGTTCTTGGAAGAGGATTAGAAAGGGTAAGAAAAATACTCCGGATGAACGACTGGCTACGAAGGTGGTGCTGACGTGAGAGTTTTGGATTCTGGGACCACAGGCTATGCTACTTGGAACATGGACTGCTGGCAAGGGATGGGTTGCACCTCACAAGGGCTGGAAAGAATGTGTTCGGCCACAGCATGAAGAACTTGATCAGGAGGGCTTTAAACTGAATCTTACGGGGGCGGGAGACGTAAACCTCGAGGCAACAATGGATGAAGGCCAAGGCACCACAGTACAGAGAACAGCTCCAATAGTGCCCCAAAATAGTGTCTGCAACAATGTAGGAACAAAGCCAGACTATAAAACACATGGTCTTCGATGTCTATATACTAATGCCCAGAGCATGGGAAACAAACAGAACGAACTTGAACTCTTATTACATGAAGGCAAATACGACTTGATAGGTATAACTGAAACTTGGTGGGATGACTCCCATGACTGGAATATAGCAATTGAAGGATATAACTTGTTCAAAAAGAACAGAAGAAATAGAAAGGGAGGTGGAGTTGCACTATATGTTAAAAATACCTATCCCTGCACAGAAATACAGGCGGATCAGACTGGGAGCATCTGGATTAAAATAAATGGGGCAAGGAATAAAAAGAACATGATACCACCCAAAAAAGGAGAAAACGAGGACAAAACTTTTGAGAAACAAATTGCCAGTGTTTCAAGGAAGTGTGATGTAGTAGTGATGGGGGACTTCAATTACCCTGATATCTGTTGGGAGACCATTACTGCCAAAAGTGGCCCTTCCAAGAAATTCCTGACATGTGTAGGTGATAACTTTCTCCTACAGAAAGTGGAGGAAGGAACTAGGGGACCGGCAATCCTTGACTTGATATTGACCAATAAGGATGACTTAGTGGATAAAGTGGCAGTTACGGGAACTCTGGGAGAAAGTGACCACGGCATACTTGAATTCTTGATTATGAAGGAGACAAAAGTTGAGTGTAGCCATACACGTACTATGGATTTTAGGAAAGCTGATTTTAATAAACTCAGAACTATGATAAGTAAGGTCCCATGGCAAATGAGCCTAATGAGAAAAGGAGTGCAGGATGGGTGGGAGTATTTAAAAAAGGAAATTTTAAAGGCACAGTTACAAACAATTCCAACAAGGAGAAAAGATAGAAGACAACAGAGGAAACCAATGTGACTCCACAAAAAGCTTAGAGATGACCTGAAAACAAAAAGGGATACATAGGCAGTGGAAGGAAGGCCAGGCTACAAAAGAAGAGTACAGACAGGTGGCACAGAAGTGCCGAAATGGCGTCAGGAAGGCTAAAGCTCAGAATGAGCTGAAATTAGCGAGGGATGCTAAAAGCAATAAAAAGGCTTTCTTCAGATATGTGAGTAGTAAAAGACAGAGGAAAGAAATGGTGGTTCAGCTGCTTAATGAGGATGGCAAATTGATAACAGATGACAAAGAAAAGGCTGAAGTGCTCAATTCCTACTTTGCCTCAGTCTTCTCCCAAAAGCGGGTCTATGCCCCCCCCTGGAAAAAGTGAAGCACAAGTTGAGGGGGCAGGATTGCAGTTTGAGATTGATAAACAAATGGTCAAAGAACACCTAATTTCCTTGAATGAGTTCAAATCTCCAGGGCCCGATGAACTGCATCCTAGAGTAATGAAGGAGCTAGTGGAAGAACCCTCAGAACCTTTGTCTATTATCTTTGCAAAATCATGGAAGACGGGTGAGGTGCCGGACGACTGGAGGAGGGCTAACGTTGTCCCTATCTTCAAAAAGGGCAAAAAGGAGGAACCTGGGAACTACAGAGCAGTCAGTCTGACATCCATCCCTGGGAAAATTCTGGAGCAGATTATAAAGAAGTCAATCTGTAAACACCTTGAAATCAATGCGGTGATCACTAGAAGCCAACATGGATTTGTCAAGAACAAGTCCTAATTTGATCTCATTTTTTGATCGGGTAACCTCCCTTGTGGACCATGGGAATGCTGTGGACGTCACATATCTTGACTTCAGCAAAGCTTTTGACAAAGTACCACATGACATTCTGATTAACAAACTAGCTAAAAGTAGGCTAGATGGAACAACTATTAGGTTAATTCACAGTTGGCTACAGAATCGGACTCAAAGAGTACTTATCAATGGAACCTTCTCAAACTGGGGAGAGGCAACGAGTGGGGTACCGCAGGGCTTAGTCCTGGGCCCAGTGCTCTTCAACATTTGTATTAATGATTTGGACGAGGAGGTGCAGGGAACGCTTATCAAATTTGCAGATGGCACAAAATTGGGTGGGATAGCTAATACCCTAGAAGACAGAAACAAACTTCAAAGTGATCTTGATAGGCTGGAGCGCTGGGCTGAAAACAACAGGTGAAATTTAATAGGGATAAATGCCAAGTTCTACATTTAGGAAATAGAAACCAAATGCACAGTTACAAGATGGAGGATACTTGGCTCAGCAATACTACAAACAAGAAGGATCTTGGAATTGTGGTAGATCGCAAGCTGAATATGAGCCAACAGTGCGATATGGCTGCAAGAAAGGCAAATGCTATTTTGGGCTGCATTAATAGAAGTATAGCTTCCAAATCACGTGAGGTACTGGTTCCTCTCTATTCGGCCCTGGTTAGGCCTCATCTAGAGTATTGCGTCCAGTTCTGGGCTCCACAATTCAAGAAGGACGCAGACAAGCTGGAGCGTGTTCAGAGGAGGGCAACCAGGATGATCAGGGGTCTGGAAACAAAGCCCTATGAAGAGAGACTGAAAAAACTGGGCAGGTTTAGCCTGGAGAAGAGAAGATTGAGGGGAGACATGATAGCACTCTTCAAATGCTTAAAAGGTTGTCTCACAGAGGAGGGCCAGGATCTCTTCTCGATCCTCCCAGAGTGCAGGACACGGAATAACGGGCTCAAGTTAAAGGAAGCCAGATTCCAGCTGGACATCAGGAAAAACTTCCTGACTGTTAGAGCAGTGTGACAATGGAATCAGTTACCTAGGGAGGTTGTGGGCTCTCCCACACTGGAGGCATTCAAGAGGCAGCTGGACAACCATCTGTCAGGGATGCTTTAGGGTGGATTCCTGCATTGAGCAGGGGCCTCTAAGGCCATCGAGTCCAACCCCCTGCTCAATGCAGGAATCCACCCTAAAGCATCCCTGACAGATGGTTGTCCAGCTGCCTCTTGAATGTCTCTAGTGTGTGAGAGACCACCACCTCCCTAGGTCACTGGTTCCATTGTCGTACTGCTTTACAATCACATGGTTGACTGTTGGAGGCTGCTCCGTGTGGCTGCAGCTTTTCTAGTTGCATGCCCTGATTCCTCCTTTACCCTGTCTGGTGAGGAACCATACTTCATTTCATATCATATCTCAAGGTTCTAAAATACAAGTAAAAATTAGGGCTTTGGTGTTTAATTTATTAGCCTTTTTCATTGTTCAAAAGACATGTTGATCGTTAAATAAAAATCTGCTGCCAAATTATTTTAAATACAAACGCTTATAAAAAAAGGAGGTGGCAAGGGCCATCTTAGAAAAAGGATCCCTCTCCTGTGTTTGAGAGAAGGGGGATGCATATAACAGGAACTGGGAACGAGTAACCAATGCCGGCATTGTCAACATCTAAAAGTCTGCTCTCTTTTAATCTGGAGTAAATATAAAAGGGAGTTGTTCTCGAGCATCTCCCCCTTATCACCGGTAATAATGTTAAAGAATTTCCCTGGGAATTTAAAGAGCAGATTAAGCAAAGTTTTAATAGAGAAAAATAAAATGAAATTAAGGGAATGGTTAAGAGGGATGAATACAAGAGGGGAGTTGGAAGAGGTTTTAAAAGATAAAAAATTAACCTGGTTAAACTATTGGCAATTAGAACAATGGACTAAAAAATGGGTAAGAGAAAATGGAGATTGTAGAGAGTTGTCGAAGTTTGAGGAACTAATTGTCAAAAAAGAAATTGTTAAGGGAGAAAGTACAGTGATAAAAGGGTTAATGAGTAAAATATATAGAATATTGCTTGAGAAAGGCTTGATGGACAACTCAGGAAAATTGGTTTGGGAGACAGATTTAAAGGTACAAATAGGACAGCAGAATTGGGAAGGATTATGGAGACCAAGAGTGTTAAGAAATATGTCAGTGAGAATAAAAGAGAATTATTATAAAATTATACGGAGGTGGTACCTAACCCCAGTTAGATTAAACAAGATAAACAAGCAGCACTCAGCAAATTGTTGGAGAGGTTGTGGGGAAAAAGGAATGTATTTACATATGTGGTGGGAATGGAAATATGTGCAAAAATTGTGGAAGATGGTGTTTTCTGAGACTGAAGAAATTGTTGGAATGAAGATAGGAGAAACACCAAGAGTTGCATTACTTTCACTATATGAAGATTTAAAATGTAAAAAAGAAATTAAGGAATTGATAACAAATTTGCTGACTGCAGCAAGGTTAATTGTAACTAGGAACTGGAAGATTCAAGGTGATTATTGTATTGAAGAATGGTATAAAGAAGTATGGGATATTGCTATTAATGATAAATTGACATGTAACATTAAAGTGAGAAGAGGTATAGCAAAAAAGAATGATTTTGAGGAAATTTGGAAACAGTTCCTAATATTTGTGTTTTCTAAGGGAAGTGGGAAACCACCAGCAGAAGAGGTGTTAAGATTTTGGAAACAGGAATGATCCCGAAGGGAAGGGGGAGCACTTGTTGGATTATGTTGAATTATGTTGGATTATGTTATGGATAAAGTATTATATGTTAACAATTATATATTCAAGTAATTTGTTATGTATCGGAACTTTGTGTGTGTGTGTGTGTGTGTGTGTGTGTGTGTGTGGTATGTTAAATTGTTATGTTGGTTTGTATTTTATGTAGTAGTTCAATAAAAATTTAATTAAAAACAACAACTATTGAATATTTCCCCTAAAACTTTAACCGATAGATCAATCGGTTCCTAGTGAACTGACCATGATTTCTTTAATTGGGCGACAGGCTTAGTTAAAAAATAGATTTCTGTCAGGTGTTAGTGTTATATTTACGGAATAAACACAAGTGTGAACTTCCAGAGAAAGTTGGAGCATAAATCTCCTTGGCAACCCTGCGACCTTATTTTCATATTTCACGTGTGTCATTGAAGCTAAGCAAACAGACATTTGAGAATATGGGCCTGTGGTGATTGCAAGAGCGACCAAAGTGGAGGACAGAAGTGGCCAGAAGATGGCTGAGATCAATATATTGAATGGGAATTACAGGGGTGAGAAGGGCAAGCCTAATGCAGGGCATTTAAGAGAATCAATTGGCATTGATGGGTCCAAGAAGCACAGCCAGCCCTGGCTTAGCTGCCGGGAGCAATTCTCCAGCGATACATTTTCAGCATGCGTGCAGGGATAAAGCCAAATCTTGATGGTGTGTTGTACAGTCATAGGCAGGGCTGTCTTAACAGCATTATAGGCCCCCGGGCAAAGCAGTGCACTGGGCCCTGCCTACACAACCACTCACAGGAATAAAAATGTAAATTATCAATAAAATAAACTTATATTTATTGGTACCTCCAACAAAATCAGTATTTTGACATAAAAAAAAACATGCTGTACAGCAAAGATTAATCATTACAAATGTTTGGACAATATAACATGAGCCTTGAACTTGAAAAACAAAAATTAGTGTTAAATTCTGGTCTATGCATAGATTAGCATGGGGCCCCTATGCTCGTGGGCGCCCTGGGCAACTGTGTGCCCATACGTTAAGACAGCACTGGCCACAGGGGAAGAGGCTATGGGGGCTTTCTGACTCTTGTTTGTGAGGAGACAAACCTCTAGAACAGGAGTGAGCAACTTCAGGGAGATTGATGGTACCCATTGCCCCCCCCTCAGAATCTACTGGGGGGCTACACATGCCACAAATGCTGCTGAGTTTGTTGCCGCTGACTTTGCCACTATAGTGGTAGCAAAAAAATCACACTGATTTAGCGGGGAACAAGGAGCCCAGGCCTTGTTTCCAAGCAAAATCATGCATCCAGGAGGCAAATTCAGCAGCAGCCTTAGGAGGGGAACACAGTGGAGACCACATAAGCATTCAGGCTGTTTGTTGCCAACCCCTGCTTTAGGGGAACGATACCATAATACTATGTTTGTACAACTCCTTGCAGGAATGTGGTAGCAAGGTATCCTGTGGCCGTTTCTACACCAGCCTGAAAATGCGGTCTGGTCATGGCCGCGTCCCTGTGTGTCAAATGACACACAGGGACTCCCGGGGACAGCAGGGGGATGAGCGCGGGATTATTTATCCCTGGGAAAATCCGATTCTTCCTGCGGTCTCTGTCCCAGCTTTTTCCCTCCTCCCTGCGAGAAGCAGAGAGCAGTAGAGGGAAGGAGCCGGGCCACAGGGGCGGGGGGGGGGGGGAGAAGGATCGGGGCTTCGCTTTTTTAAAACTCACATGACATGTGTCTCTACACAAGTGTGCTCATTACTTCCCTGTGTTCCGGGATTAAGCCCCTCCGGAACAGTCATGCTTGGGGGAATTTCGCTCAAATACCATGTGAGGGTACAGTGTTTCCCCATGCAACCCCGGCCCTGCTCCACCGGCAGATAGTTGACGGATGGAGGAGTTGCCCTTATAAAGGAGCAATGGGAGCAAAACAACGCTTTCCCAGAAAATAATCAGTTTTATTGAAAGAGCGCTAGAACAGCACCGATCTGGTTAATTATGAGGCATCATTCCCAGAAGGGAGGCGAGAGAGAGGAGGAGTTGTTGTTTCAGGGTGAATAGGTGGCAGGACTGCTCAGTAGGACTTTGGCTTGGATGGAGGGGCTGGGAGGAGGAGGAAGAAATAGGACTGAGGAAAGAGCAGGGTCAAGAGGCGGTGGTGACTCTAGGGAAACTGAAGACTAGAGAGAGAAGGGCTGCTGGGCCCAGGCAGGGATAAGACTTGGGGTGGGGGGTCTTGCGGACAGAAAGGGATGGTCCAGGGGGGACACTGCCCAGGCCCCAAAGAAAAGCCGTCTTTGGCTTGATTAACACCAGTGGGGGTGGTAGGTGACTGGTTTTCCTTGGAATTACTTTACCCTGGGGCTAGCAAGGCGATAGGTAGATTCCAGTGCATTTGTGCAATCCTGCAAAGTTGGGTGGCCGGGGTGCCAAAAAAAGGAAAAGAAGAAAGGTTGCAAGTCCCTCACCTTGATGAGTCCTCATCCATTCCAGGGGTCATTCTGGCAGTGAATTTCCAGGCGCTTCCTGCACGGTGCCTTTTGACTTTAGGGCTGTAAGCAGGCAAACTAAAGGGTCTAGGTCCAGCTTGATTGCTTTCAGCCAGGAGTGGGAACCTTGTGCCCTTCAGCTGCTCTGGCCTACAACTCCCATGAGCCCTCTCCTTTGGCTCTGCTGACTAGGGCTAATGGGACTTGCAGGCTCAAACACAAGTTTCCCATCTTTGCTTTCAGCCTAGAGCCAGGCATTTGCATATATCCAGAATTCTCACACCTCTTGGAGTAGTGAGGATCGCCCACTCCAAGTGCGGAGTAAATCAAGGGCAGTAAATTTATTCTGAGTCCAGGGCTGGCCTTAGGATCAATAGTGCCCCGGGCGAGGAGTGCCATTGGTGCCCCCTTCCCCAAGTGGTCACTTTTGCAGGGCCACCCAAAGGGTTTATGAGGCCTGGTGCAGGTGAGATGTTGGTGCCGCCTCCCCCCCCCCAGCTCAGCATCCCAGGTGCCCACCCAGCTCACCCACTACTAAGGCCAGCCCTGTCTGAGCCATCTTGCCCTAGTTTTTCGAGCATCAGCTGGTTTCACCTTCCTGCTGCACACAACGGAAACTGCAATCAGGGTATAACTGCTCAGGGTGTGTCCTTGGGAACTTTATTTTCCTGCTCTTCAACCGGTACAGCTATTTGGTAGGGGCCCCCCAGGATGGGCGTGGCCCATTAGTGAGCATAAGTGGTGGTGAGTTGCCTTTACTTCATAGATTCCTGACTTCCCTCCCAAACAGCTGGAGCTGGACTCGGGGGCTGTCCCAGTTTCCCCACAGACACCACGCTGATTCATTGCCAGTCAGCGTTTCCTTGACTTCTCTCAGCCATCTCTACTTCAGGTCATCAACAGGCCTCTTATGCTGGGAAAGAAGTAATCACACGGCCGTCATCAGGCCTGAGAGGATCAACAGCATTCTCTGTCTCAACCAAAGCAAATAAAGGCTTTCTCTTTGGAGGCAAGATTGGGAAGTCGGCGCAACATGGGGCAAAGTTCAGGTGTTTTGCTAAGGTAGCATCTGGCAAGTTGGTGCAGCACACCTACAAAGGGAACTATGGAGTCACAAATTTGTCTCCTCCTAACTTAGCCAGCCAGTACAAAGTACCTCACAAGGACCTAGCTTGATCCTTCAAGGATACAAAAAAGCCTGGGAAAAGGGTGTGAAGAATGTTTCTAGTCCTCACTCCCATACTCTCTTAATCAAACTTCTCTTGATTTAATGTAGTTCTTACTCTCTCTCCATTTTCTCTTTGAGAAATAGTGCCAACTTGCAGGTGTGGAGACAATAATTCCCCAGCGCTTTACAGCTGTTGCATTTGAGCTGTATCAGCACTTGGGTTCACAAAAGCCCACAGACAAACCCGGGTCCTCTAACCTCAAATGTAAGAGATGCTTCACCGACAGAGTCTACACTGCAGGGTCATGTAGGGTATGCAACAAAGCATAGCAGCTGACATACTTTATTAGCAACAGATGAAATTTGCTACGGAGGCCACGAACTAGCCTGCTTAATATTGACAAGCCAAGCTCAGTGGGCACGTTTAAGTCCTCCAGAACAAGAAGGCTGCATGACCCCAGCGCAATCTCTCTCACACCTGTTCATGGGCTAAAGTTCCTGTAAAAATGTCTGCAAGCTAAGCTTTGCAGATTTCTCTGCAAAGCTGTTTTTGTGCAACTCTGGAAATTCACTATATGAGCTCTGGTGGTCTCCAGATTATTATTATTAATTTTTTTTAAGACAGGCAGGCTATTAATCCCAGGAGCCCTCTCCTTTGGCTCGGCTAACTAGGGCAAATAGGACTTGCAGGCCCAAACGCAAGTTTCCCATCTTGGTCCAGGGGTGGGGAAACCTCTTCCAGCCCGTGGGCAGAATTCAATTTTGAAACTCTCAGGGGCTAGCTTCCAATGATGAGCCGGGACAAAGGCAAAAGCACGAAGGGCAAAATACAAAAACAAAACCCCAACATACCAAATAATCCATTTCCTCTATAGTATCATGGATGCAGACATGGGTTCTGCTTCTACAACTGGAGCCCCAGAAGCAGCAGATGAAGGGGTAGACTGACCCTTTTGTGTTGCCATCATGCAAATGGGGGCAGGATCTGGGTAGCACTAAGGGCAGCAAAGTGGGAGACATACACCCAAGTTATATTCTGTTGGGAACATCCTTTTGTGCAAGCCCCATTTAAATGAACAGGGCTTGTGCCAGAGCATGAGAAAGGACCAGAAGTATTTTTCCACCCTGGGGAACCAGACCTTCACGGAAGAAAGAAGATATTACAAAATATCTGGGAGTCAGCATTAAACTTTGCCAGCCCAGCCCTTAAGTTGTCTAGCTTAACATACATGTCCCAATTATTTCCTAGGCCCCGAGCCTGAAACAGATAAAGGAAATATGTCCCAAAGTTTCTAGGTTCAATGAAAACTACAGAAATTAATTCAAAGTAAACACACCATGCTCTAAAATAGAAAGCCTGTAACCATCAACTCAAGAAGCAAAGTCCAAAAGCCTGGATTCTCATCAACTACTACAGGTAAATAAATGCACCATTCCCTCTCCCCTCCTGTGTGTGTGTGTGTGTGTTTTAAGACCTGGAAGTCAATATATTTAACACTAGGTATAGTAGCTTGCTCTATGAGATGCAACTAAGCTCCACGCCACCACCTCTTCCTCCACTTCTGGGTATGGAATAGGGCAGGATTTTTACAGTCAACATGTCTGTTGGAAACAAAGTCTGAGCTTGGACGTTTGTTTAGGCAGAGAGCAGTGTGCAAATTCAGCAGGAAAAGTCCAAGCGCTGTTTAAACACATGCCAGGAAATCTTGCCAACCACCACCTCTTTCCTACAAAGGGTTGCTGCTACTACTACTAGTAAGTGTTACAGTTCAGGCTAATGCAGGCAGAAGCAGGAAGGCTGCTGCCTCAGCCTTTCCAGAAGCCACCCCAAAGAAGCAGGGCTTACAGTGGAAGCAGGAACTGAGGATTGGGGTCTGTATATCCAGAATCCCTCATATATTCCTACGCAAACTGTATGTAAAATTACCTACAAAATTCAATATACTTAAAATGTTATATAAAACACTCTTAAAAGACATACAATTGAAAGCTATATAAAACATTTTTAAACATATTATATCCAGACTGAAATTTAAAAACTGAAAATTGACAATTCAAAGATACAACAGTACAGAAGAAAGTCAGCTTATTTCTATCCAAAACCAAAATTCACATACTTACTTCAAAAAAAGCTCATCAGATACGGTAAGCATGATTGGCAAAGGGAGATATAGCCTATATAGGGAGGAAGAGCGCCTAAAGATCAATTAAGAACAGCTGTATTTACAGCCATGCTGATAGCACCAGTGATTCATTAAGACCTGGAGCGGTAATGGTTTTTATCTGCTTATCCATCCCACTTCTCTTTCTAGGAGGACCCTGTCTGGGCTTTTTTCTTTGTAGTTTCAATTCCCCAGAAAGATACATCTTTTAGTTTATGAGATTTGGTTTCCCAACGATTAACAAGTGGTGCTCTTGCGACACTGCGTCTGATACTACTAACATGCTCTCCTATTCTGATCTTAACACTTCTTGGGGTCTTACCAACAATCCACCTTTCTACAGGGACATATTATACCATATACCACAAAGGCAGTATTACATGTAGTGAAGTATTTTAGAATATATTTTCGATCATCTGTGGGACTCACAAAATGTTTACGTTTAAGAGAATGATCACAGTATTGACAGTGTCCACATGGGAAATGCCCCACAGGCGGTCCCAGTCCTGGTAAGAAAGACTCTGTATTCAAAGTGTTAACTGTTTTTACTGCATTATTTCTAACTATCCAATCCCCTAGGGTGACCCTATGAAAAGGAGGACAGCGCTCTTGTATCTTTAACAGTTGCATAGAGAAGGGAATTTCAGCAGGTGCCATTTGTATATATGGAGAACCTGGTGAAATTCCCTCTTCATCACAACCGTTAAAGCTGCAGGTGCCCTGCCCTCTTTTAAATCTGGTCACTCTAGTATAGCTCCTGCAGCTTTCACTGTTGTGATGAAGAGGGAAGTTCACCAGGTTCTCCATATATACAAATGACACCTGCTGAAATTCCCTTTTCTATGCAACTGTTAAAGATGCAGGAGCCCTGTCCTCCTTTTCATAGGGTCACCCTACAATCCCCTACATTTTTTGTTCTTTTAAATGCCATATAGGGTTTCTCATTACATCCTGTTATATCTTTTACTAAGTACCAATATTTGTGTATTGAGTGTGTATCAGTAGGCTTGCTATATATGGAGGTACATAATTTATCCTCATCCCTTTTCACAAATATATCTAGGAAATTAATTTTTTGTTCATCACAGATACGATAGGGTTAAACTAAGAATTTTAAGATCTTGATTGTTATTTTGATATTGTATTGGTTTTATATGCTCTTTTAATTGATTTTATGTATTTGATTTATATTGTATTTTTGTACTAATGTTGTTCCCTGCCTAGATCCAAAAGGAGAGGTGGGTAAGAAATAATAATAATAACAACAACAATGGCTAGAATATACATTCAATGTGGAAATGACTCACTTTCACTTTCTATCATGCATGGACAACGTTCATGGACTTAACAGCATTCTCAGCAGTGATGCAGTCGGGTAAGTTTAGACCCTGGACATAATTTCCTTATGGGGGGGTGGGGGGGTTGATGCACACAACTAACATTTCTCCCCCCACCCCGCCCCATTCCAACTGCCTTTCTATGCTTTAAAACTGCTGCTCGGGTCTTGATATGTTAGAGCGTTTGACAACCCTGATAAAAGAAATACTCAGTTTTAAGCTCCCTTAAATCATAGTACCATTAAAACTACAGGAATAAAATGGAGTTTCCTTCTGCACTTGCGACTGTGTGATCAGTCCTTTGGGGAGTGGTGGGGGGCCGGACTTGGCCCCACAGCCCAGCCCCAGCTGCACCATTGATTCTCCGTATCACTTGTGAACGCCCTCCGAGGTTATACATTTTGCTTGGCACGGTTTTAATAAACCTGCCCAGACGGTTTGATTTGCTTCTGAATACCTCTTGCTTGAGAAAGGGTTGCAGTAGCAGGAGGACATCTTCACATAGAGGAAAGGACGTGCGAGTGTGAGTGTACGGGAGATGGACACAGGCAGAGCAAGACGTCCATTCTCCTTCATCTTAGTCGCTGTCCATGGTAACTGCGCTGCTGCTTGGCTCCCCTCCTCTGTAACCCAAGGAGCTCTCCAGTGAGATGCAGCTATTTCACTCACGTGGCTTTGCCTGCATCTCCCAGAAGCTGCCTGTGCTGGAACATAACCAGGCTTCTCTTGTCTCTACATGAAGGCATGTAGAGGGCGGGACGGCCTTCTTGCTGGAAACCTACATGGTGTCTGGTGTTTGCTCCCTAATCCACGAGAGCTGCCGGAGCGGGTTAGAAAAGAAACTAGGCCAGCAGTGTTTTCTATCTCTTTTTAGTATTTGTGGTTATGCTGGATTATTGAGGGGATTTTTTGTAGGGTACACATGCATTTATTATTTATTTATTTATTTATTTATTTATATAGCGCCATCAATGTACATGGTGCTGTACAGAGTAAAACAATAAAATAGCAAGACCCTGCTGCATAAGCTTACATTCTAATAAAATCAAAATAAAACAATAAGGAGGGGAAGAGAATGCACCAAACAGGCACAGGGTAAAGTAAACCTAACAGTATAAAAGTCAGAATAAAATCAAGTTTTAAAAGCTTTAGGAAAAAGAAAAGTTTTTAGCTGAGCTTTAAAAGCTGTGATTGAACTTGTAGTTCTCAAATGTTCTGGAAGAGCGTTCCAGGCGTAAGGGGCAGCGGAAGAAAATGGACGAAGCCGAGCAAAGGAAGGAGAGACCCTTGGGCAGGTGGGAAACATGGCATCAGAGGAGCGAAGAGCATGAGCAGGGCAATAGTGTGAGATGAGAGAGGAAAGATAGGAAGGAGCTAGACAGTGAAAAGCTTTGTAGGTCAACAGGAGAAGTTTATATTGGATTCTGAAGTGAATTGGAAGCCAATGAATTTCCATCCCGTGGGCCATTTGCCCCCCCACCCACACTTGCCCATCTGGCCTGTGGGGCCTTAGCCAAGGCCCCTCTTCTTCCCAAAGTCCCAGCTCTTCAAAGCTAGTGGGGAGAGAAAACTTGACTGTTATCTTCAATCATAGATAACATCAGGAATTCCTTTAGTGCACCACTCACCCTTTGTGTAAGCAAATATAGGCTACCCAGGGTCCAGGCACAGGGCAAAATATGGGTAGGCTGAGAGCCGGTGTGGTGTAGTGGTTAAGGTGTTGGTCTGGGAGTCAGGAGATCTGGGTTCTAGTCCCCACTCGGCCATGGAAACCCACTGAGTGACATTGGGCCAGTCACAGACTCTCAGCCCAACCTACCTCACAGAGTTGTTGTTGTGAGGATAACATGGAGAGGAGGAGGATTATGTACACCGCCTTGGTTTCCTTGGAGGAAAAATGGTGGGATATAAATGTAATAAATAAATAAAAAAAATAGGCTGCTACCCCCATTATCATGAAATGTGGGTGGGGTGGGTAGAGGAGGCTAATTTCAGAGATAGATTTGTTCTTCCCCATTATTATTATTATTTATTTATTTATTTATTTATATAGCACCATCAATGTACATGGTGCTGTACAGAGTAAAACAATAAATACGGCATGATTTCTCAAAAACTACCAGTGCCACAAGTCCTTGTGCCTGGGAAGGAAGGTCAACTGCTGGGAGGGACAAAGCATAATAATAATCACAGATCCTGGGAGCTAGCGGTGCTGGTAGGATTTATAGGCCTAAAATCTATGTGACAAAATTTCAGAATTAAGATAGACACTTTCAGTTCGTAGCTCATGAGATTGCATGTATAGGATGCAATAGTGTGGAAGGGGGCCTGTGTTACAAGTTTGCACTGCCCCCCCCCAAATGTTTGAGCCTTGGACCTATCAATCACTAATCATAATTACTGAATTATTATTATTATTATTATTATTATTATTATTATATTTATTTGTATCCCGCCTTTTGCCCAATGCTGGGCCTCAAGGCGGCCTTACAAAGTTTAAAATATACATGGGGGGGGGAGGGAAACAAAACCATAAACAATTAAAAAATACACAACAAAATTATAAGACATTAACATAGATGGAGGGCTGGATTATTCTCCAAAGGCCTGCTTGAACAAAAAAGTTTTAGCCTGCTTCCGAAAGCCCATCAAGGAGGGAGCCAGACTAGTTTCCCCAGGAAGAGAGTTCCAGAGCACTGGAGCAGCCACCGAGAAGGCCCTCTCCCATGTTCCCACCAAGCGTGCCTGTGAAGAAGGTGGGACTGAAAGAAGGGCCTCTCCAGAAGATCTCAAAGCATGGGCAGGCTCATAAGGGAGAATACATTCTTTCAAATAACCTGGACCCAAACCATATAGAGCTTTATAGGTCATAACCAGCACTTTGAATTGTGCCCGGAAACAGACTGGAAGCCAGTGGAGCTGTTTTTACAGGGGAGTTGTCTGCTCCCTGTAAGCAGCCCCGGTCAACAATCTGGCTGCAGCTCTTTGAACCAGCTGGAGTTTCTGAACAGTCTTCAAAGGCAGCCCCACGTAGAGCGCGTTACAGTAATCCAATTGGGATGTAACTAAGGCATGACTGGCCTACTATATACGGTTGTTGTTGTTGTAAGGATAACAAGATACGGTATAAGAAGTGCACTGAACATTATAAAAGTGCTATCTAGCCTGCTTTAAAGAGGAGGGTGCCCAGTCCAAGTCAGTTTTAAAGATAAAAGAATCCGTCACCCCAAATGACAGCCCAGATAGATGCAACGGCTAGGAGTGCTTACTATCAGCTTCGGCTGATACAATAGCTGCCCTTCCTAGAGTCGGAAGACCTAAAGACGGTCATGCACACGCTGGTAACTTCGAGGCTCGACTTCTGCAATGCACTCTACATAGGGCTACCTTTGTGCCTAGTCTGGAAATTTCAACTACCATATTTCTTCGATCCTAAGACGCACTTTTTTCTCCATATAAACATCTCTAAAAACGGGGTGCATCTTGGAATCGCGGGTACGATTATTATTCTTAGAATCAAAGCTTTTCTTTTTTCTGTTGGTGGTACTGAAATTAGTGTACGTCTTACAATCGATGGTGTCTTACAATCGAAGAAATACGGTAGTTCAAAATATGGCAGCCAGGCTGGTCACTGGTACACCTGGGGTGACCACGTTACACCAGTTTTAAAATCTCTTCACTGGCTGCCAATTAGTTTCCAGGCAAAGTATAAAGTGTTGGTTATCACCTTTAAAGCCCTACATGGTTTGGGTCCAGGCTACCTGCGGGATCGCCTTCTCCGGTACAATCCTCCCTGCACACTCAGGTCCTCTGGGAAGAATTTACTCCAGTCAACGAAAACAAGGCTGATAGCTATTACCAAGAGGACCTTTTCTTCTGCCGCTCCCAGATTATGGAACGACCTGCCGGGAGAGATTCGTCAACTTAACAGACTTCCAGATTTTAAGAAAGCCATAAAGACTGATCTCTTCCGGCACGCCTACCCAGTTGAATTTTAGGATGCCTTTTAATAATGTGCTGCTTTTAATGGTGTATTAGTTTTGAATGTTTTAATCATACATATTTTGTGGTATTTTTGCATTTGTGTTGTGCCCCGCCTTGATCCGGAGGGTGAGGCGGGTAACGAAGATGATGATGATGATTAGAAGGGAGAACACTGCCTTTGAAGTTCAATTTCATGAATGGTGAGAAAGGAAGGACAGCAAAAGGCCTTGAATTTGCCTGTCCACTTAGCACCTGGACAAAGGACTGAGCAAGGTACACAGGGCACCTTCCCCCAGCTATGGTGAGATGGTTTGTATTTCTAATTAAAGTAAGGTGACCATATGAAAAGGAGGACAGGGCTCCTGTATCTTTAACAGTTGCATGGAAAAGGGAATTTCTGCAGGTGTCATTTGTATATAAGGAGAACCTGGTGAAATTTCCTCTTCATCACCACAGTTAAAGCTGCAGATACCCTGCCCTCTTTTTAATCTGGTCAACAGTAAAGCTCAGCTAAAAACTTTTCTTTTTTCTAAAGCTTTTAAAACTTGATTTTGATCTGACTTTTATACTGTTAGTTTTACTCTACCCTGTGCCTGTTTGGTGCACTCTCTTCCCCTTCTTATTGTTTTATTATGATTCTATTAGAACGTAAGCCTATGCGGCAGGGTTTTGCTATTTTATTGTTTTAATCTGTACAGCACCATGTACATTAATGGTGCTATATAAATAAATAAATAAATAAATAAATAAATAATAATAATAATAATAATAATAATTCCCTTTTCTATGCAACTGTTAAAGATCCAGGAGCCCTGTCCTCCTTTTCATAGGGTCACCCTAAAATTTAAAGTATAGTAACTATTTCTATAAGTGCGTCTCTATCTGTAAATTAGCATATGCGAGATGTATGCAAATGTGCACCCTCTTCTCCCTTCATTTGTGGTGATGCGTGTCCTCTGTTGTGGCGATCTGTAATTAATTATCCACAAAATATATATGGGAAGTAAGTCCGGTCCACCCGCAGGGACAAGGCCAGGTCGTGGCCTCAAAAGCAATGAAAGGGGAGGGGCGCCCTCTGGCGTCTGTTCGTGGTAGAAGCATCTGCTACTGAATTCCTTTAAAGGTGCCCGAGATTCCTTCGAGCCATACGAGAGTCTGCGGGAAGGCCACGATGCGCATGCGCATAAAACTGAGGGCGAGGCCCCCCGAAGGAGAAAGACAAAAAGCAATCGAGCTTGGTAACGGCCGGGCGCATGCGCATAGGGTGCTGAAGCTAGTCGCTACTGTGAAAGGAGGTCGTAGAAATAAAAAAAGGGTAGAGGAGCACAACAGTTAGAATCTCCGGGGGAAGGCGGGGCAGGGAAATGAAAACTACCATTAGCCACGATCCTTTCGAGTAGCGGTACTTAGCCTTGGACAGATTGAAAATTATTTATTCTTAATACTAGAAGTCGGAGTAAGAAAACCGGTCCCCTCTGAAGACGGAACTCTAGGGCTGCAGTGGCGTGTCACTCTACCACGTTTCTTATCTCTACGGTTGGAGCAACGGAAGACGGGTAAGGGCGGGAGAGCGAGGGACGTTTGTGTCGGGGCGCCTACGTGCTGCGAAGCGGCCAATCAGCGCCTCGCGAGTCTCGGCGGCGGCCAATGAATCCCCGCCGAGTTCAAGCGGCGCCGGCGTTGAGATCTTGGGGAGCGGCGCTTGGTGGGTCGGCGAAGGGGCCGGAAGGGAAGACCTTAGAACTCTCTAAGGTGCGTGACTGGGGGCCAGGTCTCGGCCTGCTCTGAGTGCCCAAGGCTCAGCCCATCAGACAGCAAGAGTGCCTTGGAGCATGTGCAGAGTGTGAGCCAACCCCACGGACTTAGGGGTAGTTTGAAAGGAAGGGGGGGGCTATTGAGGGTCGGTGCCCCCATATATTTATTTATTTATTACATTTCTATACCACCCAATAGCCGAAGCTCTCTGGCCGGTTCACAAAAATTAAAACCATTTACACTCTGGCAGTTCAAATTCAGATCTGAATTTGACCTGTATTGAGGGAGGGGGGGAATTATAATATACTTAAATATAATATACTTCTGCATGTTTAGACAGAAAACATCTCGGCAGGGAATTTGAACTTTTCTATCTCTTCCCCCCCCCCCTTCGCAACACTGTCTAGGGGCAATAGAATTGCTCTCTTAATGTGATTTAAATGTTATGTAGATTTTTTTGTAGACTAGTTCTAACAATTTAAAGAAAAATTATTTATTTATTGCATTTCTGTACCGCCCAATAGCCGAAGCTCTCTGGGCGGTTCACAAAAATTAAACCATTCAAGGTATAAAACAACAGTATAAAAGCATAATATAAAATACAGCCAGATAAAAACAGCAGCAATGCAAAATTACAAATTTTAAACACCAAGTTAAAATTTATTTATAGACTGTTCAAATGCTGGGAGAATAAAAAGGTATTTACCTGGCGTCTAAAGGCATATAATGTAGGTGCCAAGTGAACCTCCTTAGGGAGCTCATTCCACAGCCGGGGTGCCACAGCAGAGAAGGCCCTGCTCCTCCTGGTAGCCACCTTCCTCACTTCCTTTGGCAGGGGCTCACAGAGAAGGACCCCTGAGGATGACCTTAGGGTCCAGGCAGGTACATCCAGGAGGAGGTGTTCCTTCAGATAGCCTGGCCCCAAGCCGTTTAGGGCTTTAAATGTTTATACCAGCACTTTGAAAATGGGCTGTTCAGACAACACGCTAAGCCATGGCCAAAATCATGCACGCTGTTCTGCTACAGCCGCCACGACTCGCAGAGGCTGCTGGGATAGCACCAGGAGGACGGGGAGCCGGGCGGGGCTGTGTCAGTCAAATGAGGGGTTGACTATTAGTCCACTCAATGCCAGCCCCAACCACTCCACAGTTGTGTAGGAACATCTTGTGTGGGGAGTACCCCCAATGGAGAGCTGACTGTTGACTATCGTGTTGTCCGAACACAGCCGTTGTGTGGAGAGTACCACTAGAAATGGTAAGGCAAACTCTTGCTGCCTGTCTGATTAAGATATGGGGGTTTCAGGTCCTTATTCTACCTCTTCTGACTCATGACTGAGATGGCGGATCAGGCAGGAGTTCACCTTCCCACTGTTGACTGATTGGGATTGCCTTCCAAGGAATCTCCGTTCTTCTCCGTTCCTTTAGCTTGGCTCGCTACCCCGCAATGGCTGCTATCAGTGAGAAAGTACAAGATATGGAGAAGGTGAGCAAGTTGTTGCTCAAGTGGATGGCAGAAGGCAAGGCGATGGACATGCTGAAGAACAACCTAAGCAAACAGGAGAAGATGATCAACAAACTGTTGGATACTCAGAAGACCACGAAACAGCTGCTCAGAGGTACACCTTGCTCCCTGCTTCCTTGAAGCCTAGCATGGTCCGCCGGGGCCTCTTTGGTGCACTTGTCTGGTTGGGGCTGGGTGAGTGTTTTGGCTTTTTGTGTTCCCAGGCCAATGTTGAGGTTTGAATGCAAGGCATTAACTTGAGCAGTGCTTGCATAGGACATGGAGCTTTTAAAAAGGAAGAGGGGTGTGTGTGTATTTATACACTCTCTTTCTTAGGATACTTGCAAAAATTGTTGTCTTAAGTTGCATTAGCAGATGCGGGTATGAATGGTGTTGCTTGGGCTTTTGATAAGGCCTATACTGAAGGAGCCTGTTACTTGGTTGGGGGTGATGGATTTGTTGGTTCAGGATTACACCATGGAGTGGGTTGTGGGGATGGAGGTGAAATTTGCCCTTCTCCGTAGAGTAGGGCAGGGATAGTCACCTTGGTTCCCTCCAGATGTTTTAGACAACACCTCCCCATAATCCTTTACCTTTGGCCGTGCTGCTTGGGGCTTATGGGATCTGTAGTCCAAAACATCTGGAGGGCCTCAGGTTGCCTACCTGTGTTATAGGGTTAGGCTCCAAAGTTCAAACTCAGAATCTGGAGCTATTTGCTTGGCAGGCACCTTCGTAGAGTGCTCCAACTCGCAGCCTGCTGAATCTAGATTGCATCGATTGACTTGTGAGGCTTTGGAGGGTGAACGGAGCTTCCATATAGGCACTCCACAGGTTAATTCCAAAGAGGTGTTCCAAAGCAGTGTCTGCGTCTCTGAATGAATTTGATAATTAGGGGTCTGAATCATTGGCTTGGCTTTCTGGCCAGTCATTATTTGTGGTTGTCACTCCATCCCTCGAGTCCTCTACCCATGCCAGAGAATGTGGGGCAGGGGCTGTGTCTAGTTTCATTTCCAGTGTGGCTTTGCGGAAAGCAGGAGCAGCGCAAGCTTCTCTTGCTGCAAAGCTAACGTTGAAGGGATATGGACCCGCAGGAGGGATGCTTGCCATTATTATTAAATACTTCCAGGACAGCTTTGGCTAAAACTCATCAAGGTGGCTTACAAGTGTCAAGACCAATGCAAAATTAGAACTTCATGTAAAAGCAATAACATTCCCAGCAGCAGAAACAGTAACAAAATAAGACAAAAACCACAAGCAGTTGTCAGAAGAGAAGAGACAGGCTGTCCCAAAGTTTTTCTGGTATAAGGGCTGCATTATGCTGCTGTCTAGAGGCCATAAAGAAGTGGCTTGGACCTGCCTAGGGAGATTTTCACAATTTTGACACCTCAAGAAAGCCCTGTCCTGAGTCGCCACCCTTGTTGCTTCAAGTTAGCAAGGGCACGCAGAGCAGGGCCTTTATTTTAACAAAGCCCTATGAGGAGAGACGGAAAGAACTGGGCATGTTTAGCCTGGAGAAGAGAAGATTGAGGGGAGACATGATAGCACTCTTCAAATACTTAAAAGGTTGTCCCACAGAGGAGGGCCAGGATCTCTTCTCGATCTTCCCAGAGTGCAGGACACGGAATAACGGGCTGAAATTAAAGGAAGCCAGATTCCAGCTGGACATCTGGAAAAACTTCCTGACTGTTAGAGCAGTACGACAATGGAACCAGTTACCTAGGGAGGTTGTGCGGTCTCCCACACTGGAGGCCTTCAAGAGGCAGCTGGACAACCATCTGTCAGGGATGCTTTAGGGTGGATTCCTGCATTGAGCAGGGGTTGGACTCGATGGCCTTGTAGGCCCCTTCCAACTCTGCTATTCTATGATTCTATTTGGGTAGGCTTACATGGGAACAGGCTCTCTTTCGAGATATCTTGGCCCTAGTCTGTTAGGGCAGGAATAGGCAATCTGGTACCCTCCAGTTATTTTGGACTGGAACTCCCATCAGCCCTCGCCAGTATGGCCAATAGTTCAAGATGATGGAAGTACTGGTCCAAAATATCTAGAGAGCATCAGGATGTGTTGTACCTCGGGTTTAGGGTTTTAAGAGTCACTGCCAGCACACTAAGTGAAGCTTGGATTGGTGAGATGATTTGTGGAGTCTTGCTGATTGCTCTGTTGGATGAAAAGCAAGACACCAGTGCCACACTGTGGCACTCTTAACAGGACACGGCTTGCCTGCTGGCTACATTTTAATTGGGGAAATGGCCCCTATTCTTTCCTCACTGCAGAGCTCATGTCTACTGAGGAGAAGGTGGCCCAGAAACTTTCTGACAGGGAAGAAGAGCTGAAGGCGAGTCTCGAAAAGCTGCAGAAAATTGAAAATGAATTGCTTCGGGCAAATGAGAAGGACGTCAAATTGAGGACAAACACAAAATATCCTTCCATGTCTCTGTCTCTAGTACTGAACCTCAACATCCCCTTGTACGAGTTCAGTCCCTCCAAACAGGTCTCATTTTTTTTTAGACCAGACCAATGATGATGAGACCCTAACACAAGTCGCCTTCTTAACCTCTGTAAGGCAAAGTTCAGCAAGGCAGCAGAGTCAATTTCACTCTGGGCTTTATCTGGGCTTGTTCAGGTAGGATTCAGAGGTTGCTATCCCAGGTTTTTCCTCCGTGCAAATGACATCCATGGTGTTTCAGCTGCGTGATCTTGGTAATTTATCTTGGGTTGTTAAGTGCCATGCTGGATCAGATCGAGGGTCATCTAGTTCAGCACTCTGGTCACACAGTGGACCAGGGACCAATAAGCAGGCCACGGTTCTAAGATCTTAGAATCTTAGAATTGTAGTAATAGTAGTAATAATAATAATAATAATAATATATTTATTTATTTCTTACCCGCCTCTCCCTTTGTATCAAGGCGGGGAACAACATTAGTGCAGGAATCAACACATTTTTTAAAAACTCTTGATTTTACATTAATCTGGGTAGGCCTGCCGGAAAAGGCTCGTCTTCAAAGCTGCCTTAAAATCACAGAGAGAGTTAATATTACGAATCTCCTCCGGCAGGCCGTTCCATAATCCAGGGGCGACAGAAGAAAAGGTCCTCTGGGTAACAGTTGTCAGCCTAGTCTTGGCTGACTGAAGTAAGTTCTCCCCAGAGGACCGGAGTGTGCGGGGCGGACTGTATGGGAGAAGGCGATCCCGCAGGTAACCTGGACCCAAACCGTTTGGGGCTTTAAAGGTAATGACCAACACTTTGTACTTTGCCCGGAAACTAATCGGCAGCCAGTGGAGTGATTTTAATGTTGGGGTAATATGCTCACCCCTAGATGTACCGGTGACCAACCTGGCTGCCATATTTTGAACTAGTTGAAATTTCCAAACTAGGTACAATGGTAGCCCTATGTACAGTGCATTGCAGAAGTCAAGCCTTGAGGTTTCTAGCCTCAACGGGCCTATAAGGCCATCGAGTCCAACTCCCTGCTCAATGCAGGAATCCACCCTAAAGCATGGACAGATGGTTGTCCAGCTGCCTCTTGAATGCCTCTAGTGTGGAAGAGCCCACAACCTCCCTAGGTAACTGGTTCCATTGTCCTACTGCTCTAACAGTCAGGAAGGTTTTCCTGATGTCCAACTGGAATCTGACTTCCTTTACCTTGAGCCCATTATTCCGTGTTCTGCACTCTGGGAGGATCAAGAAGAGATCCTGGCTCTCCTGTGTGTGACAACCTTTTAAGTATTTGAAGAGTGCTATCATTACCATGATAATGTAATGACACAGCACCATGATCCAGATAACCATGTCTTCCCAGAATGGTGAATTTTATCAGGATCATGGTAATTATTTTCACAGAGATCAGAACTTCTTTTTAGCTTCCCCCTCACCTCCCATTCCCTTTATGGTAGTGGTGGACAACTTGTGGCCTTCCACAACCAGGGTAAAATTGATTTTATCCTGATTTTATCCTGGCTGTGTATTTTATAGCATGTTGTTATACTGTTTGTTTTATACTTTCAGTGGTTCTAATTTTTGTGAACTGCCCAGGGAGCTTCGGCTATTGGGCGGTATAAAAATGCAATAAATAAAATAAATGTTTTGGCCTAAAAAACCCATCAGCCCTAGCCAGTATAGCCAATGGTGAGGGATCATGGGAGTTGTAGGCCAACACAAGTTGCCCACCTGTGTTCTGTGGAATCCCTTGGAGGCAAAATTCCTTTACTCATGAGCTATACTGACTTAAGAAAAGAGCTGGAGGCCTTGAGGGAAGAAATCAGGCGGCAGGAGGAGAATGCGGCTGAAGGTGCTGATTCGTCCGTGTCGGCTACGTGAGTAGATTTCCCCCTGCTCCTTGTATTTCCAGACCAACACCTGGGAAGCGGGTGGAAATAGAGTAGGTTATTGCATGAGGTACCCTCAGCAGACATGGAGCTATTTGCGGTATTTGCTGCTTAAGGATCTCTGATCCGCTTTCCATTGACTTGAAAGCAAATTGATACCAGTCGTGGCTTAAAGCACAGGCTTATTTCATTCTAGGGGGATTCCTGTATGTGTATACCAAGGGAATGGTGTTGTTGTTTTGTAGAGTCCTGTTGAGTTGTTGCCATATCCCAGGCCTATCTAGAGATAGCCCAGTTTGGACATCATGGTGACCAGTCCAATTAAACATGGGCTTCCTTGACTGGCAACCTGTGCCCTCCCTCCTTCCTCTCCCTTGTGCTGTGCACCTAACCACAGTGAAGCTACCCTGTGACATCTGAACCAGGAAACTGGTTTAAGGGCTTCACCCAAACCCTGAACCTAATTTTCAACATCCTAGTTCTTTCCTCCCCTAAGTCTCTTGAGTGCTGAGCTCAGACAAAGGCATCCACCTTTGATGAACTTCCTACAATGGGTTTCTTAACGCAGCTGTGCACAGTGGAGCTATTTTCAGACATGTGCTCCATTTGTGGTATTTGTCCACGTTTGGAGGCCTCGGAAACACTGGTGGTACAAAGGCACCTATAGGCTCACTGCCCAGCAATATCTTTGATGGAGGGTGGTGGGGAAATTTCTGCCATCCTGTTGCTTGTATCATCCATGTAGCATAGTGGCTAAGAGGCGGAGCTACAAATTGGGCTGTGCCCACGTCACATCTCACCTCTGCCATGAACGTGCTTAAGTGCCTTACATAACCTCCTCTCCCTGTGCAACATGAGGGACAAAAACAGCTTACCTGCCATCAGCGATCCCCAACCTGGTGCCCTCCAGATGTGGACTGCAACGTCCATCATTCCCAGCCAGCACAGCCATTGGGAATTGCAGTCCGACACATCTGGAAGACACCAGGTTAGGAAGACTGCCTTACAGAGTGGTTTTGTAAGGGGAGGGCAAGTTGTATGCCAAAATATTGAAGGGTCACAACTCCCATGATCCCTCACTATTGGATAAGGCTGATGGGATGGGTAGGCCGAAACATCCGGAAATTTAAAGGGCTGTAACTAGACAATTCATGTGAAACACCTTGAACAGTTGAATGTCAACGGTGCTTTATCTGTGTGTGGTCACCCAACGTGTGTGTGTGTGTGTGAGTGTGTAGGGCTGTGGAACTGCATGAAAGCCTTTCTCTGTATTCTAAAAGTGTCACACTATGGGCAGAGCTAAGGATAACCAGAAGGGGCTGTAGAGCACATAGTGAATGTTGCATGCAGAAACCCTGGAATATCAGCGCCACCATTTTCAGTTAAGACCTTAGACAGCCTCTGTCAATCAGAGTAGGGACTATTGGGATAGGTGGACCAATGGTCTAACTCAGGGCAAGGCAGCCTCACTTGTGCAATTGTGTCTTACAGGTATCTTGTACATCTTTATTACCAAATCTGCCACATTGACTGGGACTATTCCTGTGAGCCCACAATGATCAAAGGAAGTATCCTTCCACTGCAGACAAATAAGAGGGTTCCTTGCAAGGAGGGAAAGAAAAATGTGTGTTTTTCCTTAATCCTTTTTTGCCCTCAGCCCATTATGGACCAGACATCGCTCAATCGCTCAACCTCGACAGCAGCCAGCACTCCCGCTGTTTCATCAGTGACTACCTGTGGAACCTGGTGAATACATCTTGGTGAATGAAGCGGCCCCGGAAAAACAGAAGCAAAGGGGTTGCCGATGTGGCTATAGACCAGGAAGGGGGGGGGCGGGTTTGCCCTGCAGGCATTGTTGGACTGCAGCTCCCATCAGCCTTAGTTAACATAGCCAATAGGTAGGAATGATGGAAGTTGTAAGGCCAGCTAGAGGACACACATTCCCCTTTCCTGCTATAGACAATAAATGCAGCCGCCGCCTTTTCTTTCCCATGTATGGCTTTGATTAGAGCTGCATTCTGGAGAAGCTTGTTTGAATAAATACAGAGACTGAAGAGAAATAAACGATAGTACTAATCACAAAAGGTGTTTTATTCACATGGGAAGTGAAATTCAAAAAACAGTTGTTGACACACCAGCATTGCCTCCTGGGAGACCTGCACCACTGATGGCGAAGAGAGAGAAAACCACTCGACGCAGGTAGGAGCCCCGGTGAGCACTTTCCCATGGGTAATATAAAAGCAGCTGAGGCCAGAGCCCACCTGAGCTCTTCCATTTGGGCTGGTTTATGTTCACTTACCTGCAGCTCATCAGTGGCAGAAGAGCAGCCCCAGGGCCAATTTCCCCCCAACCCTGCTTTCTCCATTTACACCTTGACAAGTTTCCAAGAAGGTGCCAGTGGAAACAGGGAGAAGATCATTCCAACTTGAATTTGTCAAGATCTCTGTACAAAACCCATTTCGAAGGACCAGGAATAGTCTATGTACAAAATACTTCCTCCCGTCCATGCTTGGGAGGTTCCATAATTAGACTGTTTCCTGCGGAACCCTTCGAGAAGAAGTGTGCAGCGAGCATGAAATCTTCTTCTGCGGTTTCTGCAGACAGGGTCCTTCTTGGTTGACCCAAGCCCAGGCGTGGACAGGGCAACAACCACTCGAGTAGTTCTCCACCGCCATCGTTCCCTCCTAGGGAGGGCAAATTGGGTTTCGAAGTCCTACCCACCCTTGGCATTTCCCCTCAATTCTGGGAGGATGGGGCTTGGCAGCAGGCGTGTCTTAATGCTAGCCCCTCTCCAACGGGTTTTCCTTCCTCCAGCTCAAGGGTCACTCAGCCCTGCCTTGCTGCCCCCTCCTTAACAGTGGCACTTCTGCTTGTCGGTCTGTTTGCAGCAGGGCTCCATGGTGATGGCCACGCCCACTCCACTACGACCAGATGTCATATGGGTCACTTCTGTCCAAGTATCGGTGGTGGGGTCATAGCATTCCACGCTGTCCAGGAAGGTGTCGCCATCGTAGCCGCCTGCAGGGGGGGGGAGAGACCCCAAAATGAACACCATGTGGGGCTGAGACCCTGTTGTGGAGACAGCTAACTGGGCTCCATTACGGATGTCTAAACATTGGGCCCAGCATTGGGCAAAAGGCGGGATACAAATAAATATAATAATAATAATAAACAGACAGTGACCCGGTTTACACAATCGCAGCAAGGCTAACAAGCGACTGTTTCCACCATTGCATGGGCTGGCTGGCGTTCCTCAAATTACCCTGGCTGGCACTGCTTGCCATGTCATCTGAACCTGGGCCACGTGGCTTGTTCGAAGGGGCAGCGACCCTCAATAAATCCATGGGCTGCTACTGGGATATCTGAGGATTGCTGTCACACCCAAATAAACCATGCCAAGGAGGTTCAGACCACATGAGTATTTGGGGGAATCCAGCTCGCGTGCATAGTGGGGGAAATAAGCCTTGCTACTGCAGCTGTTCCCTTAGATGAAAGGCAACCCTGATGCTATCATATAAGGCACTTTTCAGAGTGATGTCGCAAAAAGAAATAGGCCCCTGTTCCAGAGAACTTAAAATCTAAATTCAAAGGGACGGAGGCACAGGTGACCAAGACATGAACAAATGCAGTTAAAACAATACCTCGGCTTCTGTTGGAAGTCAAAGTCTTCTTGAAAACTGTTTCTTGAAGAGGGAGTTGAAAGGTAAGACCTAGCTGACACTACACCTAGCCCTGCCCCGTAGATGTTTTGGACTTCAATTCCAGATGTTTTGGGACTACACGTCTTACCAGCACTTCCACTGACCATGCTGGGTGGTGATGATGGGAGTTGCAATCCAGCACAACTGGAAGGCACTAGGTTGGGGGGGGGTGTCTCTCATATAACTTCAATGTGGTGTCACGCACTGAGGTTCATCCTCAATATATCTCAATGTGCTGCAGCATATTTCCTTTCTAAGCGCTAGCTGAAATTAAATTGCATGTTAACAGTGCAATCTTATACCGGTTTCATTTTCAACGGAGCTAACTCCAGGGTATGTGTGTATAGGGTCACAGAATCTTTTTCCTATATGATTTGGAGCCCAAACCACTATAAAGTAAAGGACAATGCTATTTTTTCCTAGGAAACAGTAATGTGGGCAGTTTGAAATCCAGTATACCAGTAATATTACTAGGAGAAAGCATGCATTTTGCTTCGTTTGAGAATGGATGGCTTGTTTTCTTTCACCAAATGAATAAACACCAATTATCTTGCTATGGCTTAATAGCAGTTTACCATCTCCGGCTGAGGGCTTTTTTATATGTGCAGGAGCTGCATGTACGAAACAGCCAAATGTACGAACTCTAACTGAAAAGCATTGCATTGCTAGCCAATACTGACATAAGCAAGAATTCTTTCTGTTAATTTAATCTGAGATGGCAGATTGAGGCACAAGTTCGTCACTTGATTTTGCATATGTAAATTAGTCCATAAACCATAACTAGCTGAGGTAGTATGCTATTTTTTGTTTATATTCCTCATGTATTTGAATTTATATCCCATTATGTTCTCTGTGAATAAACATTTTCTAAAATTTGTTTTCTGTTGGGGTGTTAAAAAAAGGAGAAAGAACAGCAGCAACTCTAGCTACAAGGAAGTTCTGTTGCCTGATACTTTGTCACTTGGATATAGTCTGGATGGTGAAGTTAAAGAACAGGGCATGTGGACTTTATGTCAGTTCTGCATCGTCTTGTCTTCACCAGAACTCTCTACCTATGTGAACGTGCAACCCACGGCCTGGGTCGTACATAAAGCTAACCCATGATATGGATTGTCATGATGTGTGAACACGGCCACACTAACAAACCATGGTTTGTTAACCATGAACAACCCAGAAAGAAGTCATGGGCTGTCATTATGTGTGAACCCGGTACAGTGGGTTGTTCTACCAGTCTACAGAGGCAGCAGGCAAGAGTGGTAAAAACAAAAAAACTGACTCTACTTGTTTTACTGTGGTTTTAATTTTTGTGAACCGCCCAGAGAGCTTCGGCTATTGGGCGGTATAAAAATGTAATAAATAAATAAATAAATTGCCAGCTGGAATACAGGGAGAGAGCAGGCAAAGGAAGAAGGAAACAAGGGATTGAAAAAACAATACAGAGTTTGTTTAAACATCTGCCAGACAAAACCTGGATATGGCAACAAACCATGAGTTAAATAAACTGTGGGTCAACGTTAAGTGAAAACGTTAAGTGAAAACATGCTGTAGATTGGAGCTGCAATCTTAGGCAAACGTACCAGTGAGTAAGTCCCAACACACACTGTAAGCCTCATCAAGTGAAACGGGGCCAGTGTACCCTTTCCGTAAAATTACAGAATTGCTTCCACCCCTTCACAAGAGGGAACTAAATTCACTCTGCACTCACTGTAAGTGGCCATTTGGTCTTGGCTGTGTCCCTCTTGGCAGAGAGGCACTCGCTATCTGCCCTGAGCCAGCTTACCCAGCACGTAGATCTTGCCCTGGTGGGCAGTGACCCCAAGGGCGCTCCGCCGGTGCTTCATGGGCGCAACGAAAGACCAGGTGCCCGCCTCCACGTCATAGCGCTCCACGCTGTTAAGTTGGTTGGTGCCATCGTAGCCCCCCATGGCATAGACGCAGTTATTCAGGGCACAAACCCCTGCATTAGAACACAGCAGTGTTAAGGCAGACACGCACCTGATCTCCATCGCTACCCGCGGCCACGTTCTGGGCTTCCACAGGCATTTCCACAGCATCCAACTTCAAGACTCGGCATCGAACTTGGGTGGGGGGGGGAACACCCACCATCACCGCACTCACCTGCTCCACTCCGGATCGTTTTCATCGGGGCAATCATCTCCCATTCATTCCGCTCGGGGTAGTAGCACTCCACCGAGCTGTGGCGGCAGGTGCCATCGTAGCCACCCACCGCGTACAAGAGCCGGTTGAGCACCGCAACCCCGACGCCTATCCGCCGGGTGAGCATGGGTGCCACGAGCTGCCATTCGTCACGCTCGGGCTCGTACCTGGAGGAAGACGAGGAGTCACCGCAGGGCGCATGGGCAAAATAAGCACGGAGAAGAGACAGCGTGGTGGGAGCCGTTGGGGCTGGTGGGGGGGACAGAGCCGGACTGCAGAGGCAAGGGGGGGTGGAAGCCGTGGCGCTTGCGAGGGAAAGTCTGGCTTGGCGTCTTCTCTGGGGGCCTTTCGTCTACGTCATGGGGAGGACCAGTTAGGGTGCAATCCTATGCCTGTTCAGGCAGGAAAAAAAGCCCCACAACACCCAGCATAGCTAGCTCGGATGTGCTGGGAGTTGTCTGACTTTTTTCCTGTCTAAACATGCACAGGATTGCACCTTTAATCAAGCACGCACACCACAACTTTCTACTATTCGGAGGAGAGGAGAAAAAGTTTAGGGGAGCCAGAATTGTCTGCTGAGCTCCTCTGAAAAGTTTAAAGGAGACCACTGTGCCACACTCGCTTCTACGTACGCAGTGGGGTTTATGTGTGTGTGTGGGGGGGGGACGCAATTCCCCACACTTACAATCTTGAGATACAGCTCAGAACGGTCTACATCACGTGTGTTGTTTCAACACGTTGCAATCAGCCCCATGCCACCTGTCCTGTCTGTCTGATAGAAGACTTCTGTGCAGTTTGAAGGCTTTTGCACACTCCTAACCTACAGAAATCCAGTTTCTGATCCTCTGGGGCTGAAATAAAAGCTGGTGAACACACCTAACAAGTGTTTTAGGAAACCAAAACAGACCTGAGAAGCCAGTGTGATGGGATGGTTAGGGTTTTGGACTGGAGTTGGAAAGACCCGTGTTCTAGCCCCCACACCTGGCCAAGACGCTTACTGGGTGACTTTGGGCCAGGCACTGGCTCTCAGCCTAACCTACCTCTCAGGGTTGTTGTGAGGATAAAATGGAGAGAAGGAAGGTCGTGAACACTGTCTTGGGATCCTTGGAGGAAAGTAACAAACAAAACCTGAATGGAAGAGGAACTCCCTGGAAATCTTGGGCATCACTTGGTCATTCCTCACTTGTGAACGTGGCCCTATGGACTAGTGCAGGGGTGGAATATGCCAGACTCACCTCTCCACGCTGTTATGATGATTGCTCCCAAAAGAGCCACCCACAGCGTAGATCATGCCGTCGATCACCCCCACACCAATCCGGTTACGGGGAACACTCATCGGAGTGCAGGGAGACCACCGATTGGTCATGGGGTTATAGCAGTCAATGGCGTCAGAGTCCATGTTGCCGTCGGGGGAGTTGTTCCTCCCACCCACGGCATAGAAAAGCCCGCTCACCACACAGCCAGCCAGGCCGCTGCGGGGCACCTGCAAGTCAGCCAGCCGGATCCAGGAGCCGTCGCAAGGGTTGTAGGCCTCCAGATAGCTGAGGGAATGGCGGAAGTAGCCGCCCGCCGTGTAGATCAGCTGCCCCACTTTGGGCACGCGGCAGGCCGCATCCTTGGTGGGCTTGTGCAGGGTGAGGTCCTGGAAGATCTTGGCCAGGTAGTCCTTGCAGCGGGAGTCCGACTGGAGGATTTCGCACTTCTGCAGCTGCATCTGGAGGAAATGCGGGGTGAGCGAATGGCAGCGCACGGCCTTCAGCAGGGCCTGGACGTAGAGCCGCCGGTTCTCACAATCGTACTTCACCCAGTTGATGCAGGCGTGGAAGACCTCCGACTCGCAGCGGACGTTCAGCTCGTCCCGGCTGATCAGCGTCACCAGCTGGCAATGCGAGAGGTTGAAGAACTCTTCCTGCTTAGACACCTGCAAAGGAGACCACCAGCATGACCACGACACTCTGCCAGCAAGCGGGTGGAGAAGGACAAGAATCTGCAAGTTCAGCGGAACAGTTAGAACAGGGAGTTCTGATGCACCATTGCTCTGCAAGCAGGACCAGCCCAAGACATCGTCCTGCGGGAGGCAAAGGACAAGACAACACCCCTCTCCCATTCCCATTGCGCAGGCTGGCAACTTCCACCATGAGAGAGCAGCAGGCCAGCTTAAAGGGTGCAAGGGGGGCCAAGTGGCACATCCAACACTGTCCCCCAACAGCTTGCCGTTACTTTCCACCCCCCAACATCTGCTGCCTGAGGCAGCCGCCCCACTCTGCCTAATGGTAGGGCTGGACCTGCCCGTCTGCAAGAAGCGGTAAAGTGACTTGCGGTGCTACTGAGGAGTAGGGCAGGAGAAAACTAAGTTTAAAACACACACACACACACAAGAGTGCTGACGAAAAATCAAGAATGTTGAGGCTCTGAGAGGAACAGTCCAAAATTGACTGCCTGGCAACTAGGGGTGTGCACGGACCCCCCGATCCGCTTCTCTTCCAGATCCGCAATTTGCAGATCGGGACGCTTCGCTCCGCCTATAGTCTGCTCCGCTCCGCTTTTCCCCCCCATAGGCTTGCATTGAAATCCAAAAAAGTCTACAACTTTTTTTCTGTTAAAGTTAGAAACCTCAAGTTTGGCACCATGACACCTCATGGACGTATACATACGCATGCCAAGACTCAAGCCAATCCAAGCCTCCCCTGATTTTGGGGGAATTTATGATCATGACCGGGAGTTGACTCTGCCCCTCAGCACTTCAAAAAGGTAAATCTCCCGCTTTTTTTACCCGATTTTTAAAAAAATTCTAGCATGCGAACCGCACCACGCAGAGAGCTAAGAGTAGGCTCAAAATGACCCCCAGCCACGACTCTCTAAGCACAAGAAGTTTCAGAAAGATAGCTTTAAAAACAACACAGTTATCCCCTATTCTTTTCTGCAATGCAATCCTACGGGCGAAATTTTTCAAAATGGCGATCGGAGCGCTCCGCGGAAAGAGACGCGCTCCGCCTATGGGCGCTTCTCTTCGCCTTGCTTCTAAGGGTTCGCGGTTTGCTTCTACTCGGCCTCTGGGCAAGGCAGAGCAGGCCAATTCGCTTCTGATTCTCCGATTCTAATCGGAGTGGAGCACATCCCTACTGGCAACATTTGCTAGGGCAGCCTTCTCCAATCTGGTGTCCACTAGATGTGTTAAACTACAGCTCCCATAATCCCCCAGCCCAGTTGGGGAAAGCTGTGGCAGGGGCTGGGTGCCAGGAGGGGAGATTTTTTAAACAAAGCTCCTCAGCGCTATTGATGGCCTATCAATGGCTACTAGTCCTGAAGGCTAATTGCTACCTTCAATATCGGAGGTAGCATATCTATGCATACCAGCTGCTGGGGAACAGGGGTTGGAGGGTGCAGTTACACTCATGTCCTACTTGTGAGTTTCTCACAGGTAGCTGGTTGGCCACTGCGTGAACAGAACACTGGACTAGGTGGACCCTTAGTTGACCCAGCAGGGCTCTTCTTATGCTCTCAGCAAGTCACTAAAGTCTTCCTGTCCGAGCATTGGGGTGGGAAACCATTTTCTCATGAATAGTAGTAGCAGAATAAATAACAAAAGACAGACAGAAGCATACAGATGTGCAGAATTCAACTGTCCTTGGTGAAGCAATAATAGCCCTCTAGCACAACCAGGCTTCCCCCACCCATCCCAACCCCACCCTGCCCCCTCTTGGTACCATCACTTTCCACACCTGGTGCCCTCCCCTTGCACGGGCACTCACCTCCCCAAAATGCATGTAGATGTACTCTCGTGCCCGCTGGTGTAGCTCGGTGCAGCTGATCTGCTCGGCAAAGTTGGCAATGCCAATGGCGTTGCTGGGGTCCAGCTGCTGCACCAGGAAGTCACAGCAGGCTTGGACCACGCTGTCAATCTGGTACATGACTGCCCCGTTCATGACATGCAGCACACACTGCTCGCCCACGGAAATGGAGGCCGTGTAGGCAAACTCAACGAGACGCTCCATCACTTTGGGGTGGATGCCCTCAATGGGGACGATCTCCATGCCCTGCTCCCGGAGGCCCACAGTGAACATGGCCTTGAAGACGGGGCTGGAGGAGGCCAGCACCACCTTGTGGGCCTGGAAGTCGGCCGGGGGGATGTCTTTGTATTTGACCCGCAAGGTGACGTCGCAAAGCTGCTGGCTCAGGCGCAGCTCGTTCATGATGCTGAAGGCTTGCTTGGTGTGGTCCTCCAGGGTGTAGCTGAAGGTACGGCTGCCATTGTGCGAGGGAGTCACCTCCGCCTGGCACTCTGGAGAGTACATCACAGAAGCAGCCGCCGACACATTGCACAAAGGAACAGAGAAAAACAACCAGGGGCGGCCGGACCGGCTAAGCTGGGGGGCTGGCTACAGAACCCCAGCATACAGAAAATTCTCCACACCTGCACAGGAGACAGAGAAGCAAGAGGACTGGTTAGGATCCTTGCACGAATGGAAAAACTCACAAAATATTGTCAGGTGCAAAGAGACCGAGTAGGAAGGGACCCTGTTGAAATGACATGTTAAGCTACGGTGGTCAAGCATTTTGAGCTAAACATTATAGCTTAGCATGTGGTGCGAACCATGCCATTTTATGGACTATGGTATCCCTTTATTGAATTCACTGATAAAGAGAAGAATATATGACAACCTCTCAAGACACATGGAACTCTATGGTGTGATCTAGTACGACGATGAGTGATAACTCTATCAAATAATCTCGCTTGTACCAAATAGAGATCCTGAGTGGTCAGAAAGACTGTAAAGAAATTGGCTCACATGGGATGTATTTGGATTTGGATTTACTATTCATCATTTTTACTTGGAAAAATCCTATTGAAAAAAATAGGAGAAAGGATAAATGAATAAAGAGGTGGCTTATACCTTGAAAAAGAAACGTCCCTCTACAACCCGTAATGTTCAATAAAACCTCTAATAATTTTCAAAAAAACAAACAAACACGCAATAGCATCCTTAAGCTCCTCTCCAAACTTGTGAAGGCTGGTGCGTGTGTGTGTGCGCGCGTGTTTATGGTTTGGCTTAATTACTTAAAATTAAGTACATTTGTCTTATGAAGCTAAGGAGCAATAGCTGTGACTAGCAAGACAGCCGGGGCGCAGGATCCATCTTCATTCCTAGTCTAGAACTTCAGCTATTGGGCGGTATAGAAATGCAATAAATAAATAAATGAATAAATAAATAAATAAAAACGGGTCTGAAAGTGTATGCACACCTAACACACCTTATATAGATGTGAAAGGGTCAGACCTGTTGAGAATTCATGGGATTTCCTTGGCTCAGGAATAGAGACTCTTGACCCAAGCCTCTTGGGATTCAAGTCAAAGCAAAAGAATCTCGCAGAACCAGGGCTGGTTTGAGAATGCCCTTGGCTGAAGGATGTAAAGACAGTTTCAAAACAGAAATATTTATACAGGGATATTGCTCAGAGTTCAATATCCACCCCGGTGTGTGTGGTTTAATTGGCAGAGAGACAACATCTACTTAAGTAAATGAGTAACTTGTGTGTGATTTTCTCAGAATGGCAAGGAACTGACCTTTCCCCTTCTCTTAGGAGGCCTGTGCCAGAGGGCCACGCAAGCGAACCCAGGAAGTTCACATGTATTCATCGTGACTCAGCAAGTTACTTGACAATTCAATCCCAGGTTCATCCACTTTTGCCCCGTCACCCAAGGTCCACAGAGCCTTGGGTTGTGGTTGTGTTTCGGGGGGTTGGCCATCATTCGTATTGTAATCAACCTGGAACTATTATCCAAATACAAATCAACACTCCTCAGGAAATTCCTGCTATTCAGTGCCACCCCCCTTATAAATACTGGAGTCATTAAACAGGTAGCAACGACTCTGCAAGCTGCAAATGCCGCGTGAGGGTACAGCGCTTTCCCCCATGCAACCCCGGCCCTGCTCCACCGGCAGATAGTTGGCGGATGGAGGAGCTGCCCTTATAAAGGAGCAATGGGAGCAAAACAACGCTTTCCCAGAAAATAATCAGTTTTATTGAAAGAGCGCTAGAACAGCACCGATCTGGTTAATTATAAGGCATCATTCCCAGAAGGGAGGCGAGAGAGAGGAGGAGTTGTTGTTTCAGGGTGAATAGGTGGCAGGACTGCTCAGTAGGACTTTGGCTTGGATGGAGGGGCTGGGAGGAGGAGGAAGAAATAGGACTGAGGAAAGAGCAGGGTCAAGAGGCGGTGGTGACTCTAGGGAAACTGAAGACTAGAGAGAGAAGGGCTGCTGGGCCCAGGCAGGGATAAGACTTGGGTTGGGGGGTCTTGCGGATGGAAAGGGATGGTCCAGGGGGGACACTGCCCAGGCCCCAAAGGAAAGCCGTCTTTGGCTTGATTAACACCAGTGGGGGTGGTAGGTGACTGGTTTTCCTTGGAATTACTTTACCCTGGGGATAGCAAGGTGATAGGTAGATTCCAGTGCATTTGTGCAATCCTGCAAAGTGCAAAGTTGGGTGGCCGGGGTGCCAAAAAAAGGAAAAGAAGAAAGGTTGCAAGTCCCTCACCTTGATGAGTCCTCATCCATTCCAGGGGTCATTCTGGCAGTGAATTTCCAGGCGCTTCCTGCACGGTGCCTTTTGACTTTAGGGCTGTAAGCAGGCAAACTAAAGGGTCTAGGTCCGGCTTGATTGCTTTCAGCCAGGAGTGGGAACCTTGTGCCCTTCAGCTGTTCTGGCCTACAACTCCCATGAGCCCTCTCCTTTGGCTCTGCTGACTAGGGCTAATGGGACTTGCAGGCCCAAACACAAGTTTCCCATCTTTGCTTTCAGCCTAGAGCCAGGCATTTGCATATATCCAGAATTCTCACACCTCTTGGAGTAGTGAGGATCGCCCACTCCTAGTGCGGAGTAAATCAAGGGCAGTAAATTTATTCTGAGTCCAGGGCTGGCCTTAGGATCAATAGTGCCCCGGGCGAGGAGTGCCATTGGTGCCCCCTTCCCCAAGTGGTCACTTTTGCAGGGCCACCCAAAGGGTTTATGAGGCCTGGTGCAGGTGAGATGTTGGTGCCGCCGCCGCCGCCGCCCCCCCCAGCTCAGCATCCCAGGTGCCCACCCAGCTCACCCACTCCTAAGGCCAGCCCTGTCTGAGCCATCTTGCCCTAGTTTTTCGAGCATCAGCTGGTTTCACCTTCCTGCTGCACACAACGGAAACTGCAATCAGGGTATAACTGCTCAGGGTGTGTCCTTGGGAACTTTATTTTCCTGCTCTTCAACCGGTACAGCTATTTGGCAGGGGCCCCCCAGGATGGGCGTGGCCCATTAGTGAGCATAAGTGGTGGTGAGTTGTCTTTACTTCATAGATTCCTGACTTCCCTCCCAAACAGCTGGAGCTGGACTCGGGGGCTGTCCCAGTTTCCCCACAGACACCACGCTGATTCATTGCCAGTCAGCGTTTCCTTGACTTCTCTCAGCCATCTCTACTTCAGGTCATCAACAGGCCTCTTATGCTGGGAAAGAAGTAATCACACGGCCGTCATCAGGCCTGAGAGGATCAACAGCATTCTCTGTCTCAACCAAAGCAAATAAAGGCTTTCTCTTTGGAGACAAGATTAAACTTTGCCAGCCCAGCCCTTAAGTTGTCTAGCTTAACATGCATTTCCCAATTATTTCCTAGGCCCTGAGTCTGAAACAGAAAAGGAAATATGTCCCAAAGTTTCTAAGTTCGATGAAAACTACAGAAATCAATCATGCTCTAAAACGGAAAGCCTGTAACCATCAACTCAAGAAGCAAAGTCCAAAAGACTGGATTCTCATCAACTACTAAAAGTAAATAAAGGCATTGTTCCCTCTCCCCTACTCTGTGTGTGTGTGTGTGTGAAGACCTGGAAGTGGATATATTTAACAATAGGTATAGTAGCTTGCTCTGGTCTCTTGTGCACAGAGATGCAACTAAGCCCCCCCCCTCCTCTGCCTCCTCCTCCTTCTCCACTTCTGGGTATGAAATAGGGCAGGATTTTTTATAGTCAATGTGTCGGAAACAAAGTCTGAGCTTGGACAGCTTGTTTAGGCAGAGAGCAGTGTGCAAATTCAGCAGGAAAAGTCCAAGCGCTGTTTAAACACATGCCAGGAAATCTTGCCAACCACCACCTCTTTCCTACAAAGGGTTGCTGCTACTGCTACTAGTAGTAAGTGTTGCAATCCAGGCTAATGCAGGCAGAAGCAGGAAGGCCGCTGCCTCAGCCTTTTCATAAGCCAACTAAGGCAGCCCAAAGAAGCAACGCTTACAGTAGAAGCAGGCAATGAGGATTGGGGTCTGTATATCCAGAACCCCTCATATGTATAGTTCTGGCTTTGGCCTAATGATGTTTGAAACCTTCTGCTTCATCTTACCCACCCACCTTTGTTAGGAAGAGGTAAAAAGCAATCTCAGAAAGATTATTATTATTATTATTATTATTATTATTATTATTATTATTATTATTATTATTTTATTATCCAGCCTCTCCCTCTGGATTGAGGCAAGGAACAACACCAAATAAAATGTAATACATAAAATTAGTTAAAAGAGCATTTAAAACCAATACAATACTAAAATAACAATCACGACATCTTAAAATTCTTAGGTTTCATGATCCAAAGTCTTGTCTGCTGACCAGCTACAACAATATGGCCGAGTCTACTGTAGCCAAGAGATTTTGTTTTCAGTGTAACTTTTTCGTATGTTGCATCTTAATTTATTGCACACCCCTCAGTTTGGTGTCTTTTGCACGTTTGTGTATTCTTTGAGGTTCCAGCGTGCTACTGTAACAGGGAATGAAAGTGAAAGTACAACATCTGCTCTTTGCTCCCGGGGAAAAAAAGCGGCTGGTTTTGCTCATCTTGTTTATTTAATAAACACTTCCTTCAGTCTCTCACAAAGGCATCAGTATGAGGGGTTTGGATATATGGAAGTCCAATCTTTTCCCCTAGGTCCAAGGTGTAGCTCTTTGGCTGTTTTTAGGAAGAATTAGGAGATGTTGTTATCTCAGCTGGCTTTTAACCTGGCCTTGCCCAACCCGGCATCCCAGACAGCTGTGTTGGACTAACATCCCCCAGCCAATAGCTGTGCTAGTTGGTGATGGTTGGAGCTGGAGTTCAACAAAGCCAGGCTTGGACAAGGCTGGGTTAAAGGAGAAGAGTTAAGATATGAGTTAAAAAGTTGGTGAAAACAGTTATCTTCTATTGTTTGGTGCGGGCCGTTTATTTATTTTGTTTAGGATTTCATTGGTCTTCTAAGTTAAGTCAGCTTTCCCCAACCTGGTTCTCACCAGCTGTGTGGATTACCTATCATCCCTAGGGGATGTCTGGCTGGGGGATGTTAGGAGTTGTAGGGCTTTTTTCGGTCTAAACAAGTATAGAGCAAGTATTCTAATTGCGCTATTAGAATACTTAAAAACCTCCTAGTAGCCTCTACATGAAGGGTTTGCCCGGGATGGCTTCGCAGTAGCTGCACGTCATCTACATGACGCAGCTGCCATTGCAAAGCCATCCGGAGGCAAACCCTGGAAACCCCACTCCAAAAAAGTCCGCTACATGGGCGGCCCTGCACCTCTGTAAAAGTAAAAAAAAAAAAAAAACAGGGAGAGAAGAGGAACAGGCTGTTCTTCCCCCCTTTTTATTTATTTTTTAATTATCAATATCTGCGCAGCTCCGCAGATACAGATAACAAAAATAAAAATAAATGGGGGTGGGTGGGGAGGAACGGACAGCCAGCGGGAGGAGATGTGGTTCACCCAGTCCCTCTCGCGTCATCCCCTGGCTGCCTCATTCCTTCCCACCCCATTTTTATTTTATTTTTTATTAAAATACAAAAAGAAAATGCATTTTTTATTTTTCCAGAGGCATGGGGCAGAAAAATTCGCACTTGCCGTCCTTCCCATGCAGAAGCTGGGAAGGAACGCAAGTGCGGGTGAAGGCGCTGCGGCGCCACGGGGCGTGGTGTAAGATCTGAGATGGGGAACTGACCCTACAGACCATATGAACTATTAAACAAGTTAATTTATTAAAGGGATATTTTGTACATAAGAGATCACTAATATTTACTGTGGGGTTTTCACAAGAATGCTTGCTGTGACAGTTCTTAAGGACTCCTGTGACTTCTTTTACCTCAGCCCAAATTCCCTAATAAACTTCCACCCCAGCCAAACACACTTAGACCCAGGTCCAGTTCTCAAACAATTGAGGAAAAAGAGGAAAAAGCACCACAAAAAGGCTGCAAGAAAAAGAGGCTACAAGCTCTGGTGCTGAGAAATGTCAAAAGAAATTTCTTTATTTTTATCCGAAATATAAAAATATAAACATGTTTAAAAACAACTTTCAATCAAACTTGTACAATGCCCAACATTTCGGATCTGGAGATCCTTTGTCAGGAGCTGTACAACGAAAAAAATTACTTTTTGGAGTAATTATAAATTTAAAACCTTCTGGATAGAATGAACATGACTGCAGCTTTGTAAAAAAAAATATCCAGAAGGTTTTAAATTTATAATTACTCCAAAAAGTAATTTATTTCGTTGTACAGGCCCTGACAAAGGATCTCCGAATCCGAAACGTTGAGAGTTGTACAAGTTTGATTGAAAGGGGTTTTTTTTTTGAACATTTTTATATTTCAGATATAAATAAATAAATTTCTTTTGACATTTCTTAGCACCACAGCTTGTAGCCTCTTGTTCTTGTAGTCTGTTCTCAAACACAATTTTTCCTCTCACTCCCAAAGCTTCTCCTGTTGTATTTCTGGCTGCTTGGACAGTTTTGTCAGGGTTGTTGTCCAACACAGCTAAGGAACACTGTTCTAAGTGGTGGGGTTTTTTCTCTCTCACTGGCAAGCCTCTTTGAGTATATGGGAAAGCAGCCTACATTTTTTAAAACACACAATCAATTAAAATGGCAGGTCCTCCATCAGCTCAAAATTCTCTTAAACCCGGTTGACAGATGAGGTAAACATCCCTTTTTCTTTCAAGCCTTAGCTGGGAGCTACAGGGAGGGGACTCGGTGTGGGTGTGAGCGATGCCGAAATGGGTTTGTTGAAGTCATTGTGGTTGGCGGGGTGGAGGGTTACCACAGGATCGCAGCCCCCCAAAAGGTACAACTCAGCAATTTCTTCCACACGTGTCCTGGACAAGGGATCCCCGATTCAATTCCTGCCCAGGCCAAGCTTTAGCTGTATGATATGATCCAAGACAAAACCATGCAACTCTCAGATGGTGCGGTTCCCCAGCACCCTTCATCATCATCATCATCATTATTATTATTTATTATATTTATATACCGCCCCATAGCCCAAGCTCTCTCGGCGCTGTATAAAAGTTAAAAACAGTGAACGTTAAAAAGAAATATACACAATTTAAAACCATGAAAAACATAAAATACAAACAAAACCAGCCAAAAACAATTATTCTGGGGTCAGTTAAAAAAAACAACACTCAACATATGCTGTTAAATGCCTGGGAGAAGAGAAGAAGAAGGGATGCCAAACCATTCCTATTGCACGCTGCATTGTTGACACCACCCTGGAAGGTATCATGACTCCCAAGTGCGCCCAGATTTGCAGTCAGGTCTGCCTAACACACACACACGCGCGCGCACACACCCTCTCCGAGCGAGTTCCCACATCCACACGTGCATTATCCAGGGATATCTCTATTCAGCCTCCCACTTGGAATCACAACAGAACCTCCAACCAAGCTTTGGTGCAGCGAAACAAAGGCGAGGCAGGATATATATATTTAATAAATAATACTAGTAATACTGATACTAATACTAATAATGCTAATAATACTAATAATAATCCGGTCCTTCCCAGGGCAGGCGTCAAAACAAAACCTTCTGCCCCAACCCCGGAATGAAGGCCAAGAATGCGATCCACGCCCCCCCCCCATCACCACCCCCATCACCACCCCTCCGATCTCCCCTGCCCAAAGGCCCGGGGATGGGGATGGGGGTGGGGGTCTGGGTGGGGAGAAGGCCCTCCTCCACTCCGCCCCAAATGTCCCCGCGTCCCCTGCCTCGTTTCAGCGGCACCAGGCGGGCTCCGGCAAACCCGTCGATTGGGCCGGGTGAGGGTCTACGAGCCGCCTTCTCCCAAGGAGTGGAAAGAGGACGCGGAGCTCAAGCCCTCCTCTGAGCATGTACAGAAAGCGGCGGCGGGGGCTGGCGCGACTCACCCCTCCGTGGCGATGCCGGCGGGCCCCCGTCTTCGCCTCCTTCCTCCTCCTCCTCCATCCAAGTGAGCGCTGCTGCTCCTCCTCCTCCTCCTCTGCTCCTCCATAGCGCGGGCAGCCGCCGCTGAAAGCCGCCTGAAAGCCGCCGCGGTTGAGGGGTAGCGAGCACGGAGGGCGGAGGAGGAGGAGGAGGAGGAGGAGGAGACGGGGAGCCAGTCAGTCACCATGACTAAGCAAGAGAGAAAAGCAGCCGCCCCGCTGTCAGAATAAGAGTCCCCGCCGGGCCAGCAGGCAGGGCTGGGCTCAAAATGGCGGGGCGGGCTTGGCAAAGGCAGGCGGAGAGTGGAGACGGAGGGAGGTACGGAGGAGGGCGAGGGCGGGCCCTTGGAGCCGCCAGCCCCGCGGAGGGTGAGCAGCTGCCGGCACTGGGCGGAAAGGCAAACCCCGCAGAAGCCGCAAACGCCGCGGAAGCGCTGGCGAACGGGGCAGGGACGGCCTCCAATCCCTTCTTTCCGTGCATTTTTACTCCAGAGTAGGCGCACGCACAACCCCAATTCGGATCGTAACATCCGTCTGCCCCTAGGGTAGGGACCCGATCCATATCGAGTGGGTGGGTGGGGGCTTTGTCTACCGTAGAGTAAAAACGAGGAAGTGAGGTGGGGAGAGGCAGCTGTTCTGGATACGGATTTATGCATTATTATTATTATTATTATTATTATTATTATTATTATTATTATTATTATTATTATTATTATTATTATTTCTCCGTGAGCCCCTGCCAAAGGAAGTGAGGCAGGTGGCTACTAGGAGCAGGGCCTTCTCCGCTGTGGCACCCCGGCTGTGGAACGAGCTCCCCAGAGAGGTTCGCTTGGCGCCTACATAGTTTTCTTTTCGCCGCCCGCTGAAGACCTTTTTATTCTCTCAGTATTTTAACACTTAATTTTAACTTAAATGTTACTGTTCTAACTCTGTATTTTAATCTTACATCAGTTTCTGCTGCGTGGTTTTATCCTGGTTGTGCTTTTGATACTGTATTTTGTATTTGTGTTTTTAACCTGTTGGTTGTTTTATGATGGTTTTAATTTGTGTGAACTGCCCAGAGAGCTTCGGCTATTGGGCGGTATAAAAATGTAATAAATAAATAAATATATAGCACCATCAGTGTACATGGTGCTTTAAGGTGCATTCCTGCATTGAGCAGGGGGTTGGACTCAATCGCCTCACAAGCCCCTTCCAACTCTATGATTCTAGTATTCTACGATCTGTTATGGATGCCACAATCTTGCTGCTGCCTCCCTTCCTCAGCAGGTAGGCAGCCACTGTGGGAGCTTCCAATCACATTTTACCCTGAAGGAACTCCCTCGGAGGCACTTATTCCTTGGGTTATAGCTTTGCAGTTTTACACTGCAATCCTATAATGTTTATTTCTAAGCCCCACAATGTTCAACTGGACTTGCGCCAAGGTATATATATGTATTGGATTCAGATGAAGGCGTAGAAGAATCAGGCTGTTTCATTCTGGTTCTAGTGCTTTCCAAGTCAATATGAGCTTCCCTCCAAAGCCAACAGAACCAAAGTCAATCCAGAATGAGGCTTTGTGGCTTGTGTTTTGGAGATGCGGAGACTTTGACCCTCCTAAGGAGCAATTATGCAACCATCATCCAATTCTGAAAATGGGGTGGGGGGGAGAGTTATAGCCATTTTTTAAAAAAATCCCAAGATAGTCAAGAGGAAGCACAAAGCCTTGGATTTCCAAACCTCAACTCAGATTCTGTACCAAGTCGAAGTGTACAGACTCTGAATATACAAGTTCGTTTGTTTTCTGAAGTGCTGAATTGGGGACTGAGTCAAAGCTGCACACGTCTAGTTAGGACTGCGGCCATGTAGTTCAATCTTATGCGTGTCTACTCAGGAGTAAGTTGAACTGAGTAGACATGCATAAGATGTGCCCATGTTAAGTGGGTGAAACAGGGTTTGGGGCACCCGTGGCCCTCCAAAATTTGGACTCCCAACTCCCATCAGCCCCAGCTGGTGTGATGATGGGGTTGTAGTCCAAAAACATCTGAAGGGCCCTAAAAGCATGCTGGTGACACCTCATCCCAAATATCAGAATAGTCTCAGCAGTTTCATGTAGATTGTAAATGGCATGGGGACAAAATCGAGACCTGCAGCATACCTGTCAAGGGCAAGCGCAATCTGGGCCCCTCCAGATGTTTTAGACTACAACTCCCATCCTCTGTTAACATTGGTCGTACTGTCTGGGGATTATGGGCAGATTCTCCCAAGCATGGGTCATCAATCAAGGTGAGCAAAGCCATTTCGGTGCCTCTCCAAGGATGGGCCATTGGGTCAGATAGCCCTGTCCTCCAGGGACTATCTGACATTGTGCTGGAGTTGGTTAAATTATCAAGAACTGATCAGGTTACAGGTTTCTCGTTTCATTTTCAATATCTCTTATGGCTTCCCCCAGCCTGGTACCTTCCAGACATGTTAGAACATATGAAGAGCCCTGTTGGATCAGACCAAGGGTCCATCTAGTCCAGCACTCTGTTCACACAGTGGCCAACCACCTGCCCATGGGAAAGCCACAAGCAGGCATGAATGAACTTGAACTTGCTTTTGAATTTCTTGTTGTTGCCCCAAACAAGCATCCCTTTATGCTTGTTTACATTGAACTGCATTTGCCGTTTGGAGGAGAGATGCTTTTGGACCTCCTCACAATCTCTTTTCATTTTAACCACCCTAAACAATTTGGTGTCATTGGCAAACTTGGCCAGAGCTCACTCCTAATTCCAGATCATTTATGAACAAGTTGAAAAGCATCAGCCCCAATACAGGTCCCTGTGGGACCCCACTACTTACATCCCAGAATAGCTGTTTTAAATGGATATTGCTGTTTTTAATGCTTTTAAATTTTTGTATATTTGTTTTTAATGTTCTTTGTTTTTAACTTTTGTAAACAGCCCATCATCATCATCATCATCCCTCCATTGGGAGAATTTACCGTTAATTCCCTATTCTCTGCTGTAGCATCGTACTGCAATTGGCCATATTAGGTGAGGATGGTGGGCACTGTAGTCAAAAACTTCTGGAGGGGGCCAGGTTGGGAGAGGCTGGTCTTTCACTTTGGCTTGGGGGGGGGTGTATTTCCCTCTAGATAACTGTTAGACTTCAATGTCCAATACTGGCTATACTGGCATGGGAGTTGAAATCCAGCAATAACTAGAGGGCCACATGCTCCCCCCCACTTTGGTTGCTCCAACAGAAGGCCCTTTTTAGCACTGTCAAACCCACATCCCCACCGCAACATCAATTATATGCTCCCCCTTGCCATTACTTCATAGAACCATAGAATAGTAGAGTTGGAAGGGGCCTCTAAGGCCATCGAGTCCGACCCCCTGCTCACCCTAAAGCATCCCTGACAGATGGCTGTCCAGCTACATCTTGAATGCCTCTAGTGTGGGAGAGCCCACAACCTCCCTAGGTAACTGGTTCCATTGTCGTACTGCTCTAACAGTCAGGACATTTTTCCTGATGTCGAGCCAGAATCTGGCTTCCTGTAACTTGAGCCTGTTATTCCGTGTCCTGCACTCTGGGAGGATCGAGAAGAGATCCTGGCCCTCCGCTGTGTGACAACCTTTTAAGTATTTGAAGAGTGCTCTCATGTCTCCCCACAATCTTCTCTTCTCCAGGCTAAACATGCCCAGTTCTTTCAGTCTCTCCTCATAGGACCTTGTTTACAGACCCCTGGTCATTCTTGGAATTGCAATGAACATCAGGACATGTTCCCTACTCTAGCTGCCAACCTACATTTCCTTGGGAGTATATCTGAACTCTGTGGGACATACGTCTGAGTAAACTATGCATATGGATCAGGCTATATGTCTCACTGATTTCAGTGGGGTTTACTTCCAAAGAAGATAGTAGCCTTAGTGAGAAATTCAGTTCTTGCTCCAGTTGGAGCCAACCCAGGAACCTGCTTTGAGTGCAGACTTTGAACAAGGGAATAATACAGAAAAGGCCTCAAGTGCATACAGAGTTCATTTCTCTTTACCACCAAACAACCTTCCCACATTTGTATCTGTAAAAGTCTTCTTGAATTAGAGGGGATTTCCAGCCAGGTAGTTCAGAGGGTATCCAGCAAAACTTGTACCCTAGCACCTATCTTTTAAAAATAAACCTTCTTTCCCTTTGGTCCTGGGGATTCTAATGGAAGAACCATATATGGTGTTGGTGGAGAGAAAGCACAGCCTAAAGCCAATCTCACAACTTGCAACTGGCCAACCCCTCAGCTAGGTATGGAAGTCTGCCAGACGCTCAGCAACCCTATTACTGCAGCATGACAGAGGCAGCAGAAAGAGGAGGCAGAGGGAGCCAGTCCCTGCTGGGCTCGTGGGTTGCATTCTCTTTAGTAGGGTCAGGGCAGAAGGTCTCATAAGGCAGCATGTTGTTGTCTGACTCAGACAATAAACCATCAATTATTTTTTCACTTCTATCTTAATGGGGACCTCATTTGTCTCTTCTTCCTCTTTACAGACATCAAGATGCCCTGGGGCTGTTACTGGGCGGGTCACACATTGCTCAGTCCTGACGTTAAAATAAGTGAAATGGTGCTGTTTTCGGGACCAACTAGCAAGCGATGCCAATATTTTATGACTGAAAAGGGGGACTACTTACCTAGGAAGGTTGTGGGCTCTCCCACACTAGAGGCATTCAAGAGGCAGCTGGACAACCATCCGTCAGGGTGGATTCTTGCATTGAGCGGGGGGTTGGACTCGATGACCTTATAGGCCCCCTTCCAACTCTACTATTCTATGATTCTATGAAACACCCGTATTCTCACAACGTTTACTGCTTGAGCACACACAGAACCACACCTACACTGTCTCACCGCTGGCTGCTGTATTTATTTACTCTGAATTAATTTGCATGTGGTGCATTACAGCTTGTGAAGAAGGGTGTGTAAGTAAGCTCTCTCTCTCTCTCTCTCTCTCTTCCCCCCCCTATTACCTCACTTTTTTAGATGTCTAGGAGTACAGTTGTTTTAAAAATGGGTTTAGTCTTAACAATGGATCTGCTTGGACATACTATAAATCAGAGGTAGACAGATCTGAATCTACTGGGTGATTTCCAGTAGATGGGCAAGGATTTTGACTCTCAATTGCTTAGCAATAGCAGCAACAAAATGATCCTCCCGAGAGTGATGCTGCCAAAATGAAGGAAGCCTGGGGTAACCAGAACCAACATTTTGTGTGGAAGGACCGTGCTCTGTTCAGTTCTCAAAACATATTCCTGGGCTCAGAATTATTTCATTTTAAGTTATGTCTTTTGCACCAAGTTCCGGTTGATGCATCTTGGGGTTCTAGTAAAAACGAAGTAGAGCCTGCAAGCCTGAAGTGTGTCCAACCTTGCTATAAATAGCTGTAACTCAAACTCAAAGCATATGCTCATGGACACACAAACGCACGCACGCACGCGCGCACACTTTCCATTTTTGAAAAGTCACCTACAAAATGGTTCCTACAGCAAAATAGGGACAAATTGGGGGCAGTGATTTGCCAAGAACCCAGAAGAAGAAACACAGACTGACCCCAGTAAATAGGAACATGTATAAGTGAGTCATAGAGAAGTTTTTGTTGTTCAGAGCAAAGACGCAAGGCATCAGTATTGCGTTGCCTATTTTCCCTTTGCCATGCCGAGACAAAGAAGCAGGAAGCAGAAAAGAGATCTCACAGAGAGGAGGACTCAACTTACAACCACCACCATCCCAGGCCTGGGACAAAACAGTATATGAAAGTACAACTACCAAAAGAAAGCAGAATGTGTGTACTGTGTCTGGCAGAATCAAGTTCTCAACAGAACTTTGGAGGAATGAACTCATCACTCTTCACTTGGGAAGCTCACTTCAAGGGGTATTAGGGTTCCTACTACTGACGACCTAGTGGGCAGGGTTCCCTTGTAACACAGTCAAATTTCCCAATGCATAGATTTCGTGGTGTGGTAAATGTTCAAATGCAGGCACTCATCATGACAGTCCTCAAAGCTCCCCCTCACTGGGTTCCAAAAATGTAAGCAGCAGTGTTGATCCATATCAACAAGTAGGTCTCTTGTAAAGTGAATGGTTCATAATTGCCCATTCAAAACCAGACCACCTCAAATTAGGGTGCATTACAACAGGGGTAGCTCACAATGACCTATTCAAACAACACCCCACTGTAGGGTTATTTAATCCACAATAAGCCTGTTCAGACAACATGCTAAACCATGGTTAGGCTGCTAAATCTTTTGCAGTAAATGGTTAGTGAGCATGTTTAAACTGGCTATGTAACCACCATGGTTAGGAATGGTTCACAAGACATACTAAGCCATTGTTCACATGACATGCTAACCCATAATGTTTAGCTTGAAATGCTTAACCACAGTGGCTTTGTGTGTCATCTGAACAGGGTCATTGAATTGTAGCGCCTGCAGGTTCTAGATTGCATATGCAACCCCTGCTTGAGGGTTGTATCACATGAACCCGACGAACATGGGTTATGCAAGAGTTCATAGAATCATAGAATAGCAGAGTTGGAAGGGACCTACAAGGCCATTGAGTCCAACCCCCTGCTCAATGCAGGAATCCACCCTAAAGCATCCCTGACAGATGGTGGTCCAGCTGCCTCTTGAAGGCCTCTAGTGTGGGAGAGCCCACAACCTCCCTAGGTAACTGATTCCATTGTTGTACTGCTCTAACAGTCAGGAAGTTTTTCCTGATGTCCAGCTGGAATCTGGCTTCCTTTAACTTGAGCCCGTTATTCCGTGTCCTGCACTCTGGGAGGATCAAGAAGAGATCCTGGCCCTCCTCTGTGTGACAACCTTTCAAGTATTTGAAGAGTGCTATCATGTCTCCCCTCCATCTTCTCTTCTCCAGGCTAAACATGCCCAGTTCTTTCAGTCTCTCTTCATAGGGCTTTGTTTCCAGACCCCTGATCATCCTGGTTGCCCGCCTCTGAACACGCTCCAGCTTGTCTGCATCCTTCTTTAAGTGTGGAGCCCAGAACTGGACGCAATACTCTAGATGTTTAACCCTTGCATAACACTCACTCACCAGGTCCTCATGACACAGCAACCGCTGAATAGGGATTGCAAATTCAAAATGATGGCCACTGGTGCCTTGCATGCACTGCAGCCTCACTGTGTATTGAATAACCCATGGTAATCTGTTGTGTCATGCAAGCAGCCCCAGCTGTGAGGATTGCAGCTAAGCTCAGAGGGAACAGGGATGCGTGAGCTGACAGATGACACCAGCATCCCCTGCTAATCAAAAAGTCCCCGTGTTTCAACCCTCCAGTACACCACTGCAAAATACACAGAACAGTTTGTCGGGAGGAGCAGAGAGGTTGTTTTTAATCCAAAGATTTCTAGATGAGCCGAGAGAGTTGTATGTGAAACTCTTCCAAACTGGAAAAGGTCCCTTTTGCTATTCTATGCTCTGTCCACCGGGGGGTAGCAGAGGGACCTAGGATGTAAAAGAGGATTTTATACGATCGCTCATCAGAGGAAATAGAGTTGAGGCAAGGCTGCAATTTCAAAAATCTGTGAACCGCCCAGAGAGTTCCGGCTATTGGGCGGTATAGAAATGTAATAAATAAATAAATAAATAAATAAATAAATAAATAACATCCACCGGGTGGCAGGAATGAGACAAGAGGCAACTGCAGTGCACAATTTCACCAGGAGTTGGCAGCAGAGAGAAAGCTGTAACTTAATTGCAACACTGCTCTTCAGATGAGACACAGACCAGAGGTCTTCAACCGGTGGGTGGGTCAGAACCCAAAAGTGGGTTGTGACATCAGTCCAGATGCGTCGTGACAAAGCTCTTGCCGCCATATTGGGCAATTGTGAAAGTTGGTCCCATGTTGTATATTAGGAGTCCAAGGTGGATCTCAGGTCTGGACCACTGGGCTAGATGGCCCAATCTGGACTACGGCAGGTCAGATCTGTCTCCAACTTCCCTTAAGAGTCCACAAATCATGTTTGGGCTGTGAAATTAGCGGAGGGGGAGATAATTCTTTCCCCTGCATCTTTTTCTGATGCCCTCCACATATTTTGGACTAGAACCCCCAGCATTCCTGACCAAAGGGTATTTTGGCTGGGGCTGATGGGAGCTGAAGTCCAAAAGGTCTGTAGGAAACCACGGTTGGGGATGGCTAAGTGAGTGTGCCCTCCACCCTGTGGTGGAGAGGGCAATCGCAAGGCTTCAGGGAGCCACCAGACTCCTTAACACAGGCTTCAGGGAGCCACCAGACTCCTTAACACAGCTACCCCTCTACACATAATCTCGATATCAGAAAGTCTGTTTAAAAGGCTGCAACCACAAAGAAGGTTCAGAAGGAGCTTGCACCTTCAACCAGCAGCGCACTCCAGTACCACGGCCGCTCAAGAGCCTCTTGTTGCATGATCTGTCCAGGAGATATTGCTATGTCAATATGCTGATGATGCCCAGCTCTACGCCTTTCCATTAAATTCAGGTGAAGCCATGGAAGTGCTAGATGGACAGCTGTGATCCAGCCTTCCCCAACGAGACGTTTAGGACTCCCATCGTCCCTTATAGGCCATGCTGTCTGGAATGATGGGAGTTGCAGTTCAAAACACCTGGAGGACACCAGACGGAGGAAGGCTGCATGATGGACTGGATGAGATCTGTGAGGGGGATCAACTGCCAGTTGTGGATGGTCCATCGGTCCAGGGAAATGGTGCTCAGCCTATTCTGGATGGGAAGACCTGCCCCTTACTCAAGGGTCAGATTTACAGTCCGTGGTGTATGTGTGTGTGTCTTTTAGATCCAGTCTTGTCCTGGGAAGTCAAGTGGCCTTTGGGTCATGAAGCACCTTCCACCTTCACTGAGGGCCGCTGCGATCGCTGCATGCCCTCGAAATGCAGAGACCGTCTTGACTCAGTTATCCAGGCCCTCAGAACAGGCGTCAAAGACAGCAGGCACACACTGGCGGCTGCCAAGAGCCCACACCCCAGTAGGGGCCCACTTGCAAGAGCCACCTGGACTTGCTCCTCCTCTTCACCATGGCAACCTGCTTGTTCACCTGCCTCTTGCTCTGGCCAAGACAACAGTGGTGGTGAGAAGGAGAAGCCACTGCTTCCATGCTCTCTGCCTGTCGAGCAAGCAGGAAGTAATAGTCATGAGAAAGAGGATGAGGAGCAAGTGAGAAGGGAGGCTTGGTGAGGGAGGGTGCCTTGCCCAAGGGCCCTCAGAAACCTGGAGCAGATGCTCCAGTAACATTTTGCCTGGTCACATTTACCTGGTAACCTGGTAACATTTTGCCTAGATTACTGCAATGTGCCATATGCAAGGCCAGCACCAGAGTGTGGTTGGCCCTCGGCCTAGTCCTGCCTGTAGGCCCTCGCCCGGCTTGAATGGCCTCTGCCCACCTGCAGCCAGCCCAAGCCCCTCCTGTCTGCTTGCCGCCAGCCTGCCCAAAGCCCCCTGCCCACTGCTGCTGGCCACTGAAGGCAGGCAGAGGCAGGCAAGGCAGAGGCAGGCGAGGCAGAGGCTGCCTGGCTGCCTTCAATTTGTTTTTACCTGGGGTGGGCAGGGACAATGACTCTTCCTCTTCTTCCTCTGGCCAGCCCTGCTAGCAAAGTGCCAAAGCACCCGGCTGAGCCTCGCATACAATTTTAAAAGAAAGAGGGAAAAAACTTCTTACATTTTGAGTAACAGTGATCTGCACTAATTAGACTCTGCCTTTGAGGGAGACTCAGTCAATGAGAGAACAGGAATGATGTAAAGACCACCCTCCCTGCAGCTTCATTGGATGTTTCCCCTCCAAAGGCAGTGCCTAATTGGTTCGGATCACTGCTACTCAAAATGTAAATACATTTTTTTCCTTCTTAAAATGCCAGGGCCTGCAGGCTCAGCCGGGTGAAAGCTGCAGCAGGCTTAGGGGCAAATGGACCCATCTAAGCCTCTGGGCCCTCAGCAACTGCCTGCTTATGCCAACAGCTGACGCTGAGCCCAGTCATATGTGAAGATGCCTGTGAAGAGTGTTGAGAAACGGGGGTTCAAAATACAGTGTCTACATGTGTCCCCAGTGTCCAGACTGGGGCTGGATAAAGCAAACATATTAGCGTTGAAGCGATTGCTCCAGATCCCAGATTGTTTCCAAACACTATTCAAAGTGCTGGTTTAAACCTTTAAGCCCTAAATAGCTTGAGAGCTAGAATCCTAGAATAGTAGAGCTGGAAGGGGCCTTATAAGGCCATCAAGTCCGACCCCCTGGCTACTGTAAGGACCATGGTTGCTTCCATGAACCTGCCTGAGGATTCTGATCTTTTGAACTCTTGAGTCCCACTGCCACTGAAAGGGAGAAAGATGAGGTCAGGACCTTTTCAGATGTGGCCCCACCATTTTTGGAATTCCCTCCCTGAGGCTGCTTGCTTAGGATCGCTTTCGCTCCTTTTGCAGTGCCAAAAGAAGACCTTTTGATTTGCATGGGTTTTTTATTTTATTTTTAGATCTGATCAGTTTTAATGCTAGAATTGTATTTGCCCTCCAGTTTTAGTTTGTTTGCATTGTCTTTTATTTACTTCTGATTAAAGCCCCTCTGGGAACCTATTGGTTTGCTAAAGAAAACAAACCAACAAGGAGATTCTGTGGAGTGCAGAGTTTAGTAGGGCATCAGGTCCCCAGGCCTCCTAAAGCTGAAATGCTGAGACTCAAGAAGTGGAGCCAGGCAGACAGTTTCCCAATTTAGGGGGGGGCACTAACAGCCAACAACAAAAAAATAGCCCTTTCCCCTTTTTTTGAGTTCCCCCCTCCCAGAGATCTTGAGGCCTGGGAAGCGCCTTGGTTACAAACCCCTGGGAGCGCTAAGAGCCAGCTTTACATCCGATGCCACTGGACATCTGTATCAAACTGCTCAGACAGCAGGAGAGATGGAGGTGTGTTAGCAGGGAATCCCAGCGGGCATGATGTTCCCTGCAGCAAACAAGGTGTGTGCTCCTTTTGGACTGCAACACCCATCACCCCCAGCCAGCCTGACCAGTATTCAGCATGGGGTATGCAATCCAAAGGAATTGGTTGGAGAAAAGGCTGTTCTAGACAAATAGGCGTCGATTGTAGATAGCAAGTGCTTTCCAGCAGCTTAATCTGTTCCATAGGGCCGTTCCCCTTTTTGGAGAGAAGGAATCTCATTACCGTGTTTATCTCATTCCTTTGTAGGATCAGCCAGATTAACAGAGTCTGTACAGGGCTGCCTGCCTTTGAAGAAGCTTCATGAACTTCGAACAAGCACAGGACATCTGATGCTCATTTTCGGATGAGATGTTGGGGAGGCAGGAACTGGAATCATCCAATGTACAGCCGGTTGCTGGTCAGCCTCCAGGCTCAAGTTGAAGGTGTTTGGCTTTTAAGCCTTTTTTTTTTTTTTTTTGCTTGGCCCCAGAGGATACCTCTCCTCTTTTTAGAACCACCACCTGGGTTCTGTGGCTGGCTCCTGCTTGGATGACTTCACTATGTGAAGAAAGCTATGTGCTATGGAGTAGCAGGGCCTTTTCTGCAATTGCCCCTGAGCTGTGGATCCTGGAGAAAGTGTGAGAAAGTACTCTTTCTGGCTACGGGCTGTGGAAAACAGATTTTTCTAACTGGTTACTTTCCCCTTGGTCCATTTGTTAGTGTTTTTTTGGGGTGTGTGCATTTTATGAATCTCAATATCCGTTTAAAAAATCTGGTTGTGTGTGTGTGTGTAGAAGGTGGTGGGAAGCCGAAGGTTGCAAGCAAGGTTGTCTGCCCCTGCTTTAAACAAATAAATAAATAAATGATAGCAACTTGGAACCAGGGTATCCGGAGAGAGAAATGCAGGGCCCAGACACAAAGGAGACATTTTGCTAGTCAGGTGAAGAATGGAAGCCGTGGGGTGTAAGGTGTAGAACCACAGGCAAACGCCTCGAGTACAGGCCTTTGAAGATCGCACCAGCTCTTGTCCAGAAGAGAGAGGGTTAGCATTTCTTGGGACTGAATTGAAATAGTGCCTGCTGAAATTCCCTTTGGATTCTGTCTTCCCATTTATGGACCCAGGAGAATTGAAAGTGCAGCACCCTGTTCCCCCCCCCCCCTCCTTGCAGAGAAGCCAGCTCAACGTCACAGGCACAGAGAACCCCCTTCCTCCTGGTTTATTGTGAGCTCAGCTGCTGAACGGTTTTGGTAACATTCGAGAGAGAACATTGCAACAGCTGATTAACGACACCGCAAGGAAAAATGACAACTCTACAATTTCCAATGTGCCTATATTACACCATAAATACACAGACAGGAGAAACGGGGCGGGGTCTGCGTTCCAGAGCTCTTGGGGAGAGAATGCAGCTAGAGTGTCTCCCAGAGATCTCGTTGCTCCCCAGGGATGCTCTTGAACACAGGACCCCCGGCAGGAGTCTGGGGGTGGCTGGGGAAAGGAAGGGCCGGGAGGGAAAGGGGGTATTGTTTGTAAGATTTTGTTTTTACTCTTTAGAATAATTTACAATCTGCTTATTCACAATTATGTACAGTCCAAACCCGACCCAACAAACTCATGGAACAGAACTGCATACAAAAATAAAAGCTATACAGAAATCAGAAAGAAAGAGATCCTCTTTCTCAATTTTTTTTTCTTTTTTTCAATTGAGGCTTCAAGAAAGAAAAGTGAAAAAATACAAAGAAAATGGCTACAGTACTGTGTTCAGAAAAATGGCCATGTTGTTCTCCTTGGGCTGGAAAGGAGATACTCTACGCACGCTTCCAAGCAGAGACTGGCAATTCAGGATGGGCTGCCGCTGACCGGAGTGCCGTCCTGGGATGGCAACCTTGCAAGAGGTCTCGGTGCCACCACCCTTCCAATGGCACGATGTGGCTGGCCAAGGGTGCAGGGGCCTCCAGACTGTGCTGTGCAGCCATCAAGTCTGGGATGGATGCTCAGGTCAAGGATAACTTGCCAGGGCAGCTGCCGCCGTTGTCCATACAGGGCACCTGCCCCCCAACCCCAGTACACATCCCTCCTCAACCATGCTTGGGCTAGAAAAGTCCTGAAAGGCTGTGCACTGCCCCACCTTCCACGGACTTATGTACTCGGGAGAGCTAGCCAAGCATAAGCCAATGGAATATGGGTGGGGGCGGGTGGAATGGAAACTTTGCAAAGAGAGACTTGGCTTTGGTTCAAGAGCTCAGCAATGGGAGGGGAATGAGAAGGGACCTCACTTGTTATTGCTTCATCTCTCGCCTGGAGGGGAGGGACTGGGGCAAGCACATGCCACCTCTGGCAAGAGGTCCAGGCCCCTGTCTTCTCCTCCAGCCACCTAGGAGAGAGGCTGGGCCATGTCCACTTGCTCAGCCCCACATGGTCCATCCCCCCTGCATCAAGAGACCAACTCGCTTGCAACCCATTTGCTTTGCAGCTTCCTCCCTCCCTCCAGCAAAAACAGGGAGGACAGGGGCCTCTAGCCAGCAGGATGAGGCAGGATGCCCAGAAGTCCATCTGTCCAAGCAAGGAGTAGGCAGAAGCTCCCCCAGGTGGGCAGAGGCACAACACAAAGATAGTCTTGGGAGCTCTCATGACTGGGGAAAGAATGGATGCCTCTGGAGCAAAGGGGAACACCCTTCCTGGGCTGGGGCAAGGCATTTTTGGATGGAGAGAAGTTCCCTCTCTCAATGCCAGACGGTCAGTGTTGCAGGGTATTAGCAAATCAGACTCCGCTGGCTGGTTAAGGCAAAGAATAGAAGCAGCCAAAATGATCTCCTCTGAAATTCCACAGAACAAGTTTGAGTAAGGGCCAACCCTTTTTTCTTCCCCCCTACAGCCCCAGATATTGATTTCTGGCGGAGGTGCTGGGCTGCAGGCCCTGCTTTTCTGGGGACTTCCACAGGAGACTGTTCGGGCTTGTTGTCCCATGCCCAAGGATGGAGTGGGAGGAGAACAGCATTCAGCCTACAGATCGGTACGGCAAGGTCTAGCGCTCGCTTTATCAGCCCCGCAGTGGCAAAGTCACAAGGTTAGGTCCCCTTTGCCTAGCTCAGTTTGGTTCAAGTGGCAAAGTGGGGCAGGCAGGCTTCACGGCAGGCAGCTTAGACCTTCCATTTTGATACCTTGATCTCCAGGAGTTAGAACTGCTCTGAAACCAGATCCAGGCTTTTAAAATAGCAATTGGTTTGTGCCACAACAGTGCAGGATGGTTGCGGGGCTCATGTACAGGATGTGCTCTCCTCCCAACCACAATTCCTAAGGAGCAGCTGGGAGACTGAGGTGGATCCTCAACCGTGACCAAGAGTGTTAAAGCCTCTGTGCTTTTTATTTTAAAGCCCACCCACCCCCACCCTCTATCAACTTCACAAGTCAATGTGTTCCAACCTCATTACACTGCTAGTTTCAGGCCCCTGTGAAAAAAAAATCCGGTGCCTAGAGGCACATGCAGATTGTGTGTGTGTGTGTGTGTGAGAGAGAGAGAGAGAGAGAGAGAGGGAATGTGAGTGTGTGTTTGTGTGAATACACGTGTCTTTCCTAGTTTACAAACCTATGAACGAGGAATTATGGAATTCTGCAGTTCACAGATTCATCAACTAGCAAATGACATGCACCCAGGCACGGACAAAGAAAGTAATTTGCAAATTAGTGCTAAAATAAACATCGCTGTAATCTCCTCTTGGGTTGGGAAGGGTGCCAACCCTTCCCATGCCCATCCTGTCTGCCCATCCTGTCCCCATTGCTAGAAGAGGAATACTCACACCTGAGGTTCTCCAATGGAGCTGTCTGAGCAAGTTGGCCAGCTATCACCATTCGGTCCTGGCTGTATTGCCTTTTTGTGTGTGTGCGTGTGTGTGTGTGTGCAAACTGATGAACGGAGGAAGACTTGGCTATTAGGAAACTCAGATAAAATGGTTTGCTCATTTGATTTCTTGTTCCCTTTTTTGTTTTGTTTTCTTTAAAAATAATGTCTTCTCCCATTTGCTTCTGGGAGAATTTTATGGCGTCACAGGCAAAAAACCAAAAAAAACCCAAACCCAGCTCCTACAATTCCCTACCTGCAAACTATTTTTTTTCTTTAAAAAATGCTTCAAAAAGAAAAGGGGTGGGGGGAACAGAACACAAAGGCAAAGTCCTTTCTTCTCAGCAATCCATAATAAAACCAAACTTATATAGACTCACAAAAATAAATTAGCACTAGTTTAAAAAAATAACTTACAAAAATCAGCATGATTCAAACCGCTCGTTCCCCAACTTTTCAAACACCCTGTTTCTCAGCTAGGAGGGTTATGCTGTGATGGGCAAAGGAATAAAGCAAAGCCAAGGAACCTGTGTCCTTCCAGAACCATGTTGGACTACAGCTCCCCTCAACCCCCTCTAGCAGGGTTAGGGAATGATGGGGTTTGTAGTCCAACACCCAGAATAAAGGCACTGGTCAGTGAGCCAACCCCTAAAGAGCCAAATCAACAGAGGGGGTAAATTTGTGACTCGTTTTTGGTGCCGAGATCCCACAATGGCCTGGTTCAGACAACACGCTAAACCATGCTGCTTAACCACAAAATGTGACCAATGCGTCTGCTTGCGACCTTTTTTCCCTTTTCTTTTTTTAAAGGAAAGGATTCCACCGGCTTTGCCTCTGCCACAGCGACGTACATCAGCACCCTCCTCTTCCTGTTCCTGGTTGTACCAGTCTGTCTTTTTTCTTTTCTTTCCGTTTTTTAATAAAAGTTAGCAAAATAAAATTTGAAAACGAACGAACGAAAACAAAAACAAAAACCCTAACCCCCACCCTGCAACAGTAAAAGAAGCAAATTCAAGGTAAGATTATTTCTGGAGTGCTCGGGCCGGTCACTGAAGCTGCAGGGCTGCTGCCTCCTGCCTGTGCCACCCTTGTTCTACAGTTGCTGTGTGTATCCCTCACCCCCACCACTTTTTTTGTTGTTGATTTTCTTTTTATAAAAAATACAATAAAAATAAAAAAATGAGTTTTTTTTCTCTCGGTTTTTTTTTTTTATCCCCACCCCTCCCTTGTGAAAACTTCAGAGTGTGTGTGTGTGTGTGTGTGCGTGTGTGTGTGTGTGGTTTTTGTTGGTTTGTTTGTTTCAATTGTCCTTTCCCCACAGTCATGACGTATCAGGAGACGTGCCATTTACTGTGTCGTCCGTTAGTCCGTCCTGCCCTTCCAGGGACTCGTGTTGGTGTTCCTCTGCGGCCGTGTAGTAGCTGTTGTCCTCCTCGCCAGGGCTGCTGTGGTCCTTGTCGGACTGCTCTGAGTCTTCTCCCTCCTCCTCCAGGGTCAGTTCGAACTGGAATTTCTCCAGGCAGGCCTCCTCGTCTTTCTCCGCGTCGTCCGGAGGCGGAGAAGGACTCTGGGGAATCATGCTGTGGTACCAGTCCCTGTTGTCCTCGAGGGTGTCCAAAATGTCTTGTGCGTCAGGGTGGACCAGGTCTGCCCAGGTCTCCCACAGCGGGTGCACGATGTAGTCTATGAAGCCCACCTGAAGCACAGTCGGGAGGTGGGAGGAAGAGGAGAAGGAGGGTTAACAACACAAGGGCAGTGAGTTGACTAACAGACACCAAGAACACACAGCCACATCCATGAAGCCAGGCTGGGGCTCCTATGGAGCTGGCCGGCCACAAAGAGAGTCCTGCACATACGTGTACCGGATGCTGTGTGCTTGATATATATTTCCTTACTCATAAACATAAGGGAATGCTGAGCAAGGGGGAGGGGTGGGTATTAGGGGTCAAAGTAGTGCTGGGAAAAGGCAGTGAGGGCTGAGGTTATCACAGACTTTCCCCGCCAGGCACACTTCAAGGGTTTGACGGATAAAACCCTAAATGTTTGGCTGCAATGGTCCTGCTTTCTCCCTTAAGAGCTCCACCATACTGACCACAGCGAAGCCTGAGCAGCGATTATGAGCACAAAGGGCATCTCCAGGCCTGCCCTGTGACTGCTGAACATCACAGCATAACCCTCCTAGCTGAGAAACAGGGTGTTTGAAAAGTTGGGCAACGGGTGGTTTGAATCGTGCTGATTTTTGTAAGTTGTTTTTTTAAACTAGTGCTAATTTATTTTTGTGAGTTTATATAGGTTTGGTTTTATTATGGATTGCTGAGAAGAAAGGACTTTGCCTTTGTGTTCTGTTTCCCCCCACCCCACCCTTTCTTTTTGAAAAAAGCCAGGAAACGACCAAATGTTGTTGGGGGGAAAGGGGGTGGGGCCAGAATCATAGAATCATAGAATAGCAGAGTTGGAAGGGGCCTACAAGGCCATCGAGTCCAACCCCCTGCTCAATGCAGGAATCCACCCTAAAGCATCCCTGACAGATGCTTGTCCAGCTGCCTCTTGAAGGCCTCTAGTGTGGGAGAGCCCACAACCTCCCTAGGGAACTGGTTCCATTGTCGTACTGCTCTAACAGTCAGGAAGCTTTTCCTGATGTCCAGCCGGAATCTGGCTTCCTGTAACTTGAGCCCATTAGAATCAAAGAATCATAGAATAGCAGAGTTGGAAGGGACCTACAAGGCCATCGAGTCCAACCCCCTGCTCAATGCAGGAATCCACCCTCAAGCATCCCTGACAGATGGTTGTCCAGTTGCCTCTTGAAGGCCTCTAGTGTGGGAGAGACCACAACTTCACCAGGCAACTGATTCCATTGTCGTACTGCTCTAACAGTCAGGAAGTTTTTCCTGATATCCAGCTGGAATCTGGCTTCCTTTAACTTGAGACCGTTATTCCGTGTCCTGCCCTCTGGGAGGATCGAGAAGACATCCTGGCCCTCCTCTGTGTGACAACCTTTTAAGTATTTGAAGAGTGGTATCATGTCTCCCCTCCATCTTCTCTTCTCCAGGCTAAACATGCCCAGTTCTTTCAGTCTCTCTTCATAGGGCTTTGTTTCCAGACCCCTGATCCTCCTGGTTGCCCTCCTCTGAACACGCTCCAGCTTGTCTGCGTCCTTCTTGAATTGTGGAGCCCAGAACTGGACGCAATACTCTAGATGAGGCCTAACCAGGGCCGATTAGAGAGGAACCAGTACCTCATGTGATTTGGAAGCTATACTTCTATTAATGCAGCCCAAAATAGCATTGGCCTTTCTTGCAGCCATATCGCACTGTTGGCTATAGGGGCAAGGCTATCTGGGGAACCCTGGAGGACCAAATCGGTTCCCAGAGGGACCTGATTCAGTCCCTGGGGCTGGGCTTCTGCGCCCCCCCTCCTTCCCTGCCACCCCTTCTGCTGCTGCAATTGCTTCTCCGCCAGAACTCTGGGATGGAAGGTCACGCGGCTTCCAAGGTGCAGTGGGTTTTGATGGCAGCTGCTGCCTCACCTCTGACCCTGCGAGGCGTTTTCCTACCCTGGGTTGTACCGCAAGTAGAGAAGCTTGTGGGGAGAGGGTGGGTGGGGGTGGGGGTGGATCTCCCTCCCCACCTCCCGCAGTGGCACATCATCCTGCCCCCGGCCCTCACACACCTGTGACTTCTCCACGGAGGCCGTGTGCTTGTCGCACATGGGGCTGATCTCCATGCCTCGCTCCCGTTCTTTGTCGCCCTGCCTGAAGAACTCCTCCATGATCCGGTCCGTCCACTGCCGGTACAAGTCCAGAGGCTTTGTGGGGTTGCTCAAGTCCGCACAGTGAACCATGTTCCGCAGGACCTGGTTGGTTGGGGGGAAATACAGGAGCGGTCAGAAGCACGAAAGCGGAAATGCCTCCTCCCCACTCAAGTAGGGTTCTCAGAGCTGCAGGTGTGGGTCACAAATCCTTAGGAAGGAAGCCATGGGATATATATCCCTGTGTGTACGAGAGAGAGAGAGAGAGAGAGAATACCGTAAGCAGGGAGTAAAGACGTAGAGCCTCTTCCTGCCCAAGGGCCAAAGAAAGCTCTTGGACGCTGCCTTCCAATGGTGGGTGGGGGCTGAAGGCAAAAGAGGCGGAGCCAGAATACCAGCCTATTTTAGCACAAAAGCCACAAAACTATTGGTGGTTGTGGGAAAGAATAGCAGCCACGAGTAGGAGCCAAAGGAAGAGCCACAGATATCCGGGGGTTGTAGTAGGGCCTGAGTTTCTCCACCCCTTGGCTAGACGGAACGTATCTCTGGCCACAGAGCCAAAGGAGACTGGCGAATGAGAAATGCACAAAAAGAATGAAGCGTGTAGGTCACCCAAAGCCTGGCAGTCAAGCCCACAGGACTTACTTTTTTTGCACCACCACGGCAGCCGGGAAACACGGAAAACACGTGGGAAGATTTGGAAACGAGCTGTTTCCGACATGAACTGCAACTCCAGACCCCAGTTGAAGAAATATGAGCAAGTGAATGAATTCCCTATGGATGATTTTGTGTTTGTTCTTGTTTGATATTTAATAAAATTGCAATAGTGTTGTGTTAAAGCAGCAAGCACCACCACCTGGCAGCCGGAAAGAAGGAGGAGCTGCTGACGTGCCCTTTGCTGGGCCTTGGCCTGTCCCGTGACTAGGGAGGGGGTCGGAATTTTGTTTCAGTTCGTTTCTGATAAGAATCTACCGAAATTCACAAATTTCTTCATATTCGGGATGGAAAGGACTTGATATGAACAAAATTCGAATATGCAAGAAAGCAAACCTGACAGACTTTCCCCCTCCCTCCATGTGACATGACAAGCTCATGGGATTGGCTAAGGCCTGGGGGTGGATGGCAAACACCAGCCTCCACCTGCCCCGCTGCTGGGAAAAGCCAGGAGCTGAAAATTATCCAGCTGCCCAAGGGGTGGGCCTGGCGTGGCGGGGTTATTCTAGCCCCCACCTCCCCCGGTAGCCGGAGTTGAAGCACAAGACCCCTTCCAGTCACCACTGCCTCCTTATTTATTGTTTCAAACTTATGGCTATTTTGTTTTAATTTCGCTTTATTGGAAGCTGCCTTCTAGGCCTGTTGCCGGCTGGGATGTAAGCATTCAAAATAAATTAAATAGTAAACAAAGGGTTACCCTATAAGTTAAGCGTCAACTGCTTAACTGGCTCAGCGAAGACCAGGCTGCCTTTCTCTGCTTCTCAGCATACTTGCTTGCCGGCCTGGCTGAATGCCAGCTCAGTGCCAGCTTTCTTTTGCCTCCCCCAGCCTGCCCGTGTACCTGCCCATCTTGGCCAGGCCTGTGCCTCCAGGCCCTGGAAAGACCTTCCTCCTCCCCCATCTGCAGAAGACAGGCCTACATCCCGCCTCGCTCACCTGTATCCTGTCAGTATAGTTGTCCAACAGCAGCACCCCTGAGCTGGTCACTTTCTTGGTCTCCACCATTGTCTTCAGGTCAGCCAAGAGGCTCATATGTTTGGACATGTCAGTAGCCAAGACCTGGGGCAGCAAAAGGCGTAATTTTAGTAATATTTATTTATTTATTTATTACATTTTTATACCGCCCAATAGCCGAAGCTCTCTGGGCGGTTCACAAAAATTAAAACCAGCATAAAACAACCAACAGGTTAAAAGCACAAATACAAAACACAGTATCAAAAGCACAACCAGGATAAAACCACGCAGCAAAATTGATATAAGGTTAAAATACAGAGTTAGAACAGTAAAATTTAAATTTAAGTTAAAATTAAGTGTTAAAATGCTGAGAGAATAAAAAGGTCTTCAGCTGGCGACGAAAGGAGTACACTGTAAGCGCCAGGCGGACTTCTCTGGGGAGCTCATTCCACAGCCGGGGGTGCCACAGTGGAAAAAGCCCTCTTCCTAGTAGCCACCTGCCTCACTTCCTTTGGCAGGGGCTCACGGAGAAGGGCCCATGTAGATGATCTTAAGGTCCGGGCAGGTACATATGGGAGGAGGCGTTCCTTCAAATAACCTGGCTCCAAACTGTTTAGGGCTTTAAATGTCAATACCAGCATTTTGAATCGGGCCCGGACATGGACTGGCAGCTAATGAAGTTGTAAAAGGACTGGCGTAATAGAAAGGGCTCCTCCTCCTCCTCCTTCCTGACCCTTCCTCCTGGGTGATTTAAACACCTCTATGTACACACAGTATCCCCAGTGCAAAGCTTTCTTTGATCCATCAAATCAATGAAAAGCAGTCGTTGTGCGAATGCCACTCTTTAGGGCAGGCTTACCCAATTCCATCCCCCCTCAAAAAAAAAAAAAATGTATAGGACTACAACTCCCATCAGCCCCAGCCAACATAGCCAATAATCAGGAATGTTGGGAATTGCAGTTCAAAACATCTGGGGGGTACCAGGTTGAGGAAGGGTGCTCTAGGAGGCTGTGCTTCCAGGTGTTCTTCCTTTCTACCACATGGATAGGGAATCGGTTCCCTCCAGATGTTTTTGTACTGCAATGCCCATCAACCCTGTCCACCATTGCTAATAGTCAGGGATGATGGGAGTTATAGCCCAACAACATCTGAAGGACTACAATTTCCCCACCCTTATACTCATTCAGTGGAGGGGGGAGTTCAACAGGCGTGAAAAACACCAGAGCTGTCACTTGCTTAAAGTAGTTTCCAATTATTTAACCACAGATCTGATGTTTAAGACTACAACTCCCAGCATTCCTGACCATTGGCCATGCTGTCTTGGGCTGATGGGAGCTGAAACCCAAAACAGCTGGGGGGGGGGGCAGCAGCACCAGGTTGGGGAAGGCTATTTAACCTTATTATTTTAATCAGCCAATGACATCCTGCCCCCACATCTTCAGGATTTCCTCTACAACCATAATGGAAGAGGGACCAGCCTTCTTTTTTGGCCTGATCGCTGCCTCCTTATAAGCAGGAAACGGGGCCCTGTTACTCCCAAAAGAACCCACAAAGTGGATGGCGTTTCTTCAAAACAGGAGGATGGGGTGGCGATGGTGGTGATGGAGGACGGGTGCAGTGGAACAGAGACGAGTGGAGGCAGGCCTTCATTTGGGGCCCTGGAGGCTGGCTCTGGGCTAATGCCCGCACCGCGCATGGAAACAGGCCCTGTGCTTTCCCTCGGAGGTCTTGCCCTTGCTGACCCCCACGTGCAACGCGCCCTACTCAGGGCCGGTGCCAGACTATTTTGCGCCCTAGGCAAGGTGAGCTACTTTCACACACACACACACACACACCAAAAAATGCCAACTTTGATTTTTAAGAACAGATGTTTCCTGGAAAAAATAAGAAGCACAAAACTTGAAACTGCTGAATTCATTTTAAAGTGCAAGAAATACGTCATGCCAATTATAGCAAACAAATTGGAAAGGAACGTCTCTGGGTCTAAAATGCATTATTTAATAGGAATATCACCTCCAAATCACCCCCCCAACTCACACGCGTGCACACACACACTCCGCATCACTCACTCCAAACAAACACACACATGAACACATGCATTCACACAAAGACCCCATGCACCCATACATTCTCTCTCTCTCTCTTCTGGGCGCATTCTGAAGTCCGAACGTGGAGCCGCCCCACCCTCACCCCAGCGCCCCTGGCTTCGCTTCAGCTGGGCGGGTGCGGGGCGCCATCTCGCCCGCCCAGGCCCAGCTGAATCCTCGGGCCGGGCCGGCTCACAGCCAATGCGCATGAGTGCTGCGCTGTGCCCGGCGCCCCTCTGAGCTTGGCGCTCTAGGAGGCCGCCTGAGTGGCCTCTATGGTAGCACTGGCCCTGACCCTACTAAACAGCATGCAAGAGTCACAGTGGCAGTTTGCAGAGCTCTACGTGTGTTTCTGGTGGGTAGCACTCACTTGCACGTGTTTGCACAGGGCTAGTGTACACGTTTCCCATCCTAAAGTTTGAAACGTTAGCATGCTAATGTTTCAAGCTATATAACCCCACTTTAAAAGAACCAGAGCAGAGGGACTGTTTTCCCATCCAGGCAGTTGAACAGCCTGCTGCCATCCTCCCGGCCCCCACCCCCACTAGGAAACCATCTTTCTCCTGCCCGGTTTTTGCCTGCCAGTTCCTCCCATGTTACTCTTTGCACAAGTGCTGCAGCAACGTAGGTACAATTGAGCAGCAGAGGGACAATGAGGGCCAAATCAAAATTACTTTACTCCCAAGAAGGCCCACTGGCTTGCCCTTTCAGTTGCCGAGCCGGACAGCGGTGATGTTCCTTCTGGGAGAAACGTGGTGGCAAAGTCCAATTCAAGTCCCCCAAAGGAAGACCAGGAATGAAACCTCTCACTGGGTGCAGACTTGGAAGCCAGCGAGTCCTCCCCAAGGCTCACCATGTCAATGACCATCTTGCGCAAGGTCTGACGCTGCCGCTTGCTCAGGTTCTGGAAAATATCGCAGTTCTCCTCCTGCAGAAGCTTGAAACCCACAGCCAGGTGATGGTTCTCCAGCACGGACTCATCGTTGTACATCAGCGCCAACTCCGAATCTGCCAGGGAGGGTCAGGTTAGAGAGCGTGTCGGGTAGAACAGGGAAGTTTGTTTGGTTTATAGAACGGATTTAAGCCGCTTTTCTATGCAAAGCCATTCTTCATGGCTTGCAGAATAAAAACAGATAAACCAACATTAAATGAACAACCTACTTTTTTTTTTAAAGAAGAATTGACATAGAGCAATAGGTTATCTCAGTCACTATTCCAGGTACCTCACCGTTAGGAAGTAAGAGCCTCACTTGAAAGGAACAGGGCCTTCTCCGTGGTTGCCCCAATGCTGTGGAAAACCCTCTTTTAGGAGGTGGCTTTACATTCCTCCTGTGAAGGACAGGGGTGCAAACTTGTGCCTCTAAACCTGTTGTTGCTATGGGGTGGTAAAATCTGCCCCTATGTCTGTTCTATGGCCTATTGTTTCAAAGCGGCTGGGTCAGGCTTGGGCGGGGAAGGCGGAAGGCGGTGGCTGCCAGCCAAGGTCATCCCTGCCTCAATCCAGGCGAACTCCCACCAGCACCTGGAGATTATCAGGGCGGTGGACAAGCTAATGGGATTCAGCTGTGGGAAAAGAGGTGGCCTGGCCCCTCTGGGAGCGAGTGGGCGAATGTCCGGGAAGGGCACGGGTTGGCTTGTTAGGGTCATGGGACCAAGAGTCCCCAAAAGACATAAAAAGCTCTATGAAGAAAGCCCTCCATCTTCCTTGGTGGAGCATGCGTATGCCAACTGGGAAGATCAGGTCCGAGGTAACCGGGAGGGGGTTCCTAAGAGTTAGAAAAGTTTTTATGTTTTAAAACGAGTGTGGGTATCCTGGAAAAAGCCAGCCGTCGTTTCAGCTGGATGTGGGGATGTATGATTGCTTCTTGGGGTAATGGCTAGAGATTAGAGCTTTTCCTCACCTTCTTTCCTCACCCCTTCCTTTTTCCTCATCTCCCCTTCTCCCCTCTCTTCCCTTTCCCTTTTTATGAGGCTGTTTTACTGACCAAGGACTTACATGTGAGTTTTAGTGATTGCAATAAAATCGCTTTGGTCCCTAAATGTGCGTTTGGGTGTTATTCCCTGAATCTCTGGCTCGTTCTGGTTGTGGACAAAGTTTGGGAGGCAGGTTGCTGGGAGATTAGGACGTTTGGTCCAGGAGCCTACCTTGCAGGGTTGTCATGTGGACCCTGACATCCGTTACACCTCCCTCTAGAATGTTAGGTGTTCATGCGAGGCCCATCTATTTGCGAAGGCCTTGGGCTAGAGGGAGTGGAGGTTTCATTGTGGGCTGAGATCTGGTTATGAATTTTCTATATTGCTGTAATTATGGCTCATTTTTAATACCGTTGGTGATTATTTTTGCACTCTGTTTTAAGTTGCCCTGAAAGATAGGCTAAAAATGTTTTACATCTGTCAGCACAGGAGTATATGGCGCAAGTCTGCAAGTGCGTGTGTGTGTGCAGGTATGTCAGGTCTGGACGATGCTCCTGGTGGCACTTTGACCCTGTGAGCCCCACTGGCTCCACTTCAACACTGGTCCAGGGGCAGGGGGAGGAGGAAGGAGCAGCTCACCAAATGAGGTGAATGCAGACCTGTTTGCCCTGCTCCAGAGCTGTTTGTGTGAATCCCACCTGTAAGCATTCCAGGGGGGGTGTTTGCCTTTATGAACCCCCATGTGCAAATGCTCCTGACATTCCTAGAAGCAATCTCACCTGGAGAAAAATAGCTGGGGCACAGGCATTATAGAGTGAATCTACTATAGCCTTGAGACACACATGCATTAGCTGTGTGAAAGAAAACTAGGGTGGTTTTGCAAGTCCTTTCCGCTCCAAAGCAGCCTCTACATGGCTTCACGCACACCACCATGCCCATGGTCCCGCATAACACTTCTTTGCCCATCGCCCCTCCATGGGATTGACTCACTGGTATTGATCAAGAACTGATTGGAGACGCCAGGATGGTCCACGTCATGAATGGCAGCAGCAAATATGGCAGCCAGGATCTCCAGGTCAGTGAAGACGGCCTGCAAAGGACAGGAGGAATGAGAGAAACTGCCACATGGCTGCTGCCTCTGTCTTGTTCCACGGGGGAGCTGATTTTTAGCAGATAAGGACAGGTGCATCTTTATGAAAGGGGCCCCTTGTTAGGAACTACTGAGGCTGGAACCGGGAGCGCACAGAGGGCTGCGCTGTGCACTGCCATGGGTCAGAACGTTCCCTGGGCAAAGGAGAAGTATTTAGAAGGCTCTGATGGAGATGCAATCCTTCTGGGCAAGAAGGGACCAGCAGCCTGCCTCCATCCCCATTCTGTCTGGCAACAAAGTTGAGGAAAAGTTGAGGAAAAGTCATCCAGATCCAAAAATCCTCAACACCCCACACTGGACAGCCAGTGTGGGATAGCGGGCTCGAACATAGCTTTGGACTTAGAAAAAGAAATAATGATAATTTGTAACACATACCAGGAGCTGTCACACTTAATCAGGCCAAAGGTCCATGTGAGCAGCTCCTGAGCCTGGCCCGATGGAGAGGGAGGTGTCCCCCTGCTGTGGTCCTCAGCATGTGGCATCAGTGATGTACTGCTATACTCTGGGAGGATCGAGAAGAGATCCTGGCCTTTTAAATATTTGAAGAGTGCTTTCATGTCTCCCCTCAATCTTCTCTTCTCCAGGCTAAACATGCCCAGTTCTTTCAGTCTCTCTTCATAGGGCTTTGTTTCCAGACCCCTGATCATCCTGGTTGCCCTCCTCTGAACACGCTCCAGCTTGTCTGCGTCCTTCTTGAATTGTGGAGCCCAGAACTGGACGCAATACTCTAGATGAGGCCTAACCAGGGCCGTATGCTTCTGTATGCTTAATCATTGTGGCCTTAATAATGTTGCCCATCAACTTGCCTGGGACAGGAATTAGGCACGCAGCAGGTCTGCAATCTACTGTAATGCCTTTCAGTCCAACCATGGTTATTGGAAGTCTGGAGTCTGCGATTTGGCTGGTTGTTTCAAATCAATATGCAGGTCTCAGCCTTCCTTACATGTACTGCTCCTGGCCACTTGCACGCCTCCTCTCTGCCCAGTTCCTCTCCCAGTTTTCCTCCCGGATCCCTGGTTCTTGCCTTCTCCTCTTCCTCTGGAGCGGCCCTCTTCCATTTCTTGTTTTCCTAGGCCCCTGCTTCGTTCTTGCCTAGGGTTGCCATATGTCCCGGAAAACCGGGAATGTCACGGTTTCCAAGCATTTCCAAAATGTCCCGGCCAGTCAGTCAAGAATCCCAGATTCCTGTTCCAGACGGCCAGAGACATTCCAGCCTCCAAAATGGTGCCTTGATCCTGCTCTTTGGAGTGTAAATCTCCATACTGAAGTCTCCTCTAGCTTTTGAGAACTAGTGGAGAAATGCAATTTAGTGACATTTTTTTTCTGTTTGTTTGCTTAAACTGCCTATTATTTATTTGCAGGTGCTTAAGTACTTTAGGCTGCAATCCTATGCATACTCACCTGGGAATAAGTCCTATTTAACTTAATAGGATTTGTTTCTGAGTAGACACACATAGGATTGCAGTGGTAGATAACTAAAGCTTAAATAGCTTTCTTTCTTTCCCTAGACCTTTACATATTGCTCAGTTTTTTTTAAAAAAATCCTAGCTGCCCCCCCCCCCAAAAAAAATTGTCCCGGTTTTGTGGTTTCAGAATATGGCAACCCTATTCTTGCCCCTCCTTTCTTAGGATCTTCTGCCTGGCCTGCCCCTATCTCTTAGTCACAGCAATTCAGCCAATGGCAGACAGAGGCCCTCCTGACGACAAGCAATCCACCTGCTCTCTGTGACAGGCAGTCAGCTGAGCCAATCACAGCAAATCGCTTCCCTACAAAGTTTCCCTTAGTTTAGGGCTGGGCAACGTGTAGCCCTACAGGTGTTCGGGCCTACAATTCCCATCAGCCCTTGTAGGCCATCTCAAGGCACACACATTGGCCACCTCTGCCTTAGCCGATTAGAATATAGATCTTCTGAATGTGCCCGGCCCCACGATATAAGTTAGGCTGGGAGGCTTGCTCAAAGCCATCTGTGCCTGAACATGGATTCAAGGGCTAGGTCTACCATGGCCACACACATCACTAAAACCCCAGCACCACAGCTCTTTCCCTGAGGATGTACAGGTAGTTCCTGTCCACTGGAGAACCATCGTGTCTGTTCAGATGTCACACTAAACCATGGTTAGTCTGCTAACCCTTTTGCAGCAAATGTTTAAACCAGTGGTTCCCAAACTTTTTCAGGTAACCGCCCCCTTGGTTCCACAAACTTATGCCCAGTGCCGCCTACCCTACCCTATAAAAATCATTATTCAGAATAGTGGTTTTCAATGACCCACTAATAGTAATAATGAAGATAATAACAATAAAATTCAAAACAGTAACAATTAATTGAATATTTATTCAAAATCTGAAGCACCCGCCACAGGCTTGCCGAGGGAGAGAGGGAAAAGACAGCGAACGCCTCTGTTTTGCAGCCAGCATGGCGGGGCACACCAAGCAGGGTATGTCTCTTCATTACTGTTTCGGTGCTTTTGAAACATTTCAATTCACCGTTAAAAGGACTCTTCTTAAACGGTATTAATACATGTGTGGATTCTTCCCCTATATGGCTTGGGACCAAACTACCCTCTCCCATAAAAATGTCCCTGGGTTTTAAGACCTTCTGGAGAGGCGCTTCTGGGAAAAGACCACCTCGAGCACCCCCCTGCTGCCCCTTTGTTTCTTAGTGCCCCCTGCTGCCCCCTTGCCTCTTAACGCCCCCTATGCAATCCGACCGCTCCCAAGGGGGCAGTACCACCCACTTTGGGAACCACATGGTTTAAACCATGGTTATGTTGCCCCTACAGTTAGGAATGGTTCACATGACACACTAAGCCGAAAAGTTTAGCTCAAAATGCTTAACCACGTGGCTTAGTGTGTCATCTGAACAGGGTCACTCTCTGCCCCTTCCTCCCGTCCCCATTCACCAAAACTTACATCCAAAGCTGGTGTAGACAGGAGCACATGCGTGGACTGCGTGACGTCAGCAGCATGGAGGCTGTTGTGGTAAGCGACATCGGCATGGTAGTGGTCTTCTAGCGTCATGATGTAAGTGACTAATGTGTCCACGGGTATTTTGAACGTTTTCAACAAGTCTCTTTCCTACAGAAGGGGGCGCGGGGAGGGGGGGAAACAAGCATTTGTCAAAAACATCAGCAGCAGCCCCTACTAAGTAGGTAGCTCAATCTGCTCTGCTGGCTAGGGGATGCTGGGCATTGCAATCCGACACTTCCGGAGGGTGAAAGGTTGGGGAAAGCGGGGCTAGCGCCTACTTTGGCCAATTGCATGGGACAAAGTGGCCTTGAACCCACAAAAGCTTATGCTGCAATGAAGGCATTAGTCCGCCACAGGGATTTCAGTTGCTTTTGTCGTTATTTGCTACAACAAACTAAGCACCATGCTCCTCAGTTTTTCCTACCACATCTCGCTTTCCCTCTCCAGAGAACCCAAGACTTGCACAGCAGCCAGTTCTCATTACGTGGCCCTGAGAAGTCAGGGAGAGAAATGCAGGTTGCTTACCTGTAACTGTAGTTCTTCGAGTGGTCATCTATGCATTCACACATATGGGCTTTGCGCCTGCGCAGAGACCGAACCGGAACCTTACATAGCTTAGGGAAATGTTTTTGGCGGGAACCCCTCCCCCCACGCTACCGCGCATGTCCATGGGGTTCCCGCCCTTACCTCAGTTTACAGGAGTCCGGCATTGTGCCCCCATAAACATGAGTGTAAAATAAAATAAAGTACATTCCACATACAACTGTGTCATTTGTAAGCTTCACACCACCAAGTGGGGATGGTGGGTGGGTTGTGTGAATGCATAGATGACCACTCGAAGAACTACAGTTACAGGTAAGCAACCTGCATTTCTTCATCGTGGTCTCTATGCATCACACATATGGGCGAGTAGCAAGCTGACATACCTTTGGAGGTGGGTTGGTGTATCATTTCAGGATCTCTGACAGCACTGTCCTCCCAAACGAGCAGTCCTGTCTCGCACGGGTGTCCAAGCTGTAGTGCTTAATAAACGTGGATGGAGTGGTCCACGTCGCAGCTCTACAGACTTCTGTCAGGGGAACACCTCTGCTGAAGGCAACAGATGTTGCGACGGCTCTAGTAGAGTGAGCTGTCACAGGCTTTAAAAGGTCTAGCTTAGAGATAGAGTAGGCAAGTTCAATTGTCTCTACAATCCAGTGAGACAGTCGCTGGCATGAAACAGGGAGTCCCTTAGAAGGCTCTCCATAACAAACAAACAATTGATTTTTTTCCCTAAAACTTTCTGTCCTAGCCCTGTAAAAGGCAAGAGCTCTCCTTACATCTAGTGTATGTAGCGAAGACTCAACAGGTGTTGTAGGATTCGGGAAGAATGCCGGCAGAGTGATGTGCTGGGACAGATGAAAGGTTGACACTACCTTAGGCAGGAAGGCAGGGTCTGTGCGTAACACAACCTTATCCTTATGAAAAACAGTATAAGGAGCATCTATCCTAAGAGCAATGAGCTCACTTGCACGTCTAGCCGATGTGATGGCCACTAAGAAGACCGTCTTGAATGTCAGAAGTCTGAGGTCTGTCGAGGCCATGGGCTCGAAGGGTTTCCCTGTCAGCGATTGCATACAACTGACAGGCTCCATGGTGGAACGATACACTTCACTGTCGGTATCGTATTCTTAAGCCCCCTTAGAAATTTTCTGGATGTTGGATGTGCAAAGGGTGAAAAACCATCCATGCCTCGATGAGAAGCCGTGATAGCAGCTAAGTGTACTCTGATTGAAGTGAGTTTGAGTCCTTGCTGGTAAAGCGTCAATAGATATTTGAGGATCAATGATAAAGGGCAAGGTTCAGGTGCTTGATTGCTTTCTAAAGCAAACTTCTGAAATCTTTGCCACTTTGCAGCATAGGACTTTCTTGTTGAAGGCTTTAGTGAGGCCAACAATATATGGTCTACAGTTAAGTTTTCTATATGAGCGGGGTGGTTGTTATCCTCCACGCCGTCATTTTGAGGGTCGACAGATTTGCGTGTCGAACCCTGCCCTGCTGTCGAGACAGCAGCGTCGGTATCGACGGGAGTCTGATGTAATTCCCATTCGACAGTCGAAGGGCGTGAGAGAACCACGCTTGCCGAGGCCACCACGGCGTGATGAGGATGCAATCCGAATTGTCCGTCTGGATCTTGGCTAGTACTTTCGTCAACAGTGGAAAAGGTGGGAAGATGTAAAGGAGATTTCCTTTCCAAATTCTGGTGAAAGCGTCTCCTAGAGAGTGCTTTCCTCTTCCTGCTCTGCTGCAGAACCTGGAACAAGCTGCGTTTTCTTCGGTAGCGAAGACATCGACAGCAGGGCGGCCCCAATACCGAAAGAGATCGTCCCTGACTTCGGTATCGAGCTCTCATTCATGGTCGACGTGGAAGGACCTGCTGAGGGAGTCCACGATGATGTTCTCCTTCCCTGCTACATGGATTGCAGTCAGGTAAGTATTTCTCTTTATGCACCAGTTCCAGATTCTGAGTGCAGAGCGGTTCAGAGGGTGTGATCTTGTTCCACCCTGTCTGTTGATGTAAGCCACCACGGTGGTGTTGTCTGTCGCGATCAGGACGTTTCGGCCCTCAATCATTTGTGAAAAGGTCTTTATTGCATTTTCCACTGCTAAGAGTTCTAGATGGTTGATATGCTGTTCTCTCTGAGAGGCCAATGACCTTGAGCGGTGAGGGAGTTGCAGTTTGCTCCCCATCCGGTTAAGGATGCATCCGTCGTAATCGTTACCGAAGGTGCTTCTTGTTGGAATGGAACGCCTTCCAGGAGAGTCACCATCGAAAACCACCATTTCAGGGATGCTCTTACTTGTCTCGGGATCGACAGGTAGGTTCGTCGGGCGTCGTGTCGAAGATCGAACGTTCTCAGAAACCAGGCCTGCAAGACTCTCATTCTGAGTCTCGCAAACCTGATGACTGCGGTGGTCGCTGCCATTAAACCTAATAGCCTTTGGATCGTCCATGCCGAAACCTTTCGACGGCTTTCGGTAGCGATGGCTAAATCCTGAAGAGTGTTCGCTCTGGTCGAAGGCAGGTATGCCCTGCCGTCTCGAGACGATAGGATTACCCCTATAAAGTCCAGTCTCTGATGTGGGGTCAAGATGGATTTCTCCTCGTTGACCCATAGACCCAACGAGTCCAACAGGTTGAGGGTGGTTGAAATGTCCTTCTGGAGCGTGCCACTGTTGTCCGCTACCAGAAGCCAATTGTCTAGGTACGGATATACGTAAATCCCTTTCTGTCTTAGATGGGCGCACACCATCGCCATCACCTTCGTAAAGACCCTCAGTGCCGTGGCCAAGCCGAAAGGAAGAACGGTGAATTGGAACTGGGACGCACCGATTGAAAATCGTAGGTAAGCTTGATGCGACCTCCTGATGGAGATGTGGAAGTACGCATCCTTCAGATCCACCACAGTGAACCAAACTCCTCTGTGTAGGAGCTGTAGAATAGAAGTAACCGTTGTCATACGGAACTTTCTCGGAGTAATGTATCTGTTTAATTGCCTTAAGCCCATGATCGGTCGAAGACCTCCATCCTTCTTCGGGACCGTCAAGTAGCCCGAGAAAAACCCGATTGAGTTCCTCTGCAGGCACAGGAGAGATAGCTCCTTTCGATAGGAGGGTCTGTACCTCGCGAAGCAGAGGAGGGGATGGCGCTGTTACTTTCACCCCCGAAGAAGAAGGGAGGACATTGAGCTCGATGGCATACCCCGAGTTGATGATAGTGAGCACCCAGGAGTCCGATGTTATTGACTCCCATTGATGGTAAAACGGTGCTAGGCGGTTCGCAAAGGGGGGTGGATCTGGGATAGAGGAGTCAAACCCGCTGCTTCTTGGTAAAGTCAGGCTGATGTTTATCCTGTTGAAAACGGCCTTGGTATGGACGCTTCCTTTGAAGTTGGTGTTGTTGTCTTGGTTGGCTTTGATATTGAGGCCGTTGTTGTTGTTGATGTTGAATCGGTGGCCTTGACCAGCGTTTGGGCTTGTACTGCGGAGGTGGAGCGGCGAAACCCATCTTTTTTGCTGTCGTACGGGCCTTATACATAGTGTCCAACGTTTCATCCGTCTTTGTGTTGAACAAACCCTCGCCGTCGAAGGGCATGTTCTCAATCCTTGCCTTCGTCTCATATGTCAGGTTTGCCGATCGTAGCCAGGCGTGTCTCCTCAAAGCCACCGCCCCCATCATGTTCTTTGAATGGCAGTCAACCTGATGTCTAGCGGTCGATAGCTGTTGTCTAGCTATGGCTGAAGCTTCGGCTTGAAAGACCCGAGCCAGCTCTCTCTTGTCCTCTGGGAGGTGATCACATAGTGACCCTATTTTCTCCCAGAGGAAGAGTTGGTATCGGGCCATGGTCGCTTGGTAGGTCGAGGCCCTGATGCCGAGGGACGCAGAAGAATAAATTCTCCTACCAGTAATATCCAATTTCCTGCCCTCTTTATCCACCGGGGCGGAATGCGACCTTTGCGATTGGCCCTGGGCTGATTCCACCACAATAGAGTTCGGTTTTGGGTGCTGGGTGAGGAAACTGGGTGTTTCAAGTCTTCTTGAAGTGGCTTGTGTGGACGCTGGAGTCTTCCACGAAAGCTGTGCAGTCTGCTTCAAGGCAGGAGGAAAGGGAATCGCAACCGACTCATTACTCTTAGAGTAAAAAACATTGTAAATTGGGTCGTCCACTGGCTCATCGGGTTGTCGAATATTTAACCCAAGTGCTTGGGACATTCTCAGCATATGATCTAAGAATCTTCCCATGTCGTCAGAGGGCGAGGCAGGATCTTGTGAATGTATCATGTCCTCTGGCGACGGTACCGAAGGGGTAATTGATACCCTAGAATCGGTATCCGAAGGATAATCATCCTCGGGCAACGACACAGTAACTATGTGTAGCTATTGTTACTCGAGTTCAGGCTGCTCTTGTTGAGCTGGCGCAGTAGCGGTCGCTGCCGGTATGGAGGAGGTATGGCGTTGATGAGTTGACGCTGGCGAAAGGTGACGTGACGGAGGGGCCGGTGGAATCTGAAGGACCCTTGAATTTGGAGGAGGCTGGGCATAGTAAGCCTCTGGTGCGTATTGGTAATCCCTATCCTGTGGGAAATACCTGTGAGGTTGATAGTAATCCCAGTCATAATATTGATGTCTGGGTTGAAACTCGGAGTATTGGGAGGTTCTATCCCACTCCTGTCTTGGTCTTTCTACAACCACAGATCTGGGAGAATGCTGAGTAACAGGCTCCTCCACTTCTAAAGCTTGCGGTAGATCTCGCAATGACGCTACCGAGGTCGAATCTCTAATTTCGCCTTCTGACAGGCTGAGTGGACGTCTCGGTATCGAAAGGGTAGAAGTCGGTCTCGACTGAGGCCTCGGTGTCGAGAGAGCTGCTGGAACCGTCGGTACCGAAAGAGATGTTTGGATAGGCTTAGAGGGCCGAGGGGACTTTTTGGAGAGTTTTTCTCCATCCTTCTTCCTCTTTTTCTTCTTCTCGACCTCCGAAGAAGATTTGGGAGTCCGGGCCTTCTTAGCGATCTTTCTGGCCGCGGAACTCGCTAGTGACCGCCCAGGTGTTAGGGGTATCAATGCCCTATTGTTCGCGCTGGTATTATCGCACTGCTCTGTGCTGCGGTCTCGAACGGACTTATGCTGTGCTGTTTTATCCATTTTAGCCTCAGTTGGCTTTGAAGTTGTCGGGTCTGTGGCTCTGAGCGCCTTTTCCCACAGAATGGCACGCAAACGATCTGTTCTGTTTTTCCTCATTTGCTTAGTAAAGGCCATACAATGATGGCAAGCTTCCACTTTGTGACTTTCGCCCAAACAAATAACGCACAAAGAATGCCCATCGGTAGGGGGAAGTTTAGCCCCACACCTAACGCATTTATGAAATGGCGCCTTAAGTGCCATGCGGCTCAGGCCGCTGCGACTGAGAGTCGCTGAGGAGACTACTAACAACTATAATTTTTTACTTTTTTTAGGAAGAAGAAGATATTAAGAAGAGAAGAGGAAAATACAGGTGAAATATAAGAGATTTGAAGGATTTTAGGAGAAGAAATAGGCCATCATGTTCTTTGAATGGCAGAAAACAAACGCTAGAGGTTGGTTCTACAGGTCTAGGCACAATGGCGGACGACAAAGAACTGAGGTAAGGGCGGGAACCCCATGGACATGCGCGGTAGCGTGGGGGGAGGGGTTCCCGCCAAAAACGTTTCCCTAAGCTATAGAAGGTTCCGGTTCAGTCTCTGCGCAGGCGCAAAGCCCATATGTGTGATGCATAGAGACCACGAAGAAGAACTCGGAGGCCTCATCTACCAGTAAGACAAGACAATCTCGCTCAGAAAACAGCCCAGCCTCAAAAGAATTGCAATTGCTTTTTGACTTGCTTCAGTTTACAACTCCATTATCTCTTGAAATGAATGAAAAATAAAGCATTTGAAAAAGCACACATTTATGATGGCCTTCAATCAGTGTCCAATTCTTTGTAGATTGAACCAATATTTCTGGCAGATCTGCTGCAGCCCTAAGCCGGCAGGAGAGACTGAAGCAGGAAACAAGACTCTCCAATGTGAGCACACGTACCTGGAAAACTGTATACATGATGCAACTGAGCGACCGATTGTTGGAGTACTCGGCGACCCGGAAAATGTTAAGGCCCCACTTGTTTAGGTATTCCAGTTCCTGGAAGAGACACCAGGGAAAGAAGTTGGAGCACCATCACCACAATGGTAATGAATAAGCAAACCCACCCACAGTGTGTTCTCTCTGATGCCACAACTGGAGCCTGAGCTGGTATTGCAGCATTGGGATGTTGGTAGCAGGCAGTGTGTCCTCTACTTGGACAATGCCAAGGTTGAAAAGCCCATGTAACCAAAGGGACTAGCAACCTTGCTTTTGTGGATGCTCCATCGCAATTCAGGGGATCTGGGGCCACAGCTAGACCTAAGGTTTATCCTGGGATCATCCAGGGTTCACCCCTGCCTGAGCACTGGATCCCCTGTGTGTCACTTAGATGAACAGGTTTGACCCCTGGATGATCCAGGGATAAACCTTAGGTCTAGCTAAAGCCTAAGTAAGAATTTAGGAGCACGGGACCCAGGCAGTGTTTTGACTAAGGACACCAATAATACTAAGGTTAAAAGTCTCAGAACAAATCCAATTTCACAAACGAGATTTCCCCCAAAATGGCTTCAAGTTAACCAGCTCAAAAAGCAAGCCTGTGAACTAGACTAAGCTGCTTCTGACTCTTTGTGGTACCTGAGAATTTAAAAACATAGACATATCCAACATGGTCGCTCTCATTTGGCCAACATGATCTCTCTCATTTTAAGACAGCTCCCTGTATGTTATGATTATGTAAGACAGCCTTCTCCAACCTGTGACCTCCAGATGTGTTGGAATGATAGAAGTTGTGGTCAAACACATCTGGAGGGCCCTAATCTATGCTGTGATTAAGGTATAAAAGAATTTACACTTTTCAATACTTCACCATATATTCTTTGCTGCTTTAGATGGGCATTATGGAGCATAACTTTTCATCAGCATCTCTGTATTTATAGTGCTACTTATTTTTGTAGATGCTTGGTGCAAGTGTCCTGGTTACTCATGGGTGACGTTGGGGCAATCTCATCTTGGTTTAATAAGTCGAGATATGAATGAACCTCTAGGCCCCACAAATAGCTGCTTTGCTCCTCCCTTGGGAAACGAGCCAAGAAATCTTCCGTTAAATGTAGTTTTACATCCAAACCGGGAAACTATGGTTAATGGCTCCAAACAAGCCAGGAGTTAAACCAACTTTAAACCATGACTTCATATCCAAGTTTGTTGGAAGCCATTTGTCCTGGTTCGGATGAAACGAGAAACTGTAGTTAATGGATCACTTCCTCGTTTCTTTGCTCCCTTGAGCGAAATACCAAAGCAGCTGCATGCAGGGTTATGAGGTTCATTCACATCTTGGCTGATATGACTGTCCAAATGCAGCCCTGGGGTGTGGATACTGACCTAGTCCACACAAAAAATGTATATCTACTAGGCAGGGCAATTACAGAAAAGATGGCTTCTTATGCCTTTGCAATACTGAGATGACATCAGGATTATATTGATAATAATGAGGGAGACTGTAATTAGTACAACCAATTTTGACTCTTGATTTTGTAATACATAAAATTTTAGATTTTTTTATTATTTTGTGTGTGTGTGTATGGGACTGATTGCCACATGAAGATCCATGTGTGTGGTGATTATACTTATTTTTGAACTTATTATTTCTGGTTGTATTGCTATGTCCGAGACTATTTGATCTAGTCCATGGATGCCCGCAGCCAAATAAATACATGAACTCGTCATCACAATGTTGGTGATGTTGGTACATTCCTAGTGCACATGTATCATATATTTGATGGAACTGTTGTAAGACTGCAAATTTTCAGAAAGATATTGAGGTAATTCACACATAACATTCCTGGTTCATGAGCTTAAGGCCTGCACGTTCCAGACTCTCATTGGCTTCAGCACTTGAATCCTGGTCTCTTTAAACCAAAACAGGCCATAGTTCCCAAAGGTAGATGGGGTGATAGATTATGGTTTATTAAGCCATTACTTCTGAACCTTTATGTCATTTCAGGATAAAGCGTTTGCATCTTAATTACACATCCTTATTATATCTTCTTGGGTTGGTGAAACACAAAGTGAGTCCCAACCAATACAAACAGGGTAGGAATATGCTAAATGTGATGGCTAACATTTTCGGCCAAGATTGCCACAAGTCAATACTTATTTATTTATTGCATTTATATACCGCCCCATAGCCGAAGCTCTCTGGGCGGTTTACAAAAGTTAAAAACAGTAAACATTAAAAACAAATATTCAAAGTTTAAAAACATAAAAAGCAAAGCCAACAACAGTATCCTTACAAAAACAGCTATTTTGGGGTCCGTTAAAAACAAACGAACACAGCATACGTTGTTAAATGTTGTGAAATGCCTGGGAGCATGTCTGGGCAAAACTAGTAATACGCCTGGGCCAGATGGGAAATGTAGGCCCCATTTCAAACTGCTCATTAAGTATTTTTTAATCAGTTCTAAATACATATGAACTAGAATGATTTATAAAAAAAGGCAATGGCAAGCATTTTTATTCAAGATGTATTTAAGACATCACTTCTTCACATTCAGAGGTACTTTGTAACAAATCTTTACCAAAGGGTCCCCCTTTGCCTCTACCAGGGGGACTCGGAGTAGCCCCCCTCAAAATCGTAGGCCCATGCCAACTGGCCCCACTACCCCCCACCCTCTGCCCAGCCCTGCCTGGGAGAAGAGAAAGGTCTTAACCTGGCGCCGAAAATATAACAACGTTGGCGATAACAAGTCAAGCCCAAAGACCGAGGAAGTGGCTCTTTTAGTAAGTATTACATTACACCTCAACGTTCCTGAGCCTTGGGGATGCTTTTGCCTCTAGCCTACTGAGCCTGGGGGCAAGCAGGAGTTCAAGCATGGCTCTATAGCACGGGTGGGGAATTCAGGCCCCATGGTCCCAATATGGCCCTCCTGGGTCCCCCTCCACCATTGATCATTTGGTGGCTTCCTTGTTTCTCCCCACCACCACCACCCCATTCTAAAAGACTGACATGTCTCCCTACGGTTTAGTTACTGCCAGTAAGAGCTTAATATGCTGGTTTTTTATTTTATTGTAATTTTGGCTCTGCCCCCTTTCCCCCACCCACCACTGGGATGTGGCCTTTGAGAGCTTCTCTGAAATGGAATCCAGCCCTTGGGCTGAAAGAGGTTCCCCGGACCCCACCCCTCCCTGCTTTATAGCTCCCACCTCCTGTGCCATGTGTGGCTCTCATGCTTCAGAGTGACCATCTATTTCCGAAATGCTAGCTCAGCGGTGAGCAACTTGTGGCCTTCCAGATGTTTTGGCCTACAACTTCCATCTGCCAGCATAGTCACTGGTGAAGGACGATGGGAGTTGTAGGCCCAAACAGCTGGAGCACCAAAAGTCTCTCTCTCAAACACACACACACACCCCAGTTAGGGAAAACACGAAGAAAAAATTGGAAATGAACTCAGGCATTGGATACGAGATACTGAGAAAAAAGGAAGCTTGGAATGTTATGCACCTGTTAGTATGTGAACTGCTCTGTTGTTGAAGCGGCTTCTCTTGGGTTGTGTGCTCTTTTTCTTTTATTGCTGTTGTTTTTAATTATGAATATTAATCTGTTTTTATGACTGTTTCAACGAAGTTTATTTTAATTTTGGTTTAATTATGGTGAGCTGTCTCAAGCACAGTTTCTTGGGCAGGGGAATTGGGGTACAAATCAAATAGAAGTCACTAGAAATTTGGGGGGGGAAATAGCGGCTCAAAACTTAAACAATTCTGTGACAAGAGACTTCCTGTGCCTCCTCCATGCTACGAAAAAACACTACACTACCACACTAGAGGCCTTCAAGAGGCAGCTGGACAGCCATCTGTCAGGGATGCTTTAGGGTGGATTCCTGCATTGAGCAGGGGGTTGGACTCGATGGCCTTGTAGGCCCCTTCCAACTCTGCTATTCTATGATTCTAAGAGGTTGCGTTTGCCTGAGGAAAATGGGGGCACAAAGAAAAAGCTGACTCCCTTCAGAGTCCTGCCTGAGAGCTGTAATGGTGAAAGCTAGGTTCAGACTCCCCCCCTCCCCCAGCTGGCTCCCGTTGCATGGTGCCCTACGCTGCAAGACTCACCTTACTGAGCAACTCCTCCTGGTCAGTTTTGACCCCAAAGCGGGGGATGCTGGAATTGGTCAGGCTGGAACTGTGCATGAGTTTCTTGACGCCGCTGATCTGGCACATGGGTTGCTGACGCTTCTTCTTCTCCCGCTCTTTCTGTGTTGGGGATGGGATCTCCACGTCATTCTGCTTGTCTAAGGATGAAAAGAGACGGCATCTGAGAGAGAGAGAGAGGACAAGGACGAAAGACTGAAGGTGCCACCATCTGGCCTGCACAAGAATCTCTCTGGGTTCCCATCCACGTGTGTTCCGCGTGTGTTCCCACCCACCAAAACGATAACACTATACCACACAGAGACCCAGTCCACATGATTAAACAAACCATGGCTTAAAACTATGGGTCTCTTTTCCCTCAACAACCCAGAGTTCTGCATTCAGATGCATGGAGAGGATCCCAGGAATGGGACATTCTCAGGTTGTTTAGGAAAGCCGAAGCGGTCAGGAGTCCGCACGTTCGTTTCCATGCAGTAACGAACAATCCATGGTTTGCTTAATTAGGTCAAAGTTTCATTGCTAACTCACAGATTCCAGCATTTTAGTTAAGAACAAAACCTTAGTGGCTCATAATCCCATTCCTAATACTTATATTTATTTATTTATTTATTTATTTATTTATGGATTTTTATGCCGCCATTCAGCCAAAAAAGGCTCTCACGGCAGCTTACAAAAGTATTTCTTGACAGTCCCTGCCCACAGGCTTACAATCTAAAAGACATGACACAAAAGGAAAGGGGATTGGGAGGGAGGAGGAGGAGGGGGAAAGGAAATTATGTATTGTTGTTCATCAGAATGGAGAGGAAGGCAAGAAATACATATTATTATTGTTATTATTATTATTATTATTATTATTATTATTATTATTATTCCCTTGCAGAACAGTCAGGATATTGCAAGAATGGTTAAGTATCTATGGATGCTGTGCTAACAGCTGTGCAGAGACAATAACTTCTTAGCGTCTTCGAGGCATTATAGAGCCATCAGTTCCCATAGGACACAGTTTTGTCCCACCATGGTCTGTGTAATATCCATTTTGCTGGGTTTTTTTCTTCTGCCAAAATGGCATTTTGTTCCGCCCACTCCACTAATTTTTGATGTAAAAATCTAGTATATATTTTTGCAGGAATATCTATTAAACTAATGGGTCTGTAATTACTAGGGTCTCTACGATCACCTTTTTTGCTTCAAGTTATACCCAGGAAAAGCAGAAAAAAGGCCCCAGAAATGTAACCAGTGCAGCTGCAATAAATGTGTGTATGTTTTATTATTATTATTATTATTATTATTATTATTATTATTATTATTATTATTATTTATATAGCACCATTAATGTACATGGTGCTGTACAGAGTAAAACAATAAATAGCAAGACCCTGCCGCATAGGCTTACATTCTAATAGGTCTGATTGTTGCAGGTACCTATTGGATAGTAACAAAGCCCAGAACAGTTTAGGAACTATTTTTAAGGATGATGATGATGATGATGATGATGATGATGATGATGATGAAAGGGTAAGTGAATTAACAATGATCTACAGCAGTGTTTTGTTTTAATGAATGAATACAGTGCAAGCTATCCACTCCCGATACCAAGGACATTCCAAAGTTGGCTTTTTCTTTGGACAGTGCAGATTCCCAATCTCCAGTGCTTGAGAGGACTTCTGTTCAGATGTTTGTGTGTGTTTAAATAAGTGAAAAACAAAACAAAAGATCACTGGGGCTTCCCACACACAGCACCTCAACAGGATGCTCCCATCATTATGTGTTACGCTTATCAAACCTCTCAAGCTGGATCGGGGCTTCTTGCTCCAGACACTGGGAGGATGGGGGTAGGTTTAGCATTCACTTCCTATAATTTGGGGTGGGGGGAAGGAGAGTGAGAGAAAAGTAAAATGCTGGACATGAGGACAATGCTGTGGTAGTGGCAAATCAGGATGTGCGTGTGTGTGTGGGGAGAAGCTATGACCCCTGTTGAAGGCAGCTCGGTTGGTTTGTGGGGAAGGGGGAGTAAGATGTGTCCCCCGCCCCATCACTTGGTAGGCAGAGTAAGGAGCTGAACTGCTTTTTCACTCCTGAACTGGCCTCATCTAGAGTATTGCGTCCAGTTCTGGGCTCCACAATTCAAGAAGGACGCAGACAAGTTGGAGCGTGTTCAGAGGAGGGCAACCAGGATGATCAGGGGTCTGGAAACAAAGCCCTATGAGGAGAGACTGAAAGAACTGGGCATGTTTAGCCTGGAGAAGAGAAGATGGAGGGGAGACATGATAGCACTCTTCAAATACTTGAAAGGTTGTCACAAAGAGGAGGGCCAGGATCTCTTCTCGATCCTCCCAGAGTGCAGGACACGGAATAACGGGCTCAAGTTAAAGGAAGCCAGATTCCATCTGGACATCAGGAAAAACTTCCTGACTGTTAGAGCAGTGCGACAATGGAACCAGTTACCTAGGGAGGTTGTGGGCTCTCCCACACTAGAGGCCTTCAAGAGGCAGCTGGACAGCCATCTGCCAGGGATGCTTTAGGGTGGATTCCTGCATTGAGCAGGGAGTTGGACTCGATGGCCTTGTAGGCCCCTTCCAACTCTGCTATTCTATGATTCTATCTCTCAAACTGACCTCCAGGCCTGAGAAAGGAGAGATGGAGGAGGAGGAGGAGGAGGAGGAGGCCATGCTAGGAATTTTCCCCTCCACCTAGGTTCCTGAGCTGTCTCTTCAGGGGAAAAGGAGGTGGTGGATTGGGGGAGCTTTGGACAGGGAAGGAGAGGCTGGGAGATGCAGGCCTTGTCCATCCTTTTGCTCTCCTTGAGGCAATGACCCCAATGATGGATGGGAGGATGCATCGGAGTACGTGGGGTAAGTGCAAGCAGGCAGGGTTGGGAAAGGAATGGAACCTCTTGCCTACCTGTCAAACAGGTCAGGCCATTAACTGGTTAACATTAAAAAGGGGGTGTGGTGTGTGTGTGTGTGTGTGTGTGTGTGTGTGTGAGAGAGAGAGAGAGAGAGAGAGAGAGAGAGAGAGACAGCAGTACAGTTCCTTCCCCACCACCCAGAGACAACAGTAAACCGTCCCCTTTATTGATTCAATTCTTTGTACGCTTCCGTTCCCAATGGGCAGAGTGGGAAAGCTAATTTTCAAAAAGAAGTTGGAGAGAGTAACAGCACAGTGCCCCCCACCACACAAAAACCACATACAGACACGCACACACTCAGATACATGCAGTGTGTATCCTCCATCCCTCGAAATCTATTACCTGTGGATGAGATATCATGCAACTGTATACAGCCAGCACTAGAGGGCTCCACTGAGCTTTTGTGGCAGTGCTTCCTGGGGTGGGGGCAGACAGTGATGGAGGGCTCTAAACTGCAGGGCTGTAACCACAATGGAGAGCAGTTTTTTGGGGGGGAGGGGGAGACTCACCCTCAGGAGAGCAGGGCCTTGTTCCCCCACCTTCTTCTAGGACCGTCTCCAGGGGCAAGAAGTCACGGGTGGGTGGCACCCACTGGGAGAAGAGAGGTGGTGGTGGGGACAGCCTGCCCAGGGGTAGGTGGCGGACACTGGGGGAGCCCAGCGGGGGCAGGAAGTGGGGAGGGCGCAGGGTGACCGGGAAGTGAGAGCGGGTCACATCATCAGCTATGCCCCAATGGTAACTGCGGGAGAAGCAGCGGCAGGGCGGCCTCATGGCAGAGTGGGGGCGGGGGGCGGGGGGCGGGCAAGAGACCCCAGGAGGAAGCAGGGCAGGGGCCATGGCTGCATTCTAGAGTTCTGGGCTCTGCGTTGCTGGGAAACGGGACTGTGACCTCACAGCGCACCCAGAACGCTTCCGTGGGGGGGGAACGGAGGCCAGTGCCTCCCCTTCCTCGCCTGCCAGACACTTCCGGAAGACGGCCAGACACACACACCCTCCTCACCTGGGCTCGGTTCCTAAGACTGTGAACGTAAAATGGGAGCTGATTTTCCCAGGACCTCCCGCAGAGGAGAGGTGGGGGTTGCAAAGGGAGCCGGTCTTACAGAGACAGCGCAAGAGCCCAGATCCACCTGCTGCTGCCTCAACAGGCCACTTCTTGCATGGCCAAGAGGATTCTGGGATTGGCTTGGGAGCTGGACAGGTTGGAAACAGCTTGCTGCCCCACTGGCGAAAGGGCGGCCTACGCTATAGTGAGTGCTCTTTAACTTACACCACTCCAGGTCATAGGACAGTCAGGTCAGGGGCTTGTATGTGAATGTCTGAGGCAGGTCGTATTTCAAGCCGGAAAGGCAGGACAACACAGAGACACTTGGCAGAAGCAGGACAAGAACCAAGAGTTCTGTTTCCTTCCCTTTCCTCGCTCCCACTAAGACCTCTCTACCCACTGTGAGACAGGAACCACCCCGAAGTCCTGGCTGTTTCTTATAACTCACTTGACTCCACTCCTTGTTCACAGCCAAGAATGGAACCCTAATGTCCAGGCGGTTCCCAGACTCTGCTGGTCTGCTAGCTGCAACTTCCTCTGCCAGGATCTGAAACCACCCAGCCGTCCCAGTATCTGGAGCCTTGCTCGCCCGTACTGGAAACGCACGTCTCCAGTTCCCCGCCTATGCGCATAATCCGAAAAGCCACTTTCCGCACGGGCCCCCCTGCTCAGCACCAAACTGCCTGGGCGTGCTTGCTCTCTCTTGCATGTTTACCTTTGGTCCCTGAATGGCCTGGCCTGCCCCCTGACCTTGGCAGGAGAGGCCACGGCTGCTCAGGAGGAGCAGGGGGTGTGAATTCTGGCCCCTGCTCAGCTTACACTTGGCCTGAGCTCTCAGCCCCGGTTCCAGCTCTCACACAAGGCTCCCACTGAAGAGGCAGTTTGCATCAACATTTGCTTAAGGCTGGGTATTTGCATGTGCTGACGTCAGTGGAAGCCTGGCTTCTGCAGAACTCAGCAGGCCTCGGAGGGCTTGGCTTTGGATGCCCTCAGTTACCAGCGTGTGGGTCTGTTGGGGAGACGGACATGGAGGGGCCTCCAACTCCGAAAGTATCCACACGGCCACGTACGCTTCTATACGCAAGCATGGTGCCTGCACGTTAATTTGCCTTTCGCGACAGTGTCATGCAGCAGAGTGCGAGGTGTGAGTTTGCGCGGTGCTACGTTTGCGCACATAGCAGCGTTTGGAGGGGAGGTGTTTGCATATGCTGGTGTGTACATATTGAAGTGCCTGGCAGGCCAATCCTTTGCATGTTTACTTGGAAGTAAGCCTTATTGAGATGTGCTCAGAAGGTAAATGTGCACAAGAGTGAAGCTTTAGGCTGCAATCCTATACTCATTTACTGGGAGTTAAGTCCCATTGAATGGATCCAATGGAATGGACTTCTGAGTAGGCACGTACAGGATTGCACTGCTCTTGTGGCATTATCTTGTCCAGCCTCATGGAGCATGACCCGGCTGTCAAACCTGGGCATGTAGACTCTGTGGCAGTGGCCAGAAAGGCCCCCGCCAAACGAGAGACAGAACCCAGAAAGGGCCCCCACAGCTGGACCACCCTGGGCAAAGCAGAGAGATAATCTGGTTCTGGATTTGAGATGAGTATAGATAAAGCACAGCTGGACAGCGGAGATTTCGGCAAAACGGGGTTAGCTGGGCTCTGCAATTATGCACTGCCTACACATATATGCACTTTCTGGGACAGAAAGAAAAGATTACTAGTCCTGGCAAAGCTCAGTTACAATTAACTGTGAAACAAGAAACGCTGAAACCAATTGTTTATTAACCAAGACAAAGGAAAAAGGGGGGAAAAGGCTGAAGGAATCAAGGAGTTAGGTGATAATGAGGAAAAACAGAGCCTCACCAAAGTTTCACTCTCAAAACTTTAAGGGGAGGGGGGATCTTTTGAGGGGCACTTCCTGCAACCTCTAACAGGTGGCCTTCTCTGCGGCCAACTGCTCTGACGTCCGGTCACCTCTGCTGTTCTGATGGCTGGGCAGGTCAACTGGGAAGGAGAGTTATCCCAGCATGCAGTTCTCCTCAGCACCATTGTGCTTCTGTGTGTGGGTTTGCCTGCCTGCCTGCCTGCCTGCCTGCCTCATATGCCCCATCGCAGGGGTGCACAACCTGCACCCCAGATGCTAATGGAGACACACAAGCGGCAATGCCCACTGAAACCACTAGAAGGGGAGGCGGAGATGTTAGCCTCTCTCTTCCTCAGTGACCCCAAAGCAGCCTCCCCTCCCTCAGATCTTGTGCAAGATCATTGTATATGCGACTGTGTGTGCGGGCATGCATGCGTGCAACCCCTTTGGGGCCAAAAAGAGTGTGCAGCCCTGGCCTAATGGTACCTTGTTTGGGCTGGCAGCAATTTGCAGCGCCTATTTTCCTGCTGCTGCTGCGGTGGCATTTCTTTTTTTTTTCTCAGTGAGCTTTCTTCTTCCCCAGTGATCCCAGCCAATCAAAGCTGACTGTATGATGACATCAAGGAGGGCAAACAAAGCCAATGTGTTGCCCTTGGTTTAAATTGGTGTAGGGAGCGGCGGGAATCTCCCTGTTGCCAAGGCAACCATGCTGCCTCAGCACCAGGGATGTGCCTTGTCCTTCTATGCAGTAGTTTCACTGTAGTGGGTGTAGACGTTCTCTGAGCCCATTACAGGAGTATTGCGTCCAGTTCTGGGCTCCACAATTCAAGAAGGACGCATGCAAGCTGGAGCGTGTTCAGAGGAGGGCGACCAGGTTGATCAGGGGTCTGGAAACAAAGCCTTATGAAGAGAGACTGAAAGAACTGGGCATGTTTAGCCTGGAGAAGAGAAGATGGAGGGGAGACATGATAACACTCTTCAAACACTTAAAAGGTTGTCACACAGAGGAGGGCCAGGATCTCTTCTCGATCCTCCCAGAGTGCAGGACACGGAATAACGGGCTCAAGTTACAGGAAGCTAGATTCCGGCTGGACATCAGGAAAAACTTCCTGACTGTTAGAGCAGTACGACAATGGAACCAGTTATCTAGGGAAGTTGTGGGCTCTCCCATACTAGAGGCCTTCAAGAGGCAGCTGGACAACCATCTGTCAGGGATGCTTGAGGGTGGATTCCTGCATTGAGCAGGGGGTTGGACTCGATGGCCTTGTAGACCCCTTCCAACTCTGCTATTCTATGATTCTATGATTCTATGTGCATTTGAATATACAACCATGGGCACATTCTCACAGACATAGTTATGAGATACCACATGGAACTAGAATGAGATCTCCATCCCTCCCCCAGTGAATATTTTTGCTACCTTATAACCCACCCACCCCACCCCAGTCACTGAAAGCGGTGGTACTTTTGGAGGGATGCATGTGGAAATATTAGCACTTTGTCTCAGCTCTAAGGAAAATAATACAATATCAAGAGATATCCCTGAACAGAAGACAGACACATCTTGGAGAAATTGATTAGTTCATTATTAGACTTGGAAGAACAGATAAGAATTAGGACTGTTTTCAGATCACAATCAAGATATGCAGGCAAAAATGAAAGATTTAGAGACATTTTAATCAAATGTTATGACAATGAACTGAAGAGATAAATTATTACAGGTTTTATGGCAAACCTATAACATCTCTATCAAGCAAAAATTCAAGTCCTCTCAGATTTTTTTTTTATCAGAAATATTAAAGAAATGTAGAGCTTTCATATTTGTTACTACATCATCAGGTACTCATGGGATATTCAATTTAAATTAATAATTTTTCCGATATATGGTTCCCCCCCAGAAAAATGTAGCCCCTTTTCGAAGGAACACTTTAAGAAATCTAATAATCCCAAGAGTGAAACTGTGAGACACTTATGTGTAATGAAAAGAAATTGATGGCAGTTATACGAACGTTGTGGTGCACTTCTGCACGAAAGATAATTATATTAGGCTCTAATGGAGTAGCAGATCGTTTTCTTTTTAATTTCTAAACTGCCTTATCCTGTTTGAATGGAATGTCTCATGTGTAGATGGTGATGTCTGATTCTTTTTCCAGCTGGAGAACAAATCCTGGTCTATAACATTGTGTAAATAAGGATTTTACCAAAAAAAACGCCAGTGTACATGGGTAGAGCAGCAAGGGTCTTGACAATCCAGAGATAGGGCTCCTTTGCACTCACCTAAGAAGGTGTTGGAAATATATTCAGAGACCTGGTTTCCGGAGCGGCTCATTTCAGAGAGATGGGTTAATTCACGGTTCAGCATTCTTTTGAACTGTCAGAGAAAGAGAGAGAGAGAGAGAGAGACAGGGAGTTAATATAGATTTATCGTCATATACACTGGTGCAAATGGATGTGTATGTAAGTGCACAAACCTCACGATTGTGTTTCTCTGAACAAGACTTCCACTAGGCACGAGGGTGTTCTCATGGAGCGCCTCATTTTGTATGTGCTTGTAAATATAGACTCTGTGAGAATTACTGCACGCTACGTCTTGAATGTGTTCATTGCTCTAGTGCAGTGAGTTTTAAACTGTGTGCCTAGGGAACTTTGGGTTTCTAAGTGAGAAGATCAGCAGTGGCAAATGAGTGCATTTATCACTTCCAACCTTCTCCAACTTTCTTACTGTGCAGGGTGCAGCTGGGCTCAACCAGCAGCACCCGTTGTGAACTGAGCGCACACTTTAGAATACATACTAAATACAGCCCTTAATAATGTATGGGGATTCAGAAGAGGATTCCACAGTTGAAATGCAGGGTTTTCTTAGCAAACAAATCTACGTGGAAAAGGTTTTCCTGAAGGCAGGCGGGAAGCTTGAAAACCAGTGCTCTAGTGACATGCACTTCCATTGGATGTAGACATATTTTTTATGTAAGTATGCTGGGATCCAAACTTTTCCTGACATGGAGATGCTGTTATGGAGGCAGAGCATCTCAACAGCACAAGTGAGCTTGTGTATGCATATAAATTTTTGCTGCACCTTCATGAGAACACACACACTTCCATCAACACAACTTGTCTGCCATATCTGTGAGCATACGTTGCTGCTGTTTCCAGGAATGATGTGAGCTTTAGTGCAAGTACAACCCAGAGCATGAAGATATGCCTTGTGAACATGCATAGACTCTCTAAACAAACACCTGACTTTCAAGAGCGCTTTGATGGTGAAGCCCAAGTCCATTGCTGTCGCGGAAAGCCATTTATGGAGGGCAAGCTGAAATCTTCCATGCAATGACAACGGAATAAGCTTCATGGGGCATAGCGAAATTTACTTCTGAGTAGATTGTGCTAGAAGCTCTCTGAACTGCAGACCATGTTTGCCTTGCTCCCTGGCACAAAGAGGCTGGTCTAGACTAGGGATGTGCTCCGCTTCTAATCGGACCGGCGAATTAGAAGTGGAGCGGGGTGCTTCACCTCCCCTTAAGGCGGAGGCGAAGAGGATTGGGGGGCCGGCGGAGCGTGGCGAAGAGGATCGAGGTGAAGGCGGATCCTTCGCCTCGATCAGGAGCTCCACCGGAAAGGTAAGTGGGGTTTACTGGGCCCTGCCGCTGTCGCTGTCACCATGCGGCGACAGCAGCAGGGCCCGGTAACCCCCCCCTCCTCTCCCTTACCTGCCTCCGCCCACTGTCCCTCCCCTTCTTCAATTGAGCCCGCGGTTCAACCAGGAAGTCTAGGCCGCACTTGCGGCCCAGACTTCCTGGCTGAACCGCGGGCTCAATTGAAGAAGCCGACGGACCGCGGACGGAGGCAGGTAAGGCCCCCCTCCCCCTTGGTCCCTTACTGGGCTCTGCCGCCGTCGACGCGTGGGCGGCGACAGGGCCCAGTAAACCCCCCCCCGCCCTCCTCTCCCGGCCTTACCTTGCATCACTCCCCTCCACTGCGGAGCTCCGATTCGGAGCCGGAGCTCCGCGGTGAAGAGGAGTGGAGTATGGGCGGAGCGGCGCGGGCCGATCCGAAATTTTTGGATCGGCCCACGGGGCGGAGCGGGGGGTCCGTGCACACCCCTAGTCTAGATGGCCTTTGGTACCTTCCTACAGAATAGGGAAGGCACTGGACCCCACAATATGGCCTGCTCCATGGCCACCATCTCATCAAAACAAGGTTTGCCGTAAATGAATAACTTCGAATTGGATACAGATTTGGTGAAATGCCATTGCGGTGGGGGCACACGGAGAGAGGATGCTTCTGGGCATGAGATCGGCTCTATGTGGCTTGTGGGCCCCATATGGTTTGCTTAGGTGCTCAACCCATCGTTGCTCTTCTGCCCATACCTCTCTGCTACTTCAGCTCCATCTTGACTCACAGCTCCACTAGTTATTTCACGTTAAATGCTTTTGCTCCAGCCTCTTCAAAGGCTCCAAGTGGTTTCTTCTGCTCCTCCTCCTCCTCCACCACCACCAGCACCTCCGCAAAAAACCAGCTTTCCTCAAGAACACCTTTGTGCATGGCTCTCAGGCAGACCCATCCCTCCAAACCTGCTGACTTTGCCTTCCAATTCCGCTCAATCCTGCCACCCACCCCCATATGGAATTTAGTAAAGATCAGGCCCTATATGACCCCCATGCCCCTTCTCCTCCTGCGTTCCCCATAACAATGTGTTTCTTCTTTGAGGTTTGCAAGTTGATATAGCCACCTCTCACTCTTACAAAGGTGCCTTCCCCCCGCCCCCCCCCACCGGGTTTCCAGACTAAATCTCTGCTCTTGCCAAAGCCCACCTTCCTTCCTGCACCAGATGGTTTCTCTTTCTCTTCCCAAAAAGATGAAGGGAGGTACAATACCCAACTCCCATCAATCCCAGGCAGCATGGCGCCAACCTCCACGAAATTCGTAACATTTTCTCTATCTCTGAGGCCACACACCTGAAAGCGCTGAGCCCATCCCAATCTCTCCCAGGGACATTTTGACAGTTCTTCAAGCTTGCTGCTCCCACAGACTACCATTGCAAACAACAACAACTGCCCATGTAACAAAAGCACCGTTCCTGGGGCAGCTAACCTGGAATCTGAAGAGCGGACAATTTCCAATTCCTTCTAAGAAATGGGGCAGGCAGGCTATGGGAAGCTGGTACGGGAAGCAGCCAACAGTGAGAGGTTTTCATTCCCCGTGGTAGAAAGTGGGGTGGACTCATTGGACATCAAGAAAGTGGAGTGGGCTCACTTGGCCTGAAGTTATTTTGGGGTTGTTTTTTGAGGGGGTTGGGGAACAAAGTCTGGTGACCCTGCATTGGACCACCTTCTTTTTACCTGATGTAGAACCCTTGGGCCTCAACCCCATTCCTTTCCATGCAGCTGGTGGCAAAGAACCTAGCACCAAGTATTTGGGGTGGGGAGGGCGGACTGGCTCGCTTTCCCAGTTCTGGGCCTGACATTGCTCTCATTTCAAAACCCACTGTGTCCTTGAGAAAACTCCCGGATGCTGCTCCCTGGCAGAAGGGTTGAGGTGACTCATCAACTCGTCAGCCAAGACGGGTGATGCTATAGACTGCCTCGCCGCAGCAGCCTCGGGGAGAAACCAAAGGGAAAAGCCACCTTCCGGGCGGAGGGGTGCAGGGAGGGCAGCTGCTCTCGATTAAGGGGCGCCAAGGTGTTTATGCGGAAGCGCAATCCAAAGGCCCACACTGCTCCCTTCCAGCACAACAAACTTCTTCCTGTGCCTGGACTCACCCAGGCACACAGCAGCAGCAGCTCTGCAGTCAGACAGTCCTGCCTGCTCCCTGCCAGTTCCACACGTACTCCGTCATAGCAGGCCATGTGAAAATTCTGCCCCTGACACTGTGCCCCTTCATTTCCTGCCCCAATTCAAAAATTGGCCTTTCCTTACAGAAGCTTCCCCCACGTGGTTGACCTCCAGATACATCGTTGGACTTTAACTCCTAGCTCCCCCCAGCCAGCCGTGCTGGGATCTGTAGTCCAACCTGTCTGGAGGGCACCAGATTGGGGAAGGTTGTGAGGTCAACACGCTGCTCTGGGCTTCTTGGAGGAAGGGCAGAATGCAAAATTAACAAAACGAGGAGATGTATGAGTGACGGTAATTGCTCCTTACCTATGTGAGAAGGGAGCACGTGGAAGACAGCACAGCGGAGAGGCAGGCACTAGCAGCATATCTGGGGCTAGATCACAAGCTGCATAGGAGCCAACAGTGCGATATGGCTGCAAGAAAGGCCAGTGCTATTTTGGGCTGCATTAATAGAAGTATAGCTTCCAAATCGCATGAGGTACTGGTTCCTCTCCATTTGGCCCTGGTTAGGCCTCATCTAGAGTATTGCGTCCAGTTCTGGGCTCCACAATTCAAGAAGGATGCAGACAAGTTGGAGCATGTTCAGAGGAGGGCAACCAGGATGATCAGGGGTCTGGAAACAAAGCCCTATGAAGAGAGACTGAAAGAACTGGGCCTGTTTAGCCTGGAGAAGAGAAGACTGAGGGGAGACATGATAGCACTCTTCAAATACTTAAAAGGTTGTCCCACAGAGGAGGGCCAGGATCTCTTCTCGATCCTCCCAGAGTGCAGGACACGGAATAACGGGCTCAAGTTACAGGAAGCCAGATTCCGGCTGGACATCAGGAAAAACTTCCTGACTGTTAGAGCAGTACGACAATGGAACCAGTTGCCTAGGGAGGTTGTGGACTCTCCCACACTAGAGGCCTTCAAGAGGCAGCTGGACTACCATCTGTCAGGGATGCTTTAGGGTGGATTCCTGCATTGAGCAGGGGGTTGGACTTGATGGCCTTGTAGGCCCCTTCTAACTCTGCTATTCTATGATTCTATGCCTACATGGCTCTTAAGGAGCAGTCTGGGGATACTGCTTCTGATTTCCAGAGAGCCTGTGCTGCAAGCCAGGCTGTCCTCCACAAGCCCCATGGCTGATGAAGATGACCATACAGCTGCCCACTAGCAACACATGAAGGGAGAAGGTTGGACGGAGAAAGGTAATTGCCTTTTTCCAAGATACCTTCCAAACCATTGGTTGCCTGCTGCAGTAACCCATTAGTAGAACGGAGTGCCTGCTGTCTAGGAATAACCTTAGCCTTAGAGTTAACCCACTCGGAGGTTATCTCGTATGTACAAACTTCTTTCTGCATAAGTGAACCTAGCTAGAAACAATACATCAAGCCTGGAACAGAATCAGTTGAACATGGCTTCAACCAGGTCTTGCCTTGGACAAGGTACATGGAACAGCCATCTATGGACAAGGCTGGAAAGTGCTTTGGGAGACAGACGTCCATGGAATTGGGCCCTTGGATGCAATACACTTTTGAGTGGAGTTGCAAACAGCTGCCACAGGAATGGCTCCAACTTCACCCCACCTTCTGCTGTATGACAGATTCATCTACCTAATTCCTCGTTATTATTTGGCAGCAAACCACCCGTCCTTATAGCAGGTAGGAAGCTCTGTTTCTTGGCCATACTACAGAGTGAGGGAATATTGGGAATTTGTATATCTATATCAGACTCCCCCAACCTGGAGTCCTCCAGATGTTTTGGTGTATAACTCCCAGCATTCCTAACCATTGGCCATTCTGGCTGGGTCTAATGGGAGCTAAAGTCTAAAACATCTGGGGGACACAAGGTTGAGGAAGGCTGAACTATATTTATACACCGGGGATGGACAACTTGTGGCTCTCTAGATGTTTTGGCCTACAACTCCCATCAGCCAGCATAGTCAATGGCGAGATATAATGGGAGTTGTTGGCCAAAACATCCAAGGGGTTTACAACTTGCCCACCCCAACACAGACACACCCCACTCTGCTCCTAATAATTTACCACAAGCTTCTTAATTTTCTATGCTTCCTTATCTCATCTAACGCTTCTGTAACTCACCATGATTCCCACTTTGGGGGTAGGGAATGGCTACAGTGAGAAATAGACATTCAGGTAGTTGAAAGGGTCGAACAATAAAACTTCATATATTGATGCCAATAGTCTCATTAAGCTGATTTTATGTTAGCCCCTCAATGCTTCTGGGCTGCTGTCCTGCTGTTGATGTGCTTGTGTGAAGGATAGAAATGCAGTTTAAAAAGCATTCATTTATTTGTGTGTGTGCGTGTGGGGGGGAGGGTAATAATTGATAGCCATGCAGGAAGGTAGATTTTAAATCACATTTCAGATGGAAGTGTTCTATCTGAAGTGTATTTTTAGTCTACCACCTGTGTGTCAAAATTTAAACCAGAAAAAAAATAACTTGTGAATAGTGGTGAATGCGGAGTAGCTGAAGCCAGGGAAGATTCCCAAGTGAGAACTCAAAGTGCTTCATAACACATGTGTGAGTTTGGCCTTAGTTTCCTGTACAACATGATTGCTCTGTGTCACGGAACAAAGGTCAAGATGGCAACGCCATTGCCTTCCCCCCACCCTCGCCCAGCAAATTGCCAGGGGACGAAGAAATCACTCTTACCAGAGGTCTGTACTGATTGCTTGCAGAGGGCTTTTGAAATTAGGCTGAGGGTTGCAAGTTGCTCACTCCTGTCTGAGGGCACTGACCGTTATGATGGAGAACAGGGGGGAAGTATATGGAGTGAGGTGGGGGCAGGAAGCGGGTACATCAGAGTCTGGAGAAGAACCATCTCTGTCACTTGAGGCTCAGGTGGCCTCAGTGGCATGGAGTGCCTTCTACCAGCTTCGGCTGGTGGTCCAGCTACACCCCTATCTGGACAGGGATAACCTAGCATCAGTTGTCTACGCTCTGCTAAGCTCCAAATTAGATTACTGCAATGGACTCTACGTGGAGCTGCCTTTGAAGACGGTTTGGAAGCTGCAGCTTGTGCAAAATGCAACGCCCAGATTGATAACTGCAACCAGAAGGTTCAAGCATATAAGACCAATTCTGGCCCACTTGCATTGGCTGCCTGTATGTTTCCGAGCCCAATTCAAGGTGCTGGTTTTAACCTATAAAGCCTTTCATGGCTTGGGACCACAATACCTGATGGAACGCCTCTCCCGACATGAACCTACCCATACACTACGCTCAACATCTAAGGTCCTCCTCTGGGTGCCTACCCCGAGGGAAGCTGGGAGAATGGCAACCAGGGAGAGGGCCTTTTCAGTGGTGGCCCCTCAATTATGGAATGATCTCCCTGACGAGGCTCGCCTGACGCCAACATTGTTATCTTTTTGGCACCAGGTCAAGACTTTTCTCTTCTCCCAGGCATTTAACAGCATTTAACAGCATATGCTGAGTTTTTTAACTGATCCCAGAATAGTTGTTTTTAAATGGATATTGTGTTTTTGTTTGTATTTTATGCTTTTGATGCTTTTAAATTTTGTATATTTGTTTTTAATGTTCACTGTTTTTAACTTTTGTAAACTGCCCAGAGAGCTTCAGCTATGGGGCGGTATATAAATGTAAATAATAATAATATCTTGTATTCTAGTCTCGAATCTGCTCCTCTCCAACATGAGGGCCCATTGGATGAAAACTCAAAAAGATAATCTTTTATACATGATCCCATATGTCACTGAACTCCAGTCTTTTCCCAATGCTGAGCGTGACCAGCTATTTCCTAGCCCAGTTTCCTTTAGAATTGGAGTCCTGTTCCTCTAGTGTAATTACCCCAGATACCTAGAAATGACATGCCTCTAGCCACTGACGCTAGGGCTAGAATAGGAGTGGTTTTGTTTTTTTTAATTTGTGGGCAAGACACAACTACAACAAGCTTCCCACGTCATTGAATGCACACCATGACAGGGTTACCACTTGGTAAATGATCAGCTGTAGCAATCTCATGGCCTAATGCTCCCAAACAGCAGATGAGGCAGTCAAACTGTGTCTGGGTTGCATCACTTCACATTACACATGATGGAATGCTTCTGTTAGGGAAATTCCCCTAACCTGGTAGGAAAGGGACGACTTCACAACCGGTCCAGAAACAGAGACTCTTTATTACTGTGCGCACAGGAGACAGCCCCTTACCTCGTACAAATTGACGGCCGAGACTCTCTAACCATCAGCCACATCAGCATACATTTATACTTCATCCGAGTTGCTCTGATGAAGTCATACTTTTCCCTCTGCCCTCCTGTGACTGATCACAAGTCCCATACATGTTCCATAAGCAGAAACCCATTCTGACATAAAACAATGCCATATTTTGGCAGCCTACGACTGGTACAAAATGTTGCATTCTGTTCTTTGATAGCACCTCAAGGAGAGAGAGGAATTCCAGAGTATGCTCTGACCCTTCAGAAATGCCTAGTCAGAGGGCTTTCCATGGTAAATAGCTGACACGATGCGTCTCTAAGTCTATGTTGCTCAGCTTGGTTCCTAAACACAAGCAGACGTGTCTCTTGAACAAGTAACACGCAACCCTGGCAGATAAGGAGCCAAGAGATCAAGATAGCCTTGAGGCTTTCTGTGCCTCTCTTTAGAGGCACGAAGGCGGGGGGGCTAGAGGGAAAGTGTCAGGAATGTGTCCAGAGCAATTTATTCACATCAAATTGAGGGGCTTCAACAGGGGCATTTTCAGAATTTCCTTATCACTTCCCTACAGCAAAACTAAAATTAAATTAAATTCATGAACACAGAAAACTAGCATGCCAAGGAGAAAGCTTCTAGCCTATCCTTCTCCCTGACATGCTAGTTTTCTATGTGCAGGAGTATTTCCCCCTCTGCATGGTTGCATTCCACCTTGTGTACACCCATCTGCAGTCTGAAGTGGTACCATCCAAAGACACAGGCTTACTGATTGTGAGAACTTGGCCTAGATCCCATTGTTTTACCAGACGCAGGAACTGAGCTATTAGCACAGTTCATCTTCAAGAGTGAGTGGGTGGTGGAGCGGATATTGGTGGGGGTAGTGTAAGTGGATTTCCAGCGTGACTGCAAGTTTTCACAATTAAAGATGGAGTTCTCAGGGTGGGGGTGAAGAGAGGGAATGGGAATTATCCTTTGGCAGGATAGAAACCTAAACCGGTACAGCACAGAGCTCTTGTCCTATTTCTCCGTTTTGTGGGATTCAGGGTTCACCTGAGACATTCCATCACACAAAGTGGTTGCGTCTTGGAGTGTCCCAAGCTCTCTTGCAATGTCACAGAGTGTGGTGGGACCCAACCTCTTCCACACTACGGCTATCAGTCAGTTTATTTTCTCATTGTTCTCCTGTCCCAAACGTCTTCCTCTCCTTTGATTGTACTTTTGTTTTCTCAATAAAGCGATCTCCCCCACACCCAACCCTCTCTCCCCTCCTGCTTTCCATAGCCCATTTCCTCAAAAGCTGCATGTAGCGGAACCACAATGGAGGGGGGAAAGGGGGGAACAGAAGTGGCATCCTCGTCATCCCTGGCAGCCAATCAGCTATGCCTCAGAGCTATCTCCATAGCAACAAGAGTCTCCTTAGCAACTGCCCCCATCTTCAGAGCAGAGGACCGTGGCTCTGGGAAACCCTCCATAAGAGGATAGAGTCCCTTAGATTTAACTCATTCTTTCCTGAGATGAGAAGTGCATATACTCCTACTGAAGTTTGGGGGAACTGTCTCCCCATACCCCCTTGACAGAGGCAGTGACAAATAGCCCCACAATCTGAAACTGGGAGAAAAGCCTCCACCTATTTCCACCTAGACAGGATTAACTCTAGCCTTTCTTTTACCTTCTGCTCTATGTTGTCCACATCTGCCTCATCCATCTACTTCCAGGCAGGTTTATGGCACAGCCAAGCAGGCCAGGTGACAGCATCACACAACTTCTCCTTCCTTTCCCACTGTTTGCCTTTCAAAGAGGGTTAGGCCTCACACACACAGTACTTCGTTAATCCTGGACAAAGGCTGCCAACCCAGTTAGGGCTGGCTCTTGGTTTGAGGAGGCCCTCAGCAAAGTGTACTCCTCTCCCAAGGTTATATGGCAGGAGCCGCTTGCAGATGGCAGCTTGTAGCTGCACAGGAAGGGCCCCCCAGAATAGGCATCAGTGCCGGTGGGCCCTTATGGGGCACTGCTGCCCAAGCAGCTGCCCAGGGGTGTCATGTGCTGACACCAGACCTTAATCCAGTGGTACAAGTGTCTAAGGTGCCCAAAGAGTGGCCACTTTTGAATATACCAAGCTAAATTCCAGTGTGTGAGTGTGTGTGTGTTTTAGTCTTGTCCCGTATGTGTGTGGTTTACAAAGGACAACGCTGCTTTTGAGAAGTTGCTCAACTTAGAAGCGAGGCACTGACAGAAGGCTGAAGGACTGAATATAGGTCAGGATCATAAAGGAGAACATCAAGAAATACTAGACAATCTGAATTAATCAGAATCAGCTGGGTTGGGCAGCATTTTATCCAAGGATCTCCAGAGGCATTGGGTTGTGGGCACTGTTGTGGGTAGCAAAGTGGGAGACAAATCTCAGTCATAGGGCACAATCTAAGAAGGGCTCCTGCACAAGCACTGCTGAAACTAACAGAAGATGCACAACAGCACAGTGATGCTCTTGCACATAACCCACTCATGTTAATGGTAGTTGCGCAGATAAGTGTCCAGGAAGATTGTATACCATATCAATTGCCACAAATTGGTAGGGGGGAAGTAACATTTGGATTTTCCACCTCTGGTACACCAAAATGTTTACCTCAGAAATCATCACTGTCATAACTGAAAATCCATGAAAAATATTTGTGTCCCTACAAGACTAAAAAAACCCAAAATGAACGAAGCAGGGAAGTGGGGGACAACCCATAGAATTATGAACCTGCAGCTTTTATGCTGGAAAAGACAGTAGTACATTCATACACATTCAGAAGAAAATTTAGTATTGGCAGTCAATTGGATTTTGTAACAAATCCTAAACCAACCTAGCCTTCCTTCTTTGAAAAATTAAGTGATGTTTTTAGGCACAAGGAACCTAGTTGATATCATATACTTAAACAATTCTTTTAGGACTGAATACCTCATGACATCCTTGCAAGGAAGTTTGGGAGAGAATAACTAGAAGAAAGTTCTGTAAAATGGATATGCAATTTGGTGAAGAAATCACACATAGATAAGGATCAGATCAGAATGAGATTCAGTACTGGTATATTGTGAGGGATTGCAAAGACCCTAAAGCAACCTTCCCTAATCTGAATACATCCAGATGTTTTGGACTATAATTCCCAGGATTCCTTGCTGCTGGCCATGTTTGCTTGGGCTCACAGGAGTTGAAGTTCAAAACATCTGGAGGGCACCAAATTATGGAAAGGATAGGTTAAAAATTGAAAATGTTTCCCAAAACTGGATAGTTGGGCACACAGGAACAAAACCAAATTCTCCAAGGACAAACATAAAGCTTGTCCACATAAGAATGAAAAACAAAATTCAACATTTTAAGGATATTTGGCTAAGGAGCAACACTTCTGATAAGGGTTTAAGAATTACAGTTGATAACAGATTGAACGTGAATTCAGCTGGGGCCAGTTTATGCATTTATCAGAATCAAGTGGTAAAGCGTTCTGTACAGACAAAACTGTCAAGGCAAAGGGCTGAGTTTAGCTTTCACACTGACAACGCTACATGAAGGGTGTTTCTTTTGTTAGAGAGTATTCAAATACACAACCCTACCCACTCCTGGTAAGTCTGAAGTAATACAGTCCAGGAAAAGGCTTTACTATTTAATTTTGCTAAAAGTATAAATGGGCCCAAAGCGATATTTTGTGAGGTAGAAAGCGTCAATATCATGTTAGGTTTCATTAATAAGAGTTATTTCCAAGATCCAGGAAGAACTAACTCTGCTGTTTTCAATACTGGTAAGATTTTATTAGAAGGCCCATGATCTGGGCACAATTCAAGAAGTTTATTGCCAAGCCAGAAAGGATTCAAAGGCAAAACCTACAAGGAAAGGCTGAAGGAACTGGGTTTGTTTGGCACACAGAAAAGAAAATTAAACAAGGTGAACCAGAAAGAAAGGTTAGTGAGGAGTTGTGCACCTTTGTCAAGCATGGATAGAATAAGCAGCAACAGTTTCAAAGTGATGAAAGGTAGATTATGGTTGCAATCCTGAGCACACTTTTACAAGGGAGTAAGCCCCATTGACCTCAATTAGACCTCTGAAGAAACATGTTGAGGACTGCACTCTTGTGGAGTTGGCCAGGGGGACAACTGAAAGCACATCCCTGTCTCATTTTAGGTTTCGGGGGGAAGTTCGGCCCTGATTCAAGGCCAACAGCATAATACACCATCTACCAGTAATGGATGGGGTGAAGTGTGCTGAAGGGGGGAACTCTACTGCCACTTCCCCCAACACCGAAGGTCAGCATACAAAAAAGGGGCAAACTGTTCAGAAGGGATTTGTAAGGGTACTCAAATGGGCGAGACTCAAGGTCAAAGTCTAGAGGAAGTCCCTTTTCCATTTCACCTCAGCAGGAAATTCCCCTGAAGTTCAAAGCCAAGTCTGAACTCTAGTTGCCGTCTGTGTATAAGAGAGAAATAAACTGATGAGGCTTCTCCACATGGGTCTTCTCAGCTTTACTTTTGATGCAAGTCCCCTCTTTGAGGGAAGGAGTGGTGCTTACGATCACAACAAATGGATGGGGTGGGGGTAGTTGCAATATGTCACTGAACGTATCCAAAATAGCCAGACTATTTTGCACCCTAGGCAGGTGAGCGCGCCGTTCTGAAGCCGCCCCCCGCCCCAGCGTCCTGGCTTCGAAGCCAGCACCCGGCTGGAAGCCGCTCCGGGCTTTGGAGCCAGGACGCTGGGGTTGGGGGGGGCGGCTTCGGAACGATGCGCCCAGAAGCCGCTCTCCTAGAGCGGCTTCCGGGCATGCCATTCCGAAGCCGCCCCCCAACCCCAGCGTCCTGTCTTCAAAGCCAGTGCCCGGCCGGGAGCCGCACCGGGCTTTGAAGCCAGGACGCTGAGGTTGGGGGGCAGGCAGCTTCAGAACGGCGCGCCTGGAAGCTGCCCTCTCAGAGCCGCTGTGGGAGAGCAGCATCCGGGTGCGCCGTTTGGCGCCCCCTTACTTTGGCGCTCTAGGCCGCCACCTGAGCTGTCTCTATGGCAGTGCCGGCCCTGCACGTATCATCAGCATTATGTAACAGGTACCGGTAAGTTTTGTGCGGCTACAGTACAGGCAGCATTCCAAAACACGACGATAGTGAGTAAATGAATCACAATTTCCTGGTATACTACTTTCCCCCAGTGTACTGCAGTTTAAAGGCTGGGGAAACAAGAAACAATATCTGAATCCTGAGCATCAACTATGTTTTTGTTGTCCTATAAAATGATCATTTGGAAAGGCCTATAAACTAAACATAGAAAAATATTGTCAACCTGTAGGCACGATTCAGCAATAGAATAAGCTGCTTTTCTGTGTTTCTCTCTCTCTCTCTCTCTGTGTGTGTACAAGCATAACATACATAGATAAAGTACCTTCTTTAGAGAGAAGTGCTGTGATGCCTTAAGAGACTTAACTCTTATGTGGCCATTTTCTGAAATCATGGTTACACTGCCCAACCAGGAATACTGGAAATGTCAAGGCTATTTTCCCCTCTCTGTAAACAGTGCCCGATTTAGGAACAAGCCAAGTAAGCCTAATTTATTTATTACTTTTATATACCGCCCCACAGCCAAAGCTCTCTGGGCAGTTCACAAAAGTTAAAACAGTGGACATTAAAAAGTATACAAAATTTAAAAACCATCAGAGACATAAAAAACAACAGTATAAAAACATCAGTATCCATTTAAAAACAACAGTTCTGGGGGTCTGTTAGAAAACAAACTTAGCGTTGTTAAATGCTGTTAAATGCCTGGGAGAAGAGAAAAGTCTTGACCTGGCGCCTGAAAGATAACTGTGTTGGCGCCAGGCGAGCCTCATCGGGGAGATCATTCCACAGTTGGGGGGCCATCACCGAAAAGGCCCTCTCCCTTGTTGCCATCTTCCGAGCTTCCCTCGGAGGAGGCACTCGGAGGAGGATCTTCAATGTTGAGCGCAGTTATGAGGGGCCTCTAAATACTTTGGAGCTATCTTAGATTTATTATAATTGAAACTGCTTTGTCTCAAAGAACTTTTCATATAAAACCCACCATCAAAATTCTGAACCCAGACCTCACCATCCAATAGCTAGACAGGGCTTTTATCCCAGGGCGATCCCTGGGATTGTCCGTGTGCGTTCACATCACACACAGGGGATCCTGGGATCAGGGAGGAATCATCCCTCCCTTGCCCTGGGATATGACCCTACATTTTAGGTCCACTTTTTCCGCGATCTTGTGGCCCACTGTCATGGCTTGTCCCGGCTCCTCATGGTTACTCATGAGGCACTGGGACCCGTGCACGGGGTGCAGAGCTCCTCAGGAGCATTGCTCCCATTGGGGGGGGGGGTGGAGCGGGGATTAAAAAACACACCACTTACTTTTTGTGCATGAGCGCTCATGTGCTGCTTCCTCTTTAAAAACAAAAACAAAATGGCGGGCATGACGTCCTCTCCCTCTGAGGTCGTCGCATGCCACATGTAAACAGAGGGGGAGATCTCAAGCTAAAAATATTGCGAGATCTTCACTCCTCCATCACACTAGACTGGTAGGTCTAGCTGAGGCCCCAGCCCCACCAACCTCCCTTTCAGGGCTGCTGGAGGTTGCCCAAGCTCATCTCTGACCTCAGAGGAGACCAGGGCCATTTCTACATCTGCCTTTTCCCCCCTTGGGATCGTCCCGGGATCATCCCTCTGCATCCAAATAACACACAGGGGATCCCGGGAGCAGGCAGGGACAATCCCTCCATTTGCCTGGGATAATCCTTAGGTGCAGAAAGGGCCCAGGGGAGCTAGGATTACTGCAAGTCTGCATATGTTTTGTTTACAATTCCAGTATTAATTTTTCATGACAAGTTACATGACTATGTCCATTAACTCTTGTGTTTTTATACATTAAAAGTTTTCAGTTTCATATATGGTCATTAAGAAATCATAAGGTATTTGACCAGGCAAATAAAGCTTTTTGCAATAAGTATCTTTTATTTAGTTGTTTGTCCCTGCATCTTTGCCTATGTATATATGCAAATATAATGGCTTACTTTTCTATTGTACTATAATACATGCTTTTCTCTTTATTTTTTATGGTGTGGAGCCTCTAAATCTTGACAGGGCTTTGGGCCTCAGCATGTCTAAATCCAGCACTGCCCTGCAAGCCAGGGGTGCAAAACCTCTTTCAGCCTGAGGGCCAAATTCCATTTCAGAGAAGCTCGCAGGGGCCACATTCCAGTGGTGGTCGGGGCCCAAGGCAAAAGGGGAGCGCCCAAAATTTTAAAAATGCTTAAAGCTCTCACTGCCAGTAACTAAGACTTAGGAGAAGCATTTTGACCTTTTGGAATGGGGAGAAAACTACAGGAAGGCTGGGAAACCACCAAACTGTCCGTTGTGGTGGACAACTGTCCATGGCCTTCTAGGGACCCCCAGAGGTCTGGATCTGGCCCTGCCCCCTGGCTGAGGTTCTGCATTTCTAGGGACTAGCATTCTGCACGGATCAGGACAGGTCTAGGTTTTCAGGGACAGGTAGAGCTAAACTATTCAGGATGAGCCTACCTGGGTAAGGCCACCAGCCCAAAACATTTTGCTGGCCTGGGCACCTATGCCGGAAATGTGGCTCCTAAATGTCACCTCCTCTGTCACTGGGAAATGTGTTTAGTGTACAACATCCTGCTTGAGGGCAAGGGGGTTGGATTAGGTGTTCTCCTGGGACCCATGGTGTGCTGCGACTACAGGGGAGCAAAGACTATCACAGGAGGACACTCTGGTCACTGCAGAGGCCACCAGTGAGGGAGGAAGCAGCAGCCAGGCACCTCTCCACCGTGCCTGGGTCCAGCTCCAGCTGAGAGCCCCCTCCCTCCTGCTGTCAACTGTAACTGCTGAACTTTACAACTAAGATTGTAGTGCCTGAATTTGCTTTCCTTTTCCCCCTCCTCCCCCCCCCTCCCAATCCCCTTTCCTTTTGTGTCATGTCTTTTAGATTGTAAGCCTGTGGGCAGGGACTGTCAAGAAATATTTTGTAAGCCGCCGTGAGGGCCTTTTTTGGCTGAATGGCGGCATAAAAATCCTTAAATAAATAAAATAAATAAATAAATATTTGTGAATGCATATGGGGGCCCCCTCAATACCTGCAGACATTGGGGGTCACATGGACAGCCTTTCATCAGATCCCAAAGCTCTGGCTCGGCAGATAAAGAAGTACAACCTATGTCAACTCAATCTTTTGAATAGTCTGGAATATTGGTATAATCCACCACAAGAAAAGGGAATGATCTGAGCTCCGTTTCAGCCCACCCTCGATCAAGCTGGGATTGCAATGGGAAGAGAAAGTCATTAGCAGTGTGCAACTGCACAACAAGTGCACACCCTCTCCCACAGCCAGGATCCCAGAGAGTGATTGTCTGATGATTCTAGGAAGCAGGCGTCAGGAGCAGTCCAGCCAGCAGCCAGCTGGGTGCCCAAAGTTTAGTTCTTTGAAGGTTGTGTGTTCCTCTGTTCAAGCGCCCTAGTGTACATCTTTAATATTAAAAGAGGCTAACATCACTACAGCTATCTCCCCACTGGCCCTCAAGCAGGAATCTCTTCCCTCCCTACCCCGATCATGCTACTGCTGGGATGGGTGGGTCTAGAGTGACTAAATTGCAAAACCATAAAAGCGGCTAAAAGGTCCTTTTTTGTTGTTAATTATTTGGAAAGTCCTGTAGTCTCGCCTTTTACCAACACAATGCCTCCCCTTCTCTTTTCCTTATCTTTCAGAATCTGTCTCTACACACACACACACACACACACACACACACACACACACACACACGAGTTCTCTTCCCCCCCCCCATGCCTCTTCTGGAACTGGGGGAACATTAACAAGACATCTCTGCTTTCCGCAAAGGTTCCTCACCCAATGAACGTGCCTTGTTCACTGTGGAAGGACTTAAGTAACGGGGACACACACAGAGATATTTCACCCCATAGATAGGCATATGCAGCTAGCTATGTGCAGGGGTGGGTGGGGAGGCAGAGCTCCGAGAAAGAACTGGAGAGCATGCAGCCCGTGCGTTGGGCTCTGCAGTCTGGTGCTGCACACAGCAAATTAGGTCAAAATTTATACAGGAAAACACAGTTCAGGAGAAGCAGCCCATTGCATTCAGGGGCAAGAGGGATGGTGTGGGGCAGGAGCCACAGTGCTCACACCACCTGCAGATCAACGGGAGGGAGTAGATTTGAGAAGATGGCTGGATAAAAAGAAGCTGACCCTCATATGGTACCACTGAGAGGATGCTGTCCCTGAGTGTGGAAGAAGGGGATTTGGAGGGCAAACCCAAAACGGCCTGGAGTCTTAAGGGAGTATGGATAAGTGATAATGTCACTGACCCCTACCTTTCGGGTAGGAAGAGAGCTCATTATGAACCAGTATGGTATAGGGCATTGACCTTTGACCCCAGGTAGATCACTCTTGTGGCATCAGCACCATTTTCTTTTTCATTATTAAGGAGGTTTTTTTTCCCCAGAGGAAAAAAAAAGAGGAACAGTAGGAAAATGAAAGAGAGAGAAACAGAGGGACAGACAGACAGAAGTTAAAAGAGAGTCCCTGGTTACTGTTTGGGGTGAAGACCATTGATTCTAGTGAATAAACTCAATTCAATAGTGTTGACATTCCACTGAAAAGACCTAGGCTTGAATCCCTGGTCAATCCTGAAACTCACTTTTTGACCTTCAGCCAGCCTCTTTCTCACAGTCTAACCAACCTCACAGGATTGTTGGAAGGATAAAATATGATTTATCATGTATGCTCTCCTGAGCTTGTGGGAGGAAGAGTGGGATATAAATACGATATATCAGACAGACAGACACGTATTGCAAAGCTGAGAGCAAAATGGTATGACCTCAGATTCCAGATGTTTGGGTACATGCAGTGTTTGGGGCTTGGGACCACAATACCTGACGGAACACCTCTCCCAACATGAACCAACTCATACACTGTGCTCAACAGCTAAGGTCCTCCTCCAAGTGCCTACTCCGAGGGAAGCTCGGAGGATGGCAACAAGGGAGAGGGCCTTTTCAGTGGTGGCCCCCCAATTATGGAATGATCTCCCCGACGAGGCTCATCTGGCGCCAACATCGTTATCTTTTCGGCGCCAGGTCAAGGCCTTTCTCTTCTACCAGGCATTTAACAGCATTTAACAACATATGCTAAGTTTTTATTTTAATGGACCCCAGAACTGTTGTTGTTTAAAATGAATACTGTTTTATACTGTTGTTTTTATGTATTTTTGATGGTTTTAAATTTTGTGGGGGTGGCTTCGTTGTGCGTTGTAGGGTGGGTCCAAAGTCACTCCCACCACACACCAGGTTTTGCCAACCCGCCCACCTGTGCCACAGCGTGGGGAATAAGGCAAATGGAAGTCGCGTGCATGGCATGGGTGGAAAAGCCATGATGGCGTCTTCCCTCACTGTGATCGTCCAAACCCAGTCACTGAGTAATGTTGGGGAATGAGGAAGGGAAATGGGATAACGGTCAAAGTGTATGTTCCAATCATAGGCCAAGAGAGTTAGGGTTCCTGATTTGAACCAGGCACGTGCCTTTTTGCACTGGTTGCTTTGTAGCTGAAATGGAGGTCCTTTTAACATTTTTTTATTTCTTCACTGAAACCAAACGTGGAAGCAGAAGGTTGGCGTGCACCCAAAAGAGTGGCTCTTGATGGAGCCTAGAAAATCAAGCACCCGGCACCAGGATTCCTAGCTCTGCCACAGATTCTGCTTCAGTATTGCCTTCACCACTGCCTCCAGAATAGCTCTACCTGCCTGACTTGTAAAGTGCTCTGAGAACTGGAGAAAGACAGGCAGTCCTATTTTTGTCAGCTTTTATTAAATAACATAAGGGACACCCTGAGCCTTACATTACTAAAAAACCCAGAAGAACAAGTCAAGGGGTAATTTCTCAAAAACAACTGTCTTCTTCTGCAAGGGCACTTAAACGGTTTCAGGCCCAGATCCATTGATCAAAAATTTTCATATGCTAATTTACACCTATATGTGAAATAATTACCAGGATGCATTTAAATTTCACCGGATAAATTAATTTATCACCTAAATAATAAATTCTCCAAGAAATTTGCACCCTGATCCAATCATCCCAAACCAATGGAAAATGTTTTTTCCTTCCCTTAACTTAGTTCCCAAGGAGGTGAAGACATGGGGACATGTTGCATTATGTGGGAAGGGGAGAATTACTCCTTCATTCCCCACTTGCAATCCTTTTGAAAACTGCCCCCCCCCCACGATAATTGAGCTGAGAAAAAAAAACCATTCCACTAGCACCAGTGGACACTCAGGGCTCTATGGAATAGATCTGGGGTGCTCAGAAATAAATTCGGGGGCCCATAGGCCCAGGTCAAGCAATGCCCTTGCCAAAGGCTACACAATAATCAGACAATTTGGCATCCATTCTTGTTCTACCTCATGCAAATCATGAATATATTCCCTGCCCCTTTATTTTGGTGTCAAAATCAGTTCTGAGGATTTAAGAGGTTTAAGAGCCTTAAACCCCTGATGACTGTGACCCAAGAGGACTGCAGGTCTTTGAAGGGGGGAAATCTAACCATTAGTGGCTGCCTGAGGCAGAACAGGAAATGATCCCAAGTTTCTCAGAAGCTGCTTAGTAGCATTACAGGGCTGTCCACTCTTCTAGCATCCTCTACCCCACTGGCTTGGTTTCACCAAAGCTCCCTTTTCTCTGTTGTTTTGCCCTTTTCTTCAGCTATCATAAAGAGACAGTGTAGCAGAATAAGGGAAAATGGGAATACATAAAGGCCTACTGAGGACCAAGTGTAGTCCAGTGAATAGCCTGGACGGCTTGTATTCAAATACCAGTTTAACCATGGACTCACTCTGTAGATCCAGGCAATTTTCTCTCTCAGCTTCAGCTGCCCCAAGGGTCAACCAATGTGGTGCTAACTTTCCTCAGAGATTTGTTGCTAAGTTAAACAAAGTGGTGTACATCTCCTACCAACTATATAACCCACCAATATTAAAGCGTTCCCCCCTCCCCTCGGCTTTCTCTCACACCTCTTGGAGAACTGCAGTTTAGCAAACACCTTTGCCTCACCACACCCAATAGTACACACCCACAAATTTCTGGCACACTGCCCTCTCATGCAGACACACTGTTCCAGTTCAGCTCCAACAAACCACATGGATATACACAATTCCATTGATAACCCTTAACACCCACACAGTTCTGCTGAGGCACACGTGCAGGGCACTGACAGCCACGCACCCTTCATCCAAGACACAAACACCATGCTCATAGCGACCTCTACAAAAGCACAATGTCAGTCACACATAATGTATGTACCAGGGGCTCAGTTTTGAAATTCATATCCAATGATACAAAATAAGTTAATCAAGCTTTGTAAATAAAGGGCAAGCATGCGCTTCAAATCTCTTTGTCACCTCTACAAGCACAACCCTGTTGACACACAACCCTGAAAACCCACAGTTCTTCGGGGCAGGCAAGTGTCGGTAAACGCTGCATAACCCCAAATAAACAAAACTGAGATATCACTGGAGCCATTGACACGGAGTCCTAAGTCACACCTGCATGTACAGACACCGCCACATCCCAAATGCACAGTACAATTCAACGGATCCACGCAAGCCCGGAGGTAGTCATGGGCTTCAGACAGCTGAACATGCACACTTCCACGGAGCTGCTCCATGCAACACACATACACAGCCAAAATACAGGGCAGCAGGCACACACTCTACGAGGTCTCTCCTCTGATGCTTGCAAGCCACGGGAGTAGCAGAGGCGGAGGGGCTGCCCAGGATGCACATCTGTCTAGCCACAAGGAGAATGGGCAATTCAGAGGTGGCAGACGCTCCAATGTGACATTGTAGGCAGCCGGGAAGGACACTGGCCTCCTCCAGGCTCTCTCGGCAGGCACAGCACCTCACGCTCCCAGGACTGGGAACATTCCTAACTAGTCATGCCCAGTGCTGACCTTGCCAGGGTGCACACTATACTGGGATCCTTGCGCTGGCCCCGCACTCCCCATCTAGTCCTAACAACATTGTACATGCAGCAAACTTATAGCTCCTGGCTGTCCCTCAATTCCCCTTGACCTGTCTCACCAACTCACCAGAGATACCAGTGAGGTGGGGGAGATCAGGTATGCCCCCCATCAAAACAGTCTCTCTCTCACCCACCCACCCACACACCCTCCCCTGATTTTATCCCTCCACATACACCCACACCCACACCTCAGGTATATCCAGATTACCTGGTCCCACCAGCCAACCAGCCATGGCTTCGCACAGGTCTCACAGAAAAAATCCACTAAGGGCATCTTCCGTCTTCCGCCAATGGGCGGCAGAAGCTCTCCGGTTTACCCACCAGTGTGGTATTCCCTCTCTCCAGGCGGGAGGCTGATCTGTGGTGCCCCCTTTCCTTGGTGTTAGCAGGAAAGGAAGGGGTTAATATCTCAAAACCGTTCTTTCCATGAGTAGATTTGGGCCTGGCATGGCTCTTGCTGGCCAACCCGCCCTGCACAAGGACCTTTACATCTCTGCTGCTCCCTTCTGGTACCCCCAACAAGGGGGCTGTGGATTGAGGAGATGTGCAAGACAGGCCGAAGCCTGAGAAAGCCCCACGTCTCTGGCTGTACTGCAGATGAGGAGGGAAATACCCACAGTGCAATGCTGTTCCAGCTATGAGCAAAACACAGCACCCCCCCCTCAACTCTGGGGATGTGCCTTCCCCTCTTTCTCCGGTCACATCTTCCGTGTACAAGCGGGAAAGCAGAAAAAGTCCGGCAGCCGAGGAAGAAGAGCAGGAGGAGCAGGAGGGAGGGACGAAGGCAGCAGCCGGCACAGTCACTACACAGAGGAATGATTTCGTCCAGGTGGAGCAAGCGGGAGATTCCCAGCCATTTCTGGGTACCACATGGCAGTCATCCAGCTAACGAGGCAGAAGCTGCATTGCTAAGAGGCACGTCCTCATCATCTCTCGGGTGTGTGTTGGAGGGCAGCGGTCACCACGGAGACGGTACCTCCTAGTATGGCCTCAGCTACAGCTGCATCCCCGGCTTGGCGTCTGTGTGTGTGTGTGTGTGTGCGCGCGCGTTTCTCTCACTGCAGCACTGGGTGGATGGGATATGATGTCAGGTGGCAATGAGAGAGAGAGAGAGAGAGAGAGGGAGTGGAAGTAAAGGGAGGGGAGGGGAGGGGAGGGGAGGGACAGAGGAGGTGGCTAAAGCAGCCCATCAGAGAGAGCCTGCCAAACGAATTAGGTGAACGGCAGCGGGGAGGGAGAACAGCGAGGAAGAGGGCTGCCTGCCCTGCAAGGGTCCAAATTAATCCAAGTTCCGAAGCTCAGGGCCTCGGAGGGAAAACCGTCTGAGGCTCCAGCCTCCCCATCTGCAACAGCCCACAGAACACATGGTGAGGCTACAGCACGCTCCACAGATGGTGACCGGGTAACCCAGCTCCGCTTTGCACAGCAAAGGGAACGGATGAAAACGAGGCATGAAGGAACACGTTTCGAGAGCTGCCTCCCCAAAAGCCACTGTCTTCCATTCTAGCTCTGGCTCCCAGAAAAGAAGCCAGAGGTTCTAAATTTGGAATAGGCTGGAAACCGAGACTCTGGGTCTTTCTCCTCAGTTCTCTGACGGGGGTGGGGACAGCATGACTTGGGGGGGGGGGTGTATGGGCCAGAGGCCAGTGATCCACCATTCTGCTTATTGATTCTGATCAGTAGCTACCTTGTCTGGACACTCATGGCTGGTAAGAATATTATTGCCAGCTCTTAGAAGAGCATGGAAGCAGATATATTTTGAAGGGGTGGGCGATAGGGGGAGGCAGCGGCAGAAAGAAGCTAAAAGCCACCGGAGCAGTTTGTAGATGTGAGAATGTAGCAGCGGTAGCAGATGCAGCTATGGCCTACTTTGCGTGCACGTGCATATTTGTTGCATTCACACAATCATGCTGCCATCAAAATCGGTACATTCCGGTTATGTGTGTCAAAATCTCTACGTCATCACAGCTTGGCTTCCAGTCTTTAATAGCTGTTGCCTTGACTTTGCTTCTAATGGCATATCTGACACCTGATGTTTGTGACTGGGGAGAAGAAACTGTCACAGTAAACCCCACTGCATTGCACATTGTTCTTCCTTTGCAAACATGAAATAAACAAATTAGGTTGGTATGGTAGTAAGAGTTCCCACCCTCCACCCCAGGGGATGCTTTAAAGATCCGTATTTGATGGAAGGAGTATTTACAATGGGTTCAAGGTCCTTGCGGTGTATGAGTTCGCCCTCACACACATATACCAACAACTCCTCTCCCGCCCAAATACCAGTGGTGGAAGCTTTGGTTTTTCAATGCACACATCCGAGCTACACTGAGAGCAAAGGAACTCAGGCATCAAAGCTTCTGCTACCCACAGCCCTGGCACATCTTTCTCTTGGGGGCCCATGTTCCAGACGTGGCCACATGAAACTTCCACAGACCACAGAGTCCCTTCAAAGGGACACCAGGCTCTGCCATCTCACTGCTCAAGTGGGACAAACTGTTGCTACTACGTGCACAGTGAATGCGTAACATGACTGCACACACCCATCGATAGAAGGTGGGCAGAAGACAGACCTCCTAACTAGATCAGAATCCAGGCTCCCTTCCCTATCATTAGAAGAGGCTAAAAAACACAGTACCCTCTTGTCTCCTGGAATTTCCCCCCACTTTGCCAGCAATCTCACACGCAGTCCTTGGGGAGGAAAACAACCTCTTCTCATACGGCATGCAGAGCTTAAGGTGAGCAGTGTGACCTACTTCAGCATAAACATACAGGCTAGAATAAACGTTGCTTCTCTCAAACACAGGCAAGGATCTCTGTGTGGGGAGGCAGGAATCTAAGTCTGCTAAGATTTAACTCCTTAAGTATGGTTAGCCCAAAACATTTTTGCTGCCCCAAGCAATTGCACCATATGACCTGGGCAGGGCATCCTAGAGTCCATTGTAATTGCACAAAGGGGGCTGGGAAGTATCTCTCGGAGCAGGAAGCTGGGCACTGGCACATTCTGTGACACCAACAGTATAATAAGAGTGATAACACCCAAACCACAAAAACATCAAAACAACTTTCATAGATGAATAATTCAAAAACTTTACAAATGTACAAAGAACAGGCACATCGACAATATTTCTAGGATGTTCACAACAACATTCACAACAAAGCCTGCAATATAAACTCCTAATATACATATAATGAACTATTCACATATAGTGTCTATATATATATACAGTAGTCCGGTACAAATAGCTGTTTCGAAGACTCTTCCTCAGTATGACGCAACTTGATTTACAAAAGGAGCCACGGCTACACAATTAGAAAGGAACCCACCAGGGTTTATCACCATATCATTCTTATGTCCTCAAAGCCAACAGTAATGGATCGTTTCTCTTAAGCTACTCTTAGCTATGGGAAGACATATCCTTCAAGAGCTCTCTTTCCAAAGCCAGGAAGCGCAGAGGGCATGAAATAGGGGGAAGGAGCAAAAGATGCAGGAGGTCGCTTATCAAATTTGCAGATGACACAAAATTGGGTGGGATAGCTAATACCCTGGAAAACAGAAACAAACTTCAAAGTGATCTTGATAGGCTGGAGTGCTGGGCTGAAAACAACAGAATGACATTTAATAGGGATAAATGCCAAGTTCTATACCTAGGAAATAGAAACCAAATGCACAGCTACAAGATGGGGGATACTTGGCTCAGCAATACTATGAACGAGAAGGATCTTGGAATTGTTGTAGATCACAAGCTGAATATGAGCCAACAGTGCGATATGGCGGCAAGAAAGGCAAATGCTATTTTGGGCTGCATTAATAGAAGTATAGCTTCCAAATCGCGTGAGGTACTGGTTCCTCTCTATTCAGCCCTGGTTAGGCCTCATCTAGAGTATTGCGTCCAGTTCTGGGCTCCACAGTTCAAGAAGGACGCAGACAAGCTGGAGCGTGTTCAGAGGAGGGCAACCAGGATGATCAGGGGTCTGGAAACAAAGCCCTATGAAGAGAGACTGAAAGAACTGGGCATGTATAGCCTGGAGAAGAGGAGATTGAGGGGAGACATGATAGCACTCTACAAATACTTAAAAGGTTGTTACACAGAGGGCCAGGATCTCTTCTCCATCCTCCCAGAGTGCCGGACACGGAATAACGGGCTCAAGTTAAAGGAAGCCAGATTCCAGCTGGACATCAGGAAAAACTTCCTGACTGTTAGAGCAGTACGACAATGGAATCAGTTCCCTAGGGAGGTTGTGGTCTCCCCCACACTAGAAGCATTCAAGAGGCAGCTGGACAACCATCTGTCAGGGATGCTTTAGGGTGGATTCCTGCATTGAGCAGAGGGTTTAACTCGATGGCCTTGTAGGCCCCTTCCAACTCTGCTATTCTATGATTCTATGATCTGAGAAGAAACCATGGCTGAAACAAGGGTGATTAGGGGTAGGGTGATTTAACAGAGGCAGGCCTACCATGCAACGAGACCAACATCACAGGCAGAGGGTCTTGGGCATCATTAAGGATAGCGGAATGGGAGACAGAAGCGGCTTCCACCAGGAAGCTCCTTTTTTGCACAACCACTCTGAAATGAACGGAAATGAATTGTGACCCATGCGAGGAGCAGGGTTGGCCTTAGGGGTGGGTGCCAAGCTGATCTCAGTGGCTGTGGGTTTTTTAAGGTACCATCTGCAGTGAGCTAGGGTGGCCAAAAAACAAGTGTTTGTAACCTTCTTTTCAAGCCTCTACAGGTAAACAACAAAAATGATCTTCTTTCAATTAGCTTTGAAGTATGTTTCTTTTTCAATTTCCACTCTGATGTCATTTGCGCTAAGTAAAAACCAGAGAAACACAGCTTTACTTTGAGGCAATGTTACCGACCACTTAACACTTCAAATACTGTAACCGCTATAAGCACTATAGAAATAATAATAAAATAAAGCCGTAAACTTTAAGAAGTCAGCTGGATACCCATTTTCAATTACGACTTTCCTTTATTATTTTTAAAGATAAAAATAAGGGATATTCTAAAATAAAGAATCCTTACCAAAAAGATAGGAACTGCTACAAATAACGAAATATTTTAAATAAACCTGTGATAGTTCTGCACAGTACCCTGCCACTGCTCAGAATGTGGCTTTTCAAACTTTGGCTTGTGCAAACTGTAGCACAGTGGCTGAGAGATCAAGGTTGGACATCACAACTTCACCAGGCCTCATAAAGTCTCTGGGTAGCCCTGGGGGTGGGGGCACCAAAGGCACTCCTCGCTCAGGGCGCTATTTATCTAGGGCCAGTCCTGACAGGAATAGAATAATAGAATAGTAGAGTTGGAAGGGGCCTGTAAGACAATCGAGTCCAACCCCCTGCTCAATGCAGGAATCCACCCTAAAGATGGTTGTCCAGCTGCCTCTTGAAGGCCTCTAGTGTGGGAGAGCCCACAACCTCCCTAGGTAACTGGTTCCATTGTCGTCCTGATCTAACAGTCAGGAAGTTTTTCCTGATGTCCAGATGGAATCTGGCCACCTGAATCTGGTTGTTTTTATGCTTTTCATGGTTTTAATTTTTGTGAACCGCCCAGAGAGCTTCGGCTATTGGGCGGTATAAAAATGTAATAAATAAATAAATAAATAAATAAATGTAACTTGAGCCCATTATTCCATGTCCGGCACTCTGGGATGATTGAGAAGAGATCCTGGCCCTCCTCTGTGTGACAACCTTTTAAGTATTTGAAAAGTGCTATCATGTCTCCCCTCAATCTTCTCTTCTCCAGGCTAAACAGGCCCAGTTCTTTCAGTCTTTTTTCATAGGGCTTTGTTTCCAGACCCCTGATCATCCTGGTTGCCCTCCTCTGAACACCCTCCAGCTTGTCTGCGTCCTTCTTGAAGTGTGGAGCCCAGAACTGGACGCAATACTCTAGATGAGACCTAACCAGGGCCGAATAGAGGGGAACCAGTACCTTGCGTGATTTGGAAGCTATACTTCCAAATGCAGCCCAAAATAGCATTTGCTTTTTTTGCAGCCATATCGCACTGTTGTGCCTGGGCAAAACTAGCACTTGAAACAACAGGCTAGGATGAGTCCTTGAAAGATATAATAATATAATATAATAATACTTAGCATTTAGAGAGTGATTTATAGAGTGTTCAAAGTTCTTCCCAAAATATTCCCCCAGCTATCCTTACAACAATCCTGTAAGTTAGCTCAGTATTGTTATATCTCAACTGGGGGATTGGTGCTGGGAGAGTGATAAGACAGGCTCACAGGTAGATACTGTGACCTACTGTTTCAAGCGGCAACATGGCTGGAGCACAATCGGCCAGAGGATCTTTTCCAGTCTGAAGCTGTGAGTTAGGAATTTTCCTCCGAAGTAGATGCAGGCAAACATCTTTTGGTGAAACCAATTTAAGTTCTAAGGTTAAAGAAAACCACATCACGCCAATCCTTTTACAACTTCACTGGCTGCCAGTCCAGGTCCGGGCCCGATTCAAAGTGCTGGTACTAACATTCAAAGCCCTAAATGGTTTGGGGCCAGGTTATTAGAAGTATATCTGGCAGCTGTCTCTTCTTTCCATTCATTTTTACTCTAGAGTAGGTGCATGCACAAACCCGATTTGGATCTTCAAATCCATCTGCCCCACAGTAGGGACCCGATCCATATCGGGGGCCCTTTGTCTACCGTATAGTAAAAATGAGCTAGTGAGGCGGGGAGAGGCAGCTGTTCTGGATACGGATTTATGCATTATTTATTTATTTATTTATTTATATAGCACCATCAGTGTACATGGTGCTTTAAGGTGGATTCCTGCATTGAGCAGGGGCTTGGACTTGATGGCCTCACAAGCCCCTTCCAACTCTAGTATTCTACGATCTGTTATGGATGCCACAGTCTCACCACTGCCTCCCTTCCTCAGCAGGTAGGCAGCCACTGTGGGAGCTTCCAATCACATTTTACCCTGAAGGAACTCCCTCGAGGGACTTATTCCTGGGTTATAGCATTGCAGTTTTACACTGCAATCCTATACATGTTTATTTCTAAGCCCCACAAAACAGGGCAGCCCGCCTACTAACAGGAACTGGCCAGCGTGATCACATTACGCCAGTCCTTCTACAACTTCATTGGCTGCCAGTCCAGGTCCGGGCCCGATTCAAAGTGCTGGTATTAAAATTTAAAGCCCTAAACGGTTTGGGGCCAGGTTATTTGAAGGAACGCCTCCTCCCATATGTACCTGCCTGGACCTTAAGATCATTTACAGGGGTCCTTTTCCGTGAGCCCCTGCCAAAGGAAGTGAGGCAGGTGGCTACTAGGAGGAGGGCCTTCTCTGCTGTGGCACCCCGGCTGTGGAACAAGCTCCCCAGAGAGGTTCGCCTGGCACCTACACTGTATTCCTTCCGTCGCCAGCTGAAGACCTTTTTATTTTCTCAATATTTTAACACCTATTAACTTAAATTTTAAACTCTGCTGTTTTAATTCACTATTTTAACCTATATCAATTTTTGCTGTGTGGTTTTATCTTGGTTGTGCTTTTTATATTGTATTTTGTATTTGTGTTTTTAGATTGTTGGTTGGTTTTATGCTATTCGTGATTTTAATTTTTGTGAACCGCCCAGAGAGCTTCGGCTATTGGGCAGTATAAAAATGTAATAAATAAATAAATAAAATCCCAAAACAGGCATCTTCCTCTAGGGCCAAACCAAGCATATAAAGGCGCCTGATGTACCAAGCAGGTGGGACTAGTCAGTGCTTGGACAGGAGAATGCTTTGGATCGCTAGGTATGCGACCTTCCATTCCATAAGCGATGTAGGAGATACATGACAATAACTAAAATGGAGTGGTAGTGAGGACAATGATTACCCCAAAAGGACCCAGATGGCAAGTCATAAGCAAATACCTAAGAAGGAACACACACACTTAGATATGAGCTCAATCTCATAAACACATCCATTTTTGCCTAGATACCATCACAGCTTTCATCTGTAGGATCTGTCCTATAAAGCACTATCCGTCTGCATGCTTTGCCCCTTGACCAGCTCCCTGTCTTGCACCCCAAGTTTCTATAGCTCGCCCCTAACTACGAGTCACCCATCCCCTTCCAGATGACATTCAACAACCAATTCCAACCTAGTACTCTGCAACGATCTTTAAAACAACAGCTGGCCTTAGCAAAAAGGCAACAAGCCAGGCCCAAAGAAACAAGCCCATGCACGAAGCACAAAGCAGCATGCCAGAGAAGGAGACAATTTGCATGTTAACTATTGTTATCATATAATTTTCTCCCTCCCCATCCATAGTAATAGCATTAAAATTTCTCATATGTAAGTCGCCTTGTAGGGCAAAAGGCAGAATATATCTGTTCTAATAAATCCAACTGAAATTTATCACACTATTTATTTATTTATTTATTACATTTCTATACCGCCCAATAGCCGGAGCTCTCTGGGCGGTTCACAAAAATTAAAAACATTCAAAGTATAAAACCACAGTATAAAACCATAGTATAAAATACAATATAAAAGCTCAACCAGATAAAAACAGCAACAATGCAAAATTACAAATTTAAAATATTTATTAAAATATTAAATAGGGTGTGTTTTCCAAAGGTCTGGAGGGACCTTCCTTGGATAAGGTCCTGTTGTTAATCCGTCAGTAAGAGTTGTGATCTCCAGCAACTGGGTCAAGAGATTTATTGTTTCTCCCTCCAAAATTCAATCCCAGCATGGTGCAGGACTTATCACTGGACTCATGTAAATCCTGGTTCCAGGGGAGATCCTAACGTGTTGCAGGGACAACAGCAAAGGGAAATGCACCACCATCTATGTTATACCTACAGAGATGGATGTGTGCAACAGTGGGTGGGAAAGGTCAGAAAACGGTGTATCATCATCTCCACTTCCTATGTTCAGGCTATGAGCACTGTTGGGAAATGGTACCGCACATGCACAAAATTATCACCCGTGCGACATCTAGCGTGCAACATCTTACAGTGACAGGGGTAGGCATGGTTGGGCGCTTGCCAAGGACTCATGCCACAGCAGAGTCCACCCCCACCGACGAGAGACACCCCCCCCCCCTGGACTTGCTCCTGCTTTTCCTCATGTTGCTTATTCACCTCCCCCTTGCTCTGGTCCAGACAATGATGGTGGTGAGAAGGAGGAACAGGAGCTGCCTCTTCCTTCTTGCTCCCTGCCTCTCTGCGTCGCAAGCAAGCACAAGGTAGCAAATATGAGGAACAGGATGAGGAGCAAGATGATTGCATGATGTTTTCGTATTTCTATTATTAAGCCTTAGGTATTCTATGCCAGGGGTCCCCAAACCCCGGTCCATGGACCGGTCCCGGTCCGTGGCCGCGCAGGTGAGCTGCTTTCACCCACTCACTTCCGGGCGCGCCGTTCCGAAGCTGCCCGCCCACTCCAGCGTCCTGGCTTCACTTCGGCTGGTTGCCCACCCAGCTGAAGCAAAGCCAGGACACTGGAGTGGGGGGGGTGGGCGCTCTTAGAGCCGCTGTGGGAGAGTGGCTTCCAGGTGCAGCGGCAGGGGTGGGGAGGCTGCCGCCACCGCCGCAGCTCCGCTCCTCCCTCTCGGGGACCAGGCGGGTGCAACCCTGGCTGCCACCACCGCTTGCAGGCAGGGACCCCGCCTCCTCCCCTGCCCCCCCCCGGGGCGGCTCTCTGCGGCATTTCTCCACCCCAGGGTAGGTCCAGGCTGGCCACCGCAAGGTAGTTCCTGCCCATATCTCAGCGAGCACAACAACAGCCTGGCTGCTTGTTTTCTTTTATTTGAACAAAATGAAAAATGTTTCCTGTGATATTTTCCATCTTAAAAACACACTTTTTTCCAATTATCATTGAGAGTCTAGCTGCACTTCCAGTTTCTAATACAAAAACCAGGTATTAAAGGGGGCTGATTATGTGAAGGCATCCCCTCAACACCCCCACCCTCGGGTCTGTGGAAAAACTGTCTTCCACGAAACCGGTCCCTGGTGCCAAAAAGGCTGGGGACCGCTGTTCTATGCGACACGCCCACAAATGTAAATTACATTGTGCTAGCGCAAGTGGCCTCTAGTGCAATGTCAATAAGTGTTGTGCTTGAGAGTGTTTATGGTGGTGCAACGTAATTCACATTAGTGGGAGTGTCCAATAGGATACCACCCTTAGCATGAATTATTAGTGGGTTGTTTAATATGAGATGTTTCATTTAGCCAATTAATATTTGCATGGCCAAAAACATTTTTTTAATGTCTTGTTGTTATGGAACTGTTGGTGAACTATCTTAAGATGTTGCTATATTATGGAAATCCTTCTGGTGTTGCTGTGAGCAGCTCTGAGCATGGTTTACTGTGGAAAAGTGGCATATACATATACATGCTGCTGCTGCATAAGAGGGAGGAATCAGCAGGCCTAAGGGAGACCCAAGGTTTGCAGAACCTCCCCAGCCTAAGGAAGGGATAGGGGAACATGTGGCCCTCCAGATCTTGTTCGACTGCAACTCCCATCATCCCTCACTACTGCCTAGGCTGGCTGGAGCTGATGGGAGTTGCAGCCTGACAGCATCTGGAGGGTCCCATGCTCCACATCCCTTCCTGAGGGGTGAAAAAACAAAGCATCCCAGTGAAGCTGAACGTGTTCAGTGGCCACGGAAAGCTGACTGTTGCGTGTGGGTGTGGGAGGGTGTAAGGCTAGAAACCTGAACAGCAGCAATTCACACTACAACGGCTTGTTTTAGGTCCCACTTGGACCCTCTATTTCTAATGTCCAGGTTGAGTGCTGTTCTTATATAGCTAAAACGCATCACCTACGCACAAGAAGGAGGTATCAACAGACTTGGGGAACCTCAAGTCCTGCAGAAGAACATAGAAATCTTTACCGAAAAACTCGAATGAGGAGAACTCCAAAAACAGCCCAATAAGGAATGAGCATACTGCAACATTTTGGTGCAGAGAACAGAATGAAGAGGGAACAGAATGAAGCACCACACAGCATAGCTACTTGAACAGTGTAGCACCGCATGCTGCAACACTTTTGGTGCAGGTCCCTCTTGTAATACATAATACATAAGAAAGACTAAGAGAGAGGAAATGAATGCTGGGTGAACAGCTTCAAAGTAGGTAAGGTGTTTGAGTGGACAAGATGGCGGACGGATACTGGTGCCATCCTGGAAGCCAGGTGGCGCTCCTGAATATGCCAGACATGGAATCCTACCTTGTTGGATGCCATCTCGCTGACAGAGCGGTAGGTCTGAATGGTCTCCAGCTGGTCAAGGCACCAGTCTAGCTCCTCCAAGGTCTCTCTGGCGAGCTGCTGGTATGTCTCTTCTGAAGGAGTAGTGGAGGAAGAAACCAAGACATCAGCTTTAAGCAATATTTTGAGCAATCCATAAAGATGGAAGAAGCTCCTCAACCAGCTGCGCTTGTCTTGCCTTTTGCATACAGCCTAGGAACCTCCTTGTTAAAGGGATATGGAGGTCAGCTTCATTAAGATGGTACACATCCAGACCAGGCAATGGTGCTCCCAGAAGAACGTTTTAGAGCAGAAAGTGCCGAATTAGGCCTGCAAATTATAGTCCAAGAGCCAGGAAGGTTTTATTTACCCCAGCGAGTGCAAAAGCTTAGTGAATATTTTTTGTTTATATATGACATAAGTGTCTCAGAAAAGCGAGTCTTACAAAATTCCAGTGGGGGGGGGCTGCGTGATGACATCATCAACATGGCTGCCGCGCTATTACGTACTTGCCACATTTAAATATGCATAACTTCTCACCCATTTATGCTACAGAGATTATGATTTTTTTCCTGAAATGTTTCAAACTTAATGACAAATACTTTTTGTAATTACACGTTTTTGTTAACTCCATTAGTTTTGGAGATAATTTCATTAGAACGTATAAAATTAGTGTTCACTTTGGTTATGTGTGACGTTTAACCATGATTTACTCAAAAACTATATGACTTTTGAAAGAATACTCAATAACAAAAAAGTTGCATTTTTTAATGAGGATTAAGAAAATGTATAATAACATGGGGTTTACCCCAACACTTACGGAATTATGAGTGATATCTCATTATACGTTCTCAGGATTGTATGATTGTATAGTTTATCGTACAGGGCTTTCATTTCAAAAGCATCCACCCTAAATATCTCTCGATCTGATGCACAGATCATTTTGAACATGTTCCACCATGATTTTTACAGATGAACATGTTCAAATGTTCTTCACAAAATTTCAAACAGGACAGGTATGATGAGATATTTAAAAAGACAATTTATTAGGTTGAATTGTTTTTCACCGATGTTTTTAAAATCTTCAGCAAAAATTTACAATTTACAAGATAAAAACTATGTTCTGTGAGAAGGGTTAACAAATAAATTTCATCGGTTGTCCTCTTCACTTTCATTGGAACTGCTATCATCACTGTCAAAATCACTTTCCTCGTCTTCTTTTTCACTGTCCTCTTCTATGGCCGTTTCAACTGCCATATTCACTAAGCTTTTGCACTCTTCGGGTAAATAAATCCTGCTCTGGCTCTTGGACTATTAGGCCTGCAGACTGTGTCATCCACCAGTCATCGCCAGGAGCTTAATAAACCTCCTGCTTTTGCTGCCTGCTTTGTGATGGTGGTGGTGGTGGTGGGCAACTTGCAGGCCACAATACAGACCTAGGGAGCTGGCTGTGTTTGGTCCATCATAAGTTTTGCAGACTTGGTGTTAAGATAAGGGAACATCTGGAGCTGGGAGTGCAGCCCTGTTATAATTGTTATAATTGCTCCCATCTTTCCAGCATGACGTGCTCCAACCTACAAAACTGGTACAAGGGTTGTGGGGAAACCATCTCCACCAGGCTGGTGAAAACTGTTTTTCGGTCGCATGTGTCCCCAGCTTCTAAAGGCCACATTTCCTTCTTACATCTCTTCAACAACCTTATAAAGTTCAGGGAAGGGAAAGGAACCTCTCGTGCAAGCACTGAGTCATTACTGACTCTTGGAGGGACGCCAGCTTTTGCTGACATTTTCTTGTCAGGCCTTATGGCGGGGTGGTTTGCCGTTGCCTTCCCCAGCCGTGATTACCTTTCCCCCAGCTAACTGGGTACTCATTTTACTGACCTCGGGAGGATGGAAGGCTGAGTCGACCCCAGCCGGCTGCCTGAAACCAGCTTCCGCTGGGATCGAACTCAGGCTGTGGGGAGAATTTCAGTTGCAGAAACTGCTGTTTTACCGCTGTGCGCCTCAAGGAGACAGGAAATTGGTAGCCATTTTGGACAAGACCACAAGGAGGGGGTCAAGAAATGCCACTGCTTTGCACTTCCTGCTCCTTCACACATTTGCATCAAGTCTGCTATGAAGAGCTTTTGCGTTGTGAGGGCGTGCAATGTCTCCCATAATAGGAGCTTGCATGGCGTCCTATACGGTGGAGATGTGAAAAATTTCCCATTGGTTGTTGATGGGTAAATACAACATAAAAAATAGAAACTCCCAGAAAACATTTCACATCCACAACATCATGCCCCAAAGAGCTCTGGAATTAGAGTATGTAGCATGCACACACAAGCGGCACTTACTACGGCCTGGTCCTCACAGAGCAACAACCCAGGTAAAGGTTGAATATGGGTTAAGTATTGTTTGTCGTTGTATCGTGGGTTGTTGTGTGAATCCTGCACTATGATTTCACTACGTGTGAACTATTAGCAACCCAGGAAGAGAACACATGGTTTGTTGTTGGACTGTGAGCTCTGTACTATGGTTTAACTATGGTTTAACCCATAGTTAAACCATAGTGCAGGGTTTGCATGTAATGACAACCCATAGTCAACGTGTACTCTGGGTTGTCCTTATGTGAGAATCAGGTATATGATTGAACTGATTTCTCTACTTGTTCATGTCACAATAAACCACCCTGAAAATAAGCTTCAGTGAGATGGGTTGTGAGATTGCTCACTAGCCCACATCCTGACAGACAATCAGGGACTCTGCAGCTTGCTGAGGGCTGTTTCCTCCTCAGTCCTCCCATCTGCTCCCAGCATGGGCCTTTGCAGCCCCAACTCTACTTAACTAATGAGCTGCAAAACTCACTGATGTCGGCCAAGTAGAGACATGCAAAATTGGAGGTTGAATTATTGGCCAAACAGACAAGCAATCAATTATCCCCATACTGTTGGTGGGGCAGTGGCTGAAGGTGAGTGTGTGATTTGTCTAAATTAATGATGACCCAGGAAACTTTTGTGTAGAAATTCCAAAGGGTTCCCCACTGCCATGAATTAACATGGGGCTCATCCTGTCTGGAAGCTCTTCTGCACAAGTAACCCTAAGCTTGCACTGCTCGTGTACATTTCAATGCCACTTGCACATAAAAGCTTCCTGGAGCTCCATGGCTCCCACCTGTCCAAAATCTGATGCTCAAATTGGTCATATTACAAGGCCTCTACTACAGACAGTGGTTCCAATCCCTTTGCTTCTCCCCAGAGGAGGATGCTCTGGGTAGCAGATGACTCATCCAAAGACCCATCCTTTATGGAGTATGGGACCTTGAAGGGCTGCGCATGCTGGGAAATGCGCAACGGATTCAAATGAGTCTGGATGTCTATGAATCTGATCTGCAGATTCTGCCACAGACTGGCTTTTTCCAAGTCATGCAGATTCCATGGATTTGTAGACTTGTTTTTTTCCACTTTTGGGAGCGGGGGATTTCTGCTAATGCGCATTTATGAGCATGAAATTCTCATTTTAAAAATCCGATTCTGTCAATGAGTGGACAACAGAATAAAAGACGCTTGACAGTCCACAAATAGAATGAATTCAACAAAATCTGTACATCCCTATAAGTATGTGTGTGTGCACATATGAGCATGTAGATACATACTCACACAGACACACACACCTACTCGGTGGACAAGCTGGAGCGTGTTCAGAGGAGGGCAACCAGGATGATCAGGGGTCTGGAAGCAAAGCCCTATGAAGAGAGACTGAAAGAACTGGGCATGTTTAGCCTGGAGAAGAGAAGATTGAGGGGAGACAGGATAGCACTCTTCAAGTACTTGAAAGGTTGTCACACAGAGGAGGGCCAGGATCTCTTCTCGATCCTCCCAGAGTGCAGGACACGGAATAACAGGCTCAAGTTACAGGGAGCCAGATTCCAGCTAGACATCAGGAAAAACTTCCTGATTGTTAGAGCAGTATGACAATGGAACTAGTTCCCTAGGGAGGTTGTGGGCTCTCCCACACTAGAGGCCTTCAAGAGGCCATCTGTCAGGGATGCTTTAGGGTGGATTCCTGCACTGAGCAGGGGTTTGGACTCGATTGTCTTGTAGGCCCCTTCCAACTCTGCTATTCTATGATTCTATGATTCTATGACCTTGAGGAAGGGGCAGGAGCTCACTGACATTTTCCTTGGTCTTGAGATGTAACGCCAGGCCTGTGAGGTTGACTTTGCGTGTTCCCTTTTTTCCTCCTCCAAAACCAAACCCTTTCTAAACACCAAGGCTTCCATTACCTGAGAGCGTGGCTTTGCAAACTGTTGGTTGGCTGCCCATGGGCGACCTCCTAGGGGGGCAGAAGAGAGAAAAGGCACAAGATCAAAATCAGGCCCTGGCATAAAAGGCCGATGGCTTTTCCCCACCCACCCGCACCTCACTTGCAACGAAACAACACATCTGCAGGTTTGCAGGTAGCGACTGCCCTTGGTGATAGATTCTGGCCCCAAATCCACCCTACCCCATGCCATTCCTACAGGGCAAGAAGGAAATGTGAGGGGTTGAGAGTGGGCAATGTGAAGAGAGGGGCAGATCATGCCTTTGTGGGGCTGAGGGCTCCTGCCTCTTGCCAGCACCTCTGTAGAGTTAGAATGGCCTCAACAAGTTGTTAAAAAGAAGAGGTCGCAGAGAAGAACTTGTTAGGGGGCAGTGAGGATGAGAAGGCCTTAGAACCCCCTGGAGAAGAAGTGGCAGGGCTAAAAAAGGATATAAAACAACAACTTCAAGGTGGTTCAACTGCCATGGAATTGTATTCCTATGAAGGATTGGAGCAGGGTTGGGAAACCTGTGGTCCTCCAGAGGCCGTTGCACTACAGTTCCTATCACCCCTGACCACTGGCCATGCTGGCTGGGGCTGATGGGAGTTGGGGTTCTACATCATCTGGAAGTTCCCCCTCCCTAGGCAAGAGCCCCCTAACATCACAGCATAATGAATGTTTGAATGAGGCTGGCTTCCATTCTTGTCTTGCACCCTAAAACTTTGGACTCGGCCTCTGGTATAATTAGACCAGCGCTGCAGTTCTAGGGGTGGGGGGTGGCGGCAGTGGTACTGAAAGGGGTGAGGGGGAAGGAAAAGCAGCACCGTCAGGGGGCTATAGCTGAAATTGTAGGGTTCTCTCCCCCATGTCCCTGTGCCCAGGCTCCATCTGGCAAGGAATTACAAGGGTGGCAATGACACTGACGGGAATGGGGCATTTAAAAGATGAAATGAGCTCTTGCTCCCTCCATCCCATTTATTTATTTATTTATTTATTTATTTATTTATAATATTTATTTGCTGCTCCCCATTATAAATTTCGGAGCAGTGTACAAGATAAAATAAAATAAAAACCGAATAAAACACTTTAAAGTAGATTTTAAAAGAGGCAAAATGTACAGTAAACCGTGGGTAGTCATTAAGGAAAGGCTTCCTGGAAAATTGACGTTTTCAGGAGGCGCCGAAAAGAATACAAAGTTGGCGCCTGCCTGACTTCCAGAGGCAGGGAATTCCATAGGAGGGGGGCCACCCCGCTGAAGGCTCTTCCCCTGGTGGACTCGAATCGGAGGATGGGTCTGTGCGGAACCACCAGGAGCAGGCCCTCGGATGACCTCAGCAGAGAAGGGGCTCTCTCAGGTATCCTGATCCCAAGTTGTTTAGGGCTTTGTACACAAGTACAAGAACCTTAAACCTGGCCCGGTAGCGAATAGGCAGCCAGTGCAGTTCCCGCAGCAGAGGAGTTACATGCTGGAAAGGGGCAGCTCCAGACAACAGCCGAGCTGCAGCATTCTGCACTAGCTCCAGCTTCCGGAACAGTTTTAAGGGCAGCCCCACATAGAGCACATTCCAGTAATCCAATCTTGAGGTTACCAATGCCTGTACCACAGTGGCCAAGCTATCCCTGTCCAGGAGAGGCCGTAGTTGGTGAACCAGATGAAGCTGGTAAAAGGCACTCTGAGCCGCTGCGGCTACTTGCGCCTCCAGCAACAGAGATGAATCTAAGAGTACCCCCAAATTAGGAACCTGATCTTCCAGAGGGAGTGCAACCCCATCCACAACAGGCAATGAGCCTATCTCCTGGACTTGGGAACCACTCACCCACAGGGCTTCCGTCTTGCCAGGATTTAGTCTCAGTTTATTGGCCCTCATCCAGCCCATTACTGAGTCTAGGCACTGGTCCAGGAGCTGCACAGCCTCACCTGATTCAGTTGTCACAGGGAGATAGAGCTGCGTGTCATCAGCGTATTGATGGCATTTAGCTCCAGATCCCCTAATGACCGCTCCCAACAGCTTCATATAGATGTTAAATAACACTGGGGATAAGATGGTGCCCTGCGGCACCCCATAAGTTCAATTGCCAAGGGGCCAAGAAGTGGTCACCCAATGCTACTCTCTGAAAACGACCCTGGAGGTAGGACCGGAACCACTGTAACACAGTGCCTCCTATGCCCATCCCATGGAGTCGATCCAGGCAGATCCCATGGTTGATGGTATCAAAAGCCAATGAGAGATCGAGCAGGATTAACAGGGTTGCATTCCCCCTGTCCCTCTCTGCATTCCCATGAAATAAAACAGCAGGTGGGGAACCTATGGCTCGTCATATGCTGGACTACAAATCCCATCACCCTTGAGCACTAGCTATACTGGCTGGGGCTGATGGGAGTTGCAGTCCAAAACATCAGGAGGGCACCCAGTTGGGGAAGGCTGGTGTGGTAGCACACCCCTTGCCCGCTGCAGGGAACATCACGCCCACCCCAGAGCACTGGGATTCCCTCCTTCATCTTCCCCGTGTTCAACTTAAGCCTGTTCACCTTCATCCATTCTGCTACCATTGCCAAGCACAGGATTAGAAATGGGACCGCTGCTGGTGGTTAGCTCTTACCACCCCCGACCAGTGGCTGATGGGAGTTGCAGTCCAACAACATCTGGAGGGCCACAGGTTGCCCACCCCTAAAATAGTTTTGAAGTCCTGGCTGAAGGGCAGGAAGAGGCCAGTCAGATGCTTCCAGTAAGTCCACAAGCACAGCCTGAAGGCGTGGTGATTCCTCTCCAGCTCTTTGTCCCCCAGAAACTGGTCTTTGGTGACACATGGCCTCCGAACCTGGACGTTTCCTTTATCCACACTGAAAGCAACACAGGATTCCCCCATCTGGCGGCACTCCTTCCTTGAGCCATGTTGACTGAGCAAATGCTGTGTACAGACTGAAATTCCCTCTTGCCTAACTGAAGGGGGCCTGTGGAAGTGGTGGAGATAACAGCTCAAGCTTCATGTAGCAAGTGCTTCCTGGCCTGTGGGAATATCTCATGCACCAAATGAGAGCAGCTTGTCCCCCTGCCCCCAAAAGCCTATTTACCCAACAAGCTTGAAGACATGGTGGAGTAAAAATGGACCCCACCACAGGCCAAGAATAGGCAACAGAGGAGAATCACGCTCAGGTGTTTCTTGAAATCCCCAGAACTGGCAAACACTTACTTATTGGATGTTGGCGTGGGCACATTTGCCAGGATGGAGAAATTATTGCGGACACTTCTCAAGCTCGCCAGGACCTGCAGGATGGAAATGGACAGAGAGCATTAGGGCTATGGAGTAGCTCTTTGCAGCCATTAGTCAAGTCCTAAGGACAATGAAAAAAATTCAGAACTCAGGCTGTTTCTCACTACATTAAGAATCTGGGGCCATAAAGTGCAGGTTGGAAATGTGGCCTAAGAGAGAAATTCTGTCCAGACCTAAAGAGAAAGGTGTTATGCAGCCAATAAATCACAGGAGGTGTTGAGACCGAGACATTTTCTCTTCCAGTCTTGCAATATGGAGAAGGGTGTCAAAAAGATTTCTCCAATGACATCTGCATTAGAAGTGTCAAGAAGAAAAGAAAACGTGGAACCCTTTTGATCTCTGATACAGTGATAAGGCCACAGATGTTTGCATACACATGGTTGGAGCACATAGCACTAGCCTACACAGCCACGTTGGTGTAAACAACTATCTATCTTTCAGCCTCCAACTCAACCCGCAATATGTATCCATTCCATAATGTGGGCATAAGACTTCTCAGTCTTCGCCTTGACCCATCTGCAATCTAGGCTCTCTATATACTGGGCAATTAATTATTTCTCTCCTAATAGTGCAGGAATCCTGTGGAAGATGATATTTTAAAACTTTAAGACGTAAATAAAGTACACATCACCCCTCCCACTCACATGAAGTCTTGCTCTTTGCTTTTGTTTGTTCTCTTGTGGGGATGGGGAGAAGACATCTTACTCCCAAATTACTATATCTCTACAGTGTCTCCTACTCAGAGCACAACATGGCCCTAAAAAATAAGCAGGAAATCCAGTCTGCAGTCAAAGCATTGTTAGTCCAATACTTCCTTATATCTCTGACGTGGATGGTCTGATGGGAAGTGGTATGACGCCATCTGTTTAAAGCAAGGCTAGGCAGCCAATGGTCAGGGATTGTGGGAGTTGTAGTCCAAAACATCCAGGGGGCACCAGGTTGCCTACCCCTGCCTGAAAGTAGGGTGACCATATGAAAAGGAGGACAGGGCTCCTGTAAAACAGTTGCACAGGAAAGGGAATTTCAGCAGGTGTCATTTGTACGCATGCAGCACCTGGTGAAATTCCCTCTCCATCACAACAGTTAAAGCTACCTGAGTCCTGTCCTCTTTTGTACCTGGTCACTCTAGTTTGGCTCCTGCAGCTTCAACTGTTGTGATGAAGAGGGAATTTCACCAGGTGCTGCATGCATACAAATGACACCTGCTGAAATTCTCTTTTCTATACAACTGTTAAAGATACAGGAGCCCTGTCCTCCTTTCCATAGGGTCACCCTACTGAAAGGATATAAGCATGCTTAAAGAGGTTGATTGATACCTTGGTCTCTAAGCAGAAAGGCCCCTTCCGCTGCAGCCAGGTAGTGTGTGGGAGGTGTACAGAAAACCTAATGAGCTATAGCATTTATGAATTTAAGGAAAATAACCTAGCCCCAAGCCCAACCCAAAATGCACCCAAACTCTTTTGCAAGCTGGAAGTTGAACAACAACAACAACAAAAAGTGAGTGAGGCATAAGAGAAAAAAATATTGTTGAGCTACTCTCCATTCTATTTGTTAACATCCATAACTCGAAAGCTTGAAAATACGTTGTGATTTTTGGTGTGTGTGTGTGTGTGTGTGAGAGAGAGAGAGATCCTCATAAAGGTATCATAGCAGGACCCTCTGAGCGCACAACTGTGACTAGAGCCTTTTCTCACCTAACATGCACAGGGACCTGGGACATACCTGGGCAAACGGTGTCACTATCAGGTCTTCAGCATGTCTGTGAAGGACACAAATGACAGGATACATATTACTTGGAGGAAGGGAGGAACAGGACACAAAGAACAGCAAGATTCTACCCCCAAACCACACGGCCCAAACGCTGAACTGTACACGTCTTTGGGCCAGGAGGGCTTTGGAAACGTGTATCAACTGAAGTTTTGACCTGGATGGATCATTTTGCTAAGTGGAGGAATATTTTTTTCTAGCCCCCCAAACAATTTACATTTAATGAAGACAGATCGCAAGGCCTGTTAACGAGATTCCAGTCTATATTATCACCACCCTATCATCCTCTGACTGAACTGGGCAGTTGCCAGCCATGTTTCTCTTATCCTGCCAACCATAGTTTTGCACGGAGCTACAGACAGGATCCCTTCGCAGCATCTGCAACTTCAGGAACATCTGCAACTCTGGTTATTATATGGCGTGTGTGTGTGTGCGTGTGCGTGTCATATTATAAAAAGCTAATGGTCCATCTAAACTCTAGCCCTTTCCTGTTCTGGGAGCAGCTCTCTCCAGAGTTTCAGGCAGGAGGTTGGGCAGAGCCCTTTAACTGGAGGTGTTGGGAACAGAATTAGCAGAGCAAGGCTCTCTACCCCAAAGAGCTACTTCAGGCATTTGCTTCCCCCAACTTCCATCTTCAAGATACGCACTAGGTCCACAAGAGTGGAACACCAGACTCTTTGGACTCCACAACTCCACGTGTGTGTCAGGTCTTGTTCCTCCCTTTCCATTGTCTCTTCTTCCACTTCGTCCCCTGCCATCCCTGCTATGTATTATATTTCGACTGGCCAAAGGCCCATCATGCTTGACAGGGAAAGGAGAGAGAGGGAGAGTTTCCAGTCCTCTTCCCCTCTCACCATAGAACCCCACTCTTCCAATCACCATTGAGGTTATTCCTGTAGGCAGAGCAAGGACTGAGGCCAGGCCTGCTTTTCCAAACCTAGCCCTATCATCTGTCATCCCCAAATTTACCTCTGAGAAGGAGGTAAGGAATCCTTCCCCCGATCCCTGCATTCCTGGACCTGTCATCTTGCCCCACTGGCGGTCATAACGTCTAGAGCAAAGACCAACCTTTGCCCTGCTCTCAACTGTGTCCCAAGCAACAGTCCACCCATTTTGTGCCAAAGAACTCAGTGGGAGCCATGGACAGCCAAGATGGCCCCTCTCAGCATAGACCTGCTTAGAATTCTGTTTCATGGCACTGCCACACTGGGAGAGCGGGACGGAATGTTGGGAGCCAGCATTGACATCAATAGGTCCTGCTCCTTGTCTGGCAGGCTAAGCGGAGCTTACATGTGGCTACCAGTGGCCTCCCTCCAGGCACTGACCAGATCTAGTACCTTTGACATTGCTCCCAAACCATTAATTGAGGCCATCACCGTTCACTTGTGTCAGGCACTATGGGGCTCCAACTGGCAGCTCAGACACCAGTTTATTTGCACCACTCAGGGCTGCTGGCCAAAGGAGGGAAATAAAGGCTGGGATGTTCACAGGACAGCCTATGATCCCCCTGGCCTATGGTGCCACTGCTTGAGATACATACTCCCAGATCGACTGTCTTCCCTCAGTCCAGGTAACTTGTCATGAGAAAGGACATCCAATTCTCCCTCCATGCCTCCAGACTACTGGCCTCCAGCCTGCTCGTCACCCAGGGTACTCACCTGCCCTTAGGCTCTGCCAATTTGTGCCGTAAAGATAAGAGTATGGAAAAGGAACTTCCAGAGCAACCCATTGGCCCGCTGTCTATCCCTTTCAAGAAAGGAGGGGGACTTACGCTTCACTGGCAACGGAGGAGTTGCGTGACATGGTCTTTGGCGACATGTCATAGTCACTGTCTGAACGGTACAGGAAGGACTCACGCCTCTGGCTCTGCGGGAAGCTGGGGTGAAGCACCAGGCCTGGGCTGGCCTGGGAATCCAGTGGGCTGCGCCCAGGTGACGGGCCATTCTCCACCTCGAAGCTGCACAAGAAGAAAAAGGAAGCCCACGTCAAGGAAGAAAAGGAAGTTGCCTGGATGATATGCAAAAGACAGAGAGATAGGCTTCCACAGCCGCCAAAAGAAGGTTTCTGCTATATTAGGAACAGAGGAAGCTGCCTGATATTGAGTCACTGGTCTATCTAGTTCAGCAATGTCTACAGCAGTGGGCAAAAGGTAGATCTCCAGACGTTTTGGACTTCAACTGCCAGAAGTCCCTGCCAGTGTGGTCAATGGTCAGGAATGGCTGAAGGCTGAACTCCCAAACATCTGGAGCTCAACCTTCTACCCACCCTGGTCTACACTGACTGGCAGCAGCCTTCCAGGCTTCAGGCAGGGGTCTTTTCTAGCCCCACCTGGAGATGCTGGGGATTGCTCCCCCGTAACTGTAGTTCTTCAAGTGGTCATCCGTGCATTCACACAACCCATCCACTGTCCCTGCTTCGGTGTCACTGACAATTTCAATGTGAGTAATGAAGATACGTCTCGGTCCTGAGGCTGCAATGGGCTGTAGTGGGGGATTTTTTGGCAGGAATGCTCCCCCACCGTCCTAGTGCACATGTTCCTAGCGGGTGGGGGAGCATTCCTGCCAAAAAAATCCTCCACTACAGAAGTTTCCTGAACAGGGCTCTGTGCAGGTGCAGAGCTCGTAAGTGTGATGCACAGAGACCACGAAGAAGATCCTGGAGGAAATATCCAGTTCAGGCTGTGTCCAGCTACTCTGCCCAGTACCTTCTTATTCACAGAGTAAAATCTGCTCAAGCCATTTTTGGTTGTGCTGCCTATTTTATAGAACTGCCTCCCTTTGGAAGCCTACCAAGCGTCTTCCTTGACTGTCTTCTGCCACTTACTTAAGGCTGCAAGCCCATGCACACGCAGCATAGGATTTATGCATAACATTCGACAATGAAAGCTTGCCAGACTTATTTTATTTGGTTCTGGTTGCCTTGACTGATATGTATGGCTAGTACACAAATTCCTTTTATTTTTAAATTGCTTATCTTTAAATATTTGTGTCACCTGGAAAGGCAGCCTATAAACACCGCAAATAAACCGTTCAAATACAGGTTTGTCTACCTGCTAGAATTCTCTGCAAACCAAGCCTGGACAGGGTTTGCTACAAGACCAAAAAACAGTCCATTCCTCCTTTATCTCCTCGGCCCACTTTGTGCGTCTAATGAAGTATACAATTGATTATAAAGCTTATGCCACAATGCCAATCTAGTTTTTAAGATCTTGAGAATCTCATCTTTTTTGCTTGTTTGCTTGTTAAACAAGCCACTAGTCCTCATTGCAAATTTACTTTTTTTTCCAAGCATGCAGGCAGTCATTTCCAAACTATAAGTCCCACAGAGCTTCTGTGCCCTACGCAACTATGTCCTTCCCCCATCACCTCAAGCTGCATTCCTCTATTAACCTTCTTCTTTCATCACATAACGTCTTACCCTAACTCTCAAATTCTGCAAAAGCACGAGCATTGGGTTGGCATAAAAGCTGAAAATTGAGCATGTTTATGCCAGATTTTTTTAAAAATGTACCAATGTTATTGACCTCCTTTATTTATTTTAGATACAGAATGACTGACTTCAGCACCGAACTTGGATTTCCTTGACAAAGAAACTGGTGGCATTTAATACACCGTATAAAGAGTCCCTTGGGAGGAGATCTCTCTCTCTCTCTCTCTCTCTCTCTTTCCTTCCTTATTTCTTAGTCATTCCTGTAACTCCCTCTGCTGGTCAATACGTTTCTGTTCCCCACACATGTCCACACCACGACTAGAATCATAGAATCATAGAATAGCAGAGTTGGAAGGGACCTACAAGGCCATCAAGTCCAACCCCCTGCTCAATGCAGGAATCCACCCTAAAGCATCCCTGACAGATGCTTGTCCAGCTGCCTCTTGAAGGCCTTTAGTGTGGGAGAGCCCACAACCTCCCTAGGGAACTGATTCCATTGTCGTACTGCTCTAACAGTCAGGAAATTTTTCCTGATGTCCAGTTGGAATCTGGCTTCCTGTAAAGGCAAGTTGCTTACCTGTAACTGGAGTTCTTTGAGTGGTCATCTGTGCATTCACACCCATGGGCTCTGCGCCTGCGCAAGCTTGACTTCAGAACTTTCAAAGCTTATGATAATTTTAGGCGGGAACCCTCCCCCATGCTATACTGCGCATGTCTACTGGGTTCCCGCCTACTCTTTCAGTTTACAAACTTCCTTGACCACATTGTGGCCCTTTAAGTAGAGAAAAACAATAGAGGAAAATAACACCGAGTGGGGATGGTGGGTGGGTTGTGTGAATGCACAGATGACCACTCAAAGAACTCCAGTTACAGGTAAGCAACCTGCCTTTCTTCTTCGTGGTCTCTGTGCATCACACCCATGGGCGAATAACAAGCTTTCTCACCAGGTGGAGGGTTTGTGTTCTATTGTAGCACTTTGGAGAGGATAAGACGGCCGAGCGAGCAGTCTTGTCTGGCTCTGACGTCCAATCTGTAGTGACGAACGAAAGTCGATGGTGTCGACCATGTCGCCACCTTGCAGAGGTCAGGTAGGGGTGCCCCTCTGGAAAAGGCAACTGACGTAGCAACCACCCGTTATCCTTCCTGGTGGATTTACATGAGATGCCTCATATGCTAGCCGAATAGCCTGAACCACCCAGGATGTTAGCCTCTGAGATGAAATAGGGTGCCCTCGTTGAGATCCTCCATAGCATACAAAGAGGCGTTCAGTTTGCCTAAAGGGTTCTGTTCTGGCCTTGTAAAAAGCCAGTGCCCTACGGGCATCCAGCGAATGGAGAGACCTTTCAATTGCAGAGGTAGGGGCTGGAAAAAAGGCTGGGAGGGTAATGGGTTGATTAACATGAAAATCTGACACTACCTTTGGTAGGAAGGCAGGATCAGTATGTAACACAACTTTGTCCCTGTGAAAAATTAAGTAGGGATGGTCAACTCGAAGGGCACACAGTTCACCTGCTCCGTGAGCAGAGGTGATTGCCACCAAGAATACAACTTTAAACGTGAGGAGCCTTAGGTCAACTGTGGCTAAGGGCTCAAATGGCGTCTTGGTTAAAGCGTGTAACACAAGAGACAAACTTCACTGGGGTAACAGGTTGCGAACAGGAGGATCAATGTTCTTCAGTCCCCTAAAAAAAAACTAGCGTATGCGAAAAGAGAGAATACTCATTATACTCATAGCATACATTATGTTTCGTAATGGCTACCGAGATAGCAGCTAAATAAACTCTAATTGATGTAGCCTTAAGTCCTTTGAGGTGTAATGATAGAAGAAACTCAAGGATCTGTGGGACCGATGGCTTATGCGGGTCAAAAAGTTGGTCCTTTGCGAAGGACTCAAAACGGCTCCACTTTGCAGCATAGGATTTTCGAGTGGCTGGTTTGCGAGCCGCCTCGATTATCACTCGCAGAGGTGAGGATATGGTCAGATGTCTGTCCCGGTCACTCTCCACGCTGTCACTTTCAACGTGTGGAGGTCCAGGTGGTGGATCGCTCCCTGTTCCCGCGTCAATAAGTCTGGTGCCAATGGAAGACGACGGTACTCCCCCCATGACTGTCGCATGAGTACGACAGTCATGAGTAAACCACGGTTGTCTCAGCCACCAGGGGGTTATGATGATTCCGTTCGTCTTGTCTGATAGGGTCTTTGCCAGGACCTTCGTTAGTAGAGGGAACGGGGGAAACAGGTAAAGCATTGGCTCTGTCCAACTGAAAACAAAGGCATCGCTGAGGGACCTTGTTCCCCGTCCTGCTCGACTGCAAAAATATCGGCATTTCGCATTGTCCTGAGTGGCAAACACATCTATTTCTGGGGTGCCTCACATCCCAAACAGATCTTGCAGTACAGAGTCCTTCAGTTCCCACTCGTGAGAGGGGGCGTATGTGCGACTGAGATGGTCAGCGAAAACGTCGTCCCTGCCAGCGATATGTATCGCTATAATATCGATGTTTCGGGAGGCACACCAATTGAGGACCGTGACAGTCAGGTTGAGGAGTTTGAGGGATCGAGTACCTCCCTGCTTGTTTATATAATGCACTGTGGTCATATTGTCCGATAATATCTGGACACAATGGTTTAACAAAACCGTCTCAAAGGCCTTCAGTGCTTCGGCCACTGCCAGAAGCTCGAGGAAATTGATGTGCAACTTGGTTTGTTGGGTTGTCCATAAGTCTTGTGTTACTAAAGTCCGGCAGTGGGCTGCTTGGCAATGGGCCCCCCAGCCCGTCAATGATGCGTCCGTTGTAATCACTCTGGATGGGTGTGGTGGGCTGAATGGTACACCTTCCGAGAGATTACCGCCGGTTTTCCACCAGAGGAGTGATTTGGTTACCGATGGGGGAGGTGTAACCAGGTGCGTTTTGGGTCTGCGTCGAGGTGGAAGTGGCGGATGAACCAATTTTGCAGCGATCTCATTTTGAGGCGTGCTAATTTGACTACAGCTGTGGTGGATGCCATCAGCCCCAGAAGTCTCTGGATGGTTAGGGCTCACACTCTGGGGTGTGGGGTGTGATGTGACCTGTGACGCGAGTGTTGTAATTATGGTGGTTCGGTTCGGTGGTAGGAAGGCTTTGGCCGCCACCGAATCCAGTTTTGCGCCTATGAACTGAATTGTTCTGGTAGGGTACAGTACCGACTTCTCGGCATTGACGCGAAGTCCCAGTTGCTGTAGGAGATGCAGAGTTCGTGATATGTCCGAGAGGAGCTGGTGTTCAGATTTGGCTACCAAGAGCCAATCGTCTAAATAAGGATGTACCTGGACTCCTTGGAGCCTCAGGTGGGCGCAAACGACTGCCATCACCTTTGTAAAGACCCTCGGGGCCGATGCTAAGCCGAAGAGGAGGACGCAGAATTGAAAACATTGGTCGCCAACTGCGAAACGGAGGAATTTTTGACTTGAAGAATGGATTGCAATATGAAAGTAAGCATCGCGGAGGTCTATCGCTGCGAACCAGTCTCCTTGCTAAAGAAGAGGCAGAATTGATGCCAAGGCTGTCATCCTGAACTTTCGTGGTGTTACATAAAGGTTCACTCCCCTTAAGTCCAGTATCGGGCGGAGACCTCCGTCCTTTTTTGGGACTGTGAAATATCGGGAGTAGAAACTCCCATGGGCTCCCTGCGTGGTGACGAGGCAGATAGCGCCCTTTTGAAGCAGGGTCAGTACTTCTTTGCATAGAGTTGGTGAGGGAGTCGTGGTTTTCAGTCCCGAGAAAGGAGGGAGGTCTTCGAATTCGATACGGTAGCCTTGTTTGACAATGGAAAGTACCCAGTTGTCCGTAGTGATGGATTCCCAGGTAAAGTAGTGAGGGGACAGGAGGGGGGGATTGTCCTTCGATGTCTAAGTCGTGGAATATCATATGGGAGTCAAAGGCCCTGCTTTTTATTGGAGTCCCCCCTTTTTCTTGGAGTCTGGTATCTAGGAAAAGTCTGCGTGTACCGACGTTGTTGCCAGCTGGGTTGTTGCCTATCGGTGCGGTCCATAGGGCGACGGAACTGCTGAGAGGGCGGGCTCCTGTACCATTTGCGTTGTCTAAAATTGGTTTGCGATTGTGATATCCCCATTTTTCGTGCTGTGTTTTTAGCCTTTTGTATAGCGTCCACGGTCTCATCAGTTTTGCTATTAAAGAGGCCTTCTCCATCAAACAGAAGGTCCTCAATTCTTTTACGGGCTTCCTGAGTTAACCCGGCAGAGCGTAACCAAGCGTGGCGGCGCAAGGCAATTGCCCCCACCATCGCCTTGGAATTGCAATCTGTTTGGTGACAGGCAGTATTTATTTGCTGTCTTGCCATTTTCTGTGCCTCCGCCTGGAAAAATGCAGGTTGCTTACCTGTAACTGTAGTTCTTCGAGTGGTCATCTATGCATTCACACATATGGGCTTTGCGCCTGCGCAGAGACCAGACCGGAACCTTCTATAGCTGAGTGGAACGTTTTTGGCGGGAACCCCTCCCCCACGCTACCGTGCATGTCCATGGGGTTCCCGCCCTTACCTCAGTTTACAGGAGTCCGACATTGTGCCCCCATAAACATGAGTGTAAATAAAATACAAGTACATTCCACATATAACTGTGTCATTTATAAGTCTCACACCACCAAGTGGGGATGGTGGGTGGGTTGTGTGAATGCATAGATGACCACTCGAAGAACTACAGTTACAGGTAAGCAACCTGCATTTCTTCTTCGTGGTCTCTATGCATCACACATATGGGCGAGTAGCAAGCTGACATATATTTGGAGGTGGGTTGGTGCATCATCTGAAGATCTCCGAGAGCACTGTCCTTCAAATGAGCAGTCCTGCCTCGCACGGGTGCCCAAACTGTAGTGCCTAACAAACGTGGATGGAGTGGACCACGTTGCAGCTCTACAGACTTCTGTCAAAGGAACACCTTTGCCGAGAACCACAGATGTTGTGACGGCTCTGGTAGAATGAGCTGTCACAGGTTTCACCAGTTCTAGTTTAGAGATAGAGTAGGCAAGTTCAATTGTCTCTACAATCCAGCGTGACAGACGCCGGTATGAAACAGGGAGTCCCTTATAAGGCTCCCCATAACAAATAAACAATTGCTTTGTTTTTCTAAAATTCCCTGTCCTAGCCTTGTAAAAGGCAAGAGTTCTCCTTACATCAAGTGTATGTAAAGCAGACTCTACAGGTGATGTAGGATTCGGAAAGAAAGCTGGTAGAGTGATATATTGGGACAGATGAAAAGTTGACACTACCTTAGGCAAGAAGGCAGGGTCTGTGCGTAACACAACCTTATCTTTGTGAAAGATAGTGTAAGGAGCAACTATCTTGAGAGCTCTAAGCTCACTTGCACGTCTTGCAAAAGTGATGGCTACTAAAAAGACAGTATTGAATGTTAGAAGCCTAAGGTCAGATAAGGCCATGGGCTCGAAGGGCTTCTTTGTCAATGCCTGTAACACCACTGATAGGCTCCATGGTGGAACGATACTCTTTACTGTCGGTATCATATTTTTAAGCCCTTTTAAAAATTTCCTCGATGTTGGATGCACAAAAGGTGTAAAACCAATCATGCCTCGATGAAAGACGTAATAGCTGCTAAGTGAACTCTGATGGAAGTGAGTTCGAGTCCCTGCTGATAAAGTGTCAGTAGGTATTAGAGGATTAACGCCAAAGGGCAAGATTCAGGTGCTTGATCGTTTTCCAAGGCAAAAGTTTGAAATCTTTGCCACTTTGCTGCATAAGATTTTCTTGTTGAAGGCTTTAGTGATGCCAATAATATATGGTCTACAGTTAAATCTTTGATACGAGAGGAGGAGTGGATGATATCCTCCATGCCGTCATCTTGACGGTCGACGGGTTTGCGTGTCGAACCCTGCCCTGATGTCGAGACAACTGTCAGTATCGGCGGGAGTCTGATGTAATTCCCGTCCGACAGTCGAAGGGCGTGGAGAACCACGTCTGTCGAGGCCACCACGGTGTGATAAGGATGCAGTCCGACCTGTCCGACTGGATTTTGGCCAGCACCTTCGTCAACAGTGGAAACAGAGGAAAGATGTAAAGAAGATTTCCTTTCCAGGTTCTGGTGAAAGCATCTCCTAGCGAGTGCTTTCCTCTTCCTGCTCTGCTGCAGAACCTGGAACAAGCTGCGTTTTCTTCGGTAGCGAAGACATCGACAGCAGGGAGGCTCCAGTACCGAAAGAGAACGTCTCTTACTTCGGTATCGAGCTCCCATTCGTGGTCGACGTGGAAAGACCTGCTGAGGGCGTCCGCGAAGATGTTTTCATTGCCCGCTACATGGGTCGCCGTCAGGTGAGTATTTCTCTTTATGCACCAGTTCCAAATCCTGAGTGCCGATCGATTCAGAGGATGAGACCTTGTCCCACCTTGTTTGTTGATGTACGCCACCACCGTGGTGTTGTCTGTCGCGATCAGGACGTTTAGGCCCTCGATCAATTGTGAAAAAGTTCTTATTGCATTCTCAACCGCTAGCAGTGGTAGATATGATGTTCCCTCTGGGAAGGAGGCCAACGGCCCTGAGCTGTGAGGGAGTCGCAGTGTGCTCCCCATCCGATCAACGATGCATCCGTCGTGATCGTTACCGAAGGAGTGTTTTGTTGGAACGAAACCCCTTCTAGGAGCGTCGACATCGAAAACCACTATTTCAGAGATGCCCTTACTTGCGTCAGGATCGACAGGTAAGCTCACCGGGCATCGTGTCGAAGATCGAAAATTCTTAAAACCCAGGCTTGCAATATTCTCATTCTGAGTCTTGCAAACCTGATGACTGCATCAAGCCTAATAGCCTCTGAATTGTCCATGCCGAAACTTTTCGGCGGCTCTCGGTATCGATGGCTAACTGCTGTAAGGTGTTCGCTCTGGTCGACGGTAAGTATGCTCTCCCATCTCGAGACGACAGAGTTACCCCTATAAAGTCGAGCTTCTGATGTGGGGTCAAGATGGATTTCTCCTCGTTGACCCACAAACCCAACAAGTCCAACAGGTTGAGGGTGGTTGAAATGTCCTTCTGGAGCGTGCAACTGCTGTCCGCTACCAGAAGCCAATCGTCCAAGTGTAGGAGCTGCAGAATAAAAGTAACCGTTGTCATACGGAACTTCCTTGGAATGATGAATTTGTTTAACTGCTTTAAGTCCATGATCGGCCGAAGACCTCATATTTCTTCGGGACCGTGAAGTAGCGTGAGAAAAAACCCTGGTTGAGTTCCTCTGCGGGTACGGGAGAGATGGCTCTCTTCGATAGCAGAGGTCTGTACCTCCGGAAGCAGAGGAAGGGATGGCGCCGTTACTTTCACCCCCGAAGAAGGAGGAAGGACATCGAGCTCGATGGCATACCCCGAGTTGATGATAGTGAGCACGCAGGAGTCTGATGTCATTGACTCCCATTGATGGTAATGGGGTGCTAGGCGGTTCGCAAAGGGAGGTGGACGTGGGACAAAGAAGTCAAAGTCGCTGCTTCTTGGTGAAGTCAGGCTGACACTTGTCTTGTTGAAATGTAGACTGATATGGCCGCTTACTCTGGAGTTGTTGTTGTTGCTGCCTCTGTTGGCTTTGATAGTAGGGCCGCTGCTGTTGTTGTTGAGCAGGCGGTCTTGTTCACCGTCTCAGCTTGTATTGGGCAGGCTGAGCAGAGAAACTTATTTTCTTGGCTGTTGTGCAAGCCTTGTATATAGAGTCCAAGGTCTTGTCCTGCTATTAAACAAGCCCTCGCCATCGTAAGGCATGTTCTAAATCCTGGCTTTGGTGTCATGAGCCAGATTAGCGGAGCGGAGCCAAGCACGTCTCCTCAAGGACACGGGTCCCATCATCGACTTGGAATGGCAGTCAACTTGGTGTCGCGCTGTCGACACTTGTTGCCTGGCTATGGCTGAAGCTTCACTTTGGAAGACTCGTGCCCGCTCTTTTTTGTCCTCTGGGAGATGTTCACCTAGTGATCCTATTTTCTCCCAGAGGAAGAGCTGGTATCGTGCCATGGTAGCCTCGTAGGCTGATGCCCAAAGAAGCAGAGGAGTAAATCCTCCGGCCCGTAAGGTCCAACTTTCTGCCGTCTCTGTCCACGGGTGCAGAATGTGCCTTCTGTGAGCGGCCTTGAACCGACTCCCTACGATCGAATTAGGTTTGGGATGTTGGACCAGAAACTGTACATTTTCTTGTTAGACTCGATAGAGGGTCTCTAGCCTTTACGATGTGGCCTGAGACATAGCCGGTGTTTTCCAGAATAATTGAGCCATTTGCTTTAAAGCATGTGGTGCTGGATCACCAGTCCTAATGCCTGAGCCATTCTAAGCATATGGTCAGAAGATCTGACCATATCGTCGGAAGGGGAAGAAGGGTCGTTGTCATGAACCTCATCTTATGGTGAAGGCATCGATGGAGTAGCCGACAACCCCAATTCAGAATCCGATGAATAATTTTCTTCAGGCAAGGATACTGTAACCACCTGGAGGTATACATGCTCCGTCGGTATCGTGGTAACCGCGGCAGTCGATGCCGATGGCTGTGTACGGTGTCGAGGCGTCGACACCGTGGACATTGGTGGGCGGGCGGTGGAGGCAGCGGTAGATGACACATGCTCCGTCGGTATCGTGGTAACCGCGGCAGTCGATGCCGATGGCTGTGTACGGTGTCGAGGCGTCGACACCGTGGACATTGGTGGGTGGGCGGTGGAGGCAGCGGTAGATGACACACCCTCGATGTAAGCGAAGGGTGCGCATAATACTCTTCTTGAGGGTACTGGTGGTCACCCTGGAAGTGGGCGATATCGATCCCATTCCGAAGGCGGTAGAGGGATTAGTCCCTGAACCTCTCACGGCCTGCTAGGCTCTCGGAAAGAGGCCGCTGAAACCGAATCCCGCAACTCGCCCTCCGATAGACTGGGAGGGTGCGTCGGTACCGTAGCCATCGGTAGCGGCTGGAATCTCGATACCGAGGGAGGCCTCGGTATCGAAGCGGTCGGTATGGCAGGAGGAGTAGAGTGACTCCTAGCCGGTTCCGCCGCTCCATTTCCGAAGAAGATTTGGGAGTCCGGGCCTTTTTTGGAGATTTTCCTGGCCGCGGAACTCGCCAGTGACCGTCCAGGCGTTAGGGGTATCTGAGCCCTATGAGCCGCCCTGGAATACTCAGGCACCTCAGTGCAACGGTCATCAACGGACTTACTGGCTGCCGTTTTGTCAATCGTCGAAGATTTGGGAGCCCGGGCCTTTTTTGGAGATTTTCCTGGCCGCGGAACTCGCCAGTGACCGTCCAGGCGTTAGGGGTATCTGAGCCCTATTAGCCGCTCTGGAATATTCAGGCACCTCAGTGCAACGGTCATCAACGGACTTACTGGCTGCCGTTTTGTCCATCATCGAAGATTTGGGAGCCCGGGCCTTTTTTGGAGATTTTCCTGGCCGCGGAACTCACCAGTGACCGTCCAGGCGTTAGGGGTATCTGAGCCCTATTAGCCGCTCTGGAATTCTCAGGCACCTCAGTGCAACGGTCATCAACGGTCTTACTGGCTGCCGTTTTGTCGGTAACGGACTTACTCGCTGCCGTTTTGTCGGTAACGGACTTACTGACTGCCGTTTTATCCATAGTAGGAGCCTCCGTGGCTCTGAGAGCTTTTTCCCCCCAAGATGGAGGGAGGTCGTCAGCTCTGCTTTTCCTGTTTGTTTTGTAAACGACATGCAATGATGGCAGGCCTCAACGATATGGCCTTAGCACAAACAAAGGACACAGAGGGAGTGTCCGTCAATAGGTGGAAGCTTGACCCCACACTTCACACACTTCGTAAACGGGGCTTCAACTGCCATACAGGCCTCACGCGACCGAAGTCGCTGAGGAAAACTATCTACAATAATATTTTTTTTTTTTTTTTTTTTTTTTTAATATAAGAAAAGTAGTAAGAAGAGTCTTAGAAAAAGATCGAAAAACGAAGAAGATCGTAAAAGAGAGAATAAAGTTAATAAGAAAAACGCTAGAGGTTCGGTTAAACAGGTCTGTGCACAATGGCGGACGAAGAAGAACTGAGGTAAGGGCGGGAACCCCATGGACATGCACGGTAGCGTGGGGGAGGGGTTCCCGCCAAAAACGTTCCACTCAGCTATAGAAGGTTCCGGTCTGGTCTCTGCGCAGGCGCAAAGCCCATATGTGTGATGCATAGAGACCACGAAGAAGAACTTGGGCAAGTTCTCTTTGTTCCTCTGGAAGATGGTCGGATAAGAATCCCATCTTCTCCCAAAGGAACAGTTGATATCTTGCCATGTCAGCCTGATAGTTCACGACTCTAAGTCCCAAGGCAGTAGAAGAATATAAACATCTGCCTAGTAAGTCTAGTCAGCGGCCCTCCTTATCTACAGGGGAGGAACGGACTTTCTGTGATCTACCCTGCGAAGCCTCCACAATCCCTGAGTTAGGTGGAGGGTGAGAGAAGAGAAACTCTGCGCCTGGTTCTTGAACTCTGTACATATTTTCTAACCTTCTAGCTGTTGGTGGCATAGAAGATGGATTTTTCCATGATAGTCTAGCCGTTTGGAGAAGGGTAGGTAAAAAAGGTATAGCTACCGAGGTTGGCATCTCCGAATGGACTGCATCAAAGACAGGGTCTTTAACATGTTCTATAGTCTGGTGCGTCTCTAAGCCTAAAGACTGAGCCATTCTTTGAACATTTTCGGTGAAATGGCCCGTATCTTCTGGTGGGGATGTGGATTCACCCGTCGCAACAGCTCCCTCAGGAGATGGGGTGGAGGGGGTTACCGACGAGATCGAAGCTGTATCGGATTGGTAATCCTCCTCTGGAGAGTAGGAGGACTCTCAGTCGCCCGTACCCAATGCGTGAGCGGGGGGGCAACTGTAATTCAGGTCTACGATGTTCCGAAGCTGAGGCCAGGTTCGTCATTGGGGTTGCCGGGGTGGGGACAGGTACCGACGCCGGGTTCGGTACTGACCGAGAGACTGGTGGCGGTGGAATAAAATGTCCCTCCTGCTGGTACCGAGGGGGGTAACCATGCCAGTCATAATAATAGTGGTAGTCTGAAATAATTCCAGTCGCCCCAACCGTAATATGGCCTTGGGGCTGACTAGTTAGATTCTCTGTCCGAGTCTGAACGGAACGATAGCGGGGAGCGTGATCTGTCCCTTGAGTAGTGGCGTCCATGAGACCGTGGAGCATGTCTCGGGGACAGGGTCTGCAGACGAGATCGAGGGGATCTATAGTCTGTGCCCTCAGATGGCGGTATCTGTCTCGGCTCCATATGCACTGGCAGGGTAGGGTCCCGTATCTCGCCCTCCGACATCGATAGAGTATGTCTCGATGTCGACGCCGGTACCGAGGCCTCACTTGGAGGTGGAAGCTCGGCACGAGGAGCTGGTGAATTCAACACTGGAGGTGGAGGAGGCGGCAACATCGCACTTATCCTCAGAGGTTCAGGCACAGGTTATTCCTCCACAGTGTGTCTTCTTTTCTTTTTATGGGATTCTCCATGCTTTGGCGTACGGGCCTTCTTTGAAATCTTTTTTGCCGTTACTACGGACAGGGAGGGGCCAGGTGAGGGAGAATCAAGACGTTCTGTAGAACCTTGCCCCTGTTGAACCGGGGCACGGTTTGGCGCGGTTTGCATTGTGGCCGCTGAAAATGGAGACTCGTCTACTGCGAGTAAGGTTTTCTCCCAAAGAACAGCACGGAGACGATCGGCACAATGTCTTCTAGTCTGCCTGGTAAAGGCCATACAATGATGGCAGGATTCTGGAATACGTTGTTCTCCCAGGCAAATTAAGCATAGGGAGTGGCCATCAGTAGGGGGGAGCTTGGCTCCACACTTTACACATTTTCTAAATGGGGCCTTAAGGGCCATGCGCGCCTAAAGGCGGCGCGGAGATCGCGCAATTTTATGCGCTACCTAACTATATACAGAAAAAACTATTTACACAAAATACTAATAACTAATAACAATTTTTTATATATATATAGCTAAGAAGAAAAGTGTTTCTTTGACGAGAAGTCCCGAAGAACGAGCTGCCACAATGGCGGTCAAAAAGAAACTGAAAGAGTAGGCGGGAACCCAGTAGACATGGGCAGTATAGCGTGAGGGAGGGTTCCTGCCTAAAATTATCATAAGCTTTGAAAGTTCCGAAGTCGAGCTTGCACAGGCGCAGAGCCCATGGGTGTGATGCACAGAGACCACGAAGAAAACTTGAGCCCATTATTCCATGTCCTGCATTCTGGGAAGATCGAGAAGAGATCCTGGCCCTCCTCTGTGTGACAACCTTTTAAGTATTTGAAGAGTGCTATCATGTCTCCCCTCCATCTTCTCTTCTCCAGGCTAAACATGCCCAGTTCTTTCAGTCTCTCTTCATAGGGCTTTGTTTCCAGACCCCTGATCATCCTGGTTGCCCTCCTCTGAACATTTTTATTTTCTTACATCAGACTATCAGTCCTAGATGCTTCCAGATGGACAGTCCCTAGCACTACTGATCAAAAGACATGGTGCAGCTACTCCATCTTTTCCTCCTTAATGGAAAGAAAAAAGATGGAAGAAGCGGATGGAAAAACACATGAGGCTTACAAATGGAATGTGACATCATCTGGACCCCCGTGATGTCCCAAGAATGAGGCAGGGTGATTGCCTTATTTGGAAGCACCCCTGGACCCTAAGTGAGTAGCAGTGCAATCCTAAGAAAATTTACTCAGAAGTAAGTGAGTGAGTGCCCAGAGGATTGCAGCCTAAAGATGTTTATACTAGGATACAACATTCTCTTCCTGCCCAATGGAGAAATTGGTGCAACTTGAAAGCTGTTCTGGAATGAGCACAGCAAAATGGAACAATGCCTCTATGGCCGGGTCCCAAAGCAAAAATGCCACCCACAGCCACAATGCCAGCCTCCGCCGAGCCCAATGTTACCCTTCAACTTTGAAACCACCCTCAAGTTTACAAATGCCTCTCAGTCTCCACTTGCAGTGCTCTCCAATACTAGATTATGCCAGTCCCTCACCAATTCAGGCCCACAAACTCCTGCATCAATTCAAGGCCCCTCAGTAGTGGTGTAGTGGATCCAGGCTTCGAAGGGACACCGAACCAAAACCTTTTTATTACCATGGTCACTGGCGTCATCTACCCACCCACCCACCCCCAGAATTCCCTTTCCTGCCAAAGCTTAGTTACAATCCTCACAGTAGCTAGGGGGAAATAATTGATTTTCCCAGCAACAATATCTTGGTTCCTTTATTGTCTTCCTTTACAAAAGACCTGCTCCTAGTGGAGATAAAACTCCTAGGACTGGAATGTCAGACACGGAACCACCCAGCTGCCTGCCACGTGGGTCTACGGCACTGCCTTTCAATCCCTGCTGCCTCTTCTGTGGACACAACTGTTTCACAGGCCTCTTGCCCTACATGGCAGTTGAAATTGGTCAGCCCACCAGCAAAACAAGATTCTACCGGACAGTCTCCGATTGGCGTCTCTCCCCACACACCACCCATGCCCCGGTACTCTTCCAACTGACTGGGAGGTTAGCGACAGACAAGCACAGAACTATTGCCCAATGCAGCTCTCTCAGTGCCAGCTGTGGCAAGGGTAGCTCACTGCTCAACTAACCTTCGGATGGATAGGTGGAGGCTGGGCAGAGCCATGATGCGGTCAATACGGTCTACGGAGCATGCCATGGGGGACGTAGGCTGCCCTCCCTGCGACCGCAGAGCTGTGGGTTTCAAGCTGTCCAGCCCAGATACCTGCAGAAGCCAAACAGCCCTTTTCCCCTGGACCCGCCCAAGTGTTGTGCTGGGGGATGTTGGTGCAATCGAGTTAGGAAATGCAGCCCAGACTAAGGGGGCTGACTCACGACTTGGCAACGGAGACTCAGGCTGGGGTGGGGTGCTGGAGGCAGGGCTGGCGGGGTCTTCCCCCAACATATCCAAAGAAAAGAGGGCAGGGCATTACTAGGAGTTTGAGGGGGGTGCTGAGCAAGCCCACCAGCCCCTCTCAGCAGATGGGAGGTTGGACTTCCTGTTGTGGTTTCAGCTCATTTTGGTTTCAGTTAAAATTGAGAGAACAGCTCCTCCCCTACACACACACACACACACACACACACACACTACACAGAGAGAGAATTGTATGGGCCTCTGCAAATAGGATGTCCGAGACAGAGGGAGTGCCAAGAACACCCCTGCCTGAAAATTCACTGTCTTGTTTGATCGTAGTACTTGATTTCCATATATTCAAACCGAGAAGGGTCCAGTGCTTAGGAAACAGAAGAAAGGAACCAAAATCAGACAGCCTGGTCTCGTGACAACAGAAAAAGGCTGTTTCAGATCAGTCAAGCGGCAAACTTATTTTGCAAAGAACTCCTTCCTCTGCTATAAATCATGGCGTACATGACAGCTCTGATTGCCATATGCCAATAAGAGAAAAGCTCACATCCAAAGGAAAATCCATGTTAAGAATACACCCTCCCCTTGGGTGGGGGGAGTAAGCCCTATTTTGTTGACCTCTTACTAGTCCATGCTCAATATTAGCCGTCCCACAGCTGTGACCTTGTTCCAGTCACTCTCAATCTAGCCTACCTCACAGGGTTGTTATGAAGATAAAATGTATGCTGCCTTGCTCACTGGAGGACGGGCAGAATACAAACAATGTAATGGACTGTTTGACGAGAATTGTTTATTATTGTATTATATTGTATTTTAATTTTAACTTGTGAGTTGCCTTGTGAAGGTTTGGCCTTTATAAGTGGGCCAAAATAATGAAAATAAAATTAGTAATCCTCATAATGCAAAATATAATGAATAATAACAGTAACATAGTATGTATCAATAATCAATATGATGCCTCGACATGGAGGATGATCACACGTCATGCAGAAACAAGGAAGCATATGCGTCTTTCATGCATGTTTAGCCATATACAGAGAGTTCATTCAGATGACTCGCTGATTTTTCTTTTTGCATTGTGTATTGACTTCTGCTGGTTCGCACAAACAACCCACAGTTCATAAAATATTGTTTGTGAACATGCGTGAGCGAGTGAGCAAGCACCCATCGACTGCTTTCACTTTCCAAAACAACCTAGGAATGGCCTGTGTGAAACTGGCAGTCTGGGTTGTTCAGGGTTAAACAATTCAGTGTTTCAACCCATGTTTTAACTCATGGTTTGTTGTTGGGTTAAAACAGAGTGTGGGTTCGCATGTCATGACAACAATCCAGGAATAGGGCATTCTTCAGTTCTTTCAGAAAGCAACAAGAAGTGAGAGGCAGCACGCTTGCTTGTTGCTGTGCAGTCAGAGCTAACTATGGTTAAACAACCCATAGTTAACTGTTATATGTGAACTATGTCACTACGTAACAGGATCGCCATAGAACCAGGATGTCTGGAGAGATGCAACAGCAATACGCAACAGACTTGTCAGTTGCCAAGTTTTCCACAAGGTCATAGAATCATAGAATAGTAGAGTTGGAAGGGGCCTACAAGGCCATCGAGCCCAACCCCCTGCTCAATACAGGAATCCACCCTAAAGCATCCCCGACAGATGCTTGTCCAACTGCCTCTTGAAAGCCTCTAGTGTGGGAGAGCCCACAACCTCCCTAGGTAGCTGGTTCCATTGTGGTACTGCTCTAACAGTCAGGAAGTTTTTCCAGATGTCCAGCCGGAATCTGGCTTCCTGCAACTTGAGCCCATTATTCCGTGTCCTGCACTCTGGGATGATTGAGAAGAGAGCCTGGCCCTCCTCTGTGGCCTTAGCTAGATGGGGAGAAATCCCGGTGCAAAAAGCATTTGCTTTTTTTGCAACCACATCGCACTGTTGGCTCATATTCAGCTTGTGATCTACAACAATTCCATGATCCTTCTCGTTTGTAGTATTGCTGAGCCAAGTATCCTCCAGCTTGTAACTGTGCATTTGGTTTCTTTTTCCTAGGTTTAGAACTTGGCATTTATCCCTATTAAATTTCATTCTGTTGTTTTCAGCCCAGCACTCCAGCCTATCAAGATCACTTTGAAGTTTGTTTCTGTCTTTAAGGGTATTAGCTATCCCACCCAATTTTGTGTCGTCTGCAAATTTGATAAGTGTTCCTTGAACCTCCTTGTCCAAATCATTAATAAAAATGTTGAAGAGCACTGTGCCCAGGACTGAGCCCTGCGGTACCCCATTTGTTACCTCCCCCCAGTTTGAGAAGGTACCATTGATAAACACTCTTTGAGTCCGATTCTGTATCCAACTGTGAATCCACCTAATAGTAGTTCCATCTAGCCCACTTTTAGCTAGTTTGTTAATCAGAATACCATGGGGTACTTTGTCAAAAGCTTTGCTGAAGTCAAGATATATTACATCCACAGCATTCCCACAGTCCACAAGGGAGGTTACCCGATCAAAACATGAGATCAGATTAGTCTGACAGGATTTGTTCTTGACAAATCCATGTTGGCTTCTAGTAATCACTGCATCGTTTTCAAGGTGCTTACAGATTGATTTCTTTATAATCTGTTCCAGAATTTTCCCAGGGATGGATGTCAGACTGACTGGTCTGTAGTTTCCAGGTTCCTCCTTTTTGAAGATAGGGACCTCCTATCTTCAAAAAGCCCTCCTCCAGTCATCCAGCACCTCACCAATCTTCCATGATTTTGAAAAGATAATAAGACAGTGGTTCTGAGAGTTCTTCCGCTAGCTCCTTCATTACTCTAGGATGCAGTTCATCGGGCCCTGGAGATTTGAACTCATTCAAAGAAATTAGGTGTTCCTTGACGTTTATCAATCTCAAACTGCAATCCTGCTCCCTCAACTTCTGCTTCACTTTTTCCAGGGGGTCATGAACTTGCTTTTGGGAGAAGACTGAGACAAAGTAGTAATTGAGCACTTCAGCCTTTCCTTTGTCATCTGTTATCAATTTGCCATCCTCGTTAAGCAGCTGAACCACCATTTCTTTCCTCTGTCTTTTACTATTCACGTATCTGAAGAAGGCCTTTTTATTGCTTTTAGCATCCCTCGCTAATCTCAGCTCATTCTCAGCTTTAGCTTTCCTGACGCCATTTCAGCACTTCTGTGCTACCTGTCTGTACTCTTCTTTTGTAGCCTGGCCTTCCTTCCACCTCCTATATGTATCCTTTTTTTGTTTTCAGGTCATCTCTAAGCTTTTTGTGGAACCACATTGGTTTCTTCTGTTGTCTTCTATCTTTTTTCCTAGTTGGAATTGTTTGGAATTGTACCTTCAAGATTTCCTTTTTTAAATACTCCCACCCATCCTGCACTCCTTTTCTCATTAGGCTTACTTGCTGTGGGACCTTATTTATCATAGTTCTGAGTTTATTAAAATCAACTTTCCTAAAATCCAGAGTACGTGTATGGCTACACTCCGCTTTTGCTTCCTTTATAATCAAGAATTCAAGTATGATGTGGTCACTTTCCCCCAGAGTTCCTGTAACTGTGAACTTCTGCCATTTGTTCCAAAGCATGGGTGGCCGCCGCACATTCAGATATCAGAGTTCTCTCCACTCCAGCCCATACACTCACAATGTGAAAGCAGAAAACCAACTATACAGTGGGTGCATTCACATAAAAATTAGCCAGAATTGCTGGCTTCTCTTGGATGACTGTGAGCAGGCAGCATCGCAGCTCATTCACTCCTGCTTCCCTTCTTTCTTCACAGGAATAAACAGAGCTTGTTGTTGGCTTACAAATCCTCGCCTGCTTGGGAGCAACAAATCAGGAGCCCAGGTTCAGACATCACAAAAAGCTTTCCATTTCTGGTTTGTTTTACCCACTCATGCGAAGCGGGAGCAAACAAACTGTGTGTCTATTTGTTCACAGTAAACCAGGATAAGCCAGCAATTTTTGCACACGTGTGTGTGGTGGAGACACTGGTGTTTAAACCCCCAAAGTAAAAGAGGCTACCACCTAGTAGCTAAACAAAGTGCATCTGCTATAAATTGCTATACAAAGAGCTCCCTGTTCCTGACTGCCTTCTTTGCTAACAGTTCCTAGCAGAAGTTCCTGGGAGCAGCTACCTGAAAGGACAGGAACCTCTCGTGCAAGCACTGAGTCATTACTGACTCTTGGAGGGATGCCAGCTTTCGCTGATGTTTTCTTGGCAGGCCTTATAGAGGGGTGGTTTGTCGTTGCCTTCCCTGGCTGTTATTACCTTTCCCCCAGTGGGGTGGTTTGCCGTTGCTTTCCCTGGCTATTATTACCTTTCCCTCAGCTAACTGGGTACTCATTTTACCAACCTCAGGAGGATGGAAGGCTGAGTCGACCCGAGCTGGCTGCCTGAAACCAGCTTCCGCTGGGATCAAACTCAGGTCATGGGGAGAGTTTCAGCTGCAGAAACTGCTGCTTTACCGCTCTGCACCACACGAGGCCCAAGAGACTTTTGGTGGCTGTAGTGGAAAACACAAAATGAAAGCGTTCCCAGAGGACTCTGCGTTCCCATGAAACTCATACACCTGCTCCAGTTCATCACTCTTAATGATGGCCAAATTCTGAGCTGCCCTAGGTGGACACATCTCCTTTCATTCATGGTGAGGCTGTCTCCATCACCCTGTCTTAAAAGAAAAACTAAAGCCATGAGACTGGCAGCCCCTAAGTCCAAAATGAAAAGGCTCTCCCACACACCACATGTGACACCACCCCACTGAATCCAGATGGAGGGTTCCTAGTGCTAACAATCTGAAGGCATGGTACAGCTGTTGCAACTTTTTCTCCTTAATGGGTTTTCTGCAGTAAGGAAAAAAGGTGGAAGAAGCAGTGGGAAAACGTGGGAGGCTTACGAGTAGATGATAACAACATCTGGAACAATTCTGAATGACACAGGGCAACAAAAGCCTCCTCTGGAAGCACCCTGGGTTAATGCACTAACATTGTTTCGGAGAGAAGCCTTACTGAAGCAGACCTCCAGACAATGCCCTCCTGATAAATCAAGACACTCAAGCTAGTGCCAGAAGAAGGAAGGAAAGGGATAACGTCCTTTTGTGAGCACCAACTCCTCATTCTGAAGAAATCTCTGAACGGTTTCCCAGCTAATGGCTCACATGTCTACTCTGCCATCACTCCAACTTGGCTTTTCTTTGTAAGGGTCCCAATAGGCCAGAGTCCCCGGCCTTGCTTATCAACCAAAGGCTTCTTATTTGAGAAGATCGGTCAACTAAGTTCCTGACATTTTGCCAACCCAAGCAGAAACACCACCTAATCCACAAATCGCAGCCCAGGAGCCCACACGTTGTCACAGAAGGTGGTGGGATAATGCTTCGATTGTGAGTGCTCAGCATGTTCTGCAGCCCTCAGGACATAAAGTTTATTGTGGGAGGGGGGGGCTTTGCAAATCAATGCAAAACTGTCTAAAGGTGTGTGTGGGGGAAATGAAAGGAGTCTTCCCCAAGCTGGTGCCCTCCAGATGTGTTAGACTATAACTCCCATCGTTCCCAGCCAGCCCCGGTCACTTGCAGGCTGACACAGCTGGAGGGCACCTCGTTTGTGAAGGCAGAAGTTAACGCGTGACATGATTTATGTATGTATTTATTTACAATATTTATATACCGCTCCATATCAAAAATAGACTCCAGAGCAGTGAACATAAGTGTTTCAAAGATAGGTTTGTTGCAAATGAGGAATGCAGTATTATATAAAAATAAAACTTTTATTGCCTCAAACAAACATAGCTTCTAACTAACTTCTCTCCAGCCCTGACTGACTCCTGAGAGTGCTGAGTCACTGACTGCTATGTCACCTCCTGATTGGGCGAGTATTCCTTCAATCAAAGTCTGTGTCCCTGACTTCCTCTTCCATCTAACTTCCTGTGTGTCTCACTTAGTTCTACCTATTGATACATCTTTCCTTTCTTTATTTTAACCAACAATACATTACAACTCCCATTTACCCCCCAAAAAAGTTAAACATAGTCTTGTAGATGGTGTGGCTTCTGTACCAGGCGACCTGCTCGAGTTCTTACTTGTTTTGCTATAGGAGATGTAGTTTCTCTGGGGTGATAAGCGGTATCATGGGTATCCCTAGGATGTGAGGACATTTCAACTATCTCCCCAGTCTCTCTGGCAGGGGATTCCAAATGACCTCTTGCCTGGAGGCCAGACTGTGAAGTGGGTGCTCTCTCCTCCTGGAATTGCTGTTCTTGGTTGTGGTTCTGCACACCTGCATTTGATACTAGTTGGCTGCTCCTCCGCAGATGTCTACAGTTTCTTCTGAAGACTTGACCCTCTGGTGTCACCACCTCAAATGACCGTGTGTTCACTTGCCTTTGTACTTCTGCCTTTCGCCATTCCTTGTTCTCTTGCCCTGCTGGCTGAATCCAGACTTGCTCACCACTGTGTAGATCAGGTAGATCTTTGGCCGACTTATTATAATAATGGGCCTGTCTAGATTTTTGTTCTGCTATAGAGTCAGCTCGTCTGTTATGGATTTCTGGCTGCAGCAAATTTCCTCGCATTGGAAGTAAGGTCTTAGTTCTTCGACCCATGAGACTCTGAGCTGGACTCGCATCCAAGCCTTGTGATGGGGTGTTCCTGTGGTCTAAGACAGCTAGATACGGATCTGTCCCAGCTTTCTTGGCTTTGACCAAAATACGCTTTGCTGTCTTGACAGCTGACTCAGCTTTCCCATTGCTCTGGGGATAGGCCGGTGACGATGTCTGATGATCAAATTCCCACTGTGCTCTGAAGGCCCTAAATTCTTCAGACACAAACTGAGGGCCATTGTCTGAAAATAAAACATCCGGTATTCCATAACGGGCAAAGTGTCCTTTAAGCTTTCTGATAATTGTTCGAGATCGGGTATCTAGCAAGGAGTCTATCTCCCAGAAATTGGAATAGTAGTCTACCGTTATGAGGTAGTCTTTGTCTTGCAACTTGAATAAGTCTACTCCTACCTTTTCCCAAGGCCTCCTTGGAATCTCATGTGGGTGGAGTGTTTCTTTTTGCTGTCTGTCACCTAGAGAATTGCAGATCTCACATTGTGCCATGTAAGTTTTCAGCTGATCATTCATGCCAGGCCAATATACGCATTCTCTCGCTCTCCTCAGACAGCTCTCAATTCCCATATGTGAGGAGTGTATCCTTTTCATTATGCCCAAGCGCATTGCCTCTGGGATGATAGCTCTGTTTGCCCTAAAGAGAATTCCATCTTGCACACTGAGCTCCTCTCTCATTGAGAAATAGGGTGTAGCTTCCACTGGTAGCTGATGTTTGGTCTCTGGCCAACCATCCAGGACAATGCGTTTAACTATCTGTAAGTTGGTATCCTGCTCTGTGCCTTCCTGTATTGCTTGTAGGCGTGGCCGTGAAATGGGTAGATATTGCAGCATATTTATTGACTCTATGTCCTTTTCAACTGAACCATCTTCACTGGGCTCTGAGAGATATGCTCTGCTTAATGTGTCTGCCATTACCAGGTGCTTGCCTGGATGATATTGGATCTGTACATCATACTTTTGCAATCTCATCAACATCCTTTGAAGCCTCTTTGGGGCACTCAATAATGGTTTCCGCACAATGTTTTCCAGTGGCTTGTGGTCAGATTGGACATGTACTGTCTGTCCAAAAGTGAGCTGGTGGAAGCGTTCCATCCCAAAAAGGACAGCTAACAGTTCTTTTTCAATTTGTGCATAACCTCTCTCTGTTTCTGACAGTGCTCTACTGGCAAAAGCAATTGGTTGTTGTTTTTGTAAAAGGGCCGCTCCAAGCCCCTTTTGTGAGGCATCACATTGTAGGACTAGCTGTTCCCCTGGGCTGTAGTACTTCAGTACAGGGGTCTTGGATAAAGTGTCCTTAATTTTATGAAATGCTTGCTGATGACTCTCTGACCATTCCCATTCTACTTCTTTGTGTGTCAACTGTCTGAGTGGCTCACAGTCAGCTGCTAACCCTTTACAAAACTTCACCAGGTAGTTTACCATGCCTAAGAATCGTTGCACACCTTTCACATCCTCGGGTCGTGGCATCTCTCGGATTGCCTTAACTTTTCCAGGGTCCACCTTCAACCCATCTGCAGTCAGCAGGTGGCCAATGTAAGGTACTTCTTTCAGTCTTAATCTGGCCTTATCCTGATTCAATTTGATGTTCCTCTCTCTGCACCTCTCCAGAAAATGGCACAACTTTTTGTCATGATCCCTTGTTGCTTCTATTATCGTATCTCCTTCTCCCACAATTAGGATATCATCTGCGATTATCTTCAGGCCTGGGATGTTCTCTAGCTCTTGATTCAACCTGCGTTGAAACACTTCTGGGGCAGGGCTGATGCCCATTGGCATTCGTAACCAGCGGTATCTGCCAAAAGGGGTTGCAAATGTGGTCAGGTAGCTAGATTCCTTATCCAGTTCTATGTGCCAAAATCCATTTTTCACATCAAACACTGAAAAAACCTTGGCTCGTGATAGGTCACATAGAACATCGTCAATGGTTGGCAGGGGATAATGCCTTATTTAAAGGTTTAGGGTCAATACAAATACGGAGTTTTCCAGAGGGTTTCCGTACAATGACCAAGCTGCTGATCCATTCTGTACTAGTCTCTACTGGAGCAATTATGCCTTTGCTTTGAAGGCTTGCTAGTTCCTTCTTCATTGGTTCTGCCAGTGCCATAGGAACTCTCCTTTTAAGGATCTTTACTGGTTCTACTGAAGGATCTACCTCAAGTTTCAATTTCCCCTGCCAAATGTCCTTCCCCTTCAAAAACATCCCCAAAATCTTTCAGTATTTTCTCCATAGTCCAAATCCTGGACTGGTTCTGCTCACTGGCTTGTACAGCATTCAGGATGTTCTTATGTTGCACGTGAATCAATTGCATAGCTTGGACTGCTTTGCTTCCTAGCAGTGGTCTGTAGGCATTCCCTTCCATGATGATGAACTCTAAGCGATAGAGTCTATTATTCTTTGGATTGCGAATCTTTAGCCTGCACTTCCCCACAGGTTTCAGGGTACTGCTATTGTACATAATGAGCAATTGGCCACATGGTTCCAGATCTGTTTTCTTGTCTATTAGAGCTAATGGCAGCACATTGCAGGTGGCTCCACAATCCAGTTGGAAACGAACTGGGAGTTTGTTCAACAACATAGTGGCAAACAATGCGGTGGGGTAGGTTACCTTCTTCCCTGTATTCCCCACTATGTGGACATCATGATTCACTGGACCCAAAGTGAGGCTTAAAACATCCTCACAGTTTTCAGACTCATCGCTTTCATTCTGTATTGTTCTCACAGCCAGCCTATTAGGTTTCTTCTCACTCTTGCTCTGACTTTGGAAATGGTTGGGTTTGCCACAACCTTTACACTTCTGTCCATATGCTGGGCACCTTTCTTTTCTCTTTTCGTGTTGTTTCCCACAGAACATACACTGTATTTTAGGCAGTCGTCTCTGAGGCTGCCGGCCCTGCTCATTATACTGACTTGACTGGTGTTACAATAAGAAATGAAACAGTCGAAAGATACAAAGATTAAAACAGCATATTAATACTGCTCATTTTCAAACAGAATACCAATAAAAATCGTGGCTGGTTAGTTAAGGAATGCTTCCTGGAAAAGAACTCTCTGTATAGGACTAAAGATGCATGTGCTTGCTTGTTTCTGTGTGCGATGTGATGGCATAATAGTATTTATTTATTTATTACATTTTTATACCGCCCAATAGCCGAAGCTCTCTGGGCGGTTCACAAAAATTAAAACCATCATAAAACAACCAACAGGTTAATTGTCGGTGGCTAAGTATCGTATTGCTTTCTCCAAGGCCAGATGCAATGTTTATTCTATTGAATTACTTCAGGGCAGATATGCTGGTGTCCCTTATCAGGAACGACGATGCCCCTGTAGGAACATGGAAGTGGAGACGATGGAGCATATCCTTCTGTCCTGTAGCTTTTATAATCAGGCCTGCCATCTTATGATCACCCCATTGTTGAGCAAACTGTCCAGAAGTTCAGACAAACTTTATGTTAAGTTTCTGTTGGAAGATAAGTCCTCAAGAATAACTTTGGCTGTTGCTAAATTTCTTACAGTGGCGGCCAGGATTAGAGCGCTCTATGTATTAGACATAAGTTGATAATAGCTCCAACTGTATGATTTCATGTTTGATTCTTGTTCTTTGTTTTTTTCATGGATCTATGGATCATAATAAAGAAGTATGTATGTATGTATAACCAACAGGTTAAAAACACAAATACAAAATACAGTATAAAAAGCACAACCAGGATAAAACCACGCAGCAAAATTGATATAAGGTTAAAATACAGAGTTAAAACAGTATAATTTAAATTTAAGTTAAAATTAAGTGTTAAAATACTGAGTGAATAAAAAGGTCTTCAGCTGGCGACGAAAGGAGTACAGTGTAGGCGCCAGGCGGTGCCAGTAGTTATTGATAAGTACTATGCTATTGTTATTCTTGAAATCCAAGCATGCTTATAACCACGCAGCCCTAATAACTCAGCGTTAACAGTCCTGGTGGACTCCCTTCCGACATGTCTTCATTGCTCGGGCACAATACATGCTAAGAATCACAGCAACTGCACACACGTCTTTCAGTTCTGTGTCTGGGATCAAACAGGCCTGGGTGATCATGTGCTCTCCTCTGGTTGAGCTTTCTGGTTTGCCTGCGGGTAGATCGGTTGTCAACAGCTGGGCAGGCCTTGGGTGGCCTCTCATCCTCTTATAGGAAGAGCAGCTCAAAGGGCAGAGCAGTGCTGTTGGCTTCCTCAGGGCCAGCATGCAGCAACTCCAGAGAGGGAACCAGGGCTGTGGCGTCAGAGACGGAGTTGGAAGCAATTCTTGGGTTATTGGAGTCAGAGTCGGTAAAAATGTACCGACTCCGAATAAATTTAAATTGTATATAGAGTTGCGATATGTCCCTGAAAACCTGACTATAGTTTATCCAGCGGTTATTAGTGATGCAGCTAGAACTGTAACAGCAATGCCACCCACCCAAGTCAGTGTTGAAAGACTGTTTTCGGCACTGAAAATAGTCAAATCAGATTTAAGGGCTTCTATGAGGGAGGATTTGGCAGAAGCAATTCTGTTTCTAAGAGCAATATGTTAGTCTTCAATCTTCTACAATATAATGTTTATATTAAATGTATATTCACTTGAATTTTATATTCAAACAATACTTTAATCTCAAAAAAGGTTTATGTTACTTATGTACTTAATTGAGTTAATTTCTTTTAAAATGGTCATTTGTTAAGTTGTTTTAGGTGTTCAATTGTGTTTTTTTTACTTTTATTTAGTTTTGACTTTGATATCAAAGTACCCTATTTCTTCGATTCTAAGACGCACTTTTCCCCCCATATAAACATCTCTAAAAATGGGGTGCGTCTTAGAATCTCAGGTGTGTCTTAGGGTCTTTTTACCCTGTTGGTGGTACTGAAATTAGTGTGTCTTACAATCGATGGCGTCTTACAATCGAAGAAATACTTTAGATTTTTGAACTAGTAGAGAAAGTTGTTCCTGATTTTCTTTTATAGTTTCTTTCTTTTATATCCTATTACTTTATACTCTATAGTCTTTTGATAAACTACCTAGAGAACTTCTGCTATGGGGTGATATAAATGCAATTAAATAAATAAATAAATAAATAAAAATATAACCTCATTGTTTTCATTTTTGGGCTTCTTTAATAAATAATTAAAAAAAACCCAGAATGTCTTAGCTATAGCCTTTAGACCCGGGCTTTAACAAGTTAGGGTTCTAACAAGTTGTGTGCTTGCAGTCGATGTAGGAAATATATAGGAAATTTATTTCCTATATCGATATATAATTAAAGGAGTCGGAGGTTTTATGTGCCGACTCCACAGCCCTGGAGGGAACACACCTCTGTATCACCCACCTTCTCCCGTGGCCTTATGCATCAGACAAAGCTGAGAATATCCAAACCACAACTCAAGAGCTGAGTCTCCAAGCAGGCAGCTGGGAACGACCTTCCCTTCTCAATTTAAACAGTCTATTATTATTATTATTATTATTATTATTATTATTATTATTATTATTTATATAGCACCATCAATGTACATGGTGCTGTACAGAGTAAAACAGTAAATAGCAAGACCCTGCCGCATAGGCTTACATTCTAATAAAATCATATTAAAACAATAAGGAGGGGAAGAGAATGCACCAAACAGGCACAGGGTAGGGTAAAACTAGCAGTATAAAGTCAGAACAAAATCAAGTTTTAAAAGCTTTAGGAAAAAGAAAAGTTTTTAGCTGAGCTTTAAAAGCTGCGATTGAACTTGTAGTTCTCAAATGTTCTGGAAGAGCGTTCCAGGCGTAAGGGGCAGCGGAAGAAAATGGACGAAGCCGAGCAAAGGAAGGAGAGACCCTTGGGCAGGTGGGAAACATGGCATCAGAGGAGTGAAGAGCACGAGCAGGGGAATAGTGTGAGATGAGAGAGGAAAGATAGGAAGGAACTAGACAGTGAAAAGCTTTGTAGGTCAACAGGAGAAGTTTATATTGGATTCTGAAGTGAATTGGAAGCCAATGAAGAGATTTCAGAAGTGGAGTAACATGGTCAGAGCGGCGAGCCAAGAAGATGATCTTAGCAGCAGAGTGGTGAACAGAAACCAACGGACTGATGTGAGAAGAAGGAAGGCCAGTGAGAAGAAGGTTTTCAGAAGCATCACAGCCATTTCACTAAAGGAGGAGGGAAACTGATCTAATTTTTTTTAAAAAAACAAACAAACCCAAAAACCAGAACTGATTTCTGCCATATTCATCGAATCCATTGTGAAATCTTAGCAAGGGCTGCCTCTCTACCCCACCCTTTCCATGAAGAGCAGGCTGCTGCTGCTGCTCCCCTGGAGGTGGGGCTGTGGGGGCTGTTGGAGGTGACCTGCAGGACCAAAACACATTATGCAACGTTTCTGCATAAGCGGATTTGGATCTCCCCCTTGGCTGACAGGGACTCAAGCCAAAGGAGGAGGGGCACCCGGGCTTAAAGCAGACAGCTATTGACAGGGTGTGCTAATGGATGGAATCCCGCATTTCAGGGGAAGGCAGACGGTAGGCTTGCAGGATCTCCTTTTTTTTGTTGTTTTACAAGAACCTTGAGATCAACCAACTGCAAATACAGGCACGTAGAATGAAAAACTTCAGAGCTCAGGATTATTATTATTATTTTTGGAGTACCAAAAAAACAACCCTTCCACAGAAACATCCACTCCTGGCTATCCTTCCCAAGCTTTCAGCAGTATAATTTGGGTGGAGAAGGGAGGACAATCAATTTGTCTTTTCCACTGTTAAGCAATCGGGAGAGAGAAGTCCTTGCCAATTTACTTCAAGCCACCCAGGCCCTTTCTACACCGAAGGATTATCCCAGGAAAATGGAGGGAGCGTCCCTGCCTGCTCCAGGGATCCCCTTTGTGTCATTTGGACGTACAGGGATGATCCCGGGACGATCCCAGGGAAAAGGGCAGGTGTAGGAACGGCCCCAGAGATCTACCAACAGATTCCAATCTACGTTCTGTCTACCCCTGCTGTATTTCCCCTGCCACAGCTATGCAGATAAGCGATGCATTTCATAGACAGGAAAGCCAAGATGCAGGAAGAAGAGGTCCATAAGTGTGAAGTGTGAAGTGCTTACATCGTCATCCGAGGGGAGGGGAGGGATGTCTGGGAATTTGGTCTGGGGCTCTAAATGTCTGTCACAGGTAGGTCAGAGACACACGCAAGAGGTTCGGAACTAAAGCAAGCCTTTTTGTCCTACTTGCCTCCAAAAGGGTCAAGCTGTAGCTCGTACTGAGCAGGTGTTTTGTATTCATTCTGTTTGTATTCTCTTTGGGGTAAGGAAGGAAGGAAAGGAACCTCTCGTGCAAGCACTGAGTCATTGCTGACTCTTGGAGGGACGCCAGCTTTCGCTGACGTTTTCTTGGCAGGCCTTATAGCGGGGTGGTTTGCCGTTGCCTTCCCCGGCTGTTATTACCTTTCCCCCAGCTAACTGGGTACTCATTTTACCGACCTCGGGAGGATGGAAGGCTGAGTCGACCAGAGCCAGCTGCCTGAAACCAGCTTCCGCTGGGATCGAACTCAGGCCATGGGGAGAGTTTCAGCTGCAGAAACTGCTGCTTTACTGCTCTGCGCCACACGAGGCTCATCTTGGGGTAAGGAAGCTCTTGGCATTTTGAACTGACGCAGCACAAGCGGATGGGTGTACCCTCATTTCCAGTGCCAGCTCCAGGTTTGGGGGAGCAAGATGCCCTAAGTGGGGAGGCCTCTCCTTCTCTGCAGTTGCCACTGCCCATTCACTTGCCCCTCTCTCTTTGGACTCCACCTTCTCAGGGGAAGAGGACAAGGTGAGCGTAGAAGTAGAGAAGGCCCTGCTCCCTCTTCCTTGCCCTGCTCACCTTCTTAGATGGGACACGTGGACAGGCAGCGACAGTGAGGAGGAGGAGGAAAGTCTGGGCTGGGGAGCATCAGGGTTTGGCAATGGGACCCCTGTTGGCATGAAGAGGCAGCTGGACAACCATCTGTCAGGGATGCTTTAGGGTGGATTCCTGCACTGAGCAGGGGGGATTGGACTCAATGCCCTTATAGGCCCCTTCCAACTCTACTACTCTATGATTCTATGATGAAGACTTTGACAAGAAGACTTTGACAAGACTTTGACAGAGGAGGGCAACCAGGATGATCAGGGGTCTGGAAACAAAGCCCTATGAAGAGAGACAGAAAGAACTGGGCATGTTTAGCCTGGAGAAGAGTAGATTGAGGGGAGACATGATAGCATTCTTCAAATACTTAAAAGATTGTCACACAGAGGAGGGCCAGGATCTCTTCTCGATCCTCCCAGAGTGCAGGACACGGAATAACGGGCTCAAGTTAAAGGAAGCCAGATTCCATCTGGACATCAGGAAAAACTTCCTGTTAGAGCAGTACGACAATGGAATCAGTTGCCTGGTGAGGTTGTGGGCTCTCCCACACTAGAGGCCTTCAAGAGGCAACTGGACAACCATCTGTCAGGGATGCTTTAGGGTGGATTCCTGCATTGAGCAGGGGGTTGGACTCGATGGCCTTGTAGGCCCTTTCCAACTCTGCTATTCTATGATTCTATAAGTGCCCAATGATGCCAATTTCTGATGCCTGCCTAGCCTCACTCTACCCATGAAGAGGACTCCTCAATTTTATGTTTTGGAGGTAACCTTACTTCAGATCAAATACCAGCTCAACTATGGAGTGATCCTTCCATTTCAAGCTGTTTGCTCCATCTTTTTGGCAGGAAAGGATTTAAGGAGACCCAAGCATAATTTTCTACTTCCCTCTCATCTTGGCTATCTCAGCACACGCTGCACAAGAATCCTCTGTTGACACACACGGGGCTTTGTCGGTGGAATGTTTTTGCAGCCGACTTACATGGAAATCCCTCTCAAGACAGACGTTGAGCGCTGCCCACGTCATTCCCCAGAGGGGAGGGAAACAAAGAAGATAAGATTAAGGAGACCTCACGTCAACGTAGGAGCAAAGAAGGTGACGAGGCCTTATCAGTGCCTGGACAGACAAGGAATATGGGAAATGATTTACACTGGCAAGCAAGCGGCAAAGTCAGTGCACAACCACACCATGGGCTACCAGACTTTTTCTTCTTCTGAAGCTGACACGGGGTGCTACAGGTCGCCAACTGTGCCATTGACCTGGGAAAGAATAGTTTAATTTTCCGGCCCTCCCTTTCTTTGGCATCTCATTTCCCCTTACTATTCTTTGATTTGTCGAGGGCAGAAAGGATGGTGTGTGTCCAGTGCCTGGCGATAGAGCTTGGCTGGACCCTGTTGTCTTTTATTACATACTACAGTTTACACCACAGTGTGATACAGAAACTTGAAATGTGTTTTCAGACTATTTATTTAAAAACTGGGTAAACAAACCTTCTATGGTTTCTTTCCCCCCTTTTTTTCTAAAGCTTTTAAAACTTGACTTTGATCTTACTTTTATACTGTTAGTTTTTCTCTACCCTGTGCCTGTTTGGTGCATTCTCTTCCCCTTCTTATTGTTTTATTATGATTCTATTAGAATGTAAGCCTCTGCGGCAGGGTGTTGCTATTTTATTGTTTCACTCTGTACAGCACCATGTACACTGATGGTGCTATATAAATAAATAAATAAATAATAATAATAATAGGTTCAAACCTTCTCAAGGTGACTTCCAATCACATACATAGACAATATAAAATCAATGACAGGTTTTAAACCATAAGGAGCCATCAAAATACACTTTGCAAGTGGCAAGAAACTGCAACAACACTTATCACAAAAAACATGCAGCCAAATAAAAACAGTAAAATTGGAAAAATAAATGATAGCAACACCAAATCTATAGCAACCCAATAAACCTACGTTTAAGAGAAGCAGCTATAAACAGAGGAGTCTTTAGGGCCTGCTTTAGAGCCCAAGGACTGTAAACCCCAAAGACTGTATTGGGACTTGCTTCAGATAAACCTGTATAGGATCAGACAGCATTGCTGGCTTCAATCCTATACACACTGACTTGGGAGTAAGGGTTATTCCTGAGTAACAACGCATAGCAATTGCAGCAGTAACTCAGTCCCCTGCAACAACATGAACTCTGGCTGAAGAGCGCCCTCTTCAGGTTGCTACTCAAAGAACAGTGTGCCAGCAATGTCCAACCACCCTGGCCTGAAACAACCCCACGTAGGATTGGCTGCCCAGAATATATTGCAGCCCTGTAAATAAATTCACTTTTTTAAAACAAAAAATCAGGCTGCTAAGAGGCCACTAGCCTGCATTTGTGTGCTGGTTGCAGAGGAGGGGCAGCCCTCACCTCTGCAGCTCTTACAGGCTAGAAATAAATAAGGAGGCTGGTGTGGGATGGATCTGTCCACACCTCTACAGTCCACTTCGTTCCAGTCCGGTGGAGGAGGGACACAGCCTGTTTGGCTTCTAGGCCAGTCACGGAAGACGGGGCTTTCCTACCTCCATGGCTAGGCACTGAAACAAAGTGGACTGGAGAGGTCCTACACCGGCCTCCTCATTCACCTGCGTGGGATTCTTGGTCGCCTATGATGACCAGGCTTGTTGTTAGGTACAAGGCAGACAGAATATTTCCATCGAGTACATATACTGGAGTCCTATGAGAAATGTTTGTGTGCTCTCCCTCTGCTCTCTAGGATTATGTCTGCATTTTATGATCCGGGTTAGGGATTACTGATCTGAGATACTTGGCTGGAGGGTTTGGTCACATTATCACCCTAGCTTTCCCTACGTAGCAAGGGCAGTCCCTGTTTTCTGGTACCGATCCCTGGCAAAACATCCCCCCCTCTGTTCTGCCTTTAGGGGAGAGGTTCAAGGTGACTTTCGAAGCATGCATAAGACTGCAGTCACATGATCCTGGGATGAAAGAGAGGTGAGACGCCACCTCCTGTTTTACTAAGGGATGCAATCCTGTGCATGCTGACATCTGAGTAAACGTGCACATGGCTCGGGCGGCAACAAGCAGGCATCCTAATAAACATCCTTAAATGAAACATAAAGTGTCAATTAGTTCACTGACACAGCCTTCTTTTGAATCCAGTGCAGGGCACAAGCTATCATGTAGGACATGAACCAAGCATTTGGTATGCAGGAAAGAACGACACCTCAGGCTGTGATCCTTGTGATGCTTCCAGACGGAGGGCTCCTAGCGCTACCAGTGGGAAGGTCTTGTGCAGCTTTTCCCCCATAATAGCTTTGTTGTGGAAGGAAGAAAGACAGATATGGTGGAAAAACACGGGATGGTTCTGAGATGAGTAAGACAATGTGTGGACCCCTGTAAACATTCGATGAAAGAGACAGGCCAACAGCACCATAAAAGCCATGTCTGTAAGCATCCTTGGTGTAGGAAACGGAGGAGAATGATGTTTACAAGTACCCAGGTGGCCCTTTTTCCAGCTCTGATGTGTTGGAAGCTATGAAATCATTCCCTGGCCAGTGGGACCTGATGTATTTTGCTTTAACAATCCCCATACACACAGGCTTCTCATTAATATACTGCTTACAGCAGTTTACTCTCCTCCATATTTCAAGGCCATTCACTGCTGAGTAACAAACAAACAACAACAATAATGCAACCCAGGGGCGTGCAAACCAGCAACTATATTGGCTACAGCATTAAGTGATTCCACATTAGCTTGTTCCCAGGCTCCTTTCTTCAGGGCATCATCACTGCAGGTAAGAGATGAACAGCACAATCCTATGCAGAAATCATTCACAATGGCCTGGTTCAAACAACACGCTAAACCATGCTGCTTAACCACAAAATGGTTAACAGAATGCATTGACCTTAATGCATGCCATTAACCATTTTGTGGTTAAGCAGCATGGTTTAGCGTGTTGTCTGAACCAGGCCATTGTGTCTAATGGAGATTATTCCCAGATGAGTGTGTTTAGGACTGCAGTCCCAAATACATATGAATGTCATTTTCTTCCAAGCAGATGCATTTAGGATTGGGCTGTTAAGGAGTTACATTACAGTGGAAAGAAAGTAACTTCTATTGTACAAAGTTCTGATGGTGGAAGAGATGTCAAAATACTTCACTGTGCCTGTGTGAGAGGTAGGGGTACATGCTTTCCACGCAGAAGATCCCAGGTTCAATCCCTCCTGACATCTCCAAGTTAACAGAATCTTAGAGGCCAAGGCTGGGGAAAGTCTTGGGAGCACGGCTGCCAGTCAGAATAAATGATACTGGGCTAGATCTGATGCATTCCCCAACCTGGGCCCCTCTAGTTGTGTTGGACTGCAATTCCCAATATTCTCAGCCACCTGGAGGGCACCAGGTTGGGGATGACCAGGCTAGATGGCCCAGCAGTATAAGGTACCTTCAAAGGTTCATGTGTGCTTGGGAGAAGGGTATCCAAATTCCTTCCAAGTGGGAGAGCTTTGCATGCAGGTGGCCACAGGTTCAATCCCCAGTATCTCCAATTTAACAGGATCTGCTAGTCAGAGCAGATACTATGAGGCTAGATAAATCAGTAGTCCAATTCAGAATAAAGATTACTGAAATATCTATTTAAATACAGAGTGGGTGGTATAGGAATATAATAAATAAAATAAAATATTGCGTAGGCAACATAGTGCCTACCAGATGTTTTGGATCACCATGATGATGATGATGATGATGATGATAATAATAATCTATATAAATAAATATGAAAAAGACCGTTTGTTACTGTCGTTATATCTCCGAAAGTTCTTCACCGATTGCTTTGAAATTTTGACACAGCGTTGCGTTCGAATACGCGAGCGTTGTTATGTAACTATGTTCTCTATGGGGTCAAAGGTTTGTCTTAAAATCAAAGAAATAGGCCTCCTCAAAACCAGTCCTGCTGATCATTGTGACATCACCAACCAGTAGGCCAATCTGCTGCCTCTGCCTCCTCTCCTATTTGCATGTACTCTTGCAATTGGCTGAGTGAATATAGATGTCACACCTGTGACAGTTACACGTTCTGAAGAAAGGTAACTGCCAGGAGTTTCCACTAACCTCCTCAACGTAAAAACATCCTTTTTAAAAAACCAAACAGTAGGCCAATCCACTGCCTCTGCCTCCTCTCCTATTTGCATGTTCTCTCACAAAACTTTGCAATGGCACGCGGCTTGCAGTAAAAAAATTACTGAGCAACGTCATAGAAGGAACAATCTTGACAGGACCTTTCAAAGGTGAAGATGTCCTCATTCCTCGCATTCCTATGATTCCAACAGATATGCCATTTCAATTTAAGAGATTGCAATTCCCAATTAGATTGGCGTTTGTAATCACCATCAACAAAGCTCAGGGCCAATCTTTAGAATTGTGCGGTTTAGATCTAGACACAGATTGCTTCTCACATGGACAATTATATGTTGCGTGTTCTAGAGTCGGCAAACCAGACAATCTCTATATCTACACAGACAATGGAACAACTAAAAATATTGTATATCCACAAGCATTGTGAAATTAAACATATTAGAAACATCCGCTTTCTTTTCAATTTAACCAGACTGAGAAAGAAACATTCTTTCTTTTCAATTTAACCAGACTGAGCCACAGCAACGCGTGGCAGGGTACAGCTAGTAATAATAATAATTGTTACCCGCCTCTCCCTCTGGATTGAGGTGGGGTACAACACAAATGCAAATACCGTAAAAAACATATAACTAATTAAAACATTTAAAACTATTACATTATTAAAAGCAGCACATTATTAAAAAGGCATCTTAAAATTCAACTGGGTAGGCCTGCTGGAAGAGGTCAGTCTTTATGGCTTTCTTAAATTCCGGAAGAATGTTATGTTGATGAATCTCTCCCGGAAGGCTATTCCACAATCTGGGAGTGGCAGAAGAAAAGGTCCTCTGGGTAATAGCTGTCAGCCTTGTTTTTGCTGGCTGGAGTAAATTCTTCCCAGAGGACCTGAGTATGCGGGGTGGATTGTCAGCCAGAATCCCTGACTATTGGCCATTCTAGCTGAGGTTTATGGGAGTTGTAGTCCAAATCACCTGGTGGACACCAGGTTGCCAGCCCCTCTGGCTAAGGCCATGTGTAGGTTACAGGAAAGGTCAGGCAAGCACCAAGGCTAGTAGCCATGAAGGAAGAAAGCTTCTTACCACATGTATAACCACCAGTAGTTGTACTATTTGCGCACCAGCAATACTGTCACCTTGGTCTGTGCCAAGGTGCCAAGGTGCCTTAAAGATCACATTCCATGCATGCAGCGCTTTCCTGTGGCCTACCTATTGGCCAGGCAACATTTAAACTGGGCCCCGAGGCTTAAAGTCATTATTCCAGTATAACATCCTGGGCTTACCAGATTCTGCCATGATCTGCTTGTGTGCACAGGCAAGGCTGGGCAAAGCTGGTAGTAGGCCCGGGCCAGATGAGAAATGTAGGCCCCATTTCAAACTGCTCATTAAGTATTTTTAATCAGTTCTAAATACATATAAAATCATAGAATCATAGAATAGTGGAGTAGGAAGGGGTCTACAAGGCCATCGAGTCCAACCCCCTGCTCCATGCAGGAATCCACCCTAGAGCATCCCTGACAGATGGTTGTCCAGCTGCCTCTTGAAGGCCTCTAGTATGGGAGAGCCCACACTAGAACAATTTATAAAAAAGGTAATGGCAAGCACTTTTATTCAAGATGTATATAAGATACATCTTGATGCTTTAGGGTGGATTCCTGCATTGAGCAGGGGTTCGACTCGATGGCCTTGTAGGCCCCTTCCAACTCTGCTATTCTATGATTCTATGATATCACTGCTTCACAGTCAGAGCTACTTTGTAACAAATCTTTACCAAAGAGCCTCCCCCCCTTTGCCTCTACCAGGAGGACTTGGAGTAGGCCCCCTCAAAATCATAGGCCCCTGCCAACTGGCCACCCCCTGCCCAGCCCTGTGCAAGCAGGTCTTTTAGAAACTTAAGGAGGCAGCTTATGAGAACTTCCCCTGGGACATTTGTGGGCATGTGAGAATGTGGAGTGTATGCAGCACCCTCTGAAAATGTGAAACCGAGTAAAACTGAGACTTATGCTGGCAAGATCTGCAGTTCCCTCTCTGTTTCCAATTAGGACTGGGTGTGGTTATTTCTCTGCAAGGTCTGTGGTGCGCAGTGGTTCTTTAGCCACAGAGTTCATTTAAGGTTAGGGCACCAAGCTGGACGTCACTTTGGCAATTGGGCAGCACAAGAAAGGCGGGTCCAGAGGAGCCTGCGAGTGATGGAAATGGGGAGAGACGGTGGGCAGAGAGGGGTCGGCTGGTGCAAATACATTGTCAGCTGTAAAGCTTCACAAACCCCTTAAATAAACTGGCTTTGAAGATGGTTGCTTCAGAATTCAGCCAAGGGGACAGTTTGGGATATGTTCTCCAGGGGTTTTATTGCCAGGAGGGACATGCAGAGACCCTATTTTACTTGAATCAGCTGCCCGTCACTTACATACCAGACTGTTTGGGGATGGGGACGGGCAGCCCTTGCACCATCACAACAGGGGTCAAGAACTCAGCTAGAACCAAATGCCGATGGGTCACACCAGCTTTCCCCAACCTGGTGCCCTCCTGATGTTTTGGATTATAACTCCAATCATCCCTGAACGTTGGCCATGCTGGCTGGGGCGTGTTGGAGTCCAAAGTATCTGGAAGGAACCAGGGTAGGAAAGGCTGCATCATACATGATGTGTCAGCAAACCCCGTCTGAATACATAAGAGGGAACTGCAGCCAATCCTGGTTCCCTGACAAGTGTATCTGAGTGACGATACAGGTGTTTGCAAACACACATTTGCCACATTCCTAAGCTTTAAAAGCCATGCCAGGCAGCCCTTGGTGAGGTGCGAAGAAAATGGAGCCATGGACACTTTCTTACACAGACACTTGCCAAAGCCAGAGGGAGTGGGGTGAGGGGAGAGGTGAAAAACAGACAGACAGACAGACAGACAGACAGACAGACAGACAGACAGACAGACAGACAGGACTCTTGGGTTCTTAGTCAAGGACAGTGAGTTACAACATGCGAAATCAGGGTTGGCTCAGAGAGTCAGGATTCCTAAATTCTAAGCCCTGTTTCAGAAGGAAAGTTTCACCTAAACCAAAGCATCCGTACATCCTTAAGATCTTCTACTGGTGTGGTCAATAAGAGACATTGACCTACGAATCAGCAAGTTCCTCATTCGAGTGTCGCCTCTGCTATGAACTCAGTAGATGGCCCTAGGCTTGCCAATACACCCTCAGTCTCAATCCCCTCCCCAGCAATGTGGGGAACATATTACCCACGCCTACCTTACAAGGTTGTGCAGATCAAAACAATACGTAATATATGTGAAGCACTTTTAACACACAGAAGCCCCACAGAACCGCAAAACATCCTTGCATTCCACTCTCTGAGAACGCGGGCCACTCCAGCTTCCTCACACAATCCAGAGATCCTGAACCTGCTAATAAGAGCTGGCAGTTCAGCGGGCAGCTTGCCTACGAAAATAGGATGGTGCGATTCTCCATAACAAGACCTCCCCAGTGTTTGAGCGACAGCAATGGAGTGAGCAAGTTACATCTCCGACAGGAAACCATCAACGTAGGCAAGTTAACTAATGGCAAAGGCCTCGGTCTTTGAGTGTTTGGCTGGAGCAAAAGTCTGTGCCTAGTAGGCTTCTTGCTGTGGGGGCAAGACGTCCGTGTGTCTTTAAGACCAGCATTCTGCTTGCTAGAGAGGAGCAAAGAACACATGTGTGCTGAGGCATGTGCTGCACGTCTGAACGGAAGGCCACACTTGCACGAACATGAATAAAACTGTACACCCCTACGGGAGTCGGAATTCCAGGTACAAACATGGCACACATCTGTTGCAAAGAAACCCTTATTGAAGGAACCTGCTGCCAATGAGCTGCAAAACACCAGATAACTGCAGATAACTGCCCTTCCTCTCATTGAACACCCCAGGGGTTAATTAAATAAGAAATATAAATGTCTTGCTTTGGGCATCTCTCTGCAGAACTGGAGATGACGGTGTGACTCCACGGCAAAACTCCATGCCGACTGTCTGGAGACGGTTTGTTAGGGCTCAGGCATAGGATGCTGGCACAAGGAAGCTCCACACACCCTGACAATGCAACAAAGGAAGAGTGAAGGTTTCGGGCGAGTAACTAATGCTGGACCAAAACCCGCAACAGCAAAACAGAGTTCCATTATCTAGCTGCCAATATCACAGCACACCCATACTGAGCTAGCAGAGGAGTGGGGTGGGGGGCGAGTTATGGAAGACAGCTATTGTGCAAATTCTGTGCAAATTTGACTCTAAGGGAGAAAGAATCCAAGGCTTAGCCCGAGGAATCCCGTTTCCTTCTCCTTTCAACAACGCTTAGATTTTCCCCTCCCAGTCCTAAACAAGCCAAGTTCGCAAAAAATAAAAATAAAAAAAGCCCTTACTGATCGGATCTGGGGACAGAAAAGAAGCCAGAAAACTCACTCAGCATCATGACGCGAGCAGAACTCTAGACTCTCTGGCTTCTAAGCCAGCTCAGGGGTGGGCAAGCCACGTACCGCCCCACTTCCGGACACAACCAACATTTGGACGTTTGAAGCTGCCTTGGTCTGAGCAGAATTATTACTCTTCAGCTGGTGGGTTGGGATCCACCACAGGGTCACAGCTTGATCTAAGACGGGTTGCAACAACAGCACTAATTCAGAACCATGTTTGAAGGAATCTCCAAATGCACACTTGGGCTAAAGGTGGGTCCCGGGTTTGAAAAGGTTGAAGGTTTCTAAACGCCCACTGCAGTCTATGGTGACTGGCAGCAGTTCTCTAATGGGGGTCTTTCCCAATCCTGCTACCAGACATCCTTTTAGCTAGAGCTGCCAGAGACTGAACCAGTTCATGTGCTGTACCAATGAGCTAATGCCCGTTCCCCTGAAATGCAGTGCTACAAGTCAAAGCAAGGGAGACCATATGAACCTGCCTTATATCGTTGGTCTACCTATCCCACTCTTGTCTAATCTAAATGGCACTTGGCATCAGGCACAGGTCTTTCCTATCACTGCAGCCTGGGATTAAACCTGGGAACTTCACAAAGTGTGTCCACTCTCACTACTAAGCTACACTGTCCTTTTGGGTAGCCCATGGGGATCATAAAAATAACTTGGGCATAAAAACAGTAGTAGCAGCAGCATGTAAAATGGTACAGGCTACAGCCACGTTAGTGTGTGTGTGGGGAAGCCCTTTTTAAGGCATTTTTTTCTGAATTGTCCAACTTTAATTAAAATAAAATAAAATTAAGGGCACAATCTATGCACATTCAGACAGGGGGGAAAAGGCCTACAACTCCCTGCATTCCCCAGCCGACCACGCTGGCTCAGGATTAATGGGAATTTATTTATTTATTGCATTTCTATACCGCCCAATAGCCGGAGCTATTGACCATTTATTCATGCTCTCTGGTTTCCTGTTCTTTAACCAGTTACTGATCCATAAGAGGAGCTCTCCTCTTATTCCATGATTGCTAAGTTTGTTCAGGAGTCTTTGGTGGGGGACTTTATCAAAAGCTTTTTGGAAGTCCAATTAAGCAATGTCCACCGTATCATCCTTGTCTACATGTTTGTTGACACTCTCAAAGTAGATTAGTGAGACAGGACTTGCCTTTGCAGAAGCCATATTGGTTCTTCTTCAACAAGAGCTGCCCTTCTATATGCTTACTAATGTTGTCTTTAATGATGCTTTCAACCAGATGTTAAGCTAACCGGCCTGTAATTTCCCAGATCCCCTGGATCCTTTTTTGAAAATTGGTGTTACATTAGCCATCTTCCAGTCCTCTGCTACAGAGGCTGAGCTTAGGGACATGTTGCATATTTTTGTGAGGAGGTCCGCAATTTCATATCTGAGTTCTTTGAGAACTCTAGGACGGATGCCATCTGGGCCTGGTGATTTATTTGCTTTCAATTTGTCAATAAGGTTGAGAACTTCATCTTTTGTCACCACTATTTGCCGCAGTTTCTCAGACTCCCTTCCTGAAAACATCAGTTCAGGCACAGGCATCTCTCCTATATCCTCTGCAGTGAACACCGATGCAAAGAATTCATTCAGCTTCTCTGCAATCTCCCTGTCCTCCTTTAGTTCCCCCTTAACTCCACTGTCATCCAACGGTCCAATTCCTTCCCTAGCTGGTTTTCTGCTTCTGATATATTTAAAGAATTCTTTATTGTTGGACTTGATATTATTAGCGATGTGCTCTTCAAAATGCTTTTTTGCATCTCTTATTGTTTGCTTGCAACTCCTTTGTGCCAGCTTGTGCTCCCTTTTGTTTTCTTCGCTTGGGCAAGACTTCCATTTTTTGAAGGAAGCCCTCTTTTCTAGAATAGCTTCCTTGGCACTGCTTCTTAACCATGCTGGTGACCTCTTGGACTTGGTGCTACCTTCCCTAACCTGTGGAATACATTTTAGTTGAGCTTCTATTATTGTGCTTTTGAGTAAGCTCCATGCATTTTCCAAGGATTTAACCCTCTTGATTCGCCCTTTCAACTTTCTTTTCACTAGTACCATATTAGCCATCAAGCACTTGTTACTTAGTTTTAATTGTTTTAAGATTATTTAATAAATTAAGCCTGGAAGCAGTAAGTGTCTCCCCTCCACCCCGCCCCCAAGATTGTTAAAAGCTGCTTTGAAAGAGGGATCTCTGCTCACAGTATGTACGCTTTTGTCCCTGGTAAATGGGTTTGATAGGCTTCGGCATTGTTTCTAAAACCTGTTTGACCAGAGATGACAGTGGGGACAAATCAGTGTATGCGTCTACACCATGGGAAGGGATGCCTCTCTCATGCCACTATTAAAACTTAAAAACTATTTCTTGTCCCCATCCTAACTCTACTTCTTTTTAATTTTTGCATTGACTTCCAACATACACAGCCACCCTCTAGCTCACACATAGAAGGTACACGGAGGTCAGATCTTCACAAGATTTCTGGCTATAGACCTATTTATTAATGGCATACTGAAGAGAATTCAGCAACCCCAGCTGTGTGCATCATGAGTTCTCTTGGGCATAATCCAAGTGGGATCTCAGCTGGAACGTCAAGATCCACCCTCTCGCCTACACTAGGGGTCAGGCAGGAGCAAACAGGGACAGCAACCCTGCAGCCTTTTCCCACATCTGCAACAAAGCATCAACCCAGCCAGTCACTTATCCTCCAACCCAACAGGAATCCTAGGCAAACTCCCTCAAGCCGCTCAGAGCAGGACATGGAGACATAAGGAACATCCAAGAGACCTCGGCTCCAGAATGCGCTTCTGATCCGGCTTCTGAAGAAACCGAGACGTGCAGAAGATTGAGACGCTGTGTTACCACACCAGGCCGCTTCTTCCCCAGAGCTTAAATATAGCTCCTCTTCTCTGGTTTCCCATTTGACATTTCTCTGCCCTGCCAAACTAAGCATGAAACGCAGTAATGACAACTCCCTCTGAACAGGGGTGCCGCCGCCAAAAGAAAGTTGCTGGAGAGGGACAAGAGACTTCAGCAACATGATCTAGTTTGGGCTGCATCTTTCAGGAAAACCCATTACTGCTTTGTACAGCACAACTCTAGGCACGTTTACCCAGAATCCAATCCCATGGAGTTCAATGGGATTTACTCCCTAGGAAGCTTTCACTTTAGCCTTCTAGAATTTTTCATTCTCAACATGGATAGCAACAATATAGAACACCATGCAAAAAGTAGCCCAAACCTTTATTCCTCAATGACACAAAAACATACGGGACATTTTATGCAGGAAGGAAAGGGAGCCCTTGATACAGAACCCCAATAGTTGGTCAGCATCTGCACACATTGTGTCAGGGACTGACACAATTCTGCTCAGCTTTCCAAAAGAACGGGACACAATTTACCAAGACGATCTCATATACAAGCCCCAAAGTTGAGCACATTAGTGGACGCTATGTGCTCACGTGCAGCTCCCATTCATCTGGAGGGGGGGCTTGTGCATGAGAACTTCCTAGTTGATTTTGCTCAAGAGCTAGGCCACAACCCTATAGCCACTTGCCTGGAAATGAGCCCCACTAAACTCAATTGGGCTTATTTCTGAGTAGAGATGTTTGTGCTCTAAATATCCCTCACAGACCCTTCTGTAATTCACGCCTCAAGGAGCAATATTTTAAAGCTCATGACCTATTATTTTGTTTCTCTCTTGACTTCTGAAGAGTTTCAGGCCACCATTATACCCCCCCTCCCCCTGCCTAGTCTTCCTTGAATTTACTTTAAAAAATAGAAACCCACCCTTGCGTGTCTTCCATTTGCTCAGGATTTCCTTGTTACACTATTACATCTAACAAAGTGGGCTTTGCACCATGTCCACAACATCCTATACGTATCTAGGCAGGAAAAAAAGTCCTGCAACTTCTAGCATGGCTGACTGGGGAATACTGGGGGTTGCAGGGTTGTTGTTTTTTTCTATCTGAAAATGTAGAGGATTGAATCCTTACAATCTGTGGGCTACCTCAGAACATATGAGGTATGAGGGTGGATTCCTGCATTGAGCAGGGGGTTGGACTCGATGGCCTTGTAGGCCCTTTCCAACTCTGCCATTCTATGATTCTATGATATTCCCACAGCAGATTAACACACTATTTCTCAACTGAACTAGTTCGTTCTATACAACAAGTGGAAATCTGTAAAAAATAAATAAAAATAAAATAAAGACTGTGGGGTGTGGGAGTGCTGAATACCCGCAGCTGTACTCTGTTTTAACCCTTATTGGCCTTCAGTGACTGGGCAGGCTGGCAGCAGCAGCACGAAAGCTGAATGAGGAGGGCCCACCATCAGACATGAGGTTAGTTAAGAGCTGAGAGAGCACAGAACTGTCTGAGCCTCTCACAGTGGGCTGACCACGACTGCCAACCACAGAGGAAAACTAGGCATTTACCAGGGGTGCCCAAATTCCAGGGGTGCCTGCCTCAGCTATATCATTGTCTCGGGGAAAGAGCCACAGCCTGTACTTTTGGAGGAAGCACAGCGAGCCAGCTGAATAAGTGTGTCAGCTGGCTGGGAGACTGGTCCTGTATCCCGGAGCCAAAATAGGCCCTCCTATCTCTTGGCTGCCCAGACCAAAAAGACAGTTATAAAGAGAAGGAAGAGACAGACATTAAAAATGAAAATAAGAATACAGCACCCCATAGAACACTTTAGGGCTCAGCGTGGACTATTGTTACATGGGTCCGCATAGGTTGAGGCCATGGTGAGGAGGGGGAGTCTTATTTTCCTAAGGCAGCAAAAATCATAGAATCATAGTATCATAGAATAGCAGAGTTGGAAGGGGCCTACAAGGCCATTGAGTCCAACCCCCTGCTCAATGCAGGAATCCACCTTAAAGCATCTCTGACAGATGGTTGTCCAGCTGCCTCTTGAAGGCCTCTAGTGTGGGAGAGCCCACAACCTCCCTGGGTAACTGGTTCCATTGTCGTACTGCTCTAACAGTCAGGAAGGTTTTCCTGATGGCCAGCCGGAATCTGGCTTCCTGCAACTTGAGCCCGTTATTCCGTGTCCTGCACTCTGGGAGGATCGAGAAGAGATCCTGGCCCTCCTCTGTGTGACCACCTTTTAAGTATCTGAAGAGTGCTATCATGTGTGCTATCATCCTGGGGTCAGTCCTGGTCGCACTAATTTGTTAGGAAGACATTGGTGGTAACAATGTGAGGGGTGTGTGCATGGTCTTCACATCTCCTCCACTCCAACCCTGTTACCTCTTACAGAAACACGGCCTTGCTGATGTGTCTGTGTGTGCGCGTTTGTGCGTCTTATTTCAGTTTTGAAGGGATAGCAGTGAAGGGGATGTTTGCATATCCGCAGGTTTCTAGATTTATCAAATATGGAATGAGGCCCCTCAGGCATCTGTGTGTTTGTAAACACTGCATCTATATAGTGCATATGTGTGCATGTGTTAACTCTTATTAATATCTAATGTCTGTAGCTCTTTTTGGACGCCCCCAAACACTTGACAATCTCATCTTTGTTTACCCCATAAACAACAGGAGCACCCCTGAAAGGCAGGTTTCTAACGTTTATTTATTTATTTATTTATTTACATTTATATACCGCCCCACAGCCGAAGCTCTCTGGGCGGTTTACAACAATTAAAAATAGTAAGCATTAAAAGTATACAAAAATTAAAAAAAACATAAATTTCCAGTTGCAGAGGGAGAACTGGGGCTAAGCAATGATGAACTCATCAGGAAGACCACCCAGGGAGTCCACGATTGTGGTGGGATTTGAATTCCGCTCTCTCATCCTCTGTACCACAACACTGTCACCGCCTTCCTGACCACACAACTTTTAGCCTGCTCCGTGGTGCCGTAGGAAGCCTACACAGACAGCTGCAGAAACTCTGAATCTGTCCCTTGCCCTCATGTGACCCCCCCTTCCTAAAATAAGGGATGTTTATCATCATGTTCTGTATCATGGAGCAACCCTCATGCAAAAGTTGCACAGACACTTAACGCCAACCGTGACGCACTACTTGGAGGTCCAAACGAGCTTTTATGCAAGGCTGCAGCACTGGCCGAAAAGAGGTGCTGCTGTGAAACCAGAGGCAAAAGCGAAGCTCTTTGTCATAAAGTGTGTGTGTGGGGGGGGCATAAACTATGCTGCCCCCTTGCCCAAAGCACTAGCTATGGCTTGGATCTTCCTTCTGGCAGAACGTGCCAGACAGATCTTTCCCTCTGCACTTGGCTTGGACATTTCCTGCCCAATAAACCGGCAGGAAAAGGGTGGCGCCTGTCAGAGCAAGATCAAAACCAAAAGCAGACACAAGCAAACAGACAGATGTGCCTGTTCCCTAATCCCATCCCTTCCTACTAAGGGGCACATGGAAAGCGCCCGCCGCTCTTGCAGGGAGGCGCATGCCAAGTCAGAGCCAGGATCCCCAAAGGGCTTATTTCAAATCCTGGTCACAGCAAGATCAGCCTCGGGTGACAACTCCGAAACAGAGAGCACCAGAGGACATGCAATCCTCTAAACAGGGGAAATATTGATTTATTCGACTTCATATTCCCCCCCCCCCCCCGCCTTTCAACACACTGTTTCCAGGGCGGCTAACAACATTGTTAAAAACAACAACAGACACCACAGAGATGATGCTTCCCAGGCAAAAAGTGCAATTCCATTTGTGGTTCCAGGAGCAAGACTGTCTTGACCGCACTAGCAACGCAAAGTGTCAATATTGCCAAGGGCGCCGATGGAGCTGTTCACAATCTGACAGGTGTGCTTGCAGGATCTCTGGCTAATGTTGCAGAGCCCAGGGAGTTCCAGCTACCTTCGGGGAAATTTTATGGATGCCAAGAAGCAGCATGTGGTCCAAGAGATACATCCCCCAAAATGTCACTGTGCCCGGGGGTGGGGGGGTGGGGCGGGTTCAGAAGACTAGGTTACAACTCTGGGAAACTTTTTACAGTTGCCAAGGAACAGCGTACAATCTGACAGGCAGGCACCAGGGATCTCTGGCCAGTGCAACCAAAGAGTGCACTGGACAGGTTCCACCCCCCACTGTTGGCTACTTCTAGGATTTGCCCGGACCCAGCAATCCCTGCCCCGCACAGAGACCGTTTCTGAATCACAACTTAATGGATTGTGCTGTGCCGTCGCTCAGGAAAAAAGCCATTAAGCTGCTTTCCACCAATGTCCAGATGTGTTGGACTCCATCTCCCAGCATCCCCAGCCATCCCAGATGGGAGTTGTAGTCTGACACATCTGGAGGGCGCTCGGTTGAGGAAGGCTGACACAGAGTCTTGAGTGAGCCCCAGAGCCATGGGGCTCACTCAAGTGCTCCTCCCCCCACAAAGCCGGGAAGCCAGCTGCTTGCAGACCCTGGCTACCTGCAGCCCGATTTGTGCCATTTTCGGCCACCAGCCCTCCGTCGCCCTTTACACACTTTACCCGACTGCCTTGCAAGACGCACCAGGTTCCCCCCTGGGGAGACCAAGGCCAAACCAAGCTACCGACCTCACCGACTTCGCCAGCAGCCGGTGCCGCTTAATGTCCTCCTCGCTGAAGGAGAAATGCATGTCCACCTCGGTGGTGGTGGCAGCACGGCGGTGACCCGGCGGGAGCCCAAAGAAGCGAAGCGCCGCGAAGGCCTTGGCTGGCATGAAAGAGTCCGGGAGGGAAACAGCTCATGGAGGAAGAAAAGTGCCCGTGAAGTCTCTCTCTCTCTCTCGAGTCCCAGAGTCGGCAGAAGCGCCCGAGCGAGCGAGCGAGCAGCGGCTGTTCCTGAAAGTGCCCAACACGACTCTGCTCAGCAGCGCCCAGGAGTTCAGGCTGGAGGAGGAGCTGCTAGCTGCAAAGCCCGGCACTGGATTTGGGCAGCGGGGTGTCCTGGAGCACAGAGGGGAGCGGCAGCAGTGGGGTGGGGGTGTCCTCTCGAGAGGGAGAGCTTCCCCCACCCAGGGCAACTTCCCCCAACTCCTGGGTGAACAAGCTGCCACTCTTCCAGCCAGGGAATAACATATGCACGTTTTACATCTGTAACGTATTGTATTGTGTTAAATTGTATGGTGTTTGATTGGAGTGCTGGTTGTTATACCGTAATAAACTTATTCCCAGCCAGGGCCGGTGCCAGACTATTTTGCGCCCTAGGCAAGGTGAGCTACTTTCACCACCCTCATCCCCAAAATGCCAACTTTGATTTTTAAGAACATATGTTTCCTGGAAAAAATAAGAAGCACAAAACTTAAAACTGCTAACTTTATTTTAAAGTGCAAGAAATACGTCATGCCAATTATAGCAAAGAAATTGGAAAGGACCGTCTATGGGTCTAAAATGCATTATTTAATAGGAATATCACTTCCAAAACATTCCCCCCCAACTCACACACGTGCGCACGCACACACACACTCAGTATCACTCTCTCCAAACACACACACACATGAACACATGCACTCACTCAAAGACTCCATGCACCCCATTCACGTTCCGGAACTCCAAACGTGGAGCACCCCAGCGTCCCTGGCTTCACTTCGGCGGGCGAGATGGTGCCCTGCGCCCACCCAGCCAAAGCGAAGCCAGGGACACTGGGGTGGGGGCGGCGGCTCCATGTTCGGACTTCCACCCGGAAGCCTAAACGTGGAGCCGCCGCCCCGCCCCAGCGTCTCTGGCTTTGCTTCAGCTGGGCGGGCATGGGGCACCATCTCGCCCACCCAGGCCCAGCTGAATCCTCGGGCCGGGCCGGCTCACAGCTAACGCACGTGAGTGCTGTGCTGCGCCCGGCACCCCTCTTAGCTTGGCGCTCTAGGCAGCCGCCTGAGTGGCCTCTATGGTAGCACCAACCCTGCTTCCAGCTCCATCCTCTGCATTCAGGGAGACGGTCACAGCTCAGCCCCAGAGCACCTGTTGGTTCCATCATCAGCTTCCCCAGGTTAGGACTAGGAAATACCCCTGCCTGAAATCTTACAGTAGCCTTCCCCAACGATGTTGTGGACCACAACCCCCAGCATTCCTGACCACTGGGCACGCTGACTAGGGCTGATGGGAGTTGAAGTCCAACACATCACGGGGCACCAGGTTGGGGAACGCTGGCATAGTTGATGCTGACTTAAATGGACCCATGTTTTTGGCTAGATATAAAGCAGCTTCCTATATTCCTACTTACAAGGACATCGCTCTGAATGCTAACAGTGCAAATCCCCGCATTAGTGCCCACAGGGATTTTAACACCACCACCACCACCCATAGCAATTCTTATTGGGTTAAAAGGAACACTTTCCAGATGCAGCTGCTCGGAGCAGGGCTTAATTTGAGGCAGAAGAATTCCTGCGTCTTTCACCTCAGGACCTACTTTTCAATAGTCGGAACATGCGAAGGAAAGGGAGTGCCAATGAACATGTGCAGAGTGCTCTTCCCTGACCACTGAGTGGCCACAGACAGACTTCCAAATCTGGGTTTTGGAAAAAGGGCTTTCCAAATCACAAAAGCATAGCTCCCAGCATGAGAACATAAGAAAAGCTGTGCTGGTTCAGACCAAGGGTCTGTCTAGTCACGTGGTGGCCATCCAGCTGTCAACCAGGGAACCACAAGCAGGACATGGGTGCAAGAGCACCCTACTGCCCATGTTCCCCAGCAACTGGTGTATATAGGCTTACTGCCTCAGATACTGGAGTTTCAGGCCCAATCCCAGAACCAGTATCAAAAATCCTTTGAATGCTTTGGGCTGCGTTGTTTCTAACTTCCACAGACATCAAATGAAATAAACTCACCTTCCACACTCCTACCGCCCCTGTCTCTTGCATGTTACACCCAGCCTGGAGACACACATTCACCGAGGCTTTCTACAAGCCAGTGATGGGTCCCCTCATCATTTTGAACTGGCTTGATTTAATACGGAAAGAAAAATTTAGCATTCTGGGGGGCAACTGGCTATCACAGCTGACATTCATGCAACCCAAATACTGTAACTTTGCACTGATGATGAGGATTCAAACTATTAGTTACCCATTAACTGCAATAGTTATCATTCTGGCAACACTTTAGTGCACATAAGCAGGATATTTTAAGAATAGCAATAGCATGGATTTTCCCACTCTTTTTTCCTCTTTCTTGCTACCAACTGTCGCTGCTGAGGCCCTCAGAGGAAGAGGAAGGAGCAGGCCTTCCACTGCTGGACTTTGCAATTAAGAATCTAGTACCTGAATTAGCTTTTTTCTCCTCCTCCCTCCCAATCCCCTTTCCTTTTGTGCTGTGTCTTTAAGTTTGTAAGCCTGCAGGCAGGGACTATCTTATTTCTTACTTTTGTAAGCCGCTTTGGGAGCCTTTTTGGGCTGAACGGTGGGATAAAAATGTTATGAATAAATAAATAAATAAATAAATGTTGGTGCGTGGAGTGATTAATAAACACATAAGAATTGCTTTTGTCAGTGAGGTGAAGGGAGAATTTACCCTAAATGGCAGCCTACAAGCATTTAAAATAAACAAATTTAGCCTAGCAATTTGTTTCCAAAAGTGGCCATCCACTGACATGGAAACATTAGACAAGGCCTCTTATTTTCCTCTACTGCCTCTAACAGATCTGTTCTCCTTGGAATTGTCTTTACCTCTTTTGCAAAAGCCACCTAAATCAACGGTCATCGCTACATCTTCCAGTAGTGAATACCGCCAGTTATTTTATGTGACTTTCCCTATGTTTGGAGCAATGTTGTTATATTTCTTAATCAGTAAGATAAAATAACTTTCCCAATGAGCACGTCAATGTTTCCAAAGATACAAAACCATGCAGATAAAACCCAGGAGTCCTGACACACCATAAGCATCTATTCCCCCCCAGATTGCTGCGGTTCAGTCTTACCACACTTGCTGGATTAAAAGCATCAAGCAGAAACTCACAACAGTAGAGAGGATGTAGAAAGAGAGAAAAAGAAAAGGACAAGGACCCTCTCTTCCTGTCCTAGAGTCCAGATCTGGATCCTCCAGTTCGTGTTTTCAAGGTCACTTCCCTAAGGCCCCACCCACTTATTTACTAAAGAGTGAGGACTAAGCTCTTCTCCATGAGAGAGTCCATCTGTCATAGGGCTGCCTCTGTGCCTCCAGTTGGGGTGGTGGGTGGATGAATGGGAACGTCCCTTGCATGGCTGTTACACACAGAACCTCATGGAAGACACACGCCGGGCTCTTCATGCCCCCACACCCTATCCCAAATACGACTTAAAAAGGCTGAGCTGCAAAGTGCTTGTTCATATACTGCCACCGTTTTAACCTGAAACTCCACTAAGGGTAACAAGGCGACCCTTGATTTCTGGGAGTCTCTTACAGTTCCAGGGAAACTAGAGAGAACAGATCAGACAGTTCTCAGCCACAACAACTAAATGGAGCCTCCTTGGACAAGGAGCGTATATCTGAATACCAGATACAACAGGAGCTGTTAATGGTCACCTCCATGTCCAGGTCTTGAGCTTCCCAGAGGCACCTGTCTGGCCATAGCTGGATGCAGGGGAGCCTGTGCCCCTCCAGATGTTGTTCGATTACAGCTTCCAGCATCCCATTGGCCATACTGGCTGGGTGTTGTAGTCCAGCAACCCCTGGAGAGCCACAGGTTCCCCATGCCACAGGGACTCCCCATGCAAGGCCTCAAACCAATGGGGAAAGCCAGCTTCATGCTGTGGCACTGGTGTGGGCCCGCCTCCCCACAACACAGCTCTGTGTTTTGGTAGTATCCACTTTACTTTCATTTCAGGCAGCAATTTTATATTTTCCCAGGCTTTTAAGAAACGGCAGTGTTTGCATTTTTAACTTAGGGGAGTTTTGGTTTGCCTGCCTATTGGAACAGACTGTTATTGTTTCACTGTGTGTGTGCTTTATTTTGTTATTTCCTATTACTTGTTTGCTTGTGAGTTTTGTTAGCTGCCCGGTGCCTAGGAACATACAATTAGGTTCCTGGTGTGAGATATACATAAACGAACTGTACCACTGCCCCGACTAGCACGCAGTCCAAGAGCCAGGGCTTCCCGTAGCGGTGGTTGCCCTTTGCTGCCCTGGGGCCACACGGCAAAGAGGGGTCACCCAAGCGAGCTGGCTTCTGTGCTGTGTTTCCTTCTTTTCCTTGAACTGACGAGGCACCCGTGGGGTGTGCTTCTTCAGCAGAAGAAAGTGCCTTGGGCTTCACGGCAGTTCTCAGAAGTCTCTGAAGAGAGTGTGTGGGCGATTAATGCTCAAGTGGCAAAGTTTGCATATTATGTAGAAGGAGGCCCTGAAGTCACGTTGTTTGACCCAGAAGTCCTGCCCTACCTACGCTGATGTGGGCTAGAGTTATGACCGTGAGGAAAGCACTCTGCACATGCTCAGACGTACTCCTCTATTCTGGTTTCTCATATTCCAGGGTCCTTCTCTGCGAGCCCCTGACAAAGGAAGTGAGGCAGGTGGCTACCAGGAGGAGCAGGGCCTTCTCTGCTGTGGCACCCCGGCTGTGGAATGAGCTCCCTAAGGAGGTTCGCTTGGCACCTACATTATATGCTTTTAGACGCCAGGTGAAGACCTTTTTATTCTCCCAGCATTTTAACAGTCTATCAATAAATTTTAACCCGGTGTTTTAAATTTGTAATTTTGCATTGCTGCTGTTTTTATCTGGTTTTTATCTGTGTTTTATATTATGGTTTTATACTGTTGTTTTATACTTTGAATGGTTTTAATTTTTCTGAACCGCCCAGAGAGCTCTGGCTATTGGGCAGTATAGAAATGTAATAAATAAATAAATAAATAAATAAATATAAACTTGGCATAAAAAGGAAGTCTAGGATAATTTGTCCAACTTTTCCTGGTTAAGGGAGGAGGCAAAGGGAAGGTGGCCGAGGAGAAAAGCACCCCAGAACATGATTCTGGAGGATGCGTACTGAACATCCTTAGTTTATCAAAGTTATTAGTTAGATCTCAGGGGAAGGTATCAAGGATGGTTGGGTTATTTCCTGGTTTCGAGAAGAAAAGTTGAAGAAGGTGGCGGCAGCCGGGGAGTGGGGGGGGGTGGACAGGACTTTGAGCCTTAAGTCCCAGATTAATTTCCTGGCTCTGCCATTGAGTCACTCCATCAGCCTTAGCGAGTCACTTCCTTTCATTGTGCATCATAGTTTTGCCTTAAAAGCAAACAACACACCATCCCCTCTGTCTCCTTAACCCGCCCCCACCCAGTCTTCATCCTGTTCTTTTATGAATGAATGGATTCCCCTCATCCCACAGGAGGAGGCAGGCAGGCAGGCAGGCAGGCGTGTGTGTGTGTGTGTGTGTGTGTGTGTGTGTGTGTGTGTGTGTGTGTAGAGGACGGAGAGAAACAGTCAAACGTCTTTTGTTTGTCGTAATATTTACCAAGGCAGATATGGAACAGGGCTGCAAGTTTGGAGCCCTTCCCTTGCTTAGAATGTGTGTGGAATGGTGGTGGTCATGGTGTAGCGTTTGGTCCCAGATAAACTAGGTTTAAAACCACTCTCCATGCCTTTCCACACACTGGCTACCACCATACATTACAACCGTTTCGGGTAAACACAGGCAATACATATCAGACTTCCCCAACCTAGTGCCCTCCAGATGTGTTTGACTACAACTCCCATCCTTCCCAACAGCATGGCCAATAGTTGGGAATGATGGGAGTTGCAGTCATATACATTTGGAGGGTACCAGGTTGGAGAAGGCTGATACACACACACAACAGAAGCCCAATTTCAATTTTGACACCTTAATCGTGGCACGGGTCTGGGTTGGCACAGTGTAATTTTTAGGGGTGTGCACGGACCCCCCGCTCCGCCCCGTGGGCCGATCTGCGGTCTCAATTGGTTGAACCGCGGTCTCAATTGAAGAAGCCGACGGACCACGGAAGGAGGCAGGTAAGGGAGAGGAGGGGGGTTTACCGGGCCCTGCCGCTGTCGCTGTATGGGCGACAGCGGCAGGGCCCGGTAAACCCCACTTACCTTTCCGGCGGAGCTCCGGATCGAGGCAAAGGATCCGCCTTCACCTCGATCCTCTTCGCCACACTCCGCCGGCCCCCCAATCCTCTTCGCCTCTGCCTTAAGGGGAGGCGAAGCATCCCACTCCGCTTCTAATTCACCAGTCCGATTAGAAGTGGAGCACATCCCTAGTAATTTTAGAAAGTGAAAAGCCATGTCAAATTCTGTATCTGGCCCATTCGCAGTTATAGAGTATCTCTCAGCAAGTTCCTAAAAAGAGGCTTACAGACCCGAAGTAGCAATGGTGACCATTATAATATACTAGCTTCATGATGGAAGTAGGAAGGCAAGTGTGTGTATAAGTATATGTATAGATCTTTAATGGTCTGTGTGTGCATATGTGTGTGCGCGCACACGCAATGGAGCATTAAAACTATTACATAGTTGCATGTGCTTCCTCAGATCAGGGAAAGCTGTTTTAGTGTTTGATTTTGGACACACAGTTGTGGTTTGCTTAGAACCCAAGAAAAAGAATCAGGAAATTTTCTTTTAAAAGTTTCTTCGGGCACAAGCAGCTGAAAGGTTTTTCTTGTTGCTGTCCTTCAGTTCATTTCCGGAAGGCTTGCCTTAGGGAACTTCCGGGTGGATTGCGTTCCCTGGGCCAGATCTGCTTCTCGTTACTTCGTCCTTAACAGCATCCCAAAACCTGCCATCTCAGGCGGAATTGTATCATTCATCATCAATGGTGCAGCCAGGGATAGACCCTGGGCCAAGGTCCAAGGCTCCAGATCTTATGGGGTCCCCAAATGAGTGGCATGAGAGCGGCAAGTGATCAGGGCAGCAGAAGCAAACAACATTTGATTCCTGTAGTCATGATGGCGCTGTGACTTAAGTGAGTTTTAAATGCAAAACTGCACATGCTCAGAGCATTGTTTTTCTTAAAATTAGGGTTGACAAACAGTTTTGTTGTTATTATTGTTATCGGGAAGGTAGAACCAGTTGTAAAGCATGGAATGGCGGTTGGGCAAAGAGAAATATCAGTTGGGTTCTTCGCAACTGAAGTACACAGTTGTCTAAAGATCCCCCTCCCCAAAGTCCATAGTTTAAAATTACCTAGCTGCACCCTTGTTGACCATCAGGAACATCACGGGTACTATCCAATCGGAGCTGTGAAGCTCACTCAACCACATACAGCTCACTACTGCAATGGGGTGAGGGTATATGAGGAAGGAATCACACATACACACACATCAATATTGCAGGCCTGAGCACCGGGAAAATACAAATCCCTGCAACAGACACCATCCATTCTCAAGGGGGAGGCATCAGCAGTCTTGGGAAAACCCAAAGGTTTGCAGAAATACAGAAAGGGGAAATGTCATGGCATGGCGAATCCTGGAAGAGAACACGGCCAGCTGGCTGGCACCCTGAACAGGCGCACTCCATGCTCCAACATTTTGATGCCGGTTCATTTCTTGCATAATGAAATAATAGTCAGGAAAGGGCTGGAGGAAGGTTATTCCAAGGTGATACAACCCAAGACAAAGTTCAGACTCAGAGATATGGAGTATTATAGGCACAATCCACTAGGAAAATTCGCCTGCACAAGCCCCATTGAAATGAAGGGTGTTTTACTGACCTTCTCAGCTAGGAACCCTTGACAACAACCTGAGGACCTCAAAGTTCCCCAGAACAGTTTGAAAATCACTGCTCTTCAAGACAACACAAACGGTCTCAAATATAACAGTTGCCCTGGCAATGTCACTGTATTTTCCCATGAGACAGACTCTCAGAACTGTTTGCATTTTGTGAGTCATTATGAACAGAACCTTGCTTCTTGAGAAGGCCTTCCACTTTTAAAAAAAAGTTTCTAGTCCTCACTGAGTTGAAAGACATGAAAAATCTGCCATAGCATGTGCTAAAGCCACCTCCCCAACCTGGCACCCTCCAGATGTATTAGACCACAACTTCTATCAGCTGTGCGGGCTTTGGGATGGGAATTGTAGTCCAACATGCCTCACTAACTGAAGCTGATCATGGACAGGATTCCAAACATCAGGACGGTGGGGATTCTATATCACGCTCAATTTCCTGTTCCTACTCCTCAACCCGTGGGGTGATGCTACTGAGGATAATGGCATGGATGATAAGTTAAAATTCCCTTCCCCAGTATTGCACACACACACACACACACCATGCCCACCAGCTGCTTTTAATTAAGAACTGACAACCACCGGAAATCGGTCATAGATTTCCTGTCATCTCACCAAGTTACATCCACAAGTACAAAAATTCTCATGGCAGCTTCACAAAAGGCTTGTCTGTAAAACTTGCATCAAAACCTTCCTCAACATGGTTGATGCTACCCAAGCTTCCATTTAAACCAGGATTTGTAATCTGCTTCAGACTGATTTCAAATCTTGGGTAGACTTTAGCCGCCATAGTTAAGGTAGGGTGACCATATGAAAGGGAGGACAGGGCTCCTATATCTTTAACAGTTGTATAAAATAAGGGAATTTCATCAGGTGTCATTTGTATGCATGCAGCACCTGGAGAAATTCCTTCTTCATCACATCATCTAAAGCGGCAGGAGCCCTGTCCTCTTTTGTATCTGGTCAAGAGGGCAGGGCTCCTGTAGCTTTAACTGTTGTAATGAAGAGGGAATTTCTCCAGCTGCTACATGCATACAAATGACCCCTGCTGAAATCCCCTTTCAATACAACTGTTAAAAGATACAGGCACCCTAGTTAATGTCAGTACCAAGACAATGCTTCATCACAGTTAAGGCTGGAGGGGAGACATGTAATCCCAAAGGCCACTTCTTTCAGCACAGTTGGGCCATAAGTGTAGCTTAATCAAGAGAATTCAGCCCAAGGCAGAGCTTGGAGTAAATGTGCAAAGCCCAGCAAAATGCTACAGCCTCCAAGCTGTCCTTATAGGAAAGGATATAAAACACCTGCTTCTGATAGACAGAGCAGAGTGAGCAAACATCCCAACTTAAGGGAACGTGCGTGGCCCACTGACGGGTGTGTGTGATGTTGCTCCAACAACTGCTTGTGCCTTTACGCCGTGCGCAGCCAAGATCCCCCTCCAGGCTGCCCAGGCATTTGGGCTGGATCCAGAGAACACGCCTCGCCTCCTCTGCCTGCTGTAACACATGCTGGAACCAACGAGGCCAGCCCTGTTTTCCAAATCGCACAAGAGGGAGAGGTTCTGTGGCTTGGCCTAGTTTAGAAGCCACACGGTGGGGAAACTCTGGGGTGGATTTCGGAGCAGAGTGTTTCCAGGCCTGGCCTGCTTTTCAAAGTACCATCACGATGTGGTGGAAGGCAAGACCTACAGTGGCCTCTCACCGTTATACCCCCAAATTAGCAGATGGTCTAAGCCAAAGGGATGGACCCCATCACACAAAATGTTCTAGGCCTTTGCACCGTGAAAATTGAAATTCTATCACCAGAATCATATAAATGTTTAATTTTCCTCTTTATTTATTGCTTCCAAGAACCACCCTTCTCTCTTTTGGAGTAGCAGAAAGGAAGGAAATTTGACAAGTGGCAGACTGTGAAAGTAGAGGATAAACGTAATGAAACCTGTAAAAAAATTTAAAAGCTGGGAATCACAGGGCGAACTTTTCTATACCCAGTATCTAATTCTATGCCTGTGCTGCAATCTTGAATACTCCAAAGTTATGTGTAGCAGCCAACTCCATCCTTAATACACACACACACAAACACTGTCACAGTTATTGTATCAGCACAAACTGTTCAGTGCTCCGATCTGTGAGCCTCAGAAAGCATGTTTGTTCGTTGAACATATTTAAATACCCCCTTCATTACCAAATCACAGGGTGGTATAGAAAACTGCCCCAAGAAAAGCTGGGGAACCTGTCATATATGGCCTTAGCCTAAAGCTGGCAGTCAAAATAGCAGGAGGCAAAAGAGCTGGGGAGAGAATTAAGTTGCTGAGATTGTGCCACTGGGCTCTAAGTTGGGAGAGACGACCAAATGTGGTTGAGCCAACCCAAAAGGTCATCCTTCTGGCAGAGGAGAATTGGGGTTAACCTTGGAACACCACCCCTCACAGCTGACAGCCAGAAGGAAATATCTCCTTAACACAGACTATTAAATTTATTTATTTATTTATTACATTTTTACTCCGCCCAATAGCCGAAGCTCTCTGGGTGGTTCACAAACTAATTTAAGCATTCACAGTTCCAATCACCAAGGTAAAAAGCGAAGGTTTGGCCATTCTGGCTGGCAATGATGGGAGTTGCAGGATAACAGATAGGGAAGCCACAGGGTTAGGTTGACCCTATGGAAAGGAGGACAGGGCTCCTGCATCTTTAACAGCTGTATGGAAAAGGGGATTTCAGCAGGTGTCATTTGCAGGCATGCAGCACCTGCTGGAAATTCCCTCTTCATCACAAGAGTTAAAGCTGCAGGATCCCTGCAAATGACACCTGCTGAAATCCCCTTTTCCATACAACTGTTAAAGATACAGGAGCCCTGTCCTCTTTTTCATATGGTCACCCTACTCAGGGTTGGGGAAAGCTGGTGGTATCTGGGAAGCTTAGATTTGGTTTCACAAAATGGCATTGTACTGCCCTCTTGTGGCTACCGTGCATTATTCAAGATTGCAAAACCAATGTTATTTACGTTCAAAAGCCACATTCACCTCACATTCAAAAGCCTCACGTCACATACCCCTTTATCTCAAGTTGTGCTGCAGAAAGTAAAATATTTACTGCTATAAATGTCAATGGAATGTTCTAATCAAGGAATAAGATTTGGGATAACAGCAAGAGACGTAGGGGACACAAAACAAGGAGAAGAACTGCAGATCAGCAAACCCTCAAGTAGCTGCCATGGTACCATATCACAGCAGAGAGAGCTGGTGCTTGCTCTGGGCTCCCTGTCTTCTACAAACTACCGTATTCATTTTCCACAACACCCCTGATGAAACTTTGGGGCATTGTGGGAAATTAAAATGGCCACCCACTCCTCCCAGGTAAGCCTGTGGCTGGGGTCCGCCAGAGGACACGTTGTGGGGCCAGCCTTGACTGCAAATGCAACCTAAGGAACAAGAGTGTCAAGCTTGAAATGTGGCCCTTTGTGGGTATCATTTGTACCTGCCCCACACAGCTCCAATTCATTTATTTGGCTTGTTCAGGACAGAAATTCCTGCTGGATTTGGCCCTGTCCTAGGGTGACCATATGAAAAGGAGGACAGGGCTGCTGTATCTTTAACAGTAATGTAGAAAAGGGAATTGCAACAGGTGTCAATTGAAGTGGGTGAAATTCCCTCTTCATCACAACAGTTAAAGCTACACTAGCTATAGTAGAGTGGCCAGATACAAAAGAGGGCAGGGCATCTGCAGCTTTAACTGTGTTGATGAAGAGAGAATTTCACCCTTTTCAATTGACACCTGCTGAAATTCCCTTTTCTACGTTACAGTTAAAGATACAGGAGCCCTGTCCTCCTTTTCATATGGTCACCCTACCTGTCCTTTGGTTGTTGAGGTTGTGGTTTTTTTCTATTATTATTATTATTATTATTAGTTGGTTAATGTTTAACTTTCTGTATATTTATGGGCAAAAATGTTTGGGAGTTTGCAGCTATGGAAAAATAAAATTTTAAAAAATAACACTACAATCCTATACATACTTACTTGGGAGTAGGCCCTATTGAACTCAGTGGGATTTACTTCTGAGTAAACATGCATAGGATCAGGCTGCAAAAGAAGGAAAATAGTTTACAGAAACCTTTATTAAGGTCTTTAATGTTTACCGCTAAAGCAACATTCCTTAGATGGATCAGTTGATATTAGAAATCGTATTAAGAGTCTTTTTTAATGTTGTGGTTTAATTTAGAATATTACTGTTCAATATAATTAGTTTTCTTAAGACTATTTAAGAGACAAAAGGCTTGCACTCTTACAAATCCTAAACACACATATGAAGGGGGAAGTCCACATTGAGCTCAGTTGGGCTTACTTCTGAGTAAACATGCTTAGGATTGGACTTCACAGTCTGTTGAAAGTAAATACTTCTATTAATGCAGCCCAAACGCTATTTTGGGCTGCATTAATAGAAGTATAGCTTCCAAATCGCGTGAGGTACTGGTTCCTCTCCATTTGGCCCTGGTTAGGCCTCATCTAGAGTATTGCATCCAGTTCTGGGCTCCACAATTCAAGAAGGATGCAGACAAGCTGGAGCGTGTTCAGAGGAGGGCAACCAGGATGATCAGGGGTCTGGAAGCAAAGCCCTACGAAGAGAGACTGAAACAACTGGGCATGTTTAGCCTGGAGAAGTGACGATTGAGGGGAGACATGATAGCACTCTTCAAATACTTAAAAGTTTGTCACACAGAGGAAGGCCAGGATCTCTTCTCGATCCTCCCAGAGGGAAGGACACGGAATAATAGGTTACAGAAAGCCAGATTCCGGCTGGACATCAGGAAAAACTTCCTAACTGTTAGAGCAGTACGACAATGGACTCAGTTACCTAGGGAGGTTGTGGGCTGTCCCACACTAGAGGCCTTCAAGAGGCAGCTGGACAACCATCTGTCAGAGATGCTTCAGGGTGGATTCCTGCATTGAGCAGCGGGTTGGTCTCGACGGCCTTGTAGGTCCCTTCCAACTCTGCTATTCTATGATTCTATGATCAAAAAAGGAAGGCCAATAAAGCACAACTGTGTTTTATTGGCCTTTCAAATACACAAGGTTTACTCCTCCTCTCTTCCATTACACCTCCCTTCTCCCCCCACCCCTGAGGCCCGTCCTCACAGTGCATATCTGCTGCACCACCAATAAATAACCCCGCCTGGCCCAGCTGCTGCAACTTGAGAGTAGCCGGGGAGGGAGGGGGGTATGTTCTTCTCAACCACAGCTGCATGGGCACTGTCCCTCTCAAATCTCCTATTTTTAATAGACAAATTAGGAACCTGGACAGAACCTTAAAATACAAGACATTCTGGGTAAGAAAGACCACATCTGGCTACCCTACTCCAGGTAGGGCAGGCCCCAGGCAAAGTGTCTTCTATCCGGCCCCTGACATTTGCCCACATGAGGTCAAAACCAAGGACCTCACTTACTCATCCATCAGCAGAATGCCAGCATGCAGAGAAGAGCCATATTAGTCTAAACATAACTGTAGTAGCGGCAACTTAGTGAGTTCCTATTTATTTATTTACAACATTCATGGAAAGGAAAGGAACCTCTTGTGCAAGCACTTGAGTCACTGATGACTCCTCGAGGGACGCCTGCTTTCGCTGACGTTTTCTTAGCAGACTTTGTAGCGGGGTGGTTTGCCATTGCCTTCCCCAGTCACGGTTCCCTTTCCCTCAGCTAGCTGGGTACTCATTTTACCGACCTCGGAAGGATGGAAGGCTGAGTTGACCTGAGCCGGCTGCCTGAGAACCAGCTTCTGCTGGGATCGAACTCAGGCCGTGGGGAGAGTTTCGGCTGCAGTAACTGCCGCTTACCACTGTGCGCCACATGAGGCACCACACACATTTATACACGGCTCCATATCTAGACAGATTCTGGAGGCGCAAACAATAAAAGATACAAAGCCCCTGCTACTTATGGCAGCAGAAAGGAAACCAGAAAGCACAGTCTTATCTCTTCAAAGATTGCATCAACACCAACTGCGGAACTTCATTTAACCCCTTCAAGTACAATCTTATGTATGAGAAGTACCACTAAGTCCGATGAGACTTGCTCCCAGAGAAGTGTGTAAGACTAACAAAGTGTGTAAGCTGAAACTCCACTGGGCTCCCCTTCTCAACAACTTTTAACAACAATTGCCAACTCTTTGTGCAGCCCAACTCTTCCTAAACAAAGTCTATGGAACTGTGATTGTTATCAGAGATGTTTTTCATTAGGAGGATCCCTTCGCTTCTAGTGCCATGTACTGACATTAGCACTTTATAATACCGATATTATATATACATTATATATATATATATATATATATATATATTTCACACAAAGCAAATAATCCCCTACTCCCCCAATTGCTGGCAATACTGGCAGACTTTTATCACATGTAGTGGGTGTCACTAAGTATCAGACAATCTTTTGCTTTGCCTAAAGTTTTGTCTTTATTCTTGCCTTGACTTTATTCCTGTCCTCTCTGTTATATCTTTAGGGTCTATCCTGTGCTGTTGAATTACCCAAATTCTCTGCAAATAAATAAATAAAATACATTGTAGAACCTAACCTACCCCTCTCAAATGCTCAAGTTTAGAGCAATTTCTCCTATATTGTAAAAAAAAATAAAAAAATGGACTGTGTGACAAATCATTTCTATTTAGGATGATGAAGATGATCATACTTCAAAAAAAGTCCTAGCTTCCATCTGTGGGATTCTTATTCTCTTGAATCAGTTTTTATTTAGTGTTTTTTAAGTAAAACTTTTCAATGCCCAACCCCCATTTGCTATCAGAATGTAACTCCAACGCCGTATTATTGCCTTAAGAGTCAACCCAAATGTAGAAAGCAAACAGCACAGCAACATCCTCGTCACTCCTATTTGGGCAATCAAAAATTACCTTACTTAGCACACAATGTGGGAGTGAGGCCATGCCAAGTGGCCCCCATCCCTCTCACGTGAGTTACGTAAGCCTCCCCACCCCGGCATGCATATGTACAGCACAAATGTGTGCAGAGAGAGGGCCAATGTACAGTACAATGGTATACATGCAGGTCCGCCACACGATCTGGAAGCATGCTAGTGTAGAGCTCTGGATCATGCGAAGGCAAGGCCAGTGTCAAGGACCCCCATGCCAGCAGGGGGCCACTGACAAAAGCCCCAGGATTTACTTCACCTTTTCACCATTGCAATCTAGTTGTCCACTTGCCTCTTGCTCTGGCCCAGACTGTGGTAGTGGTGAGAAGGAGGTGCCGGAGATGCCCCTGCCTACTCGCACACTGGCTCTCTACCTGTCAAGCAAGCAAGGGGTAGCAGTGTTTAGGAAGAGGACAAGCAGGTGACAATGCTGATGAGAAGGTAGAGGTTGAGCAGGTGACAATGCTGATGAGGATGCCTTGCCCATCGACCCTCCAAAACCTGGAGCTGGCAGTGTTTGGAGGTCTACATGTGTACAAGTGTATGTGCGGATGTTCATGATGTTAAAATTTATAGACTGTTAAAATGGTGGGAGAATAAAAAGGTCTTCACCTGGCGTCTAAAAGCATGTAATGTAGGTGCCAAGCGAACCTCCTTAGGGAGCTCATTCCACAGCCGGGGTGCCACAGCAGAGAAGGCCCTCCTCCTGGTAGCCACCTGCCTCACTTCCTTTGGCAGGGGCTTGCGGAGAAGGACCCCTGAGGATGACCTTAGGGTCTGGGCAGGTACATACGAGAGGAGGCGTTCCTTCAGATAGCCTGGCCCCAAGCCGTTTAGGGCTTTAAATGTTAATACCAGCACTTTGAATCGGGACTGGACCTGGACTGGCAGCCAATGAAGCTGGAAAAGGACTGGCGTAATGTGGTCTTGTCGGCCAGTCCCTGTTAGTAAGCGTGCTGCCCTGTTTTGTACCAGTTGAAGTTTCCGGACCGTTTTCAAAGGCAGCCCCACATATAACACATTGCAGTAATCCAAACGAGAGGTTATCAGAGCATGGATCACTGTAGCTAGGCTATCTCTGTCCAGATAAGGGCGCAGCTGGTATATCAGCCTAAGCTGATAAAAGGTGTTCTTTGCCACTGAGTTCACCTGTGCCTCAAGTGACAGTTCTGGATCCAAGAGCACCCCCAAACTACAGACCCGATCCTTTAGGGGGAGTGCAACCCCGTCCAGGACAGGGCAAACATCACCTCGCCGGACAGATGAACCACCCACTAACAGTACCTCCGTCTTGTCTGGATTGAGTCTCAGTTTGTTAGCCCTCATCCAGTCCATTACCGTACCCAGGCACTGGTTCAGAACAGTCACTGCCTCACCTGGATTTGATGAAAAGGAAAGGTAGAGCTGGGTATCATCCGCATATGGATAACACCTCAGTCCACATCTCCGGATAACCTCCCCCAGCGGCTTCATGTATATGTTAAACAGCATAGGGGATAAGATAGAGCCCTGTGGAACCCCATAGCTTAGGAACCACGGCACAGAGCAATAATCTCCCAGCACCACCTTCTGGAATCAGCCATCCAAGTAGGAGCGGAACCACTGCAACGCAGTACCTCCAACTCCCAGCTCAGACAACCTATCCAGAAGGATACCATGGTCGATGGTATCGAAAGCTGCTGAGAGGTCCAGGAGAACCAACAGGGTTGCACTCCCCCTGTCTCTCTCCCGGCAGAGGTCATCCCACAGGGAGACCAAGGCAGTTTCCATTCCAAAACCAGGCCTGAAACCCGACTGAAATGGATCTAGATAATCCGTTTCATTCAAGAGTGCCTGGAGTTGTCCTGCAACCACCCGCTCAAGCACCTTGCCCAGGATATACTGCCACATATCCTCAAATTGTCCCCACATTCAGCTGAGGCAGCCATATTGTTTTAGAATCTTGGCTCAGAGAAAACCACATCTTCCCATGGGCCCTATTTTCTGGAAGAAACTCTGGCTTTTCCCCATCTCACCTATGCCTACTAAAGGTGAAACCCAGCAAAGACAACACAAATTATGTGTCCACCAAACCTATATGCATACTTTCAGATGATGATGATGATGACAACTTATAGCTTATTTGCACATAAGTTATAGCTTGATCTGCAAAGAAACTGGCATAAAATGTATGACTTTTAAATGCACTTCCTGGTGTCTTTCGCTCTGAACTTTCTTCCTCCAAACCGTAAATTTTGTTAATGGATAACTCCCTTCGTTTCTCCCAAGCCTGATACTGACAGTCACAATAAAAGTATGAAGGAGGGCTTGAATGGAGAACAGGAGGAGTTTAGGGAAAGGAAGTGCCTTCTTCAGCCTTCTAAACACACACACACACACACACACACACACACACACACACACACACACATTTATTGATAAAACATCAAGACCAAATTAAAAACATGAAAAGTGTTTTCTTCAATTCGCTAGTTAGCAAGTTCTTGAAAAGACAAAGACGAAGAAGAAATGCATAGAGGGCTTGTTTAGACAACACGCTAAGCCATGGTTAGGCCACTAATCCTTTTGCAGCCAATGGTTAATGAGTGTGTTTAAACTGTGGTTAGGTATGTAGCCGCCATGGTTAGGAATGGTTCACATGACATGCGAAGCCATAATGTTGAGCCTGAAATGCTTTAACCATTTTGGCTTAGCGTGTCACCTGAACAGGGTCCGTACAATGCGGGCAAGGCTGGCCAAAGATATTTTGCAGCCTGAAACAACAAAATACTCCCCACCTCCTACTCCGTGCACAGAAGCCAACCGAAGTCAATTATACTTCAACAGTGGTGATGGACCAGGAGTGGGTTTTTATTTTTATTTTTGAGGTAAAGGTTTAATTTTATTACATTTATATCCTGCTTTTCTTCCAAGGAGCACAGGGTGCTTCTCATTCGTGCTTCTCATTCGTGCTTCTCATTCCCATTTTATATTTACTACACCCTATGAGGTAGCTTAGGGTGAGAAGTAGTGACTGGTACAAAGTTCTCAATGAACTTCATGGCTGAGTAGGGATTTGATCCTGGTTCTAGTCTCTGGATCCTGGTTCTAGTCTCACACTCTCACCACTATGCCACACCGGCTGAAGGATTGTGGGTTTGACTCTTAACCTCTTAAGCATGTGCTCAAAGCCAACCTGTTCCTGAATGCAGAGTACGTGGGGAGGCTGCAGACTGTAGTTGTTCAGTGGTAAGGGGAAAGCACTCTGCTTATGGACCAAGGTACTTTTCTTCCCATATTGCAAGACTAAGTTTTGGTATTGAAAATTAGGGACAAATTAAGTCAGGGAGTGGGGCAGGGGAATTGGCACGGAACAAGAATGGAACAGGGGACAATCACTTCCAGTTTTTGAGAAGAGATACTGGAGGAGAAAAAACAAAGGAGTAGGTTATGATGTGGAAGTGGGCTGTACCACTGACATATCCACACAAGCAGAAGTACGAGTGCGTCTCAGCACAGGTGAGGCGGAGCGCCAGTTTTTGCTAATTCTCCCCTTTGTCTTCTGAGTCCAGCCACATGCTGGGCCCTGCCTCCTCCCCTTCTCAGAGCTCCTGGTGTACAGCACAACCCTTGCGTGTGGCTGTTTCCTGGTGATAAGGAGCCCTGCCCCTTTTTTAACACTGTGTGTTCTGTTTCTGTGGAGAATCCCTCACACCAATGCACTGCTTAAGAGTGTTCTCTCTTCCTGGTATTCTGGAAGGAATGGTTAGCTACCAAGACCGGATGAAGACATTTTGCTGCTGGAAACAGAGAACCAAATGGTGCCCCCCCTCCCAAAAGCATGGTACCCAGTATCCAAAGCCAGCCAAGTTAGTTTGATACATGAGGCAGAAAATTCCATAAACATCTCTTCCCATCCCTGGCAGTAGAAATATAATAACTAAGCAAACACCTAACAATTTGCTGCCCATTTAGGATGCCCAAAATCTGCTGCCTGAGGTGACTGCCTCACTCTGCCTCATGGTAGGGCCGTCCCTGTTAGCTACCAAGAATCAATGGGTGGAAACTGCAGGGAAGCAGATTTTACCAAAACCTTAGGAGAAACTGCCTAACTGTATGAGCTGTTTGTCTGTGCCTTGGGAGGTGGTGGGCTCTCCTTCAAAGAAGGTATTTAAACAGATGGATGGCCAACTATCAGGAATGCTGTACCTGCACCCTGCATTGCAGATCTTGCCTTGAGCAAGGGGGTTGGACTAGATGACCTCCAAGGTCCCAGTCCATGATTCAGTGTTCCCAATTTGTATGCAAATAGAGGGTGCTGCTGCTGCAGACCAAACAAGTCCCTTGCCGGGCCATATGGATGACACAGGCTGGACCCTGGGTATGGCTGGGTTTCCATTTTCTGCACGGGGTTGCTGTTGGGAGTGTCTCTGTTTATATTGAAGCCTCCAGACTGCCTTTCCACCAGAAAATTTTCACTCGCTCCCAATTATGCACGACAGCTCCAAAGTAGGAACATATATTCCAACAGTCCTGATTTTCCAGGGACTGTCCCTATTTTCCCTTTAGAGGGAGGTTTTGACTTTTCCAAATAAATAAATGCTAGCATGCACACATCTGCACTCGGCCTGTTGTCCTTCACCTTTCAGACTCTTTCCCAGGGGTATCCAGAAGTTCACATCTCTGAGTAGGCATGGGTGTGGCGCATGTGAGCTCAAATACACATGCCCATTCATGCATGCCCATGAATATGAAAGCATCGCATAGCGCATAGTGTGCCACTTTGCACACTGCAACACAGCATTCATTTTGAGTGGTAAAACATGGCTTTGAAGGAGCAACTTTAGCTTCATCTGTAAAATCTTAGAGGCTGTGTGGGAACAAGGGGCCTCCTAGTTTCTTATCTGCACTTTAAAATAAGGAAAAGCGCTCATAAGTCTGTGTCAGCAGGAACAAAAACTCAGTTCCTTTTTCGTTACACAGCACAGGCATACATCTAATCTTCTGAGACTAGAGAAGGTTTGTTCCATCCCGCCTCTGAGGGCTGAAACCAGTTTAAAAGACTAAACATTGCTCGTGGCGTGTACATATCGTGCGCATGTCTTCGCCTGTGGTTTGTGTATTGTTTCTAAAACCTGCAAAGCCTGTAAAAGGTGGACTAAGTGAAATACAAGCGTGCACAGAAGGAAATGATGTCCCCTTCCAAACCGCTTTCAAGCCTCTTGAAAAACTATTGCCTGTTTTAGAGCACAGTTTTCCAAAGTGGGCCATGTGAGCACCCAAAACAGTAGGCCAGCTTCATAGCAAAGCTTCAAGTCCAATACTCACTCCGTGGAGGCACCGCTGAGGATGAAACACAAAGGCAAAAGGCAGGACATTGTGAGCTGCACCTGAGTAGAGATTTCATAGAATCATAGAATAGTAGAGTTGGAAGGAGCCTATAAGGTCATCAAGTCCAACCCCCTGCTCAGTGCAGGAATCCACTTAAATGCATTTCAGCGCATTTAAGAATTATCTGTTCACAACATTTCCTTGGCAATTAAAAAACCAAACCGAAACCAAACCAAAGCACCACTGAATTGAATCATATCAATACACTCAGTTGTTGCCATCCTGGATCGAAAGGAGAAGCTGGGGTTTTAGGAATTACACCAATCTTTTCCGATGAAGTAGTAACACAGGAATCGTGTGACCAAATCAGGCAGCTTGCTCCCTTTTGTGCTCCCCCTGTGCTTCTATCAGCAAACCGGTGGGATGTTGCCGGTGAAGCTGCCCCCCTCCAACCATTTCATTTCCATGGCAGAAAAAGGTTCACTTGTCAGATTCCTGTGCATCAGGCTGCTGTGAAAGGTCAGGGGGTCTGTCCAGAAAAGAAAGGGTCGGGGGGGGGGTCTGGCTGGCAGCAAGAGGAGGAGGAAGCACCCATCCCTCTCAGATGCCATCATTTCAGCCACAGCTTTCGGTTCCTCCTGTTGGCTCCCTTTTGTGGTTGAATATGAAATGCCCTTGGAGTTATATTTAGACATGACAAACTTCAGAAAAAGAGCAGCTTTTTTAAAATAATGGACTTCTCGGGGAAACATACAGAAGAGCAATCCCTCTCTTTCCCACCCTAAATCTGCTCCACTGCCAAGTCCCTACATTCAGAGTTTTAAATGCAAGCTTAAATGCAAGTATTCCATGCATACTTTTATTGCTTTAACAGCACACGTGTTGGGTTCTAGTGTGTGCTGCACTTATTCTGGGATTGCCGAGGTTCCTGTGGCTCTGACCCCAAGACTCCTCATCGGAGGACGCCTTGCAGTGGTTCAGGAATGGAATCGGACAGTCACCAGAGTGGCGAAAACAGCAAATGTTTTCTTCCAGCCCAGCAGAGGATACCCTGGCCCCTCTTGGATGGTGGCCTGCCATCCTGAGTCTTTCCTTTGAAGACCTTTTGAAGGGAGGTCTGAAATTAAGCAGACCTGAAACTGCAGAGGAAATCTGGGCATCTGGCAAGCTCTGCGTTACACAAACACTGCAAAATGGGGTTGCTAATTGAACAGGGGTGTGTGTGCGCGCGCGCGTGTGAGTGCGTGTGCATGCGCGCTCCTGGCCTGTTCTCGTGCTTTTTAACAGCAGCCCAATGTGCAGCTACTAGTCATCAGAGCTTTTCGCAGCATAGCAAGACTGGAACCCTTGCTGATTTTCACATGCTCCCATTTTTAGTGTCTGTTTTTTGATTCCCTTTAATTAGACAGTGGCTTGGACGCAGTGAGTGTTTCGGGAGCGCCGAAAGCTGCATCCATTGTTACTGAAACTTGGTGTAAATCTGATCAGTCTCTGGGGAGACCACTTGGAGTCCTATATAAGAATGAGGAGTATAATAGTGTCTGTGTTTTTCAAAGCAGATGCTGGTTTGTAAAACATCATGGAGAAAAATCTAGAGTTTCCCCTGCCTTTTGAAATACTGAAGCACAGGGGAAACTTTGGGGAAAGTCAATGATAAGAGAACAGATAGCATCATCCCTGTCAGCAAAGCTGGTTTTATGCAGGGTTTTGTGTTTTTTTTCATTTGAAAAGCTGTTAAACTGGATCTCTGGGTAAAGGGCAACCCACCCCAGAGCTGATGAGCCAGTGTTGGAAGTGGTGATACAACCAGAACACCAGCAATCCTCAACTCACTTACATGGCTGTACTCCAGTGCTATTCATGCCACCATTACTTTTGCTTAAGGATTTCTGTTGCAATTTTGCAGGCTCAATACAAGAAAACACATTCATATTTGTGGGTGCTGTATATCCTCCATCGCTCCTCTCGCCCTGCATAGGATGATCTGATGCCTCTGAGTTCCGACTTAAGCTACAAAATGCCCATCCTCTGCAACAAAAATCTAGAAGTACCACGGCCTCAGCCAACAACTGAGCATTTACAGAAAACAAGACAAACTACTAGGAACATCTGGACCCCTAAGGATCTCTTCTCGATCATCTCAGACTGCAGGACACGGAATAATGGGCTCAAGTTACAGGAAGCCAGATTCCAGCTGGACATCAGGAAAAACTTCCTGACTGTTAGAGCAGTACGACAGTGGAACCAGTTATCTAGAGAGGTGGTGGGCTCTCCCACACTAGAGGCCTTCAAGAGGCAGCTGGACAACCATCTGTCAGGTATGCTTTAGGGTGGATTCCTGCATTGAGCAGGGGGTTGGACTTGATGGCCTTATAGGCCCCTTCCAACTCTTCTATTCTATGATTCTATTCTCCTCCTCTCAATTTTATTTTATCCTCCCAACAACCCTGGGAGGTAGGTTAGGTTGAGAGTCAGTGACTGTTCAAAGTCAGCCACTGAGTTTCATGAAAGAGCAGGGACTAGAACCCAGATCTCCCAAGTCCCTTTCCAGCACTCTAACTACTACACCACACACAGAGAGGTACACAACAAGCCATATACTCCAACTGAGAAGAGGAGAAAGGGGTGGATGTGTGGGGGTCCAATGAAGAACACTCTGCCCCCAGGGCGCCTCCAAGAGATAGAGGGTTCTAACTCTTGGGCATGTTTGGATAGGGTGAAACCTTCTCTCTTGTGCAGAGCATTGCATTAGGTGTGCTTTACAATAGTTGGTAGTCAATCATTCTTTCATTATGCTGCAAATGGGCAGGATCAACCATGAAGATCTCTCCCCCCACCTCCCAAAATACAAACACCTGGAAACAATGCAAGAGGAGACAGACTGGAAGGCTCTAAAGCATAACTTAGTGCAGCCACTGACGGAGAGGTGGAGAATCCTTTAAATACATTCTGTGCATCCAACCAGTCTTTTCAGGTTCCCAGAAATCTGGCTCTTTGTTGTCACCAGCCTTTCTATCACTGCAAAAAGCTGTTATGTCCTCCAAATGGCCTCCATTCCTTGCTCTCAGCCCCTGCCCCGCAAGGAAACGCGGCATTAGGCCAAGTAATTGTGCAAGGATATTGTGCAGGTCACTCTGGCCTTAGGAAAAAAATATTGTTGCATGATCTCTGGCTTTGCTTTGAAAGGAGTCCTCCTAAACCCCAGCTCAAAACTTTTCCATCTAGAGCAGCCTTCCCCAATCTGATTGATGCCTTCCAGATGTCTTGGACTACAACTCCCAATATCCCCGGCTGGCTGGGGGTAATGGTCCAACACATTTGGAGGGCGGCAGATTGAGGAAGGCTGATCTATAGCGTGGTGTTTGTTTTGGTAGAGCCCCCAACTGCAGGGTTTTCCCAGCTCCTACCGAGCAATGCTTCATGCAAAAAATAACAATTATGACCAGTGCCAGAGCAGAGCTGCAGAACCGCCTTCTCCCAGTTTCCCTGCTATTTTAGAGTCTTCCAAGACAGAGTACATTCCACTGGTCTGCCACATTCATTCATTCATTCATTCATTCATTCATTCATTGCAGTTTTATACCGCCCAATAGCCGAAGCTCTCTGGGCGGTTTACAAAAATTAAAACCACAACAATATTTAACAATATACTAATCAACAATATCACAATAATATTCAAAAATATACTAATTACAAGTGTACAGCAAACCAAACCCAAAGGCAATGTCGGCTACCCTGCACAGAATTTGACATTTTGACTCTCCACTTTCACCTTCGGGGGGGGGGGAAGAGAGAAAGGGGCCCATGGTTGGAAACAGATGGGTCTGCCTCCACTGGAGCCTTCTCAGGTATGAGAAGGGCTTTCCGCTGATCAAGGAAGGGTATGGCAGCGGTGTCAATACCTGTCCCTCCACTCCCTTAGCTTCCATTAACATTTGTCCCAGGGATGGAGAACGCACAGCCTGTGGGTCACATGTTGCCCCACGATTATTTCTGGATATATATATATATATATATATATATACACACACACACACACACAGAGAGAGAGAGAGAGAGAGAGAGAGAGAGAGAATAACCTATTTCTTCGATTCTAAGACACACTTTTTTCCCCATATAAACATCTCTAAAAATGGGGTGCGTCTTAGAATCGCGGGTGTGTCTTAGGGTTTTTTTTTTCCTGTTGGTGGTACTGAAATTAGTGTGCGTCTTACAATTGATGGCGTCTTACAATCGAAGAAATACGGTAGTTCTCCCTATTGGCTATGAAGCACTAAAAGGGTTAAATTTACCTTGCAAACAAGCTAATTTTAACACTTTTATTGCTACTGATTGTTGATGTTGTTATTATTATTATATTATTTCTTTTTTTAACCTAGTTAACATAGGACCTCCTGCAGTTGCCCACCCTGGTCTATCCCCCCACCGAAAAAAAAGCAATGTCCTTCTAGTAGCGCTACCACCCTGAAACACATATATCTGAAACACACTGAGCTTATCAAAGGGAAACCATTTTTTTTTCCAGAAGCACCAGAGCTCGGCTCTCTTTTTGCCTCTTCATCGTGGTGTTTTTCCCTGCTTAACGCCAGGGCTCGCCTGATGGCCAAAGCAAACCAAGCATGTCTTTTCAAGTAGCACCAAAGAGGGTTGAACCCAACGCCGAGAGGCGCACACCATCGTCCCTCGCAGAGTCAAGGAAGAGCGTGGGGCACGGCTCTCAGGTCATACGTAACTGCACGCCAGCTGGGAGACAACCCCAGCATCCTTTACAGCGCTGAAAAGGGTGCTGGGGCGCTCTTTTTGGATTGCGCACTGCAGCCCTTTGGCGGCAGCCAAGCACATCTTGCAAGAGGCCTGCTTCAAAAAGTACCAAAAAGGACAAGTCCCATGCCTCATTCCCCTTTCACCCGCACTACCGACATCAAACACACACCTGATTAGTTCAGATCGCAGTAAGCCAAAAGCAGATGCAACAGGAGTCACAGAGTGCATAACTGGAGTCTGCAGCCATGCTACCGGACTCAAAAATCTTTACCAACTCTCCACAAAACTCTCCTTGCCATGAAATATCCGCAACACCGCCATCCGCACCCCCCAAAAATATACAAGCCGTGCAAATTAAGCAAAAGCAGCCAATATGGATAAAGTTTGCATCTTATCGCGTTGAGGCCAGAATGAACTTTTCTCAGGGCAGAATTTGGGTTTCCTTGAGCATGCTACTGTACATATTCTGGGGGAAGAGGGCCTCTGAATTTTCAGCCCTCCAGGGGAACTTTTCATCCCCCAGCTCCAGAATGTAATGCACCTCCTTACCCTATGACCCCTCTTGCTCTCCGACCGAACTCCTGGATGCACCTGTTGACCTTCAGCTTCATGATGTAGGTGGGGGAATGGACAGTGAAGACTGGCGAGTTGGGTGACTTGCAGGAAGAAGAGTCTTGTTTGGCCAGGGGCTGCGAGTTACTGGCGTCATTGGGCAGGAAGGCCTCATCATCTAAGTTCGCCGATGCCTCTGATTCAGGAATTGTGGGCAGGTTCTGGGATCTTTCCAAAGACATGGCCCTGGCTCAGGTTTCAGAAAGGTTTCCCCAGGTCAAAGGGCCAGCCGAGGGCCAGCCTCTCAAACAGGCCAACGCCAGGGGTGCTCACAGTGGGTCATAGCGTATCCAGACCGGAAGGGAGGGTGCAACAGAAAGGCTGCTGGCCAACCAGAGCATCAGCTCAGCAGGTGAGGCGCGTTGCGGAGTGCCCCTGCCTCTCCTGGTCTCTTTGGCTGTCCTGGAGGCGGGGAGCAGAAGTCAGTCTCCTTCCCAGGTCTTCTGAGGGCTGGAGTCTGCTAGAGCCAGACGCCGCATTCTAGCCACTCTGAGGCATCTAGAGGTGTGCTGTTGTCATTTGTTTTGCAGAGGGGAAGAAGATGCTGTGCAAGTTGCTGTGAGTTTCAAAGGGAAGGGGTTCTCGGCCTCTCACGTTTGCCAAGCCCAGCCCGGAATTCCTTCTGAGTCTCAGACTGCAAAGTTCCCTTCTCGGTCGTGCCCCAAATCCAGGATTTCAGAAGCCAGCGTACGCTCCTTTCATTTTGAGCCAGTCTCTGCCAGAGAAGTTGAGAGCTCTCTGGCAGTCATTGGCAAAGCAGGTCCACCATGCCCTTTCTCTCCCCAAGTGAACGGAGGGAGGTTTCCCAAAAGCCCAGAGAGCGTCCACACCTGCACAAAACAGCCTTACCAGTGTTCCAGCAGCAGCAGCAACAGGAGGAAGAAGCACCAGCCTAGAAGATTCAAGGACAGAAAGTGCCAGCCATGTGGGTTTCGTGCCAGACTTCCCTTCTCGGCTATGTTGCTTAATGCTAATCACAAACGCTTATCTCAATCTCTTGGCCCTCCCAGCCAGCCAGGCAGGGCGAGGCTGCTTCGGCTGTAAACATCTCAGGCCAGAGGTGAGCAGCTCAGATCCCCTCGTTGGAGGGATCAAATAAAACTCCAAGCTTTGACCCAGAACTGGCCGAAGTTTTATTGTGAATCGCCCAGAGAGCTTCGACTATTGGTCGGTATAAAAATGGAATAAATAAATAAATAAATTCTCCTTTTCAAAGTTTGGCATGAGAAAGGTCTGGCATGTGGCCAAAGCACCACCTTGTGGAACGAGGATTTTTGTGTGTGTGTGCAGAACTCCACTCCGCTGCAGCCACTACAGGAATCAAGATGAGACACAAGGCCCTTGGTGGGACGCCGTGGTTATTTTCACACACGGGTTGAGAGTGTGCCCAAACGTCACCGCTGGAATGAAAAGGGGCTGCCTGGTTGCTTAATGAATCAGACTGATCTATGCAGGCTTTCAGGATTCTCCATGGACCTGCCTCTAGCAGGCAAGTGCCCAAGTCCTTCTGACATTACCATTTCCGCCATGGGAGTGACTGGCAGGTGCTGTTCCACCAGCAAAAGCAGTAACGTTGAGGCAGCTCTAAAAGTCTAATTAAATCAGGGGAGGGGAACCTGTGGCCCTCGAGATGCTGGGAACAGTGGTCCAACAATGTCCGGAGGGCCACAAGAACCTATTCCCGGCCATAAACACGGCTAGCCTAGTTGTCTCTTCATAGCTTTCAAACTCTTTGGGGTACAGATTGTATCTGTGTGCTAGAGCATAACTCCATCCGCATGTTGGATCTTCTATGTCAGTGATTCTTCATCACCCATTTTCAATTTGGTCTCCCTAAGCTGAGAGTCAAGTAGCCCGTCCTAGCATAAACAGAGGATTAAGGGCTGTGCTCATCTTAGGGGCAAGTGATCAGGGCAGCCATCTCCAACCTGGTGCCCTCCAGATGTTTTGGACTTCAACTCCCATCAAACCCGGACTGCCTGGCCAATAGTTAGGAAGGCTGGGAATTGCAGTCTGAAACAATGGAAGTGAACAGGCTGCATGCAACAGCATGCTGCTCATTCACATCACGGTTTGTTAAGCCAAGGTTCCTGGCTTAACATAGCATCTGGAGGCATCCATGGGACATGTACGGAAACATCTTCACCTGCAGATGGGGCCCATCCCTTTGAAAGTTCTGCACAGACACTGGTCCCTTTGCCAATCCTCCCTTACAGGTCAAAACTGGAATCCTTCTATAGCTGAAGAAATTTGGGGGGAAAACATGGGCACAGCACAGCAGCTGCAGCTGGCTCCAGCAACCTCTCCCAACGTGGTGTTCTCCAGATGTTTTGAACCAACTCCCATTAGTCTCAGCCAGCATGGCCAATGGTCAGGAATGCTGGGAGTCATTTGGAAGGCACAAGGTTGGGGAAGACTGCTCTTAGGTGTACAGGGATCACCGTCAAGTGACAATCTAACAACTGCTTGTAATTTACAGTGCAATCCTATACATCCCATTGATTTCAAAGGAGTTTTCTTCCCGGCAGGGGAGTATAGGATTGCAAATTTAATTTTAAAAAATCCCCAATCTAAAAGCATAAAAACTAAACTCACCTCTACCATAAACTCACTGGGTGGCCTCAGTTCCCCAGCTGCAACATGGGGGTGATGGCAAACTGATCGGGGGTTTGTAAGGATTATAAGGCAAAGTATGCAAAGTGCTTTGAAAATTCAGCACTGTATAAATACGAAATAACCACCAGCAGCAGCACAAAACAAACAAGAGGGGAGTACTGGTACAATCCTGAGAAAGAGAAAGTGTGTGCTTTGGTCCTGTTGGTTTAAACAGTCCACCCATTCCTATATTCCACTCACCTGAGCTCTGCCCCTGCCCAAGGAGATAGTAAGTCCAGTGACTGTACCTGACTGCTGGAATCCAGCATCACTTCCTGTACCGAACATGTGATACTTAGGCTAGGATACTGATCAGCCCTCCTATTTCCTGCTCCAACTGTAGCCTTGCCTTGTGACATCACACTTTGCTATTGTGAACCCATGGTGTGGTCACCTGCTTTCACAGGAGCTGAGCTGGAAAGCAGAGACCAGTTTAAACCACATTGTTAAGAGATACGGCTTGGGATAGGGGAACAGAAAGAAGGCTTGGAGACAGAGATGTTGTGGACCCATGATAAAATAAAAATATCTCATGCTCTTCAGGCCTCTGCTTGCATACAATCATTAGCAAATACACATTAAAATCGGAACGCAGGCATCAGGTTACCAGGCTGGGACCAAAAATGAAGAACACCTGAGTTCTTTTGGCAGTTCTAACTCCTTTTCAGTGGAACCAAATGCAGATTTTGAGTTACACAGAAATCTTAATTAGGTCGTGCAAAGAGTTTTATGCAACTCCAAAGCTTGTATCTTCTTACCGCATGAGTTTTATCAGTTACCAACTCGCCAGTTTGATCATTTCTGGGACCCATACAGTAGCAGCTAGATAATTGTCTTTTCTTTGGGGGCTGTGGATGTTATGTGTCGGAAATACTGTAAAGTGTGGGTTGTTAATTCTCGCCCTATCGTGTGTCTGAAGGATAGCAACAATACAGAGAGATTAAGGAAGTGACTAGGCCTAGAAGCCACCCTCATTTCCTTTCTATAAAAATATTTTAAAATTAATATTTCCCCTTTCTTCTTCCTGATTTCTCAAAGCATCACTTATTTTTACACTGTGAATTTTCAGAAGAATGAATTAATGAATAAATGACACACTTGGATCCCTTGGGAAAGAGGTAGCATATAAATCTAAACCAATTAATAACAAGCAAACCCAATGAGGAATGAAATAGCAAATGAGGCCCACAGAAAGGGTGACAAACAGGGCCGGATTCAGGCCAGCTGATGCCCTAAGCACAGCCCCATAACGGTGCCCCCTTGGCCCTTCCTGTCGTGCTTAGCTGGCAAGACAGGAAGACTCCGTAAATGCTGAAGGTGAAATAAGACATTAAAAACCCAGTTTTCTTCAAGGCCATTCCCCACGCCAGAACACACAACTATATTAAATATAAACTGCTTTTTATTATAGTTATTTAACACTAAATAGCAGCAAGCAATATAGGGCAATAAAAACACACAGACAAAAGAATAGGATCATATATATTTATAATGCTTATAAAATAGGGTGACTATATGGAAAGGAGGACAGGGCTCCTGTACAGTTGCATAGAAAAGGGGATTTCAGCAGGTGTCATTTCTATATATGGAGAACCTGGTGAAATTCCCGCTTCATCACAATAGTTAAAGGTGCAGGAGCTATACTAGAGTGACCAGATTTAAAAGAGGGCAGGGCACCTGCAGCTTTCACTGTTGTGATGAAGAGGAAATTTCACCAGGTTCTCCATATATACAAATGACACCTGCTGAAATTCCCTTTTCTACGCAACTGTTAAAGATACAGGAGCCCTGTCCTCCTTTTCACACGGCCACCCTATAAAATCATTCAATAAAAAGCACAGCTTTTCAAGCAGAAATTCAAGAGGTGAAGCTTTACCCATTACTACACCTATATGCCAGGTACAACTTCATCTCCTGAATTTCTGCCTGTCTTGGAACAACTCCATCTAGAACCTTTCTGGAGCTTAACAAGTTAATGCTTGGGAGCCAGGCCTCTTGCTTTGTCTACTGGGCAGAAAATAAAAAATACAGCAGGTTTAATTAAAAATACAGCAGGTTTAATTAAAGCAATGAGGCAATAGATGTTCATCAAAAAATATTTTAGCGCAGCAAATTAAGCTGTGGGGAAACCGTGCTGCCACCTGCTGGAGTGAAGAAAAACCTACACCAGCTGCAGGAACTGAAATGAAAAAGGCAGGGTGCAGGACAACTTGATACAGGCATTTTGCAAACAGCACCAGAAATACATTAAAGGCACAATCCTGTAGCCCAGTGGTTCCCAAAGTGGGCAGTACTGCCCCCTTGGGGGGGGCGGGACTGCATAGGGGGGCGTTAAGAGGCAAGGGGGCACTAAGAGGCAAAGGGGCAGCAGGGGGCGCTCAAGGTGGTCTTTTCCCAGAAGCGCCTCTTTAGAAGGTCTTAAAACCCAGGGACATTTTTATGGGAGAAGGTAGTTTGGTCCCAAGCCATATATATAGGGGAAGAATCCACACATGTATTAATACTGTTTAAGAAGAGTCCTTTTAACGGTGAATTAAAATGTTTCAAAAGCACCAAAACGCTAATGAAGAGACATACTCTGCTTGGTGTGCCCCGCCACGCCGGCTGCAAAACAGAGGCGTTCGCTGTCTTTTCCCTCCCTCTCTCGGCAAGCCTGCGGCGGGTGCTTTGGATTTTGAATAAATATTCAATTAATTGTTACTGTTTTGAATTTTATTGTTATTATCTTCCTTAATGAATCGTTGAAAACCGCTATTCTGAATAATGATTTTTATAGTGTAGGGTAGGGGGCGCTGGGCATGAGTTTGTGGAACCAAGGGGATGGTTACCTGAAAAAGTTTGGGAACCACTGCTGTAGCCTATTAAGACAGAAAAAAGTCCTACAAGTTTTTTCTTTAGGACTCCCCACCCCACCTAAACATGCTTATACATCTAAACATGCTTATACAGTTGCACCTTAACTAACTAATCCCTGACTAGTGTGTTTTGCATTTCTACGGTGACTAGAGTGACCATAAGAAAAGGAGGACAGGGCTGCTGTATCTTTAACAGTTGCATAGAAAATGGAATTTCATCAGGTGTCATTTGTATATATGGAGAACCTGGTGAAATTCCTTCTTCATCACAACAGTTAAAGCTGCAGGAGCTATACTAGAGTGACCAGATTTAAAAGAAGGCAGGGCAACTACAGCTTTAACTGTTGTGATGAAGAGGAAATTTCACCAGGTTTCCCATATATACAAATGCCACCTGCTGAAATTCCCTTTTCAATACAACTATTAAAGATACAGGAGCCCTGTCCTCTTTTTCATATGGTCGCCCTAACGGTGACCAACACAGCATTTTCTATTTCAGAGATCTTGCTCCTATTGTACCATTCTGCCTAACAATGAATTCCCAAGAAGTTGCATCATGCTTCCCTGTCAACACAGTAGCCAGGTGAGTAGATGGGTATCGCTTCCCCTATCTATCCCTTTCCTAAGAGTAGGGGGGTTCAGATCAACTCCCTCACCTTCATAGGTTCAAAGCAAATGTGAGGAGACCGAGGGGGCTAGCTATTACACACACTGCGAGCTGCGTGTTCAGAGAGCTTGAGAAGGGAGCCTCCGTGCACCCGGGCATATTATGTGCATAAGTTCCTCTTCTCACGCTTGCAGGAAGCACAGCCGGTGGAGAAGATCTTTGAAAGGTGTGTCACCCTCAAAATGCGTTGTGGGGGTTCATTTGAGCACCCCTAGTGTGAGCTGAAGCAAATCTTGGCCCAGCCAGGAACTTGCTAGCAGGTATTATGTAAATCATTGTGGCTTCTCCTCCTGCCCCTTAACATGCTACGTGCATGACTCACATGTGCATAATTCCCCATGCTTTAGCGTGGGTTGGCGTGTTGTCTGAATCTGGCGCATGATGCAGTGGGGGGTGGCTTCACACCTGCTCTACAACCCAAGACATGCAGTAGAATCATAGAATAGCAGAGTTGGAAGGGACCTACAAGGCCATCGAGTCCAACCCCTTGCTCAATGCAGGAATCCACCCTAAAGCATCCCTGACAGAATAGAATCATAGTAGAGGTTGTAAAGTGAGTATGAAACCACCCAGGCCACACCATTGCAGTTTTGGACAACCTGCCAAACCACACTGCAACACAGGGAACTAGGAAAATGGTGGTTGCATGGGGGAAAGCCACAATGGCTTCTTTTCCCATTGTGATTGTCCAAACTAGGCCAGAGTCTGGAGCTGTTCACACAATGCTCTAACCCCCACTCAGTGGCTGAGTGTGGCTTGTTTTGAACCGTGGCTTGTTTGTTGAATCGTGGGTTATCATGTTGTCTGAAAACAGCCAGGCTGGGTTGTTAATCATACTCTGTGGCTTATATTTCTTGAATGAGCCACCTTGAGAACCCATGTTTTTGACATTGGATTGTTCAGGGTGGTTAACAAGCCAAAGGCAAGGGTGGAACCAAGTAATCTTCTACAATAATATTATTAGTAATATATTAAAAATAAAAGTTTTATTAAAGTGCCAGGTTGCCTGGCTGCCTTCAGACAACACAATAACCCACACAATAACCCACACTCCTTCAGACAACATGTTAATCCACGTTTCCACAAACAATCCACACTCAACCACTGAGTGTGGGTTAGCGTGTTGTGTGAATAGCCCTATTGTCTCACTATTAGTCCTTTTTTGATGGCTCCACTGCTCCTAAGCTCTGTACCAAGATGGCTTAAATTCTGCACTCCACTTAATCACAACAGTATTTTTTTTTAATCCTTAGCTGCTGGCCATGCTGACTGCAGCTGATGGGAGTTATTGTCCGACACACCTAGAGGACATCAAGCTGCCTCCCCTTGCTTTAGCAGGTGGCCAAGTTTATCCCCATGCTGTAAAAAAGCTTAATCTGACCCTTTCTGCACATCAAGCTTTTGCTAAAGCCACGAGAGCAGATCAAGCTGCTTTTATGTGGTCAGTTGACACCCACCCACACACCCAGCCCCCTAAAGCGTCTTTCCTTTCTAACCGTTAGTAAAAAAAAAAAAAAAAAATCCTTGCAGAAAACCAAAGCCTAATGTGCAATTCTTAATGAGTGCTTAGAGAACAGAACTGCTCAAGTGATAACGACTGTTAGAGGGCACATAAACATACCACATTACAATTACAACATGCTCTCGAGAGGACCAGAAGTAATTCATCCGTCAAGGAAGGGGCTTTTAAAGGAGCAGAGAAATCAATGACCTAAGAGCCTTGTATGCAGTCAAATCATCTGTGACTAACCTTGCTCATTACAATTGTCTCCATGAGTTACTGTCAAAGAGGCAGGCAGGCTACCGCTGCTTAGAAAGGGAGAAGTGTAAAGGCTAGCTAATATCCAGCATTTTAATGTTGATGGCAACACAACAGAAGACACTTATGGGCTCCTAGGATCTGTTCCAATCTGAATCTAGTCGCCAAGTAGATATCCACGTACCTCTTCCCAATTGCCAAGGCATCAATCGATTTCAAGTTTCCCAGACTCTCCAACTATATAAATTTATTTATTTATATATTTATTACATTTTTATACTGCCCAATAGCCGAAGCTCTCTGGGCGGTTCACAAAAATTAAAACCACGAAGAGCATAAAAACAACCAACAAATTTAAAACACAAATACAAAATACAGTATAAAAAGCACAACCAGAATAAAACCACGCAGCAAAATTAATATAGGTAAAAATATGAGATTAAAACAAGAAAGTTTAAATTTCAGTGAAATTGGCTGTTAAAATACTGAGAAAATGAAAAGGTCTTCAGCTGGCGATGGAAGGAAAACAATGTAGGCGCCAAGTGAACCTCTCTGGGGAGCTCGTTCCACAACTGGGGTGCCACAGCAGAGAAAGCCCTCCTCCTAGTAGCCACCTGCCTCACTTCCTTCAGCAGGGGCTCATGGAGAAGGACCCCTGCGGATTATCTTACGGTCCTGGCAGGTACATATGAGAGGAGGCGTTCCTTCAAATAACCTGGCCCCAAACCATTTAGGGCTTTAAATATTAATACCAGCACTTTGAATCGGGCCCGGACCTGGACTGGCAGCCAATGAAGTTGTAAAAGGACTGGCGTGATGTGATCTCGCCGGCCAGTCCCTGTTAGTAAACGGGTTGCCCTGTTTTGTACCAGCTGAAGCTTCCGGACCGTTTTCAAAGGCAGCCCCACGTATAATGCATTGCAGTAATCCAAATGAGAGGTTATCAGAGCATGGATAACTGTAGATTCCTATTAAAGTGTACTAGTTTGTTTGTCCTGGTTAACAATGTTATCTATGGAAGTTTAGCATCTGCTGAAAGATGGGAAACCATCAAGCAGAGCCACAACGTCAAGAAAAGAAACAGCCCAGCAAACACTATCAAGCTAGCAGGGCTGCCCCCAAAAGTGCTGCTCTCTGAGGCAGACAAACAAATGACCGCCCACCCCACCCCACCCCTGCCCCAAAGCCTGGCCTGGCATTGTCTCCTCCATTTTCCCACCTGCCAACTTTTTATATATGTGTTCACAATGTATTTGTTTTATGATTGTTTTTAATTATTATTTTTTCAAAAACTTTTTTATGCTTCTTACCTCATTAAACAAACAGCTTACTGGTCCCAGAGACAGCTGATGCTGTGGGGTTGCACGTTTAAATGGGAGCCAAGTTCCTGCTTGGCTCCAGACTGTCAAGCAGCATAGAATCATAGAATAGTAGAGTTGGAAGGGGCCTACAAGGCCATCGAGTCCAACCCCCTGCTCAGTCCAGGAATCCACCCTAAAGCATCCCTGACAGATGCTTGTCCAGCTGCCTCTTGAAGGCCTCTAGTGTGGGAGAGCCCACAACCTCCCTAGGTCACTGGTTCCATTGTCGCACAGCCCTAACAGTCAGGAAGTTTTTCCTGATGTCCAGCCGGAATCTGACTTCCTGTAACTTGAGCCCATGATTCCATGTCCTGCGCTCTGGGAGTATCAAGAAGAGATCCTGGCCCTCCTCTGTGTGACAACCTTTCAAGTATTTGAAGAGCCGGGCGCCATCTTTAATCCCACAAAATATAACGCCCAATGTGACATGGATATCACAACAGGTATTGAATTTTGAGGATCTAAGATGGTGGCTGCCTGCTGCCAACTCTATGCCCACCTGACTCCCAAGTAGGTCGGAAGTGGCAGGAGAGACAGCAGGGTGCTCTGCTGCCCTCCCAATGTGCTGACTGCAATAAGAGGCTCAGTTTGTCTCATGGCAGGACTGGAATTACTCGGACCAGAGCCAGCCCTACCATTAGGCAGAGGGAGGTGGTTGTGTAAGGCAGCAGAAGCTGGGAGGTGTCTGCAAGGTGCTGAAGGAGAAACCCATGTGCCATGCTATCCTGCTGTGTGCCCTCCACATTAGTCTGCTGCCTTCAGGTGCGCTGCAGGATTATGCCGCATCCTCATGGTTGAAGACAGATTTATCTACCAGTCCAGTAGTACATGGAATGGGACAGAAAAATTCTGAAAAAGGGGAATCCTCACGAAGAAGCAGGAGTAAGTGGGGGGGGGGGGGGGAGACCCGGTAAAAGTAATGAAATCAGACCAGTAAATAAATGCTGTATAAATATATTAAGAAATGCGAATGCAGACCAATAATTCATGTATGCACAAATAACCACAATTATACTAGAATTAAACTGCATACAATGAGAGACATGATACGTAGTTATGAATGAATGAAATAACAACACAAAGGCTTTCACCAGCAGCAAGTATGCATATAACCACTTCTATCACTCTAGTTTGAAAAGCATGGATAGAACCACTTGCAAGACGAATACTGTCCATTTAACAAACGTAACTATTTGTCTAAGCATTCCTATCAATCTACTAAACGGTAACTCCGGAATGTAAACACCATTTCCATCTCCATCAGTAACGAAATGCTGTGACTCTCTTTAATAGATACATGTATGTGCAGATATGTTTTAGGCTCTGACTCCTGTGGTTGAAAGACCACTTGCCCATAGGACCTCCTGAAAGTGGTGAGCATCTTAACCGATGGGGATCTCATTGAATCATAGAATAGCAGAGTTGGAAGGGGCCTACAAGGCCATCTAGTCCACCCCCCTGCTCAATGCAGGAATCCACCCTAAAGCATCCCTGACAGATGGTTGTCCAGCTGCCTCTTGAATGCCTCCAGTGTGGGAGAGCCCACAACCTCCCTAGGTAACTGATTCCACCGTCGCACTGCTGCCAACTCTCGGGAGGAGGGAGAGATGATCCCTCCCCTGCCCCGGGATCTCGCCCTCCTCTTCAAGCCCGCTTTTTCCACGGTCTCGGGATGATCCCAAGACCACAGAACATGTGTGCGGGCGTCACAGTTTGTCCGAGTTCCTTGCGAGGAGCCAGGACCCGCACATGGGGCGTAGAGCTCCTCAGGAGCTCTGCGCCCATTGGGGGTGGTGTGGTGTGAGCAGGGATTTTTTTTTTAAAAAAAAAGACTTACCTTCTGCGCACGAGCACTCATGCGCTCCTTCTTCTTTATAACAACAACAAAATGGCAGCCGTGATGTCGTGCACCACATGTAGACCAGTGCGACGATCTGCGATTGTAACATTGCGAGATTGTCGCGGTACAACCCCCTGGCCTAGCTGAGGCCTAGGACCTACCCTAATGAAACACTAGTATTCCTAATTGCTGTTGCTGAATGACATTCTTTCTCTCTTCGATCCTCATCTAATAAGGCGACCATATGAAAAGGAGGCCTAGTCTCCTGGATCTTTAACAGTTGTATGGAAAAGGAGTTTCAGCAGGTGTCATGCATGCAGCAGCTGGTGAATTTCCCTCTTCATCACAACAGTTAAAGCTGCAGAAGCCCTGCCCTTTTTTGCATCTGATCACTCTAGTATAGCTCCTGCAACTTTAACTGTCGCGATGAAGAGGGAATTTCACCAGCTGCTGCAGGCATAAAAATGACACTTGCTGAAATTCCCTTTCCATACAACTGTTACAGATACAGGAGCCCTGTCCTCCTTTCCATAGGGTCACCCTATCTAATACAAAGCTACGCTTGGAATTTTTCAGCGAAGCATCAGTCTCATCATCTTCTTTGTCCTCCTAGTGTTATACAAGCTCTTCTCTCTGTTCTGAGATTTTGTGCATGTTTTTCACATTCCATTTCCTCTCCTTGTGGCTCTTGGCCATCTCATGTGTAGCGAGGGACTGCCTTGAGTTCATATATTTATATTTCCTTTCCCTCCCCACTCCCCTGTGTAGTATGTTAGCTACAATAACAATTCTGCACTGGAAATTATCTTTGCCAAAGTTTTTGGACCCAAGACAGCAGCTGGGATGAGGGAGAGTAAACAGCCGGAGATTATTTCAATCAGGAACAAAGAAGCTCCTGTCAAAATCCAGCGGAGGGTTCTGATTTTGGGTGTTGCAACCAAGCAAGAGGTATGTTTCCTGCCAAGCTGACAGTGCACCATACTCTACAATTAATACTCTTCGCTCCCTCCAATTACCATCTCCATAGATGCTTATGAGAAACAGGTGTCTCCTTTGTTTCTCTTTATTCACCCTTTCTGGTGACTCAGTTAGGAACAGACCTCATGACAAAAAGAGGCAAGAGCCACTGGAACACTTTAAACAATGGGAAAGGTAGCAGCCAGCTCGCCAGGGACCATCCATTTTACAACAGCCTCAAAATACATCACCAGAACAGACCAAATTTAAGAGCCGAGAAGGGATTTGTCTGAGGGTGCCCTTTGAATCTGTTCCCAAAGGAAGCACTTGGGAGACCTTTGCCTCTCCTTCCAGACATCTCTGCTCTGCGCACCACTCAGCCCCTTCTCTATAGCCTTCTAGGGCAGGGGTCCCCAACCCCTGGGCCACGGACCAGTACCGGTCCATGGCCTGTTAGGAACCGGGCCGCGTTCTCATTGACAACAATGCAATTTCTGCATTGACAACAACCCAAACAAGATTACGGAATAGACTGGACGTAAGCAACACACTTTGGGTGTCACTGTCTCCCATCACCCCCAGATGGGACCGTCTAGTTGCAGGAAAACAAGCTCAGGGTTCCCACTGATTCAGCATTATTTATTTATTTATTTTATTACATTTATATACCGCCCCACAGCTGAAGCTCTCTGGGCGGTTTACAACAATTAAAAATAGTAAACATTAAAAGTATACAAAAATTAAAAAACCATAAAAACAGTATAAAACAACAGTATCCATTTAAAAACAACAATTCTGGGGTCCATTAAAAACAAACTTAACGTTGTTAAATGCTGTTAAAATGCCTGGGAGAAGAGAAAAGCCTTGACCTGGCGCCGAAAAGATAACAATGTTGGTGCCAGGCGAGCCTCATCGGGAAGATTATTCCACAGTTGGGGGGCCACCACTGGGAAGGCTCTCTCCCTTGTTGCCATCCCTTGTTATGTTGAGTTGTATAATTATTTCATTATATATTACAATGTAATAATAATAGAAATAAAGTGCACAATAAATGCAATGTGCTTGAATTATCCCAAAACCATCCCCTCAACACCCACCCACCCACCTTCCACAAAACCGGTCTCTGGTGCCAAAAAGGTTGGGGACTGCTGTTCTAGGGTGACAGGGCTCCTGTATCTTTAACAGTTGTACTTAAAAAGGGAATTTCAGCAGGTGTGATTTGTAGGCACGCAGCAGCTGGTGAAATTCCCTCTTCAACACAATAGTTAAAGCTGCAGGAGCTATACTAGAGTGACCAAATACAAAAGAGGGCAGAGCTCCTGCAGCTTTAACAGTTGTGATGAAGAGGGAATTTCACCAGCTGCTGCATGCCTACAAATGACACCTGCTGGAATTCCCTTGTCAATACAACTGTTAAAAGACACAGGAGCCCTGTCTTCCTTTTCATACGGTCATCCTAACAGTGAGTGCATTTGGAATTTTGAGTGAATGTTGTGGATGCTCTCACAAAATGGCTGCCACTGTGGACATGGCCAGTTGCAAATCACTCATTTCCCAGAAGGCAAACTTGTGATACTAACTTAGTAGGGTGACCATATGAAAAGGAGGACAGGGCTCCTGTATCTTTAACAGTTGCATAGAAAAGGGAATTTCAGCAGGTGTCATTTGTATATATGGAGAACCTGGTGAAATTCTGTCTTCATCACAACAGTTAAAGGTGCAGGAGCTATACTAGACTGACCAGATTTAAAAGAGGGCAGAGCACCTGCAGCTTTAACTGGTGTGATGAAGAGGGAATTTCACCAGGTTCTCCATATATACAAATGCCACCTGCTGAAATTCCCTTTTCAATACAACTGTTAAAGATACAGGAGCCCTGTCCTCCTTTTCATATGGTCACCCTAAAAGCAGCTTGCTTAAGAACCTAAGCACAAGGGTCTAAGCTCCAAAACACAAAACCACTTTGACTATGACTGAGTGCTGAATGAAGTTTTAATGCACTGGATTCAGTCAAGAGCAACACAGGTTTCATATCTGCGTTCCAGCCTTCAAGCACTTTTGGTGATACCTATGAACAGATGTGCACTATGTGAAGCGGGTAATTGGTCTTCCATCCAATATCATCAGCATGGAGTTGCATACATCAAAGGAACTCAGTGACGCTCAAGACTCCACTCTCACATTAGCCATAAAGGACATCAAAATGTTTAAAGCAGGTGAACGTATCCCAGGTGAACGTAAAGCAGTAGTGACGTATCCCAGGTAATAAAATGATTTTCAAGGCAAGAATGGAAGATAGATAGATCTAATGCTCAATCTGCCAGATCACCCTTCTTCACCCTGGTGCCCTTCAGATATTTTTGACTACAGTTCAAAGGGTGCCCTTTGAATCTGTTTCTAAAGGAAGCACTTGGGAGACCAGTGGGGGAGGAAGCAGCAGCCAGGCACCTCTCCACCGTGCCTGGGTCCAGCTCCAGCTGAGAGCCCCCTCCTTCCTGCTACCAACTGTCTCTGCAGAGGCCACCAGTGAGGGAGGAAGCAGCAGCCAGGCACCTCTCCACCGTGCCTGGGTCCAGCTCCAGCTCAGAGCCCCCTCCTTCCTGCTACCAACTGTCTCTGCAGAGGCCACCAGTGAGGGAGGAAGCAGCAGCCAGGCACCTCTCCACCGTGCCTGGGTCCAGCTCCAGCTGAGAGCCCCCTCCTTCCTGCTACCAACTGTCTCTGCAGAGGCCACCAGTGAGGGAGGAAGCAGCAGCCAGGCACCTCTCCACCGTGCCTGGGTCCAGCTCCAGCTGAGAGCCCCCTCCTTCCTGCTACCAACTGTCTCTGCAGAGGCCACCAGTGAGGGAGGAAGCAGCAGCCAGGCACCTCTCCACCGTGCCTGGGTCCAGCTCCAGCTGAGAGCCCCCTCCTTCCTGCTACCAACTGTCTCTGCAGAGGCCACCAGTGAGGGAGGAAGCAGCAGCCAGGCACCTCTCCACCGTGCCTGGGTCCAGCTCCAGCTCAGAGCCCCCTCCTTCCTGCTACCAACGGTCTCTGCAGAGGCCACCAGTGAGGGAGGAAGCAGCAGCCAGGCACCTCTCCACCGTGCCTGGGTCCAGCTCCAGCTGAGAGCCCGCCCCCTCCCTCCTGCTGTCAACTGTAACTGCTGAACTTTGCAACTAAGATTGTAGTGCCTGAATTTGCTTTCCTTTTCCCCCTCCTCCTCCTCCTCCTCCCTCCCAATCCCCTTTCCTTTTGTGTCATGTCTTTTAGATTGTAAGCCTGTGGGCAGGGACTGTCAAGAAATACTTTTGTAAGCCGCCGTGAGAGCCTTTTTTGGCTGAATGGCGGCATAAAAATCCTTAAATAAATAAAAAAAATAAATTCCCATTATTCCTGACTGTTGGCCCTGGACCTTAAGGTTGGAGAAGGATTATGCTGTCGATTATGCTGTCGCTCAATCCCCACATTTTTTCCCAGAGTTACTGACAGAAACAAGTAGATCCAATTTTATTTCCTGCTCAAGCCCTCTTCCCTCCTTGAACTTTCTTTTCTTTGTGGCATGTCTCTTTATGTCGTAAGCCTGTCGGCAGGGGCTGTCTTGTTTTATTGACTGTATGTAAGCCGCTGTGGGAGCTCTTTGACTGAGGAGCAGGATAAGAAACCCATTAAAATCCACTCTCCCTGTAAAGCTGCATAGAGAATGCAGACCCTTTGTCTCTTAGCCCATGCTAGTCTAACCATTACATGGCGTTTTCCTTCCTATTTGCCCATCATCTGAAGCAATTTTAGAGACAAAGAAAGAGCATGGCCAGATCTGATTTCTGGCTCACGTGGTCGAGGTATCCTTAGCTCTAATGGCATTTCTGAACACTGGGACATTATCTTTCTCATGAAGTTCTCACCTTCTTTGTTTTTTCATAAGTTTAGGACAATAAAGAGAGCCAGTGTAGTGTAGTGGTTAGAGTGTAGGACTGGAAGTTGGGAGATCCAGGTTCTAGACCTCACTCAACCATGGAAGCTCACTGGGTGCCTTTGGGCCAAGTCACAGACTCTGTGCCCAACTTATCTCAGAGGGTTGATGTCGTGAGGATAAAATAGAGAGAAGGAGGATTATTTATGTTGCCTTAGGTTCCTTGGAGGAAAAAAGTCTAGATATAAATGCAATAAATAAATAAAGTCCTCTCCCTTAGTCCCAGATCTACAAGGCACTGAATGAATTGTTCTAGTAACCCTGGTCTGCTTTTCTGCAAAGCTTTTAAACCCAGATAAGGACTATGAATGCACTGTACAGCTTGGGTACTTTGCTTATGCTCTAGCCTAGGGCTAGGCAATATGGGGCCTTAGTGCCACTGACATTAGCCACGATGGCAGCAAAAAAGGAGCAGTTTGTTGCTGAATTTCAGTGACATACCACAAGCTAAATTTATCCCTTTACAGCTTCCACTGTGGTTTGCTTCCTACAGGTGTCCGGGAGGTGGAAAGCACCCCACGCCCCCAAGGGTTGCCCACTCTGATCTAGCTCTTTGCCAGTGTTAACCTGCAATACGAATAGGGCTAAACCAGGGAAGGAGTGTGGGCATGCATGCAAGCCAAAATGCCCTTACCCTCCTGGCCACTTCAGAGATCTTTGTGCTAAATGCAGAAAGGGGCCTGTGGCGTTACACCCCACAAGTCAATTCCAAATGTATGTCTGCAGTTTGTAAGTCTGTGGATTTTATAATGTTGGTCTAAGTGGGCGGAGTTAGAATGTCTTGGGAGTGGGGAGGAGTGATATATATAAGGGAATGACTGAGGGGATTGTGAGTTCTTGTTCTTTTCAGGAAAGCTTTTCAGGGAGACTTATTAGGTACTCTTAGAGTCTGTAGTGCTCTCTGTGTTTATGGTACTTAAATTCTGGGAAATTTGAGGGTCAGTGTAGTGAGTGGTGTCTTTAGGGTGTGGTGTGCATGTAGTGGAAGTATATTAACCAATACTGATAATAAAGAAAGTTCAAGAGTGATTGTGTGAGAAAAAGGAAAGCGCAAATGTGAGAGTGACAGGATTGTATGGAAGGTTTCAAAAACGTTTTTAAATGTTGTTATTTGAAACAAAGCTTATGAACTTTTAAAAATAAATTTTGATTGTTTGTTTTAAAACTACAACAAAAATCCCACGTGTCTGTTTGGCATTTATCATCTTAAGTTTACACATATAACACCCACTCTGACAATCATTCACCTAAGCGGATATAACTCACAGCACATTATTATATATATTAAAATACATTCTCCATTTTAACCCCTTTCTCCACATAGTTTGGAGGAAGGGGGGGTTTATCCCTTGCCTCAGGCATATCAAGCGGTGGTGCTTGGCTTGAGCAGGGAGTAGCCTTGGCTAGGTCTCGATTTCAGAGCCTGTGTCGCCCCATAATAAGTGGTGGCAGATGTGAAGTCTGGTGTTCAGAGCCTGTGTCGTGGCAGGGCCCTGTACACACATTCAGCTGAATACACTTACAACACTCACCGCAATCAAGAACGCTTTGTCACATTTTAAAAATTCTGCTTAAATCTGTTCTCTCATTGTTTTATGGTTGACTACACTTTGATCCATTTTCTCATGCTAAATTGACTTCATGGGGCAATCCAGATCTAAAAATTAGTAAGAAAATGTTTTGTTTTGTTTTTGGCGGATATGGACAGATAAGGCTTTTTTTTTTTTTTACTGGTGAGTGCCAATGATGAGTTTTTGTCATTTACATGCCAAATACTACATGCCAGCTATGGATGAATGGTAATACTTGCAAATGCAGCATTTGTTAGTACCTAGGTTCAGCTCGCCCACTTTTGCAGCATCAGAATCTCCGTCAATATTGGATTAACCTATTGGGACTGATCCAGCAAAGGAACCCACAATGTATGTCTATAAAAGCTTGTTACTAGTGAATAAGGGTTTTAAGGAGGAATGGAATAGGGAATTGGATTATCCCATTCTGCCTAATCAGTGGATCACCACTTTGACATCTGTATTCTGTACCTATCCCATCAATGGATCTAAGGCTGCATCTTATTCAGCAAAAATGTCTATTGAACACCGCAATGTCTTTTTAATAAGATAGGGTGACCATATGAAAAGGAGGATAGAGCTCCTGTATATTTAACAGTTGCATAGAAAAGGGAATTTCAGTAGGTGTCATTTGTATGCATATAGCACGTGGTGAAATTCCCTCTTCATCACAACAGTTAAAGCTGCAGGAGCCCTGCCCTCATTTGTATCTGGTCACTCTAGCTATACTCCTGCACCTTTAACTGCATGCATACAAATGACACCTGCTGAAATTCCCTTTTCTTTTCAACTGTTAAAGATACAGGAGCCCTGTCCTCCTTTCCATATGGTCACCCTAAATAAGAGATTGTCTAATTTGGGTAATTGCTGGTGGTGCTATGCAGTTAATGCTTGTTTTAAACATATGTTTGGGAATGTCTAATTGCTTCTTTTTGGGAAGAGGTTATTATGCAGATATTTTTTGTACTGGAACAGTCTAGTCTTTGCTGACATACACAGTCTTTTACATTATTTACCTGCTTCATAGAAATTAATGCATGGTCAGCATATATGGATTCTCCACGCCCTTTTGAGAACTAACATTACAACAATGGAAAGACAGACGTTCACCTACTGTAATGCAATGGATTAAGGACCTTATAATGCTTTCAACATTTGAATGGGTGGATTATAGACACCACCTTCAAATGGATACTTATTTAATGATCTGGTCCACTTTTGTTGAAGTCTATGTGTAATTGTTAGTAGTTGCATTTTCACATATATGCATTTCATATGTATTTATTGGTATGGATATATACAAATGTATGTATGTATATTTTAAAACATAAAAAGAAAGAAAAAGGGTTGGTTGTTATATTTTATTGAGATTTTAAGCCATTCAGAGAATCTTATTATTGGGCTGCATATAAATGTGGGCAATAAATAAAACTTTACATATCTATCTATCTATCTATCTATCTATCTATGAATTTATATCTTGCCTTTCGGTCACAAGAGAGCCCAAGTTACATTATAATGAAACATATGCAACGCATACAGTAAAATAAAATTTACCATCTCTCCCGCCAAGAATCAGAGAGCTAAAAACCAGAGTGGCAGAACACCATCTGAAGCAGAGCAAGAAGAAAATGAACACAACTCAATCGTCTGTTGAAATAAATAATAACAGCAACATCTTAACTATTTACCTAAGAGTAAAAAGAAAAAAGAAAGAGCTAACTAGAGGAAGGGCATGGCACAACCTTTGGAAAAGGATTCTGTCCTGGCTGGGAAGCACAGCTTCTCTTAAAAGCAACACCATCAGCCAGCAGAGGGTGCAACTGTCTTGCATTTGACATCAAACCCAACATATTCTCTTCCCATTCTGTCTCTCAGCTCATCACCAAGTTTTCCCCTCAAGGGTTGGGACGCCCTAAAGCAAGGTTAGGCACATAGCGCCTCCCAAATATTTTGGACTACAACTCCCACAATCCCCAGCCAGCAGGGCCAGTGGTCGGGGATGATAGGAGTTGTAGTCCAAAATATCTGGAGGGCACAGAGTTGCCCACCTCATATTCCTTTCTTCTTGCAGCAGGGCAGGTAAAAACAACGGATGAATAACATCACACCAGTCAGTGGGTTGGCCTGAGAGGAGAGCGGTGTGTGTGTGGGGGGGTGCGTGTGCTGCCGCTCAGCAGCTGATCTGTGCCAGTGTCTGAGAGCCTCCAACTTTGCCCAGGGCTGGGCTGCTCATCCTTTTCACTTGTTTTTCCACAGCAAGACTTCGCAACAGCTGCTCAGTCAAAAACAAAACAAAACAGAACATTGTTTTCCTGCCACTAATCTAACGGTAATAGGAAGCAGTTGAAAGGATTAACAAAATGCCAATTAAATTGGGGTGTTCTCTCTCCCCCCCCCACTCCAAATGACTGAGCAAGCCCCCCCCCCCCCCCCGGGTGAGATCCAGAGAGGTGCCCTATAAGGGTCTGTTTCAGCCTAGGCTGCTGGATGAAAAAGCACAGACAATATCACTTTGTTCCCCAGTAAGGATGCTGGCAATACAAAGAAGCCGCAGAGTTTACATATCAAAATCACAGCATCGGAGAGGATCTGAGCCGTCCAATCCCCAGGGCCCTTTTCCCAACAGCAAATGAGGACAGCCTATTTCCTTCTGTTTCGTGATTTTATTTCCACCCCTGGAGCTGTGAAACGTTTGCGCACTGGACTTTCATTTATGTTTGTTGGACGGACTTCATTGAAAAGGCTTATTGCAGCCCAGTGCTCCAGTTTACCTGGATCACCTTGAATTTTAACCCTGTCTTTTCTAACGTCGGCACTTCCTTCCAGTTTTGTGTATCGTCTCTAAACATGCTGCATGTATTCTCCACTTCCTTGTCTCAGAAAATTCAAAGGAAACTCCTCTGGAAGAGCCGTTGTTACCTTTTAAGAATGCAATGCCTCGGTTAGTTTTAGCCCCTCTAATCCACATGATAGCAGGAAGCAGAAGCTTGCCTTTCCAACCAGCACCAAGGTTCTTATGTGAACCGCCCAGAGATCTTTGGCTATGGGGTGGTATACAAATGCAATAAAATAAATACATAAATAAATACATAAATAAAGGTTCTACTGGGCGTCGTGCTGCCTCTGGCCACAGAAGCCAGCTGAAATCCTGAGTTCTTAGTGAAGGGGGGAAAAGTGATGTAAGCTCAGGCTATGAAAAAGCATAACTTGCGATCAGTTGCAGAAAAAGATGGGTGAAGAAGAGTTACAAATTCACACACTCTCAAGTTTCACTTGCCAATTTCATTGAATCCCAGAACTGTATGGGTGAATTTATTTTATTTATTTATTTATTGCATTTATATCCCACCTTTTTTCCTCCAAGGAACCCAAGACGGCGTACATAATTCTCCTCCTCCTCTCCATTTTATCCTCACAACAACAACCCTGTGAGGTGGGTTGGGCTGAGAGTCTGTGACTGGCCCAAAGTCACCCAGTGGGTTTCCATGGCCGAGTGGGGACTAGAACCCAGATCTCCGGACTCCCAGTCCAACACTTTAGCCGCTACACCACATTGGCAAAGTTCCACTGCATCTCTGCACTGAAGCCCCATGCTCAAGATTCCAGCATTGCTACAAGATTATAGCCTCTCATGGCCTATTTTGCTAGAAATGAACCATCCTCTGAGATGCCTTTTTAAATAAAGGTGAAGACCAACAGCTCAAGCTTGTGTGTGTGTGGCTGCCATTTTGGCTACATAAGGACCCACACTGGGAGAATGAGATTGCTCTTAGTAGAAAGGATGATAGTTGTTCTTATTGTCATTGTGTTATCCAGATACTAGTATTATTAATGTTGCATGAGAAGACTTATATTTGATCAACAGGAGTGCCTTGTCCTCTCCTCCCCCATGCAGTACACTGTGCCCCTCCAAATCTGCACCAGAGTATCCCCCAACCCTCCAGAGCAGATTTTGAGGGCACACAGGGTACTGTGGGGAGGGGTCACCCCCTCAACCTATTCCACTGAGGGGAGATGCTCTGTTGGTAGGAGGCATTAATTGGATACCAACCTGGACCTCTTTCTGTTCACTCCTGCTTAGGCAACAATACATTTAATTCAACCAGCTCCTCTTTGGGGGAAAGAGGCTTTTTACATGCATTTTCCCCCAGGCAGCAACCACAGCCCAAGAGACATGGCATCAAATAGCAGTCCTTTTACTGTTGCGGTTTATTGGGGAATAAATGTACTTTGCATCCTCAAAGGAAAATTCCAGTGTAGATGGTTCCTGACCTGGAGACAGTAGAGGATGCCCTTTTGCTGTTGCCAGTCACTGAGTTTGTACTGAGACCTAAGTGTTGTTATTTGTCAGCCTGCCGAAAAGGGGGCACTATATCCAGAACTGATGGGCGCTGTGCCCAAACATTTCAAGAGTATCTCAATGTAGGCACTGAACCGGCAGCCATTGCTGCATACGTACCAGGGCAGGATCTACGCTACTGCTTTATAATGGTCCAGGCCCAGGGCACATGATATATACCATTTTCAAAGTGTTAGATCCTGCTTGGTGTAGATCTGGCTCAGTTGTCCATTCTGAGCCCCTGGCTCCTGTCTGCGACTGGAGGGCAGCCAGCAACTAAGGCCATAGCTAGACCTAAGGTTTATCCCTGGCTCGTCCAGGGGTCAAACCTGTTCATCTAGGTGACACACAGGGGATCCAGTGCTCAGGCAGGGGCGAACCCTGGATGATCCCAGGATAAACCTTAGGTCTAGCTGTGGCCTGAGGGTCAGGGACGCCAATGACAACATACAAGGCCTGGTGGATCTCTGGGCATTGTAGGAGGAATCCTGACTGGCCGGAACAGACCAGGGAGGGCAAAGCAAGGCTGATGGCAGAAAGGATACTCAGATTGGTCCGTAATGGCAGGGCTCCTATTCCTGCCATCACTCACCAAAACTGGCCTTGTGTCCATACTCTGGGAGGTAAGCAGGGAACCTCAGGCACTTGGGGGAGGAGGCCTACATCTCTCTTCCTGCCGCCCTTCATTAGCGTTGCCAACATGATTAAGGGCATGGCTCCTGTGCACTTATTCAGTTCTGGGGGAGGGGAAAGCGCAGCTTCCTATGCAACGTGGGGCGGGGGGAAGGGACCCCTTCTACAGGAATGATGATCACCTTATTGAGTTTCCCAATCCTAACTCCCCTTTTCTTTTGCCAGGAGGAAAACTGGGACATCTCCTCACAAAGAGATGTCGGATATCTACCCACTTCAGATGTCCTCACTCAGTAAGGGGGGATCTACACTACTGCTTTTAAAGCGCTTTAAAGCGCTTTGAAAACGTTTTGAAACCTGTATATGCAGTGTGTCCTGGGCCCCAACAGTTGTCAAAACTGTTGTAAAGCGCTTTAAAGCAGCAGTGTAGATCCCCCCCTAAGTCTCATTCAAAGAACTGCTGTTGGCTCCATCTCCTTTCCCTACTCGGAAACTGCCTCACCCCAAGTCAAACCATTGGTTGCTCTAGCTAAGCGCTGCCTACACCGTCTCTCCCCAACCTGGTGTCCTCCAGATGCAACTCTTATCATTTCCAGCCAACATGGCTACACCGAACTGGCAGTTGCTCTCCAGGGATTCAGGCAGGGGTCTTTCTCAATTCTATCTGCAGTGGACTGTCGGGCCTTTTTTGCATGCAAGGCAGGTGCTACAGCTCTTCTCGCATGTTTTTGGTAAGGCTCAAAACATTTCCTCACCCCTGTACCCCAACCCCCACCCCAAAACACACAAATGACAAAAGCATGAACACAACCCCAAAGTGATATTACAAAGTCAGCATTCCTAAGGTGCTGCCTTCAGGAACAGCTCACGTTGTGCAACTGTGTCCACTCTTCCTAGCCTGTAAGTTAAATAATTGCACTTGCCAAATGTACTCCAGCTGCAGAACTTGGTTCTAGGCCTGAGTGTTGTGTAACCTGGGATTTGTATTGGAGGGAAATGGTACAGCTGGATGGGCTGCATTGGGTGAGAAATGTTGGATGCAGAGCTGAGTCTATAGGTGAACCTTAGTGCATGCGGTGACATGCATTTTGGGTTGTGTGAGTGCAGCTCTCTTGCCGCCCCCCCCAAAAACCAAACCCTTCATACAGGTCCTGTGCTGGTCTCTGTCTTCCGCAATACACAATGGCAATATTTTGTCACTCTAAAGAGGCATCAAACAAGCAAACGTCCTAAGCTTTGAACATTAGGATTGTCACCTTTGGCTTTGAAAAATTCTGGTTATCATCCCCTTAATATGATCAGAATGAGTGGAACAAAGCTTTGGGGGGTGGGGTGGGGAACCAGTGGGCCCAAGTGCCTAGAAGCAAATGCAGAGTGTCTTTCCCCATGAAAGGAAGCAACTTTTTCTTTTTTTTAGAAGAAGGATAAATATAAGGATGTAAGTAAGAGAGGTGCTCTCCTCTGTTGGGTACCATCTTGTTTTGAAAATAATCCCATGATATAAAACTCATTAACACATCATGTTTAAGTTTTGGCTTTACATCATCCTGCTGTAGGATGAAAATTATGGCCATGTAGGGTGTGACAAAATCACCTGCTTCGTTGGTTAATCTGCTTTATTATATTATATTGAGAGCCAGTGTGGTGTAGCGGCTAGAGTGTCGGACTGGGAGTCGGGAGATCCGGGTTCTAGTCCCCACTAGGCCATGGAAACCCACTGGGTGACCTTGGGCCAGTCACAGACTCTCAGCCCAACCCACCTCACAGGGTTGTTGTTGTGAGGATAAAGTGGAGAGGAAGAAGAGGATTACGTACACCACCTTGGGTTCCTTGCGGGGGGGAAAGGCGGGATATAAATACAATAAAAATAAAAATCTGAATGTATTTACTTTTTCAGAGACAGGATCTACAGGTAAGAAGGAGTTAACTGTGGATAGCAGGATGGGACTTGTGTGCGATTGCTTGGTTTGGTTCTACCTGGGGGGGGGAGTAAGGAGTAAGTGATGTCATAGGAGGGCTTTTCTGTTTTGATTGTTTAGTTTTGAGGGAGATGGGGTTTGCAAGTTTGGCAAAGCATCATCTTAGTTTAGAGGGAGCATTTAGAGGGGTTGTGAGGCAGGCTTAGGCTATTTATTAATCATATATGTAAATAATAATGGCACCTATAGCACTGAAACAACATCTTGTAAATAAGAAACTTTTTGTGTGTGTCATTGACTTAAACTCGCGTGCCAGCTAGTCTTCATTTTTGCTACCGCATACATTAGCACTTAATAGCCAGCACCCACTTCCCCAAACTAGTAATTGTAATAACAGTAATAAATTCAACACATTTGGCTTTCATTGTGCCGGGGTGGAAGGTTAGCGGAGTCAGTGTGTACAGGTGAGTTGGCAGTGACGTCCCACTCCGTAAGCTTATTATCCTAGATGTGAAGGGTTAATAGGGGAAAGCCTGGGTAACGGAGGGATGGACATCACATAGGGTAGGAGGGGCTAGGGTCAACTTTCTCCAACTGGTGTCCTCCAGAGGCATTGAACTACAACTCCCAGCATCCTCCAGTCCCAGTAAACTGAAAATTCTCTCCCCGCTGCAGTCAACACACACACACACACACACACACACACACACACACACACACGTCCAAGAGCCAGGAAGGTTTTATTTACCCCACCGAATGCAAAAGCTTTGTGAATATTTTTTGTTTATATATGACATAAGTGTCTCAGAAAAGCGAGTCTTACAAAATTCCAGTGGTGGGGGGGCTGCGTGATGACATCATCAACATGGCTGCCGCGCTATTACGTAGTTGCCACATTTAAATATGCGTAACTTCTCACCCGTTTATGCTACAGAGATGATTTTTTTTCTGAAATGTTTCAAATTGAATGACAAATACTTTTTGTAATTACACATTTTTGTTAACTCCATTTGTTTTTGAGATAATTTCATTTGAACATATAAAATCAGTGCTCACATTGATCATGTGTGACGTTTAACCATGATTTACTCAAAAACTGTACAACTTTCAATAGAATACTCAACAACAAAAAAGTTGCATTTTTAAATGAGGATTAAGAAAATGTATAATAACATGGGGTTTACCCCAACGCTTAGGGAATTATGAGTGATAATACACACACAGAGAGCGAGAGCGAGCGAGCTCTCCACTGGAGTCTAGAGCCAGGCCTGCTGTCCCCTTGAGGTGGATGCAGCCTAACAGGTGAAGCCAGGGATGGTGTTTGTCTTGTCACCACAAAGGTCATGTCATCACCTTCCAAGGGTACAACTTGCTGCCATGATTTATTGAACAGGCCCTGTGGCTGCTTCTTAGGCTCCCAGCAGGCTGTGGCTGAGTCATGGCACTTCTCTCTCTCTCTCTCTCTCTCTCTCTCTCTCTCTCTCTGTGTGTGTGTCTTTCCCAGGCAGCTACAGTCTCTCCATCTCTCTTGGCAAGGAATTCAAGCTGCTCCCCAGAGGCTGTCCTCCTTGTTCTTTTACAAGGAGGATTCTCCAAGGATTTCTGGTTCGAAATACTTGGGTAAGCATCAAGAGGCTTTGAGGGCCTCTGCTCATGACCAGGAGAAAGGAGTCCTAAGACATGCTGCCAGCTCTGCTGGAGGTAGACAAGCACTGGGCTCAGAGGAAAGAACAAGGTACTGTAGGTATAGAGTGGTGTGAAGTGCTGAGGTAATATGGATGAAATTGGGCTAGAAGCCAGAAAGCCCTAGGTTTATATGGCATGGCACTACAGAAAGGGTAGGCAACCTGGCACGCTCTTGGTGTTTTGGACTACAACTCCCATCAGCCCCAGCCAGCATGGCCAATGGTGGAGGGTATGGGAGTTGTAGTCTGAAACATCTGGGAGGCAATGGGTTCCTGCCCCTGGGGCAGAGTCTAGCTAGAGCTTACAGGGAATGATGCCATGGGTCCAGGCAAGGAAGCTGGCTGGTGTCAGGGGAAAAGTTCTCCATTGCCAAGGCAGCCGAGCAAAGCTCCCTCGCATTGCAGTCCTCTTACTCTGCATGCAGGGCTTCTGCACTGAATTACATTTCATGGGGTGCGCAATGCTAGAGAGAGTCAGCTCAGCTGCCTCAGCAACAGCGATGTTCTCCTGCCCAAGCAGCATCCAACGAGGGGAAAAGCCTGATAAAAGGCACGGAAGTGTGCAAGTCAGGGAGGTGTTGGGTCAAATATTTTTTCATGCCCCCACCCCCACCAAATGGCAACTTATGCAGTGAAAATTGAATCTCACCAACATTTGGCACAGCAGTCATGCTGGATATTTATTGTAGAACCCAGGACTACGAGACGGAGAGAAGGCATCAGCTGGACACACACCTGGGCCCCACAACTCCGCTTAGAAATCCCCTTTTGCTCAACAAGCAGCTCCCTGTGGGTCATGGCATCACACAAACCCACGCACTTCAGAGACAGTCCAGTAAACCGGCTTCACATTATGCCATTCTTGACATGCAGATGAGGGTCCAGGCCTAGGTGTCAGGATGGAGAAGAGAAATGCACAGGCGGACAGGCTGTTAACGCAATTTGTCTGCAGTCATCAATCACTGACTCTTCACCTGGCTGACAGGATGGGAGAGAACCCGATCAGAGGAAGGGACCAAGAACGGGTGCAAATTTCGGTGGTCACAGCTTATTTGTATAAATAAATGAGTAGTTTAGCTGATCTATGAACCCCTGAAACCAAGGTAGGCACTGGGCCCAAAGAAAGCGATCAAGCAGTAACTACAACATGCATGCATCAGTGGCCTTGGGTCCACTGGACTTCATTGGATGTCCTAACACCGAAGGACCACAGAAGGCAGCTTTCCCCAACCTGGTACCCTCTAGATGTGTCAATGGCAGCCAATGGGCATGCTGGCTGGGAATGATGGGAGTTGCAGTCCAACACATCTAGAGGGCACCAGGTTGGGGAAAGCTGACATAAAGTTGCCACCTGGGTGGTTTTTTACTTGTCTGGCAAAAACTATTTTGCTTTTGCAGAGCAATGAGAAAGGCTTTTATGTTTTGTCCTAGTGAGCCTCACCACTTATCCTCCATGGTAATTGTGAAGGACAAGGGGCCTGAAAGGGTTTCGGTTCTGTTCTGATTGAATGTTGCTTTTGTGTCTACCAGAATGTGTATTTCATTGTGCTTCAAGTTTCGCTGTCCCAGGCTCGGGTGGGAGGGAGAGAACTGGGCGCGCCTGCCAAGGTCGTCTTCGCCTGGTACGTCCAACTCCCACTGTAGCACCTGGGGGTTATCAGGGGTGCTTAGAAGTCAACTTGTTTCAGCTGTGGGAAAGAATGTGGGTCTCGCTCCTGTTGGGAGGGCTCGCCAGAGGCCCGGGAAGGGCAGTGGTTGGTTGGGATGGATCATGGGGCCGGGTGGCCAAAAAGGGATAAAGTGTCTAATGTGGAAGGGTCTCCATTTTCTTTGCTGGATGACACCCGTGTCAAAGGAAGATCGGGTCCAAGCAGTCAGGGGGGACTGCTTCGAGTTAGGCTTTTCTTATGTTTTAAGTGTTGGGATGTCGTGGACAAGGTCAGCTGCCGCTGCGGCTGGGTGCTGGGATGACTCAGCTTCATCTCTCACTCCTTTTCCCCCCACTCCCTTCCCCCAACCTTCCCTCTTCCCTTTTGCTTAGCTTTTACTGACCAAGGCCTTACATGTTAGTCTCAGTGGTGTTAATAAACCTGTTTTGGTCCCTAATGCGTGTTTGTACTTTATTCTCGGAACATCTGGTTTGTCCTGGTTGTGGACAGGGCTAGGGAGGCGGGTTGCCTGGGAGTTTCGGACACTTGGTCCAGGAGCCTACCTTGCAGGGATGTCAGGTGGACCCTGACTTCTGTTACAGTAATGAAGACAAACCAAAGATGCTTCAGCTTGTTAGAGCTCTCTCTGCCCCCCTCTCTGAAGAGCGGCATTAGAGGGCAGCAGAAAGGAAGACGAGACACAAATCTGATCCGTGGGATACAATCCACAGGCAAGCCCCATTTGAAATCAGAGGGACTTGTGCAAAGGCATTGTTCATTTCAGTGGTTCTTGTGCAGGAGAACTTCCCAGTGGATCCTTAGGGAAGGAGGGATAAAAGTGCTGCCGTTTGGAATTCCCTGAGGCACCAAAATGTCTTGGACCATTCACTAAACTAGAGTGTGCACAGACAAGAGGCAATTGCAAAAAACAACGAATCAATCCATAAAAACCACATCATGGAGAAAACAGCCCTGAACTTTAAAAGCAACATCTGCAATACAGTCCAAGGTTACATACATACAAACTATTTATTTATTTATTGCACTTACATACCGCTCCCATAGCCAGGGCTCTCTGGGCAGTTTACAGAAATTCTAAAATTAAGATTAAAACGAGTATACAGAATTTAAAATTCTAAAACGCAGAACATACACACATAAAGCATTAAAAACCATTTAAAAAACTAAACATGTGGGTGATTAAGATGTGCTGCCATATGCCTGGGCAAAGAGGAAAGTCTTAACCTGGCGCCGGAAAGACAGCAGCGTTGGTGCCAGGCGAGCCTCGTCAGAGATAGCCATGTTAGTCTGTTGCAACAAAAACAGAATTTTGTGACACTGCGAAGTCTAATAGATTTACTGTGCCGCTAGCTTTCATGGACTAGGGCCCATCAGATATTCTTATTGTATATTCACTTGAAAGTTGCATTTCATGGCCTTGGGGCCCCACTGTTTACACCCTTTCTCCCTCCAGAGCACCTGTGCATGAATATACATGTATACGCATGATACCTTAACTACTCAGGATATCACTTCATGCATCTAATTCTTCTACCATATAAATCTTCTAGTGCCCCAAGACTCCTATTTCTTTTTGCTGAAATAACCTAACATTGCTACCTCCCTGGAGAATTTCTTTATCTGACATTATTATTATTATTATTATTATTATTATTATTATTATTATTATTAGTATACAAAATTTTAAATTTTAAAACACAGAACATACACACATAAAGCATTAAAAACCGTTTAAAAAACTAAACATGTGGGTGATTAAGATGTGCCGCCATATGCCTGGGCAAAGAGGAAAGTCTTAACCTGGCGCCGGAAAGATAGCAGTGTTGGTGCCAGGCGAGCCTCGTCAGGGAGATCGTTCCAGAGTCTGGGGGCCACCACCAAAAAGGCCCTGTCCCTCGTTGCCACACTCCGAGCCTCTCTCGGAGTAGGCACCCGGAGGAGGACCTTAGATATTGAACGTAGACGTTTGAATGACAAATATCAAGAAGAGACTCTGTGGGGCTGCAATCCTAGCAGCAGCAGCAGCTAACCACCCCCACTTGCAATAATTCCCCTCCACAATTGCCTCTCATTTTCAAAGAAGCAGCTGTTTTCAGCCCTTTCCTTCCTTCCTTCCTCTCTGCCCTACGTAAGCCATACCACAAAACGGGAACAGAAGCCCCTTGAGCGATGTAAGAGATGCTATTACCTGCCTCAAGCCACTAGGTTAGGGCAGGCGATATACTGAAATGAGTAAATCAGTGCTAATTCCACGCATACTGTGGGCAAATGACAATATATACACATCTGACACGAGTAAGATCCTATAAATAGTTCTTACTTGAATCAAGAAGACAGTAAACGTAAAGTGAAAATAGATCACAGCATTACTTCATCGGGGGAAAATAATGATAATAACAAGCTTGCCTTAAATAATGAAAATTATGAATAAAATCAAGAGGGCATGGAAGTTGTAGTCCAAAACATTTGGAGGTTACTAGGTTGCCTACCTCTCTTTAAGGGTAGTCCCTAAATATATTATGAAATGCCCAAACATTGGAATCCCAAAACATAGTATGAATGTCTCACCCCCAGCTTCCTAGACCTCCAGAGCAGTTCCACAGAACTGAATGGAAAGCACAGAGATCAGTACCATCCTTCCTTTGTGAATGACCTGATGGTGCAACAGCACCCTGCCACCCATGTTCCCCAGCAGTAAGCCTATATACACCAGTTGCTGGGGGACATGGGTGGCAGGGTGCTGTTGCACCTGTGTCCTGCTTGTGGATTTCCCACGGGCTGCTGGTTGGCCACTGTGTGAACAGAGAGCTGGAATAAATGGACCCTTGGTCTGATTTAGCAGGACTCTTCTTCTGTTAACCCTAGCAATATGACTTAGGAGTCAAGCAATCCCAACACCTGCTAAAAGCTGTGGGGGAGGGTTTAGGATGGGGCAGAAGAACCACTGCACCAGGGAGAAAAGCTCCTCTGGTGGGACAGCCTATCTGCCCCAGAGGCACCCAGGCACACCCATGGAAAGACCTGTGGGCAGAAGGGCCGAAATCCAGGGTCAGTCTTAGATCCACAACTTCCTTGCTCCCCCAGAACGGTCCTGAATTGAACCCTGTACCTATGCCAGCTTTGAGCTGGCATCCCTATTTACCCTGCCACTGGAAACAACAGCTGGAGAGAGCTGGTAAGACCTTGGAAGTGGTGGTTCATCCACCACTTACCGTATTTCTTTGATTGTAAGACGCCATCGATTGTAAGACGCACACTAATTTTTTTCCAACCGGAAAAAAAAACTAAGACACACCCGCGATTCTAAGACGCACCCCATTTTTAGAGATGTTTATATGAGAAAAAAGTGTGTCTTAGAATCGAAGAAATAGGGTAACTCGCCCTACACACACACACACACACACACACACACACACACACCATTGCTATTATATGACACTGACTTGTAATTTTAACTATTTTGAGTCAGGGAGCCACTAACTGATCTGGATGCAGTTGAGGCTGCCATAGAGCTAAAACTAAGCAGGTGTAGATAGCAGACAATTGAGGGAGGAAGCAGCAGCCAGGCATTTCTCCACCATGCCTGGGTCCAGCTCCAGCTGACAGCCCCCCTCCCTCCTGCTACCAACTGTCTCTGCAGAGGCCACCAGTGAGGGAGGAAGCAGCAGCCAGGGATTTCTCCACCGTGCCTGGGTCCAGCTCCAGCTGAGAGCCCCCTCCCTCCTGCTACCAACTGTCTCTGCAGAGGCCACCATGAGGGAGGAAGCAGCAGCCAGGCACCTCTCCACCGTGCCTGGGTCCAGCTCCAGCTGAGAGCCCGCCCCCTCCCTCCTGCTACCAACTGTCTCTGCAGAGGCCACCATGAGGGAGGAAGCAGCAGCCAGGCATTTCTCCACTGTGCCTGGGTCCAGCTCCAGCTGAGAGCCCCCTCCCTCCTGCTGTCCCCTGTAACTGCTGAACTTTCCAACTAAGATTGTAGTGCCTGAATTTGCTTTCCTTTTCCCCCTCCTCCTCCTCCCTCCCAATCCCCTTTCCTTTTGTGTCATGTCTTTTAGATTGTAAGCCTGTGGGCAGGGACTGTCAAGAAATACTTTTGTAAGCCGCCATGAGAGCCTTTTTTGGCTGAATGGCAGCATAAAAATACTTAAATAAATAAATAAATAAAAATAATAAATATTTAGAAACATCTGTGGTTAGCAGTATTATAAAGAAGGTGGGAGAGGCCAAAACTGAATAGTAAGACCAGGATGGGTTTTCTTCTTCCCTCAGAACAAGTGGAGCAACAGTTAAATTCAACAGTGTGAAGATCGTAGATGATCTCACAGCATAGGTGTTGAATCATAGAATAGTAGAGTTGGAAGGGGCCTATAAAGGCCATCGAGTCCAACCCCCTGCTCAATGAAGGAGGCTACCATGCTGGCCACCACAGACAAGAATTAATCAATGTATAATGCTGACATTATTCTACATTCATGCCTTAACTGGGACTTTCCTGGGTTTCTGTGTTTTGTTAGGCACTGTGAAGGGATAGATTTGCCTCAGTCGTTGACAGGAGATATTGGATGCCTTCTTTATGGGTCCAGTGTTGTTAAGGCTACCCTTTATCCAAGGCCCTGATAGGAATGTATCAGGTCTCACCCATCCACCCTGGCCTGGGGGTTGGTCTCGATGGCCTTATATGCCGTTTCCAACTCTATTATTCTATGGCCGTAGCTAGACCTAAGGTTTATCCCAGGATTGTCCTGGGGTCAAACCTGTTCATCTAAGTGCCACACAGGGCATCCAGGGACGAACCAGGGATGATCCTGGGATAAACCTTAGGTCTAGCTACGGCCTATGATTCTATGATTGTTGAGAGACAGTAATTTAGATTTGGTTGTTCTCAGCACAGTTTTGGATTCTGATGTGCTACACAGGGACATTGCCGAGACAGCCTGTGTTCTTGGTCATAAAGCCCCAAACCACCAGTTCAACTGTAGAGTGTCAGAAGATTATGAAGATGCTTCCAAGTTTCAGAGGATGCCCTGCACCTCCTGTCACTTGGGTAAAGAGAAAGGCACAGCAACATTTTAAGGGTTAGACAGCCACTAGAGGCATGCACAATGGCCAAGAAATTCCCCAAGACGCAGACCTCAGAGTGGCAGAGAATCTGTAAAAACAGAAAATGACAGCCGTGCTATAGAGTGCGAAGTCAGACTCACACATTGCAGCTTTGTAGTTTTATGTATTTGAGAAATGATAAATAATGATGATGGCGCCTCATATGACTTAGCTTTGAGATCGGGGTGGGGGTGTCATCTGGAGCTCACAGCTCTCAACGCCACTGGCAAGATGCACAAATTAGTGCTGTGCCACATTTTTCAACCTATTTATTTTGGACCATTCGCTGGGCTGGAGGTGGGGCACAAAACCAAACTTCACCTGAAAATTGTGGGAAGGGGTGAGAATTTGAGAGAAATGTCTTTGGGTGCAGGGCTTTAGGGCTTACATTATTGTAAGGAGGTGGCTGGGGGCATTTTGGGTTTTTTACAAGTCTTCTCTCAGCTTTCAGGCCCTGAGCAGGCAGCAGCCCTGCCAAGCCCCAAAGGACGGAGTCCTGGCTAAGTTTCTAGACGGATTTCCAAGAAGCTCAAGCAGCCGGAGTGTTTGCTAGGACAGGATGGGGGGAAATGGTAAAAGAATGAGCGCATATGAAGGCCTCCGTCGTCTCCTTACAGTAAGGTAAGCACTGAAGCCCTGCAGCCAGAGGACTGTCTCCGAAATTCCCAACATCCCTTCGGAAGAGGCAGAAGAACCACTGGGAAACAAAGATGTTGCAAAAGGGCAGGCAGGGTTTCAGGACAGCACTAGGGACAATGCCCCATTTTACTCGTTAGAGCAGTGTTTCCCAAACTTTTTCAGGTAACCGCCCCCTTGGTTCCACAAACTCATGCCCAGTGCCCCCTGGGAGTCCAGTGGGGGCAGGGAGGGAGGGGGGAGGGGTTAACGGCGGCAGCAAGCCCTGCACCAAGGAGGGCCCAGTGGGGCCAATATGCTGCTGCAAGAGAACGCATGTGCTTAAAAAGCAGGTCAATCACAGCAGTACCCTAACTTAATTTTTTTTAAAAAAAAAACTCAATTTTTTGCAAACCTTTGCTAGGAGGAGGCATTCTGAGGAGGGCCTTAGATGATGAGTGTAGTATATTTAGGTAGGTAGGGTGACCATATGAAAAGGAGGACAGGGCTCCTGTATCTCTAACAGTTGCATAGAAAAGGAAATTTCAGAGGCGCTCCATCAGCCCGAGTTGTCTGGAGCCGTGCTGCCAACAAGAACCTCCTCAATCTACACATGTCTTAATACCATTTAAGAAGAGTCCTTTTAACGGTGAATTGAAATGTTTCAAAAGCACCAAAATGCTAATAAAGAGACATGCCCTGCTTGGTGTGCCCTGCAACGTCAGGCATTTTGCTCTCTTTTCCCTCCCTCCCTCAGCAAGCCTGGGGCTGATGGCAGTTGAAGTCCAAAGCCTATGGAAGGCACCGGGTTGGGAAAGGCTCTCCTAGTGAGTCCCTTGCAAGCCTTTGCCAGGAGGCTCATGTGTCATTTTGTAAACCTTGGGCGCTTCCAATCCAAAATCTATCTATCTATCTATCTATCTATCTATCTATCTATCTATCACGCTTAGGTATGTTCCATAAAAGCTTCAGCTGATACAGGTTGCTAAGCAACAGTAACAACGTGTAACGTCAGCTGATACAGGTTGCTAAGCCCCTCGCCTGACTCCTCCGGGCTTTCCAAGGTAACCCTACCCCCTTTCTGCCTCTTCGCTCCCCCCTCCCACAAAGGGGCAGCGCCACGGTCCGGAGCATGAGCGAGGCACGGCCGGGCCCTTGGTGGTCAGGTGGGAGGCCGCTCGCCTCCTGCGAGCAGGCCCCGGCCTAATCTCATGCGAGCTGGGCGGGAGGCCCAAGGCTGACAGGAACCCCGGGGAGAGGGGGACACCTGCTCCCCCTCCCCCCGACCTCCCTGCCCCCCAGGTCTGCCAGACGGTGCTGTATCGGCGGCCTCCAAGCAGCCCCCACCCCCGCAATGATATTTAATTAATAAACTTTAAGATATGCTTCAACAGCATATGTTATGCCGAGTACAGCTAGTTTTAGAAATTCTTCCCCAGGTTCCTGGAGCAGGAGTTTCCTAGCTGCCTGAACACAGTTCTCTCCCTCCTTCTCACGCTCTCAAAGTGATGGAGGATCCCAGCCATTTCATTACAGTTAATGGCTCCAAGGTGGGGAAGTGTGTGGGCGGGAGGGGTACACACCGTGATTAACAGCAGCCGTCCCCCCAAGGCACGATCCGTCCAAAAAAATGTAGCTTTGTGCTTGTACATAAGAGCAGGCAATCGATACGTTTTACTGATGCCTGAGTTGATGAGAGAGTTCTCAAGGCTGGAGCGGTGCCCGTGGATCACAAGGCCCTGCAGGGACTTACACAGTCTCTTTTTTAGTGCTTTGCGTGGGAAGACATGAAATGTATTGTATTTGAAAATAGTTGATTGAATTGCACTACCAGGTTGTATGCTGTAAGACAAACTTCCCCAATCTCCAGACGTCTTAGACTACAGCTACAACCATCCACCAACCAGCAGTTGAGAACTGTAGTCCAACACACCAGATTGGGGAAGGCTGCCGTAAAGTGATAACTTTAAAAGTTTAGGTGCAGGAGTGTGCATGTTTAAGAGACACACAGAAGCACTTTTTTGTCATTTTAAAACTGGCAGGCTGACCATACTCATAGTGGTACCGATGCATTTTTCAACAGGAGGCAAAGAATAGCTGGGGCGGGGAGCGCTTAATTGGGAAAACAGTGCAGGGGGGAAAGATTAGACACCTTCCCCAGTGCCAAAGACCCAATCCAATTCTTCTCCCCGGGGGCTATTTTAAAATAAAATAAAATACAGAAGCTCTAATAATGGATCTCGTGACACTGCACTTAGTTGTGCTCACATCGTCCACCTCAACGCAATTTGTACATGACCCTGTCATTTGATAATGAAGGATGGTGTATAAACATTTTTAAAAAGTAATAATTAATACACCTGAAGAATGGAAATAGAAGCCACCAATCTCACTATTCAGTGGTTGCTGGGTTATATTTTATTTTATTTGGTAATTGAAAGCTTGCAGAGAATTTATTGATTGATTGCATTTCTATACCGCCCAATTGTATGCTATACAACGTTTTGTTTTGCTTTTTAAGTGCACTGTAGAATGCACCTGAGTTGCACTGTTATTTAATAATAATAATAACAATAACAATAACAATAATAATAATATGAAACAGAGGTTGGGTAGATTAGAGCGGCACCGGAGATGGACCCGCTCTCTGGCTGATCGTAAATTTCTTGTATGGCACCGCAAACAATATCATAGGGCTGTGATGAGGACGAAGAAATCTTTCTTCTCCTCACATCTAGACGCTTTAAAGAACCAGCCAGCTGGCCTTTTTTCAATGCTCCGCAGCTTGATAAATCCTAACTGTGCAGCAACAGTAGTAGAACCTACAGTTAATGGATGTGATGAGTTTGCCCAATTTTTTGTTGATAAGATTAATGGAATTAGAGCTGGTTTTCCTCCAGGTTTACCCTGGAGGAAATAATCGAGATTATGGCCTACGTTTGATTGTTTTGGCTTAGTATCCTTGACTGAGCTGGAGAGGATTTTCGGTCAGGTTAGGCCGATCACCTGTGGCCTGGATCCATGTCCAACTTGGTTGATCCGCCCCGCTTGGTCGGTGATGGGTCCACTTTTAATGGCAGTGGTGAATGCATCCTTGATGGAGGCTAGGGTGCCCACCTGCCTAAAATTGGCTAGTGTGCGGCCACTCCTTAAGAAACCAACTCTTGATCCATCGCTGCTGACAAACTACCGACCGGTCTCTAACCTTCCTTTTCTTGGTAAGGTGGTAGCGAAAGTGGTATTGGAGCAGGTTCAAGAGTTTTTTCATGACTCTGATTTTCTAGATCCTTTTCAATCGGGTTTTAGATTGAAAATCTAAAGATTTTCTGCCCTTGCCGCAGTCTTTGACGATCTTCTTTTAGCGATGGACAAAGGTCATCTGTCCATCCTGCTGTTATTGGACCTTTCAGCGGCCTTCGACACAGTGGATCATGAATTGTTGATTAGACGGTTGAAGACCCAGGTGGGACTGGAGGGCCGGGCTCTTGCCTGGTTCCAGTCCTACTTGGGTGGAAGGGCTCAGGTGGTTACCATGGGCACCTGTACATCTACCCCCACAGCCCTCCCCCGTGGCGTTCCACAGGGTTCCATCCTCTCACCTTTCATGTTCAATGTATATGTGAGGCCACTGGCAGAGTTAATTAGAGCCCATGGGCTGAGGTACCATATATATGCTGATGATACCCAGCTTTACATCTCGGTGGGGTCTGACCTCAGCGAGGCAGTTGCTACTCTGTCTTGGTGCCTGGCTGAGACCTGTAACTGGATGTCTAAGAGTAAACTAAAGCTTAACCCAGGGAAGACTGAGCTGATGGTGATTGGCCGAGGTCAGCAGCTGGCAGATTTGAGGCAGGAGCTCGTAGATATTTCAGGAATCCGACCAAGGATAGTGACTGAAGTGCGGGACCTGGGTGTTATTCTTGACCAGTCCCTAACTATGTCATCACAGATGGGGGCCGTGGTCCGGAGCTGCTTTTATCAACTCCATGTGCTCCGCCAGGTTCGCTCCTTTCTGTCAGAGGCTGACTTTACCATCGCAGTCCAGGCCCTGGTTCTTTCCAGACTGGACTATTGCAACCTGTTGTATACAGGGCTTCCCTTGAAGCAAATCCAACGCCTACAGGCTGTACAAAATGCAGCAGCCAGGTTGGTCAAGGGGCTCCCGAAGTGGTCTTCTATCACTTTGGTGCTTCAAGAGCTCCCTTGGCTGCCGGTGGCTGCTAGGGTGCGCTACAAGGTTTTGTTGACCACGTATAAAGCCCTGCATTGCTTGGGTCCTGGATACCTGAGCACTCGCCTTTCCCCTGTGTCTCACCATTGGCAGACTCGCTCTCAGGAGCAGGGTGCCCTGATGGTCCCCCGCTACAAATTGGAATGTGCCGGGGCCAGGGCTTTTTCAGTGGCTGGCATGTGCCACTGGAGACTAGGCAGGGTCCCACTCTCAATTGCTTCAAACGCCTTTGTAAGGCGTTTTTATTTTCACAAGAGTCTGGGGAAGGGGTGGTTTAACCTGGGTTGAGGGCTTTTAATGGCTTGAGGGTGAGGGTTTTAATGGAATTGTCTTAATGTGGGTTGAGGGTTTTAATGGAATTGTTTTATATGTTATTGTAAAGGGCCTCTATGCCAGAAATGGTGAGGCGGCGCTATAAAAATGCGTTAAATAAATAAATAAATAAATAATACACAAATTATTTCTTACCCGCCTCTCCATTTTGATCAAGGCGGGGAACAACATAAACGATAAAACACATAATACTCAATTAAAACATAATATACATTGTTAAAAAAAACATCCTAAAAAACATCCTAAAAACATTTTAGAAACATCTTAAATTTCCATTGGACAGGCTTGCTGGAATAAATCAGTCTTTATTGCTTTTTTAAATTCTAAAAGACCGTCAAGTTGACGAGTCTCCTCCGGCAGGCCATTCCACAGTCTGGGAGCAGTAGAAGTGAAGGTCCTCTGGGTAACAGTTGTTAATCTAGTTTTTGCTAGCTGAAGTAGATTTTCCCCAGAGGACCTGAGTGTGTGGGGCGGATTATATGGGAGAAGGCGATCCCGCAGGTCATCTAGACCCAAACCATGTAGGGCTTTAAAGGTGATAACCAACACTTTATACTTTGCTCGGAAACTAATTGGCAGCCAATGAAGAGATTTTAAAACTGGTGTGATGTGGTCATTACGCACTCACGTGAATCTCTGAAATGCACCTATGCTCCAACCAACCTATGTTGCAAGAATGTCCTGCCTTCCTTGGCTTTATGGCACAAACTCATCCTTACCTCTAAAGTCCTCTACAGCCTTGCCCCACCATTTCCTATTGTACCTCCGCCTGTGACCTTTGCCTATCCATCTCAATAACTTTTGCCCGCCCAAACGTCTCTTACCTTCTTCCATTTGTATTGCTCATTTGTTTAAAGCATTTATATGCTGCTCTCCTACTCCCAGGGCAGCTCACCACGAAATAAAACCCTATCAACACATAAAATAAAACAACACCAGCCAGGGAGCTAGACAAGAACTTTATTGTCTCTCTTTAACAAGCAACAGGAAATCCAGACTCCACCGGGATAGAACTAAGTCCAGTGCCACCTAGTGACAAAACTGTACAATGACACTATCCATGCAAGTGCGGAGATTGAACAAAGCAAAATACAGTCCCCAATTTCTTTCACAGAGTGCTACAACCTGTCTCCATGTAATAATCCGCTCTCCTTCCCAGTTGTAGAAGACAGAGGATTCAATTATTTGAAATCTAACCCCATTATGAATTTGATAATTTCGGTTTCATTGTTCATATTGTTCACTGCTCCTTTTTCTCACAATCTTGGTGGGAGCAAAATCTTTGAAATAATTAGAATGTGCCTCCTGCTTGCTTTTGCTTTGAAGCATAGCCTCATTTAACCTCATGCCAGACAAAACATGCATGTACAAGAAAATCATAGAATAGTAGAGTTGGAAGGGGCCTATAAGGCAATCGAGACCAACTCCCTGCTCAATGCTAATAACAATCATGTTGTTGCTAATAACAATCATGCAGAAGCACCAGCTGCTGCCCCAGGCATCTCCTGTGCAATGAACAGCCTCAGCTGGTTTGGTCTGTCTCTATTGGCCAGAGGGCATATAATTTCTGCCCAGCTTCATAGAATGAAATTTAATAGGGATAAATGCCAAATTCTACATTTAGGAAAAAGAAACCAAATGCAGAGTTACAAGATGGGGGATACTTGGCTCAGCAATACTACAAACGAGAAGGATCTTGGAGTAGTTGTAAATTGCAAGCTGAATATGAGCCAACAGTGTGATATGGCTGCAAGAAAGGCCAATGCTATTTTGGGCTGCATTAATAGAAGTATAGCTTCCAAATCGCGTGAGGTACTGGTTCCTCTCTATTCAGCCCTGGTTAGGCCTCATCTAGAGTATTGCATCCAGTTCTGGGCTCCACACTTCGAGAAGGACGCAGACAAGCTGGAGCGTGTTCAGAGGAGGGCAGCCAGGATGATCAGGGGTCTGGAAACAAAGCCCTATGAAGAGAGACTGAAAGAACTGGGCATGTTTAGCCTGGAGAAGAGAAGATTGAGGGGAGACATGGTAGCACTTCAAATACTTAAAAGGTTGTTACACAGAGGAGGGCCAGGATCTCTTCTCGATCATCCCAGAGTGCAGGACACGGAATAAAAGGCTCAAGTTACAGGAAGTCTGATTCCAGTTGGAAATCAGGAAAAACTTCCTGACTGTTAGAGCAGTACGACAATGGAACCAGTTCCCTAGGGAGGTTGTGGGCTCTCCCACACTAGAGGCCTTCAAGAGGCAGCTGGACAAGCATCTGTCAGGGATGCTTTAGGGTGAATTCCTGCATTGAGCAGGGGGTTGGACTCGATGGCCTTATAGGCCCCTTCCAACTCTACTATTCTATGATTTTATGACTCAAGTACCTGCTGCTTCCTCTTCTTCTCATTCTCTCTGGCTTCCTGTCATGTCTTCTTTCTTTTCAGTCAAGGAAAGCCATTTTTGGAGCAGAATTTACATGCAAAGATGAAAGAGAAGGGAATCATTCCCGAGGCTCTTGCTGGATTGCTCTACTGACAGTATCAAAATTCTCTAATCAAATACTGAAGAGCCCAAATTTTAATCAGTTTAAGGGTGCAATCCTAAGCATGTTTAAACAGAAAAAAAGGTTCAATAACTCCCAGCATGTCCCAGATACTGAGAATTGTAATTTTTTTGTCTCTCTCAGTTTTTTCGTCTCTCTCTGCGCCTCGTGTGGTGTAGAGTGGTAAGCGGCAGTTGCTGCAGCTGAAACTCTCCCCACGGCCTGAGTTCGATCCCAGCAGAAGCTGGTTCTCAGGTCGACTCAGCCTTCCATCCTTCCGAGGTCGGTAAAATGAGTACCCAACTAGCTGGGGGAAAGGTAACTGCGACTGGGGAAGGCAATGGCAAACCGCCCCGCTACAAAGTCTGCCAAGGAAACGTCAGCGAAAGCAGGCGTCCCTCTAGGAGTCAGCAATGACTCAAGTGCTTGCACGACAAGTTCCTTTCCTTTCCTAAGCATGCATAGGAATGCGCTCCTAAGATGCTCAGTAAGTTACAATTCCCAGGAGAACCCATGATAGCTGAAATGGCATAAGACCAATTTAAATTTCCAACGTGGATATATGGACGCAATCAAATAGTTAACACCAAGATTAGCTGCACAAAGCCTAGATCCATCAGGCTCATAAAGACAGCTTCAGCTATTGTGGTACAGAAATGTATAGAAATGTAATCAATCAATCAAATAAATAAATAAACATGCAAGGTGAGAGGTGTATAAAAACTTTGTTTACTGTTCTCAATCCACAACCGGAGATGCAAGAACCTGTTTAAACTCAACAGAGACAGACAAAGGGCTGACTGTGCATGCTGTTCTTTCCCCCTGAACCTACTACATCTTTGAAACTTGCCATCTAGATGAAAAATCTAAAGGTATTGCAGCTCTTAAGTATGCATACAACAAGATCAAGCAGATGGTTATGTGCCACAAAGGACCTGAAGAGCAAAAATGTTATTTCAAAGCATGTCCCTGAAACTAGATGGCATTCAAATTCTGCAGCGCTGACTTGGAAACCCTGCCACAAAATTGCTGACATGTGGAGGTGGGAGGAAAATGCTATCTGCACATGGTCAGGTGCCCTCTTTATATATCCCAGGGCCAAGGACCGGCACTGAAAATGGGGATTAGGTCTCAGCATCATAGAATCACAAAACCATAGAATAACAGAGTTGGAAGGGGCCTCTAAGGCCATCGAGTCCAACCCCCTGCTCAATGCAGGAATCCACCCTAAAGCATCCCTGACAGGAGGTTGTCCAGCTGCCTCTTGAATGCCTCTAGCACTTGCTCAGATATAAGCCCTGAATGTTTCCTGTGGACCAAATACAATGATCTCTCCTTTGCTAATCACAGTCTGAAAGGAGATAAAAATAATAGAACCCATTACAATGGATTCTATGAGTCTTTATGAGACACAGGCAGAACTTTTCTGGAGTGCTGATTGACAGCTGTCAAACAGGAAAGCACCTTTAAAAATAGAACAGGGATAAGTTAACAATCAACCTGAGGCCAACGGGAGGCACGAGTAATTGTGTGTGTGCTTTGAAACAAAGGACACTCCCAGATGAAATCTGAGGGGGGGGGAACGCTGTCTGGATGTCATCAATTCACTTGGCACAGATCTTTTTTTCAGCCTCCTCCTCACTTGTGAGCAGCAAAGTAATTATAAAGGAACTTGGTAAATATCAAAAGGTGGATAGACGGGGCTGTTTTTCCATCAGCTGCTCCCTGTCTTATTTCCCCCCTCCTTCCAGTGCATTTAAAAAAGAGAAAATTGCTACCTTGCAAGAACTAAGGAGCTATTAAACAGCATGAAACATACAAAAGGTTTTGCCCATCCCAGTGCTGAGTGCCCAATTTGCTAGTGCAATGGATCCCTCTGGCCCATTACAGAGATGCAAACTGCAGCTGAGAGGATGCTAATGAAACAGAAGGAGGGATGCTGGGGAGTTTTCTAAATAAATTATTAAGGCACAGAGCCTGAACCAGCCCCTCCAGGGCATTGCCTGCAATCGCTTTCTTAACAATGTGGTGGTATTACGCAGGTGTTCTGACTGGTACTCGCACGTAAAGGAAAGGGGCAGGGATTCCGCCCAGAAGAGACCCGTCCACGGTTTAATCTGAGCCAGAGCTGAACAAAATAATAACTTCTGAACACCAAGATTTAGCTCTGAACCATGTGAAGAAAAGGTAAGTAGGATTGCCTCCAAGGGATAGCATAGAGGCTAAGGGTGCAATCCTATGCATGTTTAGACAGAAAAAAGTTCCCCAACTCCCAGTATTCTCCAGCCAATGCTGCGAGTTGCAGGGCTTTTTTTCTGTCTAAACATGCATAGATTTGTGTCCTAAAAGACTGCGCTGCAAGAAGCAGCTTCAAATCCAGAGCTGTTGTAGGCAATCTATGGCCCTCCAGATGTTCTTGGACCCTCCAGGTGTTGTTGGATCATCTCTCACCTTTGGCTGTCCTGGCTAGGGCTAGAGTTGTGGTCCAACAATTTCTGTAGGGCCACAAGTTGCCTACTTCTGTTGTAAGGATTACAATGGGGGCGCTTTCCAGATTTCCTCGTCACTTGTTGATATTGCTGCTGTGGTTGTTTACAGAATGTCATCGAATAACCACTACCAGCCAACCAAATTTTGGGATTAAGAGAAAGATGCACCTAGTCTAGAAGGTGTAACTGCCAAGACAGCTTGAGCCCCAGCATCTACTTTTATAAACCAACTACTCAGCACATTGAGGACACAACATTATGCAAGTTTAGACAGAAAGAAGTCCTACAACTCCCAGCATTCCATGGACACCATGGCTGGTTGGGGAAAGCTAGGAGTTGTAGGACTTTTTAACTGCCTGAACATGCATAGGATTGTGCCTTAAGTGATTGCTTGATGATAGACAATCGAGACAGACAAACCGAGACAGCTAGTGTGGTGTAGTGGCTAAAGCATTGGACTGGGAGTCGGGAGATCCGGGTTCTAGTCCTCACCCAGCCATGGAAATCCACTGGGCAATTTATTTATTTATTTATTACATTTTTATACCGCCCAATAGCCAAAGCTCTCTGGGCGGTTCACAAAAACTTTGGGCCAGTCACAGACTCTCAGCCCAACCTACCTCACATGGTGGTTGTTGTTGTGAGGATAAAATGCAGAGGATTATGTACACCGCCTTGGGTTCCTTAGAGGAAAACAAGCAAGATATTTATGATTTATGCAATCATAAAATAAATAAATTTAGGAATGAAGTGTACAATCTGCAAGCATCCGATTCCTAAATCAGTGGAACATTTTCTACCTGAAAAAAAAAAGATGACCTCTTTTATTTAAGGAGAAGTGGAAGCCAGCCAGTTTCAACAATATTTCCCTGGGTGATCCAGGTCTGGCTAGAAGTTGGAGATGGCCCTGGGCAATTTCCCCTTTGTCCCGCCATCCTCCTCCATCACTGGGCCCTCAGGCCACTGAGTCTAGCCACCATTTAGATTGCTCACACAATGACCCTGCTGTAGCGTCACTCTGGGGCATTATGGGAAATTAAAATGGCATACAGGTTGAGCTGCCCAGCACTGTTTGGAGTCCTGGGGATAGAAATCTTTAAAGAGGGTGGACAGCACTGGTGTCACTGGTGGGCCCTGGCATTGGCCTAAAGGTACCAGGTGCTGACAGTAGCTGTGTCTAAGTCCCACATGTAATACCTGAGAGGATAAATGAAATGTAAGGGCACAGAAACTCCCTTTTGTTGTCTTGTAAAGGCAGCATTAGGGCATAATGAACACAAAGGCAGGGGAAAGAAGACGCCCCAGTGCTTAACGCATAGACAATCAGAAAAGAATGTTGGACTGGGATTGGGGAAATTTGCCTTGAAGGTCATTGAGTGATCTTACACCAATTCACGCTCTTTCAGTCTAACCTATCCCACAGGGTTGTTGTTAGGGGGCAGAGAAGCATGCACACTGCCTTGAAGCAGGATATAAAAGTAAAAATAAATAAAATAATTAGTTGGGAAAGGAAGAGAGACATGGTAAGAAAGGCCCTTATAGAAGCTCAGGAGGGAGACTAAACATGTGTTGTTAGCATGACTAATAACAGAGAGGTTGTAGGCATAAATCTGATTTTCTGCAGTGCAGGAAAATACCTTGGTCAGTATTTAATTTCTAGAAATTAAAAATTAGTATTTAATTTCTAGAAATTAAAAATCAATCAAAATTGTCTGGGGAGAAAAACAAACAGCTCTTTGCCCTAACTCATGATCTGTAATTACTAGCTGTTAAGAGAACTGCACTCTGCATCTGCTCAGGGGAACTCACATTCATTAGTATTTCCTAAGGTTGCCCCCTGGCTTTTAATGCAAGTATAAGGGGCAGACCTCTGGTATGCCGCAACACAAATTCAGCCTTGGTCTCTGGGTGTGGCTAAAACACGCTTGTTTTGATCCTGTCACAACATGAACCTGAGCTAGATTTAAGGATCATATTGTGCCTGCCTCAAGCCAAACTCACTCTTCACCCGTTCTGCTTTGGCTTTCTGTGTTTCTGTGACAAGACTGGCCATTGGCACTTCACTACTGATGTACTGCATTTCTGGTACCCTCCAAGCGGCTTGGGTCTCTGCATCAGTTCAGATTGAGAAATAGCGGTAAACTACTGGTGTAAAGAAGCCCTAAGATTAAGCAAATCAATGCCTGAAGGATGGGCAATTTTGGCTCATTTTGAATTGTAGAAGCGAGATGTATTTTGAGCTGCACATGCTCAGTGAGTATTTACTTTTGTTTTACATAGAGGACTTCTGGGTGACTCTTCCACTTCACAGTTGCTGTGGCGATCAGGCCAAGCTGGGAATAATTGAATTTTAATCCCTGAACAACTTGGCACACATAAGTTAAATATCCATAAATTATAAGGAGCATGATAATAATTTCCTGTGCTTGTCAAGAATTTGCTTTGACTGTGTTTTAAATTGTTACAGGATTTCTTTTTCCACATCCTACTTTTTTATGCCATCGCTTTGTGGAATGAGAAGAAATTAGTCTCCATGGCTCCCCTGTGGAAAACATGGGCAGAGACTGCAGGAAACACACCTTGTTGTTGCTGATATTGAAAGAGGAGCGACTGTGCAATTTTAAAACAAAATATTACGTTGCTTCTTTTGTTGTGTTATTTCTGTTATGAACTCCTACAATAGGCCCTGACATAAAAATGTTATATTTATTGATAATAAGGATGTGCTCATTTTGATTCAATCAACTCTGCACCTGCTTGCATAAGAGCCTTTCTAGTTTCAATCCTGGGGGGAAATAAGATTACAGGTGGCCCTAGAATCAAAGAATAGTAGAGTTGGAAGGGGCCTATAAGGCCATCAAGTCCAACCCCCTGCTCAATGCAGGAATCTACTCTAAAGCAAACCTGAGAAGATGGTTGTCCAGCTGCCTCTTGAAGGCCTCTAGTGTGGGAGATCCCACAATCTCCCTAGGTAACAGATTCCATTGTCGCACTGCTCTAACAGTCAGGAAGTTTTTCCTGATGTCCAGCTGGAATCTGGCTTCCTTTAACTTGAGCCCATTATTCCGTGTCCTGCACTCTGGGAGGATCGAGAAGAGATCCTGGCCCTCCTCTGTGTGACAACCTTTTAAGTATTTGAAGAGTGCTATTATTATTATTATTATTTCTTCTCTTCTCCAGGCTAAACATGTCCAGTTATTTCAGTCTCTCTTCATAGGGCTTTGTTTCCAGACCCCTGATCATCCTGGTTTGGTTCAGTCTGGCTATAATGTGGGTTAGGATGTGGGAACTCACATATGTAGCTCACTGCTCTTGAGGAAAATGTCACAACAGACTTCTAGCTTCCCACTTGGGAGATCTCGTTGTGTGTATGGGGGGGACTAAAGTTTCTTCTTCTAGTAAGATACATACATAGGCTTCATTCAGACATAATGCTAAACCATGGTTATCAGCCACATGGGGATCAAAACCTTCTGCTCCCATTTTATGCTAACTGTGGTTGAGTATATCACTGAACTGAAACTGTGGTTAAACTTAATAATGGTTAGTAAAAGCAGTCCAGTTTCATCAAGTATTACTTGAAGTTATCCTGTTACCACTAACTATAGTAAAGGTTAGCTATAATTTGTCTGAGTTGGGGTGACGTGGCAGGCTGTAGTTAATCAAAGTGGACGTGGAACGTTTCCAGATTCCTCCTCGTAGCTTTGGTGCAGGATGAGGAAGAGCATGGGAGGCTGGGCTTGTTATCCTAATGCTACACTATGGCTTAGAATTATGTCTGTACCAGCCCCTAATGTGCAGAAGACACACTGCATATTGTTCCGAGCGGCTGGTTAAAATTTTGGGGAAGCAAGGCAGGGAGAGAAGAAAACAACCAGTTGGCAAAATGATTTATTGCTGCATTTTTACATTCCTCCTCTGAAGGAAGGTCCCTTTCAGCAGCCACTAACATTCATCTCATATTCAGATGGATCCCAGGAATATATAATTTTTTAATTATTATTTGTAAGCATTTTTATAGCGCCACCTCACCATTTCTGGTATCATGGCACTTTACAATCACATATAAAACAATTCCATTAAAAACCCTCAACCCACATTAAGACAATTCCATTAAAAACCCTCATCCTCAAGCCATTAAAAGCCCTCAACCCAGGTTAAACCACCCCTTCCCCAAACTCGTGTGAAAATAAAAACGCCTTACAAAGGCTTTTGAAAGAATTGAGAGTGGGACCCTGCCTAGTCTCCAGTGGCACATACCAGCCACTGAAAAAGGCCTGGCCCCGGCACATTCCAATTTGTAGCGGGGGACCATCAGGCCACCCTGTTCCTGAGAGCGAGTCTGCCAATGGTAAGACACAGGGGAAAGGCGAGTGCTCAAGTATCCAGGACCCAAGCAATGCAGGGCCTTATACATGGTTAACAAGACCTTGCAGCGAACCCTAGCAGCCACTGGCAGCCAAGGGAGCTCTTGAAGCACCAAAGTGATAGAAGACCACTTCGGGAGCCCCTTGACCAACCTGGCTGCTGCATTTTGTACAGCCTGTAGGCGTTGGATTTGCTTCAAGGGAAGCCCTGTATACAACAGGTTGTAATAGTCCAGTCTGGAGGTAACCAGGGCCTGGACTGCGATGGTAAAGTCAGCCTCTGACAGAAAGGGGCGAACTTGGCGGAGCATATGTAGTTGATAAAAGCAGCTCCGGACCACGGCCCCCACCTGTGATGACATAGTTAGGGACTGGTCAAGAATAACACCCAGGTCCCGCACTTCAGTCACTATCCTTGGTCGGATTCCTGAAAATGACAGCTCTACGAGCTGCAAAACCTATGAGCCAGTGTTTATGTATATGTGCATAATCTCAAGAGCCTCCTCCCGTCCCCGAGATTATAATTTAAGTTATTTCTGCTCTGCTCAATCCCATCACCCCAGAGAATCTAGTGAATGTTTATTTTATGTATGAATTGTTATATAAATGTTATATATATTCATTATAACAAAATGCACATCCTGTCTTTTTAGGTGGTTACAAAAAGTTAGAATAGATTAATTAAAACAACAAAAAAATAAAACAAAGAAAACCTTCAGAGCAACAGGAGTTAGAGCTCAGAATAAAGCAGTCGCCCCCCCCCCCCCCCCAACCTGGTGAAACAGGTAAATTGGACTGCAACTCCTAGCCAAGCATGGTCAATGCATCTGAAGGGCCCCAGCTGAGGAAGGCTGGAATAAAGTATGCAAAAATTAGCAACTGTTGCTCAATGTTCTGAATGCTTTTCCTTGGGAAAGAATCTGGATTTGGGAGGGAGCGTGCAACTCTACAGAAGCTGTTTTCCCACACCGGCATCCAGCACTAGCTGAATTTATAGCTGGATCATCTTGAGGTCACAGGGCCAGATCTGAAATCCTGGGTTCTGTGGATGATATCCAGTGATGGTGCTGCGCAGCTCCTTGTTAGGGTACCCTGAAAAGTGATGGGAGCAAAAGGAGGTGAGTGGGCAGATATTTTTCAGAGTACGCCAGGTGTTCCTGCTGCACTGGGTAGAAGGCATCAACACCTCCCAACCCTTAGAGCTCTCGGGGGCAATGGCTTTTGGAGCCATTAGAGGAAAAGTGAAGTATAAAGTCCTTTCCTCAGTTCTCTTGCTGGTTCTGGTAGAGGAAAAGGGAGTTCTTTAGTGTGGGGTGGGGTGTGTGTGATGTTTTACAGAATCTTCCCTCAATGCAACAGATAGTCCTACCCACATTACTGCTTCTTGATGCGTTGGGGTTACAGGCTGTTGAGAGCAAAATCAGCCCCTTGTTCTGAGCTGGTACTTCCAAAACGTTAACTAAATAAAATATGAGGTGCTTCTCTTCTGAATTGTAGCCTGCCAGGTGCTTGACATCAACTCCCTGTTAATGCCCTTTTTGTAGGCAACAAAAACAGATTTGCAGGCAGCAAACAGATTTATCTTCCTCCTGGTAGGTCACCGTCGAGCTGCATTCATCTTGGTGGATCAAAAGTGCCACAGCCATTATTGTTTATCTTGCATCATCAATTCTCAGGGTGTTCTGCAGCTAGATCAACACAGTCATTTCCCCCTACAAGTCACCAGCAGGGGCCCATATTCAGAACGTAACTTGCACAGCAAAACATTAGTGTGAACCAACCCACACATGGACACAGCCACAGCGATCCCCCGTGATCACACTAACTTTTCCCAAGGCAGCCGCAGACATGCACATGGCTGAGGACAGCTTGGCTCTACTCACACATAAAGAAAATGGTGTGAAGTAGACCTGAGAAATCAGGAGAGCTGTTTTCGACTCCCTGCAGCACTTTAGCAGTTCAGAGTCCGTATCCCTGCAATGCAAAGTAACTGTCTAGGACTAAACCATCAGTCATCTACCTCCCAGAACAGCAGGGAGAATGAGGTTCTGGTGTTCATCAGAGTGGAGAAAATTGGCTAAAGAATAAAAGGTCAAAGAGACTCAGCCACAAAACAGAAAAAAGTTGGATTAACATCTTGTCTGTTACAGAGATAGAATAACAATTTACAGATGCTTGAACCATAAACAGAAAGACACAGGCTTAATCCTGACATCATGCCAAACCATGGTTTACACTAGCCTAGCCAGAGTTTCAAAGCCAAATCATGAGTTGAGCCTCCAAACAAAGACAGACTATAGTTTAAAGTTGCTTGTTTGCTTTCATTTTCTTTCTGTTCAGTGCCTCCATCTCACGCAACAGTAGTAGGCTTAGGGCCAGGTTATTTGAAGGAACGCCTCCTCCCATATGTGCCTTCCCGGACCTTAAGATCATCCACAGGGGTCCTTCTCCGCGAGACCCTGCCGAAGGAAGTGAGGCAGGTGGCTACTAGGAGTAGGGCCTTCTCCGCTGTGACACCCCGGCTGTGGAACGAGCTCCCCAGAGAGGTTCGCTTGGCGCCTACATTGTTTTCCTTTCGTCGTCAGCTGAAGACCTTTTTATTTTCTCAGTTTTTATTATTATTATTATTATTATTATTATTATTATTATTATTATTATTATTTATTTATATAGCACCATCAATGTACATCAATTTTAACACCTAATTTTAACTTAAATTTAAACTCTGCTGTTTTAATGTCATATTTTAACCTATATCAATTTTTGCTGTGTGGTTTTAACCTGGTCGTGCTTTTTATATTGTATTTTGTATTTGTGTTTTATAATTGTTGGTTGTTTTATAATGCTCCTCATGGTTTAAATTTTTGTGAACCACCCAGAGAGCTTCGGCTATTGGGCGGTATAGAAATGAAATAAATAAATAAATAAATAGTCTCCAGAGGCGGTTTATCAATTTGGACACCACACCAAACCATAGTTAGCACAAAACCTGATTTGCAAGCCAAACCATGGCTTTGGATTCTGGTTTGTTAACCAGCAATTATAGTATTTCAAGTCAGATATCATACCAAGTGATAGTTAAACATGGATTGGCACAATGTCTTGAACTGAGCAAAGGAGTCAAGAGGCTAATTGAGATCAAAGACAGTTTTGAAGAAGCAGATTAATTCTCAGAAACTGATTCAGCAGTGGAGACTGCAAACTTTTTCAAAATGCCCCAAAACACAAATGCTATATTGTGCTGGTCACTTATTTCGTTTTTCAAAGAACATGTTTCTAACCTCCATGGGTGGAGGAGGAATCAAGGGACTGGAGTAACTCTACAACATTTAGAGTATTTTAACTTCGAACAAAGACAAGCAATGGGGGAATATGATAAAGCTGCATAAAATTATATGTGACATGGAGAAGGTAGATAGAAATGTGCTTTTCTTCCTCTCTCATAATACAAGAAGCCAACAGAGCTAAATGTTAAGAGATCTGGGACAGATAAAAGGAAGTACTTCTTCACATAAGTTATAAATTATGGAATTCACTTCTACAAGATGTAGCAACGGCCACCAACTTGGACTGTTTTAAATTCACAGAGGAATAAGGCTACTAATCCTGATGGGTATATATTACTTCAAGTACCGGGGCAGCAGTATGCCCCTGAATACCAACTGCTGGGGAACACAAGAGGGAGAGAACAATTACACTCATGCTTTGCTTGTGGGCTTCCTGTTGTGGCATCTAGCTGGCCACTATGGGAACAGAATGATGGACTAGACAGGCCTTTGGTCCGATCCAGCATGGCTCTTCTCATGTTCTTAGTTCCCACCTGAAAGCCTTTCAAACTAGGGGTGTGCTCTGCTCCATTACGGATCCCCGGATCTGAAGTGGAGTGGGCCGATCCGGACCTCCGAAGCCCAGTTCCGGAGTGGATCAGGGGAGGTCCGGATCGGCCCGAAGCGGTTCAGACTGTTCCGAAGCTTCGGAGCCAGGTAAGTGGGGAGAGGAGCTTACCTGGCTCCCCCATCCGCCGCCGCCGTGGTCCGTGTGGCGGTGGCAGCAGAGCCAGGTAAGTGGGGGAGGGGGGCTTACCTGGCGCTGCCACCACCGCAGTCTGTGCAGCGACAGCGGCGGAGCCAGGTAAGGGGGGAGAGGGGCTTATCTGGGTCCACTGCGGTCCGGGCTGCGGCTTCAACTGCGGCCCAGGCCTAAGGCCGGAAACAGGCCGTTTCTGGCCATAGGCCTGGGCCACAGTTGAAGCCACTGCCCAGACCACAGCAGTGATGGAGCCAGGTAAGTGGAGGAGGGGGGCTTACCCGGTTCTGCTGCGGTCCAGGCGTCAGCTTCAACTGGTGCCCAGGCCTAAGACTAGAAACAGGCTGCGGCCTGTTTCCAGCCTTAAGCCTGGGCTGCAGTTGAAGCCACCACCTGGACTGCAGCAGCGACAGAGCCAAGTAAGTGGGGGAGGGGGTCTTACCTGGCGCCACTGTCCGCCGCCGCAGTCCATGCGGCGGCAGATGGTGGAGCCAGGTAAGGGGGGAAGGGGGGCTTATTCGGCCCCCATTTTGTCCCCCCTTCCTCACTTACCTGCTTCCACCGCCCACCGAGGAGGCAAGTATGTGGGGATGGAGGGGGCAAAATGGGGGGGGGGGCGAATATCGATCTGGACCTCGGGATCTTGCTCCGGATCTGGAGCAGATCGGGGGAGGTCCAGATCAACCCGAAGCGGTTCGGGCCTGATCAAGAAGGTCCAGATCGGGATCTGAAGCGGTTCGGGTAGGGGGTGCACAGCCCTATTTCAAACTGCCTCCTATGTGGCAGCTATAACACAAGGCAATGTGCCAGTCCACAAGATAAACAAGTCTAATGTTCTGTGGTGCAACAACGCTTAAGAACAAGTGCTAGAGGTTGTGTCTAGCTTCTCCCTGGAGGCCTCTGAAGCTCTGCCTGTGAGGAGCCACTTTGTTTGCCTCCGTTACAGCCAAACACAACATGTTCTTTAGACAAGAACAACTCTTCATGCTCCATCTGCCCTCTGAAAGAAATGTCAATAGAGCCAATAAGTTACTCTTCTAGCAGGAGGAAATGATAAAAATAGCATACAGACACAGAAGCAAAGGCAGGTCAAACTGTTTTGATTTCTTACATGTTTCGAGCGTCCTCAGCACAGCCAGTTATCAGGAGTTCAGACAGCAAGAACACCAAATTAGCCAAATTAATTTGGTACATCTTTCTCTACAGCTGCCTGTATACCATAAGGAAGGAAAGGAACCTCTCGTGCAAGCACTGAGTCATTACTGACTCTTGGAGGGATGCCAGCTTTCGCTGATGTTTTCTTGGCAGGCCTTATAGCGGGGTGGTTTGCCGTTGCCTTCCCCGGCCGTTATTCCCTTTCCCCCAGCTAACTGGGTACTCATTTTACTGACCTTGGGAGGATGGAAGGTTGAGTCGACCCGAGCCAGCTGCCTGAAACCAGCTTCCGCTGGGATCGAACTCAGGCCGTGGGGAGAGTTTCAGCTGCAGAAACTGCTGCTTTACCGCTCTGCGCCACACGAGGCTCGTATACCATAAACATCAATGTATACCATAAACATCAATGTATACCATAAACATCAATGTTATCTTAAAGGAAAATCCAAATGTTATAGGTTGCAGGGCTCTTTGCATGTACACATAGGCCCGCGCACACTATTTTATTTTTGTCCTGGGATCGGAAATGCTGTGGTCTTTCTGTTGCAATAGGCATTCCTGGCCTCTTGGTTTGTCACAAAGCTATGAGCATATGAAAAAAAGAATAAAACTGTTGGGGGGCGGGGAACGCTTTAACAATCCTTTGCTTTTTGCGTGGAATCCAGTTACACCAGGCACAATTATCGTTCCAAGTTCGTTTCACACATCTTTCTCCTTCTCATACTTGCTTAAGCCTATAGCATTTATTTTTTAAAAAAACTGTGGTGGATGGAATACGTATGTCATTTGCTGCTCTTTTGTTTTAAATATTGCTGTTCTATTTTATTGTTTTATACAAATGTATACAAAATTATGCATGGTGTGGAGAATGTGGATAGGGAGACATTTCTCCCCTTCTTCCATAACACTAGACTCTGTGGCCATCCTATGATGCTGATTGGTGGGACGTTCAGGACAGATAAAAATAAGTACTTCTTCACACAGCGCATAGTTAAACTATGGGATTCACTACCACAAGATGTAGTGATGGCCACCAATTTGGATGGCTTTAAAAGAGGGTTGGATAAATTCCTGGAGGAGAAGGCTATCAATGGTTACTAGCGCTGATGGCTATGTGCTACCTTCAGTATCAGAGGCAATAAGCCTGTATGCACCAGTTGCTGGGGAACATGGCACAGTTGCACCATGTCCTGCTTTGTGGGTCCCTGACTAGATGGACCTTTGGTCTGATCCAGCATGGTTCTTCTTATGTTCTCAGGAGGGGGCTGTCCCACAGAAGGGGGAGGATCAGGCACATAACTGTGTTCCTCGACCTATTAACCTGTTGTGGCTTCAAACTGTATGGAGCGCAAAGCTATGTGTTAAGTTAGTGAAGTCTAAACGTAATGGCTGAAAAATTAATTTTAGGTTTCAGCCAGATGGACATAAAGTAAATTAATGAAAATTAATTTGTGTTAAAAATAAAATAATCCTGAAGTTCACATTCCTACAGTACCCTTGTATACACGCCACATTTCAGGTATCTAGCTTTCATGGTTTTGGAGCTATAGCAATGATGGACAGACAAACAGATGAACAGAGACACATTCTTTTTTATGATTATAGATAATCATATGGTTAAACTATATGGTTAACATTTGCTCCCTACAATGCTGAATCATCATGCCAAGTTGAAATTGGTCAAATGTCTGAAGCTGTAAATCTTTCAAAAATTTTGATTGGACGCCATTTTGTTTCAAGATGGCAAATGAAATTTTCACTATGACCAAAACCATCTCAGACAGAGTTAGAACAAATCCTAAAAGTTTTGTACAAATCAGATGTGTGGTTTTTGAGTCCATCAAGGACATACAAACAAACACTTCCTTTTGTAGAGATTATATATAGATCACATTAAATAAATATGCCTACGATGCCCTAGTTAGGGTGCTTCACAGTTTGTGCACACCAATACAGCATACCAAGGGATTAAAACATATGTACATTGAAAAAAAAATTTTTTTTTTGAATTCCTCATTAATGAACAGCCAGACTTTGAACTGGGAATGGGGCAGGGGGAAATGCAAGATTCTGTGGAATAGTACTACAAGTGTGAGGAGCTGCAGAAGAGTGCTGCAAAGCAGATTGAAAGGAAAGTACTCTGAGAATCCCTTAGAACTGGAGTACCTCTTCTTTCCCACAGTGCATTGCCTGGAATTGTCAGTTTAGCCGTGGAGGATGCAGAGTTCTTGGCAAATCCTTTCAGTGCAAACCTATTGTCAGTGACTCCTCTGCGTCAGTTACCCCCCAGCTATTAAAATAGCCTCGGGGGGACAGTGATTGATCGGGTGCTATGTGAACTAGAGTCACAACATGTGACAACTTGATCCATGCCATCCGGTTTCTAAATACTTCAGCATTGAGACATTCCAGTTGGCTCAGCCTGCCATCACACTATCAGATTAACTGTCCTTTGGGGGCCTGTGTGTGGCACTTGAAGAGGGACTTTTAAGCTTTAAATGCAACCATCTGCCTGAATGAAAACAACAAAGCATTGAGCAGAGGAAGTGGAAAAATGCAAAGCAGGTCTGGCTGGATTTAATCCACCAGCCAGAGTTGCTTGGCAAAGGACTCTGGGACTCATCTGAAGCAAACAATGCACAATAGAATATTACAGAAAGTAAGGGCACAAATTACTGGAGTCATTTGCTATTGCAGCATATTCAGATGGAGAGAAAATCCAGGTTTGGGTCAACAACCTTTTCTCCTGGGCCCAAATGCATGGGTTAGGCACTGAGCCAGGAAATTACTGTTTCACAGTTTTGTGAGCTCCTTATTCAGAGAAAAGCTTGTGGTTACACCTCAGGAGAAGCATCACTGATTTAACTGAACATACATTACTACTGATTATCATGAGTGTAACCTTGTTTTAGGTACGTGTTGGAAAACCTCCCCAATTTCAAGCATGAATAACTAGAGAAAGGATTACAATTCATGTTAATAAGTAGTGCTCTCGTCAAAGTGTGAACAACAAGTCTTGTGGTCAACCGGAATGTGCACATGATACACATAGATGAAATGAAAAGGTTTCTCAAGGCCTCTATCATGGCAGAGAGCTGGACCGGATAAGAGCTAGCATGTATATAGTACATCAGAATGTTCAAAGTGCCTCACATACGCTATCTCATATGAGAAGGGGCCATAGCTCAGTGGTAGAGCACATGCTTTGCATGTACAAGGAGCCATGCGGAATCCCTGACATTCTCCAGCTAAAATGATAGCTAGCAGCAGTTTCTGAGATATTGCAAACCTGCTGCCAATCAAAGAGAGTCTATGGGTTGAATCCAGACTTACGCTCTTTTTGGTGACAGATACAGACTTTTTTTTATCCATACTGGCTTTTAAACTGTTGTAAACCGCCCAGAGAGCTTCAGCTGTGGGGCGGTATATAAATGTAATAAATAAACAAACAAATAAAATACTCCTTGGGCTCTTAGTATGGTTTAATCTCAGCTGCTAATTAGTTTATGCGGTCTTCCTTAAAAGATTTTTTTTATATATCCTGCACTTTTATTGCTAGTTTTTAATTATGGTATTAGGTATGTTCTGTTTTGGCTTGACTTGTCAGCCACTCAAGAGAATATTTGTTTATTTATTTGAGGCAGTTCACAATATTAAAATACTATATTAAAAACACCACATTAATACAGTAAAACAACTAAAACAACTAAACAACTGAAGTAAAAACAACTAAAAACTAAAATAAAAACAATTTAAGGAGCAGCAAAATGGAGCGGCATTAGTTTACTTACAGCCTAGGGAAAGCCTGGGTGAAAATGTGTGTTTAAAAGATGTCACATTTTCTGCCTCCCAAACTCCACAAGGTTTTTTTCCCCAGAGGGTGGGTGCCACTACAGAGAAGGCCCACCATCAAGGTTCTTCACAGTAACATTCTGTTTTGGAATGACCTCCTCTGATGATCTTAAGTGTCCCCTGGGTATATATAAGGGAAGGCGGTCTGCTAGGTATCCTGGTCCCAAGTTGTTTAGGGCTTTCTATAATAATAAGATAACTTTGTATGTGGCACGGTAGCTAATAGGCATCCATGCAGTTCTTTTAACACAGGTGTTATGTGAACATAGCTAGGCGTCCCAGTGAGTACCCTAGCTGCTGCATTCTGCACAAACTGCAGCTTCTGAACCACACACAAGGGTAGCCCCACAAACAGTGCATTGCAGTAGTCTAATCATGAGATAACCGGAGCATGGATCACCATGGCTAGGCTATCCTTATCCAGTAGTGGGAGTAATTGGCGTACCAGCCAAAGTTGTTAATGGACACTCCAGGCCACCAAGGCCTCCTGGGCCTGCAGTGACAAAGATGGATCCAGTAGTACCCCAAATTACGGACCTGCTCCTTCAGAGGGAGTGCAACCCCATTAAGAATAGGCAAACACCCCAATTCCCAGACCTGAAAACTGCCAACCCATAGGGTCTCTGTTTTATCAGGATTCAGCTTCAGTTTATTGCCATTCATCCAAGCCTTTGCATACAGGCAATGGTTCAGAACGTGCATGACCTCTCCTAATTCAGATGTCACAGAGAAATAGAGGTGGATGTCGACAACATTAGGGACAGGATAGAGCTTTTTGGTACCCCACGATTCAGCTGCTATCAAGCAGTCACCCAGTGCTATTCTCTGGAACTGACTCCACAAGTATGAGTTGAACCACTGTAAAACAGTGCCTCCAACTCTCAACTCACAGAGGCGGTCCAGGAGGATCCCATGGTCGACGGTATCAAAATCCACTGAGGGATCAAGAAGCAGTAACAGGGTCGCACTCCCTCTGTCCCCCTCCTAAAGAATGTCATCCCTCAGGGGGACCAAGTGCAATTCTATCCCAAAACTGGGCCTGAATCCAGACTGGAATGTATCTAGATAAAACGGTTTCATTTCATTCAGGAGTGCCTGCATTCATATGTGCTGCTCTGGAGATTCCCCTAACCCATTCCAAGGGGCACAAGGGGTGGGGAGGTGAAATTTGTGGAAATGGCTTCCTCTTCCCTTACTCAACTGGAGTGTCATGTGAGTGAAGCTCTGCTGATCACAAGTCAGGATCCATGCCACTATCTATCTAGCTGGATTCAGTATTAGACAACTGCATCTGTTCATATTCATCCAAGATTCCTATTATTATTATTATTATTATTATTATTATTATTATTATTATCATTATCATCATCATCATCATCATCATCATCATCATCATCATCATCCTGCCTTTTGCCCAATACTGGGCCTCAAGGCGGTATTACAAAGTTTAAAACATACATTTTAAAACATAGGAAAAGAAATGTAAAAAAAAAGAAAGTTTAAAATACACAACAAAATTATAAGTCATTAACATAGATGGAGGGCCTGATTATTCCCCAAAGGCCTGCTGGAACAAACAAGTTTTAACCTGCTTCTGAAAGCTCATCAAGGAGGGAGCCAGCCTAGCTTCCCCGGGAAGAGAGTTCCAGAGCACTGGAGCAACCACCGAGAAGGCCCTCTCCCATGTTCCCACCAAGTGTGCCCCTGAAGATGGTGGGACTGAAAGAAGGGCTTCTCCAGAAGATCTCAAAGCACGGGCAGGCTCATAAGGGAGAATACGGTCTTTCAAATAATCCTCACGTCACAGGTGTTTGGATGTGTATTGAGGCTAATATAGTAGCTCCTGGCTGAGGCAAGATTTCACTATTCTTAGCTGCTACATTACACCAGCTCTTTCTGTCCACTTTTATTAATAACCTTCCTGGCAGGAATTTTTTTAGATGCAAAGTAGTCTATAAATAACATAAATAAAATAAATGATTCTGTAACTAGGCACTTTGGCACAGTGCAGCTCTCCATAACGCCAGTAGCTTGGGTTACATGCAGGGTCAATCAGGGCCAGCCCATCTGCACAAGCAGCTGGCTCTGGTGGCAACATTTTAAAGGGGGGGGGGCACAAAAGCAGCAGTGCAGCATTGACACTGTATGCCTCAGGATCACTTGAAATTTCACACAGCTCTCATTTTGCACACTTGCCATAGGAGGGCTAAAGGTTTGAACTCCATTATTCTCCACAACGTTGGCTGAGGTTCTGAGGTGCAATTCCAGGAGCGCCCTGGGGTGGATGGCCATGATGTTAATGCATGGAGGATCCTGCTTGGCCCAAGACATTTTGCTGCCCGGAGCGGACTAATGGCAGCCACCCCTTACAGGCTAGGCCAATATTTTAAAAAGTTTTGCTGCATCACCCAGACAGTGACCCAGTTTGCATGATCACCTCAGCGCACCATGGCTAATTTAAGGCATGGTGGTTTGCAGGATGTGCAAACAGGCAACTTCTGCATATAAAATAGCCCGTGGTTGTGGGTGGTTTGTTAACCATGCCAGCAATCCACCCTCACCAGGTTCACATTACATGATAAGCTGCAGTTGCAGCTTGAATATACAAAATGGTGGATTCCTGCCTTCATCCATTCCCCCTCCCCTATGGTGTCACCTGAATTAGGCCGCTTTACCCTGCTGCACAGCAGAGCTGGCCCTGTGGCCAAGGGTCTGAATTTAACCCCTCATTGTCCCTGTAAGTGTCATGATTTTATGGTCCTTAGAAGGATAGCTGGAAAATGTATGCTAACCTTTACCCAAAATCTGCTTCCTGGCAACTGAGGCATATGGGTTCTTGCTCCATTGTGAAGGGCAAAGTGCTTTATACAACCAACTATCACAGCTCCTCTAATTAAAAAAAAAAAGAGCATGTACCCACAGCAAGATGAGAATGATGGCGAGGTGCCCAAGCAACCTGGAATGTGTATCTTCCCAATTCCAAGGCCTGGTTCTCACTGAGGTGGTAAATAAGAATGTAAGACTATCAGATAGAAACAAAGGACATAAGAAGAGCCCTGTTGGATCAGACCGAGGGCCCATCTGGTCCAACATTCTGTTTCTACAGTGGCCAACCAGATGTCTGTGGGAATCCCACAAACAGGACATGAGGACAATCCCATTCGCCTGCTCATGCTGTCCAGCAACTGTTTTAAAGATACAGGCTCTGAAACTGGAGGTAATATAGACCCTATAACAGAAGTCAGGATACACCTGACAACCCTGCAAGGTAGGCTTCTGGACCAAACGTCCCAAACTCCCAGCAACCCACCTCCCAAACTTTGTCCACAACCGGGATGAGTCAGAGGTTCAGGGAATAACACACAAACGCACATTTAGAGACCAAAGCAATTCCAAAGCGTGGTTTTATCCTGGCTGTGCTTTTCATACTGTATTTTGCATTTGTGTTTTTAACCTGTTGGTGGTTTTATTATGGTTTTAATTTTTGTGAACCGCCCAGAGAGCGGCTATTGGGTGGTATAAAAATGTGATAAATAAATAAATAAATATTGCAATCACTAAAACTCACACATAAGTCCTTGGTCAGTAAAACAGCCTCATAAAAAGGGAAAGGAAAGAGAGGGGAGATGAGGAAAAGGGGGGTGAGGAAAGGTGAGGAAAAGCTCTAATCTCTAGCCATTACCCCAAGAAGCAATCATACATCCCCACACCCAGCCAAACGATGGCTGGCTTTTTTCAGGATACCCATGCACGTTTTAAAACATAAAAACCTTTCTAACTCCGAGGAACCCTCTCCTGGTTACCTCGGACCTGATCTTCCCAGTTGGCATACGCATGCTCCACCAAGGAAGATGGAGGGCTTTCTTCATAGAGCTTTTTATCTCTTTTGGGGACTCTTGGTCCCATGACCCTAACAAGCCAACCCGTGCCCTTCCCGGATGTTCGCCCACCTGCTCCCAGAGGGGCCAGGCCACCTCTTTTCCCACAGCTGAATCCCATTAGCTTGTCCCCCGCCCTGATAATCTCCAGGTGCTGGTGGGAGTTCGCCTGGATTGAGGCAGGGATGACCTTGGCTGGCAGCCACCGCCTTCCGCCTTCCCCACCCAAGCCTGACCCAGCCACTTTGAAACAATAGGCCATAGATCATACATAGGGGCAGATTTTACCATCCTTTCCCCCTGATATGCTAGTTTTCTATATGGAGGGACTCTGTAAGTATTCAAAAATGTGAGTCCTCATCTGCAGTCTGAACTGGTACAGTCCAGACACAAGCATATCACATTATATACAGAGAACGAAGCCTGGGGAAGCATATATGCAAGTATCATGTTGGCCAAGGACAAAAAGAATAGGTTATTCAACACTAGCAAAAAAGCCCGTCATATAACAGGTGTAGAGGAGCAGTCTGGTGAGGAGGTTAGTGGGTTTTGGCCCCTCTGCTAGGCCGGAAGCTCCTGGCAGTTATCTTTCTTCGGAACTTGGAACTTTCATAGAAGGACGCAGTTCCGAGAAATAGATGGCGCCAGAGGGCAAAACCTAGAGGTGGCTTGGAGGTGTCCCCTGGCCTTCTATCATGGAACGTCCCTAGATGGCAGTTATTTTTCTTGGTAGATGGCAATTATTTTTCTTGGAACCTCCATTGAAGGCCCTGTGAGCTCAGAATTTTTAAACATGCAAATAGGAGAGAATGCAGAGGCAGTGGATTGGCCTACTGGTTGGCGATGTCATTGTGACATCACCAACCAGTAGGCCAATCCACTGCCTCTGCCTTCTCCCCTATTTGCATAAGTGGCTTGGAGGAGGCCTCTGGGCTTTTATATACCGTATTTCCTAAATTCTAAGGCACAGTTTTTCCCCCATATAAACATCTCTAAAAACGGGGTGTATCTTAGAATCACAGGTGTGTCTTAGTTGTTGTTTTTTCTGTTGGTGGTACTGAAATCAGTGTGCGTCTTACAATCGATGGCGTCTTACAATCAAAGAAATTATTATTATTATTATTATTATTATTATTATTATTATTATTATTATTATTTTTATTTGTATCCCGCCTTTTGCCCAATGCTGGGCCTCAAGGTGGCCTTACATAGTTTAAAACATACATTGGGGGGAAAGAAAAAAAAGAAAAAATTAACATTTAAAATACACAACAAAATTATAAGTCATTAACACAGATGACAGATTATTCTCCAAAGGCCTGCCGGAACAAACAAGTTTTAGCCTGCTTCCGAAAGCCCATCAAGGAGGGAGCCAGCCTAGCTTCCCCGGGAAGAGAGTTCCAGAGCGCACTGGAGCAGCCACCGAGAAGGCCCTCTCCCATGTTCCCACCAAGTGCGCCTGTGAAGATGGTGGGACTGAAAGAAGGGCTTCTCCAGAAGATCTCAAAGCACGGGCAGGCTCATAAGGGAGAATATGGTCTTTCAAATAACCTGGACCCGAGCCATATATAGATGGTTAGAAATTGCTTACATGAACCTGAAGGTCTTTCTGTAATATTTGGTTTCCCCTCCCTTCAGACGAATTCCACAAAATTCACTTTACTTCTGTGAAAAAATTAAATCCCAGCCAAGTATCCAGTGCTGAGACAATTTTATGTACTGTTTCAATTCTAATTCCTGTGATCTTATTGGTGAATGATGGCAGACAAGACAAGAGATTTAAGCTTGTACTTGTGCCTGTCTGGCTACGATCAAATCATAACTCCCAGAGGAAAGAGCCTCAGGCTTCCTGCGCCTCCAGATAAACCCAGAAAGAGCTCACTGCAGCTCCTTGGGACACCTTGCAATTGAATTACGTACAAGCACTCTCCATCACTTTACATCTGGTTCGGGGTGAGCAAACAGAGGGATATATTTAATCTGCCACATTTGCAGAGGCAACAGCGATGCTGCCTGCTGTATTAACACAACCATTGTTAGTAATTACACATAGATCTACAGCAAATGTCACACTTCAGAAAGTAGAAAAGTGTTTGTGGCAGGAGGATGGACTGGGACCTAAGATCCAGAAGAAGAACTAAGAAGGTGCGACAGGCTTCCTGAGGAGGACTCTCAATATTTTAGGGTCTCGGGTGAAACATTACCGTATTTCTTTGATTGTAAGATGCCATCGATTGTAAGACGCACACTAATTTCAGTACCACCAAAAGAAAAAAAGCTTTGATTCTAAGAAATAATAATAATTCTAAGATGCACCCCGTTTTTAGAGATGTTTATATGGAGGGGGAAAAGTGTGTCTTAGAATCAAAGAAATACAGTATCTCCATGCTCTGTTCTCTTTCTACCTGATACACTTTGACTTTTCATTTTCTGGGGACAATGGGTTTTTTCCAACTATATCCTGCCAGGGCAGAGAACACATGTGATGTTCATGTAGGATGGCGACCAGACAGGTTAGTTTGAGGAAGATATGGGTTTTGGAAGTTCCTAAGAGCCTTGGAAGAGAGCAAAAGGGATCACATCACGGACTCCTTGGAAATGTCATTACTAGTTGAGAACATGAGGAACTACGATCCTTATAGAAGTTGTGACTGATTTGTCAGTAGGAACCTCCAAGGTGCCCCCTCATTTCAAACATTTAGGTTAGATGAGAAATGCAAACGTTGGTGGAAGAGGTTTTTTTTTTTGGTGGGCGGCAGGGCTGAGTTGGAGAAATGACTAAAATTTTATAGGTAAATATCTTGCTGGTGATAATTCATCATCTTTACTGCTGAGTTCATGCCACCTGCCTGAATACATAAAGCAGGTAGAGCTGAGCTTTCAGGCTACAGCCACTTAACTTCTCCCTCTAGCTTCCTGGTAGCTTCAGCTACCTAGCTAGGAGGTTATTGGCCATATCTCTGTTCTGCTGCCATTTGTAAAGCTCAAGCTCTGCTCAGGCAACATTATTAAAAATATATCTGGGCACGCTCTGCTGCTTCACAACATGCTGGAAAACAAGCAAGCAAATCTGGGCGCTCTGCAGTGCTTAGGAGAGTGTGGAAAGTCCTTTACCCTGTACCACTATGCACAGGAAGGACCTCTGATGTTGTGAATGCACAAGCAATTTCTGCTAAGGCAATCCGAGAGCAATGAGTTCTTCTGGGCCCAGGGAGTGTATTGTTTGAGGCTGACCCCGCTCCTCAGGGTTCACTGGGGATACACAGTTTTGACTATATTTAGGAGCATTGTCAAAAAGAGAAGTAGATATGCAAAGTGCTGATGTCCATCAGCTATTCAAGTGGCAACAGTGACGTGTGTTCATCACAGGTGGTGCACATACTTTCTCCTTCTACAGCAGTGAAATCCATGTAGGGAAATCATAAGGGGTGGAGAGGCTTTAAGAAAACAAATGAAGGGCAGTTAACTTGCTAGAGTGGGAGACATATTTGCGAAATACATAAAATGCATTTTGGGGGCCAGTCATGTGGGGCACACACCCTCACTCCTTTGTTCCTGCTTGTTTCTTGTTGAACGTGCTTTTGCAAGGCATTCCCCCCCCCACACACCATTTTTGAAACACCACAAAAACCATGCAAAACTAGAGATGCCAGCAGGATGAGTGTACATAATGCCTTGAACTAGGGTGGCCATTTGAAAAGGAGGACAGGACTCCTGTATCTTCAACAGTTGCATAGAAAAGGGAATTTCAGCAGGTGACATTGGTACGCACATAGCACCTGGTGAAATCCCCTCTTCATCACAACAGCTAAAGCTGCAGGAGCCCTGCCCTCTTTTGTATCTGGTCACTCTAGTATAGCTCCTGCAGCTTTAACTGTTAAAGATACAGGAGCCCTGTACTCCTTTCCATATGGTCACCCTACCTTGAACACCACCTTCAACTCTCTGGAAAGAAAACCAGAACAAAGTTTGCTGCCTGAGAACTTCACGTTACCACGGCAAGCAGGTGGTTGCGGTTAACAGTAATGGTGAGAGAGGGAGGAATTTGCAGGGGAGAGTCAGTGAGCAACAGGTGCTTAACCTTTTTCCCACCTGCCGATTCTCCCCTGCAATCCCTCCCGGATGGATAGATGCTGCGTCAGATATATAAAGAGGGATAAACATGCCTGCTAGCGTGCTGTGGCGTGAAAATTGTGACATACAGCTCTCGGTTGAGATCCTGAATGGCCTACAAATCAAAGAGGCAACTACAATCCCTCTTTATATAATTACAGCTCACCCTCTCCTAACAGTGAGAAGCAATTGATGAGATCAGGTGCAGCAAAGATTCTTCAGGGAAATATAGTTGAACAGGCCAAATTGTGATGGATCTTTTACTAGAAAGGTGCAACTATGCAAATTTACTCTTGCATAGTCTCATGGACTTCAGTGGAATCTGACTCGTCTACCTGGGACATTAGATAGCCTCCCTCTTAGCTGATCTATATACATTTCCACATGCGTTCAATTTCTACTTGAATTAAAGACGTGATTCACTAACAGGCATCTCCTCAGACTGAAACTCTCAGAACAAGAACCATTGTGGGACGGGGTGGGTGGGGAGAGAATCCACATCACGCCAGTCCTTTTCCAGCTTCATTGGCTGCCAGTCCAGGTCCGGGCCCGATTCAAAGTGCTGGTATTAACATTTAAAGCCCTAAACGGCTTGGGGCCAGGCTATCTGAAGGAACGCCTCCTCCCATATGTACCTGCCCGGACCCTAAGGTCATCCTCAGGGGTCCTTCTCTGTGAGCCCCTGCCAAAGGAAGTGAGGCAGGTGGCTACCAGGAGGAGGGTGCCACGACACAGGCTCTGAACACCAAGCCTGGCCGCGGCTACTCCCTGCTCAAGCCAAGCATCACCGCTTGATACGCCTGAGGCAAGGGATAAAAAACCACCTTCCTCCAAACTATGTGGAGAAAGGGGTTAAATGGAAAAGGATTTCAATATATAAAATAAAACACTGTGAGTTATATGTGCTGAGGTGAATTATTGTCAGAATGGGTGTTAAATGTGTAAACTTCAGATGATAAATGCCAAACAGACATGTGGGATTTTTGTGGTAGTTAAAAACAAAATAATTAAAATTTATTTTTAAAAGTTCATAAGCTTTGTTTCAAATAAAACATTTAAAAACATTTTTGAAACCTTTCATCCAATCCTTTCACTCATTCACATACACGCTTTCCTTTCCCTCACACAATCACTCTTGAGCTTTCTTTATTATCTGTATTGATTAAAATACATCAACTATGTGCACACCACACTCCAAAGATACCGCTCTCTACCCTGAACCTCAAATTTCCCAGAACTTAAGTACTCTAAACACAGAGAGCACTAAAGACTCTAAGACAGTGGTTCTCAACCTGTGGGTCGGGACCCCTTTGGGGGGTCGAATGACCCTTTCACAGGGGTCGCCTAAGACCATCGGAAAACACATATTTCCGATGGTCTTAGGAAACTGTATTGACTGAACTATGTCATGTATCATCTTTTGTATTATTAAAGCTATTGTTATGTATTATTTTCATTAGCAAACCATCCCATGACAATGGATCGTGTAGAGAAGAATGAAAATAATTTTATGGTTGGGGGTCACCACAACATGAGGAACTGTGTTAAAGGGTTGCGGCATTAGGAAGGTTGAGAACCACTGCTCTAAGAGTACCTAAAAAGTCTCCCCCAATCCCCTCAGTCCTTCCCTTATATATCACTCCTCCCCCTCCCAAGACATTCTAACTCCACCCACTCAGGCCAACATTCTAAGCTCACCACAGACTTACAAATTGCAGACATACATCTGGGAACTGACTTGTGGGGTGTAACCCCACAGAGGGCCTTCTCTGCTGTGGCACCCCGGCTGTGGAATGAGCTCCCTAAGGAGGTTCGCTTGGCACCTACATTATATGCCTTTAGACGCCAGGTGAAGACCTTTTTATTTTCCCAGCATTTTAACAGTCTATAAATAAATTTCAACTCGGTGTTTTAAATTTGTAATTTTGCATTGCTGCTGTTTTTATCTGGTTGAGCTTTTATATTTTATTTTATATTATGGTTTTATACTGTTGTTTTATACTTTGAATGGTTTTACTTTTTGTGAACCGCCCAGAGAGCTCCGGCTATTGTAGGGTGACCATATGAAAAGGAGGACAGGGCTGCTGGATCTTTAACAGCTGTATTGAAATGGGAATTTCAGCTGGTGTCATTTGTATATATGGAGAACCTGGTGAAATTTCCATTTCATCACACCAGTTAAAGCTGCAGATGCCCTGTCCTCTTTTAAATCTGGTCACAGTATAGCTGCAGTATAGCTCCTGCAGCTTTAACTGTTGTGATGAAGAGGGAATTTCACCAGGTTCTCCATATATACAAATGACTCCTGCTGAAATTCCCTTTTCTGTGCAACTGCTTAAGATACAGGAGCCCTGTCCTCCTTTTCATATGGTCACCCTAGGCTATTGGGTGGTATAGAAATGTAATAAATAAATAAATAAATAAATAGCAAAGAGTAAGTTTAAACAAACCAAAGGAAGTTCCTGCTGCACTCAGTGCAAGATGGATCTGCAAAGTGCACTGCACCAGGACAGACACTTGCCACTGCCCTAGGATTTGACAGCCCAGGACACACTCTTAAAAGCAGCAAGGCAGAAGGAGCGCTACGACAGCTGCGTCTTACCAGCTCCAAGTGCCAGAGCCTTGCAGCCCCACTGCAGCCCACTCCTCGCACTTGAAGCCCACCCTACACTCCCACTTCCTTCTCTGTTTAGTCCACAGCAGAAGAGAACATCTGAGTTGTGTGAACATAGGTTTACCCACTGCAAGGGAAATGGATACCACCCTGTCCTTTCCTCTAACTTCTCAGTCTTGAGGCCAATAAGATGGGACCTCAGCAGCCAGATTTATTACTTACTTCTCTGATCCACACCATACGAAGGCTGGGGTGGGGGAAAATCTAATTTTTACAATGGTTTCTCCTATCACATCCAGGTTCTGGCCTAAGTGATTTTGTTGCCTGAGGCAAATGACAAGTTGAACCCCCTTCCTCAGTCCACATATAGAAGCTGACTGGAATGGCAGTTGAATTTTACCTCAGCACTGGGAAGAGAACAGTGTTCCCCACTCCACCTATGGCAGAAGGATAACATAGGGGCCCCAGAATGGGTGGTGTGGCCTCCACAGCTCTATCATCCCATAGAAGGAAAATAATGGAGGGTTCCTCAGCATTTGCCACCTGAAGCGGTTGTCTCATTCTGCCTAATGGTAGGGCTGGCCCTGTACACAGGTGAAAGGAGCTAAATCTCCCATTTTCAAGCATGACTTCCCTTTGATTCTTGACCCCCAGGTGCTTGTTTACCTGCCCAGCTCTGATACTAGACATTGAGCTGGGTTGGGGAGGAAAGTGCCTGAACTGAAGGAGCACTGGGTGGTGGGGTTTTGCATTCGGTTCCTGCACATTCTTTAGTTATTTATTTAAAATCTTTTAAGGCTGCCTTGAACAGACAAGACAATTTCCATCCTACAAATATAAAACCACAATATTTAGTACAAGCAAGACCATAAAACATCACGAAACCATCTAAAAGACGAAAAAGCAGTAAAACGGACCACAAGAGAAGCAAAACCGTTAATAAATAAATAAATAAATAAGTGGATGTTAAAAGCATATATCTGACTCCCACACCCTGTTTTATAGATGAACGGGGAAAAGTTATGAATAAACTAACATGGCTTCTCCTATCACATCCAGACCAGCCCTTGGTTGCACGTTTAAAATGATCAGCCCCTGTGTATTTCCTCTGTGCAGTTGCTCCGACCGTGTTTGCTTTTGCCTCCGTCACTCCAGAACATCCATCCCAGACAAACAACTCAAACTGCCAATCCATTATTAATGGAGCCGTCTGGCAGCCCCTGACGGAAGGCTTTAATACTTTGGTGAAGAGGGAGGATGTGGTAAGAACTTGTGCGGAGCCACAGTTTAGTAGTGGTGGAGACCCTTTGCCTTTCCAGGAGTTGGCTATCTATGGCTTAGAAGCAAAGATATAAAAGATTTCCACCCCAGGCAAAGTGGGCATCCCCCCAGAGGCTGATAATGCTATTGTTACGTGGATAGCCACCTTGCATTCCCCCCCCCCCCATCTTCTGAAGATATTTTCAAGGTGGACTTTGAGACCCCCTTTTACAACAACAAAACTGGGGCAAAATTCAAGGGGTCTGTGGGAGCACCCCATTCCCAACCAGCTAGTTTACACTCAGGGCTGTCCTGACTCTGCGTTGAGGTCCTGCCTCAGGAAGCTGCACTATATGATCAAAAGCATGAGAGCCCCAAGGACCTTGGCAATTCCAGGGAAAACACTGGATACAACAATCTCTGTAACGCTGCAAGGGTGTGTGACAAGTACCTCTTGGACACATAACAAGTGCCACACTGATATTTGCATGAATGCTTAGCTTGCCCACTGTACAGTGCTTATTTAGCACCGCCAATACTGTGTGTTAAGCTTCTGTAGGGAATACAGAATCATAGAATAGCAGAGTTGGAAGGGTCCTACAAGGCCATCGAGTCCAACACCCTGCTCAATGCAGGAATCTACCCTAAAGCATCCCTGACAGATGGTTGTCCAGAAGTGATAAAGACCCTACATTTTCAATCTACAGATTTACAAAAACTGTCACTGCACTGTGATTCTCAGCCTTCCTGCCTTAGCTCACTATGTCACCATTTGACTTTCAAATGCAAGAGCTGAAAGTGAGATTCCAGGCCTCCCCTACTATAACCTGGATCACATTCAGAGCTAAGAAACAAAGCCAAAAGCCCCGATATTCAGACACCATGCTGTAATCCACAAGCCCTCATTGGGCTTCCAAAGCAGGAACCAGAACGTTGAAGTTGACATCTCTGTTTTTAGCACTAGCATCAATTTACTGGTGCCACACAGGGTTGCCACCACATCTTGAGGTGATCTGGAACGTGGCAGCATGTTTGGAAGTCTGGCCAGGTGAAAGCCACGAGCACCAAATGTAGATGTGAGGGTCCTCAACGAACTGCAAGCTGAGTCCACCTGGATCCAGAGAGAGCTTATACCACATATTCCCTTCACGTCTGCATAGCCCAGATCAGGAGAGGACCTGACTTATGTCATGCAGTTCAGAAAGCCTGAGAAGCCTCAAGGACCCCACTGCTCATGGGAAGTTCAATTTTCAGGAACATCTCGAACAGTCTTCCCCAACCTGGTGTCCTGCACGTGTGTTGCAGTACAGCCCCCATCACACCCATCATTGGCTATGGTGGCTGGGGATGATAGGACTTCTAGTCCAGATTGTCGGGAGGACAGCAGGATGAAGAAGGCTGATCTAGAACCCTGCAGCTTGACAGGTGTGAATCAACCCCACCCCACCAGATTACACTAGAGGGCAGGGGATAGGATGGGACCTCATACAGGCCAAGTGCTGATGACATCATTAGTATGAAGCAGCGGTCCCCAACCTTTTTGGCACCAGGGACCGGTTTTGTGGAAGACAATTTTTCCATGGACTGAGGGGGTTGTTGAGGAGATGGTTTTGGGAAGCCCCGCCCCCACTCCAGCATCTTGGCTTCGCTTCGGCTGGGCAGGCGAGATGGCGCTCCGCGCCCAAGTACACTAGGGTGGGGAATGGGGGAGTGGGGGTGAAAGCAGCTTACCTGCGTGGCCCGGTTCCTAACAGGCCACGGACTGGTACCGGTCCGTGGCCTGGGGGTTGGGGACCCCTGGTATATACCACGACCAGCGTGGTAAGGCAGTAGACTCCTGCAAGCACTTCAATTTGAAATCTCTCAGCTCCATGAATTCTGCAGAATTCTCAACCTCAGCGGGATAGATTACTGCGTGGAATAAACCTGGGTGACTCACACTCTCTCCGCACAAAGGAAGTACTGCGTCAACTTTCCTCTTGCAAAATACTCATGCAAGTCCTTGAAACAAGCAGGTTCCACTTATCGGTCTTCCAGCCACATCCCCACTTAATTCCGACAGTCAGAGAGGTAGGCAGTCATCCATTCCCCGAAATCTCCCCTCCTAAGAGCTAGAGTCAAATACAGCTGAGTCGGTAAGTGACTGGCAGGGTGGAATTGCACCACCTTTTCAGCTGCCCAACGTGCCACTTGGTTTCATAACCTCTACCTTGGTTTGTGTCGCAATGATTATGAGACATAAAAACAGGTGCTTTGTTGCTCTGTCAGCAAATGATTATAACAGTTTATTTTACTTCAGCCTAGCAAACACCTGCTGTCACAAGGAAGAGAGGGGAAAAGATGCATAACAGGAGGCAGCGGGAATCTCTGAGAATGAGTGGAGAACATCGCAAACAGGGGGAAACCCAACATTAAGAGTTGCCTTGGCTCCAGTTAAGGCAGTAGTAGTGGGGTTTTTTCTTCTTCCAGCAGTTAAATAAACTCTATAGAATCACCAATGTCACCTGATCCAAAGCTGGTGTGGCCAGGGCATTCAGCATGGTATAAACATTCAGATTCCTTCAACTTTACGTAAAGTGTTACCTTTACCGCTATTTCCTGGAATCATAGAGCTGGAAGGGGCCTCAAAGATAATCTAGTCCAGAGTACTGACAATGCAGGAAATCCGTTACTCTACTGCTTACTCTCCTGACGTGAATATACCCGGTCACTACATTCAACATCTAAGGTCCTCCTCCGGGTGCCTACTCCGAGAGAAGCTCGGAGTGTGGCAACGAGGGACAGGGCCTTTTCGGTGGTGGCCCCCAGACTATGGAACGATCTCCCTGACAAGGCTCGCCTGGCGCCAATGCTGCTATCTTTCCGGTGCCAGGTTAAGACTTTCCTCTTTGCCCAGGCATATGGCGGCACATCTTAATCACCCACATGTTTAGGGTTTTTTTTAACGGTTTTTAATGCTTTATGTGTGTATGTTCTGTGTTTTAAAATTTAAAATTTTGTATACTTGTAATAATAATAATAATAATAATAATAATAATAATAATAATAATAATGTCAGATAAAGAAATTCTCCAGGGAGGTAGCAATGTTAGGTTATTTCAGCAAAAAGAAATAGGAGTCTTGGGGCACTAGAAGATTTATATGGTAGAAGAATTAGATGCATGAAGTGATATCCTGAGTAGTTAAGGTATCATGCGTATACATGTATATTCATGCACAGGCGCTCTGGAGGGGGAAAGGGTGTAAACAGTGGGGCCCCAAGGCCATGAAATGCAACTTTCAAGTGAATATACAATAAGAATGTCTGATGGGCCCTAGTCCATGAAAGCTAGCGGCACAGTAAATCTATTAGACTTCGCAGTGTCACAAAATTCTGTTTTTGTTGCAACAGACTAACATGGCTATCTCTGAAGGAGGACAGAAATTCCTAGCCACAAGCCAAAATGAGTATAGAAGTTGGTTTTTTTAAAAGACCCCCAAACCATTTAAGTTTCTTTTGTTCTTATGTTTTCCCAAAGTACTGGAAGGAAAGGAAAGGAACCTCTCGTGTAAGCACTTGAGTCATTGCTGACTCCTAGAGGGATGCCTGCTTTTGCTGATGTTTTCTTGGCAGACTTTGTAGCGGGGTGGTTTGCCGTTGCCTTCCCCAGTCGCAGTTACCTTTCCCCCAGCTAGCTGGGTACTCATTTTACCGACATTGGAAGGATGGAAGGCTGAGTCGACATGAAACCAGCTTCCGCTGGGATCGAACTCAGGCCGTGGGGAGAGTTTCGGCTGCAGTAACTGCCGCTTACCACTCTGCGCCACACGAGGCTCTGGATTCTTTTCAATAATCAATAATCACAACGGGTTTTCTGGGAAGGCCACCCATTTTGAGATGGCTTAGCTCGCTTGCTCAGCTCACTGCATGATCATTTTGTCATATTAATAGCTTCCCCTGAAAACACGATTTAGCTATTTGTCAAGCTAGCTTAGTAGCAGCATTCACTAACAAGCATTAGTCCCAACCCAAACAGAGACTACTGGATATAGACCACCAAGAGCTCCGGGGAACTGCCTGGGGACCATGTTCCCCCCAATCATTGGGTCTCCCAGTCCCTTCTTGCAAAGACGGAATGCCATACCTGGGTTGGTTAACCATTCCCAAATACAGGAAAGCATTCACCCTAGCAAGATTTAACGTCCTCCCCTCCAAGTTGCTGGAGGGCAGATATAAGAAAATTCCATCCAAAAACAGATACTGCCCATGTAATAACATCGAGGTGGAATCCATTTTGCATGTGCTCTTCCATTGCAATTTTTACCAACAGGCAAGAAAAGACCTATTATGTCCTATTATGCAACGTCTCCCTGGACGATCCCCTGAGTCACTCCTGATTAGTCTACTTCAGGGCTCCAGTAAATCTACCACTGAGCAGGTGGCCAAATTCCTGAATTTGGCCATCCGCACCAGATCACTTATGGATGTTGATTGCGTTTAAATCCACAGATTAGCAATTTTATTATCTATATATCCCTCCCTTTTTCACTATGCTAGGCCCCAATAACTCAATTCTGTTCCCTTTTCAGAAACCAACAAATAACCATCTAGTATCTTTAGTGATTTTGTAACACTCCTTCTTTTTATCCCTACTCTGTATTGTTTTATATAATGGTGTATCTTCTTGTTTTATATTGGTCTGTTGACTGTAAATAAAGGAATCACTAATCACTTAGTCCCAACCCACTCACCACACATTTGCATTCAAATATTGGCATTTAAACAGGAATCCTGGTTCTCAGTTCTGATCTGCAGGGTTGCAGAACCCATGGCTGTGGACCACATGCAGCCTCCAAGGTGCTTGGTACAGCCCACCCACCCACCCATGGTTCCCCACCAAAAAATTAGGATTGATTTTACCATGGTATTCTTTCCCAATTTATCCAGTCACTGAGTTGCTGCCACTGCCACTGCACCTTCCCATAATATTCCATACAATTCTCCATACCACCACCTTCCCCCACTGCTGGAAAAAGTAGCAGCTTCCTGCAAGATGCTTCAGGCACCAATTCCCTCTGAGTGCTGGAGGCCAAAAAGCCTCACAAGAGACCCTCTGGCAGCTGGTGTCACAGGGCTATGACCCTTAGTGTCAGCAATGCCGCCGCCGCCGTCACAGGGGCACAAACTGGGTCAAAGTAAGTGGGAAATTCACCGGTGCCATATTGCAGTGAAGTCTAAGAGAAATTCAGTGTAATGCCTGCAAATGAAATGGACTCGATGGCCTTGTAGGCCCCTTCCAACTCTGCTATTGTATGATTCTATGAAGGTGAAATGAAATGTAAAATAAAGAAATAAAGGGACAATTAAATATAAAATAAACACGAGCAGATTAAATAATCACTTTAACATTGGGATCAATCCTAGTGGAATTAATTTATAATCTAAACTATTACCCCTTTGGGCTCTGGACATGCCCCCTTTCAGTATGTGGCTAATGTGGGCCCTGACCCAGAACAGGTTCCCCCCCCCCCGCTGTGCTAGTCTCTCTTCTGGGGTCCTGCTATGGCTAGGATGGAGTGTTCCAGTGCTGCCACACCTATCTGTTTGCTCCTAAGATTCCTCAAGTTCTGCCTGTAGTATTGGTGTCTTTTTGCCCCTTCCTCATATGTAATTCCCTCCTTCCTTCCCTCCCCACCTTTGAAGTGCCTCCACCTTTCTGAATAATGCAAAGGCCAGCACCCATTTATTTATTTTTTCAGCTTTGGCATGACTCTCAATCTGTTTCAAGACAATGGTCTTCGTCATCCTAATCCTACAACTGCTTATTACTTCCACGGGTGAGATTGAATTAATGAGGCACATCTCTTGTTGCAGGCACAGAAAAAAGATGTAAGGGTGGATGCATAAAATGGAGATTTGGAACATATAACATTTGCGTTGGAAAACCACCATCCCAATCATCACTTTATTTGAATGTTATCGCCTATGAAAAGTCATCTTCAGTTTCTCATCAGGGTACAGGCCTCTTCTGCACTCAGAAATCCTTGCTCAACAGTTTGTGACTCATTTGCCTGCTTAGATAGCTATGCCTAGGTAGTCGTAGGTTTAAATTCATCAGCTTTCCTGAGCTCTTAGGTTATAAATGTACATATAACCAAGTATGCAACTGGCAATACTTCCCCTAAAAAAAAGAGAGAGAGAGATTTCCTGGAAATCACAGTGTGATGAGGTGCTCAGAATTCTCTATTTCATTTACTACGCACCTTTACAGAACTATCATTTGCAAGGATTCTTGTGGAGAATGAATGACCATTAAACCAGTTTAAGTGTGTGGTGTAGATACGTCTCAAGACTCACCTTCTTTGCCTCTGTGTATAGAAGAGGGTCAACTATATCTGCTCTACCTTTAACTTGCTCTAGGATTGTGTGTGTGTGTGTGTGTGTGTGTGTGTGTGTGTGTGTGTGTGTTTAAAACACCAACAACCACAACAACCCGCAATGGCTCATTTTACATCAGAAGCCAGGCAGGAGGAATCTAACATGTTCCCAGAAAAACAGGTTGGTACAGCAGTCTGGGTCTTTTGTTTGTTTACTTCTGCATCTATTTATCCTGCAACCTCAAAAGAAACAGATTGAGAAGAACAAAAATTACGAAGCTTATAACAACAGTGTTTGCTTTCTCGCTCTCTCTTCTCGCACGCACACACAGGCACACACACACACTGGGCACACTCATTAACAATTCTGTGCCAGTTTGTCACCGATTGCTTAGCTGGATTTCAAAGTTGCCTGGTAATGGCTCATTCCAAACTCCTTCCGACCATCTGCTCTGAAGAGCTGCCAGGCAAGTAACAGCAGCAGCCCACATTCCCCTAGGTACGCACTTGTATCCCAGCATGACACCCATGCACCATTTTCGCAGGTACACAGGTGAGGTTTCCAGGGGAAGACCTTGAGAGCAAGCAATGCTGACTTTTCTACAGAGCTGTGAGAGTGATCTCAGTATCTCTAGGAGAACTATGCACCATGAACTGTACAGCACCATGAACATTGATGGTGCTATATAAATAATAATAATAATAATAATAATAATAATAATAATAATAATAGTGTATGCACAAGTCACACCAGACCAATAAAGAGCACACCCCAGCTTTTGTTTTAAAAAGCTTACTGCTGGAGGTTTGAGTCAGGTAAGGGAACTGAAAGCTCCACAGAGATAAGTAAACATCTTAGTATCTGCTACTCAGCATTAGATGAACAGAAGCAGCAGAAGCAATAAACATCCTTAGGCACCAAGAAGGAACTGTCACTAACATGGGGGTTTCAAGTTTATTTATTCTGTTTATTTATTACATTTATATCCTGCCTTTTTTCCTCTAAGGAACCCAAGGCTGTGTACATAATGTGTATATAATGTGCACATTCTATTCTATACCTAGGGAAGTTGTGGGCTCTCCCACCCTAGAGGCCTTCAAGAGGCAGCTGGACAGCCATCTGTCAGGGATGCTTTAGGGTGGATTCCTGCATTGAGCAGGGGGTTGGACTCGATGGCCTTGTAGGCCCCTTCCAACTCTGCTAGTCTATGATTCTATGATTCTAATCCTTCTCCTCTCCATTTTATCCTCACAACAACAACAACCCTGTGAGGTAGGTTGGGCTGAGAGTCTGTGACTGGCCCAAAGTTACCCAGTGAGCTTCCATGGCTGAGTGGGGACTAGAACCCGGATCTTCGGACTCCCAGTCCCACATTCTAGCCACTACGCCACCCCATTTGCGGTGACAGCTACTTCCACACCCATGGTACTACTCTGTCTTGTATATAAGTGATCAGCATGAGAACATGCACAGCCCCATGTTGCTTTTGCTCAATTCAGCAGGCAGGACAACTACAAAACCATTCATCCTGGAAGAACATTTAAGAATGCAAGCAAAACTGTGAACGCCAATACAAACATAGATGTTCCGGTGACAGCTTGCACGTACTGTATATTGAAATCCCAAGCACCTAAGCGAGGATAGCTGCTGATGTGATGTCACCTTTGCACTTCACTTCATGCTTTTCCCTCAGGTATGCCTTTGTACCAGCACTCAGGATTCGATCATTTCTGTCTGTCTCTTCTGCCAAGACGCTTGTTCATGCACTGGTTATTTCTTGGTTGGACTACTGCAACCTTCTTCTCACTGGCCTTCCTTCTTCTCATATCAGTCCGTTGGTCTCGGTCCACCACTCTGCTGCTAAGATCATCTTCTTGGCTCGCCGCTCTGATCATGTTACTCCACTTCTGAAATCTCTTCATTGGCTTCCAATTCACTTCAGAATCCAATATAAACTTCTCCTGTTGACCTTCAAAGCTTTTCACGGTCTAGCTCCTTCCTATCTCTCCTCTCTCATCTCACACCATTGCCCCACTTGTGCTCTTCGCTCCTCTGACGCCATGTTTCTCGCCTGCCCAAGGGTCTCTACTTCCCTTGCTCGGCTTCGTCCATTTTCTTCTGCTGCCCCTTACGCCTGGAACGCTCTTCCAGAACATCTGAGATCCACAAGTTCAATCGCAGCTTTTAAAGCTCAGCTAAAAACTTTTCTTTTTCCTAAAGCTTTTAAAACTTGATGCTGTTTGGACTTTATACTGTTAGTTTTACCCTACCCAGTGCCTGTTTACCCTACCCAGTGCCTGTTTGCATTCTCTTCCCCTCCTTATCGCTTTACTATGATTTTAATAGAATGTAAGCCTATGCGGCAGGGTCTTGCTATTTACTGTTTGTATAGCACCATGTACATAGATGGTGCTATATAAATAAATAAATAAATAAATAAATAAATAATAATACTCCATTTTCTATAGGACAAAGGGTGGAAGGGAGCATCAAAACAATGAATGCTTCACTGGATCACCGGCACTTTTAAAAATCCCCTGGTGAAAAGCTCCATCTATTTAGCCCTAATGGGCTTTATTTCCTTCTCTTCATTTTGTCTAGTTCCCCCCCCCCCCCGCCCTGTTCCCAATGAGTCACGTAGCACAGGCGCCAAGATGTTTTATGCAGCTGCCTCTCTCCATCTGCAATTCCAAAAAGGCAGAAAGAGCCATTGCGAGGCAAACTCTCTCCTAGGTAGCTTTGTGCCCCGCTCTCCTCAAGCGCATGTGCTTTCCTCCACCAATTCTCTAAGCCCATCCATCAACCTGTCAGAGTTCTATGCCCACTCCTGCTTGAAAAACAGAACAGAATCGAGGCAAGGACAAGCCCACTTAAGCACCTTCCTGCCAATATTCCGTTTGCATCCTATTTCTGGCCAAACTTCTCTCTCCCTTCTCCCAAAGGCTGTGTTGGGCTTGCTGGCTTTTTCAGCCCAAGATCATGGGAGCTGACAGTGCAACTCCCCCCCCCCTAAAAAAAAAACAGCTGGTGCCGGACAAAAAGCAACCCACTGCTGGGACACCATGACTTGTTTGCCACGAACAACCCACAAAGAGAACCTATGCTTTATTGTTGAGTTGTGAACTGCAGACTGTTCGTAGTGAACAAACCATGGCTTGTGAGTGTGGATGGGTTCACACAACGCAATAACTCATGGTTCAACCACAATCCATACCCAACCCATACTGTTGTGTGAACCCAGCCGTTGTGTTCCTGTTGATTTCAATAGACCAAGTGGGGTTTTGAACTCATTCTTTTCAAGCACGCACAAAAGCTCTTGAGTTGTAGTAGGTGCTTGGAGGAAGTGTTCACAAAAATCCAAACAGTTTTGAGGCCAACCCAGAGATGCTTGTGCATCTCTACCTTGGGTTCTGTCATGGCCTGGTGAATAGTTTGGGCGCTTCCTTCCTGGAGCACAGATTATTCAATGCAAGGCAAATTAAACTGATTGCAATAGCTCTTAAATGAAGCTAGCAAGGAGTGGGTCTTATTTCCGTACGTGTATTTTTTTTAAAAAAAAAACCCAAAGATGAAAACCAAGGGATAAGTTGATTTCTTAAGTTTACTTAAACTTGCTTTACTTAATGGGTTGCTCTCTAAGGTGTAAGACCTGAGCCTAAACTGAAACTAGCAAGGAGTGAGTCTTTTTTGTTCTAGTTTTTTCTGTGTATATGTTATTGTTTTTTTAGTTAAGTGATAAGCTGAATTCTTACACTTGGTTTATATAGAGTGCTCTTTAAGGCCCAAAACCTGAGCCTAAACTGATGCTAGCGTACACCTTTTATGTTACTAAGCAGACACCTCCAATACAAGTCTTGCACAGTGGCTCCTATCACTATAGAGTTACGAATTGCTTCCCTCTCCCTGTAGCTTGGGATTAGTTAAAATATGTAGCTGGGATTCTTTTCAACTACTCTGTAATCTTACAAGAAGAGCTGTCAATTCTTGCTGGATTCCCTCCCTGATATTTAGCTCTCTACTGTAAGTTTGTAAGTGGTTACTCCTCTGCAATTTAGTTCCCTTTGCTGTGGCCTTGTTTTGGCTACAGAAGCTGTTTATGAATTTTAGATTATAAATGGTTACCTCATGTAATTACATAGTTAGTTAGTTAAGTAAGTTCACTTACCTTTCCTTGACCAGTTGCTTAACTCACTTATATCCTACAATATGTCACTGGGGCTCCTTGTGCTCGGATAATAAAATTTTGTAAGGGACCCCCCTGACAAACTCCTGTTTGCCCTCCCTGTTCGCTCTCTCTCTCTGGGAGCTGGTTTACTTTTCTAGCTTCTCATTCAGCTGGGGCAGCTCCACTTCTCTGCTCAGCTAGGAGTCAGGAAGCAGAATGAGGCCCACTCAGCTGCTGACAGCAATCAGCAATCAGGCCATGCCCCTTCATGCTAAGCCACCATGGATAGCTCAAAAACATGACCCACAGTGGCTTAGATCACTCCATTCCAGCGAAAAAACAAAAACAAAAAGACGGCAATGACCATAGAGTAGGGTGACCATATGAAAAGGAGGACAGGGCTCCTGTATCTTTAACAGTAATGTAGAAAAGGGAATTGCAGCAGATGTCAATTGAAGAGGGTGAAATTCCCTCTTCATCACAACAGTTAAAGCTACACTAGCTATAGTAGAGTGGCCAGGTACAAAAGAGGGCAGGGTTTCTGCAGCTTTAACTGTGTTGATGAAGAGAGAATTTTACCCTCTTCAATTGACACCTGCTGAAATTCCCTTTTCTACATTACAGTTAAAGATACAGGAGCCCTGTCCTCCTTTTCATATGGTCACCCTACCATAGAGTCCACTGGCAAGAGCAACTGCCACTTCTGGCGATTCTCTTGCCACTGCGGACTTTCTGCAGATCATTTGATTTTGTCATGTGGCCATTTCCCCCTTTTTTATAATAGAGGAGCTGCTGGGATCCCGTTTGTGCTGCGGAAGACACCCGGATTCGAGGTAAAACTGTGTGGAGGTATAACTGGTAACTACAGGTAGGTGGGTGGGTGGGTGGGTGGCGGGGAAAGTAGCACAACCTCCGCAGTACCACGGGATTCCTGGTTGTGTGGTGTGTCTGCTTGCAGTGGTTCCATTACCCTCCCCTCTCCATAGTTCCTGTTTTCCCCCCACACACACTCCTCGTACATGTGAATAGGGCCAAGAGGTGATAATGGCGGTGGAAAGAAACAAAGCCACAACTACCTGTACTAGCTTTCAGGTGAGGATGAAATGTCAACTGACATTTGAGCTTGCATATTTGAAGCCTACGTGATCATAGGAGCAAACCCAACAATTGCTGCTGATCTTGAACTTGCTCATATCCAATGGGGGTGAGGGCATTTGCTTCCAAAGTTAAAATAATCAACCTGAAGCAATGAATCAGAAGGTGGGATCATATCAAAAGCTTCATTTCAATTTGCTGCTGCTTTTCCAAAAACTCCGCCCAGTTCCTCAAACTCCACAAGACAATGGTTTAGGAAAAGACACATTTAAATGATTCCAGCAGAGCCTAAGAAGAGAATAAAATTAAAGACTTAACTAAATGCCCCCACTTTTTTTTTTCTTAAAGAGAAAAGCCACTCCAGAAGTGGCAGGAGGGAAATGGTGAAACACCCTGCCTCTCCTCCAGCCCCGTTTCAAATTGCCCCCTCCCAAAATGCCTTTTTTTGTTTGTTAAAACAAACCAGCCAACCCTATTTAAACACACAGGTCTTGCATGCAAGATGTAGTTTCATTCTAAACCCTGCCCTTCCAGGCACGTATCTTTTCCGACGCTTAAAGAGACAGCCTTCCTCTTTATGCACAAGAGAGCAAAGAAAGTGCATCGCAGATGTTTGTCCTGTTCCCAGCATAGATTAACCAAATGAACTGAAGAATGGGCCAGGGTGGGTGGGTGGGGAAATTGCCATGAAGATGATAACCCTTCATTAGACACAGACTTACACTGATGCACAGAACGCACTAAATCCCACGCTGCGTTTTGAGCCCTTATCTTAACCTTTAAGCGGGGTGCTGTAAAAAGGCAACTGTCGGTCAGCGGTGAGGGAAAAGTGGGGGGGGGTCCTCCCAAAATGTCAAGGGCTCCGTGCAATTTGCATAGGGGAGCCATTAGCTGGCTCTGTTGCAAACAACCCACTATTCACGTCTCGGTGACCTTTACTGTCAATAGGAAACAACACTACTCCGTCCTTGCTTCATTTCAGTGCCAAAGAGTTGCTGGAAGTTCACTTGGCCCTGTTGTATTATTTACTCGTAACAGAGTGCAATTATTATCCACTCGTCCCTATCCTTAAGCCCAGCGATTTCTACATATGCCGCAGGGACTTACAGAAAACTTCACGCATTGGGGATTAAAAGCAGGGCCGGTGCTACCGTAGAAGCCACTCAGGCGGCCGCCTAGAGCGCCAAGCTAAGAGGGGCGCCGGGCACAGCACAGCACTCACACGCATTTGCTGTGAGCCGGCCCAGCCTGAGGATTCAGGGCCTGGGCGGGCGAGATGGGGCCCGGCGCCCGCCCAGCCGAAGCGAAGCCAGGGACGCTGGGGTGGGGGTGGGGCGGCTCCACGTTCGGACTTCCGGAACGCGCCCGGAAGAGAGAGAGAGAGAGAGAGAGAGAGAATGTATGGGTGAATAGGGTGCATGTGGTCTTTGAGTGAATGTGTGTGTTTGTTTGGAGTGAGTGATGCTGAGTGTGTGTGTGTGCACGCGCGTGTGAGTTGGGGGGGATGATTTGGAGGTGATATTCCTATTAAATAATGCATTTTAGACCCATAGACGTTCCTTTCCAATTTGTTTGCTATAATTGGCATGACGTATTTCTTGCACTTTAAAATAAATTTAGCACTTTCAAGTTTTGTGCTTCTTGGCATATTTTGGTGTGTGTGTGTGTGTGTGTGTGTGTGTGTGTGTGTGTGTAAGTAGCTCACCTTGCCTAGGGTGCAAAATAGTCTGGCACCGGCCCTGATTAAAAGCATAAACCTTTGGGACAGCTACCCTGAGCATGTGGCTGGCAGAGCAGTAGCCATGGGGATGCTGGAGAGGGGAAACGCTTGTTGTGCCATAGCCTCCTCCCTGAATTTCCAGTTTAAAATATTTTTTGAAAAAACCAGGAAGCTGTCTTATAGCAAGCCAGACTGTTTGTTCCTTTAGCCTAGTATTTTCTACTGCAGCCTTCCCCAACCTGGTGCCCTCCAGATGTGTTGGAGTACAACTCCCATCATGCCCAACACATCTGGAGGGCACCAGGTTGGGGAAGGCTGGTCTGCTCTGATTCTCCAGGATCTGAGGTTCGTTTACATATCCAGCTGGCTATCTGATCCTTATTAAACTGGAGATTCCAGCAATTAAACATGAGGCCATGTGCTCTACTACTGAGATGGTGGTCCCTTCTCCACCAGCAAGACCTTCAATTATGAAGAGTTAAGGAAAAGCACGCAAGGCCATATTTCTACCCAGTTGCTCATTAAGCAGAAGAAAGTCTGCTTTCAGTGGACTGGCCAACGATTGCAAAGTGAATGAAGAGCACTTGACTCTTTTTAAGCCCTATAAAAATTTAATTTTACGTTATTAAAATTATTTAATTGATTAGACAACGTGAAACATATTGGAGGATTGAGAATTAGATTTCCGCAGCTTCTTGCTGAATTACAATAGGTTCCCACCAGTCAATTCTCCCCTCCACTCTCCCCAAAATAGAAAATGTTTTGTTTTGAATTTAAAATATCTGGTTTGTGTTGTGGGGGTAAGAAGCAGCACTTTTAAGTACTTCTCTTTTTCTGCCAAACTTGGGGAAGTGAAATTGACACACCTGGATGTTTAAAAATCACCATTTATTTTTAGTATTTATTTATATTGCTCCAGGAAGCCCAAGGGGGCATACATAAAGTGCCTAAGTGTGCTCTCCAGGTGAACCTTCACCCAGGTTGCAGCATCAGATGCCTCCTGGTCACAACTTGCCTGGTCCAATTATTAGGGGGAGGCATGTGAAGCAGAAAGGAAAGGAACCTCTCGTGCAAGCACTGAGTCATTACTGACTCTTGGAGGGACGCCAGCTTTTGCTGACATTTTCTTGGCAGGCCTTATAGCGGGGTGGTTTGCCGTTGCCTTCCCCGGCCGTTATTACCTTTCCCCCAGCTAACTGGGTACTCATTTTACCGACCTCGGGAGGATGGAAGGCTGAGTCGACCTGAGCCGGCTGCCTGAAACCAGCTTTCGCTGGGATCGATCTCAGGCAGTGGGGAGAGTTTCATCTGCAGAAACTACTGCTTTACCGCTCTGCGCCACACGAGTGCCTTGGACTGCAAGAAGATCAAACCAGTCCATACTCCAGGAAATAAAACCAGACTGCTCACTTGAGGGAATGGTATTAAAGGCAAAACTGAAGTACTTTGGCCACATAATGAGAAGACAGGATACCCTGGAGAAGAGGCTGATGCTAGGGAAAGTGGAAGGCAAAAGGAAGAGGGGCCGACCAAGGGCAAGAGGGATGGATGATATTCTGGAGGTGACGGACTTGACCTTGGGGGAGCTAGGGGTGGCAACGGCCGACAGAAAGCTCTGGCGTGGGCTGGTCCACGAAGTCACGAAGAGTCGGAAGCGACTGAACGAATAAACAACAAAATGTGAAGCAGGCCTTGAGACAAGGATCACGCAGCAGCCTTGTGGTTTTTTTTAAAGCCCACTAACAAGGAAAATGGCCTGTGAAACAGCCAGGGAGATTGATTCTGAGGATGAGAACCCTAACACCAACCCCCCCCCCCAAACACACATTCCTGCCGCCAATCATCTCTCTTTTTTTAAAGGGCTCCTGCACTTATGCAGTACTGGGGGGGGGGGACACGGATTTTTGTTCAGCATTGTTTGTGATGACACAGACACTCTGTACACGGACCTGCATCATTTGCACAAATACATTCTGCTCAGCACTCACAACTGCAAAAGAGCTGGGATGGGTGCAGAATCACATTTCCCGCATGCCCAAATGCTGACACTTTGAGGAAATGACATCTCATCACAAAATAATGTGTCGGAGTAACAGCTGCCTGATTAAGGTGCTTTTTAAAAAGCCATCAACTATCCTCTGGAAAGGACCCACAAGGCAACGCTGCCGCACTATTAAGAGGTAGGGTGAGGAAGAGCTGTGAGGACAGGGTGTACCTTTTAAATCAGGAACTACAGGTGAGTTCAATCTGTCTAAGGGTTGGCAAACATGTGATAGGTGTATCACCTCCAGCTTGCTGCAGATCATTTGATAACTGGCTGATGCGTTAAGGGAACAATCCCCAGAAAGCAGGCACCCCTCTCCCAACATAAAACAGGTGATTATGTCTCTTTTCCCTCCCCAGATTTCCAGAACTGCAGATTCTGTGCCGTACAAAACAAAACAAACTGAATCTTGCAACCGGTAGCCTCACAGCTTCGAGGCACATTTTAAAGTGCAATAAGGGATCTAGTCTAGCGAAGGCAGATTGCTTACAGGAACTTCCGCTCAATAGCCCAGGAGGCAATTCAAGGAAATCAAAAAGGCAGAACATTTTGGAATGTACCAGATATGCCTGAGTTCTGAGCAGCTGGCAAGTGGGAAAGTGCCTGGAAACCATATCATGTGCATCTCCTGGGTAGGATCTTTGTACTCAGACATTGCACAGCACCGCCCCACCCACTGTCATTCCAGCTGAGAATTTAGCAAAGAGTTTGGTGGCTAAATGCGGTGCAACAAAACAGGTTCCCATGCAGCTTGGCCCAGGAGATGGGTAAGGCCATAAAAGAGTTAACAAGCAGACAGGATCCACAACCAGAACCCCTCCACTGCTCCTGAGCCCCACATGGCGATATGCCCCACACGCAAGGCCTTCAATCGTCTTCCCTTGCACCTGGATGCCCTTAATGTCCTTCAATTACACCGTAACCCAATCCAAAGAATTCTAAATTTGGTGAATGTTGACCTTCTGATTCAGAATATAACAAAGAAACAGTGTAGGGTTGTGCTGAATCAATAGATCCATTTATTTATTTTTTTGCTCTTGAGCAGTATTTGCTCGGTGTTGCATTTTAGGTTTTCATGCTATTGCAGCTCTAGCTATGCTTTGATTAGGAGTCTGATCTAGACTACCAATATTTTAAATTGCCACACATTTGAGACCATCAATATAAAGCCAGACTTGTCCCTTGCAGGCTTTTTGAACCTTCCATGCAAATGTTTATGCTAGCAGCTGGTTCGAGGACAGAGTCCCTTCTCAAGAATGGAAGCTTCTCTTTTGTTTAGACATAGCAAAGGTTGTTTTCTCTCTCTCTATGTAGAAGTGTAGTGCAGATCCGTCTCCAGATGTATATGAACTTTTTGTTCCTAGCGAAACAGTGGAATTTCCAAGCTCAAGGGAACAGTTGTTAGGTATATGGAAATATAATTTATTAAAGGACTGTAAAATAGAGTCAACATACTTCAGGTGTGTGACATATCTTAGCTGCACTGGAAAAGATCTATGTCCCAAACAATAATGCATCAAAGAAGAAAAGCAGAAGCTTTTGAAATTATTGTCAAGATCATAAACCAAAAGGGCCCAGCCTGAGCTGTGAAACCTGTGAAAACAAGGATAAACATGAGCCTTGGGCTGTACCATTTCAGGCTGCAGGCGGGGTTCACTTACGAAAAAAATCACCTGCACATGGAAAGCTAACACGTCAGGGAGGAGGGTTCTAGTCTAGTGTTCTCCCCAACATACAAGTTTTCTAAGTGCGGGGAATTTTCCAGTATGGAGGAAAGTTCCATTGAGAAATACCCTGACCCATCTGCAGTTAGTACAGGCCAGACACAGATTTACAACCTCAAGGAGAATGAGGTAAAGATGGTGTATTGTGTGATGTCCTGGACAGAGCTTTCTTCAGAAGGGCAAGTGGGTTTCGGGAGCTAAAGTTCAGGCGAGGCCAATAAGGCCATATGAATTGTCTAGAGTCAGGTCTGTTCTTGGAAGTCTTAGGAACTAAATCTCGCACTAAGAGTTAGTGTTGCATTAAATAATAATAGAAAAAACTGAACAACATCCTGTCCCGCTACAAAGAATTCAAAATTGAACACAACCGGTCTAGTAGATAATATAATCAGCAACTCTGACAGTGTAAAAACTCACTTGTAAGATTTGAGAGGATTTACGCCAGAATGTGGGGAGATCCCCGGAATCGGAATAACGGGCTCAAGTTAAAGGAAGCCAGATTCCAGCTGGACATCAGGAAAAACTTCCTGGCTGTTAAGAGCAGTCTGACAATGGAATCAGTTTCCTGGGGAGGTTGTGGGCTCTCCCACACTAGAGGCCTTCAAGAGGCAGCTGGACAACCATCTGTCAGGGATGCTTTAGGGTGGATTCCTGCATTGAGCAGGGGGTTGGACTCGATGGCCTTGTAGGTCCCTTCCAACTCTGCTATTCTATGATTCTCTTTAGACTAGAACTACGGGGCCAGCAGACAGCTGGCTATGGTGGAGTGCAGGGGGGAGAGAACTTGTAGAACTGTTCCACCTAGATTTTGATCCTAGCTTTGGGAGAGAACTGGAATCTAGCAAGGCCTGGATAACTGAGACCCATTCATAGATTTGGGAGAGCACAAGGGAGTGGTGGTGAAGGGATGCATAGCGCGGGGAATTTTTCTGTTGTCTGCGGTTGATATTCCTTTGTCAAAATCTTGTTTCCTTTATTGAAGCCATTTATCAGAACTTAGGGAATCCTTGTTCTACATTCCTCTCCCAGGCAGGTAGACTTGGGCATGATCCAGTTACCAGGCAATGAACCAAAGAAGATTCACATGAGTGGGAGGAAAAACAACAGCAATAAAACACAGTTATCTTGAATTCCACATTGAAATGTTTCCAGGAATTGGGTTATTTAAAACACTTGTTTCCTACCCATGCAAAGGGCAAGAAGGAGAGGGCTGTTCTTTCAGTATTACTTTCTGTATTTCTTTCAGAACTGTTGCCATTCAGGTTACTCACATGGTAGCAGCGGGGTCATATCAAGTACTGTCCAGGTCACAAGAGTCAGACCTACCACAAGTTATGTTGATCAACTGAATCTGGTGGCATATTTTGGGTGGCAGAGGAGGAGACAGAAATCTGAGCTCATGGGGCAGAAGCCACTGGGATGTTCTCCTGCACAAACTTCTTCGGAATGAATGGGAGCTCTGCAACTATCCTCTTGCACACCTCCCATTCAGTTTCAAGAAGGTTGTTCATTAGCAGGGTGTGTGTGTGTGTGTGACATCTGAATTGTATATCTCAGTTATCCCAGAATATCTAGGGCAGCCCTGCTGAGGGCTACTTATGTTCTTATGCTGTAACCTGGCTGTGGCCCTCTCAGTGTTATCACATGCAGAACTATAACACAGATGTTAAAGAAGAACATTGTTTTAGAAGCAGAGTCACAACTGGAGCTGGCGCTAAGCCAAGATGTTAAAAATTAGCAAAGCGTGCATTTAAATCATCAACACATTTGATAACTTCAAATGAATGTGTTCCAACAACAGTTTTAAAAACCTAATTTGCACTTAGCTGTTCACAATGTGTTATTCCAATATTTATCTAACAGGGTTTTACATCAACAGCTAATATTTACCATTCAAATAACCCTTCATAATTCTTTGATTCTTTTAGCACTTGTCTTTTTAAAAACTCTGTTAGAACTGTTAGGGAAATCCCATTTTACACATGAAAAATTGAGGCTGAGAGACAATGACTTTAGCCACTGGGCCACTTTGGCTCTGTTGGCAATCCACTCTTTATTACTGCCATGTCTGCATATTTATTTATTTATTTATTTATTACATTTTTATACCGCCCAATAGCCGAAGGTCTCTGGGCGGTTCACAAAAATTAAAACCATCATAAAACAACCAACAGGTTAAAAACACAAATACAAAATACAGTATAAAAAGCACAACCAGGATAAAACCACGCAGCAAAATTGATATAAGGTTAAAATACAGAGTTAAAACCGTATAATTTAAATTTAAGTTAAAATTAAGTGTTAAAATACTGAGTGAATAAAAAGGTCTTCAGCTGGCGACGAAAGGAGTACAGTGTAGGCGCCTGGCGGACCTCTCTGGGGAGCTCATTCCACAACCGGGGTGCCCCAGCGGAGAAAGCCCTCCTCCTAGTAGCCACCTGCCTCACTTCCTTTGGCAGGGGCTCACGAAGAAGGGCCCCTGTGGATGATCTTAAGGTGGCATATGCCAAACAACTGGGTGTCCTTGACTGCCCATCAAGTAAGATCAGAGTATTGCTGTCATCACCACCCCTTCTATATATTCAGGTGTTCAAAGAAACCCGGCGTGGAATGTTGTGAAATGTTGCACATACAGTATGTTGCCATGAAGGGTGGCACAGCAGGAGGCCAACAGATCTGAGCCACGGGACTCAGCATACTGTGCTGTCTGCCCAATCAAAACCTGGCGCCCACAGAATGGGAAGGGAAGCAACCCATGTCTGCACTACTGCAGGGATCCAGGTGTCTGGCAAATATTCCTTTCTGTACAACTACATCCCCTGCACATCCACTTCATAAGAACATAAGAAGAGCCCTGTTGGATCAGACTAAAGGCCTATCTAGTCCAGCATTCTGTTCACGCAGTGGCCAACTAGCTACCTGTAGAAAGTCCATAAGCAGGACATAAGCACAAGAGCACCCTCTTTTTTTGTTCCCCATTCAACTGGCATACTGCCTCGAATTCTGGAGATAATATACAACCATCATGACTAGTAGCCATTGATAGCTATCTAGTTGCTAGGGCCACAGTAGAGCAGATTTCAGATTCACATGATTCAAACACAATATGCCACTATTGCAGCCAAGGCCTAAGATTTCAGGGATGCAAGACCAGGTTACTGCTTTGACATGTATCATGAGCTCTGTACCCATTTTTACAGCTGCAACCATATGCAAATGAACAGATACTGGGTTTGTATGTCATCAGGGACCCAGGCACCTTGGCCATTACATGGCTGTCTTCAGTGGTAAGATCAGTACAAATGGGGAAGAATGCAGGCAATGCTGAAGTTTCCTCACTGGATTACATTATGGCACTAGTTAGCCTAGTATACTAGTTTCCCAATGGGATCAGAATTTCCGAGATCCGGTTCCCACAGTGGAATGCAAGAACTTACCCTGCCACATCCCTCCAGCTTCAGGCAGAAACTGAAGGGGCTTTTACCTAGGGTGACCATATGAAAAGGAGGACAGGGCTCCTGTATCTTTAACAGTTGTATTGAAAAGGGAAGTTCAGCAGGTGTCATTTGTACATATGGAGAACCTGGTGAAATTCCCTCTACCCCACACCAGTCAAAGCTGCAGGTGCCCTGCCCTCTTTTAAATCTGGTCACTCTAGTATAGCGCCTGCACTTTAACTGTTGTGATGAAGAGGGAATTTCACCAGGTTCTCCATATATACAAATGACACCTGGTGAAATTCCCTTTTCTATGCAACTGTTAAAGATACAGGAGGCCTGTCCTTCTTTCCATATGGTCACCCTATTTTACCAGTGCTGATCCAGAGGCACCACATGCTCCAAAGTCCAGCCAAAACCCACCCTAAGGGAGACATGTCCATGAATGACTCAAACTGTGAGATCAGTCATTCTGAGCAGCCAAATGGTCACGCCTGTACCTTGCAGGGAGCCACCAGGATGCCAAATACCCAAGGCTCCTTTGCTCTCCTGTGATCTTCAACTTGAGATGCCAGATTACTGGGCCGACCTTTAGGATTTCTGGGGCTTGAGCAAGCTATCAAGATCGACACCGTGATTTATGGCCTCCTTTTAGCAGTGCAATGCATGTTGTCCAGCGACTTGCCTGCTGTCCTGGAGCTATCCATGGTGCTGCATATCCTGCTTTCTACCTTAACCCTCCTGGCTGCCTGCTACCCTTGCTCTGAATCCTCAGTACCCACCCCCTGCTTTGGACACCACTGCTACCCACCACATTGCTGCCAGTCAGACTCCTCAAAGTTGCGCATAATGTCCTGTGGGCCCCATGCCGCCCCCCGAGACATGTTCCCAGCCCTGCCTCCTCGGAATTTTAGAGCTCTACAAGCATAACTCTGAAGCAGAGTTCTGGATCCTCAATTATGCAGAGTGTTCTTCTACAGGTGTACAAGTGAACCTAAGCAGAACTCTGCTTCAGAGAACAGGCCTACCAATTAGAGATGATAGAACAGAATTGAATAAAACTTAACTGCTTTAGCCGTTGGCTATAACAGCAGCTGCCATAACATTAGACGTAACAACAGACATTCAGACAGTAAGAAAATCACAGAATAAACGTCAATCAAAATAGTATATAACCAATCTCACATCTGCAGATCAACCTGTTAATTCAGGGGGGAATCAAGAACATGTTTATCCATTGTTTTAAGAAGTGCCATCTTCAGAACAGTTTTTCAACAAAGTTTGGGGCATTAATAGTGAACTAATGAGGGATGCACACACATGTGCACGACAAATTAAAATAGTACCCTTCCCTCCCAATAAACCCTGAAGAAACCAAAATAAATAATGGGATAAATCTCCAATTCTGCCTGTGCTGAAAATACAGTGGCACAGAACATAAGTAGGTTTTTAAAATCTGCTGTCTTCGATATTGATAGATAGAGATAGCTTAAATTGGATTTCCAGTTTCAAAAGCAGTGTTTACTGAATACCAGGTTTGGGGATGGAGTGGGAGGTTCAAGGCCAGATCTACACCAGGCAGGATATAACACTTTGAAAGTGGTTCGCAAATAGTATATGGAATGTGTCATGGGCCCCAACAATTGTCAATTCCATTTTAAGGCGGTAGTGTAGAACCTGCCCAAGACAGGAAGGGAGGGCGGATGTCTTCATGGCCTGCTGAAAGACTTCCCAAAAGCATCTCCCTCTCTCAAAATACTAGAACCCGAGGTCATCCCATGAAGCTGATCCAGGACCAATAAAAGGAAGGGCTTCTTCACACAGCGCAGAGTTAAATTATGGAACTCACTATCACAAGATGCAGTGATGGGTACCAATCTGGATGGCTTTAAAACGGGGTTGGATACATTCCTGGAGGCGAAGGCTATAATTGGCTACTAGCCCTGATGGTTGTGTGCTATCTCCAGTATTCGAAGCCATAAGCCTGTGTGCACCAGTTGCTGGGGAACATGGGCGGGAGGGTGCTGTTGCACCGTGTCCTGCTTGTTCATCCCTGGCCGATTGCTGGTTGGCCACTGTGTGAACAGAGTGCTGGACTAGATGGACCCTTGGTCTGATCCAGCATCAGGGCTCTTCTTATGTCCTTATCTGGTTGGCCACTACTGCAAACATGTTAGACTACACTAGCCTTCCCCAAACCCAACCTTGTGCCCTCCAGATGTACTGCAACTCCCATTATGCTGGCTGGGAATGATGGGAGGTTTCAGTTCCAACTCATTTCAGTCCAACTTATTTGGAGAACAACAGGTTGGGAGAAGCTGGACTAGATAGATCTTTGGTCTTGGTCATTAAATGGGGATATTAGCTTGGTCCTGCATCATGTAGAGACACAGAGCATCCACACTACACCAGTACTCTTATTGCTGTGTCAATAGATCTATGAATGAATGAATATATTTTATTACGGTCATTGACCAATACCAACAGTACATTTAACAAACACTCTATACAAAATACGTTAACACATTAAATCTACCAACATCTAGAGAGTCAGAGTTCATAACAGTTATATCAACAAATCTGTCTAAAATCACAGAGTACACTCAGGGGCTAAAAAGGTACGGTATGTTATTGCAATTGCACAAAATTTAGCTACTTTATTGGTAATATAAGGAATCTTATCCGAGAGTAATAAGGAAATATAAAACTTTGTAGTTCTACCCAGATATTTATATAAAATAGGTAAAATAAGATCATTCTGAAGATCCCGATAAAAAGAACAGTATAAAAGTACACGACTCACCATTTCAACATCCCCGTTATTACAGGGGCATAGACGGTCTTGGAATGGTATTCCCTGGAATCTCCCCTCCAAAAACTTGGAGGGCAGAACATCGAATCTGGCCAAAGTAAAAGCTTTTCTATAATTAGGGTAAGTCAAATAGGTCAGATAACCACTTGACTCAAAGGTCTTATTTCTTAAGGGACTAGCATAAGACAATGAGCTGACATGCTCTTGCAATACAATATCCCAGTCAATAGATCTATAGAATGAGCTTCAGAGAATACATAAACAGAGATACCAACCCAAAGCAGTGGAGCATTTACTTTTGGAAGTCACAGACCTACAAGGGGGGGGACGGGACTTTTGCAACCATGTTGAACTGTGCAAATGAGTCCCATCATTGAATCTCCGGAGATGATTACAGCAGGCAAAGCAAGAGATGACTGGGTGCATATTTCATTTTTCACATGGAAATCAGTCCCCATACCCCCTCCTATTTCCTAGGACCAGTAAGGAGCACAGAAACTACCAGCAAGATTTAACAAAGAGCTGCTCAGCTCCCCACTCTCAGCATGGCTCAGCATGAGTCATTCCTGTTTAGGGCTTTGGCAGTTTGCTATTTCTCTCTCTCTCTCCCCCCCCCCCCTACTTCTCAGGTTCGATTCCTCTGACAAATCTTTTTTTAGCACCATCTCTGGCACCCTATGATCCAGTTTTAAAAAAAAACCTTGCTTTTACAGACTGGAAACACATTTATTCTTTCATTCAAAAAACCCTGCCTATTTTGTACTGATGTACCAGTACAGGCTGCTCTGCGGATATTCTGTCCAAATGCTTAAGGAACCAACCTTGGAAAACGACAAGAACCGGCTCAAACAGTCATTCAGCAAACGAAGCGGCTCTTTTGTACAAACGTTCACAAGAGCCTTTGTCGAGGTGCAGCGGGTGCTGCCGTCCAAGCAGAAGTTTCTCCGGAAGGGAGGCCCTATTGCTTCCTTAAACGTCGTCTGTCAAAACCTGACAACCAACGCAAGTTTGCCGAGGGGCCTGAAGCCTATGACACAGTCCCCCCTCCAGCCTTCCTGATATGGCACCACCAAAGGGCAGTCAGTTGGCAAAACAGCTCCTTCCCACTCTGGTTGCCCATTCACACATACAAATCATCCTCGTCCTTTTCCTTGGGAAGATCCCTTCCAATCATCCCCACGGATGCGATTGCATGGATGGGTAGATATGCCATCAGCAGTTCCCACGATCATAGAAATGGCTGCGGGATGGATCTGTGCACAGCCTCAGTCCACACAGGTTCCACAGAGGAGAAGACAGCCGGTGGAAAGGGAAAGGGGAAAGCCAGCAAGTTTTCACATGTTCGAACCATCCCCAGAAACAAGCAGTGCCACCCACTGCTAGACAGCTTTTCGCTTGAGTGGGCAGGGAAGGAGAAGGGAAGCCACCTTAGCAACCCTACAAATGCGTTTTTGGGTCTAAACTGCCTGTGACACAATTCTAAGGACATAAGAAGAGCCCTGATGAATCAGGCCAAGCGTCCATCTCATCCAGCATTCGGCTCATACTGTGGCCCACCAGCTGCCTGTGGGAATCCACAAACATCTAGCTGGGATGCAGTTATCATGATCTTTCACAGATACTCTGCAGGCCAGTAGAAGTGCCCATCCAGACCTACAAATCCCTCCCCACTCATAGGAACAAAGGAAGCTGCCTTATACCAAGTCAGACTCTTGGTCCACCTAGCCCAGTACAGTCAACACTGAATGGCAGGCATGGCTCTCCAGGGTTTCAGGTAGGGTTTTTTCCTGCCCTACCTGGAGATGCCAGGGATCAAACCTGAGACCTTCTGCATGCAAAGCAGGTGTTCTACCACTGAGCTATGGACCCTCCCAGCCTTCCCTTCTATCTTCACTCCACCACTACTGCTATTTTGCCATGTGAAGGACAGGGGTGCAAACTTGCGCTTCTAAGCTGTTGCTATGTGACTGTGAAATCTGCTCTCTAAGTATGCTCTGTTGCTTTAAATCTGCTGTGCCAGGCTCGGGTGGGGAGGGCGAGAGCTGGTGGCTGCCAGCCAAGGTCATCCCTGCCTTGAGCCAGTCTGCCACCCACCAGCACCTGGAGAATATCAGGGCGGTGGAGAAGCTAACGGGATTCAGCTGTGGGAAAAGAGGTGGGCCTGGCCCCTGTGGGGAGGGGTAGGCAAAAGCCCAGGAAGGGCACTGGTTAGTTGGCAAGGGTCATGGGGGTCCAACAAAGAGATAAAAGCCCCATGAAGAAGACCCTCCATCTTCCTTGGTGGTGCGTGCGTATGTCAAGTGGGAAGATCAGGTCCGATGCAACCAGGAGGGGGTTGCTCGGAGTTAGAAAGGTTTTTTATATTTTAACATGTGTGGGTATTGTGGAGAAGGCCAGCCATTGTTCGGCTGGGTGTGGGGATGTATGGTTGTTTATTGGGGTAATGGCTAATTGCTAGAGCTTTTCCTCACCTTCTTTCCTCACTCCCTTTTCTTCATTCCTTTCCCCCTCCCTTTATAAGAGGCTTTTACTGACCAAGGCCTTACGTGTTAGTTTTAGTGACTGCAATAAATTTGCTTTGGTCCCTAAATGTGTGTCTGTATGTTATTCCCTGAACATCTGGCTCGTCCCGGTTGTGGACAAGGCTAAGGAGATGGGTTGCCTGGGAGTTCAGGACGTTTGGTCCAGGAGCCTACCTTGCAGGGTTGTCAGGTGGACTCTGACATCCGTTACAGTACACACACTATGAGAGCACCTGGCCTTTTACCCACCCACTCATCAAACATAACTTTTCTTTCTTTTATTCATTTTCATTTAAACTCATATCCAGAGGACAAAGTCCTTTGCTCAGGTTTCGGCGTTTTATTCGAATTCCCAACCTTTTTCTTCCCATTAAGCATTGCATCACCAGGGAGGCTAATTCTGGGGTGCGTGCACAGACACACACACTTGCAAGCAATACGTGACCCCTAAAAGCCCATTCTTCAAGTTCTCAGGCCCTAGGGCTGCAAGGCCAGGAAGACCTGGCCTACAGGCTGCTACCTGTCAATCACGGGCAAACAGCTGGACAGCCTTTGCAGATGTACTGGTGGAAGGGCTGGAACAACATACCCACGTAAGGTTACCATTTGGCATCCCACCACTTTGGAAAACCACTAACATTCCACCTACGAAAGAGAACCTTGCATTTTGAACATCCAATTCCCATGCTCTCCCCTTCTCCCACTTAAATTCATGGATTTGTTTTGGGGGTGGGGGAAACCGTAATCACTTTTACTTTCACCTTAAAGTTGTTACCAAAGAAACTTTCAGAGCGATGTGAAGCTTTCTCCGTCCATTTGCAAAAAGGCTAAAAATGTGGCAGGCATTATCCCTTCATTTCAATGGTTTGTTTGTGCCCCAAATGCAAATTTTTTTCCAATACAGCCACTATTTTTTACCTGCCATTATTAAATATTTTAGAAATAGAAACATTTTATAACATATGGTTGAGAGCTGGCTGCATTTTCCCAGTGAATATTTATCGATTTGGTTGACTTAAGTCTTCTAAGTAGCCCACAATATTAATAACATGCCATGAATACTTCAAAAGCTATATATTTAAACAAACAAGAACGATCCCATCTAGAGCAGGAGCAGAATACATTGCGTAGACTGAAATATTCGCCCCAGGTCTCCCTCAGGGGGTAAACCCGCAGTCTACGTTGTCCCATTTAAGACCTGGGAGAATCTCACGTTATCGCATGCTACTCAACAGACAGACAAAATATTCCCTCAACATAATAAATAAATAAAAATGAGATTGCCAGAATGGAAAGTAGGATAGGGCCCTCCTCTCACTTCCTATGTATATGGAATCTATTTTGTACGGAGGAACAAGCCATTATGCGAGTACATTGCCTGCCTTCTAAAGTGATTAATCCCAGGCTTAGTTTTACTACTATGGTGAGAACTAAGGGTCTTACTAGACCTACTTGAAAATCGGTGCTTCAGGCGCGGCAAGGCTGCGCTACAATTAGCACGAGCCATCGCACCTATCTACACATCAGACGCGACGAAGCCCTGTCGCGTCTGCCATTTTTTGTTTTGTTAAAGGGGCCGCGTGCGCAGGAGTGCACCACCGGAAAGGTAAAGTTTTTTTTTTAAAAAAAAATAGGGTCCCCCCCGTCCCCCGATTTCCCCCCCACGACCTCCCCTGGCCTCCAATCCCCCCATGTCCCTACCTCCTGTGTCCTGCCGCCAATGTCCCCAGCCACTCTGTCCCGCTGCTGCTGCTACTGCCACTGTCCCCAGCCAGCGTTTCCTGTTGTCGCCGTGTCCGGCCTGTGATGCCTGCTGTCGCCATGTCTGCCGCTTTTCCTGGCTACTCACGCGTAAGTGTGGTAGCCGGGAAAAGTGGCGGAACGGTCCACACACCCGCGGTCCTGGCCTCAGCCTGACCTGCGGCCATGCCCACGGGAAGAACCGCGCTACAAGCGGTTCTGGTTAGCGCGGTGCCAGGGCGGCTCTAGCCCTGGCTGAGGTTGGGATCCCCTGTGCATCATTTGGATGCACAGGGACGAGCACGGGACGAGCACCGCGCTAACAAGGCCCTAAGCCATAGCCTCACCATGATTTGAAGCAAGGGCTCTTCGGCCATCAAAAGCTGTTCCAATAAACTGTCTCGCCTCATCTCTTTAGTATCACATTGTCTGGGGTCAATTCAACAAGGCGTGGAGTGCACTGAAGTCATACATTCAGTTACTGAAACCAAAAATTCTTGCATTCAACGAAAGCCAAAGTCAGGACATCTAAAGCAATTGTAGAGGTTATTCTGATAATGGAAAAGTGTGTGCGTTGGCCTGCTTTAAAAAAAAAAAGGTGTCATCAAACAAAATCAAAATGTTAAAGACCTTTAAGTAGTCAAGTCTTTAGAGCAGGCAGGTAAACAGGCAGGCTTGAATTGTCATCCACTGCTCCTGACCAGGGTGTTTCCTTTCACTCCAAATGTGTCATGACTCTGGGAGGGGAGACTCCTCATATTTGGGGGATTAGCCTGTGGATTCAGAGGAAGCCCCAGAGTGGGAGTGGGAATTGCCTTCAGCGCAGATCCCAGATGGCTCCACTTCCCTAGAAGCTGCTCTGCATCAGCAACAAATCTTGCTGCCACCTCCCAATCTGAAGAGGTTGCTCTGCCTGTCCTCCAAGTCGGAGGACTCCAGACCAGAAACCCTAACAGAGCCTCAGTCTCTCCCCCACCGCCTCCCCATGCCAGAGCCAACAGCAGCTGAAGCAGGCAAGGGTTTTCCCAGCAGAGGCAGGGCTACCCGGCCAGAGTGAGCTGGAGCCCTACTCAGGAATCAGTCTGGGGGTGCCTGTTGCTGAAGCAACATTTGATCCTCCTGGTATACATCTCCAACCCCAGCTCCACACACAGCTATCCTTGGGGCTGCCAGGAACTCAAACTTTGTCTTCCTGGAACGCAAACTTGTTTTGGCTATCCTGGAACCCAAAGTCTGGCCTAGAAACCTGACCATCACCACTTGGGCCGGAACCACATCTAGCTGAAACAAAGACCTGGGGGCAGACTAAGATGAGAAGGTCTGAAGTTCAAACTGTAAAGCCTCTGCCCTCCTCTCTTTGGCAAATTAATGCTGAATTGGGGAGTGAATTCTGCACATCCACCGAGACTGAATGCTGGCCACTGCATCAAATCAAACCAAGGTCAATTCTAAGCCTGATGGAAGAAAACAGCCATTCAGCTGAAGGTAATTGGCTCTTCATCGGATAAATGCTACACAGGCAGCAACCAGTGGCATTACGCTGGCAAAGAGAAGAGTGCAGAGTGGTGCAAGCCTAGGGTGACCATATGAAAAGGAGGACAGGGTTCCTGTATCTTTAACTGTAATGTAGAAAAGGGAATTTCAGCAGGTGTCAATTGAAGAGGGTGAAATTCTCTCTTCATCAACACAGTTAAAGCTGCAGAAGCCCTGCCCTCTTTTGTATCTGGCCACTCTACTATAGCTAGTGTAGCTTTAACTGTTGTGATGAAGAGGGAATTTCACCCACTTCAATTGACACCTGCTGCAATTCCCTTTCCTACATTACTGTTAAAGATACAGGAGCCCTGTCCTCCTTTTCATATGGTCACCCTATGCAAGCCTCTATCCTCCAAGAGACAGTGAGCAGCCGCTGACATTTCAGGGGTGTTATACAAACGAACTTTTTCATTCCTGTCATGCTTATCATTTCAAGAAAAGCTCTGCGGGTGGTGACCCCTTCTCAGCTTGTTAACGCTTAAAGGAAGCACACGGCAAAACCAATACAAGCCGAAGTCAATGTCTGTCCATTTCTGTCCTGGGATTTAAAAAAGTACAGGGGGGTGGGGCAGAAATATTTCCTGGGAAATCCCCAAATATGCAGATGTCCTCCCCCTTTTTTGGAAGTGATTAATTGACATTGTTTTCTCTATCTGCTTTTACTTTGGCACTACGTTTCCCTGATTGGAGCATTTATATGACTGAGCATAGCCAATCAAGGAAAATGAACATGATGACATCACAATGCTATATAGCTGGATTTGGACAAGGGCTGAGATTACTAAGAGCAAACAGCTAATTTAGAGCGAGTGCAATGCTTCTTGGACTGCTCTCAAGCCAATCAGGATCTCGCAGTTAATGTGATGACATTTTGGTGCTATGTCGCTGTACCTATCAATGACTGAGGGCAAATTAATCCTATTCAGAGCAAATACATGAAAAGATGAAGGTACTCTATACCACAGATTCATTTAGCCGAGCATTGTCAACTCTGACCAGATTTGCACTACATTGCAGCTCTCCAAAGTTTCAACCAGAGCTCTTTCCCATTCCTGCTAGTGGTGAAATTTTTTGTAATGAAAGATACTGGTGACTAAGCCTGAGACCTCCTGCATGCAAGATCATGTACTCTACCACTGAGCACCAAAGGGGGTCAGATTTCCTCCTAATGAAAATCCCATCTTCAGAGCAATTATTTTTCTAAGGACTCCTGTAGGGTAGGGTGACCATATGAAGAGGAGGACAGGGCTCCTGTATCTTTAACAGTTATATTGAAAAGGAAATTTCAGCAGGTGTCATTTGTATATATGGGGAACCTGGTGAAATTTCCTCTTCATCACAACAGTTAAAGCTGCAGGAGCCCTGCCCTCTTTTATATCTGGTCACTCTAGTATAGCTCCTGCACCTTTAACTGTTGTGATGAAGAGGGAATTTCACCAGGTTCTCCATATATACAAATGACACCAGCTGAAATGCCCTTTTCTATGCAACTGTTAAAGATACAGGACCCCTGTCTTCCTTTTCATATGGTCACCCTACTGTAAGGGAGGATGGAGTTAAATTCCACCTCTCCTCCTGCTTGAACCCTGAGAAGTATCAGCTCCACCCAGCAGATGCTATTTGTATTTTTTAAAAACAACAACAGCAACAACACTGGACGTTACCTAGGGTGACCATATGAAAAGGAGGACAGGGCTCCTGCATCTTTAACAGTTGCATTGACAAGCGAATTTCAGCAGGTGTCATTTGTATATATGGAGAACCTGGTGAATTTTACTCTTCATCACCACAGTTAAAGCTGCAGGAGCTATACTAGAGTGACCAGATTCAAAAGAGGGCAGAGCACCTGCAGCTTTAACTGTTGTGATGAAGAGGAAATTTCACCAGGTTCCCCATATATACAAATGACACCGGCAGAAATTCCCTTTTCAATACAACTGTCAGGTACAGGAGCCCGGTCCTCCTTTTCATATGGGCCAGATCTACAGTACTGCTTTAAAGCACTTTGAAGCGCTTTATAACAGTTTTGACAACTGTATATGGAGTGTGTCCTGGGCCCCAACAGTTGTCAAAACTGTTATAAAGCGCTTTAAAGCAGTAGTGTAGATCTGGCCATGGTCAGCCTAACGTTACCTGGAAAGGTAAGTTTAGTATTATGTCTTATTTGGCCTTTAGCTGCATGAGGCTTTCAGAGGCTAGAAACTCAACATACCTCTCTGCCCCAATCCTCTCCAAACCTAACTCCCAATATTGCAAAAGGCAAATGCGTGCAAAGGTCATTCCATTAGCAAAAGCTATTCCAATCCCAGGTTTTTCAGGGTTTCCATTAGCACAAACATATATTCTCAGTTACAGCCTCAAGGCGTCCTGCCGGGGTGCAGCCTTTGGGAAGTTAACTATTGTTTCCAATGGCCTATAAAATAGCAACAGCCCTCAGTTGAAAGTTCCAAAAGGCATTCTGTCTGAGTCAGCCAAGCCAGCCAGCGGGGGTGGCAGGAACTGAGCGCCTATGATGACAATGAGCCTGCCTTTATTCTACATTTCTATGAAGCGCAGCTGAGTTAAGCAGGCATTACTCACCGGAGAGAAAGTGAGGCTTTTGCAGACTGCTCACCTAAGGATGAGGCCAGAGAAATCTAGACAGCATCATCCTTCCCTATCAGAATTGTCTTATTCATGTCCATAGAGGGGACTTGGGGTGGAATGAGGCCTGAATGACATGGGAAAGACCTGAGGATAGAATGGACTGAGTTTGCTGCAGATGGGGGGGGGGGGGGAGAGGAGAGATCAGGGTTGTTGTTTTTTTAAATGCTACCATATGTAAAACAAAACAAAAACTCAAACCTCCCTACAAGTAGAAATCTAGCATATCAGGTAATGGGCTGTTAGAACCTTTTTTTTGATGTGCTAATTTTGTCAGATTTGGTGCATGTTTTTACATGGGGGACATTAAAAAACACACCTGCATCCTTCCCCCTGCAGTCTGAAAAACCTAGCGCCCCTTAATGCATCAGTCACCTCATTGTGCTAGAAATCAGGCAATTATGACACCCATTCACTACAGCAGTAGACGGCACCTGCTAAGTCTGTGAAAACGCTCTCCTCTCCATGCTAACATGAACCAGTTTTGATCAATAAATAAGAAAAGCCAAGGGGTGGGGGGAAATGTTTTTCAAGGATTTCAACAAGTGTGCCTGGAGAAAATGTTAGGTTTTCAAGATATTCGGTATATAGGGAGAGATTAGTTGCTGAAATTCAAATTCTCACAAGTAATCAACACAAAAAGAAAAAGACAGCTGGACAACCATCTGTCAGGGATGCTTTAGGGTGGATTCCTGCATTGAGCAGGGGGTTGGACTAGATGGCCTCGTAGGCCCCTTCCAACTCTGCTATTCTATGATTCTATGAAAAAAGTTGCAGTGGTGGTACAAGTCTGTAATAGAATATATTCCATGCATATTTTTTTTAAAAAAGTTTCTTCAACTGGAACCAAACTGGATTTGCATCTCCATATTGTACTGGGCTTGTGTCATTGATGCCTCTGACAACACTAGAGTGGTTCACCAATATTCCAGCAGCTCACAGAACAAAGGTGTCGGAGCATTTGCAATTCAGCTTCTTTGAGGTAAAGCAGTATTGTCAGTTATGATTTAAACCTCACCAAAGCCCCAGGGATAGAAGAAGATTTGTGAGGTAGGCTGGAAAGAGATTGGTAGGTTGACTGCTGAGCAAGAAGCCAAGAGGTAAATAGGCTGAAGGAAGCTTTGAAAGTAAGCAATGGGATGAGAATGATAAACCTGAGGGAAGGGTCGGCTTGGCTCAAGCAGACAGAAGACTGGGGAAAAGAACACAGAAGACAGGGAAACGATGCTATTATCCATTTATTTATTTGATTTGTACCCCATCTTTTGTACTCAAGCCCTTCCACCAAGAAATGGTGCTCAAGATGACTAAAGAGAGAGAAACTCCTCAAGGAAGCTCACAGTGCTTAAGATGCTGTGGGGAGGGAAATGAGGTTTTCTAAGAGGCAGGATGGCTAAAGGAGGCAGAGTGGCTTGAAAAGTAGGGCACAAAATTAGGAAACTATGAGCAGTGGAAACCTAGGAGCTGAAGACAGGAAGAGACAAGGACAAAGTAACACTGGGCCCAACATGTCACTAAGGGGAGGAGGTTTTGTGCATTATTCAGAGGCGATGTGACAGGTCAGGGAGTTTCAACAGTTGTGGACAGCAGGCCAGGAAACCTGCTGTCCACAATGGCTTGGGACTGCAATGCCTGACGGAACGCCTCTCCCGGCATGAACCTACCCGTACACTGCGCTCAACATCTAAGGTCCTCCTCCGAGTGCCTACTCTGAGGGAAGCTCGGAGGATGGCAACAAGGGAGAGGGCCTTTTCAGTGGTGGCTCCCTGACTGTGGAATGATCTCCCTGATGAAGCTCGCCTGGCGCCAACATAGTTATCTTTCAGGCGCCAGGTCAAGACTTTTCTCTTCTCCCAGGCATTTAACAGCATTTAACAACGCTAAGTTTGTTTACTAACGGACCCCAAAACTTTTGTTTTTAAATGGATGCTGTTGTTTTTATACTGTTGTTTTTATGTTTCTGATGGTTTTTAAATTTTGTATACTTTTTAAATGTTTACTGTTTTTAACTTTTGTAAACTGCCCAGAGAGCTTCAGCTATGGGGCGGCATATAAATGTAATAAATAAATAAATAAATAAACCAAGGGGGTCCATGATGTTGATTACCTGGCCTGATACTATATCTTTAAGAATGACATAAAAGGAATTCTGCCAATTGCGCTTTTTATTGTTACTTCAGCAGTACGACTGAGCAAGGCCGACGGCATAATGAGAGTTAAGGGTGTGCGAGTGAATTTTATGTACTGATTTTGAACTAACCAGGCAATTTCTTGGTGGCTGGTTTCTAGCACTCCCCGTCTTCCTCTCGTTTATCCTCCCATGCCTTCCTGACAAAAGTTCTCACACATTGGAAAGTTTGCACCTAGTTAGAGAACCCTGTACACAATAATTGGAAGATAACCATGTTTAGAGCAGATTATTTCAAACAGAAGTGTCACGAAACCTGCACTCCACTGCTCAAGTGCCAAATTGGGAACTCTCCCTTGGGACAGAGGTCTTCATCTTGCACCTTTTAACAGCTAGCCGAAGACAAGGGAATTAGGCAAGCCAAAACGCCCGTGTCGCTTTCCCCTTTGTGCTTAGGAAAACTTGGCTGCTGTTAAAGGCACGTCTGTTTAAAAAGCTGGCAACCTTTTGACGCCAGCGTTCCTCAACCTGGCATCTGGGGATGATGGGAAATATAATCCAAACCCACCTGGAAGGCGCTAGGTTGAGGAAAGGTACTCTGAGTAAATGTGAGCTGGGTTGGGTTTAGAAAGGGAAGACCAACCTTTAGATCCCTGTACAACCATAAAGCTAGCCTAAGGGAATTCTCAATAGAATATTCTCAACAATCTCAACTAATTTACAGTTCCCAGATTTCTTTGAGAGAAGCCGTGATGGTTAAACTAGAAAAACCATGATATGCATAGGTGCTGCACTTCTATGGAGGAATGGTGGCGCAACCCTATTGTCCAACTGACCCAAGAATTATACAGCTTCCAGCAAAGTACCGCATGACCCAAGAGACGAATTCCAGAATCCCTTGCAAGACAACAGGAGATGCCAGGAGCACAACTGTCAGGTCACGAGGTCTAGCAGCTAGACGTGGCAAAACAGACTTGCCCTGACCTGGGAATAGTATGTAAGATTATACTGTAGCTGTTGTAGATGATGTGACGGCAGCAACGCTGTTTGTTGAAAAACAGGCCTGCACCAATCACAGGAATGGAGGGCCCTGATTTTCAGAGCACAATGGGTGGATGGTACTAAACCCTTCTCCACCTCGCACGGCTTATCCACTTGCAGCCTCTCCCCTGCCACTTTGCTCCTCAATCTAGCCAATATTTGTGATCGGGGCACAGTTAGGAAAAAAGTACAGGGTGTTGGGGAAAGGGAGGTAAGCAGTGGGTGGGGGTTCAGTTCCCTTCACCCGCACATCCCCATTGTTCTAAAAATCAGAGCCTTCCCCCCTCAAGCTGGAGCGTGTTCAGAGGAGGGCAACCAGGATGATCAGGGGTCTGGAAACAAAGCCCTATGAAGAGAGGCTAAAACAACTGGGCATGTTTAGCCTGGAGAAGAGGAGATTGAGGGGAGACATGAGAGCACTCTTTAAATACTTGAAAGGTTGTCACACAGAGGAGGGCCAGGATCTCTTCTCGAGATCCTCCCAGAGTGCAGGACACGGAATAACGGGCTCAAGTTAAAGGAAGCCAGATTCCAGCTGGACATCAGGAAAAACTTCCTGACTGTTAGAGCAGTACGGCAATGGAACCAGTTACCTAGGGAGGTTGTGGACTCTCCCACACTAGAGGCCTTCAAAAGGCAGCTGGACAACCATCTGTCAGGGATGCTTTAGGGTGGATTCCTGCATTGAGCAGGGGGTTGGACTCGATGGCCTTGTAGGCCCTTTCCAACTCTACTATTCTGATTCTATGACCTCCACTTTACAGAGATTAAACAGAAGAGCCTGCTGCTTTTGCCCCTGATCTAGTCCTTACACACTTGTGCCCACAAGTCCACAGGTGACATCTCTGCCAGAGGTGTGCCCTGCCATCTTATCTGGGGCACAGCTCCACCTCACAGAGACAGAGAAATAGGCCAAATGTGGCCAAAGAATTCTTCACTCAGTTCCTCCTTCCCTGAATACCAAACCACAGGACTGAATGTGTGTGTGTATGTGTGTGTGTGTGTGTGGTGGGGGAGCAGCCTATCTGCAACAAATCATAACTCCACAGCTAGGCCTTGCTCCCTTGCCCACCTCCCTTCAGACGCCAACTAATGATGTATTGATTATGTCCCCAGCAGCTTACAGTTGGAAACGCTGAAATAGAACACGAGCCCTGGCTTTAGGCAAGTGTAATTAAAATGTGTTAAAAAGCATAATAAACTGCAACTTGAAGAGCTAAACATAAGACCAAGCTATGTGAGGTTACTTCCAGACAAGGCCTTTATTATGCATTTGCCCTGCCTCATTGACAAATTTTTATGAGGGATCCATTCCAGACAACTTCTTCCATTTTCACCCTTCCCGTATTTTCCCACTGCTTTTTTCATCTATTTTTTTCCTACCAGAGAAAATCCATGAAGAAGTTACACGATGTCTTTTGCTTGGTAGCACAAGATGCCGTGATGTCCATCAATCTGGATGGCTTTAAAAGGGGATTGGAGGAGAAGGCTATCAATGACTACTAGTATTGATGGCTATATGTTACCTCCAGCATCAGAGGCAGGTATGCAGCAGTTGCTGGAGAACATGAGCACTCATGTCCCACTTGTGAGTTTCCTGAGGCTAGCTGGTTGGCCACTATGTAAACAGAAGGCCGGACCAGTTGGACCCTTGGTCTGACCCAGCAGGGCTTATATCAATGCAACCTGGGCGACAAAATACGGACAGCTATTTTCTGGTCTGCCCACCCAAGTCGGAACATGCTGGAAAGAGAAGCCGTGTGTGTGTGTGTGTGTGTGTGTGTGTGTGTGTGTGTGTGTGTGCACAGACCCAGTCTCCATCCCTCTCAGACGCCTCATCCTATGCCACTGCCTCCATAGGGCTTCCTCGCTTCTCAGTGCGCTCCAGTCCACACTGCAGTGATTGCCCCTCTCAGACGTCTCTCCATCATGCCCAATTTCCCATTTGCTTAATTGACAATTAGTCTCAGATGTAGGCTGGGAAGTTCCCAGTAGGGAACAGCTTGTTCTAATACGGAGACTTGCACTCCGACAGCATCCGTCGTGAACCAACGTTCCATTCCCCGCTCAAAGTCTAGTCCAACTTTTGCGTATCATTTCAGGGTTTGGCTACGCTGTGAGTTTGTAGTGGGTCAATACTCATTTGATTCCTACCTCATCTGACTAGTGGCATCTAGTTCAGATGCCAGCAGAAGCTGCTTTTGAACATCACAGCATGCTTCTCTCAAGAGGGATTTCTGGTAAGATCTAAGAAAGTACATTAATAGCTGGAGACAGAGGCCTTTGCTAGACCAGGCTATATCCTGGGCTGATACCTGGGATCGCCCCTGTGCGTCTAGATGACGCACAGGGGATCCCCGGGATCACGGAGGGATCATCCCTCCCTGGCCTTGGGATAAAGCCCTACACTTTGGGCCTGCTTTTTCTTGCAGTCTCGGGCTGAACCCAAGACCGCAAGCGTGTGGCCCATTTTTGCAGCTTTACCCAGCTCCGTGCGATTACTCACACTCAGTCTGGAGCCGTGCACAGAGCGCTGCACCCATTGGAGCTAGGATGGGGGGGGGGGGAGCGGGGAAATTGAGTTTTTAAAACACACACCAAAAAAACCACTTACCTTGTTGCTCGTTCTCTCATGCAGCCGGCCCTTTAAAGGTTTTTTTAAAAATGGCACACGCGCGCCAGCTCTCTTCTTGAGCTCATTGCAACTCACATGTAAACGAGGGCGAGATCTCACGTTATTCATAACGCAAGGTCTCCCCTCCCCTCCTCTCCCCCGGATTTTCACTTAGGTCTAGCAAAGGCCATAGGCTCCATTAAAATATCCTTCCAAAGCATGATTAAGGAAGCTTCACTCTGAATTGACAAACCATGCTTTTGCAATTGGCAGGCAAACAAGAATCAGAAACCATGGTTTGAAGTGGTTTTGCAAAACCATAGTTTCATCTAGCTCTGCTTTGCTGTGATGTCTGACTTGGCCTCTTCTCTGCCTACAAAGGCCCCTGTGCTTGGTGTTGGGAGAACTGAGCAAACAGATATTTTAAAGCAAGCCGGAAGTTCTGGCAGGGTGGATAAAAATCAATGATTTTTTTAAAAAATAAAAAAATTGATTTTTTTAAATTTAAATTGGATTTTTTTAATTTAAATTGGATTTTTTTTAACAAAATGCTTTTTGAGGAAAAATCTATCTAAAGATAGTTTTCTATTTAAGATACATCATAGTCCAAAGGTTATTCATCATGAAATAAGGATTAGTTTTTAATTATGTAGCATGAGGCTGTTTAATTTTTTTGGTAAATGAATTTCATTAATCCATTCACAATGTCATGCTCTTCCAGAGGTTTCTGTAAGATTATTTTTCTCCTTCCAGTAAAGTACAGCCGAAAAGTTGTCCAAATATGAATGATTAACCTCTTAAACTGGAGATAGTTCACCTTGCAATAATTTCATAATTATCTATCTATGATGTGTTTCTAATAGTGTAACCAAATCAGTATTTTTTGATATAACTGTAAAACTAATCAGAAAAGTTGCTATTCTAAAAAATGAAACCTTTATCTGGTTGTAAATATTAAGGTTATACCAGCAAGAAGGAGTCTTTAGTAACTCGTGAGTTGCGTAAAACATAGCGAGGAATAGTGCACTTTTTTGGGGGGGGAGGTGAGTCACATGATTCAATTGAGTCTTTCTGAGTAGTGATTTAAATCGTGATTTAAATCAAATTGATTTAAATTAAATCCACCCTGAGTTCTGGACCACAATTTGCCTGTACATATGAACACTAAAATTGTTGTTCGGATACTACATTAGAATTAGTTCAAACCATGGTTTAAAGAGCCATATGAATTAAGCCACAGGTATAAGAGCTAACCACATCTGTAGCCACTGTGACTGCTGGTCTTTTCTCTGTCCACCTCTGTCCATTCTGCCTGCAAGGAAGCTCAGGAACTTGTACGCCGTTCTCTGTCCAGAGCATTTTCCTCCTCCCCTACAAGGGTTACACTCAGTGGTGTAGTTGGAAATTTTGAAGTGGAGGCACCCATTATTATAGTCCTCATAGCCACGCCGCCATGGAGAGTCCAAAATTTCAGGAAGCTGGGTTGATCTATATCAGCAAACTAGTTCTAGCAGTTTCCATCTCTATCAGGATCAGGGGTGCTACCGGGTCCTAATTGCCCATTCCCAAACCAAGCCACCCCCAAATACTTCGCATTACAACAGGGTCAGCTCACAATATACTATCGCTGAGAAAATCCAGCCCCACCTCTGCAAGCTGCTGTGAGGATTGCAGCTAAGCCCAGAGGGAACAGGGATGCCTGAGACGAGTGGCAGCTGATGTCAGCACCACTGCCAATCAAAAAGTTCCGGGGCTTCGACTCTGTGAGCCCTGGGTCCACTACACCACTGCTGGTGCCCTGCAAGGGGGGGGGGGAAGCCCATGCAATTGGGCCCCTGTGCCCACATGGTTGCTTGGTTTCTACATAGTGCCCAATACTGCTGCAGGCGTGTGTGAAGGGGGCCTTTTGATCTTCACGCAGGTGGGAAGCTGCATCGCAGAGCAGAAGTGGGAAAAGAAAGAAAGCAGTAGCACGCCCCCACCCTCAACAGGAAAGGAAATCCTGCCCATCCTTCCATAACACGCTTAGCCAGTTGTAAAACAAGAAAAGAAAAAGGAAGTGCCTTTAGCTAGGGCTTGAGGAGGAAAACATTTTTGATTGATTAGAGGACAGACCAGGTTTCTCCGCACGTGGGTGTTGGGGGCTGTTGCCTCTGTCTCCTTGCAATTCATCTTACGGGAGTTCTGTAGAACAAGCAATCTCCCAGAACTGCACCCCATTGATCAGGGTGACAGATGGCAAACACACAGCCCTGCTCTGCTGAGAAATCAATCTAGTGCAAGGGAATGCCTCAGCTTACTCAAAGGCTCATTCCCTCTTCTCCACGCCGCCACCCCCGCCCCACCTGTGGCATTTATCATTTCAGATCTCTTCCACCCGCTGACAGTCCACGCGCACACAGCCACTGGCAGGCAGATTTGGAACAGCTGCATGTGCCCATATCAAGAATACAACTCAGATCAGGGCGTAATAAGCATGGTGTTACAAACGAAGACATACACACAGTCTGTGACTCCAAATATTTGGAGCTGCTCGTTCTAAGACTCCTGCCTCTGCTCCCATGACCCAGAACAATTTATAGGACATCACTTCAAAGCCAGGTGGGGAGGAGAGAAAAGCTGCCATCAATGCAGGGCTACAGAAGACTGGCATCCTAGCAAAAGGGTTTCTTGCTTGTTCAGTGGACATCGGCCTGTTCCTTAAGTCAAACTAGTAATTCAGAGGACACGAAGGCCCATTCCCTGCCACAGTAATCACCCTCTCTTGAAGGAGTGCTTAGCTCTCCTCACCCCCTTTCTAACCTTATTCTAACTTTGACCCTGACCCAAATGAACCATCTGTTCCACAGCAGAATGTGCATAGATATGTAGATTGGGGCCTTAATGTAGCACTGGCTTGAGAAAGGGGAATAGAACGAGCCATTTCTGACTCCTAACACCGCACACAGGGAAGCCCACTTGGCCAAAGTGACAGCTCTTCCCAAATGGCGTTGCCACAACAGGGCAGATGGGTGAGTCGGAGCATCCCCTCAGCCCCAAATCCAATATGAATCAATGAAGATCCTCTAATGGAGGACATTCAGCCAATCCATGCCTTAGCTGGGGAGGAGGACAAAGGTTCCACCTGCCTCCGGATCCAAGAACTTCGGCTTTTGGGTGGTATAGAAATGCAATAATAAATTAATTAATTAATAACTATCCCATTTTCCCAGAGCTTTGCACCACTTTTCCATGGACTCAAGTGGATGAGACACCATAGTTTGAGAACCACTGTCCTAGAGGTACATCTCTACGAAGGAAAAATGATCTAGAGGGTGTTCAGAGATCTAATGTGAAACATGAGAGCAAACTGGCACCCCTATGAGGTCTGAAGCAAAATGTTGCTCACATTCTGTTTTCCTGCTCAAAGCCATGGAAATCTGGAGATGTAATATACAGAAATCCAGGTATTAGAAGCCTTTGTTCCAAGAATGTAGTGCTAAAATATGAACATTTCAGGGCCTATTGGCTATTATACATTTCCTCTGCTGTATGGTTGCCACCAAGTTTTCTTCCTGCATGGGTGAGACAGCGGGTACCAGTGATTAGGGCTGGGCCCCAGTATCACTCAGGAAAAAAAGGGGATAGCAAATTGCCCCAAACCTTCCCCCACCCCACTGGATTCTGTGGCTGTTTGCAGCCACGACAACTCACCTCTTTGCCGCCATTTTGTTCTTCTCCCTTCACTGCATAATCCTAGCCAATCAAAGATCACATAGTGAGTGAGATTTCCACTCTCCTTTGTAGCCAATCAAAACTGGCTATGTAAACCATGGTCACTGAATGCGGCCACTGGCCTCATAGGACAGGGGTGGCGGGTAGGGTTGTAGCATCCTTGCCTTGCCTAAGCAAGTAGGGGACTCGTCCTACCTTCCCACCTTGGAAGGTACCTCACAGCACCGCACAACAGGAAGGGTGGAAGCATCGCCTAGGCTATGTGGCAAGAGTGATACTGGCCCATCTTCCAGTGCTAGGCTGTGAGGCTGCAAGGCAGAGCAAGGAAGAGGAGAGGGAAGATTACTCAGTGGAGAACATGAGAACTTCTTCATGCCTCCATGCCATCAGTGGGACCTTTGTCTATCTTCATAGGCTTGTGCAGTGCGTGGGCTAACGGCTCCGATTTTGATGAGGCTGTGAATCCATTCTGGGTTTCACTCAGACTCTGCCAGAACTCTAACGGAGCTATCCAACCTTAGGAACATAGGAAGCTGCCTGATACGGAGTCAGACCTTGGTCCATCTAGCCCAGTGTTGTTGACACGGACTGGCAGCCATGGCGCTCCAGGGTTTCAGGCAGGGCTTTTTCCAGCTCTACCTGGAGTTACTGGGGTCGAACCTGGGACCTTCTGCAAGCAAAGCCCTACCACGGAGCTATGGCTCCTCCCCCACTTTGGAAAGCTGGTTTAGAGTTCTGACTGGAACTCTGAATGGATTCACAGCCCCACCAAAATCAGAAACGCCAGCCTTCACTGACAGGTCCTCTGTTGCAGCCTGCAAAGTCCTGAAGGCTGATCGAGTCCCGCCCCATCAGCAACATATAAAACAGGGGTGTCAACCCCTCTTTCTGCCCAAGGGCCAAATTCATTTTTGGAGAAGATCTCAGGGGGCAGATTCCAGTGGTAGGAGGGGCTGAAGGCAAAGGGACTGGAGCCAAAACTCCAGCATATTTCGGCTTACCGATCTTAGGGCCAGCCACTAAGTCTTAGGAGAGGCATTTCAAACCTGCAGAATGGGGAGGAAACTGCAAAAGATGGAAAGTGTTTAGAGGACTGGCAGCCGGAGGGAGGGAGTGGGGCCAGGGGAAGGGGAGTTCGCCCCCTGGGTAGGGTGACCATATGAAAAGGAGGACAGGGCTCCTGTATCTTTAACAGTTGCATAGAAAAGGGAATCTCAGCAGCTGTCATTTGTATATATGGAGAACCTGGTGAAATTTCCTCTTCATCACCACAGTTAAAGCTGCAGGAGCTATACCAGAGTGACCAGATTTAAAAGAGGGCAGGTCACCTGCAGCTTTAACTGGTGTGATGAAGAGGAAATCTCACCAGGTTCTCCATATATACAAATGACACCTGCTGAAATTCCTTTTTCAATACAACAGTTAAAGATACAGGAGCCCTGCCCTGCTTTTCATATGGTCACCCTACCCCTGGGGCATCCCGGAGTGCCAGACTGTGACCCCCAGGAGGCCAGATTTGGTTTGCGGGTCTGAACTTCAACACTTCTAGTAAAAACAAAACAAAACAGCACTGCTTATAGACGCCTGCGGGATCATGTTGTTATGAATGCAGTGCTGCGCCTTCCTAGAGGCCATCAGTATCACCACCGGAAGTTACTGGTGCAACTCAAACTGACTAGAGACCAGCCTCAGGGAGTTTTGTGGCAGCAACCACACTTTGGAATTAACATGCCAAATTAGATTTAATTTTGTTATCATTATTTGAAATTTGACATTGGGATTATGAAATGGAATTCTTCAACAACAATAACAACAAAAATCAGAAAATTGACTATTTCAAACACCGGACGCCAATACTTCCTCACTCCAAGTGTGTGGTTTTAAATTCACCTTAGCTCTGATTCAAGTCCTAGTCTGGAGCAGTCCTGCTGTGTGCCTCCTTGCCACGCCTGCTTTCACAACGTACAAAAGTCAAGTTCGACAGGAAATATGAGGGACTCAGGTGGCAAAGAGCTGAGAAATAAGAAAGGCAGACAAGGCAAGCCCCTTTTCCACGCTGGGTTATGATGGCGAAATGCTTTGCCACGGCAGTTGCAGAGACCAAGATACACAATATGAAGCCAAAATATATCAGATCTCAGGGCTCCTTTTTCGGACCAAAACAGAAACAAAATCTAGAAAAGCAACTATCTCAGCAACTAGAACTAATTAATGTGCGGCTTTACCTAGGGTGACCATTTGAAGGTGGACAGGGCTCCTGCATCTTCAACAATTGCCGCACCTGGTGGAAATTCCCTCTTTGTCACAACAGTTAAAGCTGCAGGAGCCCTGCCCTCTTTTGTATCCGGTCACTCTAGTACAGCTCCTGCACTTGTCAGGGCCAGAGCAAGAATTTCAGTAGGTGCTGCATGCCTGCAAATGACACCTGCTGAAATTCCCTTTTCAATACAACTGTTAAAGATACAGGAGCCCTGTCCTCCTTTTCGTATGGTCACCCTAAATTTTACCCAAGTGCACTAGGTCTACTCAGCCAAGAATGTGATGTCAAATACGGGACACTGATGTTTGATTCCTCGCCTGGAAGATTTAGCAGGAAGCTACAAGCAAACATCAAGAGGCAGCTGGACAACCACCCGTCAGGGATGCTTTAGGGTGGATTCCTGCATTGAGCAGGGGGTTGGACTTGATGGCCTTGTAGGCCCCTTCCAACTCTGCTATTCTATGATTCTATTATGCTTTAGGGTGGATTCCTGCATTGAGCAGGGGGTTGGACTCGATGGCCTTGTAGGCCCCTTCCAGCTCTACTATTCTATGATCCCAGGTGAGCCAGCATAAAATGGGGAGGGGTGTGTGCAATGGGTTGTAGACTTAGAGTAGACCCATTAAAATGAATGGGGCTTCAGAGAGACTAATATTGGATACAACCTAATCGTTCCAGGCCTAGGACTTACAGAAATGAGCATTACTGTCCTCCCCAAGCCAAATAGTTGGGACAGGTTGCCTTTCAGTGCAATCCTCTACATGCCAACTCAAAAGTAAGTCTCACTGATTTCAATGGGGTGTTGTCCGAGCTATGTGGGTATAGGTTTGCAGTGGATCACTGCAAAGTCACAAGAGGCAGACACATATTTCTCCAGCATAACTCATACAGTAGGAGCAAACCCGGCTCACTTGCTTGAACGTTCAGAACGATTTGGAGCAGCCGGGCAAAATGTCGGCGGTGCACATAGCTCTCTGCTAGTGGCGCAATCTGGGCTGAAGCAGGCAAGTTAACTTGGGCAGGCTGGAGATGGATGTTCCTGTCTTGTAGCAGGAAGCTAAATGAGATGGTCTTTTGGCCTTTTCCGATTCTCACCACAGTTCACAACCTGCCTCCCCAATCATTGGTCATTTCCCCAGCTTCTCCGCTTCTCTACTTACGCGGTAAATTCCTCATGATCAACGACTGTCTCAGTATGATTCTACGTAGCAAGACAAGGTACTTGGAGCCCTATCATAACCAGGCTGCAGAACTCAACAGCCAAAGTAGGCATGTCTTTGATAAGTGTCTGAGTGGAAGAAATTGCAGACAGCCAAACAGCCTTTTTGGAGGGTTAATTTGCACCACTCCGTCTTGAGCGGTAAAGCTGGAAAGCAAAATGGATTTGATAACACGCAATATAAATAGAATGCCGGCACAATTGGCAGAGCAAATTGCCTGGGCAGGGCCGCACAGCAAACTGCTAACCTCTCCGGAGCTGCCCAGGCTACGGCACAGAAGACAGTAATTTGCCGTTGTTTCCCGGCGGCTTTATTACAGCTCCTGCCTTTCATCTCCACTTCCGTAGCATCTGCTCAAGTGGGGGAGGGAAAAGCAGGATTTATAGGTCAGATTTTACATTTTAAACTGAGTTTTATTTTTAAAGGGGATTTTGTTGCTTCTTCCCCCCCCCCCCCCATGGTTTCATACTTATGCCAAACAACAGACTTCTGACTGCGCTCCGTAGTTATGAATCGCTTGGCAAACAGCCTGCCTAGAAGTATCAGATTTACTTCACAGGCACTGCTGAGAGAGAAGTGTATCGCTTCTTGCTTTCCCCTCCTTCCCCTGGATTCCATTTTTTCCATACACAAAACGGTCTTCGGACAGGATTGAATTACGAGCAAAAACGCACGTACAACACACACAAAGCAACGTAAGGCATTTGTGTTACAGGTGGTCACGATTTGGAAAGCACCGTATTTTTCTTCGGCAGACAATCTGAGCACCTCTACTTATACCACATGACACCCACAACAAAATCCCTCTTCTGCGCATAACGCAAGAATGGGGACAGACCGAATGTGCTCCCCGACATTCTATAGGAGGGCAACAGGACTAACAGGGCCTGTTTGATCTCATGCAGTATAAAAGGCTAGCGCCAGGGATCCCGGGCAACAAACAGAAGAAAGGGGCACAGAGCAGACAGTGCAGCCTGAAATGTAGCTAGAAGGGAAGCCAGCGACTTTGCAAGTCTGCGCTCGCTGCCATTACACTGTGTCTGACCCAGGAGGTGCCCTGTATGGATTAAGACACATTAGGGGTGGCACTGGCAAGAACTGTATACATTTAGCGTGCAATCCTATGAGTTATGCCCTGGGTACTCATAAGCCCCCGAACTCGGGGACTTACAAGTGTCCTAGGCAGAGCGGCTGCAGCACGGAGAGGGGTCCTCTCCTCCACCCTTTCTTTTTTGGCTAGCTGGCCAATTCTGGCTGCCTAGGGCTTCAGAGCTGCGGGAGGGAGACCACAGAAGCTAGTTTCAACAGCTTCCTAAGTGCTGCACGGCCCCTTTTTGCCTCTCCACGCTCAGTTTATCAAGCACGGAGAGACAGCTGCTGCGGTTCACTCCATGCTGGCTGGTAGGGGGAAGGGAGCGCAGTTTCCTGGCTCCGCACTTGGAACACTGTCTATGAGCATGGAGCCAGAAAACTGGGGAAAAAAATCATATGTCCCCACCCCCTCAAGAGGCTGTCTAGGGGACATAGGATTGCTCCCTTAGGCGCCAGGCTAAGATCTGCCTCTTTATGCAGGCATTTCATCTGTCGCTTGATTATTAATTTTACTGTTGGCTCCTCAGTGTTTTAATGTTTAATACTGTACTACTAATGAATATGCAGTGGAAGTGAAGAATAGATTTAAGGGACTAGATTTAGTAGATAGGGTCCCAGAAGAACTATGGACAGAAGTTCGCAACATTGTCCAAGAGGTGGCAACAAAAAACGTCCCAAAGAAAAAGAAAACCAAGAAGGCAAGATGGCTGTCTGCTGAGACACTGGAAGTAGCCCAAGAAAGAAGGAAAGCAAAAGGCAACAGTGAAAGGGGGAAATATGCCCAATTAAATGCAAAATTCCAGAGGTTAGCCAGAAGAGATAAGGAATTATTTTTAAACAAGCAATGTGCGGGAGTGGAAGAAGACAACAGAATAGGAAGGCAATTCCTAGAAAATTAGAAACATCGGAGGTAAATTCCAGGCAAAAATGAGTATGATCAAAAACAAAGATGGCAAGGACCTAACAGAAACAGAAGAGATCAAGAAAAGGTGGCAAGAATAGACAGAAGATCTGTATAGGAAGGATAATAATATTGGGGATAGGTCAGATGGTGTGGTCGGTGAGTTAGAGCCAGACATCCTGAAGAGTGAGGTTGAATGGGCCTTAAGAAGCATTGCTAATAACAAGGCAGCAGGAGACGACGGTATCCCAGCTGAACTGTTTAAAATATTGCAAGATGATGCTGTCAAGGTGATGTATGCCATATGCCAGCAAATTTGGAAAACACAAGAATGGCCATCAGACTGGAAAAAATCAACTTATATCCCCATACCAAAAAAGGGAAACACTAAAGAATGTTCCAACAATCGGACAGTGGCACTTATTTCACATGCCAGCAAGGTAATGCTCAAGATCCTGCAAGGTAGACTCCAGCAATTCATGGAGCGAGAATTGCCAGATGTACAAGCTGGGTTTAGAAAAGGCAGAGGAACTAGAGACCAAATTGCCAATATCCACTGGATAATGGAGAAAGCCAGGGAGTTCCAGAAAAACATCTATTTTTGTTTTATTGACTATTCTAAAGCCTTTGATTGTGTGGATCATAACAAACTGTGGCAAGTTCTTGGTGGTATGGGGATACCAAGTCATCTTGTCTGCCTCCTGAGGAATCTGTATAACGACCAAGTAGCAACGGTAAGAACAGACCACGGAACAATGGACTGGTTTAAGTTTGGGAAAGGAGAACGGCAGGGTTGTATACTCTCACCTTACCTATTCAACTTGTATGCAGAACACATCATGCAACGTGCTGGGCTTGACGAATCCAAGGCTGGAGTTAAAATCGCAGGAAGAAACATTAACAATCTCAGATATGCAGATGACACCACTATGATGGCTGAAAGTGAGGAGGAGCTGAGGAGCCTTATGACGAAGGTGAAAGAAGAAAGTGCAAAAGCTGGGTTGCAGTTAAACCTCAAAAACCCCAAGATTATGGCAACCAGCTTGATTGATAACTGGCAAATAGAGGGAGAAAACCTGGAGGCAGTGACAGACTTTGTATTTCTGGGCGCAAAGATTACTGCAGACGCTGACTGCAGCCAGGAAATCAGAAGACGTTTACTTCTTGGGAGGAGAGCAATGACAAATCTTGATAAAATAGTTAAAGCAATGGTATTCCCCGTAGTAACCTATGGCTGCGAGAGCTGGACCATAAGGAAGGCTGAGCGAAGGAAGATAGATGCTTTTGAACTGTGGTGTTGGAGGAAAATTCTGAGAGTGCCTTGGACTGCAAGAAGATCAAACCAGTCCATACTCTAGGAAATAAAGCCAGACTGCTCACTTGAGGGAATGATACTAAAGGCAAAACTGAAGTACTTTGGCCACATAATGAGAAGACTGGATACCCTGGAGAAGAGGCTGATGCTAGGGAAAGTGGAAGGCAAAAGGAAGAGGGGCCGACCAAGGGCAAGATGGATGGATGATATTCTGGAGGTGACAGACTTGACCTTGGGGGAGCTTGGGGTGGCGACGGCCGACAGAAAACTCTGGCGTGGGCTGGTCCATGAAGTCACGAAGAGTCGGAAGTGACTGAACGAATAAACAACAAAAAATTAATTCTTTAATGTTTAATACTGTATTATTTAATAATTTGGGGTGTGTTTTCTTTGTTGCTATTGTTGGTTGTTGCCCTGAAGGCATCTGCCAGCACAGAAATCTAATAAATAAATAAGGAGGGAGGCCAGAGAGTGGTGCTGCTGGCCAAGTAAAACCGAAGCGCCCGCTCTCTGGGTCCCCTTCCAGCTTGCCAGCACCTCCACTCCCAATATTAAATCAGAAGATGCTGCACTGGCTATTGATCAAGTCTGGGGTGCCCTCCTAGTTAGCACAGGAAGGTTCTTCAAGAGGGGAGGGAAACAGGCTGGGCATTCCCCATCCAATGAGCATGGCGGGTGGGTGGAGGAAGTGAGGTCATTAGGGGTTTTGGGGTTGGGCGCCATTAGTATGCTGATGATACTCAGCTCTACTTCTCCTTGTCGTCAGAGTCAGCTGGGGCTGTGAAGGTGCTGGACCAGTGCCTGGAGGCTGTAATGGGCTGGATGAGGGCCAATAAACTGAAACTAAATCCTGTTAAGACGGAAGCTCTGTGGATTGGTGGTTCCCGAGTCTGGGAATGGGGTAAGCGGCCTGTTTTGGATGAGGTGGCGCTCCCTCTGAAGAAGCAGGTACATAGCTTGGGAGTACTCCTAGACCCTTCATTGTCACTGGAGGCCCAAGTGGACTCTGTGGCATGGAGTACTTGGGGTCAGTTTCGGCTGATCCGCCAGCTACGGCTTTTCCTGGACAGGGACAACCTAGCCACAGTAGTGCATGCACTAGTAACTTCCCGATTAGAATATTGCAATGCACTCTACGTGGGGCTGCCCTTGAAGACGACGCGGTAATTGCAGCTAGTGCAAAATGCAGTAGCTAGACTGCTGGCCGGTACATCTTACAGAGCCCACATAACACCAGTTTTAAAGGAACTGCACTGGCTGCCTATACGCTTCCGGTCGGAATTAAAAGTGCTGGTAATGACGTTTAAAGCCCTAGACGGCTTGGGACCTCGATACTTGAGAGAGCGCCTCTCCTTATATATGCCTGCCCGAGACTTTAGATCTGTTGGAGGAGCCCTTCTCTGCATCCCACCAATGCAACATATACGTTATGATGGGACAAGGTAGAGGGCCTTCTCTGTGGTGGCACCCCGACTGTGGAATGCCCTCCCCTTGGAGGCCCGATTGGCGCCAACATTGATTGTATTTCGACGCCAAGTAAAAACATGGTTTTTTAACAAAGCCTTTGATGGTTAAACTCACTGGCACATTGTTTTAACTGCATCTATTGCTTTTAAATTATATATTGTTTTAACTTGGATCATGGTTTAATTTGTTTTTAACTGTGTATATTTATTGTTTTATACTGTATGTTTTTATCTGTACGCCGCCCTGAGATCTTAGTGATATAGGGCGGGATATAAATATTTTAAATAAATAAATAAATAAACTATCATGCTTGGGACTGAAGATGTGGACCATCACTGATCTAGCATGCTTAAAAGCAGACGTTCCAAACCGTGCCATCATCACCTGTCCTTCCGAAATAACGAAGGAGAAACGTGCAACAACACCAGACCCTCTCACTGCCCATGCCCTTGGCAAAGCCGACAAAACGTGGGCCAGGCAACGGCGCAGGGCTCATTTCAACAACCGGAAGTCTGCCAACTGGCTTACCAAGTGCTTGACATGGCAATGATAATCTGAGCCAGAGCTTTCTGGCAGCCTATGAAGTTCCACAAGAAACCGTGCAAGCAGAGAGAGAGAGAGGGAGAGACAGAGACAGAGAGAGACGCAGGCCATGTGAGACAATCAAAAGCAAGAAATGTGGACTGCGCTGCAAGCTGGGCTCAGGAAGAAGCCACCTGACAGCCACAGGCACATTCCCAATATGCCAGATTGCTTCTGTGTATTGGCTTCCCCAAGGAAAACCGTAAGTGGGCAGCTTGGCTGATGCCATTGCCGGATTACAAGGGAAAGTAGATCTGAGCCCATGCTATAATCTAAGGATCCTGGGTGTAGGGTCTTTAGCAGGGGTGGGTAACTTGTGGACTCCAGATGCTTTGACCAACAACTCCCATCAGCCCTATTTATTTTATTTATTTATTTATTACATTTTTATACCACCCAACAGCGGAAGGTCTCTGGGCGGTTCACAAAAATTAAAACTATCATAAAACAACCAACAGGTTAAAAACACAAATACAAAATACAATATAAAAAGCACAACCAGGATAAAACCACACAGAAAAATTGATATAAGATTAAAATACAGAGTAAGAACAGTAAAATTTAAATTTAAGTAAAAATTAAGTGTTAAAATACTGAGAGAATAAAAAGGTCTTCAGCTGGCGATGAAAAGAGTACCGTGTAGGCGCCAGGCGGACCTCTCTGGGGAGCTGATTCCACAGCCGGGGTGCCACAGTGGAGAAAGCCCTCCTCCTAGTAGCCACCTGCCTCACTTCCTTTGGCAGGGGCTCATGGAGAAGCCCCTGCCAACATAGCCAATGGTAAGAGATGATGGGAGTTGCAGTCAAAACAAGTTGCCCACCCTTGGTCTTAGGAACCCAAATCCCTTAGTATTTGATTAGTATTTGATTAGTATGATCAAAGGATCAGGGACAAACAGCATTAGCCAAGGAAAGAAAGAAAATTGGGCTAGAAGGAAACTTTACCTTACACATAGGGTCAAAACATAGCTAGACAAAGCACCATATAAGTCCCTCGTTAACTGGGCCTCCCATCCATTCATTCCTACAGCAGCATCAGTGTGTGTGTTTTTTTTACAGAGGACAAGAGGACAGGTCCCTGCACCCATGGAGATACAAAGATTTAACACAGGGAAACAACAGAGGAGGAAGAGGCATAAATAATGATAGAAAGAATGCATTTATTTATTTATTAGATTTCTACCCTACCTTTCCACCAAAAAAAGGTAGCTAACAATAAAAACATACATCAAATAAAAATAATTAAACCATAAAAGCACATCAATTAAAAAAAATTAATTGTTATTGTTTCAGTTATACATGTTTAGGCTTGGTTATATCCTTAGTTGCAGGAGGCCATGGGAACCAGAGGGCTGATACAAACAGTTCAGAGAAAATGTGGTTCCTTAGTGAAAATAACTGAAGTTTAAGGGTTTGAAAGGCGTTGTGATGTGCCAACTGTGAGTAGCCCTGCCGTGAGAAAGAGGGTGAAAGGTGGGAGGCAAAGCCGCACTGGATTCCAGGGGCACCTTCAGCAGTACTGAAAACCTGCCAACTCCCATCACAACCCAAGCTCTCTCACCTCATCACAGACGGAGAAGTCGTGCATGAGGAAAGCGCATAATCAATAAGGAGGCCAAAGCGCATGTCTGCCTGTCACAAGCGATCTGTCAGAGTTAGGCAAGGCAGTCCGCTCTAGCTGCGGCAAAAGAGGGCCAGAGCCTGCAGTGCTGTCCTGCAAACCTCCTAGAACTGGGGCCCTCCACCATGCCTCACCCCGCCTGCCGCCCTTACGCATGTATGCTCCTATTGACACTTTGTTCAGGACCTTCCAGGTCTAGCAACAAAACCCTTGATAACATTTCAAAAGAACAAACAAAGAAAAGACTGGTCAGTACACACTGACCATACAAAATACAACAACAAAAACCCAACAGCAGTTCATTCTTCAATTTTCAAGCTACCCAAACTTCAAGGACACTATCCATGTCGATGATGTGTATATTTCCAGTTCACCAAAAAAACGTTCCTTCATTCATCAACACCAACAAAATGGGAAGTTAATATAAATCACAGACTTTCTCAATTGTAGCTCCACAGGCAACATTTATGTTATTACCTGTCCATCAAGACAGATTAAAATAAGGATAGGTGAACATCTCTCCAACCTAAGGCATGAAAAGGTTTGGGCTCCTCTAGTTAAACACTTCCTGGAGAAAAAACACACAAACCACAGTCAATTACATTTTGGGCGATAGAAAAAGTAAGAGGGGAAGGGACATTTCTTAGTAAAAGAGAGCTCTTCTGAATTCTCACTTTAAAATCTTTAGCACCTAAGGAACTTAATGACTTTTAGAGTTTAATACATACAAATAATAAACAACAAAATTAAAATAAGTATTTGATTACTGTTGAACCTAGTGGCATGTTATCAGGACGAAGTATGGTCAAGATGTTTCAGATATCAGTAGGTTACGGCTGTTGAAAGCCATCCAATTGTTTTCAATAAATAACAGCTGACTTTCACTTGCCAGTACAGATAGAAATTCTCAGAGCAAACACAGCTCTTAGTAGGAACACAGCAAAGGATTAAGACTATTCAAAAAGTATTGTTACTCTTCTTTTTGAATTTTAACATCATGTATCTGTATTCAGGTGGGTGAACTTTAAGATATGCCTAGAAAAGTTTTATTAATGTGTAAAAGATTTTGGTTCTTCCATGTAAGTATTGATAAAGTTTTTCTCCTTTGAATATGGAATCTTGTTTTTCCATGTAAGCAGTGATAGTGTTTTCTTCCTTTGAGCATGGAATCTTGTTTTTTATAAAATGAAAGTACTCAGTTATTCTGGTATTTTGATAACCTTAAAAAACAAAGAACAAAAAATTCTGTAAAATGCATTACTTAATATGGGTGTTGTTTTATTGTTTTATCATTGTACATATTTTATCTTTTATAGCTCTTGAAGGATTGTATATCCGAAACGTTGAGCTTTTTGGACTTTCATAGCACCAGAGAACGTCTCTCCCGCTTTCTTTGCCAGAAAAGCAGAACCACCACCTGTCCTACCCCATCTGATGATGCAATGATGCTCACGTCTCCTCTCTGCTCATGGAACGCTCCAGTCTGATGATTGTAGGATGTGTAGCCCTAATCACGTTGCAGGGTATATCCCACTAGTTAGAATGGAAGTTGGAGCATCTTCGGTTGACTCCATGGCATGGATTTTCTCTTACCAGTGACTGGATTGAACTAGAGTAAATGAGATGTAATCAATTCCCAAGCGATGTTTCCTTCAACAAAGGATAGAAATTATAGCACAGGGGAGTAGTGTTGCACCAAAACTTTGGAGTCATTGTGTGTAGGCATGGGGTGGGTGGATTTGGCCATAACATTTCATTCTACTGACTTGCAAAGCAATCCTTTATGATTATTCAGAAGGAAGTCCTTCGGTGTTAAGTGGGGTATACTCCTTAGTAAAAGTGTTTAGGATTGAAGCCTTCATAATAATGCAGTCTTTGGGAGCTGCAAAAAATAAGTATTTATCATTTCATGATGGCCAGCTGGTGACCTCATAGCATCTTGGTTTCAACACTATCTAGAGAGGTTGTATGTTTTAGTCCTTCTGGCAGTTAACATCAGGTGGCATTACTTCCTGCAAGGTTTTAAGAGAAGGAGAACTAGGCCATCCTTTTTTTCTTTTTTTTTAAGTGAAGAGTGTGAGTACGTGCAGTTTAATGTCTTCATCATTAAGAAACTAAGTGATGCCCATACACCAGGTGGCTGAAGTCCCAGAAGAACTTGGAGAGCATTTAAGAAATGTGAGTACGCAAATAAAATATATTTAGTGGTTAGGGAAGCCGTGCAAGATATTGGCTGCATTTGCATGTAATGCAAATCCATAATTTAGCACTATGTCCATGAAAAAGAAAGAGCCTGTGTGAAACACCAGACTTGAGAGCTCCCCTCTCCTCACCCATCATCATCATCATCATCATCTATTTACTTGTTACCCGCCTCTCCCTCTGGATCAGGAGAGAAGGAATAAACCAGTATTTACATTCACGTTGCCAATACCTGGCTTTTTGTTATGCATGAACCAGGAATCACAGTTTAAATTAAACTCTGTAAGCAAGCCAGTTAAACAAACTAGGATTTGTAGCTGGCTTGTTTATAGAATCATAGAATAGCAGAGTTGGAAGGGAACTACAAGGCCATTGAGTCCAACCCCCTGCTCAATGCAGGAATCCACCCTAAAGCATCCCTGACAGATGCTTGTCCAGCTGCCTCTTGAAGGACTCTAGTGTGGGAGAGCCCACAACCTCCCTAGGTAACTGATTCCATTGTCGTACTGCTCTAACAGTCAGGAAGTTTTTCCTGATATCCAGCTGGAATCTGGCTTCCTTTAACTTGAGCCTATTATTCCGTGTCCTGCACTCTGGGAGGATCGAGAAGAGATCCTGGCCCTCCTCTGTGGGACAACCTTTTAAGTATTTGAAGAGTGCTATCATGTCTCCCCTCAATCTTCTCTTCTCCAGGCTAAACATGCCCAGTTCTTTCAGTCTCTCTTCATAGGGCTTTGTTTCCAGACCCCTGATCATCCTGGTTGCCCTCCTCTGAACATGCTCCAGCTTGTCTGCGTCCTTCTTGAATTGTGGAGCCCAGAACTGGATGCAATACTCTAGATGAGGCCTAACCAGGGCCGAACAGAGAGGAACCAGTACCTCACGTGATTTGGAAGCTATACTTCTATTAATGCAGCCCAAAATAGCATTGGCCTTTCTTGCAGCCATATTGCACTGTTGGCTCATATTCAGCTTGCAATCTACAACAATTCCAAGATCCTTCTCGTTTGTAGTATTGCTGAGCCAAGTATCCCCCATCTTGTAACTGTGCCTTTGGTTTCTATTTCCTAAATGTAGAACTTGGCATTTATCCCTATTAAATTTCATCCTGTTGTTTTCAGCCCAGCACTCCAGCCTATCAAGATTACTTTGAAGTTTGTTTCTGTCTTCCAGGGTATTAGCTATCCCACCCAATTTTGTGTCATCTGCAAATTTGATCAGCGTTCCCTGCACCTCCTCGTCCAAATCATTAATAAAAATGTTGAAGAGCACAGGGCCCAGGACTAAGCCCTGTGGTACCCCACTTGTTGCCTCTCCCCAGTTTGAGAAGGTTCCATTGATAAGTACTCTTTGAGTTCTTTGACCATTTGTTTATCAATCTCAAACTATAATCCTGCCCCCTCAACTTCTGCTTCACTTTTTCCAGGGGGGTCATAGACCTGCTTTTGGGAGAAGACTGAGGCAAAGTAGAAATTGAACACTTCAGCCTTTTCTTTGTCATCTATTATCAATTTGCCATCCTCATTAAGCAGTTGAACCACCATTTCTTTCCTCTTTCTTTTACTACTCATGTATCTGAAGAAAGCCCTTTTATCCGTTTTAGCATCCCTCGCTAATCTCAGCTCATTCTGAGCTTTAGCCTTCCTGATGCCATTTCGGCACTTCTGTGCCATCTGTCTGTACTCTTCTTTTGTAGCCTGGCCTTCCTTCCACTTCCTATATGTATCCCTTTTTGTTTTCAGGTCATCTCTAAGCTTTTTGTGGAGCCACATTGGTTTCCTCTGTTGTCTTCTATTTTTTCTCCTTGTTGGAATTGTTTGTAACGGTTCCTTTAAAATTTCCTTTTTTAAATACTCCCACCCATCCTGCACTCCTTTTCTCATTAGGCTTATTTGCCACGGGACCTTACTTATCATAGTTCTGAGTTTATTAAAATCAGCTTTCCTAAAATCCAGACTACGTGTATGGCTACACTCAACTTTTATCTCCTTCATAATCAAGAATTCAAGTATGACGTGGTCACTTTCTCCCAGAGTTCCCGTAACTGCCACTTTATCCACTAAGTCATCCTTATTGGTCAATATCAAGTCAAGGATTGCCGATCCTCTAGTTCCTTCCTCCACTTTCTGTAGGAGAAAGTTATCACTCACGCATGTCAGGAATTTCTTGGAAGGGCCACTTTTGGCAGTATTTGTCTCCCAACAGATATCAGGGTAATTGAATTCCCCCATCACTACTACATCAGACTTCCTTGAAACACTGGCAATTTGTTTCTCAAAAGTTTCATCCTTGTCTTCTCCTTGATTGGGTGGTCGGTAGTAGACTCCGATTATCATGTTCTTTTTATTCCTTGCCCCATTTATTTTAATCCAGATGCTCTCGACGGGGCTCCCAGTCTGATCCGCCTGTATTTCTGTGCAGGGATAGGTATTTTTAACATATAGTGCAACTCCACCTCCCTTTCTATTTCTTCTGTTCTTTTTGAACAAGTTATATCCTTCAATTGCTATATTCCAGTCATGGGAGTCATCCCACCAAGTTTCAGTTATACCTATCAAGTCGTATTTGCCTTCATGTAATAAGAGTTCAAGTTCATTCTGTTTGTTTCCCATGCTCTGGGCATTAATATATAGACATCGAAGACCATGTGTTTTATAGTCTGGCTTTGGTCCTACATTGTTGTGGACAATATTTTGGGGCACTATTGGAGCTGTTCTCTGTACTGTGGTGCCTTGGCCTTCATCCATTGTTGCCTCGAAATTTACGTCTCCCGCCCCCGTAAGATTCAATTTAAAGCCCTCCTGATCAAGTTCTTCATGCTGTGGCCGAACACATTCTTTCCAGCCCTTGTGAGGTGCAACCCATCCTTTGCCAGCAGTCCATGTTCCAAGTAGCGTAGCCCATGGTCCAAGAATCCAAAACTCTCACGTCGGCACCACCTTCGTAGCCAGTCGTTCATCCGGAGTATTTTTCTTTCCCTTTCTAATCTTCTTCCAAGAACCGGGAGGATGGATGAGAAAACTACCTGGGCCCCAAAGTTCTTCAGTTTCCTTCTCAGAGCTTCAAAGCCTGAAATGATTTCTTCGTAGCTCTGCTTGGCGACATCATTTGTTCCCACATGGATGAGAAGAAAGGGGTATGTGTCCGTGGGCTTTATGAGCTTCGGTAACCCTTCAGTCACATCTCTAATCTGTGCTCCAGGAAGACAGCACACCTGGCGAGTCCATGGGTCTTCACGACATAGAAGCAAATGACTAGATTTAATTTTAAACAACCATTCCTAGTTTCCACTTAATAAGCCAGAATTTGGCCAAAGTGAAACTGAATGTTAGTTTAATCCTCCACCCAGCCTCCCATGCCAACTGTTGACCATGCAGGCTCGGAGTCTTATTTTATTTATTTATTTATTTCATTTCATTTCATTTCTATACCGCCCAATAGCCAAAGCTCTCTGGGCGGTTCACAAAAATTAAAACCCATGAAGAGCATAATAAAACAACCAACAATTTAAAAACACAAATACAAAATACAATATAAAAAGTCTTGTTCAATATTCCAAGTCCAAAGTATTTCTGGGGGAAGTGGCAGCCAATTTGTAATACATTACAAACTGGACAAATCCATTATTAATTTTATTTATTTATTGGCCACCTTTCAGGGCAGAAGCCCTCCGAAGGCGGCTTACAGCAATAAAATACATAAAAATAATTAACAGTTAATCCTTGTGCCAAACCAGGAAATTAACACATTTTGGTGACATCACTATTGAAAACATTTCCCCCGGCTTACAGCAGTATTTATGTGCAGGCGGGAGGAATACCTTCCTGAACTAATGCTGTCCAAATTGATAGCATATATATTCTTGCATTTGCAGACAATGCAGGCTTGGCTTTCGAGGAGCATTAAGAAAGTTTGTGCAGTAGACATTCTATTTTTATTCTATTTCTTTTTAGTGAAGGTATATAGAATTGTGATTTTAAATTGTTGTGAGCTGCTCTGAGTGGTGTCCAGGCCCTGGAAGGGAAGAATATGAAATTTCTGTATAAATAAATAAAACAAACATTGCAGACTCTAACTTCTGCAATGCACTGTCGTCTCTGTAACTCTACCAGAAAAGATCTACTCATGACAGGATAAAGACGGCCTTGAACTAGCCCATTCAATACAGACAAGACTTTTTGTTAAAATGACAGAGAAAAAGAGGTACCCAAGAAAGCTGCCTTATTTGCAGTGGCTGCTGCTGAATTAAGGTGTACATTTCCGCTATCATTTGCCAGGAAGGTTGTCCATTTTTTAAAATATCTTGTTGTTTTTAGTGCTTTATTTTATTGTTAGGATGATAAGCAAAATCAAATAAACTGCTTGCCCAGCACAACAGCTTCTAATAAAAAATTGGAAACGAGACTAAGAAACTCTGTTCTGATTTAAAGACCAAAACAACACAGAACGCAACATAGGACCACCGGGAGCTGCCCAAACCAGCCAGGATTGTCCATTCAGACTGCCAACAGCTCTCCCCGAGATTTCAGGATAAGGTCTTTTCTAACACTGCTACCAATGTGACCATGATTCTGTCACCATGATTATTATTTACATTTCTATACCACCCCATAGCCAAAGCTCTCTGGGCGGTTTGCAAAAGATTAAAAAATGAAACATTAAAAATCGATATACAAAATTTAAAACCATAAAAACAAAAACAGACAATATGCAAAGATAATATCCATAGCTTTAAAAAGATATTCCAGAGCTGGAAAAAAGGACAACTAAAATTATCAAGCTGGAACATCTCCCCTATGAGGGAAGGTTACAAACAGCTGGGATTGTTTAGCTTGGAAAAACGGAGGGTAAGGGGAGAAATGATAGAGGTGTACAACCTGCTGCATGATGTGGAAAGGCAGAATTTCTCTCTCTCATAATATTAGAACGCGGGGGTCATCCCATGAAGCTGATTGGTGGGAGAGTGAGGACTGAGAAGAGGAAGGACGTCTTCACACAGCGCTATGGGATTCACTACTACAAAATGTAGGCACAGACACCAATTTGGATGGCTTTAAAAAGGGATTGGATAAAACCATGCAGCAAAATTGATATAAGATTAAAATACGGAGTTAAAACAGTAAGATTTAAATTTAAGTTAAAATTAAATGTTAAAATACTGAGAGAATAAAAAGGTCTTCAGCTGGCGACGAAAAGAGTACCGTGTAGGCGCCAGGCGGACCTCTCTGGGGAGCTCATTCCACAACCGGGGTGCCACAGTGGAGAAAGCCCTCTAGAGGCTGTCCTGAATCTTCCACCACTCAGCTTTATTCGATGACTCCAGGTTCTAGTAACTTCTCTCTATCTATTTCCTCCACATCTTGAACAATTTTATATCTCTCTATTATGTTCCCTCTTACTGGTAAGGCCCCTTTCCTGGTTAGTCACTGTCAGCACAGACCCCATCAACTTGTATGTGAAGGTAAGATATTTTTTTTGTCCCAATGTGCATCACTTCACACTTGCATACACTCAGCTGCATTTGCCATCTCAATGGCCATTCACCCAGTTTGAGGAGACCCTTCCTGCTCCATCTACCTACATGCAAACTGCGAAGCTAGGAGGAAGTCCGCCTCATACCTGGGTGAGAGACCCAGCGTGACCTTCTCTTTCATTCTTATATTGATGCCACCCTAAGACTCTTGAACCTTTCCTCCATTCCGGTTGAGGGCTCAAGAAAAAAAATCCCCTGAGGTGACTGATTCAGGCCAAACATGAAATATATTTCCCACTCCTAATGGAGCGAGACCCAAGCAGCAATTCCTACAGTCCAGGAAAGTCCAGGAAAGTCACCACAGAGTGCCTTCTATGCTCCAATCAGAGCTTTGATGACCCTTGGGGTTAATGAAGCCAAGCATCAATTAGTCTAATTGAATAGAGGCTGTGCTGGAGAGTAATCTGTCTTCATTACAGAGCCACCCAAACAAAGCCTCTGTGCCTTTATTCCAAGGACCGTCACTGCAACAAGATGTGATTGATCCACTTGAATGTGCCAAACATCACAGAAGGAGCTTTCATATTCCTTCACTTCACATGAAGCCCAAGACTTTCCAAGCAACGTACCCAGTGCCACCAGTTTTGAGGAATATTGAGGTGATATTCAGTTAGCGGCAGCAAGAATTGTGCAAGAGGAGCAGCTCCTTCAGCACTTTGTGAGGGAAACAGTGAAAAACACTGTTACTTGAGGAGGGAGAGGAAAAGGGAGAAAAATAACTTACACTCCTGAGAGAAGCTCTAGAACATGATCAGGCAACTTTTTGCCCCAAGGGCCATATGTGGCAGAGGACCGTGCAGGCCTATCCAGTGAAATTTTAGAATGTTTTAAGGATGTTTTAAAGATATTTTAATCATATATGGTATGTTTTTAACCAGTTTTTGATGTGTATTTTATACTGTTTGTTTTATACTTTGAATGGTTTTAGTTTTTGTGAACCGCCCAGGGAGCTTCAGCTTTTGGGCGGTATAAAAATGAAATAATAATAATAATAATAATAATAATAATGATAATAATAATGAAGAGCCACCTCTGGGTGAGTGTGGCCAAGGCCAGGACCAGTTGTGGACCAAATCATCTCACCTTGGGTCACACATAATAGCAAACCAATTGTAGGTTGTCATTACATGCGAACCCAGAACTATGGGTTAATTATCGGTTGTAAACCATGAACAATCCACAAAGAGAGTCCATGTTTTTTTGTGGTTTGTGAACTGTGGGTTGTTTAAACCATGGGTTGTCATTATGTGCAAACCAAAAATCGTAGGTTGTTCATGGGCTGCTTCACCAGGCTATAGAGGCAGCGGGCAAGAGAGTCAAAAAAACCCAACGTCTTCACATGCCAGCAACTGCAGTGCTGCAAAGGCATCTAGGATACAGGGAGGGAGCAGGTGAAGGAGGAGGGAAACAAATAACTCAAGAACTGAGAAAACAAACCATGGTTTGTTAAATCATCTGATAGAGAAACGAGATGATGATTGGCCAAGGATGATGGGAGTTGTAGTCCAACACATCTGATGGGTGAAGGGTTGGAGAAGATTGTTCTAAGGTGTTAACAGTACTGTCTTTTTGTCCACGCACGGAGGCTAAGGCAACTGGCAATTAAACACATCTTTTATATGACTGAGATTCTGAAAGGACAATACACAACTCATTACCTTACACAGAGTGGTGCCTCCCCTTTCCTTTTCCTTTTTAGAGTTTTCAACTGATTGATTGGGCTTGTTCACAATAGAGCTAAGGTTGTAATTAGCAGCTGATGAGAGGGAAGAAACTTTTTGCAGGGAGAAGGCTCAGAGCTTGCGACAAAGAATTTATTTGGCCACCGTGCAATCAATCAATCGCATCAGCAACCCCTCTGACATGCTCTGCCATTTGTGAGAGCCAAAGTTTTTAAAAATAAAAGCTCTGGGATGCAGCACCTTCTCCTTCCGGCATTTTTGACATGCAGGCTGAAAAGCCGGGGGCGTGAGGGGAAATATCAGCGCCTGGCCTCCTCCTCAGCTGCTATTTTTGGAAGGTAGAGAGTGTGCATCATGCCGGCTGGCGTGGGATTTTCTAGTAAACTGGATATTATCCGGGCGTTTTTAAAACAAATGTGAATCACTTTTAATGGAGGCAGGTGACTCATCCAGCATTTGGAAGGAGAGAGAGAGAGAGAGAGATTAAGCAACTTTATAACTCCGCCAAATTTATCTCCTCTACATCCATCAAAAGCCAGGGAAGACACTTAATCTTTACAGAGCTCCATTTGTGGCAACAACTGACTCAAATCTGTACAATGCAAAAGATGGCAAGTTTTGTTAAATGTGATGGAAAATAATCAGACATGTAAATCTATCAATGTTAATGATATTTTAATATAATATGGGCCACAGAAGCACTGATTACCCAAGAGGAATGATTACCAAGAACTGGCGGGGGTGGGTATATATAGCAAAATGAAGCAGGGGTAAAACTTTTAAGGTGTGGAAAGACCCCTATCCCATCTGCAAGTTTTGGATCCTGTAGTCCTTCATAACAGGGATGGTTAGCACCACTAGCGACAAGTCGCTGGGCAGAGCAGAGGTGCAGCCCAAAGTTACCTTTGAGAAGCTTCAGCGGATGTGCTTCGTTTATTACATTTATATCCCATTTTTCCTCCAAGGAGCTCGTTAATCCTCATAATGCTCACCCCACTACCCCATTTTGTTCTCCCTGTGAGGTAGGTTAGGTTCAAGATAGGTTGCCCAGGGAGTTTTATGACTGAGCAGGGATCTGAACCTGGGTCCCTGCAGTCCCGCTCAGACCTTCTAAATCAGCAGTCTCCAACCTTTTTGGCACCAGGGACCGGTTTCATGGAAGACAATTTTTCCATGGACCGGGGTGGTGGTGCTTGAGGGGATGGTTTTGGGAAGCCACGCCCACCCGCCCCACTACAGCGTCCTGGCTTCGCTTCGGCTGGGCGCCAAGCCCAAGCGAAGCCAAGATGCTGGGGCGGGTGGGCGGCTTTGGAATGGCGTGCCCAGAAGTCGCTCTTCCAGAGTGGCTTCTGGCTGGGTGTGCCGTTCTGAAGCTGCCCCACCCTCACCCCAGCATCCTGGCTTTGCTTCGGCTGGGCAGGCGAGATGGCGCCCAGTGCCCAGGTACGCTGCGGTGGGTGTGGGTGTGTGAAAGCAGCTCACCTGCGCGGCCTGTTCCCTAACAGGCCATGGACCAGGACCAGTCCATGGCCCGGGGGTTGGGGACCCCTGCTCTAAATGACTACAACACACTGATCAAACAAAACGGGTAGAGAGAACACATGACTCCCTTGTAGCAACAGTTTCACTGGCTACTGGCCAGACACAATCAGGGCTGGTGTCAGACTATTTTGTGCCCTAGGCAAGGTGAGCTACTTTCACCCCACCCACCCCGCAAAAATGCCGACTCTGATTTTTAAGAACAGATGTTTCCTGGAAAAAATAAGCACAAAACTTGAAACTGCTAAATTTATTTTAAAGTGCAAGAAATACGTCACGCCAATTATAGCAAACAAATCGGAAAGGAATGTCTAAAATGCATTATTTAATAGGAATATCACCTCCAAATCAACCTCCCCAACTCACACGCGTGCACACACACACTCAGCATCACTCACTCCAAATAAACACACACATGAACACATGCATTCACTCAAAGACCCCATGCACCTCATTCATGTTCTGGAAGTCCAAATGTGGAGCCGCCCACCCCCCACCCCAGCGTCCCTGGCTTCGCTTCGGCAGGCAACATGGCGCCCTCCAGGGCAGCTTCCGGGTGGAAGTCCAAACGTGGAGCCACCCCACCCCCACCACAGCGTCCCTGGCTTTGCTATGGCTGGACGGGCGTGGGGCGCCATCTCACCCGCCCAGGCCCCGCTGAATCCTCGGGCCGGGCCGGCTCACAGCCAACACGCATGAGTGCTGCACTGCACCCGGTGCCCCTCTTAGCTTGGCGCTCTAGGCGGCCGCCTAAGTGGCCTCTATGGTAGCACCGGCCCTGGACACAATGCAAAATACTGGTGAGACCTACAAAGCCCTACACAAGTTAGGGCCAGGCTGCCTGAAAGGCCGCCTTCTCCCACATGAACCCGCCTGAGTGTTAAGATATCCCAGCAAAGCCCTTTTCTCAGTACTGCTGCATTTTGTTGGGGCACGCGAGAAGGCCTTCCCAGTGGTCACTCCCAGGCTCTGGCGCTCCCTCCTAGGCTGGCTCTTTCTCTCTGTTGTCCTTCCATCAGCAGACAAAGACACTGTTATTCAAGCAGGCCTTTGGCATTTAAACTGGTCTGAAAGGTTTTTTTTTTTAATTGGCTGATACTGCTTATTTCTTTGATTGCCGTCTTTTTAATTGTTTTAATGCACTTCTTTTTATGCTGTGTTTTAATTAGGATTTTGTTTTAATTTGGATTTTATTGTTAACAACCTTGAGTGCCGTTTTTTGGCAGAAAGGAAGGCTATAATCACAATAAACTAAATAAATGCCTGGCTGATTCCCATTAGCCTCTAGCAAATTCTGGGCTCATGTGGAAGAGACAATCCACTCCCAGCCGAATTTTTATTTTTTTTATAAATGCTTTCTGAGCACAGTAGTGAGACAGCAGAGACACGCCCACCTAAGAGCAACATGGACATAACCTATGATGTAATTTCAAGGAGCATAGGTATTACACTGCCATTCAGGTGAACCTTGCCACTCTCAAAACTAGCATGAGGTTTCACTTGCCCTCCTCTGGACATTAATCCAATGTCCTGCTTTGTTGGTTCCTGGTCAACAGCTAGTTGGCTACTATGGGAACAGAGTGCTGGACTAGATGGACCCTTGGTCTGATCCAGCAAGGCTCTTTGTATGTTCTTAATTCTTTACAAAGCACAAGTAAGCTCCTCCTCTCAATTTATTTGCCAGGAGCATGTTCACTTTCCAAGTTGTCTCTGCAACAGTATTTAGAAGGAAGTGTATTGAGATCTTTCCGAGTATGAGTAAAGAGATACTGTAAGGCAGGGGTAAGGAACCTCAGCCCGAGAGAGGTCAACAAACACAAGGAACATGTAGCGTTCCACCTGGGCTTGTACAGCTGCTAATTCTGGTCTCCATCATCTGAGCAACTTGCTGTGGAGGTTCAGGTGGAACTACTCCTAGATCCTGTTCAGAGAACATGCTAAGCCATGGCAGTTAAGCATTTTGTGCTAAACATTATGGCTTAGTGTGTTGTGTGAACCATTCCAAACCATGGTAGCTACATAATCATGGCTTAAACATGCTCACTAACCATTTGCTGCAAAAAGGTTAGAATCACAGAATCATAGAATAGCAGAGTTGGAAGGGGCCTACAAGGCCATCGAGTCCAACCCCCTGCTCAATGCAGGAATCCACCCTAAAGCATCCCTGACAGATGGTTGTCCAGCTGCCTCTTGAAGGTCTCTAGTGTGGGAGAGCCCACAACCTCCCTTAGGGAACTGGTTCCATTGTTGTACTGCTCTAACAGTCAGGAAGTTTTTCCTGATGTCCAGCTGGAATCTGGCTTCCTTTAACTTGAGCCCGTAATTCCGTGTCCTGCACTCTGGGAGGATCGAGAAGAGATCCTGGCCCTCCTCTGTGTGACAACCTTTTAAGTATTTGAAGAGTGCTATCATGTCTCCCCTCAATCTTCTCTTCTCCAGGCTAAACATGCCTAACCGTGGCCTAACCATGGCTTAGTGTGTCATCTGAACAGGCCCATAGTCTGGCTCCCTACAACTGCTTACTGAGCCCCTTGCCTGCTGGTGTTCACCCACAGACATGTGCTTTTGTTAAAAAGAGCAGCAAAATAAAGCCCTTAAGAAATCAATAACTGTGGAATAAGCCCTTAAGAGTCCAATAACTGCAGAAGAACAATCTAACTACAATGCATCACTTCTGAAAATATGAAACCGTACAAGAATATGAAAACAGTGGCAGAGATAGAAATGTGTTTCTCAAATGTATAATTAGCTTGTTGGGGGAAAAAACCAATATATTATTGAAGTAATGATTCTGTTGTGCGCACTTTTAAGCCATTAAGTTTTGGAATTTATACATAATATAATGTTCATGCCTTTCTATACAATGTTTAGTAATTGTACAGTAATGATGTATTTTAGAAACTGGATTCCATATTGTGGAAAAATGGTTGCATGTGTTCTTATTGTCCCCTCAAGCAAACACTTCTGGGGCTTAAAATGCATCAGATGTTTGTAGATATTTTATAGTACTGATTACTTTGGAGATTTCTGAAATGTTGCCTTTTGGATCACTGTCATTAAGGCCTTGTTCTCATTGAAATGGTAAGCTTGCATTTGGACTGAGAATGCTGGTTGACGGCAAACAAGATGGAATCCTCCTCCACACACAAAACATTCTCGCCGCACAGAAAGCTAGCAAGACAGCTAAGAAGGTGAAGCTGAAATCCTTCTGCCCCATGTGCTGTTTCCAATGTGTAAAATTTATTGCTCAGGGAACAACCTTCTATCACGTAAGCCTCCACCTGCAGTCTGAAGTTGTATAGCCCAGACAGAGGTTTATCAACTCAGTGAAAACTAGGCAAAGCATCCCTCCTGTTGCCAAGGAAAGCACCTACTTAGGTCCATGGCCCCAAGTAGGTAGAGTTTAGGCCAGCATTCCCCAACTGGATGCCCTCCCGATATTTTGGACTACAACTCCCAGCATTTCTGATCATTAGCTATGCTGGTTGAGGCTGCTGGGAACTGGAAGTCCAAAACATTTGGTGGGCACCAGGTTGGTGAAGACTGCTTTAGGCCAATGGTCTTCCTTTTCAGACATCCTTAGAATCATAGAATAATAGAATAGTAGAGCTGGAAGAGGCCTATAAGGCCATCGAGTCCAACCCCCTGCTCAAGGCAGGAATCCACCCTAAAGCATACCTGACAGATGGTTGTCTAGCTGCCTCTTGAAGGCCTCTAGTGTGGGAGAGCCCACAACCTCCCTAGGGAACTGGTTCCATTGTCGTACTGCTCTAACAGTCAGGAAGTTTTTCCTGATGTCCAGCTGGAATCTGGCTTCCTGTAACTTGAGCCCATTATTCCGTGTCCTGCACTCTGGAAGGATCGAGAAGAGATTCTGGCCTTCCTCTATGTGACAACCTTTTAAGTATTTGAAGAGTGCTATCATGTGTCCCCTCAATCTTCTCTTCTCCAGGCTAAACATGCCCAGTTCTTTCAGTCTCTCTTCATAGGGTTTTGTTTCCAGACCCCTGATCCTCCTGGTTGCCCTCCTCTGAACACGCTCCAGCTTGTCTGTGTCATTCTTGAATTGTGGAGCCCAGAACTGGACACAATATCCTTTGTACCTAGTTTCCATCATGAACATTCTACCATTGGTTTTTTAATCTTAGATGTCCCTCTTGGATTAAACACATTCCAGGTGGAAACAGTAAGGCTGCTGTTGGTGCAACCCAGTTAGATGAAAGCACCACCACCCAACTGTTTGTGATATTCCTTTTCTCATACTGTCTTTGCGCACTTCCAGTGCCAGGAATGCAGGGGGAAGGTGCACTTGGCCCTAGAGACTCAGAGTGTGCTCTTGGCCCTCCATTTCTGGGATGTCTGTGGGAGGGGAGAGAGACACTCCCCTCCAAGGGCACTGCACTCAGTTGCTTAGGTGTGTGGCGTTGTTGTTTTTAAAATAATAATTACAAAGCAGCTAACGTATATAGATGCATAAGCTTCTACATGCAGCAATTCCATCTTGGATAGATTACACTCTGCAACTTACATATCAGAGCTTTTTAAAATGCTCTGAATACAGATTAGTGTTGGGTTGTTTTTTTTTAAAAAAAACCAAATATGAAAATATTCTGCCTTTCTCATAATTTCTATATCACTGGTGCAGAACCTCTTCCAGCCTGAGCACCAAATTCCATTTCAGAGACGCTCTCAGAGTTGGGTGGGGTCCAAGGAAAAAGGGGACATGCCCAAAATATCCGCATATTTTACCTTAAAACTAGAGGACTATGTAAGCTGCCTTGCGTTCCTTGCAAAAGGAAAAAGGGCAGGATATGAATGTAATAATAAATAAAGTATAAAAAAATAAACTCTGCCATAGGAATATCATTTCAACCTTTTAGAATTGGGGGAATTCTGTATGAAATAAATAAATAAATAAATAAATAAATAAATAAATTTCTTACCCTCTGGATTGAGGCGGGGAACAACATTAGATATAAATACTATAAAATACATAAAATTGATTAAAAACATATAAAACTGATACAATATTAAAATAACAGTCAAATATCTTAAAATTCAGTCTTTATAGCCTTCTTGAATTCAAAAAGGCTAAGTTGACGAATCTCTCCCGGCAGTGAAATAATAATAATAATAATAATAATAATAATAATAATAATAATAATAATAATAATATATTTATTTATTTATTTATTTCTTACCCGCCTCTGCCTTTGGATCGAGGCGGGGAACAACATTAGTACAGGTATCAACACGTTTTAAAAATTCTTGATTTTACATTAATCTGGGTAGGCCTGCTGGAAAAGGCTAGTCTTCAAAGCTGCCTTAAACTTGCAGAGAGAGTTAATATTACGAATCTCCTTCAGCAGGCCGTTCCATAATCCAGAAAAGGTCCTCTGGGAAACTGATGTCAGCCTAGTCTTGGCTGACTGAAGTAAATTCTCCCCAGAGGACCTGAGTGTGCAGGGCGGACTGTATGGGAGAAGGCGATCCCGCAGGTAACCTGGACCCAAACCATTTAGGGCTTTAAAGGTAATGGCCAACACTTTGTACTTTGCCCGGAAACTAATTGGCAGCCAGTGGAGTGATTTTAATGTTGGGGTAATATGCTCACCTCTAGATGTACCGGTGACCAACCTGGCTGCCATATTTTGAACTAGTTGAAGTTTCCGAACTAGGTACAATGGTAGCCCTATGTAGAGCGCATTGCAGAAGTCAAGCCTTGTGGTTACCCGCACATGCACAACCGTCTTTAGGTCTTCTGACTCTAAGAAGGGGCGCAGCTGGCATATCAGCCGAAGCTGATAGTAGGCACTCCTGGCCGTCGCGTTTATCTGGGCTGTCATTTGGAGTGACGGATCCAGGAGCACCCCCAAACTGTGAACACAGTCTTTCAGGGGGAGTGTAGCCCCACCCAGAATGGGTTGACACACCTCCAAACCTAGGTCAGAGCCCTTAACAGCGAGCACCTCTGTTTTGTCTGGATTCAGCTTCAGTTTGTTTTTCCTCATCCAGCCCATTACCGCCTCCAAGCATTCATTCAGAGGAGACACGCTATCCTTAGCTGATGCTGCTATTGAAGGCATAGGGAAATATACCAATCAATCATTTATATTTAAATATAAATCACCAGGGGAAAAGGGATGTGGCCTTTTAGGTACCCGAAGCCTGAGGTTTTGCAGTCCTTCTCCTCTATGCAGTCTGTTCTACCTTGTGGCTCTGTGTAGGGGGCCGGGCTGCTCCTCTTTTCTGAGCCTGGAGGTGCAGGGCAGGGTTTGAGGGCTCAGAGGCTGCATTTCTAGAGCACTGCCAGATTGCTCAATGTAAGCCCCTCCAGGGCCCAGAAGGACCTGCGCTGGCCTGTTCAGGGTCTCCCAATCCTCACCAGACAATGACACAATAGGAGCAGAGCAGAAGAGCAAAACGGCCTGGAAACGGCGAAGAAAGATGGTACGGCTAGCAATCACAAATTAATGTGATTAATAGCTACTGAACTGCAGCAGAACCAAAGGGGGAAATTAGCTTGTGGAGAACCTAATAAATCTAATTCTACTTTTGCCTGCTCAGGCTGTTTATTTATATAAGCTTGGGCAAGTGGGAAGAAGGGGACATATGGGGAATGAGGACGTCCTCTCCATCCCTGGGGAAGCCCAAGCCCAGCCTCATTTTTCTCTGCATCTGCCCATGGCTGGCCCAAGACATTTTGCTGCACCGTCTCATCAATGGGCTCAGGGATTCCTTACACTATTGCAGTGTATGGGAGCAAGAAACTCTCGGGTCACATTTTGCATTTGTTCCCCTTCATTAACTTTTATAAAAATCTCCATTGCTAACGGTGCCACCCCTAACTGTGTTAAGGGAAACAAAGGAAGACAGCAAAGAAGAAGAAAAAAACTAGGGACTTTTTCTTTTTTAAGTAACTGATGGGTATGGGTTTTTGCCCTCAAAATAAATTTTATTTTCTATTAGTATGTACAGAAACTTCTGGAATTTAGAAAATCCATGTTACAGGTAGTAACCAACACTGCCCCAGCACAAGCATTTATCACATTGAACTAGCATCATCATCATCATTTATTTCTTACCCACCTCTCCACTTGGATCGAGGTGGGGAACAACAGCAAATATAAAACACATAAAAACTTATTAAAAACATAGCATACATGATTAAAACTTCCTTAAAACATCCTTTAAAAAAACCCCGATGCTTGCTTGCACAATGGAGAGAATTGGGGCTATTTTCCTTGTGCAAGCCTTGGTTTATGCTATGTGTTACACAAAAGGGAGGAACCCTCACTGCGAAAATGGGAACAAACAGGAGGACCCCAGGGCAGTAATGAATAGAACTGTGTACAAGTTGTTGTTGTTTTTTGGTGATTTGGTTTATGCCATGGCAATGCCATCTCTGCTGGTGCTGTGGCACAATTGAAGGTTCCCCTTCAACTAGTGAAGCCTAGTGGCTCCAACGTCATTGAGACCATGAATCCACTCCAGGTTTTAGTCAGGACCAGCCAGAACTCTAAAGAAGCTCCTTTAGAGTTCTGGCTGGTTCTGACTAAAACCTGAGGCAGATTCACCCCACTGACATCAGAGCCACCAGTCACCACTGCTTTCAACATACCCAAAGTATAATTTATACTATTTGAGGTGTGTAACTTGTTCTTCCAATAATCAACATATATAATTCAATTTTGAACGAAATGTATAAGTCTGCCTCTTTTCTTGTACTTATACACATATATAATCCATTTTGACATTGTAACATATTCATATAAATTTTTAAGGGCTGCACAGATGCTGCAATTCCACAGAACCACTACACATTGCAGAACTGGTCACATGACGCAGCTGCCTAAGAACCCTAGCTTTTTAAAAACAACAACAGAACTTTCTAGTCCTCATGGCAGCAAAGATATGCCTGCAAATGTGGGAACCACCTGACGATCCCTCAGAAGCGAGGGTGACTGAACATGTCTGCCAGTTGCCAGCGTGGTTCCAGTGCTCTGTGTAGCTCCTGGCCCCTCCCTGTAAGTAGCAGATATGGGGAAAATATGCCAATAAGATAAATCATGCCAGTTTATCCATCTGCAAAATGTATACAGCTCACAGATATCAGCCTAGTGCATTTTTTTCTTCTGGAGAAGCCTTTCTTTCAGTCCCACCATCTTCACAGGCGCACTTGGTGGGAACATGGGAGAGGGCCTTCTCGGTGGCTGCTCCGGTGCTCTGGAACTCTCTTCCCAGGGAAGCTAGACTGGCTCCCTCCTTGATGGGCTTTCAGAAGCAGGCTAAAACTTTTTTGTTCCAGCAGGCCTTTGGAGAATAATCTGGCCCTCCATCTATGTTAATGTCTTATAATTTTGTTGTGTATTTTAAACGTTTATGTTCCCCCCCCCCCAATGTATGTTTTAAACTTTGTGAGGCTGCCTTGAGGCCCAGAATTGGGCAAAAGGTGGGATACAAATAATAATAATAATAATAATAATAATAATAATAATAATAATAATAATAATAATGCACACACGCTCTGGTGACACATGGTCCTGGGCATTTCGAGATTAAAACAGCTCTTGAACTTTGTGCCTTCAGCTACCTCCTTTTTTAAAAATCGCAAAGAGTACCTTTGTGCACCTTGACTCCATTCATGCAGTTTTCACAAGCCTTTGAGGGTGAGCAGTATGCTCATTGTGACTTCGCTGTGTGAGCTGTGTGGCACAAGCACAGCCTCATACTGGAAGGGATTTCCCATGGTGCGCAAAACTGCAGTGTGTGCCAGTGACAAACTCCTCCTCCTCCAAGTCATTACTCTACAAAGTCATCCAGAATACGCTGCACTTTTCAGGCCCGAAACGTATACGGAACACTTCACCCTTTGAACTCTCATCTGGTCTTTCCTTACAGGTGACTGTCAGTGTTAATGAGATTTCTAGAATGTAATTTCCTTTCCCTGACTCTAGCTCAGCATTTAATAAGTACCTTATTACTTCAAATGTCAAATGATTAGAGCTAGCATATTAACCCCACAAAGCATGGTCATGTCTTAATGAAGGGGTAGGATCTTCCAACCAAGGATCAAAGGGTTGCCTTTACACTGGACTGAATTCCCGTACGACCAGGCTGCACTTAACCGTCTTTGTTAGCTGACAAAGTTCTAAAGCCCCTAGAACACACAAATGTATAAAGTTGTATAATTTTTGTAAACTGCCCAGAGAGCTTTGGCTATTGGGCGGTATAAAAATGTAATAAATAAATAAATAAATAAATAAATAAATAAATAAATAAATAAATAAATATCATGATCTACAACATTCAACATTTGTTAAAATCAGTGGTCTGGTTTGCACCTAAAGCTAACCCATGGTTTGGGTGGTTGAATCCTGGGTTGTCATGTTATGTGAATGTGGCTATGCTAACAATCCATGTTTTGTTACCCACAGTCACCTAAACTACATTCTTTTAGACGCCAGGTAAAGACCTTTTTATTGTCTCAGTATTTTAACAGTCTATAAATTAATTTTAACTTTGCTGTTTTAAATTTGTATTTTAAATTTGTATTTCTGCACTGCTGCTGATTTTATCCTGGTTGTGCTTTAATATTGTATTTTATATCATGTTTTTATACTGTTTATACTTCGAATGGTTTTATATTTTTGTGAACCACTCAGAGAGCATTCAACCAGGAGGATCAGGGGTCTGGAAACAAAGCCCTACGAAGACAGACTGAAAAAACTGGCCATGTTTAGCCTGGAGAAGAGAAGATTGAGGGGAGACATGATAGCACTTTTAAAATACTTAAAAGGTTGTCCTACAAAGGAGGGCCAGGATCTCTTCTCGATCCTCCCAGAGTGCAGGACACGGAATAACGGGCTCAAGTTAAAGGAAGCCAGATTCCAGCTGGACATCAGGAAAAACTTCCTGACTGTTAGAGCAGTACGACAATGGAATCAGTTTCCTAGGGAGGTTGCGGGTTCTCCCACACTAGAGGCATTCAAGAGGCAGCTGGACTACCATCTGTCAGGGATGCTTTAGGGTGGATTCCTGCACTAAGCAGGGGGTTGAACTCTATGGCCTTGTAGGCCCCTTCCAACTCTGCTATTCTATGATTCTATTGGGCAGTATAGAAATGCATAAATAAATAAATTAATAAATAAATAATATCCAAGAAAGGGAAGCCAGGGTTTATTGTTGGGCTGTGAACTCCATGTTGTTTAAACCAAACCGTGGGTTGTTCATGGGTTGTTTCACCAGGCTACAGAGGTGGTGGGCAAGACTGGTAAAAAATAAAAACACCTCCAGCTGTTCTACATGCTAATACTACAGCAAGGTAAGGCATTTGGGATACAGGCAAAAGAGGAAGGACTGAAAAAACAAACTATGGTTTGAATCATAGAATAGCAGAGTTGGAAGGGGCCTATAAGGCCATTGAGTCCAACCCCCTGCTCAATGCAGGAATCCACCCTAAAGCATACCTGACAGATGGTTGTCCAGCTGCCTCTTGAAGGCCTCTAGTGTGGGAGAGCCCACAACCTCCCTAGGTAACTGGTTCCATTGTCGTACTGCTCTAACAGTCAGGACGTTTTTCCTGATGTCCAGCTGGAATCTGGCTTCCTTTAACTTGAGCCCGTTATTCCGTGTCCTGCACTCTGGGAGGATCGAGAAGAGATCCTGGCCCTCCTCTGTGTGACAACCTTTCAAGTATTGGAAGAGTGCTATCATGTCTCCCCTCAATCTCCTCTTCTCCAGGCTAAACATGCCCAGTTGTTTCAATCTCTCTTTATAGGGCTTTGTTTCCAGACCCCTGATCATCCTGGTTGCCCTCCTCTGAACTCTGGGGAAGACCACAAACCAAGGTTAAATAAAACATGGGTTAAAATAATTTGCAAACCAGGTCAATGTACTTGTTAGAATGCTATTTTTTGGTGAATGTTTTAATATTTCATTTTGTGATGTTTTCCTAAATAAATACTAATTTAATGGTCAAACCACATGTTGCTTTGAAGTAGTACCTAGCAACTATGTGTCTCCACCACTTTTTTTAATTAAAAAGCACTCTGAGAATTGTGAGTGGGGGTAGGAGGGGTTTAACCCTTTGCTCTCTACTACAATCCAGATCAAGCCCCACGCAACTGCAATTTGCCAAAAAATGATCCATTGAAAAGATGATTCACCTTTGGGAAACATTAATTGCAGATGTAGGCCCCCAAACTGGATCAGAAACACAGCAGAGGGAGGGTTACAGGTCCCCTAACACCCCATTGGGTCTCCTGCAGTCACTTTTGAATTAAAAAAATGGCGTAGCTGCTAGCTGTATCTTTAAAAGAACGTGTAGGTTGACTTCGTCACGTCATTTAGGCTGCCATCCTAAACACACTTACTAGGAAATAAGTTCCATTGGGTACAAAGTAAGTCCCATTGGGTATGACTTACTTTCAAATAAACATGCATAGGATTGCACTGTTATTTTTCCATGGTCATCAGGCAAGCCTCCAGCCGTGTTTTGAGGTTAGGTTGGCTGGCACAAGGAACACGGCCTTCTCTGTGGTGGCACCTGTACTTTGGAACTCCTTTCCTAGAGAAACTTGTCAGGCCTGTTCTGTTACATACTTTTAAGAAGACCACGAAGACCTTCTTATTCAAGCAGGTTTGGTGAGGGCGCAGTAGATTTGGTTTTACACGTTTGCCTGTGGATGAGTTTTATTGTCCTGCTGCCTTGAGCAAATTGTTTTTATTGGTGTCTAAGTTGCTCTTATGTATTGTTCATGTTTTATTTATATCTTCGTTGCTGCTGTATGTGGGCTGTTGTTGTTTTTAATATCACTGCAAACCACCCTGATTGCTTGAATGAGCTGTGCGGCGGGATTTACAATTCAAAATAAAGTATATAAGACAAGCAAGTAATAAATTTGGGGGGAGGATCAGATCGGTTAAATTATAAGGATGTGCACAGACTTATCAATGAACAAGTTAGGGAGGGGAAAGAGGGACAGAGGCCAAGCCAAAAGAGTATGAAACGAAGTAGCATCTCCCCACTCAAATATTTAATACAGTTGATGAGAGATGTAGTATCCTGTTTTACCACCATGCTGCAGGATCACAATGTTCTTAGTCAAATATTTTCAAGAAATACAACTCCTCCCAGGACTACGCAAAAGTTCTCTCACTCTCTAAACTCCAACTGAAAGTTGATCACTTTTCATATTGGAATGGTGGAGGCATCTTTGTTTAATGCACAAAGGTAATCATATAAATTTGCATTCTGGACTGAGAATCCCCACGAATCCTTACCCACCTGAGTCAAAGACACAGAGGGTAGCACCTCCCCAAATTAAAATACAATGACTGGGTTCAGACGACACAACAGTCAACGGTTGATTAAATAGTCCACCAATGACTACTGTCTATTGGGGAAAAACCATGCCCCAAATAACCAACGCCAATAATCAACAGTGTGCAGAGTTGATTATACCCAATGATTATCTGCACAACCTTTGATTATCATGTTGTGTGGCGGGCTCTGTTGATTATTTCTCCTGGCTACAGAGTCGCGAGGCAAGAGCAGCAGAAACCCCTGGTGCTCTTGCCCAGTGGGGCTCTATACCCGGGGGAAATAATCCTGTCTGAGAAATGCTTGGGGAGCCGCCAATCGTGCTGTCCCTTGGAGGGGTGCTACGATCCACAGCTCCCCATGTGCTTCCCGGGACAGGTACATGCCATCCCCAGGTGGGGCGCCATCAATCACGTTGTCCCATGTGTTCCCAGGGACATGCACGCTCCTTTTCTCCACCCCTGACGTGGAGGGGAAGTGCTGGGGATGGGGGGAAGCTAGGAACTCCTGCTGCTGCTTGAGAGTGGCAGAAGCTCCTAGCATCCTCCGTCACCACCACTTTGCGGCAAAGGTGATTTGTTGCTATGCCAGGGGCGGGGGTGTGTGTGTGTGTGATGTCAGGAGAGAATCTGCTGACATGGTCACTCTCTACCCTCGGCATAGCAACAAATGGGGAATGAGGCTTTGTGAAGGGATACTATGTCCTGTCTGGGACAGTATTCCTCACCATCCACCCCCACCCCCAGGCCTGGAAACATCTCCTTCCACATTTGGTGGGAGGCCAGGGTGGAGATAGCTGTCAGCCTCTCTCTCCCCGCCCTTGGCTGCGCAACAAATGGGGAAGGAGGAGGAGGGGCAGAGCAATCTCATCCCACACTAGAGGCCTTCAAGAGGCAGGTGGACAACCATCTGTCAGGGATGCTTTAGGGTGGATTCCTACATTGAACAGGGGGTTGGAGTTGATGGCCTTATAGGCCCCTTCCAACTCTACTGATTCTATGATTCTATCCCCTGACAGGGGATCAGTTCGCTCTGTACCGCTGCCTCCTTTGCTGGCGGGGCCGTAGAGACAAGGAAGCAACCATTGCTAGAGCTGCCCCCTTCCTTGTGTCTATGGCTACACCAATGGAGGAGACGGCGGGGCAGAGCAAACTGATCCCCTGACAGGGGATGAGATTGCTCTGTGCCACCATGGCCTTCCCTGGTGGATGGATCTCCTCCTCTGACAGGCGAGGAGCTTCCTGCTTTGGCGGTGGGCAAAGGAACACACACCCCGCGTGCCACCAAATCAAGAAGCTGAGGATGGGTCTACGCACCTGTCAGGGGAGGAGACCTGTCCTCGGCTTCTTGTCTTGGCAGTGGGCACACTGCGTTTTCCTCCATGGCCACTGCTGTTGCAAGAACCAGCCAATGGATCCCCCTCTACTGACAGGGGAGATCTGCCTGCCGGTTCTTGCTACAGCAGCAGCCGTGGGACAGGAGATTGGTCCGCCACTTCTTGCTTCTGCAGCAGCCGCAGAGCATCTTACTCCACAGCTGCCACCACAGCAAGGAGGAGGCAGGGGACCATCTCCCCCCCACACACCTTATCCACAGAATGGGGCGCCCCGATAAAATAAGGGGGAACCAGTGTTGCCATTCGGTGGGGAGGGCATGGGGGAGGGAGAGGAACAGCCAACCCTGCCCTTATAGCCTACTCCATCAATGACTTATTAGCTTGTCGCCCAAGCACAACATGCAAATAGTCAACCGTGGAGTGGACTATAAAGGCAAGGTTGGCTATTGTGTCATCTGAACACACCCAATGTGAAATTGGGCTAACCTAGCGTTGCAAGTTGACAGCAATTGGTTTGGAGTGAGACGAGCATAAAGATTACCTGTAGCACCATCTGGACTTTTGAAAATAACCCCAGAGACAGAGTCTCCCTCCTCATTTTATGCTTAATAAAGATATAATTCATTGTTGCCTATTTTCCAAGCACTCAACAGCACAGATTGTAGCAGGAAAAATCAGGATGATGACTCAGCCATTGTCACTGCAATTGTGTGAGTGAGGTGGGCACCTACGGAACATTGCCTGTAACCCTGAAAGCTTGCTTTATGCCAGTTAGTCACTCTTTATTGCAGCTGCACTGGCTATTCAGCAGTTCCTCTTTTCAAAACTAGAAATGATGGTGGCAGGTAAGCCCCTCCCAATCAGGGATCACATAGTGAACAGGATGATGTAGGTGCTACATAGACAACTTTGTGATGACATCACAGTGGGACAATTTAAATTATGCACTCAGTGAAAGAAAGAAGACAGCTGCAGCAGCAGCAGCAGCAACAACAGAGAGGCCTTTTTGGATTGCTAATAATGATTGCAAAAAATCATAATAAATAAGCAGGGCCAGCCAAAGCAAAAAGAAAGCATGCATCTATTTCCACTGGCAAAATTCTTCGGACATTACAATAATTTCTCATCAGTGCAAATGATATGGAGACCTTGCCTACACTTCTGAAGAAGCTGCTAATAAACAGTGTAGAGGCTTGGATAGATTGGTATTTCCAGCAATCGACTGACGTGGTGCACCACATTTTGGTCTTCCCTTACCATCCTAGGGCATAGTCACAATTATAAAGGGGAGAAAGTAAAGTCATGACATACATGTAAAACTGTATTTAAAAATTGTATCCTGTTCAGCTCTTGGTCTTCTAATGTGTATTATGCTGCTCAGCATCCTGATAAGATACACGGTGATGGTTAGGGAAGCCAAAATGTTGATTTGCTTAGAGCAGTAGAAAAATTTGAGCTGGCCAAACCTGCTGGAATAGGAAGGACTTATTGGTGTTACCCAGCAGGCCTAACAAGTTTCCTTGGGAAAGGAGTTCCAAAGAACAGGCACCACCACAGAGAAAGCCATGTTCCTTCTGCCAGCCAGCCTAACCTCAAAACAAAGCTAAACAAAGTTGTTTTAGACCAGACCTGCTTTTCAGCAATTTCAACTTTTTTCTTCTTTTCTTACACTAATGAGGTGTTCTGCATTTGGCTGCATTCCCCTGATGGATAAAGTTCACAACGGAATCTTCACCTGGACAGAGCTAACGTGGCCATCTTTTTCCATGCCCTGATAACCTCCGGACTGGACTACTGCAATGTACTAGAAAATGAGGCAGCATCTGAAGACTTCTCAGAAACCTCTGCATGTTCAGAATACAACTGCTGTGTTGCTACCTTGGACTGGCTGTAAGGAACATATCTTGTCACTGGTCCATTCTTGGGCATGGTTTGAAATGCTGGTACTTAGGTTGAAAGCCCTGAACAGCTCAGGATCCAGATATCTAAAAGACCAACTTCCTCCCGCACAAGTTTGCCCAAATGCTGCAGTCATCTTTAAAGGGCCTTCTTCGGTTCCCTGCCCCTTTGGATGTTGGATGTCCACCCAAAGGAGGCTGCACTTGATATCTTTTCAGTAGCAGATGTGTTTAATATTTTTATTCTCCATTGCTGGAGAACCCGTGTGGTATAGTGGTTAGACTGCCGGACTGGAAGTCGGGAGATCTGGGTCTCCACTCGGCCATGAAATTCACAGACTCTCAGCCCGGCCTACCTCACAGGCTTGTTGCTGTGAAGATAAAATGGAGAGGATTATGGAGAGAACCACCTTGGGTTCCTTAGAGGGAAAAAGGGGGGCTATAACTGCAATAAATTAATGAATGAATTTGATACTGTTGATGTGAGTACCATGGGGGTTTGGTGAACAGAAGAGAGTCACACAGATATTTTAAACAAAGAATGAACAATGCCTGCTTTAGAGCAACACCTGTAGCATTCACCTATACTTTGGTGGTGATGGTAGTCATAGAATGAGGCAGCATCTGAAGGTATGAATCATAGAATCATAGAATAGCGGAGTTGGAAGGGGCCTACAAGGCCATCGAGTTCAACCCCCTGCTCAATGCAGGAATCCACCCTAAAGCATCCCTGACAGATGGTTGTCCAGATGCCTCTTGAAGCAACATAAATGAATAAGGCTATATTTATCTATTTATTACATTTTTATACCGCCCAATAGCCGAAGCTCTCTCCCCCCCTATCATTTCATGAACCTCTCTTTTTAGTTCTGCGACCCATACTATCCATTTTCACAGATGGACCACACATGTGCTGTTTAAGAAAAGAAAAGAAAAGAAAAGAAAAGAAAAGAAAAGAAAAGAAAAGAAAAAGGGACAAACAGCAATAGGACTGCATCCTAGAAGTCATTCTCATCGATCCCTTGTAGGCTGGATTTCCTATCACTGTGTTTGAATCAGGAGGCTACAATCCATAGAATAAAACAATCTAGGCATGTTTTCACTGATTGGTTGGAAAAGCTCCTAGAATTTGGCTGGATGGGACTTCTATATTGCTTTTTTCTCCTCCATCTGCACAAAGCCTACATTAAAACAAATGGAGAGCAAGCACCTAACAGGAAGGTTATTCCATTATTTAATAATTGGGGCAGCCCTTAAATGCAGTCTCTCCATTGTGTTTTAGAATGCGCCCATTTGCCGTACGGTCAAGGTCTGGACGAGTGCCACATTGCAACATCTGCTATAAAAGCCATTCATAGCTACAGTTCGGATGACTCAGTATTCAAAAGACTTAGCATCTCCTAGGAGGCGAGCCAACACTAAACAGAAGCAAAGAGTTCTAGCACACATTCACTTCAGCACAGCAGATGACTACACAGGCATTTCACAAAACGCAGGACTAGGATCAGGGTCCCAAGCTTCCATATTTTGCTGCGGTTAGAGGCAATAACTTCCCCCAATCCCCCACAAACACATAAATCAAGAGACAATATTATCTAGCAACACCTAGTTATTCCATGGCATCTTCTCCAGAGAATATTTAAATTCTGCCCCAACCTACTCACCGATCAGAGGATATAACTTTATATTTGTCTGAGACTTTGACTGGATATTTATGGAAGGCTCCTTTGCAAGAAAAAGTGAAATGTTCCAAGATCACCATATGGTTGCAAATGTGTTACAGTCTTACCATTTTAACTAGAAACATTCACGAAATCCCACAGATACTACGATGCCATTCACATGGATGGCATTAGGTGGATCAAATTACAGTGGATTCCTGCATTGAGCAGGGGGTTGGACTCGATGGCCTTGTAGGCCCCTTCCAACTCTGCTATTCTATGATTCTATGTACAGGACTGAGCAACGGTGCGCATGTGTGAACTTGGGGAAGATCCTTCCTCCCCATATTTGCCCTCCTTCCAATGCTTACAGGCAGCACTTCAAATCAGAATCACTTCTTGATCCACCTGCCCTCATTTCATTCTCAGGTGAGCCTCCCAGGCCCAGTGAACAGACTGTTGGTTCTACTCCTGGCTGGACAAACATTTTGAGGTACGACACCAGTAGCGTCATGCTCCCCTCCTCCTAAGTCAGCTATTGGGATGATGCAGCCACCTGTGATGCAGGGTGCTGTTCTTTCTATGGTTCACTATTCCATGTGGATCTCACCCACCCACTCACCCATTCACCTCCTTTCCCTCACATGGACCCCATCCTTGCATCCTAAGGAAACTCCCCACCCACACAATCACCATGATGACCAATGGTTAAGTGGACTGCAAAAAATTGGAGTTGATGGGCTGGGGGCACTCGTTGGCAAAGGCAGCATGGTGATCTAGACAGAAGAGAGCGTTGCTTGAAGGAGGGAGGAAAGAGGAGCATGCCACGACACAGGCTCTGAACAACAGACCTGGCCACGGCTACTCCCTGCTCAAGCCAAGCACCACCGCTTGATACGCCTGAGGCAAGGGATAAAAACCACCTTCTTCCAAACTATGTGGAGAAAGGGGTTAAATGGAGAAGGATTTCAATAATAAAATAATGTGCTGTGAGTTATATGTGCTGAGGTGAAGTATTGTCAGAGTGGGTGCTAAATGTACAACCTTCAGATGATAAATGCCAAACAGACATGTGGGGTTTTTGTGGTAGTTAAAAACAAAATAATTAAAATTTATTTTTAAAAGTTCACAAGCTTTGTTTCAAATTAAAACATTTAAAAAACCTTTTTGAAACCTTTCATCCAATCCTTTCACTCCTTCACTCATTTCCTTTCTCTCACACAATCACTCTTGAGCTTTCTTTATTATCAGTATTGTTTAATATACATCAACTATCTGCCCGCCGCACTCTAAAGATACCACTCTCTACCCTGAACCTCAAATTCTCCAGTCCCAAGTACTCTAAACCCCAAAAGTCTCCCCCAATCCCCTCAGTCCTTCCCTTATCCCCAGACATTCTAACTCCACCCACTCAGGCCAACATTCTAAAAACCACAGACTTACAAACCACAGACATACATTTGGGAACTGACTTGTGGGGGTGTAACGCCACAGAGCATTTCATTCTTACAGGGGAAACATCTTCGACAGACCCTGGATGCTTGCTTTCAAGAGTATAACAACTTCTCTATGAGGGGGCTCGATACTTTAAAAAAAAAAAGCTCATTTCAGAAAGCTAAGAATGGAAGAAATGGTTATTTTGCCTCATTCACCAGGATCCTGGGCAGAATCTGGCATGCAGAAAGCACCAGAAGAGCCATGGGCTTCAGTGAAGGCAACATCAGACAGAAACATCACAGAAGACTATGCTGGCGGGGGGTAGGTAGATTCTAGACACTCTTTAGGCCATTAAGACACACGCCTTTTCCTGTTATGTTGTTGTTTATTTGTTCAGTCACTTCCGACTCTTTGTGACTTCATAGACCAGCCCACGCCAGAGCTTTCTGTCGGCCGTTGCCACCCCTAGCTCCCCCAAGGTCAAGTCTGTCACCTCCAGAATATCATCCATCCATCTTGCCCTTGGTCGGCCCCTCTTCCTTTTGCCTTCCACTTTCCCTAGCATCAGCATCTTCTCCAGGGTGTCCTGTCTTCTCATTATGTGGCCAAAGTACTTCAGTTTTGCCTTTAATATCATTCCCTCAAGTGAGCAGTCTGGCTTTATTTCCTGGAGTATGGACTGGTTTGATCTTCTTGCAGCCCAAGGCACTCTCAGAATTTTCCTCCAACACCACAGTTCAATACTCTAGGATTAATTTACATGAGACCTGCCTTTCAAAAAATGTAGGCCAAATTAGGGATTAGCAACATTTAAATCTCTCCCAACACAGCATAGCTATTGTATTTATTCAGAACACTCAAAAGGTGATGTGTTTGGATCTTCTGTTTCCTTTCCCATTTCAGAGTTGTGTCACTGGAAGATACCTTCTCAGCTGCTTCCTTCTTCAAAACAAATTTATGAGCTTTCAAGTCTGCCCTGCATTTAGCTGCGGTCTTAGCAGGACTTACTACAAAAGTAAGCTCAATTTGTAAGTACTGGTCCTGCTGAAAAATGATAAGAAAGAAGCAAGCGGAGGTTAATCACAATGCTGAGAAGGAACCTGTTAGGAAGATTATGAGAGAAACACTACTACTGTAAAACCGCTTCAAAGAACACCAAATTTGCAATTAACAAGAAGGGGGGAAAGACAACACCCAGGCACTGCAACTTATGAATCCTCCAGAACAAATGCTATTATATTTGCGAATAAATTAGTCTGATGTTTCTTATCAACGTTAAAAGAACAATGGAGAGTATAAATAGAACCTACTCCTCTCTTTTACCCCATTATTAAATAATACAACAATTGATGCTGTTGATTAAAGTAATTGCCTAAAAAATGCACCTATGTAAACAAGTGTGAAGTGTTATTTCCTAGACACAATGAATCTGGGGGAAAATAATCCCTCACACACAGAGGCTTCCTCGCCAGCACAATCTGGGGAAAACACACAGGCAAGGATTCATTCAATGCCGAGAGCGGGCTTACTTCTCAATGGCTCTCATGGGAGACAAAAGTAGTCCAATAGGATGGGGACAGGCAGTTGGTGCTGCTAGCAGACCCAGACACTGCAGGTGAAAACCTGTGCTCTGTCATCAGTAGCTACCAAATATCCACACCTTTCCATTTTTTGTCACACCGAGACAAGCAATCGTGTTTTACATGACAGAAATGAATAGCTCTTCCTTGCGGAGTTATAGGTGCTGGTGGCACAGATGAGTCTGCGGCTCACATGCCATAGGGACATAGGAAGCTGCCTCCCACATCAGACATTGCGCACATTTAGCCTAGTATGGTCAACTGTGGCAGGCAGTAGCTCTCTCGGGTCTCAAGAAGAGCTCCTCCACTTCACCTGCTATTGGGTCCCTTAAACCAGAAATGCCAGGGATTGGACCAGCGACCTTTGCTATCATCCGAACGGTGTGCTCTACCTCTACGCTAAGGCCCCATCCCCTGCTTGGAATGTTACCTGGGAAACAAGTGATGTTTTACAAAGGCAAAGGATAAGAAAGTTGGGTTGCTTCGGTTCTGTAAAATGTTCTACAGAGAACAGACAAGGTTCATAGGGGCAATCCTATGGGGAGGGCCGGAAGTCTCCAAACTTGGAAGCTTCTGGATGCCCCAGACAGAGCGGGAGAAGTGGTGGAGGCAGTTTTTGCCTCCACTCTCCTCCCACTCTGCATTTCAGCTAGACGGGCTTTTTCGCCCATTTAGTAAGGTGTTGGGGAAAGGCATGAGCCTTGTGTGGCGCAAAGTGGTAAAGCAGCAGTTTCTGCAGCTGAAACTCTCCCCACGGCCTGAGTTCGATCCCAGCAGAAGCTGGTTTCAGGCAGCATGCTTGGGTCGACTCAGCCTTCCATCCTCCCGAGGTCGGTAAAATGAGTACCCAGTTAGCTGGGGGAAAGGGAATAACGGCCGGGGAAGGCAACGGCAAACCACCCCACTATAAGGCCTGCCAAGAAAATGTCAGCGAAAGCTGCTGTCCCTCCAAGAGTCAGTAATGACTCAGTGCTTGCACGAGAGGTTCCTTTCCTTTCCTCCTGGGGAAAGGCAGAGAAGGACGGAGTCATCATCGTAAGCCAGCCTCCCAAGTTCCCCCCTTCCCCACCCATAAGATCACCTCCTTTTCCTCCTCTTCGAGGTTGTGTTTGCGACCTCTGAGAAGCAGCCGGCATGACTTTCTCCGTGCTAGTGGGGAGGGGAACTCAGATGTCTGGGTTCCAAGCACAGTCTCCAACCTCGGATCCAGTAATCTGAACTATCCTATGCACACACACACACATACACACACCGAAAAGCTGTCTAGGGGACACAGGATTGCTCTCCCCATATCTAATTTCTTGGCATTTTCCTCTCAAGCTCTTAAGGAGATTTTGCTCCAAAACATATAGAGCTTACATTAAAAGTTTCCACCACTGCTCAGCACCAGAGTCAACTTTTCCTTTCTGATTTGTCTACCTGGAAATCAGCCAGTAAAAAAAGATTCCGGAAACAATAAAACTTCGGAGTATTTTTCCAAAGGCACTTTGATGTTTGGCCATTATTCAGCCTAGCTATACAAACCTAGCTCTCAAGGACTGTAGCTTCCGGGACTTCAAAAGTCAGCGTATGTATTACCAAAGGTGGCCAATGTGGAACCAAAACAAGAAAGCTAGCACTGGCTACCAGCCAAACACATACATTTGACCTGCAATAGCGTCGTGCCTGAGAAATGAATTCCCTGGTTCAAATCTCGTCTCAGCCACAGACTCGCTAGATGGTTTTAGCTAAGCCACTCGCTCTCTCATCTGAGCCTCCACTGCCACGCCCCATCTGCAATATGGGGATAATATTGTCCTACTTTACAGGGTTGTTGAAAAGATTACTGATGTGGTTATTATAGAAACACATGACATGCACATTTTGGAGGTTTTCCAAGAGAAACCACAACTCCTTTGAACTGGGAATAGATCCATCACCATTCAATAACACACCCACACCCACCACCTTTTAGGTGGGGTTACAGAAGTTTAGGTAGCATAACAGGAGTTGAACTAATGAGGCATTTTTGGATGAGACATAATACAAGATTTGCCCTCGGAGAACTACCATTAAATGCCAAGACAATCATAGCAGCTAGCAGGCATGTTGAAGTAGCGGATCTTGAACAGCTTTGCCGCCGTAACTGGTTGACAATACCACTTTTGTTGGTCGTAACACTGCAGAGATGCAGGGAGCCCTTATCTGGACAGAGATAGCCTAGCTACAGTTATCCATGCTCTGATAACCTCTCGTTTGGATTACTGCAATGCGTTATATGTGGGGCTGCCTTTGAAAACGGTCCGGAAACTTCAACTGGTACAAAACAGGGCAGCACAGTTACTAACAGGGACTGGCCGACGAGACCACATCACGCCAGTCCTTTTCCAGCTTCATTGGCTGCCAGTCCAGGTCCGATTCAAAGTGCTGGTATTAACATTTAAAGCCCTAAATGGCTTGGGGCCAGACTATCTAAAGGAACGCCTCCTCCCGTATGTACCTGCCCGGACCCTAAGGTCATCCTCAGGGGTCCTTCTCCGCGAGCTCCTGCCAAAGGAAGTGAGGCAGGTGGCTACCAGGAGGAGGGCCTTCTCTGCTGTGGCACCTCGGCTGTGGAATGAGCTCCCTAAGGAGGTTCGCTTGGCACCTACAGTATATGCTTTTAGACGCCAGGTGAAGACCTTTTTTATTCTCCCAGCATTTTAACAGTCTATAAATAAATTTTAACTTGGTGTTTTAAATTTGTAATTTTGCATTGCTGCTGTTTTTATCTGGTTGAGCTTTTATATTATATTTTATATTATGGTTTTATACTGTTGTTTTATACTTTGAATGTTTTTAATTTTTGTGAACCGCCCAGAGAGCGCCGGCTATTGGCGGTATAGAAATGTAATAAATAAATAAATAAATAAATAGGATGCTACTTTGCACTTACATTATTCACCATCAATACTTAACACTGAATTATGCCCTTCAAGTGCTTTGGGGACCCCCAAACACACGCTTGTGGGGCGTGTGTTTGGGGGTGGGGGTGTAAATGCATGCTGGGGGAGGGGTGGGGAAAGGTGTCAGTTCTAACCTAAAACCCAAGCGTTTCCTGCAGCGGGTGTCTTTCATTTCCCAGGATCTCCTAGCACCTTACAAAACACAACATTAATTAGCTACTGTTTGCACAACAGTTACAATCTGCAAAGCTAAGTGTACATTCATAAGCCCTTAAGCATCACTAAGCAGCAGAGTAAGGAAGAGTTGGAGCAAGGGCTGCAGCGTGGCACGGAAGCAGTGATGCAGGACTGTTCTCCTGCAGCTCCCCAAATGCAATGCTATTTCAATTAAGCTCTAAAGGGGTAGCCAAGTTAGTTTGGTCCAGGAAAGAGTCCGATGATGGCACTTTAAAGGCTATGATTTATTGTCCAAAAGCTTTTATAGCCTAGGGCTATAAAATAGCCGGTTTTTGTGAACCGCCCAGAGAGCTTTGGCTATTGGGCGGTATAAAAATCTAATAAAATAAATAAATAAATAAATAAATAAATAAATAGGGCTTACTTCAGCAGATAAACTGCCACTCGCCCCTTCCAGAAACGGAATAAAGAACTCAGGACCTCCTCCTCCACCTCCTCCTCCTCCTCCTCTTCCATGCAGGTTCTTTAGAAGCAAGAACAGATGTAATACTGGAACGTTCTGTCTGAGCAACTTCCTCCAAACTGGGGTCAATACCATAGTCTCAATACAGCCAATCCCGATAACCACGCTCAGCCTAACGAAGGCAAATCGAGAGACACGTTTCAAGGCCGCTAGCTTGGGCTGCAATAATACAAGCTTTTAAACAAAGGATTTTACACACAAACAGATGTTCACTCTAGTGCTGAAGATTACAAATGTACTGCATCCATTGGAAAATACTTATTTTAAAAAGTGACCTTTAAATCAGAGGGAAAGGAGGAGATAGCTTTGCAGGCTCTTTTCTTTCCACCCCCCCTTCTCATTTTAAAGTGGCACATTTGTGCTGATGCACATAAGCTCATCTTGCGCTTTGCACAACGAAATTTCAAGGTCTTTTTACAAGCAGTTGCAAAACAGCACCGGGCTTATGACAGGAGAGGCGCATTAGCAATGCCAAAGGCGCTAGCCAACAGGCAACCACACACCTCAGCTGTAACACCAGCAGAGTTTGCCTTCCTTTCAGAGGAGAACGGCCTTTTTTTTTCTTTGTTCCAAGATGAACCACACCTCAGCTAGGGGGACCATATGGAAAGGAGGACAGGGCTCCTGTATCTTTAACAGTTGCATAGAAAAGGGAATTTCAGCAGGTGTCATTTGTAAATATGGAGAACCTGGTGAAATTCCCTCTTCATCACCACAGTTAAAGCTGCAGGAGCTATACTATAGTGACCAGATACAAAAGAGGGCAGGGCACCTGTAGCTTTAACTGTTGTGATGAACAGGGAATTTCACCAGGTTCTCCATATATTCAAATGACACCTACAGAAATTCCCTTTTCAGTACAACTGTTAAAGATACAGGAGCCCTGTCCTCCTTTTCATATGGTCCTGGAGAAGAGAAGATTGAGGGGAGACATGATAGCACTCTTCAAATACTTAAAAGGCTGTCACACAGAGGAGGGCCAGGATCTCTTCTCGATCCTCCCAGAGCGCAGGACATGGAATAACGGGCTCAAGTTAAAGGAAGTCAGATTCCAGCTGAACATCAGGAAAAACTTCCTGACTGTACAGAGCAGTACGACAATGGAATCAGTTACCTAGGGAGGTTGTGGGCTCTCCCACACTAGAGGCCTTCAAGAGGCAGCTGGACAACCATCTGTCAGGGATGCTTTAGGGTGGATTCCTGCATTGAGCAGGGAGTTGGACTCGATGGCCTTGTAGGCCCCTTCCAACTCTGCTATTCTATGATTCTACGATTCTACGATTCTATGGTCACCCTACCTCAACCCTGCAGACACCTTTAGATTCAAAGCTCTCCCTAGAACAAGGGGTGGGGATGGGAATAGCAATTGAGCTATCAAATCCATGCTGCCTCTTTTAAAATGTTACTCTCTTCAGAAGGGGTAGGTGTGTTGGTCTCTTGCAGCAAAACAACAGAGTGTGTTGTGGCATCTTACAAACACATTTATTATGGCCTAAGCTTTCGTGGAGTACAGTCATGAGCTGAATGTTACGCCTGCCTCCACTTTGGCCTGGAAGGAGTGGGTGTGACAGGATTCCATCGCCTCAGTCACTCAGCTCTTCATCATTGGAATGGGCCTGGATCTTCAGACAGTGGTGGTGGGGGCGTAGGACCCCTTTCTTTCAATGCTACCTGAAGCAGCAACCAGAGGTCTTCTTTTCAGAATGACAATCGCCCTTCATGCTTTTGTGGCCCTGATGCTTGACTATTGGAATGGGCTGCTCATAGAACTGCCATTGAAAATTGACTGTGGGTTTCAGAGGTTTGATGTCATTTTCCTTTTTAGTTGGCAGTTACTTTAAAACAAGGGCGGACAATTTGTGGCTTTTGGATCTGTTGGCCTACAACTCCCAGCAGCCCCAGTAAGCATAGCCAATATAGACCAAAACATCTGGAGGGCCACTAGTACCCAACCCCTGCGTTATGCTTTTAAAGGAATTAGGGTGCAACCCTATGCATCTTTGGATAGAAAAAAGTTCTACAACTCCCGGTATTCCCCAGCCAGCAATGTTGGGAGTTGTAGGACTTTTGTCTGTCTAACATGCATAGGATTGTGCCTTTAGTTAAATGTTATTTGACAAGTGCCTTCATTTCAGCAACTCTGCATGGAATAAAATTTGCCTTCATGTCAGCATCTCTACGTGGATTAAAATTCCCTTTATTTTCACAAGTAAGTCAGAGAGCAGACGTACACCACTGCTACCTTACACACAGGTATGGAAAAACTGATTAACAGATGATGATGATGATGATTATTATTATTATTATTATTTATTTATTTATTTATTTATTTATTTATTTATATAGCACCATCAATGTACATGGTGCTGTACAGAGTAAAACAGTAAATAGCAAGACCCTGCCGCAAAGGCTTACATTCTAATAAAACCATGATAAAACAATAAGGAGGGGAAGAGAATGCAAACAGGCACAGGGTAGGGTAAACAGGCACTGGGTAGGGTAAAACTAACAGTATAAAGTCAGAACAATTCAAGTTTTAAAAGCTTTAGGAAAAAGAAAAGTTTTTAGCTGAGCTTTAAAAGCTGCGGTTAAACTTGTAGTTCTCAAATGTTCTGGAAGAGCGTTCCAGGCGTAAGGGGCATAAGTTTAATACCTACTGATGATTTGTATACACCAACAGTGCTGTGTATCCATTGTTTGTTTCTTGATGTTTGTTGTTGCTGAAATCAGTAATGGAGGAATAAGAAGTACAGGGCTATAAAAGACATAAAATAGCCTCTGTACATTTAAACAAATCACAATAAAGGTTTTTTTTTAATTAAACCTGTATTCTAAAAGCCCAGTATATAGTGTGACTGCAGCATAACAGGCAACCATGTACCCCAAAGTAGCTGGCATGAAGTGTTACAGCATCCAAAGACATGTGTTTTAAATCCAAAATGCAGACAGAAGCAGCCTAAAGACAGACCAACGGTCTTCACAATGCTGTTCTGAAGAAAGAAACAACTGAATAAATACTCAACAATTATATGGCACAAAGCACTTTGCATACACTCTCTTTTTGGAATCCTTAGATTCCAAATCCCTGCAACATAGGTAAGAGGAGGATGAGACATGGTGCTTGTCTAAGGCTACCTAGAGAGGCTGGGAAATTGCTGGTTCAGAGCTCAGCCTCTTTACCACTAAGACAGACTTCCCCAACCTGTTGCCCTCCAGATGTGTTCAACTCCCAGCCACTTTCAAGCCTGAAGTTGTGAGCATCAACGATGCAGGAAGCCCAAGTGGTCGGGTGTGGTGTGCTGCTCAGACCCAAAGTGCTGGGGCAGTAATTGCATCAGCCCCCTGTGTGTGTGTGTGTGTGTGTGTGTGTGTGTGTGTGTGTGTGTGTGAGAGAGAGAGAGAGAGAGAGAGAGAGAGAGAGAGAGCAGCATGCACATTTACAATGGCATTTCTCTAGACCACTGGAGACTTGCATTCAAATCCTAGCTTTGCCATGCATGACCTCACTGGAACAAGTCACTGTGTGAGAAATGGGAACTTCACTGGCCTGTCTTGCAAGGATGTCGAAAGGATGGAATGGAAAAAGAAACAGGATATTAGCTGTTTGAGTTTTAGGAAGGCATGGTACAAAACTCAATCACTAAACTTCTCTCTTCCCCAAACGATCAGTACCAATCTCCATTAGGGAGCGTTCTGTGCAAGATCCATTTCAAAGGAGTCCAGTGCAGGAGAACTTCCCAGTAGGCTATACTCTCAAGCCCAAATCTGTACATTTCCCCTTCTGGTGCAGCCTTAATGACACCTAAACAATTGACCTTCTTGGGCAGCTGCCTCCACTTTGCCTAGTGTTGCCATTAAGGCATTGCCAAAAACAGAGGTAATGCATCACCCCCCCAAAAAAGAAGGAGAGAAAAGAGGGCACAGGTTTGCATAAAACATGCAAATCTAATTTATGTGAACCGTCCAGAGAGCTCCGGCTATTGGGCGGTATAGAAATGTAATTAATAAATAATAAATAAATGCAAAAGCTAATCATTATGCATAGATGCACATGTAAAAATAAGTACAATAATTTAAACAGAAGTACAATACATCCTACCACAGTTGGGAAGGCTGATCAGGTGAGTGCATACCTGCTCAGTCTGCTGTCCAGGTGCTAACCACAGATCAGCAACTTCAGTGCACCTATTTCCCCTTCTTATGGCTTTTTTATTTTTCAACTGGACAGTCCTTTAAATAGAGGATACCTTCAAAATAGAGGTCAGCCCTCTAACAGCCTTTCAAATAGAGGACTGTCCTCTGTAAAGTAGGACACATGGCCACCACCTACTCTTGCCTCACAGCAGGCCTGCTAATGCTAAAGATGCAAAACAGCAAGGCAGAGGGAGGCCTGAAGACAATTCACAAGAACGTGGTGCTCTCGCTCAACACAGAAGGGCTGTGAAGCTCCGCTCTCTTCGCTTGGGTTTGATCCCTGCTATATTTAGGTTTTTATTCTGCAGGCTCAAAAGCTGCAACGAACGTCTGTAGGAGACGAGGCGGGTAGCTGGCAAAGCCTAAAAATGCTTCCCCTTTCATCTCCCAAGGAATCACTTGTGCAGTGATCAAGAGGCTTCCTGGCATGGATTTGCAGGGCAAGGGATGCAGCGTTAATCCTTGGGACCACTGAAGCTTTGCCCTGCCATCTTGCCCAACTTCTCTTTTACACTTGGTATAAAAAAAAAACAACCTAACTCACTCACTCTGTGGGGAAAACTGCTAGAGTTTAAATCTGGGATGGAGAAATGCCGCCCTTATTCCAGTGCTGGGTTAAATTAAACTGGAGGTTCTACTCTTGTTGGTGTGAGCTGGTCAATTTCTTTGTGTTTCAGCTTTGAAAACTTCTAGGTCCATCTCTCTGTAGGACCCCGAAACACCTTTGTTTCCTACTAGCTGCCTGCCAGATCACTGTTTCCCTTTGAACAAAAAGAGTTTCCAGCAGTCCCTTGGTAAACTGGAGTTGTATCAAATGGCTCAGGCCTTCAAGACAGTACTATGATTTCATTTATTTATATAGCACCATCTATATGTATATGGTGCTTTACACAGAAGAGATGTGACAGGTCTCTTCTCCAAGGGGCTTATAATTGTACAGAGAAAGAGTGAAGTGAAGGTATGGGTAAGCAGGGGAAGAATGTGTAATGACTTCAGTGACACACACTTTGACTTAGTTACAAGGCATCCTTCACCAGTTCCGAAAACCTGCCTATGTTTGCAGTGAATCAGAAATGCTTGCTTGGAATTATGAGTTGGGGCAGTTTACATGTTATCAAAGACTCTGCAGACCACATTTAACTGTATTAAAAATTAAAATCAAGGCATGACTTTAATTAGGCTACCTTCTGGTGGCATAACAGCAAAGTTGCTCCAACAATGAAGAATGGCTGTGTACCACCACATATAACAATGAGAAAAAGTTAACAAATGGTCAGTCCTCTGGGTCAGGTGAAGCTTCGCATGTTTACTCATTTTCACTGTCTAGCTACTAGGGATGACCCTGAAAATCTCATTTGAACTGATCTGGCTCCCTTTCGAAAAAGGACTATCTGAGCCTTGCGCCATCAATTCCTTCTTAATTTTTTTGAAGGGACAAATGATTTATGAGTCACTAGGCAGCTTACAGAATACTGCAGGGAAGCACAATTGCAAAACAGAAGGTACCGATGGCTAGAACCTGCAGCTTAGCCAGAGCCAGCATTTATTTATTACATTTATATCCTGCCTTTTTTCCTCCAAGAACCCAAGGCGGTGTACATAATCCTCCTCCTCTCCATGTTATCCTCACAACAACAACCAGTGTGGTGTAGTGGCTAAGGTGCTGGACCGGAAGTTGGGAGATCCAGTTTCTAGTCCCCACTCGGCCATGGAAACCCACTGGGTGACTTTGGGCCAGTCACGGACTCTCAGCCCAACCCACCTCACAGGGTTGTTGTTGTGAGGATAACATGAAGAGGAGGAGGATTATGTACACTGCCTTGGGTTCCTTGGAGGAAAAAAGGTGGGATATAAATGTAATAATAATAATAATAATAATAATAATAATAATAACAACAACCACCACCACCACCACTGTAAGGGATGGGTGAATGGAACTGGGGCTGGTCTGTCTTTTAACGTGTTAATTTTATTATTATGGTTCATAGGAAGAGGGAGATAAGCGGCCCAGCTGCATGGGGGAGAATGGTGAAGCCAGGAACCGCCTGAGGCATGTCTGCTTGGCCTTGAGAGACATTAACATCTCAGGTGGAGGTGTGAAAGATCTACGTATGAAAAGCCAAAGGGAGGGGGGAAGGAGTTGGAGAAAAAACCTATAAAGTATACTTTGTGGGGGGAGTTCAGTGCAGCTGGCTGACTCCAAGGCTGGGTGATGTATGAACTGTAGTTTTAGTTTCTGGCTTGCTTTTTCTGGGTTCTTATATATATGCATGTTTTAATAGTTTTAGTTGCTAATCCCATGTAACCTACCCATTTCCTGAAATAAATGGTCTTAAACCTCCAAATTGCGAGCTGTGAGCGTTTGTTCTGGGGATCTGTGCTAAATCCAGTCCAAGGGCCGGCTTTTGCTGGTGCGTGCTCCTTTACAACCACCCCCACCACCCCCCTGGGAGGTAGGTTGAGCTGAGAGTCTCTGACTGGCCCAAAGTCACCCAGTGGGTTTCCATGGGCGAGTGGAGACTAGAACCTGGGTCTCCCAACTCCCAGTCCGACACCTTAGCCACTACTCCACACTGGCTCATCCAGGTTAACAGCAACACACGAAAGTTAGACTCTAGCTCTGCTCCTGCTGGCATCTTTTTTGCCATAGAAAAGGCAGAGAGGTTCACATGAACCTCCCCTGGCCTCACATATTGCAAGTTAAACTGATATGTGAGCAGTAACATTCATACCCACATAATTACACTGCAAAAAGCAGGATGGGGGACGAGAACTCGGATGCTACATTTGAGCGCTGTCATAATGGAAAGAAGCAGCACCGTGATCTCAACACAGCCTACACTCCAACTAACGAGGCACGAATGGATTTGCAATGAAAGCCACAGAAAACATGCCCAAAGCTATGCAACAGCCTGAGACTAGCACTGTTCACACACATATGCGCGTACACATGGAGTATGGAGGACATTAATAGCGTATCAGATAACCTTTAAAAGCAAAGCAGCAGTGTTGGCCATAAGAAAAGTTACCAAATCCATGCCCTTTTCAGGCCGAATAAATGTCACAAAATAGTATGCAAGGTTTCGAGTTCGCCAGAATTCTTCATCAGGTTAGATGGTAAACCAAGCAAAGAAAAATGCGGTGGGAGAGGGGGGGGGAGTGGATGATGTTCAAACTGTGAGTCTGCATATAGTTACAAACTTAAGAAGAAAGGTGGGTGAAGGCTGCAGACGTTCAAATTAGGTTCTATAAGGAGCTGAGATGATTTCAGATTGCACCAAGGATGCTCTCTTCCCATTTTTCATAGAATCATAGAATCATAGAATAGCAGAGTTGGAAGGGGCCTACAAGGCCATCGAGTCCAACCCCCTGCTCAATGCAGGAATCCACCCTAAAGCATCCCTGACAGATGGTTGTCCAGCTGCCTCTTGAAGGCTTCCAGTGTGGGAGAGTTTAACATCTTGCTTAAGAGTTCTGGACAACTCAAAAGTTTTGTACACTATTATGTGAGCTTTAGTTGGGCTAATATAGGTATTAAAATGTGGGTTTCGGAGCTTTAAAATCAATTTCAGTTAGACACAGTTCTGAAATCTGCAGAGATGTACAAAATGAGCACCGAAATTGCCACCTGGCTAGATAGGGACTTGACAGCTTATTGGAAGTGGGATAGCAACAACGTAATAAGCATTATAACTCACAGGGGACGGGCCATAGTTCAATGGTAGAGCACACGTTTTGCATGCAAAAGGTTCCAGGTTCAATCCCCACCATCTTCAAGTAGGGTTGTTAAGACCACCTGTCTGAGATACTGAAGTGCAATTGCCATTCCACGTAGAATAGTGGGCTCGATGTACCAACGGTCTGGTTCAGTGCAAATACCCTGTTTCTATCACTCGACTTAGGAAGGTTTTAGGAAGCTCTTAGGATGCCCACCCCTTCCCACAACAGAAGCCCAGGGATCTAATTCTCCTATGTACTTTGGGATCATTTACAGCTTTTATTTCAATTTTTGAACTTTCTGAATTCAAACAAAAGAAAGGGGGAAACAAAATAGGAAAGGGAGACACGCAATAGATGAGTTAACGTGTTCCAACAGTATACATTTCAAAGACAAGACATATCGGACTGCCGGCTATAATGCACAAGTCTTTAAAAAAAGCTGACCAAGTGTTCTCGTACTTGCTTTCTTTGCGCTCACATCAATACGTTGCCAGATCAAATTAAGAGAAGGTGTGCAAACCATTAATCTATTGTTGGAAGGAAGGCAAACCCTCCTCCTTTCAGTGTTGAAGCACCATGCATTTGGCTGACCCAAGTCCACTCCACACTCCAAATAGTGGAGATGTAATTCAGCAAAACATGAGTACTTTTGAAAAATAACGTGAGGTTTCCAGGACTAAATTCATAATTAGCAAAACTTAACTTTGAAAAGGGCTTACAAGTATCAGGTGGATAAAGGACCCATTTTCTCTTATCACCAACACCTCGGAGACGGAAATATGAATTTATGGTGGCACTTCTGTGGCATCCAGAACATCATCCTCATCCTCAGTTCAACAGAGGCATAATTTGGGGCTGGAATGTTTAATCAATCAATTTTACTGTGCATATACGGACTACAGATCAATTTATACAAAGTTTACAGAGTTAATCAGAGTAGCAACCATATGTCAGATAATTTGTGAGGGATGCAGACTGATTATATATATTCTGCTATCAATTTGCTATGTCTTATAATAGTGGAGCCAAAGGTTTAGATTTTTCCCCCCGTAACATAAAGCCCTGGTATCTGCTAACCAAAAATTGACGATAAAAAACAAATGACCTTCCCTGTTAAGTAGTGGACAAATAAATGCTTAGTGTAAAACACAGTAGAAATTTATTGAAAAAAACTTGAGTCTCATTTTCAACTTCCTCAGACATGCATTTTCTGTAGTAGGAATTCCTGCCTCTGGGCCAGTTTATAAAATGAACAGTGAGACATTAAATCTAGCAAGTGAAAAGGCTCACCCAAATCTTGCCACTGTCAAGTTTAGTCAATTAAGTCCCAGAAAACAGGAAGTATTTTTTAAAAGGAACCCTAACTTGGACACAGCAAACAAATCAGAACCAGGGAATAGTGCTTCTCTTTGTACAGGAGCCTGTTGGCCTGTTCCTTTTTATAATTAAATTAAGTGTAGTAATTAAATCGCAGGCAGGTGGGTTTCCTCCATATTTTCAAACTATGCTAATGGACATCACTGACATAAGAGTCTAATCTGCAGTAAAGCTTATGAAGTCAAAGCCAGGATTTGACGAGTAGAAGGGCTAGTGCTAAGTACTACAAAGTGCTGCTTTCCTCAGCTTGTAATGCCTGTAAGCTCCGGTCAGTTGCAGTGCAAGACATGAGCCTCAATCAATCCTAGTGATCCCAGGATCCGAACTGGACATCCAAGCAGTCCAGTCGTGGTGGTGATGGCCACTTTTAAAGACCAGCCTTGAGCCGAAGCGTTATCTCTCAGTGTTTTATTACGCTGTCCAATTACCCGGCCATAAACCTCTGGCCGAGAATGCAAGCAGAAGCAAGCTTCAATCTTTGAGACATTAAGTCAAGCAGTGCCGATCACGCAAAGTCCAGAGGCAAGCCGAGGTCCAAAATCCAGTCCTTTCCAAAAGCCGAGTCCGATGTCCAGAATGCCAGGGTCACACATACAAGCGAAGTCAGTCGGCCGGTACAGGTCGAGAGTCCAAGGTCAGAAACAGGGAACAGAACAAGGAATGCACTGGCTATCAGTGACTGCCAGAGCGAGGCAGCGTCCCGGTTCCTTCTTATTTAAAACCTGCCAGTATGGCCCCACCCTGAGTCCAGCTGTGCCTCATCACTTCATCCTCTGACCCAGCCTACCATTTAAGTTTGGTGTCTTTTCCCAACTGGTTTTGCATGCGTAGAATCATAGAATCATAGAATAGCAGAGTTGGAAGGGGCCTACAAGGCCATCGAGTCCAACCCCCTGCTCAATGCAGGAATCCACCCTAAAGCATCCCTGACAGATGGTTGTCCAGCTGCCTCTTGAAGGCCTCTAGTGTGGGAGAGCCCACAACCTCCCTAGGTATCTGATTCCACCGTCGCACTGCTCTAACAGTCAGGAAGTTTTTCCTGATGTCCAGCCGGAATCTGGCTTCCTTTAACTTGAGCCCGTTATTCCGTGTCCTGCACTCTGGGAGGATCGAGAAGAGATCCTGGCCCTCCTCTGTGTGACAACCTTTTAAGTATTTGAAGAGTGCTATCATGTCTCCCCTCAATCTTCTCTTCTCCAGGCTAAACATGCCCAGTTCTTTCAGTCTCTCTTCATAGGGCTTTGTTTCCAGACCCCTGATCAGCCTGGCAAACTCCTTCTTACTTCCTGCGTCTGCTCTGCCCTTTTCCTACGCCTACGCTCCCGAGGGCTGGGTGGTCTCCCAGTCTCTGCCTCTGATTCCATCTCCTGAGCGTCAGGCAGGGCAAAGGGCTGGCTAGCCCCCGGTTATTCCGAGGGACCTGCGTCCCCCTCCGCTGCTCAACTTTCTTCTCCCTGCAGGCCTGTCTCTGGCCTGGCTGTGGAGGAGGAAAACTCTCTTCTTCAGGTAAGTTTTCCTCCTCCTCTTCATCCGAGGAGGCTTCCTCAGTGCAGTCCTAACAGCCACTTCACTTGCTTGCAGACTGAAGAGACTCAAAACACAATCCTAGCTGAAACTTCCCGCTTCAAGGAGCACCTACTACGTTCCCAGCAGACATGCAGCAAAACAATTGTGAACATCGAATCAGTGAATACCATTCATGCCATGTTTATTTTCCTGCCAGTGTTACAAATGAGAAGCCGAAAAGAAGCCGGTATTCTGCACCAAGCAGCAAACTTAATCTTGAGGCTTCTTAATGTATGTCTTTCATCAAACCCTCCAATTAGTGCCTAATCAGGTATTTAATATGTATCTGGCTGCTTAGCGAGACATGATGCTCCCAAATCAAGGCCAGGGTGGGGTGGGGGTGGTCAGGGAATGAAACTGCAGTAGAAATACTTCTACCAAGTTTCACCATGCCAGCAAAACAAGAGCATAAGACTGCACTTTTTTTTCAGCTCAGGAATGTCCATGTTATCATTTGCTGTCAAGGCTGAGTACAGGGATATATTTTTTTTAAAGTCCCGAAATGGAATTCAACAAGAGATCTGCCTGTTAGTTTTATCCGAAGCCAGAAATGGCACCATTTTAGACCAAAGGCAGCAACTGACAGCATAGATCCCAAAACCATCATAAAAATATTCAAATGGTTGATAACCTCTTGGAGCCCTCTGGAGATAATACCCCTGCTACCAACACTTACTTTTTCCAAAGCTCAAGAAAATCCAGTCTTTCTGGCTCCTGGTTGTTATCACTCTCCAATTTACACACTAGATCCCTCCAAGGACAGGAGCAAAACTTGGTTGAAATCCTCACTGAAATTCTTCAATAAGGAACAGCACAACAGAGAATCAACAGCACCAACCCGGTTTCCTGCACAGCTCTTGTGCCAATCCATGATGCAGAACAAAAGGGTTCAGATGCAGATCAGGATACTCCTGAGGGACTCAACCACAGCATAAATTAACTAGATTGGTGACTCAAAGACCCCCCCCCCACCAAAAAAGACACCCTCTGCCACTTCAAATGTGAAATTCAGACACACAAACCAGCCTTGCGGGGCCCTTCACCATTACCCAACCTTCAGCTTCCTTATCAGCAACACCACACAGCCTATGGCACCTAAGGCAGGCCCTGTGTGAATTTCCACCCACCCCAGCCAAACCATGTTTCCATTTTGTTTGCATCAGTAACACTGATTTGACCTTTCCACTGAGAAGGCAAAACTAGGTTGGTAATTCTATTTTTTTTTTTTTTTTTTTAATTTTTATTCATTTTCAACACTATATAAACATAGATAAACATTTCCAAAATATAACTGAAACTAACACAATAAGAAAAAAAATACATCAAATATCTGCTGCATACATATTGAATAATTGTTGAGTACAAATATCAAAAACTATTACATATGCCTTATCACTCTACAACATCTTCATTCTTAACATAAATGTGCACCCCCCACCTCGGGATCATTCTTGAGTCCAAAATCTAATCATTTCTTCTGCTGGTGGTTTCCCACTTCCCTTAGTAAACACGAACACTAGGAACTGTTTCCAGATTCCTTCGAACTCATTTATTTTAGTTACGCCTTTTCTCCACTTAATATTACATGTCAGTTTATCATTAATGGCTATGTCCCATACTACTTTATACCATTCCTCAATAGAATATTCCCCTTGGATCTTCCAGTTCCTAGCTATCATCAATCGTGCTGCAACCAACAAACTCGATATCAGCTCTATAGTTCCTTTTCCACACTTTATATCTTCAAATAGTGACAGCAATGCTATTTTTGGTGTTTGTTCTATTTTCATTCCCACTATTTCTTCAATTTCTGAAAACACCATCTTCCATAATCTTTGTACATATTTGCATTGCCACCACATATGTAAATACGTTCCTTTTTCCCCACATCCTCTCCAACAATTTGCTGAATGTTGATCACTTATCTTATTCAATCTAACCGGGGTTAGGTACCACCTCCATAAAATTTTAAAATAATTCTCCTTTATTCTTACTGATAAACTTCTCAACACTCTTTGTTTCCATAGTCCCTCCCAGCTCTGTCGCCCTATTTGTATCTTCAAATCTGATTCCCAAATCATTTTCTCTGTATTCTCTCTAAACTCCTTCTCTAACAATATTTTATATATTTCACTCATTAATCCTTTTGAAACTATACTACTTCCTTTTCCTTTCTCCTTACTTACTACTAATTCTTCAAACCTCGTCATCTTTCTGCACATTCTATTATCTTTAATCCACTTTTTATTCCATTGCTCTAATTGACCATATTCTAGCCAAGATAGCTTCTTCTCCTTTAACAAATTTTCCATATCTTCTCTTGTTTTAATATCTCTTACCCAATCCTTTAATTTTATTTTATTTTTCTCTTTTAATATTTTACATAATCTACCCTTTAGATCCTCTGGGAAATTCTTTAACATTATTATCGGTGCTAAGGGAGAGTTGCTCGGAAGCAGCTTCCCTTTAAATTTACTCCAAATTTCCCATTGAGTCCTCAGGAGTGGATTATCTATACTTCCAACCCACTTTCTTCCTCCATCTTTAAAAAAAACATTCTCCAGATTCATCTCTACCTTACTTATAATTTTTTCTTCCATCCAATATAAATCTCCTACTCCCATAATTGCTTCTACAACATGTCTTAATCTATTTGCTACGTAGTATAATTTTATGTTTGGGAGACCCATTCCCCCCTTTTTTTGGCTTAGGTACCAATTATTTTTATTCACTCTTGCTCTCTTTTCTCCATTACAATATTTATTAATAATATTTTGCCAACTTTTTATCTCGGTTTCTGATATTTTTATAGGTAACATCCTAAATACAAAATTAATTTTAGCTAATATCTTCATTTTTATCAAAGCTATTCTCCCAAACCAAGATAAATTTAATCTTTTATATTTTTCCAATTTCTCTAGTACCTCCTTCTTTAACCTCGTTAAATTTTCCCTTTCTAAATTCTCTAGATTTTTTGTAATTTTAATTCCCAAATATTTAATCTCGTTCTTAACTTTCAATTCCATTCCCTTAACTTCCCAATCCTTTTCTTCCCTCTTAGTATAGTTAAACAACATCATCTCTGATTTAGACCAATTTATTTTTAACCCTGTAATTTCCTCAAATTCCCTCAACTGATATTTAATTCTTTCTAATTTTCTTAATGGATTCTTAATGGTCAATAAAGTATCATCCGCAAACATGTTTAGCTTTATTTCCCTTACCTCTCCAATTCCTTCTAATTCTTTATCCTCCCTTAGTGCCTTCGCCAAAACTTCCATAACCATTACAAAAAGGACCGGCGAGAGCGGACATCCTTGTCTTGTTCCTCTGGCTAGTCGTATCTTTTCAGTAAGTCCGTCATTTACCACCACTACCGCCGTATTTTGGGAATATAGCTGTTCTATTACATTTTTAAATTTATTTCCAAATCCCAATTTATCTATAATACTCTTTAGTGCCTGCCAGCTCACACAATCAAAAGCTTTAAAAATATCTAATGCCATAATACCTGCCTTAATATTTGCTTTTTTTATTACATTTATTATATTTAAAACTCTACCCACTAAATTATGCATATGTCTTCCTACCACAAACCCACATTGATCTGCTCCTATATATTCTGCCAAGAATTTATTTAATCGTTTGGCCATAATAGATGTAAAAATTTTTGCATCCTGATTTATTAAAGAAATAGGTCTATAAGAATCGGGATTAGTCAAATCTTTATCTGGTTTTGGGATCAGAATTATCACTGAATGTTCCCATGATTCAGGTATCTTCTCTCCTGATAATATCCTATTATAAAGTTCCATTAATTTTGGAACTAGACAATCTTTGAAGACCTTATAATATTCTGGACCCAAACCATCTGCTCCTGGTGATTTACCCACTTTTAACTTATCAATAACCTCTTCAACTTCTCTTTGAGTTATTACTGACTCCATTAACTCCTTATATTCTGATTTTATTTCCTTCTTTATAAACCTTCCAATATACTCCTCCACCTTTTCTTGTTGAATTTCTTTACCCTTGTACAATTCCTGATAAAATTCCTGAAAATTTTTTATTTTAGCTTTCATTGCATGACAATAATTCCCTCGGCTATCTTTCAACGTTTCTATCCCATTCCTCCCTTTTTCTTTTTGTGTGAGCTTGGCAAGCAACCTCGAGTTCTTATCACTATTTTCAAAATATTCCCTTTTCATATACATTAAATTCTTTTGAATCTCTTCTATATTTAAATTTTCTAATTGTTTCTTCTTAGCTTGTATTTCCACTAATTTATATTTATCTTTACTTCGCCAATATCTTTCCTCCAAGTTTTTAATTTCTATCTCTAACTTTTCCTGTTCTGCACGTTGTTGTCTTTTTAAACTACATGTTTCTCTAATACAGATTCCTCTTGCTACAGCCTTCATGGTGTCCCAAATGACTGACCCAGCTGTTCCTCCTTTTTCATTAATTTCCCATGACTCCGACAGTTCCTTCCGAATTTTATCTACTATTTTATTGTATTTCAATATCTTTGTGTTCAACTTCCATCTATATGCCTCTTTATAATCTTTCTTAACTGTAAATTCTAAACTTAACAAGGCATGATCAGTTACTTTTATTACCCCCATTTCCATTTTACAAATCCTCGTTGCAAAGTCTTTTGAAACAAATATATGATCTATCCTGGAGTATGTATGATGAACTGGGGAAAAATATGAGAATCCAGGCCTATTCCCGTTAAGTAAGCGCCACGAATCTAAATAATCATTTTCTTTTATTAATTTATTCAATATAGTCATATTGTTTCTCTTTTCAACATTAGTGGGATTTGACCTGTCTCTTTTATTATCCATAACCATATTAAAATCCCCCGCTAATATAACATACCCCTCCTTAAATTCTTCTATTTCTTTAAACAACTTTATAAAAAACTCTCTATGCCTCTCATTTGGGGCATAAACATTAATCAAAGTATAGACCTTTCCCTCAATTTTACCTTTTAACATAAGATATCTACCCTTATCATCCTTTTTTACCTCTTCTAATGTAAACCCACTTTTTTTTGAAATCAAAGTGGCCACTCCATTTTTTTTTGATGTCCCTAATGACTTTTCATAATAGGCTAGCCACTTTAATTTTAACATATTCGAATTCTCGGAGCCTTGGTGTGTCTCTTGGATCATTATAATATCTGATCCCTCTTTATTAAGCATTTGTTCTATTCTCTTCCTTTTCACGACTGCCCCTAAACCTTTAACATTGAGTGTTGATACCTTTATCTTTTTATCCATAATCACCCTTTTGAAATCTCTTCCGATCCCTTGTGCTCAGCAGTTCAAACTTGCTTACATAAAAACACAAACTCCATACATAAAACCCCCACCCTCCTACCCCAATCCCTCCTCCCCTACCTTCCCCCCCTCCCCACCCCCCCACTCTAATCCCCCCCCCATATCCCCGTGAGTCTAGTACTCCAGCCATCTACTTTAAAGGGGGAGGGGGGAGGCAGTGCTGTGCCTGGCCGGCAGATTTCTATATTAGCATTTTTATTTGCAATTATCTCCAAACACAATTAACAATTCTCTTACTCTCCAGATGTCCCAGCCTCATTCCCTCCCCCACCCACTCCAGCCCCATCTGCTTCCCCATCCAGACCCAGCCTCTTCAGCAAATCTTTACCTTGATCCAATGAGGTTACTCTGTGTTCCCTCCTCCCATATGTAAATCTTAAAAAAAACCGGGTAACCCCATGCATAAGGAATTTCATTCTTCATTAATGTTTCCATTATTAGTTTAAGACTACTTCTCCAATTTAATGTACGTTGAGAAAGATCATTGTAAATTTACACTGGTTTGCCTTTATATTATATCTGATTCTTAAATCTCAATTCTTTCATAATTTGCTCTTTTTTATAATAATTACCAAATTTCACCAAAATGTCTCTTGCCCCTTTGTGGTTTTGCCCCCCCACACGATGGACTCGATCCGGATCCAATCCGTCTATTGATATATCGGCATCAGCTCCTTGAACCAGTTCACGATGATTTCTCTAAGATATTCTCCCTGCGACTCCTTTAGCTGCTTTATTCAAAAAGTAGATCTACTAGATTAATCTTCCGAGGCAATCGATCACAGTACCCATTCTTTAAATTGTATATTAGTTGATTTCTCAAAAGCCTCTTATTCCTTCTGGTCCAAGTCCGCTTTAGCCTCTATCTTTTTGATCTTATCCGAATTTTCCACCTTTTTTATCCGCTAAATACACAATTAATGTCTAAATTCACTCATATGCTGATCCATTTTTTTTAAAATATAACAATGTTATTTTCAGCTATAATGGGCCTGATCTCCATCAACGAGGGAGGGTTACTACCACTTTCTCCTCCTTCAGTCATATTTTTTCTTTATTTGGTATTGTATCCAAAGGGACTGGGTCTTTATCTTCCTCCTCTTGCTCAACTCCAGGGGCTGTCCTTTCCAGGAGGGAGAGGCATGCCGAATTATGATTTGAAAGTTCCTTTTTTTTTTATAATTTGAAGGTTTCTTATTTTTTTTTTTTCTTCTTTTTTTCTTTTTTCTTTTTTTTTTTTTTCTTTTTCTTTTTTTGTATATTAAGCTTTGCCCAACTTTTGATCTTTCTTTTAATGTTAGGCATGGGACTCTTCTGGGTAGGGCATAAATCTTAGAGTGTAACTCGCTTCCTTAGCAACTTATGCTGGCTTCTCTGTTATATATCAAACACTTTTTCTTTCTTCATGAGGGGGGGGAATATCCAGTTCACAACAGCATTCACTAGAGGGGATCAGTTTAATCATTCGCAGCCTCTCAGCTTCCCACATCTCCCTCACCGAATGCCGAATGCAGCTTCTTCCACCTTCTCTCCCCCCCTTCTCACCACGCCAATAAATCCAATCAACAACTTCCACCTTACAAAGCCAGCATTTCAATCTTTCCCATGTGAGATAAGAATGAAAGGTTATAACACAAATCAATGTCCAGCAAGCATAAATTCCTTCTTTTTAAACTGCGTCAGTGTTACTTTCGGTTTCGATCGTGTTGCCGTTTATACAGACATTGTATTAAATATCAATCATCTCACCTCCCTTCTTCAAATCTCTCAGCTTTTCCAGCTCCTGTGACTTTTATAATCATTTTCTGTCGTTTGCTCAAAGATTTATGCCCATTAGAAGAGAGATAATTGCTTTTTCCGGCAAACGCCGCTTAGAGCCTCAGAAGAAACCCGCCATTGCTCAGGCGGCCAGCTCCGCCCCCCAGGTTGGTAATTCTATGACATCAAAGCAACTCAACCAATAGTTGAAGCAGGGATTGGTAGGTGATAGGAGGAAAAAGAGCTTGCAAGACACAAGCAGACAAATTTTCAGTTCTACCTATCCTATTAGAAGTTCCTGAGCCATGCCTCCCCTCTGGTCCCATCCTGCCAGTTCTTACCCCCACCTGAATTGCGCATACACACGAGCTTGAAACGGATTGTTATTTTCTCTCTCACACACAGAAAGGCTATTTCAGGCATTGCAAGCCTTCATTTACCCAGACAGAAACTGCCAGGATCACATTCTTTTCTTGCTGGCTTGCCCTGAATGACTCACCCGCACCGCAACAGATCATCCCTAATAGACAGAAGCTGGTCTGGCTTATTTTACCTACATGCTACTCTGAGACAGGATTTGATTTTGCCTCTTACAAATTATGGATATTTTCTTCCCCTTGTTTATCATTCGGCCATTCTCTGGGCACAGGAATTGCCTGAACTCCGCGAGGAAGAATAATAAAGATTCAATTAAATAAACCAAGAAATAAATCATGCCTTTCAACATGGAAGCTGAAAGCCACTTTAAAAAATCCATTAATTAACTATAACTATGTGAGAGATATGTGTACACACACGCAGCCTACCCAGATGTTATAAACCCATCCTCTGTCTTACAGGGGCTGCCTGCTATCCCCAGAGAGAACTATCATTTTTTGGACTCATTTTATTTATTTTAAGAAGGCACGATTATTTTCCAAGTGTGTCCAGCCTATTCAGAATATCTTTACTGGTGTGTTCTATGTCATAATGGAATGAAACTTTATTTATTTATTTATTTATTACATTTTTATACCGCCCAATAGCCGAAGCTCTCTGGGCGGTTCACAAAAATTAAAACCATCATAAAACAACCAACAGGTTAAAAACACAAATACAAAATACAGTATAAAAAGCACAACCAGGATAAAACCACGCTGCAAAATTGATATAAGGTTAAAATACAGAGTTAAAACAGTAAGATTTAAATTTAAGTTAAAATTAAGTGTTAAAATACTGAGTGAATAAAAAGGTCTTCAGCTGGCGACGAAAGGAGTACAGTGTAGGCGCCAGGCGGACCTCTCTGGGGAGCTCATTCCACAACTGGGGTGCCACAGCAGAGAAGGCCCTCCTCCTAGTAGCCACCTGCCTCACTTCCTTTGAAGAAACTTGTACCGTTTCTATAATAAAATTGCGCAAATATTTCACTTTAAATTGTCTCTTAAACTTTTTTTTAACGTATCTCGGATATTTTAGGTAAATAGCACCCTCCTTTCTGTCTTTGTTTCACTATCAAACCACCCCCACCAAAGACATGGGGCCCCACTTCTGTGTGGTGCAGTCCCATGGAAATTCAGGGCCTCACAACTGTGCCATCACTATTTCTCAAGGGAAAGCACCAGTAGCATAGGAAGTGGCACTGACCTGACTCCTTGTTGCAAGATTGGATCATGCAGAAGCAGCAACCATGACACACAAAGGCCCATTAAACTCCACTTTTGAACCACCACAGCCCATGGGGACAAGGTCCTCCTCTTTGGGAGATCTGACTGAAGCCCTGGCAGAGGTAGATGAGGAACCTTTGGGAACCTTTTGGCCTTTATTGATAGCGCCCGTTCACGTTGCACCACTCACGCTTGCAGAGTGGAGGGAAAGGGGTGATAACATCCTATCCAGGACCCAGCACAGCCCACCCCCAAACTGCTCAGAGGAGGATGCAAGGCCCTGCATCATGGGGGCAGGCAGAAAGAGCAGTCTGTTAATAGAGTAATTACCTGCTCAGAGCCAAGACCCAAGAAAATACAGAGGTAGCAAACGGGTGGGCTGGAGGATGATGCAGGAGAGACACAAGAAAGGCTGAGGCCTTAGCTAGACCTAAGGTTTATCCCAGGATTGTCCCGGGGTCACTCCTGTTCATGTAAATGACACACAGGGGATCCCGGGAACAGGCAGGAACGACCCCAGGACGACCCCAGGATAAACCTTAGGTCTAGCTAAGGCCTCAGCCTTTCTTGTGTCTCTCCTGCATCATCCTCCAGCCCACCCGTTTGCTACCTCCGTATTTTCTTGGGTCTTGGCTCTGAGCAGGTAATTACTCTGTTAACAGACTGCTCTTTCTGCCTGCCCCCATGATGTGGAGCTCCATGGTAAAACCAAGCCCTAATAGTGGAAGCACTTGGGTGATCAAAATATGTAGGTAGGGGCGCCAATGACGGAATGCTCCTCAATTCAAAAACATTCCCTGCACAATAGAAACTAGCATGTCAGGAAGCAAACTAGGCTCCAACCCTTCTCCTTGACCACTAGTTTTCCGAGAGGAGGGAATTGTGATTCGAGTGCTTCTCCGTTAAAAACAACAACTCCCTTCACAGAAAAGACTAGCAGCATGTTCGCCTCACAATTGGGTCGGGAAGGATGGAAACCTCTGGGGCCATGGACATATTTATTGATTTGGGTTTTCAAACCAACACAGCCCAGAGGCTTAAAGCAGCTTATAGTATGAGAACAAACACCAAGAGAAAAATATGATGCATTTTTCCATTGTTCTGAGGTTTGTTTTTGCAAAGAATAAAGGAACAAAGCAAAACCCCATCCAATATTAGTCTTTCCTCTTAGTGTTGCTCCTCTTCCTCAAGTGCACCCTGTCTGGATCCCTTTCCTTCCCGTACTTTTGCAGGAGCCATTGCATCCCACCTTTCCACAGGTAAAGCTCACTCCACCTATCCTATAGGACAGAAGAACAGTAGCAAACAGGTATTCGGCACCAAGGGTACAGAATATTGTCTCCCAACTGGGCTTACAGGGTCCAAACAGACGTACAGATTTGGCAATGGTGGAGGGCAGGTGTTTAAAAAGTTGTATGTGTGTGTGTGTGTCACACACATGAGAGAGTAGGATATAAAAGGGCAGAAAACCATGTGTGTCTTCAGTGGTTCAGGGAAGGCTTTAAAGGGGTTGGGGGGGAGGAATTTCAATCAGGAGAGAGAATTGGTTTGACAGAGAAGAAACAATGACTTACCGCTAGGCACAGAGTGGAGTATGGCAGAATGAACAAAGCCAGAAAGAGGAGGAAACATGACAAAGGGACTCATGAGAAGATGAGCCTATACAGTGCAGGGAAAGAAATTAGGGGATGCGGAGAGATGCTAAAGGGTTGCAGAAGGACCCTGAAACAGCCTTCTGCAAAACTTGGTCTAGACTTCTCATCTGTCACTTCCAATAGAATCACTCCCACAATCACACACCTTGCATAGTTGGTTCTTGTGACAACCGACTTCCCAAGCAAGGCTTCCAATGATAAATCCACATACAGCTCGAACAGGAAGAACTCCGGGCCAACCTCCATCTGGATCTTTTAACCCTATTAATTTTTCTCCACCCTGCTGGCTAGGCCTAGTTCAAGCAGTTTCTAAAATCAGGCATGCCAATTCTAGGAGACAAGGCACAAAAAATTGATGAACTGGGCTGGAGTCCATTTTCAAGCAAGAGTTGAAGGAGATATGGTGCAACCACCATTACACTGGTTTTCTTTATCCCTCTCCTATCTTGGGCCAAAGAGGTTTTTAGAGAACCATAAACACCTAGGATTTTGGCAGGTTTTTAGAGAACCATTAGCCCTGGTGGCTTAATCATTCAAGAGTGTGAAAAGCCTATTCTCTCTGACCAGACTTGCAACTGCTGCCAGATGGGTTCTGCTATCAGAGTAAACACTGAGATGCCAAAGCAAGGAACATAGTTGTTTCCAGGTAGGACGCTCCTGCTGAAGATGGGCAAGAGAAGGAAGAAGAGGGGAGACATGTCCTTGGTGCTTTTGTTTTGCTGTGGCAGAGAGACCTTCCTACTCCTTCCCTTTGCAGTCTGCCTATCTGAAACAGAGGATGTAAATGCCAAACAGATCACACATGCTTTGAGGCATGGGTATGAACCCCATCCAAGTGGGCTATGAGGGTGCATTCAGCTCTGTGCAAATATGGGAAACAAAATGCACGCCTGCAAGAGTCCATATGATTGTGCTTGTGGATGCAGAGGCATGTTTTGTGTGCATGTACAAGGAAGTATGCAAATGTGTCTAATTCTGTTTGAGCGAGATAGATTGCACACAAATTTAAAGACCTGCAAAGCAACCCAGAGGCCCAGAACAAATTTTCCCCCTTCCCAGCATATCATTAGGGGAGAAGTAGCTCCGGACAGAACTGAGTCTCTGATGTCTATGAACTACTGCAGCAGCTGTTAATTTGAGAGAGAGAGAGAGAGATGTGTGTGAATGGCACACACTTCCCTCTCCCCTGTGCTTCCTATTATCTCCCCCACCCCACCCCGACGGTTACAGATTAATTCAATTCCAGCCGGCGCTCTCAGAAGTTAGATAATTTTGTGGCAGCTGTCACCATCCTGAGATCAGATACAGTAATACAAAGCTGTTAAGCTGGAGAAGTGATTCAGAAGTGTGATCAGAATGGGGAACTTGGAGAGTGTGAAGCAAAGCTCAGGGGCTTTCTAAGGTGGGAAAGAGAGAGAGGGGGGCAGCAAGAATGGGGGGGGGTTGAGTACAATCCTATGCATGTTTTAGGGTACAATCCTATGTATGTTTAGACAGAACGAAAGTCCTACAATTCCCAGACAGCCACGCTGGTTGGGGCATGCTGAGAGTTGTAGGACTTTTTTTCTCCTAAATATGCACAGGATTGCACTCTTAATACCTCTGCAGTAATACAGAAAAAGTCTCCAACTACTCCACTCCATGCTCAGAGCTAGGGGCAGCACAGAACTTGATACAGTGGGTTGCGGTCTGTGGCCTTTGGCTGTACATGGGGCCTGCCATACATTGTGAAATCCCTAAGTGGGCTGCAAAAAAAACCCAACCAAACAAATAGGTTTAACCAAGCATCTAGTAAGCTATAACATAGGAACATATGGAATGGAACCAGTTACCTAGGGAGGTTGTGGGCTCTCCCACACTGGAGGCATTCAAGAGGCAGCTGGACAGCCACCTGTCAGGGATGCTTTAGGGTGGATTCCTGCATTGAGCAGGGGGTTGGACTCGATGGCCTTAGAGTCCCCTTCCAACTCTACTATTCTATTTATTTATTATTATTTATTTATTACATTTCTATACTGCCCAATAGCCGGAGCTCTCTGGGCGGTTCACAAAAATTAAAACCATTCATAATATAAAACAACAGTATAAAACCATAATATAAAATACAATAAAAAAGCTCAACCAGATAAAAACAGCAGCAATGCAAAATTACAAATTTAAAACACCATGTTAAAATGTATTTATAGATTGTTAAAATGTTGGGAGAATAAAAAGGTCTTCACCTGGCGTCTAAAAGCATATAATGTAGGTGCCAAGCGAACCTCCTTAGGGAGCTCATTCCACAGCCGGGGTGCCACAGCAGAGAAGGCCCTCCTCCTGGTAGCCACCTGCCTCACTTCCTTTGGCAGGGGCTCACGGAGAAGGACCCCTGAAGATGACCTTAGGGTCCAGGCAGGTACATATGGGAGGAGGCGTTCCTTCAGTAAAATTCTATGATTCATAGAAAGCTGCTTTATACAGAGTCTGGCCATTTGTCTATCTAGGCCAGTACTGCCAACACTGACTGGCAGTGGCTCTCCAGGGAGTATCCTACCAGGGGATACCAGGGTTTAACCTGGGGACTTCTGCATGCAAAGCGTGCACTCTATCACATTGAGCTGCAGGCCGCTGTGATGTATGGCTGGGCTACTGCATACAGCCAACATAATACCATTACTTAACAAAACACTTTATAAATGCTGAGTCAGGTGGCTACCAGGAGGAGGGCCTTCTCTGCTGCGGCACCTCGGCTGTGGAATGAGCTCCCTAAGGAGGTTCGCTTGGCACCTACATTATATGTCTTTAGACGCCAGGTGAAGACCTTTTTATTCTCCCAGCATTTTAACAGTATATAAATAAATTTTAACTTGATGTTTTAAATTTGTAATTTTGCATTGCTGCTGATTTTATCTGGTTGAGCTTTTACATTGTATTTTATATTATGGTTTTATACTGTTGTTCTATACTTTGAATGGTTTTAATTTTTGTGAACCGCCCAGAAAGCTCCGGCTATAGGGCGGTATAGAAATGCAATAAATAAATAAATAAATAAATAAATGCTAAGCAATCAAACATGACATGTGCATTCCATCACTAATCCTTACAAATAACCCTGTAAGGTAGGCCTGCCCCTATTTCAAAGAGGGTGGAGTAGAGGTCTGAGGCAGAGAGAAAAGCGCCCTGTTTAAGGCCACCTAGCAATTTTGTAGATTAGGTAGATTTGAACTGGTGACTCCTCAACTGAGAAACACACTCCTACTATGGATGTTACTTTAGAGCAGGGGTTCTTAACCTGGGGTCCATGAACCCCCAAGGGGTCCATGGATGGGCTTCAGGGGGTCCGTGAAAGTCAAATAAATTTGTTCATACTTTGTCATACATTGTATGAGGCAATCAATTTTCAATAAAATAAAGTATATTCATTGCATGCAAAGTTGTGTTTATGTGCTTATGTGCATTTTTCTAGGGAGGGGGTCCAGAGCTTTCACCAGATTTTCAAAGGGGTCCGTGACTCAAAAAAGGTTAAGAACCATTGCTTTAGAGGCTTGGTTTAGTCACTAGACTTTGCAAGGGTGGGGAGAAAAAGAGCTATTGGTCACATAATTGTTCTGGCGCCTAGCACAAAATAACCATTGTTGCAACAAAACCACAAATCTAACTGAAAATGTCTTCGAACCAGGATCTCCCCCTGCGTCTCTCAGACATAGAAGATCAGAACCCAGAAATGCTCCCCAACTCCAATCTCTTTCCATCACATCTTCTCACGTCTCAAAACCACATGTCTATGTTTTCCGGAAGGCCAAACGCCAGTTTCAAAGTTTTAGGCTGGACGTTTTACTCTTATTAGGCAATGCACCTATTCCAGCTTAATGCTGTTTTTTTTTTAACATGTCTACAGGACGTAAAAGCAGAGGAGATCAAGCTTGATTTCCAGTGTTCCAACTGAGCAGTTGTGCTTTTAAGCAACAGCTTCCCAGCACCACCATCAGTGGGAAAGCATCTAAACAACGCTTTGAAGTCACCTCCAAAGTCTTTTCCGGGAGCAGTTTCTCTTGCCTCTGGACTTCTGACACAGCAGCATTTGTCAGATAAATGTGTACTTGGAAGTTACCAACTCTCCTGGAGGAAAACATCTAAGGTTACTTACTCATTTACGTAGATTAATGTTGTCATGGGCTGAACCCATGGCCCCTTTCAGAGAACATCTTTTGCTTCATCCCAGGGAGAGGGAAAGGAGGTTCTTTGTGTTTGAAAAGGGACTAGTAAGTGAAGTGCCAAGGCCGCGCTGGCCGAGACGTGCCTGGCATCTGATAACGCCTCCCCGGACCGGGACCGGGGAGTAACAAGTTGCAGCTGTGCAATGACTGAGAGCATTCCTCCCTCCCTTCGGGAGAGGTGTGGGTTGCTATGGGGTTTCTATTGGTCAGGGTGGGTCTGGTGACAAGCACCTAAGGGTCCGTTCTCTTTCCAGTGTGTGTGTGGTGAGTTGGAGCATCCAGGCCGGACCGGCTGGATGGTGGAGGCCCCACGCGGCCGCTGAGGGAAGGCGTTTAGCTCGAGTGGCGTAAAGCCAAGTTGGGGTGAGCAACAAAGGTTGAGTCATAGAGTTAGGTGTTTGTTTGTTTGTTACTAGGTTTGGGTACAATTGGGGCAAGGGACCTTGCCAGAGTTACGGCTGGTGGGGGTGGTTATGCGGGGAGCGAGTGTGAATTATGTTAGGCTTGAGCGTGTGAAAGGGAAGGGTGAAGTGTCAGTCTCTGCTGTTTATGTGTGTTATTCCTTTGTCCGTGTTCTTCCCCCAAACCTCCTAAGTGTTAACCTTAAAGTGTGGACCCTTATGACTCTGTGTGTGTGTGTGTGTGTGTGTGTGTGTGTGTGTGTGTGTGTGTGTAAAAATAAAAGCATTTCGTCCCTATTCTGGAGTGTGGCGTGGTTTCCTTGAGAACCTAGACTGTAAAGGGTTAACAAGCGGCAGCGAAGGGGCGTGTGTCTGGGCTGGTTGAGTCAGACCCCCCTTCTCTGGCCGGGGAATTGCTAAGCCAAACGGAGCAATTCCATTACAAATGTATTTTGCATGACAATTTTAGAAGATGATCTTTGTCTAGTAGCAGTAAGCCTGAACACAACCCCAAGACTAAGGGGGCAATGTGTGGGGGTCAAACCCAGTTGAGAATGGGAAGGACTACCTGCTCCCCTCTATATTTCAGTTGACTGAGTGGTTTTCATCAAATACCATCACTGGAGCAAGCCAGATCAAAGTATCATAACTAAGGAGAACATGGGACCTGTTTTTTTAAGCTGTAGGATCCATACTGTAGATCAGTGGTTCCCAAAGTGGGCAGTACTGCCCCCTTGGGGTGGGTGGGTGGGATTGCATAGGGGGCGTTAAGAGGCAAGGGGGCGGCAGGGGGGCACTCGAGGTGGTCTTTTCTGAGAAATGCCTCTCCAGAAGGTCTTAAAACCCAGGGACATTTTTATGGGAGAAGGTAGTTTGGGCCCAAGCCATATAGGGGAAGAATCCACACATGCATTAATACCGTTTAAGAACAGTCCTTTTAACGGCGAATTGAAATGTTTCAAAAGCACTAAAACGCTAATGAAGAGACATACCTTGCTTGGTGTGCCCCGCCCCGCCGGCTGCAAAACAGAGGCGTTCACTCTCTTTTCCCTCCCTCCCTCGGCAAGTCTGCAGCGGGTGCTTTGGATTTTGAATAAATATTCAATTAATTGTTACTGTTTTGAATTTTATTGTTTTTATCTTCCTTAGTGGGTCGTTGAAAATGGCTATTCTGAATAATGATTTTTATAGTGTAAGGTAGGGGGTACTGGGCATGAGTTTGTGGAACCATGAGGGCAGTTACCTGAAAAAGTTTGGGAACTACTGGTATAGATGCTTCTGCTATCAACAGTTGCAGTAGAAGCTACGGCCAATGCAACGCCAGCCACCCTCACCTTTGTTCCCAACCCAGATAATCCAAGAACACTTTTGGATAGTTAAAGCAATGCCTAATCAAAGGGGGTTCTGTGCTGTGTACATGCCTGTTCCCTCTGGCATTCACATGTGCTAGCAAGCTGACACGAGAGACACTCACATCAGTGAGATTTCTTTAATTGAGGAAATCACACAGTAGACAAGCTTAATGGTTACAGAGTCTCCAAAACACACTTAAAGCTGAACGATGGTTAAAGCTTTAGGCTTTTTTTCTGAAATGATCCTTAAGGCAAACACTCAGAGGGGGTGTGTGAGTAGGGTAAGCCAATAACAGCTTTAAGCTTCCCTAGATGCTGCATTTGCTGGCACCTCAAAGGGACATGTCCAATCTCCTAAAACGAAGTCCCAGGAAAGGTTGCTCTGAGCCATGAGAGCCAGGCAGAGAGATCCGTCACACACTTGTCAATCTCAGCCTACCTCTACTGAGCTGACCCCGTTACCACAACTTCAGGAAAGGTTAAGCCTCAGGCCCAGGAGTCCCATCCTCCTGCTAAGGACTGGGAACTCCATGCCACCTGAGTCTGGGCATGAACACAGAATCCACAGCATACGCAAGTCCAAGTCTCTCTTTCTCTCTTACTGTCAATGATGTTACACTTACTCCAGTCAAGGAAGCTCGTAGTCTTGGCTTTATTTTTGATTCCTCGCTCTCCTTTATTCCTCATATTGAGACAGTAGCTAAATCCTGTCGTTTTTTCCTGTATAATATTGCCAAGATTCGATCATTTCTGTCTGTCTCTTCTGCCAAGACTCTTGTTCATGCATTGGTTATTTCTCGGTTGGACTACTGCAACCTTCTTCTCACTGGCTTTCCTTCTTCTCACATCAGTTCGTTGGTTTCTGTTCACCACTCTGCTGCTAAGATCATCTTCTTGGCTCGCCGCTCTGACCATGTTACTCCACTTCTGAAATCTTTTCATTGGCTTCCAATTCACTTCAGAATCCAATATAAACTTCACCTGTTGACCTACAAAGCTTTTCACTGTCTAGCTCTTTCCTATCTCTCCTCTCTCATCTCACACTATTGCCCCGCTCGTGCTCTTCGCTCCTCTGATGCCATGTTTCTCGCCTGCCCAAGGGTCTCTACTTCCCTTGCTCGGCTTCGTCCATTTTCTTCTGCTGCCCCTTATGCCTGGAACGCTCTTCCAGAACATCTGAGATCCACAAGTTCAACCACAGCTTTTAAAGCTCAGCTAAAAACTTTTCTTTTTCCTAAAGCTTTTAAAACTTGATTTTGTTCTGACTTTATATTGTTAGTTTTACCCTACCCAGTGCCTGTTTACCCTACCCTGTGCCTGTTTGCATTCTCTTCCCCTCCTTATTGTTTTATTATGATTTTATTAGAATGTAAGCCTATGCGGCAGGGTCTTGCTATTTACTGTTTTACTCTGTACAGCACCATGTACATTGATGGTGCTATATAAATAAATAATAATAATAAATAATAATAATATGAAAAGCCTTACTACTTTTCATGGCACAGTTCTTAGATATCCAAAGTCCAAATAGCAAAGCGTCCATGTGCAGAGTGCTTTCAAAGTCCCAAGCGGTGATGGAATCCAAAGCAGGAGGGAGGTCAGGCGTTGAGATGAAACCTAGCAAAGCCTTTTTCAGTTTTGCACCAGCATTTAAAGCCTATTCAAAGCCACTTGACAGACAGGTCCTCTGACCTGTAAACCATCTCCACAGGCCAAGAGGGCGGGATGTTACAACCCATTTCGAAGAGCAGCCCCCACCTTTTCCAAAACACTCTGAAATTCCCAGAGAACTAGCTGCTTCAAGGTGGGAGTGTTCAAGTAGTGAACAAGCTACTTCTATGGGAACTTCTTACAGAGATAAGCTTGCAACAGAACATCTGGCATTATCAAACTATTTCCTAATAAATCTAACCACTAGGTATAAGGCCAGCCTGTGGGCCTTGTACCTATACCTGACACTCTGATTTCAGTTCAGGAAAAGGGAACAGCTCTCAAGAGGCAGGTGTTGACCAAAAAATAATCAAACGTGACTCATTTTAAAACTGCCCTTAATGAACTTTTGTGATTAATTTCACATGTACTGCATTTCATTAACAATCATGGGAAATCACTTATCACCAAAATGGCTACTTCGCATTGTAAAACTAAGAAGATAAACAACCAAGTTGCCTTTTCAAAAATCTGCGAACTTCAAGATTATATTCAGCATTCAACCCCTCCCCTTGTTGTGCCACCCCTTTTCATTTTCTCCAGTCCTGATGGCAACATTACAGTCTCTTGAGAAAAGGGGCTGGGTGGGAAAGGAAGAAGAAGAGAAGCTTGGGACATGTAGAAGATCCACGCTGCTTGTGTACAGACAACATGGCAAGATGCAGCCAAGGATTGGCAATGGCAGACTTCATACAACATTCAATTTCTGCTTCATTGGTTTAACTCCATGACTTGCTAAGTGAGGAGCCCATAGTCTCAAGATCATAGAATCATAGAATAGCAGAGTTGGAAGGGGCCTACAAGGCCATCGAGTCCAACCCCCTGCTCAATGCAGGAATCCACCCTAAAGCATCCCTGACAGATGGTTGTCCAGCTGCCTCTTGAAGGCCTCGAGTGTGGGAGAGCCCACACCCTAGGGAACTGGTTCCATTGTTGTACTGCTCTAACAGTCAGGAAGTTTTTCCTGATGTCCGCCTGGAATCTGGCTTCCTTTAACTTGAGCCTGTTATACCGTGTCCTGCACTCTGGGAGGATCGAGAAGAGATCCTAGCCCTCCTCTGTGTGACAACCTTTTAAGTATTTGAAGAGTGCTATCATGTCCTAGATCAGCCATTTTGCACCCTGTGCATTCGAGCTCCAACTCCTCACTGCATTTCCTCATGCTCCTATAACCCTACAAAAGCCAACCAGTCCCTTACTCACTGATCTTGCTTCAACTGTAGATGTCCAAGACACCTATGCCTTACATTTCCATCCTCATCTCCCTCCCAGATTCCTGGCTCTTGAACCAAATCCCAGCTTGAAGTTTCTGTTGCAAACTGAAAGCACTTTCCATCTGAACTGTTATCCCACTGCATCTACCATCTCACTCCTGTTCCTGGACCCAGTCTTCTTTAAGCTGATGCCATCACCTCCTCTTTCCCCCTGCAGCACGGCTCAAAGAGGTAAGAAGATCAGGCCCTACTCTGTGGGCTAACTGTATAGCTTACAGCCATCACCCCACTGCCCAAGGGGTGCATGTATTCCATGTGAAGAAAATCCTGCAAGAGAGGGGGAATGGACAAGGTGGGGAGAGTTGGACTACATCCCACAGTTTCTTTCCTTGAGGATCCAAAATGGGGAAACACAATCCTAGGAAAATAATGCTTCGGCTACTACATCCCAACTCATATACCGAGATTGGTGCTACCTTACTTCACCTATTACAATTTGCTCTGAGGAGAGAGAGAGAGAGAGAGAAATGCTGTGATGAAGCCCGATAGCTAAGCATAGAATACCAATAATGTATTATCGAATCAACACCCCATGGCTTAAACCGACACAATACAGAGAGTAACTGAGGATACAACTATTGATGTTCTCTTGTGTATGTCCAATATGACATTAATTAATCACTGGCATTATGAGAACCGCACAGCGTTCAACAGGTTAATAGTATGACCGTAGGACTAAACTCTCCTTTCTTCAAAATCAGATCCTGGGATTATATGTTTACATATAAAGAAAACAGGATTTCAGCTTATCATTAATCTTGGTTTTTTTTTACTTATTTATTAAAATATTTCTAACCCACCCCATATCAGTGGATCTCAGGGCAGGATACAATGAAGAAAAACAATTAAAACAAAACCCCATAAAAGAATAACCCACAATTGGGCCTCCAATCATTCCATTCCGGGAGCTAGGCAAACTGCAGGGTTACACCAGAGTAATTCTTCTATCTAGCAGAATTCTCTGTGCCTCCCTTGCTTCTTGAGACCGCTCAGCTTCCCTCAGGCCATCACCATTTCTCATTGCAGTACAAGCATACAACCAACTTGCAAATGAAGACTAGCAGTGCTGTATGGCTTAGAAGCAGCAATGGAAACATCTTAGATCAGGGGTGGGCAACTAGACTCCAAATCTCATTATCCTTCACCATTTGCTATGCTGGCCAGAATTGATGGGAGCTGCAGTCCAATAACATCTGGAGGTCCACCACTTGCTCACAAAAGCTGCTCACCTCTGCCTTATAGATGTACCACCCAGACAAAGCATTCGATAAACAAACAAAATAATATTTATTAAAGAAACTAAGCAGGCAGCACAGACTTAGGTACAGAACACAAGAGACCATAAGATCTGTGCCTGGGTGGAGACTAAATTTTGTTTTAGGCAAGTACGTTAGGTGCTAAAACAATGTACAGTTTTTAGTTTCCTGAAGATTTGCAGTTACATTCTGCCCAGAAATCCTGATCAGAAGCAGAGCCTAAAAGCAAGCTCAGTCTCAAGCAGCTGACAATCAAGTCAGAGACTTCTTCAGCACACCTCTTTCATAAACACTACACACAAAATAAATGATTTGTAGGCTCATTAGATTCTAGCAAACCTGAACCTCTTTTTCCTAATCACTACAATGACTCCCATGGATGTGTGGTCATTGGACCTATTTTTTTTTTTTTACAGGCAGTTTTAACAATGGGATGTATTCCAAGGCATCTGAATATACCATTTCTACGAAAAGGATACGACTGTCAGAATCCACAGATCAGAGGAATGGATTTGATGGCTCAATTCTGGATGGGTTAATTAGATAATCAGACCCAGGAAGAGTCACTGAGGTGCGAAGAATATCTGATCTTAGAAGATCTTTGAAGTATCCCTGGTTTTCATGTGACAAGCAAGGAAAGAACAAAGACTTCATATGAAATAAAGTCTAGAATTCTGGAATACATCCAGTATGAAGGTTCTTGTGACATGAGAAATACAAGAATACAGAATAATTCTACTTCTAACGCAAGACTTTCACAGTTATAAACAAGTTCTATTGTATGAACAAAATAGTTTTAAATAATCAAAATAGTGACAGCCTACCAAAAGCACAGATGGATGGATGCTCCATCTTTTGAAGTACATAAAACTGGTTGTTGCGCTGTCAGTTTACACCTCCAACAAAGAGGTAGCAAGCTCTTTGCAAACTGTTAAATTATTACTCTGGTACCAGCGATGTGTATTATTTAGGTAATCAAATGTGTGGTAACCTGCAAGGGTCCTCAAGCAAACTGTTGTGTGAAAGTCAGTAGACTGAAGATGCCCTATTCAAAAACGTTTCAGTACTTAGATTTGCTGGGTCCCAACAGAGAGAATTGTTCCAGGTGATCTCAAGCTTCTTACACCTGTTTTCCATCCCAGGACAGCAACCAATCATACAGTTTTGATGGATGAAGGTACAGCTGCCTCTATGGCTAGCCTCTTCAGCCCTGGATTGGGAGGCCCTACTCCAAGACAGTACGGCAATGGCTGCATCCTTATGAAGTGGAATGAGGCTTCTGAAGCTGAAGGAGGAGACCCACCAGAGAGTCATCTGAAAGCAAGGGATGAGGGCTTCCTGGTTCACGACTCAGGCTTAGCCTCTGCACTATGCAAGCTCTCGAAGGTCTTAGCTCAGGGTGAAGGCAGAAGCAACATCTGTAGAGAAGTGTGGCTTGTTTGGAAGCATCTCTCATCATCAGTACAAAAGGTGCTTCCCCCTCTTTATTATTTATTATTATTTATTTAGAATATTTATATACCGCTCCTCATTGAAAAAATTTCATAGCGGTGTACAAGGTAAAATGAAAATAAAAACAGAATAAAACAGATAAAACAAAATTTAAAAAGAAGCAAAACAACAACACAGAAATCCAAGGCTGCATGTTAAAGAAAGGCTTCTTGGAATAAAGATGTTTTCAGGAGGCGCCGAAAGGAGTACAAGGTTGGAGCCTGCCTGACCTCCAGAGGCAGGGAATTCCACAGGAGGGGCGCCACCACGCTGAAGGCTCTTCCCCTGGTGGATTCCAATCGGAGGAAGGATCTAGGTGGAACCACCAGGAGCAGGCCCTCGGATGACCTCACTGACCGGGCAGGTTGGTAAGGGAGAAGGTGCTCTCTCAGGTATCCTGGTCCCAAGTTGTTTAGGGCTTTGTACACAAGTACAAGAACCTTAAACCTGGCCCGGTAGCGAATAGGCAGCCAGTGCAGTTCCCTCAGCAGAGGAGTTACATGCTGGAAAGGGGCAGCTCCAGACAACAGCCGAGCTGCAGCGTTCTGCACTAGCTCCAGCTTCCGGAGCAGCTTCAAGGGCAGCCCCACATAGAGCGCATTGCAGTAATCCAATCTTGAGGTTAACAATGCCTGTATCACCGTGGTCAAGCTATCCCTGTCCAGGAGAGGCCGTAGTTGGCGAACCAACCGAAGATGGTAAAAGGCACTCCGAGCCGTGGTGGCTACTTGAGCCTCCAACGACAGAAATGGGTCTAAGAGTACCCCCAAACTATGAACCTGTTCTTTCAGAGGCAGAGCAACCCCATCCAGAACAGGCAATGAGCCTGTCTCCCGGACTCGGGAACCACTCACCCACAGGGCTTCCGTCTTGCCAGGATTTAGTCTCAGTTTATTGGCCCTCATCCAGCCCATTACTGAGTCTAGGCACTGGTCCAGGACTTGCACAGCCTCACCTGATTCAGTTGTCACAGGGAGATAGAGCTGCGTGTCATCAGCGTATTGATGGCATTTAGCTCCAAATCCCCTAATGACCGCTCCCAACAGCTTCATATAGATGTTAAATAACATTGGGGACAAGATGGTGCCCTGCGGCACTCCATAGCTCAATTGCCAGGAGGCCGAGGACTGGTCACCCAATGCTACTCTCTGAAAACAACCCCATAGATAGGACCGGAACCACTGTAAAACAGTGCCTCCGATGCCCATCCCACAGAGTCGATCCAGGAGGATACTATGGTCAATGGTATCAAAAGCCACCGAGAGATCGAGCAGGATTAACAGGGTTGCATTCCCCCTGACCCTCTCTCGATAAAGGTCATCCATCAGGGTGACCAAGGCTGATTCAGTCCCGTAACCAGATCGGAACCCAGACTGGAATGGATCTAGATAATCAGTATCCTCCAAGAGTGCCTGCAGTTGCTCCGCCACAACCCTCTCAAATACCTTCCCTAAAAAAGGAGTGTTAGTAACTGAGTGGTAGTTGCCTAATACCATCGGGTCCAGGGTGGGCTTCTTCAGGAGTGGTCGCACTACTGCCTCCTTAAGGACAGCAGGGACCACCCCTTCCCGGAGAGAAGCATTTATCACCCCCTGGACCCACCCAGTCAGACCCCCTCGGCTTGCTTTTATAAGCCAGGAGGGACAGGGATCGAGAGGGCAAGTGGTCGGCCGCACTGCTGCAAGCACCTTGTCTATATCATCAGGCCGCAATAACTGGAACTGATCCCACAAAATTGGGCAGTTGGTGGCATCGGACACCTCAACTGGAGCTGCACTAAAAACAACGTCAAGCTCACTGCAGAGAGAAGCGATCTTGTCCTCAAAGTGTGATGCAAAAAGGTCACAGCGGGTCCTTGACGGAGCCAGGGCCCCATTTGCTGGGGAGGATGTTAGCAGCCCCCGGACCACCCGGAAGAGCTCCGCTGGACGGCTACTCGAGGACGCAATGGAGGCAGCAAAATAAGCCTTCTTTGCTGCCCGCACTGCCACGCAATAGGCACGATTATGCGCTCTACAGCGTGCTCAGTCATCTTCGCTTCGAGTCTTGCGCCATCTGCGCTCCAGCCGTCGTCCAGCCTGTTTCATTGACCGCAACTCCTTAGTATACCAAGGAGCAGAGCGGGCTCTACAGGACCGGAGAGGACACTCAGGTGCGATCAAGTCGATGGCCCTCCGCATCTCACCATTCCACAGTGAGGCTAGGGTCTCAGCTGGATCACCAGCTCTCTCCACTGGAAAATCCCCAAGAGCATTCAGAAATCCATTGGATTCCATCAGTCTCCTGGGGCGGACCATCCAAATGGGTCCCTCACCCTTGAGGGTTCCAAGAATCTCCAGCTCCGGACTGTGGCAATTTGCTGTCACTCACATCTTTGTCAAAACATCTGCCCTACCCCAATTCCTGGAACTGTTTTGCAACTTTTATAAAGCTGCTTTAAGTAAATTATTATCATCATCATATTTATTTGTTGGTTTGTTTAAACCATTTATAGCCTGCTTGACAGTGGCCCAGTTCACAGCCCACTATGGCTTATATTTAAGCCACACTGGGTTATGGTGTGTGCCAATGGCCATTTTGCCAGCGGCAGGCAGGTGCTATGGCTTATCGTGACAGCCAAAACCAGTGATTGGGTTTGTTGGTGTGATTAACAAACCACATGTAACACATGGGCTGTTTTAGAGTTGTGGATAGTCAGCTAACTATCTTTCCTATCTTTCCTCTCTCATCTCACACTATTGCCCCGCTCGTGCTCTTCGCTCCTCTGATGCCATGTTTCTCACCTGCCCAAGGGTCTCTACTTCCCTTGCTCGGCTTCGTCCATTTTCTTCGGCTGCCCCTTATGCCTGGAACGCTCTTCCAGAACATTTGAGAACTACAAGTTCAATCGCAGCTTTTAAAGCTCAGCTAAAAACTTTTCTTTTTCCTAAAGCTTTTAAAACTTGAATTGTTCTGACTTTTATACTGCCTGTTTGGTGCATTCTCTTACCCTCCTTATTGCTTTATGATTTTATTAGAATGTAAGCCTATGCGGCAGGATCTTGCTATTTATTGTTTTACTCTGTACAGCACCATGTACATTAATGGTGCTATATAAATAAATAAATAAATAATAACAATAATAATATGCTAACCACCCTCACTGGGCTGCTGTGATCATTGGAACTGGGCCTCTCTCTAAAAAGAGATTTCAAAGTGGTTTACCATTAAAAAAAAATTGTAATTAAAAACAACCAGAAATTAAATCATGTAAAAGCAAAAAAATGTTACTTGCCTGGGCAGTTATGTAGATCAAATACAGAGGAACAGGGCAAAACCATGACAGTGGAGGGGAGAACGGTGGGCACAGTGGGTAAGGGAGGGGAAAACCCCCGAGGCTGCCTTATCCCACAACAAAAACAGAGCCAACATGGGTTGTACATTCTCTCTCTCTCTCTCTTTTACAAACACACACACCAATCAACTTTTCAGCAAGCGAGTGTAGAAAAATCCTTCGACACAGATCTGCACACAATTGCACCTGTGTGAAAGAGATGCATCTTAGCAGGAGTAATCCCACTCACTCCCCCTCACTGCAATTACACACGAAGGACAGGAATGAAAGAGCTCCTTCCTTCAGTTTACCTAATCCACCGGATTGCTGAGAAGCCAAAATATCATTCAATGTTCTTTAAAGGGAAAGCAAGATACAAAAGCAATAATTAAACAGAACTAACCCATGTACAACTCCAGTTGGCCAAACACTGGAAACTCAGGTTCTTTGGCTTTTAGAGTCCAGATTAACAAACATGCCACATTGGTAGTTCAGCTATTTCATATCTGAATTCTCTTTGGGTCTCTACAGACGTAGGCGATTGTGGCGTAATTTATATGTTTCAAAAGCACAAACAAAACAAAATGTGCATGAATTCTTCTAATCTGTCAACTAAATATAATCAGTTCTTCAGGGACAGGTCTCCCTGCAGTCTCTCGTTCTGGGAACACAAATACAGAAAACCCCTATAGCAATAACCTTGGTCATCTTCTTCCTGGGTTGTGAAATTGTCCTACTGGTTTCTTTGACTGGTTTCCCCTTCCAAATGTGATGGGAAAAGTTGCTATTGGACATAATCCACAGCCTTCCCCCTGAAACTAGAATACCAAGTAATGCTATGAGAATCCAATGTCAGGTTGACACACAGAATATGGGGTGCCGGTGGCAGTACTTCGATGCTTTTTGCACGACTTGAGACAGCCCTGAAACATTGATGGCAATGACATCTCATGGATACTTCCAGCAAAAGGAGGTTTCTAGTGCCATTTAGTGTACATGCAGGTTTATTTTTCAGTGAGGGATCATGGTGTTATTAACCAGCACTGTGTTATAGTTTCCCAGCTTGCTTAGTGCAAAATTTTTACATCAATATAAACTTTCACAGGTCAGGGTTAGTGAAATGCATTACTCAGCCGTCAGACTTTCAGCAGCACCAAGTTAAAAGGGAGAGAGATGGATAGAAAGAGCTGCAGATAAGTGGAATTCTGAAGGCCAAAATATTCAACTTCAAAGCCTTATACTAGTTTTCTTTGTCATCCCACTCACTTTCTTGCAGCACTGGTTACCATGCTGGTAACACATCCTAATCCCATTGTCTTAGCCACTTCTTCAATTTGCTTGGCATTTTATATATTTGAATCACATCTGCTTTATTCTCTTCTTTTTTTACGATGAAGTATCAAACTTTGTGCAACCCCTACATCATACAGTACCATTTTTTAAGTAGGGCTGTAGGCATGCCAGCAACGAGAAATCCAGACATTGTTCCAGCGATACACCACTGATTTATATAAAGGATTTGTGGCTACTTTATACCAAACCGCACACCTGGCCCATTTCCTCAAAGCGTTTTCCTCACTATATGTTTTAATGACCCAGCAAAATTAACAGCATATAGGTCTGTAAAAAAGTCACACTCCAAAATATGGGTTGGGAGGGAAACCAGGGAAAACTCAGTCATTTATGCTGACTACTTTAAAATAGGGCTGTGCACTGCTTTGGATCCGAATCCCAAATTCGAAGCGGATCGGGGTGATTTGGACCTCAGATTTGGATCTGAGGTGGGTCGGGGGAGGCCTGAATCGATCCGAAGCGGATCAGATCAGTCCGAATCGATTTGGAGATTCAGAGTTTTTTTCAAGGACTACACATGGGAATTTACAAAAAATGCATTCATCTCCATCATTTTTAAAGGTAAAGATGTGAAATTTGGCACCATAATAGCACTTAAGTAGGGCTTTAGGCATGCCAAGTTTGAAGCACATCGGTTCATCCTCTGATTTTTAGGAATTTTAAAAATATTTTCCCCTCAATCATTCCTCTCTCCATATTTGCTCCCAGCAGGCAGCCTGCCCCTGTTTGTTTTCTGAATGGGAAAGGCCGGATGTGTTAATAGCTTCAGAATACACAAGACTCAGGGACAGTGTGTGCTGATTCTTGATTAGATAAGACACCTTCTGAAATTGATCTTTGTGAGCAGCTGCTTTGTTTCCTTGAAAAATCACATTTTAAAAAAATTATTGCGACCAAACCGCTGCATGGATCTGTCTGAAAATTTACACAAATTACAAGCATGATGCTGTTACCTCAACAAGTTTCATGTTTCTATCTCGAAAAATAAAAAAAGTTACAGGCTTTTACTATTTCTCCCAATGCAAGACTATGGTGAAAAATTACATTTTAAAAAAATCCTTACGAGAAAATCACTGCACAGATGTGTATGAAATTTGCCAAACATGTGTAGGTCGGTGCCATCTGTAAGGTCACCAAGTTTCATGTTTTTATCTTGAAAAATAAAAAAGTTATAGATGTTTATTTCTCCCAATGCAAGGCTATGGGGGAAAATGTGTTATCCGAATCACGATTTGGACCTCTGAATCACGATTCAGATCTGAACCAGGGGAGGTCCGAATTGACCCAAACTGAATCAGGTACAGTTTGGAAGGTCTTAATCAGGGTCAGAACCAAATTGGGGGGGGGGGGGTGGCGGCGGCGTGCAAAGCCCTACTTTAAATGCTTGAAGTTGAGGCTTGGAAAAAAAGAATTTATCATGCTCCAAGCCTTGTTGGATTGCGAGGTCCAAAATCAATTCCTGTCTTAACCTGTTAAGTGGGAAAAACCAAATTCCACCACCACGGTCCTTGGGGAACTCAACTGCTCTGACCTTTATATAGGAGAGAAAATAGTACAGCTGATGACCCTTAGAAAAAGACATACTGCGCAAAAAGAGTTAATCTCCTTATTTCTGAGAACCTGAGCTGAAGATTAAATTAGTCAGGATATAAATTTGCCGTAATAAATAATGGAAGAGGGAATAAAAGCTTAAGCAGTAGGGAGACACAATGTGAAACGGCTTACACCCCTGGATGTATTAATTAAATCCAGCCCCTGATCTCCACAAAGTTTTGAGGTGCTTCCAGAGGACGGCTCCTAACGCTACCAGTCAGAAGACACTGTACAGCTATTCTGTCTTTCCTCCTTCGCAGATTCTTTTGATCTAAGAAAAAAAGATTGAAGAAGCAATAGGAAAACACAGGAGGGCTACAAATGGAAGACACTGTCTGGACACCCCCATTAAATTCCGTGAATGAGGCAGGCAATCACACAATAAATGCCTCATCTGGAAGTACCCTATGTCTATGAGGAGGAGAGGAATTCTTCTATGAAGTATGCAGTTTTTGTTTTTAATTACATAGCAATTGATAGACTTTTAATTAAAAAAATGACAGCTTTATATCAAAGTAAAGTCATTCTGCTGTTTGACGTAGCACCTTCAGCCAAAGAGCAGGGCCCAAGGCAAAGACAGGGGAAATGAATCAGGCCCGATTCAAAGTGCTGGTATTGACATTTAAAGCCCTAAACGGCTTGGGGCCAGGCTATCTGAAGGAACGCCTCCTCCCATATGTACCTTCCCGTACCCTAAGGTCATCCTCAGGGGTCCTTCTCCGCGAGCCCCTGCCAAAGGAAGTGAGGCAGGTGGCTACCAGGAGGAGCAGAGCCTTCTCTGCTGTGGCATCCCGGCTGTGGAATGAGCTCTCTAAGGAGGTTCGCTTGGCACCTCCACTACATTCTTTCAGATGCCAGGTGAAGACCCTTTTATTCTCTCAGTATTTTAACAGTCTATAAATTAATTTGAACTTGCTGTTTTAAATTTGCATTTTAAATTTGTATTTTGGCATTGCTGCTGTTTTTATCTTGGTTGTGCTTTTATATTGTATTTTATATTATGGTTTTATACTGTTGTTTTATACTTGAATTGTCTTAATTTTGTAAACCGCCCAGAGAGCTCCAGCTATTGGGCGGTATAGAAATGCAATAAATAAATAAATAAATAAATAAATGTACCTGGAGCTTGGAAACCTTTCCTTTGAACTATTATTTGCAACTGCTAATGAGAAGATCCCCCTCCCCAGGCCGTCAGTTTAACATGCCCCATGCACCTGTAAGATCGAGTCTTCACCCATACCAAAAGTGGCTCTTCTTTGGTGCTACAGCAGACACCACAAGATGGTGCTGTCTTATAATTAGTCTTATTTATAATTGGTCTTATAATTAACCAAATCATTATTTTAAACCTAGGAAGGGGATTTTCAAAAAGAAAAAGAAAAAGCAAGAATTGGTGTTGATATAGCATCTCTTCAAAAATCATAAAATTCTGCAAGTAAAAATATTTCCATTTTTGCCTTATTCTAACTGTGAACATTTGCTTCCAGCTAAAATCGTTCTTTTAAAACACATTTTGTTTTCTAGAAGCCTAGAGGGGGTTCTCTCTTCCATCGACAATGGCCACACATATGGTTCCATGACAACACCTGTTCCAGCAATAGAGCAGTGAACACTAGGTCCAAAAACAAGAGAGAGAAAGAAAATTCCTCACTGATGACCACTGGTTTCTTCTCCCATCTTTGCAGGGCTGGTCCACAATTTTTTGCTGCCTGAGGTAAGACAGCTAGCATCCCTTCACCCAAATTCATGGTACCAACCAAGCTATTTTGACCAAGCAAAAAATCCTGCAAGCACCCCTGACAACACATATACAATAAAAATGAGATAAACTAAGGTGACCATATGAAAAGCAGGACAGGGTTCCTGCATCTTTAAAACTTGTATTGAAAAGGGAATTTCTACAGCTGTCATTTGTATATATGGAGAACCTGGTGAAATTTCCTCTTCATCACAACAATTAAAGATGCAGGTGCCCTGCCCTCTTTTAAAATGGTCACTCTAGAATAGCTCCTGCACTTTAACTGTTGTGATGAAGAGGGAATTTCACCAGGTTCTCCATATATACAAATGACACCTGCTGAAACTGCCTTTTCTATGCAACTGTTAAAGATACAGGAGGCCTGTCCTCCTTTTCATATGGTCACCCTAGATAAACAGAATAACATACAATAAAAATAAGAAACTAAAAATCTGCTGCCTTTTCATGACACCAAAAAACTGCTGGGTGTGGTGGCCCTACCATACTTTGCCTTATGGTAGGGCCAACACTGTTGGCCATTCAGGCTCTTCACTGAATCTCTTGGAGCAAATAAGGATCACCTGTCCTGTCCCCTCCCCTATTTCACAGGCAAACTATTAGATCAACTGTTTGGTTTAAAACAAGATTTAAAATCACAAACAGAGTAAAACAATGATAAAATCAAAATCATCAATTAAGACTAGATAGCACCATATGATAGGGTGTCCATATGAAAAGTTGGACAGGGCTCCTATATCTTTACATAGAAAAGGGAATTTCAGCAGGCGTCATTTGTATATATGGAGAACCTGGTGAAATTCCCTCTTCATCACAACAGTTAAAGTGCAGGAGCTATACTAGAATGACCAGATTTAAAAGAGGGCAGGGCACCTGCAGCTTTAACTATTGTAATGAAGAGGACATTTCACCAGGTTCTTCATATATACAAATGACACCTGCTGAAATTCCCTTTTCCATACAACTGTTAAAGATACAGGAGCCCTGTCCTCCTTTTCATATGGTCACCCTACGTATGCACAATGGCACCTAATGAAATCAATGGTTTCCAAACTATGCTCCAAGAAACTCTAGAATCCTCAGACGCTTATAAGGAGATTCCTCAGTAAGAATAATAGCAGACAAGTTTCCCTGAAAAGCAACTTGTCCGGCACCACCAACACCACCCTTTCGCTGCTACAGTAAGCCCAATAGGCCAATGCTCTGTGTGAACAACAGTGAAGAGAATTCCTAGATTTCAGGCTTGTAGGATCTCCAAGAACCACCAACCAGAGCCAGGTGCAAAATAGTAACTCAGGAAGTGGAGCCAGGTGCAAAATGGTGGCTGTGGGTGGAGTCAATTCCCTCCTGCACTCCATGAGCCACACATCACACACCAGCCACACACCAAACACACACCAAACACTTGCACATACAAGTGAAAACGTACTTTTGAGGTACTACAGACCAGGGATCCCAACACAAAACTCAAAAACCAGCCAGCAGAGTTGTATGAAGATTGGGTTAAAGACACTAATTAATAGTCTGATTTTACTGGTGAGGAACACTGAGACCAAGAGAGAAGCAGTTAGCAAAAGGCCAGCCATGCCAAAGATTTTTCTCTCACACAAGTTTATTTACTATTGTTCAACTTTCAGGATTCAGAAACCCTACAGCAAATCAAAACTACTAAATATCTACCAGAACAAACCTCTAGAATCCTCTGCATTGCAAAAGGAAGATGAACAGTAGTAGGAAATGTTCCATGAATGCAGAAAGTTTGTAAAGACATCACTGCATTAAGTTAAAGAAGTCCACTTGTGCACGGTCCTCCACCAGTGATTAGGACACACAGATAAATTATTAGTACACTTCATCCCTCAGGGTACTCACTAGTCACTGAAAGCAGAAAAGTCCTCCCATCACAATGTCCTCATTCCACTTTCCATACCTGGCAGGTTGTCAAGAAAACCAACGACAACAACAACAAAAATCTGTTTCTCAGCTTTCAAGCTGCTCTTGGCAATATAGATGCCAGTCTTTAAGAAGTGTCCGTACGGGGAGAGGCAGGGGAGCAAAAATATGCCCTAAAAACAATTCCAAAATCCATCTTGGGGCAATACTTTATTGGGCCAGTTCAAGCTCACAAAAAATGTGTACATTTTTGGTGGCTTAATAAAGGTATTACCCCAAGATGGATTTGGAATCTTTAAGAAGACGATCTTGCATCTGAAAAGGAAAGTAAGATGAGGGTGTCCTTCTTTGCTGGGCATTCTTTGTGGTTGGGACGTTTCCTCCAAAAACTACAGCTTTTTCATCTAGACCAGTGGTTCTCAACCTTTTTTGCTCCAATCCCCCCTTTCACCATTGTTCAGAATATAATTCCCCCCTTCCCAAGATAGTCTAATTCAAAAGGTGCATTCCAAATAATATGCATATAATATTGAAAATCTTTTATTTTTTTCTATATTAGTCCCATTTAAAGGGGCAACGCAAAGCATGGCCCCTTTTACATTCTCAGCTCCCATGCTTTGCATGGCCCCTTTAAATGGGAAGCTTGAAACTTCTAGGATTGCGAGGGAGGGAGGGAAAAGAGAGCAAAGGCCTGGCTTTTGCAGACAACATGACACTTTTCTGGGACGTTTTTAATAACACGTGTAGGAAGACATAATCTACAGGACATCATACTTTGCTGAATAGTGGTCCCAATTCCCCCCCTGGAACCCTAAAATTCCCCCCTTGTTGAGAACCCATGATCTAGCTCTTAAATTTCTCTCTGACACACACACACACACACACACACACACACAGCTTGGCATTCATTTGTCATGGCTACATAAAAGCAGGAAGCTAATCGCTTTGGCATTTAGGAAAGCAGGAAACTGTGATGGGAGAGCAGCGTGGGCACAGCATTGTTGCTAGTATTTCCCACACTTTCTCTTCAAAAGTTATGGACTCTGGGGGTCCCTAAATGGTTTGGAAAAAGAAATCCAGTTGTCAATAGACACAGCACGGTTTAAGCACTAGTAGTTAAGTCCTTGTCTACAAACAACGCTACACTGGAGTTTAGGTTAAGAGCAGGGCTGCCTAAACTTTGTCTCCTCTGCAGAAGCCACCAGTGGGGGAGGAAGCAGCAGCCAGGTACCTCTCCATCGTGCCTGGATCCAGCTCCAGCTGGGAGCCCCCCCCCACTGCTACCAACTGTCTCTGCAGAGGCCATCAGTGGGGGAGGAAGCAGCAGCCAGACACCTCTTCATCATGCCTGGGTCCAGCTCCAGCTGAGAGCCCTCCCCCGCTACCAACTGTCTCTGCAGAGGCCACCAGTGGGGGGGGGGAAGTAGCAGCCAGGCACCTCTCCATCGTGCCTGGGTCCAACTCCAGCTGAGAGCCCTCCCCCGCTACCAACTGTCTCTGCAGAGGCCACCAGTGGGAGAGGAAGCAGCAGCTAGGCACCTCTCCATCATGCCTAGGTCCTACTCCAGCTGGGAGCCCCCCTCCTGCTACCAACTGTCTCTGCGGAGGCCACCAGTGGGGGAGGAAGCAGCAGCCAGGCACCTCTCCATCATGCCTGGGTCCAGCTCCAGCTGGGAGCCCCCCTCCTGCTACAAACTGTCTCTGCGGAGGCCACCAGTGGGGGAGGAAGCAGCAGCCAGGCACCTCTCCATCGTGCCTGGGTCCAGTTCCAGCTGAGAGCCCCCCCCCTCCTGCTACCAACTGTCACTGCTGAACTTTGCAACTAAGAATGTAGTGCCTAAATTTGCTTTTCTTTTCCCCCTCGTCCTCCCTCCCAATCCCCTTTCCTTTTGCGTCATGTCTTTTAGATTGTAAGCCTGTGGGCAGGGACTGTCAATAAATATTTTTGTAAGCCGCCATGAGAGCCTAACAAGGCTATCTACCCCCTCTGGAAATTTCATGATTCACCCAATTAACCCCAACTTTATCATATACCACAGAGGCCCTCAAGAGATGCACACTTTCCATTTTCATTTTTTGAAAGAAAAAAAGTATTTCAGATGGATGTCTGAAATATAGATTTATTTATTTTTTTAAAAGTCTGTTTCAACCCAAAACTAAAAGCGGGAATCTGGGCAGCAAACTAATCCATGCTCTTTTTATTTTTGTCACGTCCCTACTGGCATTTGTAATCAATTGGGTTCTTTATACAGCTGAAAACCGGCCACCTAATGAGCGGTTTTATGTAACTCAACAGCTTCCTTCCATACTCTGGCTATGCCCCTCAAAAGTAAAACAGCTAGTCCAACCAAAGGCAGCATGAATGTAAGAGCAGCCCAGTGTTCTTTTTCCAACAATGGACAGCCAGGTCCTTTTAAAAGTTTATAAGCAACGCCTTAGCATCTGGTTATTCACAGTTAGATGGCCTCCATACAAATGGAGCTTTCATTTAGGTTTCCTGATTAATAGCCGGCGATAGGCACAGCCATCCACAAATCTCTCTAATCTTCTTAAAGCCATTTAATGGCCACCATCACATCTTGTAGTTTTGAATCCTCTAGGTGAACTACATGCTGGAGAACGTAAGCATGGAGTCACGATCTTCACAAGAGTGCCGCCACAATACACCATCCCGGTGGCGAGTTCTGTACTCCACACCTCTGTGGTAACATTGAGGAAGGCTTACCATGCAGATGGCCACCATGAATAAGAGTGTCTCCCTACACCCCTGGTGGACATTGGCAAGGTTATGGAGACTTAAAGGTGAGAAGAACACCCATTTCTTGGGCAGCTGGTGCAGAACCTTACCAAGATTTAAAATGGCATCCACATGGAAGCTTCAGGCACATATGCTGTGTCTGACACATTCCACAACTTGTGGGGCTGTGGGCATATGCAGACACAGGCTGGAGCCTTTGTTGTCCTTGTAAGGCCCTCCTCACACATCACAAATCACTAGGCCAAATCCCTCAAACAGACACAAGGACATCACAGACAGAGTCACTATGGCCCTCAAAGTCTTGGTCACACCCATGGTCCTTGTAAGCCAGAGAGAGAGCTGGGCCATGGTATCCTCCTGGTAACATTGAGGAAGGCTTACCATGCAGATGGCCACCATGAATAAGAGTGTCTCCCTACACCCCTGGTGGACATTGGCAAGGTTATGGAGACTTAAAGGTGAGAAGAACACCCATTTCTTGGGCAGCTGGTGCAGAACCTTACCAAGATTTAAAATGGCATCCACATGGAAGCTTCAGGCACATATGCTGTGTCTGACACATTCCACAACTTGTGGGGCTGTGGGCATATGTAGACACAGGCTGGAGCCTTTGTTGTCCTTGTAAGGCCCTCCTCACACATCACAAATCACTAGGCCAAATCCCTCAAACAGACACGAGGACATCACAGACAGAGTCACTATGGCCCTCAAAGTCTTGGTCACACCCATGGTCCTTGTAAGCCAGAGAGAGAGCTGGGCCATGGTATCCTCCTGGACCAGCTGTCTGTGATGAAAACCAGGAGCACTGCACTGAAGCGGTTCTGCTCTCATCTCAGTGGCCAGTTTTTGGAAAGTGGTGCTGGGGGCCTATTTCTCTGCCCCGTAACGGTGTGCTGATGTATACCATTCAACATCTATAGGAAGCTGCTGCGTGAGGTCATGCTGAATCACTACCCCAGTTCACATGTTCACAGCAGCAGGGAGAAGCCACGGTAGCTTATTTCCCTTGCCACATGTGCCAGTCACATGCCGGGAGTATTTTCATAACTGCCTTTGCTGGCATGGCTTGCCATGTTGTGCAAACCAGGCAAGGGTGGCTTGTTCCCATGACTAACAAGTTACACAGAACCGATGGGCTGTTTTAGGGTTCTGGGGTGGTTTGCGAACCACAGTAACAAGCCACTCTCGCTCGGTTTGCACAGCATGGCGAACTGCACAAATGAGGATAATTATGCAAATCACCCAGTCGCCGTGATTGTGTAAACCATATCAATAATGCACTGGATGGGGGCCAAGATAGTGAAGCTCAATCCAAGTAAGGACAGAGGTGTTACATGCAGGTGAGTAGTTCATCTAGATGGGGAGGTCAGTTCAGTCTGTCCTGCACAGAATAGTACTTCTCCCAATGGAGCAGGTTCAATGTGGGAATACTGTTAGATCTGACCATGTTTAGAAGTCCAAATGCCTTCCTGGGCTTGAAGCATCAATCACTAGTTGTGGATATTGTACCAGCTACAATCCTTCCTGGATAGATAGCCAAGCTGCAGTTACCCGTGCACTGGTAAGATCTTGCTTAGACTACTGCAAAGTGCTGTATGTGGGGCTGCCCTTGAAGACTGTTTGGAAACTACAAAACACAACAGCAGGATTACTGACCAGGATCAAACGTATGGAGCATACCCAGCTCTGAAACAGCTACACTGGCTCCAGGTTCATTTCTGGGTACAATTCAAAGTGCTGACTTTAGCCTATAAAATAAGGGTGAGCAAAAAGTCAATATAGATCTACTGGAAGGTCTCTGGGTGACTTGCAGTAAGTCAGCAAAGACTTCTGACTCCCAAGCAATTTCAAAAGCAGCAACAAAATGACTCCCCAATCCTGGGCTAACTTATACTGCTGAAATGAAGAAAACTTGAGATAACCAGGATTTTTTGTGGAAAGATAATGAACTCCATTCAGCTCTGATAATAATAATAAAAAATTCCTGGGATTGAGATTCTTTCATTCTAGGGGTATACTTTTTCCCCACCAGGCTCCAATTCGTGGATCAGAAGATTCTGAAAAAAAATAATCCCACCCCTCCATCAGCTATAAAGCCCTAAACAGCTTGAAACCTTGCCATTTAAAGTTTGCTCTGCCCTCGTATGAATCTGCCCAGTTACTTATATTAATCTCAGAGGCGTTGCTCTAGATCTTCTCCTGACAGCGCAAGAAAGGCAGCCACCATCTTTGAAAGATGACTTAGCCTGTTTCCAAAATTTGGGTTTCATAACATTGCCCCTCATAAAGGAGCTCTTGGTTCCAAAACACATTGAGTTCAGTAAAAAAAAAAAAGGTCTTCATTGCCACATTTGAGAATACCTTTTCACATTCTGTCCTGTTTTGGTGCTCCACCTCTAGTTCGTCTACATCTCCCCCAGCACCTGAAGTGAGAGATAGGGCCTTTCCAGTGGTGGCATCATGCTTTTGGAATGTCTTCCCTGGAAAGTTCTCTTTTTTCCACTAATTGAAAACTTTATTAGGGCACAACCTGATGCATGTTTAGACCGGGGGGGGGGGGGGGAGAGTCCTACAACTTCCAGCATTTCCCAGCCAGGAAAGCAAAGAGTGGACTTTCAGGGAAGTGGCGGCATAACCAGGAGTTTTGGCATTCAGTGGCCATTTGTTATGAGCAAGGCAGCAATATACAAAAGGTGAAGGGGTGTGTGTGTGTGACTAAGATGCAGGTCCTATAGCTCCAAAGACCTAGGAATAGTACAGCAAAGTCAATTCCTTCTCAGCATGCATTAAATAATTCTGTACGTCACAAGTCAGGGACAGAAAACTTAATTGCCAGTAAAGCATTTTTTGACCTTTACAAGAAAAGCACCTGGGGAAGCACAAACTGCAATTAGCAAAAGAAAACGAGAAACAAGGCCAGAACTTGAAACAATTACCAAACCTTTCCTCATGTGCAGGAAGCAAGGGCCAATTTATTTTTAAGAGTCTCAAGATAAAAAACAACAGCCCCAAAACGTGTTACACTCTCATTCTGTAGTCCATTGTTCACTGAACCATCTATAAAACATTTGAGAGAAGTCAATGGCTGCAATTTGCAATGTTAACCTGCCAAAAGTGCATGGGGACGGGAGGGGCTTAAGGCACCATCTACTCCTGCAGAGCAAATGGGGCAAACACAAATTATGTCTTTTTGTAATGCAGTGTTTTTCAAATGGTGCTCTATTCCTGGGGACCCTGGAGCTTCTGAGAAGAGCAACAATGGCAGATAAGCAAGGGGAATTTGAATCATGATTTAAATCACGATTTAAATCACTACTCAGAAAGACTCAATTTAATCATGTGACTCCCCCCACACACAAAAAAGTGCACTCTTCCTCGCTATATTTTACACAACTCAGAGTTACCAAAGACTCATTCTTGCTGGTATAATCTTAATATTTACAACCAGATGAAGGTTTCATTTTTAGAATAGCAACTTAGTTTTAGTTATATATAAAAAATATTGATTTGGTTGTACTATTAGAAACATGTCATAGATAATTATGAAATTATTGCGAGGTGAACTAACTCTAGTTTAATAGGTTAATCATTCATAATTGGACAACTCTTCTGATGTACTTTATTGGAAGAAGAAAATAATCTTACAGAAACTTCTGGAAGAGCATGACATTGTGAATGGATTAATGGGAATTCATTTACCAAAAAATTTAAACAGCCTCATGGTACATAATTAAAAACTAATCCTTATTTCATGACGAATAACCTTTGGACTATAATGTACCTTAAACAGAAGACTATCTTTAGATAGATTTTTCCTCAAAAAGCATTTAATTAAAAAAATCCAATTTAAATTTTAAAAATCTGATTTTTTAAAATATTTATTTTTTTAAATCATTGATTTTTATCCACCCTGCAGGCAAGGTTCCCGGAAAGGCAGCTGGCCTACCACAACTCATCTCCCTCTGCAACATGTTTATCCAGAGGGAAATGTTGGACATTCTGGAGGCTGTGTTCTCCATTCACATGTGAGATCCGACAGGCCTGTGGCCAGTATTCTGTGTGAAGGGACTGCAAGCCCTAGAATGACCTTCTGGGGCTGTCCAATTCCCACCCACCCACCCAAATGACAAGTTCCAGCATTCTTGACCATTGACCATGCTGGCTGAGGCTGTTGAAGTCCAAAATGTCTGAGGATCACCAGGTTGGGGAACATGTGCAATGCACAGAATTTGTGGGAGATGTACTGAGATTCGGGTGGCCACTTACGAATCACCAAAGAAAAGGAAATGCATCACTGAAAGAAGAGGACAAGAGAGGTCAGTGATTTGCATAAACTTTGAATATGCCAATTTATATGAATAGATGCAAACCTAGAAATAATTATTAAAATTTAAATAGACATATAACACATCTCGTCATAGTATGGAAGACTGTGGGAAGGTGACCTTCCCATTCAGTCTACTGTGCAGGTGCTCAACTGATGATGGGCAGCTGTTCTTATGGTTCATTATCTTTAGCTTCAGCTATTGGCCAGTATAATCCTCTTTCCTTTTGTGTCATGTCTTTTAGATTGTAAGCCTGTGGGCAGGGACTGTCAAGAAATACTTTTGTAAGCCGCCATGAGAGCCTTTTTGGGCTGAATAGTGGCATAAAAATGCTTAAATAAATAATAAATAAATAAAAATATAAAAATGTAATAAATAAATAAATCTACAGTTGGACAGGGCAACCCTTAAAATAGGGGATGCTTTCAAATAGAGGACTGTTCCCCGGTAGGTCTTCAAACAGATGATTATCCTCTGTAAAGGAGGACACTTGGCCATCCTAGCTGAGGATTTTCAGAAGACAAATTGATGTGGAGTGGATTTCATGAAGGAAAAGTTTCTGGAAGCTCCTGCAGAAATGCAGTCAGAAGGATACAAAGGACTCGATGCTTGATACGGCAGCTTTGTGTCCATCAACTAGGGTTTTTCTCCCAATAAGTAATACTTTTCGGACAAACAGAAGTGGACGATGAACAAGGCTAAAACCAAAAGCTGTAAGTTATGTATTATATTTTTTAAAAATGCCTAGGCAGGCTCGATAAATCTAAGGTTTGGCCCAGAACCTGGTAAATTGATACCAGCAGGCAGCAAATACACCAGAGACATTTTAAAAAGTAACTTACAGACAAAGAGAAGGTAATTAAGGAACAATAAACCCACCCACTAATCACTTAGAGAGTCTGGACATTCTGTAGATAGAAGCCCTTTTTATTAGTAATAACACCACATCTGCTAATCACCTTGACAATCAGGAAGCTACTGATGGCTTGTAGTCTTGCTTCCTTTTGTTTGAGCCACCTAATCCTAAAATTAAAATCGGAACAAAAACTCTTCTCTCTCATGAACCAATTTCTCTACCAGAATTGCCACCCCCTCCTCTCTCTACATAATGGACTGGTGACCACAAAGGCTTGGGGGGGGGGGGGGAGAGAGAGAGAGAGAGAGAAGACCACTTAATGCTCCATGCCTGGCCGCAACTCCTTGGCTCCCTCCTCCATTTCCATCTTTGTCAAGCGACATTTGAAAATAAACCTAGAGAACATAAGAAGTGTCATGCTGGATCAGACCAAGGGTCCACCTAGTTCAGCACTCTGATCATACAACGGCCAACCAGCTGTCGACCAGGTACCAACAAAGCAGGACATGGTGCAACAGCACCCTCCCACCCATGTTCCCCAGCAGCTGGTGCACACAGGCTTACTGCCTCGGATACTGGAGATGGCACACAACCATCAGGGCTAGTAGCCATTGATAGCCTTCGCCTCCAGGAATTTATCCAACCCCAAATTGGGTGGCCATCACTACATCTTGTGGTAGTGAATTCCATTGTTTAACTATGTGCTGTGTTAAGAAGTACTACCTGTCCTGAATCGCCCACCAGTCAGCTTCATGAGATGACCAGGTTCTAGTATTTTGAGAGAGGGAGAAAAATGTCTCCCTATTCACATTCTCCACACCATGCATAATTTTGTACACCTCTATCATGTCTCTCCTTAGCCTCCTTCTTTCAAAGCTAAACAATCCTAGATGTTGTAAACTTCCCTCACAGGGGAGATGCTCCAGCCCCTTAATCATTTCAGTTGCCTTTTTCTGTACTTTTTCCAGCTCTATAATATCTTGTTTAGGTGTGTTGACTGAGACTGTACACTGTATTCTAAGTGTGGTCGCACCATAGATTTGTATAAAGGCAGTATGATAATGCCAGTTTTATTCTCAATTCCTTTTCTTATAATGCCTAACATGGAGTTTGCCTTCTTTACAGCGGCCGCACACTGGGTTGACATTTTTATTGAGCTGCCCACCACAACCCCAAATCTCTTTCTTGTTCGGTCATCACCAGCTCAGATCCCATTAGGTTATACTTGAAGTTGGGTTTTTTTGCCCCAACGTGCATCACCTTACACCTGCTTACATTGAACCACATCTGCCACTTGGATGCCCACTCTCCCAGCTTGGAGAGAGAGAGAGAGAGAGAAAGTTTCTCTAATGGTAATTGCAGAAGCACTCAAACTTTTCCAGGAACACAAACCTCAGATTCCCCAACATGATTTGGGACTGAAATGTTCACGTAATATCTTGGTTCTTGTTCGAGCAGAAGATCACTCAGTTTGGGGGTGATTATTGCAATGCTTCAACAAAGAGACTGGAAAGAATTCAAGCAGCATACAAAAAAGCTAATATAGCACAAAGAGATCTGCAAGCAGTTTTTCACTTGCCTCACTAGAAGGTACTCCTCCCCCCTGCCCAAGTCAGTAAACATCTAAATTTCTTAAGAAACCATGACTTAGGAAAAACATTATGCAGACGGTAAAAGAACACCAGACAGCAAGTGGGCAATAAAGACACCTTCTTAACTGTCTCTCCAAACCATCCTTAATTAAATGGGATTATTCTGTTCTATTTAAACATATAAAGTACAAGTACATACACACAAATCTTGGACATCTATCCTACTATCAATAAACTGTTCCATTAGAAATCATTGATTCAGTCTACTGAGAAGGCTCATATCTGCAGAACAGGAATCACCGGTGAATGGCAGTAATCAAGAGGTTATTGAGTCACAAGCCTTTTCAAGCCTGCTGGAAGTCCACTCTAGTAGTGGAATCCAAACAGGGGCGAGTTACCATTTAATATGATTTTGGAGGAGGAAGGCTTTTGGGCTATGGCCACATTTGACAATTGAAAAACTGTCCTGGGCACTATCACAAAATGGCTGCCATAAAGTAAATACCCCAAAGGCTGAGTACAAGGAAGAGGTGAGAGGACTGAACCCCAACACACTAAATAACTCTTTTGAACCCAGAGTTTTCAGCAGCAACAGAAACCTGTTTCACAGCAACCCCAGTTCCCAATAAGAAAATGTGTTAATTTATTATTATTTTTACAAGGGGGTGGGGAGGTACGGCATCTTGGCGGGTGCAAAGAAAGGTATCCAGGGGAGGATTGGTGCCCATGAGCATCACACTAACTACCCAAGGTTTTGACATTGGCACTGGTGGGAGGAGCCAGGCGGGAGTAATCATCATCATCATCAGAAGAAGAAGCCGTCACCGGCATCACATCAAAAAGCTATACAGAAAATCTTCAGAAACTGGGCCTACCAAAATACATCCACACCTACATCCAGAAAGCAGTCTTTCTTAAAACATGCTCAATTGTCAGGAAACTCCTGAATCTGTAAAAGGCAGCATGACTTGGCAATGCCTGTCATGAACATCTAGAAAAAACGCCATGAGCGAGAAAGAGATTAATAATAATAATAATAATAATAATAATAATAATAATAATTTAAAGCATGAAGATTACCCAGTAACATGTTTCTCCCAGTAGTATGCTAAAATCAAAGAAGATCTTACCAGGGCACATTACCTTCAAACATTCATAGAGTCTTTACAAAAATTCAGAGTAATAAATAATAATAAAAAAAACCCTATGTCATCTATATAAAGGGAGGTATATCAGTTTATCACAGTAAGAGTGAAAATGTGTCTTCGGATGCAGTTATATCGGAGATATAATTAACTATTTATTATTCTGCTCAATACATGCAGACAAAAAATAATGTATCAAATGTTCTTTTAAAGTACCTGAATAAAACACCTCAAGGCATGGTGACAGAGTTATTATTAGATAACTGGTCTTTATATTATTTTTCACAGCAGCCAGGAAATTATGTGCAGGCTTTTTAATGAATTTTGTTAATGGTTATAGCTGAGTTACGTTTTATGTGGTGATGGATTTTAATTATGGCAGGTTTTTATGCATGCTGTCAATGTACATTTTATTTTTGTAAATCATTAATTTGTGGCATGAATGGATAGATTTGATGTCCACAAAGGCCTCTGGCAATACACAATAAAGCTGTAACACATTGAGAAGACTCCTTGGAGCGTGTCTTGTGGCGAACGAGGTCCAATGGACCAAATCTACAGTAGATGTTGTGGCTCTCTGTAGCTTTCTCCTTGCTCTCCCTCTTAACTGTTATGTTAGATTTGGCTATTCCAGGGTAGTGTTTCATACTGGAGTAGGGCACCAAATGCAATCTGGACCATGTCCTGGTGCTTCCTAACTGCTTCACTTCCTGTGAGAAATGAAGGGAAGTGCACCCTATGGGAATGGCTGGTTTTCTCACTAACTTAAGTGACAGAACCTACCACTATGGATCTGAGGGAAGGAATCTCTGAATCCATAATCTTGGTCCTGGTGCAGGCTTTGCTTGGGTAGTCTGGAGCATGGCCTTAAACTACACAATGAGTTCCTAGTGGAGGAGCTCAACAGAACTCTGTAGGAACTATTCAAGATGTTGACCCAGAGCAGTTTCACAGCTCCACTGAAATCGGAGCTACAAGCCTCCATTGATCCACCCCTGATCACCTATCAAATGTGACGTCCAAACCATCCCCTGGTGAAAAGAAGGTCTGGTCCTACAACTCATCTTTGAAAGGAATATAACGGACAAGTTAACTTAAACTGAAAACAAAGCAATACAAGCTGATTTACAACTAGCTATTTGCAACAGTCTTTCCCTCTCTTCCAATGAGGAATAACAATCCCCATGGCAGTCCTTAACCTTTGCCTCCAAGTCCTTGCTCCTGTCTGAGGTACACAATTGTTCAGACGAAGAGGCATTTCTTGAGTAACCCAGTGTTCTTCCTGGCTGCCCTTGCGCTATTAGAATTTCCTACCCTTAATGGCCAGTCCCTCCACAGTCATCCATTATTTAGCCAATTTTCTAAAACGCAGAGAGTTCCGACATGGGCAGGGTAAAAGTAAGAGAAATTCACATGCTACAAACTTGCGCTCCAGAAATGATAACTCTTAAGATTTCACTTAAGACAGCTATATAAACATTTGGGTTTTGAACCACCTGGAAACAGGTCTGCACTTTCTCCAATAACCTATGCCATCACAGCACATCTCGATTTATGCACACATTGCTTATCTGTAGGGCACATGCAAGGCACTCATATGGTGAAGCATATGAGCTTGAGCATAAGACCTCCAAGTGATCAAAACACCTGTGACCCCATCTCATGGATCTCCTATGCACAAGCAGGTCCTCACCTGCAGATGTCCACATTCAACAAGACGCTGGACAGCCGGACTATCCTGAGGATGAGACACTGGGAGGATGGCCACAGCGCAGCCTCGCCTCTGCTTGAGCACCTGAGCACCAGTGCTATACACAAGCAACGCATGAACAGCACTTTAGTGCTTCAGGGCAGGGATGTTCTATCTCCCTCAATCCAAGGGCCAAATTTGGGAGAAGCTCTTGGGGGCCTGCGTTTGAGTGGTGGGTGAAGCCAAAGACAAAACAGCATGCCAGAAAGAGCAAGGGGACAGGAGCAGGCAGAAGAAACATCATGGCCTGCTCCTGTTGGACTCTTCCCCCACCCCCACAGGGCAAACTGTCATCTTGGCCCTGTGGGGAAGAAGAAAGAGCAAGGGGACAGGAGCAGGCAGAAGAAACATCATGGCCGGCTCCTGTTGGAACTCTTCCCCCACCCCCACAGGGCGAACTGTCATCTTGGCCCTGTGGGGAAGAAGAAAGAGCAAGGGGACAGGAGCAGGCAGAAGAAACATCATGGCCTGCTCCTGTTGGACTCTCTCTCTCTCTCCTCCCCCCTCCCTCCCTCCCTCCTGAACTCCTTTTCCTTGTGTGTCATGTCTTTATTAGACTGTAAGCCTGAGGGCAGGGACTGTCTTTTTTGCTAAGTGTAAGCCGCTCTGAGAGCCTTTTTTGGCTGAGGAGCAGGGTATAAATATGATAAATAAATAAATAATAAATAAATGCCCTGCCCCTGGCGGTATCCTTTTTGGAGGCCAACCTTGAACCTCCTGAACCAGACGTCCCTTCAGAGGAAACTGAGGCTGACCAGGAAGGTCCTGGGCCATCAGGAAAGAGGGCTTCAGATCTTCCCCTAAACAGATGGAAAGCTCCACTCATGAAGGTACAGGCTAAGACCGTGCCCGGATAAAGGAGAGCTTGCTTGCAGAAAAGACTCAACAGTAAAGGCTGCCTCATGAGTAGGACTTCTGCCAGAGGGCCTGGGGTGATCTGCATCCAAGCCCTGGGTGGCGCTCTGGCACCTCAGGCTACATAAGCCTTCAGTTCTAGTCTAGCTATTCCCAGAAAAATGCAGGTTTTAAGCACTGGCTATTCCAGTGGCCTTGCTCCAGCTGTGCATTCAGGACACAAAAGGTGTGTTGGCCAAAGGCATAAGGGGCAGGCCCGGACTACCTCAAATGCTGGCATATATTTACCGGAGGATTTTATTTCCAACAACAAAGCCTTGGGAGAGAGATTTCAACATTTTAGAATTGGGGAAAACTGCAAACATCTGGGGTACCCCACCAGACGATCGATGGTCAGGAGAAAGGGGTTGGGGCTAAGGGAACTGGGCATATCCATCTAGGGAAACCCAGAGAACTAGTCTGGGACCCCAGGAGTGCCGAATTTGGTCCCTGGACCTGAAGGTATACACCCCTGTCTTAGACATATCAAATCTCTATTGCAGATAGGTTATCATAAACATTTCTAAACCACCACTATACAATGGAGATATCGAAGCTGCTTTGCACCTTTAGAGTTCTGAATGGACTCCAGAGCAGATCCACCGCCCTGCTGACATCAGAGCCACCAGCCTTCACTGCCACTGCCACTGCCACTAACACACACACACACACACACACACACACACACACCCAACACACACATACACACATATAAAGGATAAAGAATGCTCTGTAGGCACATACAACTCTTTCTCAACTTCTATATTTTGCCTCCTTCTTTAAGGATGTCTGGATAATGGCCCAGTCATCCAAACCCCAGCCCGACTTCTCAGCTTGCACCCCCTGGGCCAATTTTGCAAAGGTCAGCCCTCCTCTCTCAATAAGTAATGCAACCTTGACTGCAGTGAAGTCTGTCCCAAAGCCATTCTGAGCAGTGAAATGGCGAGATAGAAATACTCATAAACAAACAAACACACACACACCCAACAGCGACAACAAGACAAAAGGGAGAAGGGGAAGCCTTAGAAATAAAATGAGATTTTCTTCCCTTGTGCTCATCCTCATTTTCTACATGCAATAGTTTGGTATTTCTCAATCTCTGAGTTCACCAAGTGCTTAAATGTTTGAATTCTCTCTCTCATTTGCTCAACATAGGTAAGTGCAAAGCATCTGCATTGCCCCAAACCGGCTTCCTATTCCCATCCTTGAGATTGCTGTTTGTTGGTTTTTAATTTATGCAATCATTGCCTAAATGGCTGTTGATCAGCACAATTAAGTCTCACCCCAACTGTTCAAACTGCAGGCTTGGCCGTAGTGTTATAAATACAGCTCTGCGATTTAAACCAACCCTCACCTCAAAAGAGGCAGTACTCAGGGCTGGTCCGAGGCATTTTAGTACCTGAAGCAGAAAATTCATGGGGGCTCCCACGAATTATTAGGGGGCACGATTCACTAGAAAGTTCTGTTGCATAAGGAGCTGTGAGAAGTAGTGCCACGCTCTTCTGCTGCTCCTGTTGATTTCAATTGGTCTCGGGCTGTAGAAGCGTTCTGGCAGATTGTGCCCTACGGGTCAGTTCTATCTGCCTGCCATTTATTCTGCCACATTTAACATGTCTCAAGTTCCATGACCCTGAAGCTGCCTCATCACACTGTTGCATGGTAGGGATACCCCTGGCTTCACTGGGAGACAAGGAGAGGTGACCAGCCTCAGAGAGCAGATGCCTCACCATCTGTCAGGGATGCTTTAGGGTGGATTCCTGCATTGAGCAGGGGGTTGGACTTGATGGCCTTAGAGTCCCCTTCCAACTCGACCATTCTATGATTCTATTATTCTAAAGCAGGACCTGATCTCTGAGGCAGTCCAGTAGAAAGTCCTCCTCTTGCGCAAGCCTCACAGAAATGAATAGGATCTGTGAAACAGCTCGGAGGATTATTCCTTATGCCTTTTACTTGGTTGGTTGGTTGTTTTTGTTTTTAATCTGTTAATGCATTTTAGATCCTTGTACTGCAGTTGTTTTCTACTGGTGGTTTGGTTTTATTCCGTGGTGATTTTAATTTTGCAGTTGTATTGTTATATTCTTCTCTTTAGGAGGGCTTAACCCCTATTATGTGGACCACTCAGAGCACTTTGGCTATTGGGCAATACAGAAATGGGCACCCCAATCTTATGCGGGCAGAGGAGGGAGAATCCGTGGGAGAGGAGTCACTACTTCCTAAACTTCCTGCTTTTATGTTGTATTTTATATCATGTTTTTATACTGTTTGTTTTATACTTTGAATGGGTTTTAATTTTTGTGAACCACCCAGGGAGTTTTATACTGCTATTGGGCAGTATAAAAATGCAATAAATAAATAAATAATCCCTGCTGGGTTCACACAGAGCGGCTTTTTTTCGGTTTTGCTGCACCTGTCTTGCCTTTAAAAAACACAAAAAACTTCCCCCTCCTATTGGTTCCAATGGAAGGAAAATAACCACGCCTGCTTCAAGGCTGAAGTAGTTTTCCCCCCTCTTCCAGGGGCATGTTCAAGGAATGATGGAGGCTTTGAATCTGGTAGATCCAAAGCTCTCCCCAATCCTTTCTTGAAGTGCCCCTTTTCAGCCCCTCAGTCGCCTTCCTCGTGAGCTTTGGATTGCTCCTGCAGTCAATGATGAAGATAACAATATTATTGATGACGACGATGATAATACATTTAAAATTACTATTTTCCAACTCCGGTTTCCAGGATGAGATGTCTGTTTAATTATTGTCAAAGATTTCTACGAATTCTGATGTTTATTAGAATTCTGATGTTTGTATTGTTTGTGCCTTGTGCTCTGCTTTGAAAGGGGGTTAGCCTAACAATACTTTAATTACATAAGAGAGCAATCCTACAGCTCCTAGACCGGTGGTTCTCAACCTTTCTAATGCCGCGACCCTTTAAAACAGTTCCTCATGTTGTGGTGACCCCCCAACCATAAAATTATTTTCGTTCTTCTCTACACGATCCATTGTCATGGGATGGTTTGCTAATGAAAATAATACATAACAATAGCTTTAATAATACAAAAGATGATACATGACATAGTTCAGTCAATACAGTTTCCTAAGACCATCGGAAATATGTGTTTTCCGATGGTCTTAAGCGACCCCTGTCAAAGGGTCATTCAACCCCCAAAGGGGTCCCGACCCACAGGTTGAGAACCGCTGCCCTAGACAGTGTCTGGGGGCTGTAGGATATTTCAGATTCCTGGATCCGAAGTCAGAGACAGTGCTCTGACCTCGGGTCTGGGAATCCACGGTCACTGCCCCCCTCCCCCTTGCAGCCAGCACAGAGAGATATGTACCAGCTGCTTCTCCAAGCTAGCCAATGTGAGCTCAGAGAGGAGGGGAAGGGGTGTGGTGGTGGGGAGGGGTGAAGGGGAGGAGAGTGGGGTGGCCAGCTTACAATCCATCCTCCAGCTGTCTCCGCCTCCTGCCCTTCTGCTTCCTGACACCTCAGGTAGACAGGCAAAAACATCCATCCACCTAAAATGCAGCATGGGGGGAGGACAGAGGCAACCATGACCTCTGTAGTCCTCCAGCTCTTCATAAAATCCCTATCAGCCTCTGAGTTCAGAAGCTGACGGGCATCTGGAGAGGATTGTGCCGTAGGTAAATAAAGGGCCTTAGGCCGACCCAGACTCATCCCTTAGTGTGGTGATTTCATGTAAAGGATGTTGCAATCAAACCTCCACAGCTGAATCCTGTTGAAATAATATTATTGACTAGTCAAGTAACTAGCCCCCATTTAATTTTTCCAGGAAGAATGGCAGGCCGAGCGGTCCTCAGAGTGTCGCAGAGAACGCTTCATCTCTGGCAATCGTCAGCTAGGCCTACAAGATATCCAATATTCTTCCTTTCCCATGGGCTGACAGTATTAAAATAGCCTTCATCCATGCATGAATCATACTTTACATAATAATGCAAGGAAAAGCCATTGCCTCCCAGGGCCCCAATAGTAATAACTCAGGATGGTGCACAGAGTTGGTATAATAATAAGGCAAAGGTATTAGCATCTGCTTAAGAGAGTGCACCAAGTGATTCTCGCCCAAATTATTTCAATGGTATTCAAGTCTTTCAGAGCTTGTGTAGTTCATCAGGAGAACTGGGAAGTCCCTGGTTCAAATCATCCCTCAGCCATGAATTCACTAGGTGGACTTGGGCAAGCCACCTCGTGCTCTCAGCCCCTTATCTGAAAATAAAGGGGGCAAGGCCGGCATCAAGGGAAGCCGTGGCTGGGCACTTGCCGAGGATCCAAACTCAGCAGGATCCTGCTAACAAGAGTCCCCTGGACTTGCTCCTCTTCTTCACCATGGCAACCTACTTGCTCACCTGCCTCTCTCTCTGGCCCAGAAAACAGTGGTGGTAAGGTAGAGGAATAACAGATGCCCCTGACTTCTTGCCCCCTTGCCTCTCAGGCAAACAAGGAATAACAATGATGAGAAAGAGGAGGAGGAGCAATAAAAGTTGGTGACAACGGCAGCAAGAAGACTCACTGAGGGAGGGGGCCCTCACAAACACCCTCAGGAACATGGAGCCACTGACAAATAAGAGGGCAATATTGGTTTACCTTAGAGCAGGGCTCCCCAAAACACTCATGGGGATTCCAACAGCACCCATGAAGAAAAAAACCCCTGTTTTATGAAAAACCTTGGAAAACGTTAGGGGCGTCTTTTCTCTCCGCCTCTAGCCTGGCTATTTCTCACCCCCAACCACCACTTCTTGAGCTCAATTTTGACTAGCCAAGCCCCCGTGACAGCCATTTTGTGTCTAGCCACACCCTCCGTGGCAGCCATTTTGTGAAGGCACCCACATAAGTTTCTCAAATTCCAAATGTGCCCACTTGGTCCAAAACGTTTAGTGGCCCCTGCCTTACAGGGCTGTTATGATGATTCCCAAAGTAATGTTGCAGTCCTTTGAATTGAAGTACACTACGTCATGCTGGATAGGGAATGCTGGGGATTGTAGGATTTTTTTTCTGTTTAAACATGCATAAGATTGCGCCCTCAATTATTAGTATTTTAAAATAATAATCTGGGACACTGTGAACTGGAGTTGCATTGTGTGTTTCAGCCAATTTCAGGTTACTTTAAAATGTCACAGTTGGCAGGGTTTGAGAAGTCTATACTGTTAGAGCCCAGCATCAATTTCACCATTCAGTTTCGATCCACATCTGTTTCCACCAATGTGTCCAGTTAGCAGTGCTAAATTTGCCACAAATACCCTATTTTAACATATTAAAAAGAACAGAGTGCGCACAACTAAGGGGCACAATGCTCTCCCCAAATTCTTTAAGGTGTTGGAGCCAGTAAAGACAGAAGCAGCAAGATATTAATCACAGGAAGAATTATTAATAAAAAACCATTGGAGGTAATGTTCCCATTCCCACATACTATTCCAGTACTCTTTGATTTACTGCAGAAATCTCAGGTGATCTTTAGTTGAAAAGAAATTTTGAGGCTTTTTAATTCATCTTCACTCTCTCAAGGCCATACATTTGAAATGCCAATGCTGTTCTATTAAGGCTAATGACTGTCTGTGGGCAGGAGGTGTCTGATATCAGCCAGCCCAAAGGCAGCTGGTTTCAAAAGACTTTTGGGGAAAGAAAAGAAAAAAACCTGAAAGACAGGAGCAAGATGCCTCTCTTCCCTGAGGTAGAGGAGATGAACCAGTGGAATTGGACAACTTTAAAAGATGCTGGAAAGATGTGGCCACATGCCCCTGTACACCAATTTCTGGGGCTACTGGCATCATGTTCTACTTGTGCGCTTTCCACAGGCAGCTGGACGGCCGCTGTGAGAAACAGAATGCTTGGCTAGGCAGGCCTTTGGTCTGATGGTCCAGCAGGGCTCTTTTTATGTTCTTATGTGGGAAAAAGGAGAAAAAGGTCTGAAGAGATACCAGGTTGAGAGCAGGGTGGGACAGAGAGATACAGAGAGATAGAGAGTGTCACACACAAGAACCAGTTTTTAAGTTTTAGCACTTCCAGGCCTGCATGCCTAGTATTATGCCTGAGGCAATCCAGCACATGCTCTAAGCAACTGTGGCCCATTAATGCCCTTTTGTTAGACCTGAGCTGTGTGTATACCTGCTATGTGCCCAGGCAATCTAAGTTCCTGCCAAAAACAGCTGAATTTTGTAACCTATATGCAAATGTCCATGACTTCTTCCTTTTTTAAAATGTACAATGTAATCTAGTTTTGCTAATCACGGGCGAGGGGCAAAGTACAATACAGGATACTGAAGTCCTATCCTCACCCAGCTTCTAAGATTTCAACAAGCACTGCCCGCATGCTTTCAAGCATTTCTTTGCAACCATGAGGACTAGAATTTAAAATTCTTTTTGTTTTACATAAACATGAAGGATCTCAGAAACCTGAATCCAATGCCCAATATCACTGTCTGGATTTTTCTTTGCACTCCTGCAAATTTGCAGCATATACTTGGCCCTGTTGGCCTACTCGTCTTTTTTGTTACCCTGGAACAAGACAGCAGAAGGGAAGTACGCTGTGACTCCTGCCATGAGCCAGGATCCATGGCTGCAACCACTGCTTCCTAGGAACAACGTCAAGGCAAGGGCAAGACCTACCTGGCCATATCCATCAGATAAGCACCTGCTCCCTACCAAAAAAAACCACTTGGTCCCAACCAGCAGCTACTCTGGGACAGCAGGAACAGGAACACCCTGGTCCATCCACTAACCAAAGGAGGAAGCCACCAATTGCTACTCAACCAAGAACACCAGCATGGGAAGATCAGCCTGGCCCGAACTGGGTATGAATGCCTGTGTACAGCTCATCCCTTTGTTCTGGCTTTGAAGAACTGGTCTCCATCCATTTCCTTCCCCCCCCCCACCCCTCCCACTAGTTTGCAAGCACTGATAACAGGGCATGTCTCTCCTTTCTTAATCAATGTAAGCCACTTTGGCAAGGCAATTATTGACTCTCCAAAGCAGGATAAACAATACAGTAAACAACCACACAAACTACTTCCAAGAAGTTATCTAGCAAGCACACTCAATTATTATTATTATTATTATTATTATTATTATTATTATTATTTATTTATTTATTTATTTATTTATTTATTTATATAGCACCATCAATGTACATGGTGCTGTACAGAGTAAAACAGTAAATAGCAAGGCCCTGCCGCATAGGCTTACAATCTTGTCAGATAATGGGGTGCACCTGGGTCTCTTTAGATGGAACACCAGCTGCCCCCTACCCACCCTACTACTCAGAAGACCTCACTGGCTCAGCTTGATCACCAAGATTATATAGAAGAAGTCTTTGCATGTTTAGGGTCACAGCTTCATGTCACTGTGCCTGGCTGGTTATATACATCCTTACAACTTTTGAACAACTAAGGCTGCAATCCTGAGCATGTTTAGACAGAAAAACATCCAACTCCCAGCATTCCCCACTTTAGGTGTTGTTTAAAAACTTTGTTAGTTTTGTTGTTGTTAAAAAACTACATTGATAGAAAGTATAAAGCTACTTATGAATAGTGTTACCTATTCACAAGCATAATTCCACTCACCCCCCAATACACACACACACACACACACTATTTCTGGTGCAAGACAAAGGGCCATGATCTAAAGATAGTTTTTCCATCCCTGGTGCAAGACATGTCGACAGGTGTTTGCACCAGCTGCCCATTTCAAAACGCAAAGGCATAGGACTGGCACAGATGATGCAGATCTTTGCTAACATATAAGCAGGAGGCAGCTCTCCTTAGTGTTTCAAGGGTAAGTAGGCTGCGGGGACCCCTCCCAGAAGCCAACCAAAACTCATATTTGGATGCGGTCCCCTGTGGCCATCTGGCAATTCTCTGACTTCATCAGTTCCCTCCCTCAATTTCTGCTTCCAACCCTTCCCTCAGCTACATCCAGACATATGTCAATGTCCTATGCCAGCTGGAGCTGCCCCATCAGACAGAAGTGCAAGGCAAGGGAATTTGACAGCAAGAACTAGCCTGCAGGAGATGTGCTGGGAGCCACCTTCAATGCAAGGTAGAGATGCTTCAACTGCATGGGCTAAAACTACCCTGGGAACAGCTGGCAAAAGGGACGGGCTAGAGAGCAAGGCAGCTGTGGGTGAGCATTCACGGATAAAAAGAGGCTATTAGCAAGTTATGCAGAGCAATACTCTCCATCCAGTGGCGCAGCTAGAAAGCCGGGGGGGGGGGCTCCCAAATGACTATTTACCACTGGGTTAGCAAGGGTATTAGGGTGACCATATGGAAAGGAGGACAGGGCTCCTGTATTTTTAACAGTTGCATAGAAAGGGGAATTTCAGCAGGTGTCATTTGTATATATGGGGAACCTGGTGAAATTCCCTCTTCATCACAACAGTTAAAGGTGCAGGAGCTATACTAGAGTGACCAGATTTAAAAGAGGGCAGGGCACCTGCAGCTTTAACTGCTGTGATGGAGAGGGAATTTCAACATATACAAATGACACCTGGTGAAATTCCCTTTTCAATACAACTATTAAAGATACAGCAGCCCTGTCCTCCTTTTTATATGGTCACCCTAATGGTTATGCTGAGGGCAGATGTTGCTGCTCACCACAGCATCCTTCCTTTCTCATTTAAAAAAAAAAAACATTTTATGGTCAGAGGGTGGGCATGAACATGGTTACAAATGCTAATTTTCTTGACTTTAGAAAAATATTGCTCTTTTCCACAACAGAACGGTGCATATTTCCAAGTATATACATTTAAATACATCACGGCAGCAGAGGCAAACTCCATTTTATTCATGTGGTCATGATGGTGCTTTGATTTAAGTGCATTTGGGATGCAAAAAAACAAACCTGCACATGCTCAGAGTATTTCTCATTCTTTCTTTGTAAAACTCAGTTGGCAAAGAGGGGTTTTTTTTGGGGTGTGTGTGTTATTTGTTCTAACATATCAGGAATGTAGAAGCAGTTATACAGCATGGAATTTCTTGTCCATCACTGTCTAAAGCCCCTCACCCCGTTGCTACCCTGGTATGATTATTAAGGATGAAATCCTATCCATGTTTAAACAGAAAAAAAGTACCACAACTCCCAGCAGCACATATTTCTTGTGAAGGACACAATTAACATTTCTTTCCCCCTCCTTGTAATTCCATCTTCTATAACTGCTTTTACATTCCTTATGTCATTAAGTCATTAACGTTGTAAACTGCTGAGAGATTCTATTATATTCAGTGGTATATAAATCTTACCAAAAAAATGTATAATAAAATTAAGTCCAGGGTCTAAAATTACCTTAGCTGTACCATGCTTCCATCCATAAAATACACCTGACAAAAGGATGAAAGTTATTCTGGGGAGAATCATTTACCAAAGAATCATTTACACAAGGCAATGAACCCAAGATAAAAGCAAGGTAGATTACAGCCAGCTTGCTAGTCAAAATTAAGGCAAGTTTCTAAATTGCAAGAACAGCTGGGTGATCTGCCTAGTGTGGGAACTGCATAATCACTTAAAGTTTAAGAGCACACTCCGTCAGCATCTCTTCGAAGTTAGGGCTTCAGTGGATGGGACTGGAATCAATGAGCCCTGAGGTTCCATTACAGCTATTCCTCATGTTACTGGAAACTCCAAGTAAAAGGCTCAGAGACTATGGATGATTGAAACCAGCTAAATGGTTGGAGGTAGGCCAACTCAGAATAGAAACGCAAGGTTTTTTCTCCCTCACCTTTGATGGGCCACCACAGGCACATCTATATGCATCTGAAGCCACAAGCCCCAGACCATGACAAAACCTATCCTAGAAAGGCGAAGAACACATATAGATGGTAGCAGCCCATCTGTTAGAGACAGTTTTGATGGTGAGCCGAGGGTTAGACTAATGGGTGACTGCAGGCCAGGTTTGGCTTTCAGGCTACTAGTTGCCTATTAGTACAATGATAACCTAGTAAGACACAGGGGACTGTTTCTAAATCAGGAGGCTGCTGTGATGTTTCAGTGATCCAGTCCTCACAGCACACTTAAGCAACATCACCCCTGACAGTTTATGGCTAATACGAACCACTGCAAGACTAGCACAGGGTCTTTCAAGCTTTTTACCTTCAGGGAATCGTTTCCGCAGATTCGCCTGCTGAAGAACCCTTGAACAGCTACCACAGAAAATAGCGGTCTGCAGAGTGGTCTGAAGCATACTTTAAGGCTTGCAAGACAGGAATAACTCCCCAAGTCTATTGGGATGTACAGTGATCAAAATCAATTGGGGTTCGGGTTGCCAACTTTTCAATCTGCCCCGGCAACTGTGCTTGTTTCAGCAGCTTGAGGACACGCAGGCGTTTCGCAGGTGGCCATGTTTCCCGCCATGCTCACCTACTGAGTCCTGAAGATGAAAGGCCTAGGAGTAGAACTTGCTGTGTGTGTTTTTCCTGTCAAGCAACCCTAATTGATGTAGATCCTGCCATTCAACTTACTTGGACTAAGACTTGTATGAATCTGGAAGGTCTCATATTTCACATACACACAAATAAAGACCCACCAGATATCAATTTCCTGAGAACTTTCTCCTCTCCCTCAGCTTGTTACAAAATGTTAATTGGATTTTAAAGGAAGCAGCACATTGTCGCTGAACCAAAGAGGCAGGAATTCTGATACAATGATGGGAAAAAGCATGATTCAATATTTTCTCTTCTAAAAACAGGAGAATCGGAAGACGGCGGGTGGGAGTGCCAAAACCTAATGCCCGTTTAACCTTCCTGTACCAAACCATAAACAATTAGATTTAAACTCAGAAATAAAGGGGGGGGGAGGAACACCACAGATGAATAATACAGGTATTTTATTGACTGGGTCCGGACTGTGGGGCAATCCCTTATGGATACCAGGGTTGCAGATTTGCTCTTGTCCACATCATCCCTCTTGCGTTACATTTCACATGTTTATTTATTAAAATAAGGAATGGAATCATTTGCCTGCCGGTCAAAAACAAAGATTTTTGAATCTGCTTTCTAATTCTCCAGAAAATAAGAAGCAAAGCTGTCAGGAGATTAAACTACGTTATTATCCTAAACTGCCAGACCCTGAACAGAGGAAGAAGCGAGAAAGAAAGTAGCTGGGGCTACTGAGGCAGCCAAAGGCTAAAGTCAATTTTACCTCTGCCTGAGAGCCCCCAGGCACTGGGCCACTTGCACAAACTGGTGTGCTTGGTGCATAATAGGCTGTAACTTGAGACGCCACTCAGCAGAGCTCAATTTGAGTTAAGGTCGAGTCCTGGAAGCTGTCAAGTAATAATGGTGCTCTTCTAAGCATTGACAGGGTGCCTCCTCCTCCTCCTCTACTGAGCAACTATTGTTTGGCGGCCCTGTACAGCTGCAGGGAAAGCGGAGGGTGGCAAAAGCGTCTCCAGGTAAGGAGACCGGCACGCCTCCCAGCCAGGCGTGATGGTGGAAATGATGTCCTGGACTCTGGACACTCAGACAGTTGCAGGGGGCGGGTGGCTTGGGGGGGCGACAGGTACATCATTCTTTCTTTGTAAAACTCAGTTGGCAAAGAGGGGTTTACAGCATGGAATTTCTTGTCCATCACTTCCACGAAGATGGAAGGGCGACCGAGCGCTTTGCTTTGCATTGCCGGTGCTCAGTGTACACAAACAACGGTCCAACACGTTTCCATGATGCGAATGCCATCCCAACCTCACGGCAGAGAGCACCCACGCTGCAGGCACTTGGCTGCTCCGTCCCCTCCGGAGCAGCCTGGATAGAGGGCAGTCCCCCACCCCTGCTGCCGCCGCCGCCACCACCACCACCCCGCCTTCGAACCTACCGTTTGCCGCCGTGGCTGTGGCTGCCGACACTGCTGCTGCTGGTGGTCCCGTGGAAAGAGGACGGCCAGGACATGCGGGATTTCTTCAAGCCGGGCCGGTCGCTGGTGTCCATGGCGTCGGCTCTCTCGATTTGCCGGTGCGGGTGCCTCTCCGTGTCCGAGTAGCCGCGGTGCTTGATTTTGATGGGGGTGCGGGGCTGCCGCCAAAGGTGCTGGGGAGGCTTGAGGGTGGCCTGGCCCTCCCGCGGCACGGGCAGCGAGAGGGACAGGCTCTTCTTCGAGCAGGGCGGCGGCGGCGGCTCCATCCTCCGAGCCAGGAACCGGAGCGCGCTCCGGGCAGGCGGGCAGGCTGGGTCCGGCCGCGACGGTGGAGCCCGTGCGCCCCGCGCGCTCTGGCTCCGGCTCCGGCCCAAGGGCTCTCCTGGGGCCGGGCAGCCCTCCCCGTTTCTTCCCACGAGCGGCGCAGCAGGTCACGACCTCCGCTGAGCAGCTGCCTCCATGCCGAGCGGGGGCTTCAGCGCAAGGGCAGCCGCCCAGGCCCCTCCGCGCACGCCCCCTCCATGCGGAGCAACTCCCGGCCTTCTCGGGGACTTGTGGCGGCGCTGCCGCGACAGAAGGACGGCGGAGCTCTCAGCCCGCGCCTCGAGCCGACGGAGCGTCCCCGCCGCGCGCGTCTGCGCCACCCCCGGAGGAGGGACCGAGGGAGGGACCGCGCCGCCGGCGGGGGGGCTGCGCGGAGGGAGGAACTAGCGGAAGCCGCGGAGGAGGGGCGGCGCCGGGGGTCGCCGGAGCGCCTGGGGGGTCGCCGCCCGCCTCGCCGCCGCCGCCGCCCGGAGTGGTAGCGCCGGAGACTGGCGTGGGCGTGCGCTTGATCAGACGCCGGAGCGAGACTCCGCCTGCCGCTTGCTGCCTGCGCCGCTTCTTGCTTGCTTGCGCCGGCGAAGTCCAAGAACTGAGACGGATCGCTGGCGGAAGAGCCCCGCCCTGTCCCCGGACGGTGTGAACAGAGTGCCGGACGAAACGGACCCCTGGTTTGATCCAGCAGGGCTCTTCTTAGGGCCTGAGGTCTGGCCCCACCCACGGCGCACGGATCTTTGCTGCTTCCCTCCCAGGTTGCCTGGAGTATTTGTACCGTGGGCTCCCTTCCCCAACGTGGTGCCCGCCAACTGTGTTGGACTACAAATCCCAGCCTGCTGGGGAAAGCTGGGAGTTTTAATCCAACACGTTGGAAGGCACCAAGTTGGAAAAGGGTGCGTGCTACCGCTTCCTTCACCATGGAGTATTTGAAGTAAGAAGAGTGCCTCTGAGCATGAACAGAAAGCTTTCTGGTCAGTAGAGAGGAATTTCAGCCTCTGGTACGAAAATGCTACTGGGTACGGTGCGCGCGTGCGTGTGTGAAGCGACTGGGCCCCCACACGGGTTTTCGGAAGGCAACTTGGCTGGCCCTGGTTAAGGACACAGTTCTGGACTAGATAGATCCAGGGGCTGATCCAGAAAGCCAGTTCTCATTAGGATCCACTTCGAAGATCTCCTGAGACTTTCTCTTCCAAATACACAGGCTGAGATTGGACGTCATGCACCACCCTGTAGAATCGCTAGAGGGCGACAGAGGGAGAGCGGCCCATTCTCGTACATATTTATACCATGGGGGAACTCCGTGATTTAAGAAAGAAGAAAAATGAACTTCCTGTTGGAGTGTGGCACTGCATACTTAACGAATCCTCCTCTCTGAGGAGAAGGCATAGGGGGGAACAATTCCCTGCACATAGAAAAAGGACCTGTCAAGGTGAAGGCTACGCTGAACTTTTAGTCCAATTTAAATGGGAGCACAACCTGCTCTCTCTCTCTCTCTCTCTCTCTCTCTCTCTCTCTCTCACTCTCACACACACACACACACACACACACACACACACACACACACACACACACACACACACACACTGCAACAGTTGAGTCTAGAAAAAAGTTTCACTACTTGATTCTGCAGTGATTGTACAGTCTATATACAGGAATGGATGGATCTAGCAGTTTTTACTCATTCCTTAACTCTTTTCAGTTTTTACTCATCCCTTAACTCTTCTCCAACCTGGTGCCCTCCAGATGTTTTGGACTTCAACTCCTATCAGCCCCACTCAGCTTGGCCAGTGGTCATAGAATCATAGAATAGTAGAGTTGGAAGGGGCCTAAAAGGCTCAGTGCAGGAATCCACCCTAAAGCATCCCTGACAGATGGTTGTCCAGCTGCCTCTTGAAGGCCTCTAGTGTGGGAGAGCCCACAACTTCCCTAGGTAACTGGTTCCATTGTCGTACTGCTCTAACAGTCAGGAAGTTTTTCCTGATGTCCAGCCGGAATCTGGTTTCCTGTAACGTCAGCCCATTATTCCGTGTCCTGCACTCTGGGAGGATCAAGAAGAGATCCTGGCCCTCCTCTGTGTGACAACCTTTTAAGTACTTGAAGGGTGCTATCATGTCTCCCCTCAATCTTCTCTTCTAAACATGCTCAGCTGTTTCAGTCGCTCTCCAAAACATCTAGAGGGCGCCAGGTTGGGGAATGCAGCCTGAGGGGACTCATTCAGAATTGCACTTGCTGGCCAACAGTGTCCAGTCACTGGCGTTGGGTGCTGCTTTCCCAGTGTGCACCTGCAGAGCAGTTGTGCGCAAACAGAGAAAAACATCCTAGGATGCCACCAAAGTAGTGCGCTCGTGCCAGTGTGTGAGGTAGGGCAGCTGCAAGCAGCCAGAGAAGCACTGGCACTGAAGCGGAACAATCCATAAAGCATGTCATTACAGGGGATTACCATGTCTGTTAATGGCCAAACAGCCTCTCTGCCTGCCTTCCGTGTAAACTGTTTATATTCGTCGACAGTAGCCAGTGCCTCCTGCAAGATCAAGAAGGAGAAATGGGAAGTTTTGTGCTAGCTGGGAGCCCAGCTACCCACAGGTCCTTGTCACATTTCAGCAGGAAATCCAAACGACCCCCCCTCCCAGTAGTTAACACAGGGCAATAGCCTTGGGAACCTTTTCTTCACAACCCTCATTGAAATTAACGGGAGCTATTTAAGAGCAGTCCGGTGAAATATCTCCATGGGTTACATCTGCCTGTCTCTCAGATAAACACTGTCTTGCTGGATCAGATGAAAAGCTGTCTAATCTAATCTAATCTATCATTCTGATTCCACCACTGGTCAACCAGATTCCTCTGTCAGAATAAACAGCGCAGGAATGCAGAACGGGTGAGGAACCCAACACCCATCATCCCTGATCAACTGAAAGGAATTGGAGTCTAACAACACCAGGAGGGCCAGGCGTTCTGCACTCCGGCCCTAAGCAGGGCCGGTGCTGCCATAGAGGCAGCTCAGGTGGCGGCCTAGAGCACCAAGCAAGGAGGGCGCCAAACAGCACACCCGGAAGCCGCTCTCCTGGAGCGGCTTCCGGGTGCGCTGTTCCAAAGCCGCCACCCCCCCACCCCCAGCATCCTGGCTTCAAAGCCAGCGCCCGGTCGGAAGCCGCTCCTGGCTTCAAAGCCAGGACACTGGGGCACGCCCGGAAGCCACTTCCGGGTGCGCAGCTTCAAAGCCTCCGCCCCGCCCCCCAACCCCAGCGTCCTAGCTTCGAAGCCAGGAGCGGGCGCAGGGGGTGGCTTCAGTACGGCTTGCCCAGGCGCACCGTTCTGAAGCTGCCACCCCAACCCCCAACTCCAACGTCCTGGCTTCGAAGCCAGGAGCGGGCGCGGGGGGCGGCTTCAGTACGGCGTGCCTGCCTAGGGTGAAAATAGTCTGGTGCTGGCCCTGGCCCTAAGGCATCTCAAGTGGGAACAAACTTGTGTTTGCAAATACTTGTATTGTACACACTCTTTCACTAAGCTTGGCTACAGCAGGGGGTGGGTGAGAAACACGTGGCCCTCCAGATGCTGCTGGACTGCAATTTCCATCATCCCTGACCACAGGCCATCCTAATAGGCTGATGGAGTCCAAGAACACCCAAGAAGGCTACAGGTTCCCCACCTTTGTAATAGCCCTTCCCTGTTGCTTGTTCTCAGCATCTGATATTCAGGATATACTGCTTCTGAACACGGAGGCTCCATCTAACTATCATTGTATTCTCCCACTCTTAATGGGGACTGAAATGTGCTGCCGGGGGTGACAACCAGGTCATACCCCTTGATAAGGCCATCTACAGACTATCCCATAGACTGCAGATATAGAGCTTTATCACACCAGGGTTATACTGTGCAATCACTGTGAATTGTGTGCAAAGGACTCAGAAATTTTCCACCTTATAATCTGCTTTGACTGGGAAGTACTCCCAGGCATCCTGCTTTAATTGTGCTATAAAGCCAAAAGAAGTGCAATATTTTGGTACTACTTTTTGAGTGAATCATTTGTTGTTTTCCGAGCGGCCACTGGGGCACAGGAGCAGGATTTTAAAGAAAAATTAAACAAATGCTTACATCTGCGTAAGCTTTAAAGATAAAGACATCAAAATTGGCACAGTAATAGATATTAAGGAGAGCTTTAAGCATACCAAATTTGAATCGGATTGGGTCATCCGTTGATTTTTTATTTACATTTCCCCCCTTCAAACCCTTTGCAAAGCACTGCCGCCTGGGGTGTGATTAAGCAACAACAGCGTCGACAACTTAATGCTGTAGGGATAATTCGAGGGAAACAGATACGTGGGATGAAGTTTATAATACAAGCAGGAAGCCATGTGTGCACCTCTTGAATTATGCCACATAGCTGCATGGGGGTGGCAAAACTCAGGTCTAGCCCTGTCTGCTTCCTGGGCTTGGAAGCAAAGGATACATTCCCACCCACCACAGGTTTACTGCTGACACTCCAGAAGATGTGGCACTACCAAGCCAGCTTCACATACACTCTCTCTCACACACACATGCAGAACTTCACTTTCAATCCGTTTCTGTGCAGGAAGATCCTACGCAGGGTATCAGCATGCTTGCTAAGGTGACAGCATAAATTGTTCCAGGATGTGATTTAGCTATTTCTGTCCTGCCAGATAAAAATAGATGTCTAGAGTATAATTTTGTTCTACATATTTCATGAAAATCTATGCATGTTACAGGAGATGCTTATACATGCCCTGGGAATCTACATGTTGAAGATCTCCAGACTAAGAGAATACAAGTTAGAAGTAGGCTAAAGAGGAAGCCTAAAGAGAGGGAATGTGAAGATTACAACGAAGTTGAGGAGGAAGTTCACAAGGAGTAGCTATAACACAGTTCCTGGCAGGAAGTGCAGAAATTAAAGTGTCGTGAACCGCCCGGACAGCTTTGGCAATTGGGCGAAATACATATGTAATGAATAAATCAATAAAGTAAGTGCCTCTGAGCAGGTATAGGGCGCTACTCTCCTTTTCTTTCTTAAGCCAAGCGCTTTCTGAAGGACCCTTGCATCACTTTTACCCGTTCTTCAACTACTTACCCTACTCTGCCCTACCTACCCAACGCCAGCCTCAGGTGTTGGGCGAGACTTTTCATACCCCAAGTGAAAAGTCAAATGATATCTCCCCCCCCCACACACACACATCTGCATTTCTTAAAAATGGCACTCAAGGGAGATGGATGCTAGGGGCAGGGAAATGCATCCCACTTGGAAGCTGATGCCCAAAGGAATAGCTTCATGCTAATTTCATAGGAAGCGTCATTTCTGTTATTTTCATGCCTATGCGAAATGAGAACCCTGTTGAAAAAATGAACAGAGGGATGAATCCAGCTTAGGGGGGGAGGGGCCTTTGATCACTATGCCTCCCTGCCTATTAACTCAGAATAGTGGTGTAGTTAGATAATTTCAGGAGCCTCGTGTGGGGCAGAGTGATAAAGCAGCAGTTTCTGCAGCTGAAACTCTCCCCATGGCCTGAGTTCGATCCCAGTGGAAGCTGGTTTCAGGCAGCTGGCTCAGGTCGACTCAGCCTTCCATCCTCCCGAGGTCGGTAAAATGAGTACCCAGTTAGCTGGGGGAAAGGTAATAACGGCTGGGGAAGGCAATGGCAAACCAACCCCACTGGGGGAAAGGTAATAACAGCCGGGGAAGGCAATGGCAAACCACTCCGTTGGGGCAAAGGTAATCACGGCCGGGGAAGGCAACGGCAAACCACCCCGCTATAAGGCCTGCCAAGAAAACGTCAGCGAAAGCTGGCATCCCTCCAAGAGTCAGTAATGCCTCAGTGCTTGCATGAGAGTTTCCTTTCCTTTCCTAGATAATTTCAGACTCTGGATTTAAATCTCATACAGGGGGAGCGGGGCTGCTCTTTAGATGTTAGTGTGTATTCCTTCACTCAGTTCAAACTGCCCTGATGGCATCGCTGACACAGAAACTATGGATTAATTCAGCCCAACGTTCAACTTACAATAAACCCACCAAAATGAATGGGAGTTAAGTAATAACTTAAGTCCCATTCATTGCATGGATCTACTCTAAGTAGGACTTACGTTGGATTTTACCCTACATTTCCAAATGATCTAAGTAGCCCAGGAGCTTCTGCTGCCGCTCCCCAATAATTAGATGTTTCAAATGAAAGCAGCACATCATAGAGTAAAATGGATAGTGAAAAAAATGGCCAGAGAAGACCCCCCTCCCCAGTGAGCTCTCCCACCTTCTCTGTATGGTCACATCGTCCGTATGGCCACATCAGAATAAACAGGACCACCATTGCTCATGGAAGCAGCTTTACCCCACCCCTGTGCTGAAACGCAACATGACTCCATGAGTCATTGGCTGCTTGTCCTGCAGGATCTGATGCCAAACGTTTGAACTTCAGAGCCAATAAGGGCAAATGCCTCTCAAAACCTGTTGCGCGCACACTGTCTTAGAAACTGGATGCAACCCATGCCTTGACATAGCCCAGGATTAGGCAACCCAATTCTTTCCAGATGTTTTGGGCGACAGCGCCCATAAGCCCCAGCCAGCTTGGTCAGGGATTTGGGGAGTTGTGGTCCCAAACGTTTGGAGAACAAGTTGCCCAGCCCTGACTTAGCCAGCCAATGGATCTGGAGATGGAGCCTGCAGCCTGTTAAAGCACATCTCTCAAGCAGAGCAGCGAGCAGCAGACTTGCCAGCCATAGAAACATCTGCACAGTTTATTGCTCTGCAGGAGGCTAATTTTGAACTGGGTGATACCTTCTCATTGATGAAAAACAGAATACCCACCCTTTGATCAGGCGCTCTGGCAAGGAGCTGCCAAATCCCGTTGTGCTCAAATGCAATTTGGTTCCCCACATGCTCACCCTCGCAGTACTTCGCTGCTGTCATCAAGGAAGGCGCCTGGAGAGGAAAAGGAGGAGCGGCAGTGGCAGCAGCAACACTTGGCAGCACAGAGAAACTCCCAACCCAGCCCCAAATGTGCGCTGTACTGAGCCAGAGCACAAGTGCAAGAACACAAGGGAACAGGTGCACTTGGCCACAGATCTCGTCTTCATTTATAGGGTGGCTGTAACTCATTGGAGAAAAGTCTGCAGGTGTTTAAGCCCTAAATGGGCATACTTTCCCACTGCCCCGCCTGCCAGTAGCTGCCTTTCATCTGACAAAGCTCTTCAGCGCTGAGCTATTATCTCATCAGCCACACAACCCTTGTACCGTCCAAGCCTACGCATGGCTACTCAAAAGTCAGTCCAATTGAGCTCAATGGGACTTCCTCCCCTCTATGTGGGTAGAGGATTGCAGCCTTCCTGTGACTGTGCCTTCCAGCTCAGAGCAGGTTGCCAATATTCCCACTTGAGAGAGAAAGAGAGGGCAGCTTAATTGAAGTACTAAAAAACGCATAACTATGCAAGTCAGGATTCGAACCCAGGTCCAAATCCAACACTTTGCTACTACAACAGAGAGGCTTGCGGTGGAAGAAGCACTCTCAAATGCGTAACTGGGGTCCATGAATCCACTTGCCTGCTCGCCAGCAGTGAGTGCCCCCTCTCCTTTTTGACGAGGGCCCCCCGCCGTGCTCCTAGCAAAAGCCCAGCTTGTGCGAGAGAGAAATGAGGCCTTGCCTCCCTTCCCAAGTTCTCCATGGAGGGAAAAATAGGAGAGTGGATCTCTCTTGCGCAAGACAGTAGCTGCAACAGCAGTCAGGCTTTGCTCCAGGGTCAGTTCCAGGTTTCTGAGGGTCTTTCAGCAAGGCACCCTCAATGGGCCCCTTCCCTCGGTGAGTCTTACTTTCTCACTGCCATTGTCACCAGCTTCTCATTCTATTTCTCATCAGTGCTCCCCCTTAGTTGCTGGACAGGCAGAGAGCCAGGAGCATCTCCTGCTCCTCCTTCCGGGCGAAGTATAAAGTGTGTCACCTTTAAAGCCCTACATGGTTTGGGTCCAGGCTACCTGCGGGGTCGCCTTCTCCCATACAATCCGCCCTGCACACTCAGGTCCTCTGGGAAGAATTTACTCCAGCCGACAAAAACAAGGCTGACAACCATTACCCAGAGGACCTTTTCTTCTGCCGCTCCCAGACTGTGGAATGGCCTTCCGGGAGAGATTCGTCAACTTAACATTCTTCCGGAATTTAAGAAAGCCATAAAGACTGATCTCTTCCAGCAGGCCTACCCAGCTGAATTTTAAGATGACGTTTTAATAATATGCTGCTTTTAATAATGCATTCGTTTTAAATGTTTTAATTAGTTATATGTATTTTATGGCGTTGGCATTTGTGTTGTCCCCTGCCTTGATCCAGAGGGAGAGGCGGGTAACAAATAAATTTATTATTATTATTATCATTATCATCATCATCATCATTATTCTCACCACCACCATTGTTTGGGATACAGCGAGAGGCAGGTGAACAGGTAGGATGCGATGCTGAAGAACAGCAGTAAGTCTAGGGTGCCCCTGCTGGGATGTGGGGCCTCAGCAGGTGCCCAAGGATGCCTACTCTTGACCTGCTTTGCTCCACAGAGAATTGGGGGAAGAAAGGAGAGGCAGTTGCATTCTCCTCTCCTTGACATTTGCTGTGAAACGCTGCTGCTGCTGCTGACTTCTGCAAAGGCCCAGTGCAAACCGTTCTCCCTTTCCATGTGGATAAGGGAAGGGAAACGCTGATAGTGAACCCAAAGAATGTTCTCCAAGGAAGCCAACCCAAACTTAGTTGCTCCCTGTGCTTAGGAACAAGAGGAAGCCGACTCGAGCTGAGTCAGACTCTTGGTCCATCTAAACCCAGTACTGTGGACACTGACTGGCAGCCATGGCTCTCCAGGGCTTCAGGCAGGAGTTTTCCCAGCCCTACGATTGAACACAGGACGGTCTGCATGCATAGGAGCTGCTCAACTGCTGAGCTACGGCTTCTGCTCCCTCAATGCTGCAGTGTTTCTACTGG